>NC_082595.1:97341092-98559133 GCF_030936135.1 Gavia stellata
AGAGGACACTGAATTCAATTCCACAGCAAAGGTCAAAAAAGTCTCTCACCAAATTGCAGCAGAATTTTCCTGGGTTCTCAACAGCATAAGGAAGATGCTAATGTGCACAACTGCTAAAAGAACTCCGAATCAGAAAAAGCAAGTACTGGGTAAGCATATACTTTCTAGAAATCATCCTGCCAACATCAATATTGTATTTACACAGCTGGGATGTGTTCATGTTTTGTAAGAAGTAGCATGAGATTTGGAGACAATCCAGAACCTCTCAACTTCTAAAGCTTCCTGTATAAAAAATTTTTGCCATTCCACTGAGTCTGAGGAACATGAAGAACTTAAATTTTTTAACAGGTTACATTTTAACTTTAGGAGATCACTGGTTCATCGATGGTGTCCACTGGAGCTCACTGTAACTCTTTACGAGAAATGTACATCACATTTATAATATGATCAACCACATTTTACTATTCCATTCTTTCAACAACTACAACGAAAAAGAAAAAAGGAAAAAAAGGCTTAGGTTCACAATTTCTGGGATCCCTGAAATAGAATAAGGGATCACCCTTTTTTTGTAGATGTATATTATGAACTTTTTCATGCTTTTTTTATTGTCTCTTCTGATGAACATCAGATTCCCTTAAGAGCTACAGCCTATTGGCTCAAAACCAAGATTAACTTTTTAAGAACTAAAGTGAGAGATCAAGTACTACTTCTGATATTTTCAATTAAAGTAAATGCTGTCCCCTAAAATATAGGCAAGTAAATCATCAAAATGGAGGTAAACAATCTATCTGCCTTTAGAACAACAACTACAGTATCTGCAAAACTAAATAGACTACTGAACCTCAATAAACAGCTGTAGTTGTTCAATGAAGTTAATACATTGTCACAGGAAAGAAAAAAACAACCCTAACCAGAGACAGTACTTCTAGATACAGCTGAAAAGACATTAACTTAATGATGCAAATGCAAATTAAGTAGATTGCTGAGATTATACCAAGCACTACCTAAATAATACAGAAAAAAAAAAAACCTACCACATTAAAACAAATAAGCTTAAAAGGCTCATCCTGGCCAACATTAATACAGAAACCTTCCAAAAGCCAAGCAAATCATAACACACATTCATACACAGTTTTTTTAGAATCTGTTATAATTTTTCACAGGAAGAATATATTGTGTAAATTACAGCATAACACTGTTTGGCACGGAAGATTTTAGAAGTGCAAACTACAAAAGGTAGCTTTATTTTTAAGTCTCCTTTAATAATATAAAGTATTACATCCTGTGAAAAATAAAATATACAGTCTCATTAGAAAACTGTGTATTTGGCTGTACATGGTAAAATCTGGACAATTAAGATGTATGACATCTTGACAAATAGCTAACATAAATTTTAATCAATATATCACATACCACTGCTGCCTTACTGTGACCTCATTTTAATGACCACTAGAGGATGCTATGAGAACAATTAGACACAGTAAAAAAAAAAAAAAAGGGACTGTATCTTGCCTATAAAATAATTTCATTTACAGAAAAATGTCAGTTTATGAACTGTTCCAAGGTTACTAATGTTGAAACTAGGAGTTGTCTCATAAGCTTTTCAGACATTTGGCAAAAAAATGAACCTCAGAAATTCATAAACACACATGCTTTCAAAAATAACAAAAAGTAAATTTACATCCTTCTTCCGTGTGCCAGAACAGTTTATTATAGACAAGGTTACACTATTTAAAGTACCCTTGTATTTAAAATTAGGAGACAAGGAACAGCTTTCCAACCAAGCAGACCATTTGATGAATATTCCTTTGGGTATTATAATTCATAAGAACATAACCTTAGAATTACAGTTTTATAGATGATAAATCACCCAGTTGTGTACTTACTTCATCCATTTTCATGCAAGTGCCAAAATCTGCCAGCTTCAGATGCCCATATTTATCTAAAAGCATATTGTCAGGCTTCACATCTCTGTGTATCAAGCCCATGGAGTGAATTGCATCAAGAGCAAGAACAACTTCGGCTGTGTAGAACTTGGCCCATTTCTCAGGCACATCATAGTTGCTCATAAGGTTTACAAGATCTCCACCTGGCATGTATTCCATTACCATGTACAAGTATTTGTCGTCTTGAAAGGCACAAAATAGCTGCAACATTAAAAAAAAAGGAAAAGAAAAAAGCACAATTACTTCTTCAGAGACAGCTAGGAAAAAGAATAAAGCACTTTATCTTGAAGTTTCATTAAACCTGAGCATGTTTTCAAGATTGATGTAAAGTAACTTTATTTTTTATATTCAGATAGTCTACATTTTCTATTAATTATGACAATACCTTGAAATTTACTGAACTTCAAAACCCCCTCATTTTCATTTTTAAGAATTCAAAAAAGATTTCCTGATTATTTTAGTAGTATGAGCTTCTATATATCCATGTTTCTTGGCATTAAAAAGTATCACTGAGTCAAAATGCAAACTATCAAATCTGAGAAAGGGAGCATCACGTATTGATTTGAAAATATCTCAACAATGAATAGCATCTTAAACTGTTTCTATATTTCGTGTATTATAAATCTCTGTAGATATTTACAAAAACACTTGTCACTACTGATTTTGTCGTAAATCAACATGTATATTGAAATAAGAAAAAAAAAAAAAAAATGTTCCTGAAGACAACTGTAACACAATACAAAGAAATCATCTTTAACAAAATCGTAACAGTCTGGTATCGGTTGCAGCTAGTACGTTTCCTACTGGCATGATAGTGAAAGTAAGTTTAGTCTCTTTAAAATGTATTTCAGACCTAGAGTGCTGAAGTTTTAGAGATTTCACCCAGTGATCACCAGGTCTGAAAATGGCCCAAACCAGCAAAAAGCCTTACTGTCAAATGTTCAATGACTGGTATGAAAAAGTCTCTGAAAGCCTCTCACCTTATTTCTGAGGGAATACTGCTCCTTTACATTAAAACCAAAAATCACTCACATCTTTAAGTTACTCACACAAAATTTAAAAGGGAATTGAAAAAGGATGTGTGGAAAGGAGGAAATCAAAAACAGGGAGTTTATGGAGGATGAGGAACCATGAAAGGCAGGAACATTATTAAGGAGATTTGACCTTTAAATTAGAATTTATTGTATACTAGTGACAGAAGACCTATATTATAAATACATATTTTAATAAATATATATTGCACTGTATTTGTTTTCACAAATGGATAGTATATACAATATATAATATGATAATACATGTGGTCATTAAAATCTAAATTAAAATCCAAAATAGTCAAAGATATTAATATAATACAATTATAAATAACAACACTATGCTGTTATACAGCACTTTCGTTATTGGCCTCAAGGGGTTTAATTTTAAAAAAAAAAAAAAATCAAAATTATCTAGGGCTATGGTTTCACTTGTTTTTCACATAAAAAAGAAGGCACAGAGAAGCAATGTGACCTGTCCCAACTTCTAGCTCAGAACAGGACCTACATTTTCTTAAAACCAGCTCAATGTCCTATCCCGCTGGACCACATTATGTAAATATATCGCACTAATACACTTCATCATAGAAGGCACAGTTGCAACTACACTTGAATTCATTTGCTGTATACAAATACACACACATTCATATCATGCTTGCTACACTTTCCTTTGAAAATTGAGTGTCATACATTTCTCGTTACTTTCAACTGCATGTGAAAAATAAAAATAATTCCAGACAACTACTGTCATTAGAACAGAAACAAAGAACTAAATAAAAAATTATCTATTTGGTTAAGTATTTCTGCTGAATATAGGCAAGAACACAGAATAGGCTCAGAAAAGCAAAACACCTAAATAAAAAAACCTTGTAAAACATTTCTTGCACACATGAGGTAAACCGTTATGAAGAATATATGGAAAGTTTAAAGCCAGTCTTTACTTATTAAATATACAGAAGCATGGCAATATATGTGAAAATATTTAAATGTATTAATTATTTAACAAAATGAAGTACTAACAGTTTCTCTAAGCATATGCTTTCACTACTCATTTTATTAATTGGTGTAATTTACCAGTTAGAACAAAATGCAATATTCAGTACTAATTCTTCCCAAAGGCATACTTCATATTACAAACATGATCATGATACATGTCACGAGACAGCTGCAAGCAATGGGGTTTTAGACCAGCTGAAGAAGTCAGCTCTCCATTACTTGGGTATTACTTCTGAGCTGAGATGCAGCAAAACCGTCCGCTAAACAATGAGTGGCTGGAAAGCTGCCTGGCAGAAAAGGACCTGAGGGTGTTGATTGACAGCTGGCTGAATATGAGCCAGCAGTGTGCCCAGGTGGCCAAGAAGGCCAACGGCATCCTGGCCTGTATCAGAAAGAGTGTGGCCAGCAGGAGCAGGGAGGGGATGGTGCCCCTGTACTCGGTGCTGGTGAGGCTGCACCTCGAATACTGTGTTCAGTTTTGGGCCCCTCACTACCAGAAGGACATTGAGGTGCTGGAGTGTGTCCAGAGAAGGGCGATGAAGCTGGTGAGGGGTCTGGAGCACAAGTCTTATGAGGAGCGGCTGAGGGAACTGGGGTTGTTTAGCCTGGAGAAGCGGAGGCTGAGGGGAGACCTTATCGCTCTCTACAACTACCTGAAAGGGGGTTGCAGAGAGGTGGGTGTTGGTCTCTTCTCCCAAGTGACTAGTGACAGGACAAGAGGAAATGGCCTCAAGTTGCACCAGGGGAGGTTTAGGCTGGATATTAGGAAAAATTTCTTCACTGAAAGGGTTGTCAGGCATTGGAACAGGCTGCCCAGTGAGGTGGTTGAGTCACCATCCCTGGAGGTTTTTAAAAGATGTGTGGATGAGGCGCTTAGGGACATGGTTTAGTGGTGGACTTAACAGTGTTAGGTTTACGTTTGGACTTGATGATCCTAAAGGTCTTTTCCAACTTGAACAAGTCTATGATTCTAAACAGAAGATGGTTTCAAGCAAACCACTGCTACAACCTCCTGTCTTGCAGAAGACCAGGCATGTACAGTTATCCATCTACCAAATCTCAGCTGAAAAGACAGTAACTACTTAAAGCACTCTTAATACTAATTGCCTGTGATCAACTGACTGTATCATGAGGAAAGACTGGAAATAATGTGGACATTTGTTCCTACTGGTCTATACAGACTTTTTCTTAGTTGGAAAGGTAACCTCCCTATTATTCCAAATAATTATGTGGATATTTCAAAAATCTGTTTAATTCTGTTTTATGATGCATCTGTAGTGACTAAAATGTAAATTAATCTACTTTCTAATACAGCCAATTACACAAAACTCAGTGAAATTGCTGTAAATATCTATCTTTAAATAGTAAAATCTGAATCTAAACCATGATTTGAGTTTAGATGTAAATTCAAAATCAGCTCAAGGCTGGGAAAGATTTATGGGTTTATTATTATTATTTTACTTTTACATATCTTCCTTACCTGAACCACCCATGGACTGTTGGCAAAGGCCATGATATCTCTTTCTTCCCAGAAAAAGGCTGAATCTGATCTCTTGATCATTTCAAATTTACTAAGCAGCTTCATTGCATAAACCTTCTGTGTCATTTTATGGCGAACCTATTGGTTGAGAAGGAAGAGAAACAACTTTTTAAAAATGCCTTGTAAAAACATTGAATACCAGCATAGTATATTTCTCTTACGTGCAAACTGCTTTCTGGGATGCAATGCATCCAGGTCTTCATATACCCAATTTTCTACGCAGTTAGGATTTGAGAACTTCCAAACCTGGAGAGTAAAACCTAACAGCTGCTCCAAAAAAACACAGCAGGGGTGGAACAAGAAGGATGCCAAATGAAGGAAGATATGCGAGAGCCTTGCCAACTGCTGCTGCAACCCCAGAAGAGGAGTTGCAGGGCCACGAGAAGAACGTGCCTCAGAGTTGCGGGAGCTCTTAAGAGGTATCTGTTTTACTGAAGATGCACTGATACAAGCATATGTTCTTCCTCACTATGGCTATGAGCATAAAAATGAGAGCTGACTCCAGTAGTCTGCTTACTCAAATTGAAACTGCTAAAAAAAAAAAACCCACCCAAACCCAAAACACACAAAAAACAAACCAAGCCAAATCTCAGAATGAGAAAGTACCATCTTTCTCTAAAGAACTGGACTGCTCTTCTTAACATTTCCTGAGTCAACATGCCTACTTCAAATCACCCAAAACACTAAAAAAAAGATTAAATAATTCTGTTTACAGAAGAAAAAGGAAATGCTTGTCGATTCGCCCTTCAAAAGTTCCATTGTGTAAGGAGAAATAAAATGCAACTCTGTTTATGTTTTCTTATTCTGAACACCATCTATTTGTTGCATTCATTCATGTTAGAAATGCTGCAAGCAGTCCACTTCAGCCTTTTACATTTCTATTTTTCACAAAAAAGATTGCTCCTATTTCTTTTCTTAAGTAGTTATTAAATTCCCTTTAAATGGTGTAAAATTAGTAACATAAATCTTGTTGGAAAACTGAAATTAAAAGTTTTATGACAAAAGCTAAAAATATTTTTGAAAACTTCATCTGAATATGGACATAGAACAAAATCCTTAAAGCACAGACTGTAAAGTCATTACCCTGTTAATACAACAACATTAGATTTATGCTACTTTACGAAACAACTTCTAAAGGACCAGTTTTTTAACATTCTTGAGTGTTCCTTGTAGAAATCAAGGTGAGAAGTATTCAGCTGCAAGAGGTAGAAGCTGCAAGTCAGTAGAAAAAAAGAAATTAACTGCATCTTAAGTTTCTGCATATTTTCTTCACATGAAAATAAAAAATTCAGTGGACTAATTTGTGAAATCAGAACCAAATGATTACAACTTTCTGGTGCGTTTAAAAACCTCACATTTAGTAAAATAAACTATATCCCCCAACCTCTTAGTTTTACACAATGTCCAAGTTTAATTACACTACTTAAAAGGACATTTAATAGGCTTTTTTCCTGAGCAGCTGTAAATGTTTCACATCCATTATGTCTGCAGCGCAAAGCTTCAGAGAGGCACCTATTTGCTCTACAAACCCAGGAGCATCAGTCTCCTGCTCCTGAGGAGCTGTAAACATTAATGTTGCTGAAGCCAACAAGAATGATCTGTAGAAATAGGAGCAGCATTGTGGCAGGCAGGGAATCTTGGAAAGAGTGAGAACATGAACAGAAACAGGATTGAACAGGATGAACTTGGGGCTTTTTGTTCTCAAGATGCATGTACAAAAGTTTTAGGATTAGCACCTTGCATAGTTTAACACTAACCAACAACCTTCTGTATAGCTATATTAAAAATCCTCCAGCCAAACACCAAAACAGAAACACATTATCTACATGCATTAACAACTTTATAAACACGTATATTTTAAGACATTAACAATTAACCAGCTAGTGAAGGTATCCTAAAAAAGGGTTTTGAAAACTACCTCCTTCCCATTTACTAATCCCATGTGGGATTATTTACGAAGACTTGGTGGTACACCACAAAGTATATACCATGAAGTAGAGCATTTGTAACTCTGCTCAAAACCAGAAGAAACACAAAGACCAACAACCTCAAAAAGATATTGTTTAATTGAAGATGCATTTTCTGTGAAAGTTCACGTAAAGCTCTGCAATTTATTTAGTAGTTTACAATTCCTAAGACCATTGTGTACTCTTGCCTGGGTGTAGTTAGTATAGCTGCTTCCATTTACAAGAATAATTGTCTCCCACTGCTTGGGAAAAAAAGTCTTGAAAAGTCAGCACAGCCTGAAGCAAGCTCATGCATAGGAGAAGCAAACTAAACAGGAGTAGGGGGACTAGAAATCACAATCTGTGCACCTCTCTAAGGTACTGCCAATAGGTTATTAGTTAGCTAAATGATTTCTTGAGAAAAATTCAAGAGAGGTTTGTTCTCTGTACAAAAATCAAGGAACCAAAGCAGTAACTAGCATACTGGCCCACCACAAAGGCTGAGTATGTCCTGGCATGCCTTACAGGTGAACAGACCTACCAATGATATTACTTCTCCCATCACCACAATGGTGCCTGGAGGCAGCCTATTTAGCTGCTAGCCACTGTGCTCTTTACCCAGAGCTATATTTGTACATACATATATTGGCTCATATAGCAAATTATTCATGCATTAAACTGTCATGATGTTTCAATTTCTTCCAACTGTTTAAATGAACTGCCAAATTTAAACTGCAGCTCACCAGAGTAACTCTCAAAATAGGTAGGAAAATCCCTTCGTGCCATCACCACTGAGTAACATCGCCTTGTTTAACTCATGAAAACGTATTAAGAAATAAAAATTTCCCTCTACTCTGCTTCATCAATCTACGACTTTCAAGAAACAAGTACGCACAAAATACAACCATAATTTCTACAGCATTCATGTCAGAAAACAATCTGTAGGCAAACAAAATAACATATCCATTTGAAGTGATCAGATTAAGTACGTAGTGTTGATAATGGTACCATCTCTTTTATGATAAAAGAAAATGAAGATGCTAGAGTGGAGTTGTGAAATGAACTCTAAGATTTGAGATAATCACAAATATCCTAAAATACTTAATAGAGCCATAAGAAATTACCACAGATAGGGTACCAAAGTTCATGTTCTGACAAATTTTCAGGTAACAGACTGCAATTGTTTTATTTGTATTACTACTGAAGAGTACATCAGCAGTGGCTGGGGAACTAAACCTAATAAACAAAGCACTTAATGGAAAAAATCTAAACAAGCACCTGTTTACATAAGCCATGACAACCGCTGGTTTGCAACACTAAGAAATCACTTCGTAAAGAAAGTTACCCAGACCATCCTTTACTACCCAAATACAAGAAAGAGTTAGCCTTGGTTTAGTTTTCTATTCCAGTACATGATCAAGTCAGTCTGTTGTGTCACAGAAACGTTACAGTACTTTCTGATTAGACCTGGGAGAAGGGACTGAGGACATGTTTCAATTTCAAATGAAGAGGATTTTTCCTCAAGTGAAAACAAACAAGAGGTACTTATGATGTGCTTTCATAAATTACTGTTTCTGCATAAACCACAAATAACATATTAAGCACCATAATTCAATTTTTCTGTCTGCCCTAGACACCAGTCACTTTTATTCGCAGCACTGCATAGAAGAAGCAGCGCTCTGGCAACTGGCAATTATTTTCCTAGCTTTCCCCATCACTACAGACCCAGCAAAGCCAGAGGCCAGAGCTCAAGAGTAGAGTTTAATACTTCTGGAGTTATAGGAAATTGTTTTTCCACCAAAGTCAGATGCTTAGACCAGAGTCATCTGGTCTCCCTTTACTGGACTGATTTTTTTTATTTTTGGGGGGGCGAAGAGCGGGGGGGGGGGGGGGGGGGGAAGCAAGGCTTTTTTAAAAAAATCTAGCTGTAAGATACAACAGTAGAGAATGTGTTTTCCTTTTTTGCCAGAATCTGGACAGCTGATCTCCCCACACCACTTCTTTCATAAGAAAATGCTATACTGGAGCCGAAAGCTTGGGGGAAACAACATTAAATTAAGGAGGTCATAGCTGACTATTTTATGCTATATATTAACATACTCATTTTTTGGCTTGTTATATTTAAGTATTACAAATATTTAACAAATATTTGTGCTAGAAATATTTATGCACAATGGCACACATTGATAACATGACATTCATGAATTTAACTCGTGTACTTAATCATGTTTTATTTAAGGTTCTTTCTGCATTTAGCCCCCACTGAAGCAAAATTCTATTTTGATCACAGAATGTGTTGCAAAATATTTTGATTACTGCAAATCCATCATCTGCAACTGTGGTGTTAACATTTTAAATGGAATAGAAATAGATATTGCTTAGCTCAATAGTTTAAACTTGTATCATACCTTGTGAGGCAAAAAATCTAGGTATGTATGCCCTCATCACCAGCTAATGTTAGTTCAGATCTACAGCTGTATTTATTAACCCACAGCTTTTTAGCTGTAAGACTACATAACTTTATGGTTTCTACTTATATTTTTACATTCCAGAAAAATAGTGTTCTTATAAATTGGCACAAAGTACCGAAGAGCTCTATATGAACAGACGGAAGTTCCCTTCCAGTACCAAGCATTCTTAGCTTTTTTTTATTTTGAGGCTTGAAGGGCTTATTTAAAGAAAAAAAAAACCCCGTAACAACAACACAAAACCAAAAACCATCATTATATGACCAAGTTACTATGCATTTTACCATTACATTATGATGAGGCAAATGAGGAGTAAAGTTTGTCTTCAGATTCCTCAAACTACCTAACTGCAGTACATACACTGTGAAAAATCATCTCTACTTTAAAGTATAAGTTGTGCATAACACAGTGAATTAAGAAAAAGTTTCCATTCTAAGCCAGAACAAGTTAAGAACTTACATTTAAAATTAAATGTTAAGAAGAAAATTAAAATTGTATTTTCATTTTTGAAGCACATTAAAAATACAATTCTCTTGGATGCTTCCAACAAATATATCAGTGTGACATCCAAAAAATGCACGACTTCTCTTTTTGATCTCTCCCCCCCCCCCCCCCGCCAATAAATGGAGGAGGAACTCTGCTCCTCACAACTTGATTCTTTGCTGACTTCCCATGCAAGTCCATGAAAAAGGAGCATCTCTAATAGCTCCTATAAGTAGATATATATAATGATAAAAATGTCTATTAGAAGACTTTAAAACAAACCATTTGACGTGACTGTCAGTGAAAAGACAGAGAGCAGACTACTTTCTTACAAAGCTCCCTGCAGCAGCCCCTTCTCACATAAGTAAGGTTCTGCTGAAGGTTTTGGTTTTGTTTTTAATCTCTTGCCAGCAAGGACACAAAAGCATATGCAAGATACATACTAATTCTTTAAAGTCTTGTTAGAAAATGGGGATCTTTGGAAATACTCCTCTCTGTACTTCGTTAATTCTTCTGGATAAAAACAAAGTGCAAATGACCCAGAAAGAAATAGGGAAGAGGGAGCTACAGTCTCATGTTGCCACACTTAGATGAAGTTGCCTTAAAAAACGAAATAAATGAATAAAAATTGCTGATTAAATGTTAACTGCCACATGAATTACATCTAAATTTACAAATTACCCATGAGTCAAGCAAATAGTGTTAGGCTAGTCACAGAGGGTTTTTTCCCCAGTTCCAACCAATTTCACGAATACCAATATGGAAAATACAAATAATTTTATAAATGGATAATAAATTTATTGCCATTATGTGTTGTGTACATCCTATAAGCTAAAATCTTGCCACATTCCTCAACAAAAATCCAAAACATCTATTTTCCAAAACTGCATACATTACAAGACAATATGATTTTCCCAGCTTCCTAGTGCAAAATTAGCACAGAACAGTAAAATGTCACTTCCATGTCAAAAGGCACAAACAAAAGGGTAATTTTTTGTTACCTTGTGGTAACAAGATAACAAGCTTCAATTGCTGAAAATTAGTTGCTCCCCTTCCCATTGACTTGCTTCACATCTCTCTTCCTCTAAAAATGCTTACACAGAAAATTATCATGGGTCAGCTGATACACAGTTATCTGTTAGCTCATGATAACTTGTGGCTGGTGTTTGTATTCTCAGATTCTATTCGGTGCTTACATCCATAGTGTACTTCAAAACTGACATATCAAGTCATCTCATACACATGCTCACATTTTTGTTCTATTTATCACACAGAATGACTTGGAAGCCCAGGAAAAATCAAATTTAAATGAAAAACAGAGTATGCATGATATAGCAAGTTATTTTTTGTATTTTGATTGCTTTTTAAAATATAATTTGTCTGCAATATAAATTTAAAAAGTAATCCCATTCTCACATTAGATACTATATAGGATACAATGTTGAGTGGACAATGATAAGAAGAGTCTTAAATCTTACATGAATCATATCAGTTAAATACAACGCAAGCATCACAATTATGAGAGCAAACCAAAATTTTTTGTTGCATGATTAGCTTGCTCTTTCATATGAAGGTTTCAGATATTATTATACAGTGATGCTTGCAGCCAAAAAAATTTGAATTGCCATGAATTGCCTTTTCCATTTTGATCAAAGCATAGCAAACTGTTTCCCAAGCCCTTCCCTTCCAATCCATCATGTTTTAAACTTGGATGTACTGTTTAGTATGCACAGAAATGACCTCATGATACAATGAAAGTAACACTTATTCTTTATAAGAATACATTTTTAGATATAAAGCATGCAAGACTGGGGAAGGTTTTGGCTAGATCCGTAAATCTGTCTAATTATTACACTCTTACCAGCTGCACTTCTCCAAAAGCCCCTCTTCCAATCACCTTAACAACATCATAGTCTTCGGCTTTCATTTGTAAAGCTCGGATTTTTTCCACAATCTTCTCATCTAAAATCAAATAAAAGTTGTGATAATGCATGCATTAACAGAATACAAGAATTTTCTCTAACACTTTTCATTTAGAGTCAAAAATAAGCTAGTTTTATTTAAACATTTAGAGCCTTCTTGGTAATTCTTGAAATCTGCAATCACTATTAATAGCCCCTTTCATTATTGTTTGGAAACCATTAACCATCTACCTTTAGCTGTAACAACGGAAATGTCTTTTGGATTTTGCTGACTCTGATTTTCACACCTCTAATAATCATGCACAGAAATGACCCTGTGCATTCACAAGCTTACAGGAAGACTCTGGTAATGAAAAAAACCAGAGATGCCTATCTTCAGTTTTCAGACAATTATTCATTGCCACCCGCTGTGCTGCCAGGATCCACTGACACTCCAGTGGTAACGCAGGAGTGTGAAGTACCTGGTACACACAAAAGCACTGCAGGTGCAACCTGCTTCTACACACCTGGAGGGTTTAACAGCAGTCAAACGGTGAGGAATATAACTCAGTAACTTTTGTGTACAACTTCAGATCATGCAAGGATATGACTTCAGATCCACTCATTTATTCCATATGAAATATTAATTCAGTTTATGTATGTTAATGTAACTGCTGGCCATCTCAAAGTACTTTTTAGTGTTCACTGCACGTGTAGTTCTACGCTTTTTAAAATCAGAGCTACAATGCTCTGTTCAAGTATCCTCTGCTGCAATATTCTGCAGATAAGCTCTGCCTTTCAGTATTTTTCTTGTTGGCAGTGGTGGGAATCTGTAAGGTAAACCAGTGAAATTCTGACCTCTGACAAATTCTAAAAACATGCAAGGTCTTGGACTCTTTAATTTTGTAAATGTAGCATACCAGTGAATGCATTCCTGGCTAAATACATTTTAAAAATCTATTCTTATTACAAGGACAAAAGATAATGGGAGCAACGAATGGAATCCATAATACTGGAGGTAATCTTTCTTAAGCCTGACAAGCTTTGACACTGCCCCCACAGATGCTTACAGGAAGAACTAAACAAAGCAAAACAGGTTGGCTGGAGCAAGACCTCTACCAGGAAAGAGCATGAAATTGTATAAAGAGCTGCAGATGCTTATATTCAGAGGGGAGTAGAGGTGTATATTGCATGATCCCTGTTTAGGGTCAAAGACTGTGGAATTTGATCCCAAGAAAGGCATTAAAGGGGATCTCAGATCTGAATACAGGGGGAAAAAAGTATCAGAGGTCCAGTTAAGAGCACAGTTAATTCAGTATGACATTAAAGATGACATTGTTAGTGGGGAGTTAATGATAACAAACATCTGGTAAATAGTTTAACCATTCCTACATAATCATGAAGAGCAACCTGGCAGGCTGCAAGCAATCCAGGAGATGCCTGACCATCAAGAACATTTGTTTTGACCCAAGTGAGCAACAAGCCCAACCAGGGACACACTCTGATCACACTCACAAACAAGAACGAACTGTCCTGGGATGACAAAGTCTGTGGCAGCCCAGGCTGAAGCAACCTTGAGATGGTGGAATTCAAGACCCTGAGAGAACTGAGGAAGGAGAATAGCAGACCTTGGACTTCAGGAGAACAAGACTATGGCTTGTTCAGTGAACTCACAGGCAGGATCCCGTGGGAAGCTGCTGTGGAGGGTAGAAGAGTGTGTTGATCTTCAAAGATGACAACTTCATAGCACAAGAACAGTCTGTTCTAGTTAGCTAGAAATTGAGCAGGCATTGCAGAGAGCCAGTTTTGCTGAATGGGCAATCACTGCCTCAACTCAAGCACAAAAAGTGAAGGTTTGGATCATGGAAGCAGGGATGGGCTACCCAGCAGGAATCTCCCAAGCATGTAAGGATGCAATTGGGAAAGCCAAGCTCAACTGGAGTTGAAACTAGCCAGGGTTATGAAGGGAAACAAGACCCTTTATAAATACATTGGCAATAGAAGAAAGAATGAGGCAAATGCGGGCCTGCTGCTCTCAGTGGGGTTGGGGATCTAATGCCAAAGGTCATGGAGAAGATCAAGGTACTCGATGCCTTTTTTGTCTCAGACTTCACTGGCAAGCTCTGCTCACAGGCCTCACAGCTCCCTGAAGCTAACAGCAGGGTGTGGGGCAGTGAAGTATCACAGTAGAGGAAGTCAGAGTTAACAACCGATAAAGCAAACTTGACATACACCGGGCCATGAGAAGACACAGGATGCCTCTGAGCATGCTGAAGGAGCCAGTCAACCCCATTACCAGGCTGTCCTCTATCACCTTTGAAAGATCATGGCAACTTGGGGAGGTTCCTGATGGCTGGTAAAGGGCAAATGTCATGTTGTCGTGGTTTAGTCCCAGCCGGGCTCATCACCACACAGCCGCTCACTCACTCCCCTTCCTCAGCTGGACAGGAGAGAGAAGATAAGAGGAAAGGCTCGTAGGTCGAGACAAGGACATAGGGAGATCACTCACCAATTACCATCATGGGCAAAACAGACTTGACTTGAGGAAATTAGTTTAATTTATTACCAATCAAAATCAGAGTAGGATAATGAGAAATAAAACCAAATCTTAAAAAAACACCACCTTCCCCCCCACCCCTCCCTTCCTCCTGGGCTCAACTTCACTCCCCATTTTCTACCTCTTCCCCCCAAGCGGCGCAGGGGGACGGGGAATGGGGGTTGCGGTCAGTTCATCACACGTTGTTTCTGCCGCTCCTTCCTCCTCACACTCTTCCCCTGCTCCAGCGTGGGGTCCCTCCCACGGGAGACAGTCCTCCATGAACTTCTCCAACGTGGGTCCTTCCCACAGGCTGCAGTTCTTCACGAACTGCTCCAGCATGGGTCCTTTCCACGGGGTGCAGTCCTTCAGGAACAGACTGCTCCAGCGTGGGTCCCCTGCGGGGTCGCAAGTCCTGCCAGCAAACCTGCTCCAGCGTGGGCTCCTCTCTCCATGGGTCCACAGGTCCTGCCAGGAGCCTGCTCTAGCACAGGCTTCCCACAGGGTCACAGTCTCCTTCAGGTGCATCCACCTGCTCCGGCGTGGGGCCCTCCATGGGCTGCAGGTGGATATCTGCTCCACCGTGGAACTCCATAGGCTGCAGGGGCACAGCCTGCCTCACCATGGTCTTCACCACGGGCTGCAGGGGAACCTCTGCTCCGGCGCCTGGAGCACCTCCTCCCTGCTCCTTCTTCACTGACCTTGGTGTCTGCAGAGTTGTTTCTCTCACATATTCTCACTCCTCCCTTCCCCGGCTGCTGTTTCCCAGTTCCCCCCCCCCTTCTTAAATACGTTATCACAGAGGCGCGACCACTGTTGCTGATTAGCTCAGCCTTAGCCAGTGGCAGATCCGTCTTAGAGTCGGCTGGCATTGGCTCTATCAGACATAGGAGAAGTTTCTAGCAGCTTCTTACAGAAGCCACCCCTGTAGCCCCCGCGCTACCAAAACACTGCCACGCAAACCCAATACACATGTCCGTGTTCTAGAAAGGCAACAATGAGCATCCAGAAAGCTATAGGCTGTAACAGCAGCCTAACCTCACTGCCCATGATGATCATGGAGCAAATCCTTCTGGAATCCACTTCGAAGCACTTGACAGACAAGAAAGGATGGGAACAGCCATAATGTATCTAAAAAGGACAAACTGTTTCATTAACCTGATTGCCTTCCATGAGGAGATGTCTGTCTTGGTGGACAAGGGAACAGCAGTACACATTTCCTTTCCTTGACTGTAGCATGACTTTCAACACAGCATCTCAAAATATCTTTGTAGCCAAAGCAGGCCGACATGGATTGCACAGAGAAATTACAAGGTGGGTGGAAAACTTGCTGGAGTCATGGTCAGTGGTTCAAAGTTCAAAGGTGATCACAGAATCACTACGGTTGGAAAAGACCTGTAAGATCATCAAGTCCAACCATCAACCCACACCACCATGTCCATTAAACCATGTCCCACATGTATCCAGTGATACATTGGAGGGCAGGGCTGCTCCTAAGAGGGACCCAGACAGGAATCTCACAAAGTTCAAAGGCAAATGCAGAGTCCTGTACCTGGGATGGAACGACACCACACAACAGTACAGGATGGTGCTCACCAGCTAGAAGGCACCTTGAGAAAGAGGAACTGAGCGCCCTGGTGGACAACAAGATGAACAAAGAGGAACGAGCAGCAAGCCTTTGCACCAACGGCACACAAGGCTGCGTTGGTAAATGCACGGCCAGCAGGTTGAGGGAAGTGATTTTTCCCCGCTGTTTGTCACTTGCGAGACCACATCTGGAATCCTACGTCTAGTTTTGGGGTCCTCAGTGCAAATAAAACATCAAAACATTCCCTAGCTTAATGGTAGGCCACCAAGATACATAGAGGGTGGGACCACATGATGCTCATAGAGAAGCTGAGAGAACTGGGATTGTTCAGCTTAAGGAAGTCTATAAATGGTTGGCCTCAACAGAAGTTGAAAGGAGGTTTTACTTTTAAGGGATGCAAAGTGAAAGGACAAGAGGCAACAGGAAAGTTGGAACATCAGAAGTTCTACTTTGTAGGAAAAGAATCCCTAGAATTGGGGAATGCAGCAGACTGTCCAGCGGAGCTGCAAAACCTCCATCTTTGGAAATTTTCAAAATTAACTGCACAAGGACCTGAACAACCTGATCTAACATCCAAACTAACCTTCCTAACCTGTGGAACACAAAAATGCAACTAAAAGTTTCTTCTTCTGAGGAAAAGATTAGGTGTGAAGGGGAAGGGGAGAGATTTAAAGAAAAAAAAAAGTTATGAATAATCAGCGAAAAGAGTCTGCTAGTAAAGTAATTCATGAAATCTTAGACAGGAAGTATAGGACAGCAACAGTGCTTCACCCACAACAAGTTTATTATTTTGTTCATGATGTGAACTAATTTTGCATTTTGAGAAGGGAAGACTGTGCTTGGAAACTTACTTAATTGCAAATCAGAAGCTTTGGCACAAGACAAGGAGGACAAACGCAAATTCACAGGAAGAAGCAGTAGAGAAGGAGTATCAGCAAATTTCAAGTCAGAGAAAATGTGCAATTACATGTTTGAACACAATGTTACATCTCACGAGGGAGGGGAATCACATGAATTTATTTTCAAATGTTTCTCAGATGTTTCAAATGTTTTCAGATGTGTGAGATGAGAAGGCAGGGATTTAAACATATTAAAAGAGTGGGGTACAGTTTTGCATAGCTCCATTATTGGTCAGAAACTCACAGGAATACTTCTATGTTCAAAATATAATACAGAAATTATAAACAATTTTACTACAGCTCCAGTGAAACTGTTTAAGCATTAAACACTGCAGTTAAGCAACAAAAAACCCAAGAATGTATGAAGTGAGCAAATGAGATACCAGCTGAGCAGTTACCAGTTTTATCTTCCCTGTGAAATGCTGAGGATGGAGAAATCCTACTTGTTCTAATAAAAGATTTAATAATCTTAGCTAAAAATAATAATCATCATCTAGGGATGCAGGTGTTGCGGAGGTATCAGTTATACATATGGATTGCCTATTCTGTCATAAAATTTAACAGATATGGAACAGATAATCAAAGCATGGAACTAACCTGAAACAAAAACCAGGCTACAAGAAGACAAACTCAGAGAAACCCTGAAGCGATGTCATAATTGCAACATGCTGAATCATATGATTTAGTTCATCTATCACATAACATGATCTAATTCAAGGTGCAGGAGACCTTTCCAACATTATCCTTTTACTAGAGGACTGAATTTTCAGTTTTTACACAGATGAGTTTGTACATCTGTGGTATCTGTATGTACAGATAACACAGATTGTATCTTACAGCCTTCGTGAACTTGCAACAGCACGAAGCCCAGCAAAAGAAAAATGTCAGATTTAAAGAACATTAGGTGGACTGCCCAACCCCAGAATACAATGGAATCTTATAAAAATATTGTGACATTTGAGTAGAAGTCCTAAAATGTGAGAATGTCATCACCTATGACTCAGGTTTCTTCTGTAACATAGGAAGGATGAGGAATGTTGGACAGCAAAAGTGTTTAAAGACAGCTTTTGATTTACTACTTGAAAATGGCACTATAACCTTTAAACAAATGAAGCTTCACTTTCTGAAAGGGCAGAGTGTTTGGATCACTCACTTACAGCTGGCAGCAAGAATGTGGCTGAAGGTTACAAGTGCTTGTGAAAATGGAATAAATACCTGACTAGAAGAGTACAGGGGGGTGGGGAGGAGGAGAAAACCAAGCCTTCCCACTCTTTAAGGAAAAAAAAAGTTCATATCCCGGTTATTTTCTTAAAAGTTAAAAAGAACATGTATCAGGCAGTTCTGGGGTGCGTATATATGAGGAATAAAAATGCAAGGGACTGCAATTTTATCCCCACGGACCTTACCCAGTCAGTCAATGACTGCTCCTATGGAGTACATAAGTCAAAAGTTGCTGCCCTGGGCAGAAGTCTAGCCAGAAGTTAAACTGAAGTACAGCCAAGAAGTGCTGCAATCCCACACGCGCCCAAAACCAAACAAAAAGCACAACAATAAGACTGAAGTAATTAGGGGTGCATACACAATATCTGGTCAAAGGTGTGTGAGGAACAAGAAGCTGCTGGAGACCTTGCAGAAGCAGCAGAAACTAGAAGGCATAGATAGCTTCAGACAGGCTAGCGTTTCCTCCTCCAGAGAAAAGAAAGGGGAACACAAGAAGTATTTTGTCGAGTCAAAGAGAGTCAAAAGGTGCAGAAGATGGGGAAACAGAAAGCAGCAGTCCTGACTTGCAGAGGACACATCCCTGACTTAATGAAAGTAAGCCTGATGGCAGAAGTCAATTACTTTATATCTACCAAGTACCCAAGTGGAAAGTGGTTAATAGCACTGACATACAACTTGTTTATACATCTAAGACATTCTGCCTTAAACACTGTGGCTCTAATTCATGCTCTGCTTGGGAAAAGTTGCTTATTTAACACCTCTCCCATCGCTACTCTTACCAGAACAATATCATTAAGAATGGAACTGGAGCCCAACCTGTCAAGGTGACTGCAAAGACCTGGCAAGGAGTGGCTTTAAAGAAGCCAAGAGAAAACCAGAGGGGCAATTAGCTCATTAACTCAATGTAAGTTCTACAGTGCACTAAATTTCTCAGATTCTTCCTGGCATCTGACATTTCACCTGTGTCACTGACAGGAAGTATGGAGCACAGAGAATTACAGTCATGACAGGCATTAACACCATACCAGGTAACACATTTCTGTTGGTAACTGCATGGCTGGCATATGATTCAGCAACTTCAAGTGACGTAACAAAACATAAGGGAAAGAACTAGAACTGTTACTTTTGCAAGATGTTAATCTCAACAGATATATCTTCTAAGTAAGTGGTGTCTGCTTGGAGAGGAAAATGGAAAAAGCAACTTTCCAGGGAGTTAGCAAAGCTGCTGCACAAGTGACACACCTGTACTAAAAGTTTCTTCTACTGTAATTATGTCCATTGCCATTACATTCTAGAAGCTTGCCAATCTCCAAAACATCAGCAAATCATTTTAACAATAGAGGTTTCCAATTTTTGAGTGATGCTGTATAATGCATAGGAAGTCACTGATCCGTTTAGAGAGTCAAGGTTTCTGAAGTGTACCAGGCCTGCTGATGGCACCACTCCCTGTGCTGCTGTTTGGACTCCCTCAAAATCCATTCTTCATGCCCTTCTATTCCTGATGATAAGACTGAGGTGTTCAAGGAACGTGTGGACGTGGCATTGCGGGACATGGTTTAGTGGGCATGGTGGTGTTGGGTTGATGGTTGGACTTGATGATCTTACAGGTCTTTTCCAGCCTTAATGATTCTGTGTTTATAAATTATTAAATATTTTTAACTGTTGCTTAAAACTATTGCTTAATTATTTAACTTTCTACTCCTAGAAGTTAAAGCAGCTAACAGGCTATGTAGTACCTGCATGGGAGACCACCAAAAGAGGCACAAGCCACTAAGACATGAGTCAACATTTGGCAAATCTCAGATGGCAGAACAAGTGACATGGAAGAATTTACTCAACCTGTTGTCATAGCCTAGATGACAGAAGAGGAAGAGACCAAGAAAGATTTGTTACACCAAGCCCATGCTGGAAAGCTCAAGCTTCTTTTCTAAAATAAGCAAGCTAGTTTTTGCTCTCAGAGGACTATGAGATTCCTCTCATTGTTTTGGGAATTAAATATTACGTTATGCTTTCCTGTCCCATGAACACTTCAAAAAAGCAGCAATTTAACCAGAATCCTAACAGTTGATTAAAGCAATAGAGAAGCCTGAAAAGGAATGGTTGTACTTTTGTATGAGATATTTATGTGCCTCTTATGATAAATACATGCTCTACTTCGGTTCAGTGCCTTGGAGAAAGTGGTAAGAAATCAAAATAGTAAGGGAAAGCAGTCTTGCATATTAAACACGTGAAGAGGCTGCTTCCGCAAATCAGTCACAGAAACAGGATATACCAAACTCCTACAGTATGGGCAATTAATAAATTATAGCTTTGTGAAATGAGTTAAAACATCCGTGTTTCAGCTTGAAACTATGATTTGAGCTATCCATTAATGTCTCAGCTGAGATGCAAACTATTTCTTTTTTAAATTAAAATAAGCTATTAAAACATTAACCTGATTAGTAATGACTTGCAGTAGTTCTGAAGTAGGGTGTATTCAAACCCCTGGGAATATGGTAGGAAAAAAAATTTCCTTCTCAAAGTGTTATTGTGGAAGAACTAAGTGATTAAATTGACTGAAAACATAATTATTATTGCAGTTTTCTCCACAATTTTTTAGCATTTGTGTACTATGGATTAAAACAACGACTCTGCCTCAACTATTTCACTCTTCACTATGGAGTGCTAACTCACAAGATGGCACCGCCACCTCTCCACTGTTTCCTCAGGAAGCCTTGAGGCGAGATGCAGGCTCCAGGCCCCCAGCACAGACCGCTCATCAGAGTTTGTCAGAACCTTTTGACAATAATTCTTATCTAGGCATTTGCTACAGCTCTTCAGATGCCAAGAAAAATCAGAAGAGACAAGAACTCGCTGTTCCCTAACCTAAGAGAGCAACAACTTACTGTTCCATAAAATTCTTAACACTATTCCCAACTCTTCTTCCAAGTCCACAGTAGTGACAGGCTTCAGCAAGCACGTGTACACTTTTCCTTTCCACTGATACTTGCTACCCTTAAAACAGTTTCCAAAAAAGACATGAGCTATGGGTTCAGCAACTTTAAATTGCATAAAATAGCAATACCAATAAGAACCCAGCTGTCCTCCTGTTTTTTCCTGCACCCGAGCAGCTCCCTTTTTGCTGGCACAAACATCGGTGAAGCAATATGAAAATCAGAAACTGTTCTTTGCTCTTCTTTTGCCTGACTAGTTTTAACAAAAAGAAACAAAACAAACCAACCACCCCACTCTTCGTATTAATTCTGCTCAGTTTCCCAAACCGGTTCATAGCAAACCACACAAACACCTGTGTTGGAAAGGACCTTGAAACAAATCGCTATGGCAGGACTGATTCTTTCAGTTGCAATGCCAAAATATTACCAGCTTCAAATGTTTACAAAATTCTCATTTCAGAATTTTTTTTTTTAAAAAGTGTAAATCATAGAAGATATGCAGCACTATTTTTCATTCTCCCCCAGGCAGTATGAAAACAGAAGAGAAGCTACATGGGTGATTCTTAAAAGAGATGCATGATCTCACAGTGTGTGAGCCAAAACAGTCAGCTCTTACATGCTTTTTTTAAAGTTCAACAGGTAAGTATGAAGTGCACCCCTGAAAAATCTTAATTAGCTACTGTGAATTTTTTGTAACACATCTCAGAATTTTCTTTAACTAGTACCTGGCTATTTCAACTGCAAACTGTCAGCTGATTTAAAAAAAAAAAAAGCAGTAATAAAACTGCGAACCGAAGTATATTTTTGGGTTTCTGTCATTGCTGGTAGCCTGCAGGCCACATCAGATGCTTAATAATATTTACTACAACAATGGGAGAGAAGCTAGAGTAGGAGAATGAGCAACAGCCTTGAGAAAAGGGAAGACATACAGCAAAAATGTTCAGGGGCTACAGAAAATACTCTGTTTCCAAGGTTAAATTGTTTTCCCGTAGTTGGTATTTTTAATAGCCAGATACCAGAAGATAGTGGTCTTCTGATTAGAATAAGGTTTCTAATTTTGTCCTACTGCAAAAATAGTATTGCAATTTAAAGGTGAATCTGAACAGCTCATAAAACTTACTGATACTTCATTTACGTCATTTTCATATTTGCTGTAGATAGGGCTTTTCCCTCACATCACACTTACAATGCACAGTTGCAGGTAACAAAATTACTTAAAATGCTGTTCCTGACCTTTGTTTCATAAATATCTGCTTGAATTCCTTTGAACGCAAACTAAGAAAAATCCCAAGGTATGCCTCTCCTTCCTAATCTGCTGTTTCTTATTTATTCTGTTTTCAGTGACTTCTCCAAATGAAACTTTACTGGCAACTGTAAAGCTGTATGTCCAGCTATGGGGCTCTGCTAAACCTCATGGAGAAGCACTGAATTCCAAACATAAGAACTCACCACAAATGACTACACCAGCCACCATTTAATTGGGGAGCATGAGTGGATATTCAAAGGAATCCCAGAGCAATGGAGGACAGACACACATAGCTCTTACCAGTAAAGTATCAAAAGAGGAGTTGTTGATAAGACTGCATCTGCAGTAACCTCGACATATGCAATAGAAAAGGTTTTTTTTTAAAAAAACGTATCTCAAAATAAGCTCACTACAAAGCATAGTTGTTCCAAGAAGGCTTACTCACTGCAACTTACATTTTAAAGCAAATAATCCACTATTTTTAAAAGAAAAAAAGATTTGTTTATATACATGGATAGAAAACACTTTAGAAATACAAAATACAGCTATTCTGATATAACAGTCTTACATTTTCACATGCTCAATAAATTCCAAGATTCTGTCTACAATTAATTTGAGGAGAATCACAAACATTTACACAAAGGTTCAAAAATACACCAACAGACTTTAAGGTACAATAATTTAGTTTTAAAAATCAACAGAAGGCTTCTCTGCTAGATTAAATAAGACTGTATATACAATGCTGACATTTTGAATAATTAATTCCTAAAGAATAATAACTGGGATATGCTTTGCAAATTATGTCACAGCACATACTTAAGACAAAAAATAATATAAAGGGATTTTTCCAACTGCAGTTGGAAAAATTACAATCTACAGCTGGTATTTTCCAACATAATTTCAGCAATACAATGACTCCCCAAAATGAAACCTCTCTGTAACAAATGGTCCTCCAAAGCCTTCTGAATATAGAAGCTCAGAGTTATAAAAATTAGTAAAATGAAAATCAGCAATGCATTTCTGACCACCCATCTTCCTATGACTGAGATCACAACAATGTCATGGTTTAAGGACCACTTTCAACTTACATCTATTTAAGAAATTATCGATGTTCTTGTTCTTCCTCAGTGCTGGATAATCCAGATCAAGGACCAAAGAATTCAAGCCATCCTGAAAAGAAATAAAAAGTTAATTGAGTTCTAAAATCATAATTAACAACTTTCTCAAAACTACTACATGAAGATTGATTGTATGTTTTTCAAGCATGCATTACATTCCTAGTAGGCAAATCAAACAAGCTCTCAAGTATGTTTATAAACCAGTCACCGCAAAGGAGCTAACACACACTGACTGGCTCCAAGTTGGCCTATAAACAGTACAGATACATTACTGCTGATTAGTGGCACTGGTACTTAAACTGGAGTAGTAGTTTTAATCTTAACCAGTAAGTAATCTTACTCATTAAACACTGATGTACGATACTCAGTCCAATGTTTTTCTTATTTCCATTACTCTTTTCCTGCATATTTAAAAACTTTGCATTTGTATTATCCATATTACTGCTTTGATCACATTCTCTCTACCTTCTCGTTCTGGATATTCAAAAACCAACTGCATATTTTTCTTCTCGGAAGCAAGACATGACCTAAAGTTAGGAAGACAATTCACCACATAGTTCAAGCTCACAAGACTAGATTACTTTTTCTAA
Organism: Gavia stellata; assembly: GCF_030936135.1. Lineage (NCBI taxonomy): Eukaryota > Metazoa > Chordata > Aves > Gaviiformes > Gaviidae > Gavia > Gavia stellata. Next base: position 97,365,535 of record NC_082595.1, read on the forward strand.
GTGACTCAACAGAAGACAAGCCAGAACTCTACATGCCGTTCCGCTACCGATTATCAATGCTTCCACAGAAACAATTGAGACCTCTTAAAATGGTAAGGGATGAGATCACAAAAATCTAAACTAAAAATAGTATTTTAAATGCCTGTTACAAAACTTAACTCAATTCCACCTTTCAGCAACCTAGAAAAACTTAAAAAATTACTCCTCAAAAACACACAGCCCTTTCCAGTTACACAAGGATGAACAAAAATAAAAATTAGTTTCAGATACTAAGAAGAGCCAGAGACTCCATTCATACTCAGCATCTCCAGTGTTCTGCCTGAACTGGTAGTTTTGTTCTTTGCTCTAAGAACAAAATCCTGAGATCATTTCCTCAGGTTTTTGAGCCTTGACAGGGCATCACAGAGATTTAAGTCAGAGACCACATCATGTTTATTAATAAGACAGCCAATAGAACTAGACAGCTTTTCAGTCGTCTTAATAACCAATGCTATAGCTAAAAACATGTTGATTTTATATTTTTTTTCTTAATGTATCTGGGAAGGGTTCATTTCTGTTGCAAATCTCACTAAAATTATTATACTCATTGTAATAATGTATCTACCTGGACAGAGGTAAAGGCAAAGCCCAAGATTATTAAATACATTTTGAATGCCAGACCGTCCTAAACATGCACATACACAAATAAGACTACCTCATCTGTGGAGATGTCACTTTTCACCACAAAAACATTAACGATTAAGCACATTTTCAAAATTAAGAGATTTGATTGCCAATTGTTTATTTATTTTTTACCTCCTAACAAATGAAAGCATCTTGGGAAGTATCAGTAGCAGTCATTAGACCACATGGAAAACAGGACTTGTTGATGTACAGCAAAAGGAAGACTAAGGAATACGTGGGCCTGTTGCTGAAGGGGACAGGGGAGCTGGTGACAAAGGACATGCAAATGGCCAAGGTACTCAATCCCTTCTTTGCCTCAGTCTTTACTGGTAAGACCAGCCTTCAGGAATCTCAGGCACCTCAGACCCGAGGAAAACTCTGGAGCTAGGAAGACTTACACATGGTGAAGGAGGACCAGGTGCCAGGACCAAGTGCTCTAGGACTAGGAGCACTTAAACAAACTGGTCATACAGAGGCCCATGGGCCCTGATGGGATGCACCTATGAGTGCTGAGGGAGCTGGCTGTTGTCACTGAGAGGCCACTCTCAACCTCTGAAAGATAATGGCAACTGGGAGAGGTTCCTGAAGACTGGAAAAGAGTAAACATCACTCCTGTCTTCAAGAAGGGCAAGAAGGAAGATTCAGAGAACTGCAGGCAGGCCAGCCTCACCTTGATCCCTGGGAAGATGATGGAGAAAATGCTCCAGAAAACCATTTCCAAACACACAAAGGACAAGAAGGCGACTGTGAGTAGTCAGCATGGATTTACAAAGGAGCAATCATGCTTGACAAGCTGACAGCCTTCTATGATGAGGTGACTAGAGAGGTGAACAAGGAGAGAGCAGTGGACGCTGTTCACCTCGATGTTGGTAAGACATACTGTCTTCCATAACATCCTCACAGACAAGCTGACAAAGTACAGATTAAACAAATGAAGTGGATTAAAAACTGGCTGAAAGACTAGGCCCAGAAGACTGTGATCAGTGACACAAAGTCCAGTTGGAGGCCAGTCACTGGTAGTGCACCCCAGCACTCAACACTGGGGACAGTACTGTTTAACATTTTCATTACACCTGCTGCACCCTGCAGACAACACAAAACTGGGGGGAGTGGCTGACATACCAGAGAATTGTGCTGCCATTCAAAGGGACCTCGTCAGGCTGGAGAAGTGAACAGAGAGGAATATCACAAAGTTCAACAAGGGGAAATGCCAAGTCCTGCATATGGGGAGGAATAACCCCAGGCACAGGCTGGGGCCTGACTAGCTGGAAAGCAGCTTTGCAAAGAAGGACCTGAGGGTCCAGGTAGACAAGCAGGTGGCTGTGACACAGCAATGCACCCTCGCAGGAAAAAAAGGCCAACAACATCCTGGGCTGCATTAGGGAAAACCTTCTCAGCAGGTAAAGGGATGTGATCCCTCCTCTCTACTTGGCACTGGTGAGGCCATGCCTGGAGTGCAGCATCCACTCCTAGGCTCCCCAAACCAAGAATAGCAGGGACTTCCTGAATCACAGAATCACTACGGTTAGAAAAGATCTGTAAGATCATTAAGTCCAACCATCAACCCAACACCACCATGCCCACTAAACCATGCCCCACAGTGCCATGTCCACACGTTCCTTGAACACTTCCAGTAAGGGTGACTCCACCACCTCCCTGGGCAGCCTGTTCCAATGCTTCACCACTCTCTCAGTAAAGAAATTTTTCCTAATATCCAGCCTGAACCTCCCCTGGCGCCACTTGAGGCCATTTCCTCTTGTCCTATCACTCGTCACTTGGGAGAAGAGACCAACACCCACCTCTCTGCAACCCCCTTTCAGGTAGTTGTAGAGAGCGATAAGGTCTCCCCTCAGCCTCCTCTTCTCCAGACTAAACAACCCCAGCTCCCTCAGCCGCTCCTCATAAGACTTGTGTTCCAGACCCCTCACCAGCTTCGTTGTCCTTCTCTGGACGCGGTCCAGCACCTCAATGTCCTTCTTGTAGAGAGGGGCCCAAAACTGAACACAGGATTCGAGGTGTGGCCTCACCAGAGCCGAGTACAGAGGCACGATCACCTCCCTACTCCTGCTGGCCACACCATTTCTGATACAGGCCAGGATGCCGTTGGCCTTCTTGGCCACCTGGGCACACTGCTGGCTCATCTTCAGCCGGCTGTCAATCAACACCCCCAGGTCCTTTTCTGCGGGGCAGCTTTCCAGCCACTCGTCCCCAAGCCTGTAGCGTTGCCTGGGGTTGTTGTGGCCGAAGTGCAGGACCCGGCACTTGGCCTTATTGAACTTCATCCAGTTGGCCTCAGCCCATCGATCCAGCCTGTCCAGGTCCCTCTGCAGAGCCTTCCGACCCTCCAGCAGATCAACACTCCCACCCAACTTGGTGTCGTCTGCAAACTTACTGAGGGAGCACTCAATCCCCTCATCCAGATCATCGGTGGATGTATTAAACAAGACCAGCCCCAAAACTGAGCCCTGGGGGACTCCGCTTGTGACCGGCCGCCAACTGGATTTCACTCCATTCACCATGACTCTCTGGGCTCGGCCGTCCAGCCAGTTTTTTACGCAGTGAAGAGTGCACCTGTCTGAGCCACGAGTCGACAGCTTCTCCAGGAGAATACTGTGGGGAACAGTGTTGAAGACTTTACTAAAGTCCAGGCAGACAACATCCACAGCCTTTCACTCACCCACTAGGCAGGTCACCTGGTCATAGAAGGAGATCAGGTTGGTCAAGCAGGACCTGCCTTTCATGAACCCGTGCTGGCTGGGCCTGATCCCTTGGTTGTCCTGCACGTGCCCTGTGAACGCCCTCAAGATGAACCTCTCCATAATCTTCCCCGGCACCGAGGTCAGGCTGACAGGCCTGTAGTTCCCCGGAACCTCCTTCCGTGTCCTTACAGTCTGTTCTACTGACATCTTATGCACAAAGTCAGGGAAAAGAATAAAGTTATCATCCCCAACAGACATTTTTGTAAAATTGGATTACAAGGTCCAAAACAACCGTAACTTCCAATTTAAACTGACCTGTATATTATCATTTCAGATGTCACTGTTTTTTCCCCTGTGTCATTCCAATTCCACAGCCTTTTTGTGGGCTATAAAAACTGAGAACCATATTTGCAGCTGATTTTTTTATTAGCTCTTTCTGTTTCCTTTTCATGGACTTCTGGTAACAATTTTCACAAGTAGCTATTAATGAACAGAAATTTGAGAACAGCACAAGTGTCTATTCTTAACTATTTGGAAGCGTCCTAACTCTTGAGGACAGTCAGCTACAGTTGGTGTCAAAGAGAGGTGAGTAGTATCAGCATCACAAGGAATAGAAAGAGTGTCAATTTTTTTTTTTTATCCCTGTGAAGAAACCTTATTATCATACTCTTTTAAATAGAAGATTTTAAGCACTTGATCATAATTTTAAGGTAAGTGATTTCAAGTTCATATCAACATGTAGTTTATGAAAGACTTGTCTTGCACATTAGCATTTTGTCAAAAGGTGTTTCCTTAAAGCTTTACACTTTCATCAAAAGGCCTAGTTTACATTACTTAACATGAAAATTGTGCTACAATTAAGAAGCTGGGTCAAAAGATTACACAGTAAAACAGACCGTTCAAACTGAAGTAATCCAGGAAATGACATCCCCTCTGTCTAGGCCTCACAGATACGTCACTTCAACCAGGAAATATTTTATTAAAGTGATTTCACTGTTTGCTTCCTCTTTCTGCCATTAAAAAAGGCTCAGAAGCTAACAGGCCAAAAATAGCAGCTTCCAAACAAACGCACTGTTGGCAAAGATGGCTCCACCCCCATTAAAAGCCTTTTGCTCACAGCAAACATGCTAAAACATTCTCCACAGATTGTTTTCCAAGAGACAAGTCCAATCTAGATATTTTTGCAACACCCTCCTACACCAGGAGAAGAGCTCCTGGACACTGGCAACCGCAACCACTTCTGGGGACAACATGGAGCCTGGCTTTCCCAGCAAGTAGCTTGTACTGTTACAGATGTGAATGAACCTAAGAAAAAACAGGCAAGAAAAATTCAGGAGGTACAGGAACTAAATGTTTATGTTCTCTCTGACAAAAGGGGCAGCAATATGGAAAAATAATGGTAGCTTCTAAATAACCACCCTCAATGTTAATTCCAGGCAATCCCACTGAAGCCCTCACCAAATTAAACTACGCTGTGCTGATACCAATTTCTAAAATTAAAATAGCTATTTGAACCTGTCCAACATTGATATGTACACGTAAACTCCACAGCATGCCACAAGGGCTTTAGCTACCTGGAGTTATTCCCCACTTTTATGATGAGAAAAAAGTCAAACTCAAGACCAAAAAGTAAGACGACTGAACAGAATAGGTATCAGCAGCTTCCTTAGTACCCACAGGAAACAATTCATAATCCTGCAATAACTGGGAAATTTAAGAAGCCTGTTCTAGTGAAAGATGCCCCTGCCCATGGCAGAGGGGTTGGACTAGATGATGTTTCAAGGTCCCTTCTGACCCAAACCCCTGTGATTCTATGAAAAGTTCACTGAACCATTAAATATAAGAAAACCGAAACACTATTCCTTTCCCCTTTGCCAGCCTTCCAAATCCTCAAATAAAATTTAATAAACTATGCTGCAGGGGAAAGTAAGGACAGAAAAGTCTGTAACTTCAGATTACATTTTTCTAACTTGACCTACATGCTTTTCAAAGAAGAACTTCCTTAATCTATACACACGGGAACTGACCATCTAATGACTTCACCAGGATTAAACCCTCACTATATTCTTCCACATGCCACATGGACCCTTAAATAATTCTGATCTTTCCTGAGCGATTACTTCTTTCCATATCATAGAAGCTACCTTTGGATACAAGGTGAACATCTCAATAAGAGCATACAATATGAAAAACAACTGAAAGGTCACATGCAAGGGAAATATGCCATTTTCCCACACTTATCCTACTCAGTGATCATTAGGATACGCTGCAATTCATTTTTCTCTTACTTAAGCATAATTAGTATGTGAAGGAATAATTCAGGGCATGATAATGCAGCCAACATTTACTGTTGGGAGGTCTTGCTATTCTAGAAGTTCTTTAATAGTTCTACATTAATTAACAGATTTAAGTTTCAACAGTATTGAGGATGTACAGTCTAGAAACCTAAAAGCAGCTGCTGTCCACAAATAAGTATGTAAATAATTAACAGCAGGTTTTACTTGCAATCTGATTTCTGTATATGAAGGTAAACTAATACTGAAGTGATTCAAATGACTGAAATGATTTTAATGGTGTCTGCTATTGAATAAATGCAAATTTTTCTTCATCGTACAAGCAATACTCCTCAAGGACCGTCATCTCATGTGCTACATCCTACACGCATATTTTAACGGCTGTATACAATTTACCTTGCTATATAAAAGGCACAGTGTCAAACTGTTCCGTTGTTATGATAGGATGATAACAGACCAAAAATAGCTTCGCCCTTAAATACTAACAACAGAAAAAAAAAAAAAAAAAATCACAAAATTGTTCAAGATGCAACAAGAACAATGTTAAGGAACACCACTATGGAACAGCAAAAGCATGTAAATAAAGATCAGAAAGGCAAAGGTGTATAATGAGTTGTAGCTTACAAGGAACAAGAAGAAGTAATGAAAGATACTTTATATAAGAATGATTAAAAGCCCATCAAGAGTTAAGAAAGGCAAAGAATGTACAGAAGGCTTGATTTTTCCATGCTTCCTTCAACACCGTTTTTTTTAAATGTTAGATATCTGGACATATTTACAAGGGATAAGAATGAAAAAAAATCCTAAAGAAAATCACTATACATTAAGAAATGTGCTGAGGACAGCAAGATCAACTGAAATTCACTCTAAAATATTTAAGGAGACTGTCTTAATCGATTTTCTTTGAGAACTCAGGAGAACAGGAGAGGTCATCAGGACTGAAAAGAGCAAATCAAAGCACTACCGTTAAAAGGGGTAGGGCTTTCCAAACTACAGGTCATAATACTTGGGGAAAGGGAGTTAGAACAAGATGTTAATCAATTTGTAAACACCTAGAAGATTAACATGTAAGATCCAGGGTTTAATTTTTTTTTATTCTTCTCAAAAATAAAATACTGTCATGTAACTGATTTCTGGCAGAATAGATGATGTAATCAATAAAGCAAAGCATCTTAACACAGGAATAAAACAGAAGACTCACCATTCTCATTAGCAAAGTAAAAAAATACTGTATAGGAAATCATGGAGAAAATGTTCAAAAGGTACTTATCAAGAGTTTGGTAATTATCAGGACTTGGAAAAGTGTGTCAAAAAGAAATTCTCCTGGGTTTGTCCTGTTCCAGTTCTACAGAATATTTTCATTACAACAATAAAGCAACAGAATAAGAAACTTATCTATTAAGAAGAAATAAAAATCACCAAATTATGCCAAGCTCAGAGGTCTGAGCACATGTTTTTTATTGCATTTAAAATTATCTCAAAATGAAGGGAAAAATCTGGTAAAAATACAATCAGATGCAACTCAAAGGATAAGCACAAAAAGAGGTAAATCCCCACTAACATATGCTTTTGAAAGAAATTAAATGCACAGAACATGAAAATAGGAATAATGGGTAAACAGGAAGATAACGAAAAAAGACAGAGGGTTATAGGAGTCTAGAAGTCCAATCTAGGATGCATAAACAGGAGCTGCATTGTATAAGGTCTCACAGAGAACTAATGTTCTTTTGTAAATAAAGATCAGAAATCATTTGCTGATATTGTTATAGCCTAAGCCAGAACATTGTGTCCAGCTTCTTGAATCCCTATACAGAGGATTGCAAAAGACAAGCTGGAAAAGAACTGAAGGGAGGTTAACAAGAGCAGGGAAGTGATAAGACTGTCAAGTCCAGAGACTTTAGTATTAAAAAAGGTTAGCTTAAGAGGAGACCGGACAACTTCTTTCAGAATATAAAAAGCTGTTACGAGTGATGATGATGATGATGTTTCCTCACATCCCCAGAAACAGTGTAAAAAATTAGCTGAATTAGAAGTGAATATTTAGGTTACAGATTAGGAAAAAATTTCTAAATAGCAGCAGTGAAGAACTGATGTAATGTACCTACCCAATGAAGCTGATAAATCACCTTCACAAGAGATTCACAAGTTAGAGAAATATTTATTACAGTAGACCGAGCTGTGGATCCTACCTCTGTGAAGAGGACTTCACTAGTGACCTCTAAAATTCCTTCCAAGCCTACCTGGAAACTCTTTGACTCAAAGAGAGAAGACTGAGAAAGAGGAGTAAGCCAGCAGATGTGAATATACAACTTAATCTCTAAAATATTATTCACTTTAATAAAATAATATATTAACACTTATGCACACTTTCTCCTCCATAGTTGTTGCTATTTTCTTAATAGCTTTAATAAAATAAAACTGGTCTTGCATGTCTTGCTGATTATCACTGTAGCCAAGGAAAATTCAGTAGTTCAGCATAATCTGCTTTCATCTGAAGTCACTGTACATTTCCAGGTTCTTTAGTTACCTTTGATTGCAGAATTCGTATTGCTTTCAAAAAAATCCAAACAATGTGCCCTGAAGCCCAGTATTCCAAACCTGTTAAAATAACACTAGAGATAATTTCCTATTAATTGGAATCCTCCAAGACCTTTAATAGTAAGCTCAGCTCCTTAGCAAGAGAGCAAAACCATTCTGGTAATTTTGACTGTTACTCTCCTTCAGCAAGCCATTTATGCATCAGTTCAGATGAAGATTTCCCAAGCAATCAAGCAGAATAGTACAAGTACTAGAAGTGCAAAAAGACTATCTACAAATGCACAGAAAACAAACCCCGGCCTGGAATTGTTTCTCTGACACCCTGAAGAAATGGAATTATCTGCTGTTTCATAAAAATCCAAATGCAAGACACAGCTTGTTATTCATTTCTCTTTTCCTAATCAGGGCTTTCAAAGGCTACAGCTGCAGGAATCAGAGGTAACACCAGGAACACAGATAAAAGGTCAGTGAGCTCATCTGTGGTTGAGGTAGGAGGCAGATGTACAGTCTATTCTTAAAATCATGTTTTGACCACAAGGTCATCCTTGTTTCATATTAAATAAGACTTCTGCTTCTCCATCATGAAAATTGTTCTACCTTTTTGTACCCTCAAACAGTTCAGTCTGTGAAGTTGGTTTCGGCAACTAGCCATTGTGTGCTGCACCATCAGAGTCATTTATCCCTCGATGCCACTGTGAACTTACTTTTGGATAAATACGTTTCTTATATAGTCCTTCATATAATGCAAGTAGTTGCATTACATGATATATTTTTACTAATCTATGTAGCAGTCTTGGATAAGTAAGATGCAAGAACACAATCTAATAACTAAAAAAGAATACTTATTAGAGTAAATAATAAAAATTTTAACAATCTGTTTTACAGTAACTGGAATTGCAAACAACAAGGCTTGAAAGGAAAAACAAGGTACCATCTAGCATCCTCCTCCCCTAAAAGCATGACTGACTAGAAGTAATAAGAGGACTTGTTTTTTTCTAATCACCAGTTCAGAACAAATGATTACAAAATTTCCCTGTACTAAAAATATCAGCAACTGTTTAAAAATCACTCCTTAGAACATTTCTAACCTAATAAATAATAGCCTGCCTATCACGTTATCGCCTGCCTAACTTCAAGTTTCATGTCAGCAGCATACTGTAATCAGCTGCACCACATATTTCTTAAAATATAAGTGCTGTACTCCACTATAATTCCATGAGCCCAAATTTCCAGTTAAAGTGATGAATAAAACTGAAGCAATCAAAATCACATCTAACTTCAGAGTACAGAATTTGGATGCAGTATGGAGAAATGCAGAAAACTTATTGCCACAGACGGATTTTTTTTTTTTTTTTTTTTTTTTTTTAAGATCAAGATATCAACACTAATCCATCAGGTATCAGGATGCACTGATCCATATGCTAGCAGAAAAAGGCACTGTTTCTACTCCACGGGAGAAACAACTCAAGTCAAATAGAAATAGTCAAAATAGAGGGACTCCTACCATTTAGCTGCTGTTCACATATTAAGACACGAATGTGTTTTGTGGACAACTTCTGGAACAATCAATAGTTGTAAAAATGATTGCTGTAAGAAAGGGAGCTTGCAGGTAAGAGACAGCAGGAAAGATTAAATATACACGGAAAAAAGAAAAGGGGTAAAAATTAATTTTAAATGCTGATGAGTCAAAAGACCTTGTTCAGCCTTAAACCACTGTTGGTCTATTCTCTAGGAATATGGACAAAACAATTAGTTTAAGAGTATCTTTACATGAGTAGCTACCTAATGACTCTGGAGGAAAATGAATGGAATGTAAACATGTGCATTATTGATTGGTAAGGAAATTATTTTTTAATCATAAGAAAAAAGCTAAGCAGACTTAAAAAAATTTTTTCTAACAGAAACAGATTTGACAATAAAGGAAATTTACAAATAATTTTATTTAATTAATAAAGTATCTTTCAAGGAAATATTGTATGAGTACCTTAAGTCTAACTGACATTCTTGAAAGTAGTTATAGCTGTTCACAATCTTAGTTAATACAGATCTTCCCTATTATTGGAAAAAAAAGGGTATAAAACTTGAAAAAACGTTTTTATGGAATCTGATTGATGAAAAGCTTTTTAGGTTTTTTTAGTGGAACTGTGTGTTCACATAGCATAATTCCCATTTCATACATAATATCAGATTCATTTGGAGTTTCCAATAAACATACTGCAATACCCTGTTCTGCAGTCCAACATGCATCCTAGAAGCAAATTTCACTGGTGACCCTAGACTGCAATCAAATTTACTATTAACTGTGTCTCTCAAACTTTTCCCATAAAATAAACCTACATGTAAGTATGTTAAAATATGTAAATACTAAAATATGTTTAAATATGTAAAATAACAGAAATAACATTTCAATTCCGATTCCTGCATCAGGACTACTAATGCAACATTCTAGGTCTTAAAGCAGAACAGGAACTTTTCTAGATTATTTTTGCTGAAACTCAATACATACACTTCTAGGCATAACATAGGGACTAGACTAATAATTTCATCACACGTAAAATCCACGATGATGACGTATTATCAAAGAATTGAAATTTTCTCACCAACTTCAAAAATAAAAAGGTATTTAAGAGGTCACTAGCCTCAGCCTCTAGGACTGGAAAGGAACATGTTGGATTTCCTGACAAGTCCAACTAGAAGTGTTTGATCTCCCATGTTTTTCTCTGGAAAAAAAAAGAATAAGATTGTCTTTGTTGTCTGAAATAATGTGAAGAAATCTCCTATTTCTGAAATACTGCCAAAAAGGAAGAGAAAAAAATAGGGAAAAAACCCAACCCTCCCCACCTATCAGATCCACGTAACTGGCTGTCCTGTATAAAAAAGACCAGATTCGCACTTGGGACAGACATTAAGCAGTTGCTTTGAGCAGAGGTTGAACCTAGGTGACCTCCTGAGGTCTTCAAAGCTGAATTATTCTGTGATGCTACAACCACCTTTGCCCTGAGCATATGCAGGTTGGCACCATTAAAATCAGTTTTTGTATCAACGGGTCCAAAAAATTCTGGTCTAGTGGAAGATAAAGATGGTCCTTAAATAAGGAATTTCTTTATTGTAAAAAAGTATGAAGTAAAGCAATAGCAAAGAAGTGGCTTACAGGAAATTGTTCTCTGTAGATTTTGAGAGACTTACTTCAAAAAGCCTGAGGAAGCGAGGGTCTATTGCAATCTGCTGCTGAAATTACTCATTTTTTTACTGCCTAAGCAACAAGTTTGTTCTGTGCAAAAAACTATATTAATTAGCTATTTCACCTACAAGATCAGTCAGATTCAAGACTTTCACCGTACAAGATCAAGTTCACATTGCAAACAACTGCTCCCCAAAGTTGTGGGTAGGCTTTGTTAGGATCTTTGGCCTTCTTTCTTAGAGGAGGAGGTGATGAAAAGGGCCATAAAACAGAGCAGAAAATTTCTTCCAAAGGATTTTTCAACTACTTCATCAATAAACTCATTTAGTCACAGAAGAATGGTTACCTGTTTAGTCACTAAAATCCACTTAAGGTAAGGTTTAAAAGACATCAAGATAAGTGCAGAACCTTGCTTTAGAAGTTGCTAGTAGAAGAATTAATTTCAAAATTTAAAATTTCTACCACAGTTGACCACAAACTGGCTCTTGACTTCTGATCTCTTTATCTAGCCATAACTTCCAGTCAATGGGTGTTGTTATACCCTCTGCTTTATGAATTGATTTGCAGAAGCTTTTAATGCTAACTGCAAGTTAGATCAGAAGAAACTATGTAAAAATAAGCTAAATGTTACATAATACTACACACTTAATAAAAAAACCTCCAAACTATTGCAGCTTGAACAGACAAACCATAATCAATAAATACTTTTTATGTTAACACACAGCACTTCAGTTTTGCTTCAGTGGGGAAAAAACATCACCTAATCAGTATTTGTGAGATATTCAAATGCCATACAAGACCATAATAAAATAAGCATATTATGTCATTTTAGTTACTGTAAAACGTCCTGTGGCAATCATAAAAGAGCAGCTAAATGTCTGAATGACTGTGATTAAACCTGTTTCTCTTAAACTGGGAAGCATTTAGAATTACACTGCCCCTAGAAAACCAGGATATACACACATACATGTACATCCTTGCACACAAAGACAGGTTCAAATCCTGGCAATGAAAAGGTACAAAGGGCAGGAAGGAAGGCATCTATGAATAAATCAGCAGCAAAAGAAAGTAAATATGGGCACACTTTCTCAGTGGGGTAGGAGACCTAGAGACAAGACACAGGCACTCGATGCCTTTTTTGCTGCTGTCTGCTGGGACACACACAGCTCCACTCCAGGGACCCTGGTGGGATCCATGTGAAGGAGGTGAAGGAGCCAGTCAAAACCATTACCAGGTTGCTCTCTACCATCTCTGAAAGGTCACAGCAACTGGAAGAGGTTCCTGGTAACTGGAAAAGGGCAAGTGTCGTGCTCATCTTCAACAAGTGCAACAAGGAAGATCTGCAGAACAACAGGCCAGAATTCCAGTTAACTTCAGGTCCCCGAACACCACTTCCAAATACATGAAGAAAAAGATAACTGAATAAACTGATCACAACCAAATTGTGTCTAATGAACCTAACTGTCTTCTATAATGAGATGACTGTTTCAGTACCAAGGAGTGTCTGTTGTTTATCTGGACTTCAGCAAGGTATTCAACATGGATTCTTATCGACCTTCAGAAGACATCTGAAAGGACTTAATATCAGCCCTATGTGGAATAAAACAATTTTTCTAATCTTAGCAATACACAGAACAAGAAACTTTACCATTTAGTGATGGTTTGAAGTCATACTGCATCTATCTAAAGCTAACTTTTAAATCTTGGGAGTGACATTACAACTACATACACATACAGCTATATTAAGAGGAAAAATTTCCAAAACTTAGGATATAATAGAATAAAGGTTGTCTGCCCAACCTTATATCACTTCCCCTTCCACATGATGATAATCCTTCCAGCATGGAAGGGGTGGCTGTGCAATATTACTTCGTGTCCTCTTTCCCGGATGCAACTCGCTCAGTGAAAACAAAACCAATGGAACGAAGCGTCTAAAATTTCTCTTTGGTAGTTTAAAAACAACATTTCAGGTACATTCAATGTTCAAGGAATTTGATTTTCATTACTGCACAGACAATGCAAAAACCACTCACGCTGCAGTTTCTGAAATACCATGACTGATTATCAATTTTACAGCTGGTTAAACCTCATTCTAGTTAAAAAAGGCTATTTGTTGTGGTAAAACTCTAGATGGTAACTCTGAAACAAAGTGGGACACTTGGTCTTGCATTTGCATAATGAGTTCCCAGAACATTCTTCTTCCCAATGTTCCAGCTGTAGGTGCAAATCAAACAGTTGGGTGTGCTTATGTATACAAGATCTTTTTGTTTGCATTTCTGAAAAGGAATCACATCAAATTATCAAAGGCAACTGTAGTCTTTTTAGAAGAGACTCAAAACCATAATGCAGTTCCTTAGTCTTTTACTGCTACAAGTGAAACAGTTGCAAGTTGCAGCAATATTTTAAATATAAGATTTATCTGTAAGAGAACTACAGTGTCTTACTGTTTTAAGACAAAATTACTATCCTGATTTTCAATTTCATGTTAGTTGCATAATTTTATCAACCTAGGAAATTACTATTTTCAAATCCAATTCAAAAGACGACTTATCTCTATTAACACAGCAATATTGTGAAATTGTTCTGAAATTAGACGTACTAGAGTAAACACATTTTCTTCACAGTAAAGAAGATGTTCCTGAGCTCTTGTAAACTCACTCTTCTGTTCATTACGGATGAAGTAAAATTAAAGTTTTTGCTGTACATATGCACATTCATTCTTTTTGCCATGAGACCTGTAACGTGATTTTCAGATGGACATACAAGTTTTCAAGCTCTCAAGAAATATCCCGTCCAAAACCACTACATTTTGAATTCAACATGAATCTTTACCTTCTTTTACTCTTTAAGAGACTTCCTGGTCCCTAACTTCCTGTACACAAATCAGGAAAAATGAAGGTATGCAGGTGAGAGATAAAAAGGATCCCCTTTTTCCTTTCAACTCACAAGAAAACACTTCAATACTAATACACAAACCCAGCATTATAAAAATTCAGTGTGTTGATTTTAATCACTTAAAGGTGCAATAACCCACAATGCAGCTTACTTTCTATACTTATTTCTAAATTTTGGTATCACCCTGTACTACACACTATGCAGTTTTATATTTAAGCCATCTCTTCACTCAGAATGCCATCACTCTCAGTGGAAATACTTTTGTTAGATACCAAAATAGAACTCCTAGAAGCAGTAATCCTTTATGCTGACTCATTTATCTGAAAATATAACTTCAGTTCTTTGAAAGCATATACCTAACTTCATTACGTGCTCAAACCACCCATGTTTAAGTACACTTTTCAGAAACACTGACTTAGTTATTGTTTTCACCACAGTAACAACTATTTGTGAAAATTTCCTCATGTGCAACCAATCCCTGCCATTGTGTCTGACCCTACAGCAACTTAAGAAAATCTGAATAATAAACTGACCATGGAGTGCCTGTTTGAAAAGTACGCATAACTGTATTTGCCTAATAGCAGCAATGTAAAACCCCTTCTTACAAAGGATAAGCGAAGAAATGTTAAAAAGGCTAAGAAATACTGCGGTCATCAAATTAGGAGATATTTAAGACCAGAAACATTAATCATCACAAATATTGATGGAAGTTTGGCATGAAAACTAGATCCCACTTGTTCATGCAAAGGATTTGGAAGAATGAAAATCCACAGACAGGTTTCTACAGTAAATCATGGTACTGAAAACCCAGGTTTATAGTAAAATGACCAGAAAAAACAGGGCAGAGTTTTAACAGATATAATGCAGACAAGAAAGGGGGTCAACAGTTAAAAAGATGAAAGGATAGAAAAGGATTACACAGGGAAATGCCAAAGATCATTCCAAAGACATTTTGAAAGGAATTCTAAATATTGTTATCACTTAGACTTGGGCAAAAGGAGGAGAGGAACAGATAAAATTGTTACAGCCTTTTCAAGCTGAATTGTTTAATTCAAATTATAAACCAATGTTTCTGCATCCACTTTAAATCTCATTAGCTACTAAACTATATGACAAATTGTAATTAGATACTAAAATTTTTAAAAAAGTCAGTAAATGAATTAAATGGAAATTTAACTCCCTAACTACCATTGAACCATAATGTGGGAGAAACTGAAGCTGCTTATTTCAAAAG
Organism: Gavia stellata; assembly: GCF_030936135.1. NCBI lineage: Eukaryota > Metazoa > Chordata > Aves > Gaviiformes > Gaviidae > Gavia > Gavia stellata. Next base: position 97,381,039 of record NC_082595.1, read on the forward strand.
TGAGCCTTGCCATAAAATTTTAAAATACTATTAACACAAACTAGTGTTAGAATTCTAGAACTTGTGTTAGAATGATTTTCAATTTTTGTTCATTAATTTCTTTAGTAAAAGGACCATGTAATTTTTTTGCAAGTACTCCTACACACACATATAAAAAATAGTATACCAATAAAGCATCATAAATTAACTATCAGATTTTACGACCTCTTATCTGAGTCCTTCCCAGTTTCAACTAGGGAAAAACACATGTGCCTTAAAGTTGCTTGTTGAGCCAGTAAGACAGATTTTTTCAGGTCATTCACCAGTACGTGTACATCACACAGTATATGATTCGTTATTTGTAAATGGTTTCCAGGATCCCCCACATTACATCCATGGGAATAATGTGGGGATAAATAATCTGGAAATGGATGTTTGTTGTTTTGTAATGTTAGGTTAACAGTTGGACTTGATGATCTTAAGGGTCTTTTCCAACTTAAATGATTCTATGATTATATGATAAGCAATCCAGTAGGCTTACAAAGCAAGAGTAAGGATAGTAGCACCTCAAGACACGAAGGCACAGACAAACGAGATGCCTTTCAGGCATCAGACACAGCACAGGCTGCGTAGAGTACAGGTCAAATAAAAAAACCCCCAACTTTAAATGTCCTATCTTCTTCCAAGAAGACAGCCCTGATTGCAGAATCACAAGTGGCCCAAAGGTACTTTACAACAACCCAATGAAGTCCTCCCCAGTGAAAATACCCAAAGCAGTGACTCAGCCCCCATGCAGACTGAGTAGCTGTATTTTATGCCAATGACTAGGTTTCAGAGCAACACCAGCAGCGAAAATTATACCCAGAGTCCAGCACAGCCTTATCGCTGCATTGCAAATTAAAAGGTGGAAGATCTCAACAGCTGTTACTGGCACTTCCCATTGTAACTTGAAACACAGGCAAACTTCTAGATGGAGACTTCTGCCTGGAGTAGGTGCACAACCACACAAGATTACTGATGCACTTCCTTTCTCCTCCCTCTTATTAATTTTCACTGTACCAACGTCACAGCTCATACCTCATCCATGCTGCAAACACAACACTCGGGTAAGCAACTAACTTCTTTTGTTGGGAATTAGGATCAGTTTAACAAAAATAGTGCATTTCCACCCCTTTACTAGCCAAAACCAGGAGGAGAATGTACACTGTGAATGAGAAGCAAATGGCCTCATGAGTTTGAGGTGCCATAAATTAAAATAAGCAAATGTTTACCAGTATCATCCATTAGTGAGAAAACATCTACCTATGCAATGAAAACAACTAGAGCAGCTTAGTAGCATCATTTCTGTTATATCACCTGCTTATTCCCACTTTGGCAGGAATTTCTACAGTTCAGGAGTTACTCAGACTTAGAAACCTTGTATTTATTTCAAGTGTGCCTTGTCTATAGTTGTATAAATAGATTTGTTAGAAATGCTAAATGCTGTATATAGTAAGAGTACTTTAAACAAACCAAGAAAGCATAGTATCTTTTAATGAAGTATCTTTCAAAGTAATAAAGCCTGTAACTTATTTTAAACTTGGGAAAAATCTTCATGGACCACCATCATTCAGAACCGTGCATGAAAGTTGATCCTCTTACTATATAATTCATCTGCTGACTGAAATTTTACAGATTGTTATTTGGCTTTAAAAACCTCAAACAACTTGAAACAAACATGCAAAATATACTATATCCAAATCCATGCTTAAAAGGCATCTATTGCTTTACCCTTATCAAGCACTCAGCAAAACCAAGTGCCATTCCCATGCCCGCCAGCTGAGGCTGTGCAGAAGCGTACCTCACGGCAGCAGCAGCAGGCAGGGAGCAGCACCCCATTCCCCCACAGCCGGCCAGGGCTGTGCGACGCACGATGCACTGCTGAGAACATAGCAGGAATGGTGGCCACGGCCAGGGGTCTGCCACTCCAGTCCTGTTCCTCCATGCCTACAGGTGCGGTCAGGACCGTGGGCTTTACAGCTCTTTAAGCATTCAAGAGTAAGAACCAGCATTCTCCCCTGTGCCAAGAAGCCTTCAGAGCTGCTTCCCTGCCAGTATTTGCCAGCTCTTCCCCTCTACCTCATGGCAACATCCGCCTGTCTGAAAACTAGGAAAGAGAAGAAACAAAAAAATCCCCAAACCCACAGACAAGCATTTTCAAAACTAGGAGACTGTCCTTCAGCTCCACATGAAAGCCAACACTGCCCTCAGAGCAGAAGCCTTGTCCTTATTTCTGACACGGAATTCTATTCTAGTCGAACAAACATTACTGTTCGTTACCAAAATGCAGGTTACCAGAAATTGTTTGCTATGACATGCTGTTTTGCATTATCAATTTTACCTTTACAGTTGTGCTATTCAATTAACAATAATGCTAGTGAAGATACTAACTCATTCCCTTTGTCATGGAGAAATATTTTAAATATGAAACCCCTTACTAGTACAATTTTAGATTTATTTGTATTAAATAAAGTGCTAGGAAAAAATCTACTATGGCAAAATTAGCAGTAAGTAAGTAGAAATCATACTGAGAAGACATTTTCACAAGTCTCACAAGTTCCAAAGCTACCCATAAATTCGCAATCCAATCTTACTTTATAATATGCACAGAAACCTGCAACCATGCTTTGCTATACATTAATTTCTATTCCCTCAGTTGTTGCAGTTAAGATTGTATGTGCAAAGTTAACAGTATGACGTTTTCATCCTCTAAAATATTTAGGAAATTACAATCATACTTTGCTTCACTTTAAAAATATCTTCCACTCAGTACAGGAAGTAGTTGAACAAAAGCAGAATAGGGCACCTGCCCACCCCTATGAACAGCTGCTCAATTACTATCCTCTAGTAAACACATGATTAGATGGGAAAATTATTTAATTTCCTGATCTGCCTCAAATTTAAGAAGGTGCTACATAACACATAGCCATCTGCATGAGCTACTGTGTGAATGTTCATGTGAAAAGTAGGAATTTTTAACAGTATTACAATAACTTGCAATTTATCCAAACTATGCATATGTCAAACTTAAAGTGTGATATCATACATTTGTTAAACTCTGACATTCGCAATAGAAAAAAGTGAAGCTACACTCAATGTAGCTGTGACAATGTAAATCACAACACTCTATGCAAACTCACTTTCTGACTGACTACATAATTATGGCACACTGTAACTAAGCGTATTCTTCCAACTAGCCATGTTCTTAGTAAACCAACACCCTCCTTTTCAATTTTCTCACCAAGTCAAAAACAAGGAGGCGTTCAGAGACCTTCAACAACCCCTCCGAAAGCCCTACGACACAGCCGCCTCGTAGCTGCACAACCTTCCTGCTGGCACCTCATGTCCCACTAAAACATTTAGGTCCTTCCCTGGACAAAAATGGACTGAATGCACATTTTAAGGTAAGATAGAAGCACAAAGATCAATGGAAATTTATGCTGTGATTTTTTTTGGCAACTCAGAGGAACATGAAGTACTGTCCCCATAAATGCAGAGGTAAGCTATTCTGTGCAGCGGGCATGAAAATGAGATAAGTGCTTTCACAACTTCCACTTGCAAACCAAGTTGCACCAGCTCTTTATGCTACAGAAATAAGGAGGAAAAGCTAAAAGTTTCTTACTACTTCATGCTGCAATAAGGCACTTCAGTAGAAATAAAGTGAATCTTGACTGAAGTCAGCAAAACTGTCTTACTTAAATATTTAAGGCTTTTTAAAAAGTGGTGCTTTAACTCTGTCAGTAACACTATGTCAGAAGTAGTTATTTAACAAAGCCATGTTCCTGTGTCCCTCTTGTCTCATGCTTTTTTCTTCTTGGTGTTTCTTTCCGTGCTATAGCTCCATTTCAGCTTGATTCCCAGACAAAATTTTATTCTCTCAAAACTGATCTTGCATTATTTCCATAATTTGTCATTAACTGATCTTAATACGAAATGTTTGACCATGGTTGTATGTCTTCTTCAGAGTTGCATTGTCTTACTCAGCCAGCACGTTTACAGCTTTTAAGCTCATCTTATCTACGCAGTCCAGGTTGCCATGCCATTTTTTCCTACAACTATTTTTTTTCGTTACATGTGAAGAGGTCTGCTGTATTAACAATGCATGCTGCTCTTCTCATCAGATCACACAGTAAAAGACTTTTTCAATCCTTCAGATTGAAAAGACCACAAACTTTTGAAAACTGGGGACTTTTTTAGGAACGTCAAGCTTTTAAACAGTAATTTTCAGAATTCTTCTCTTTACATTACAACAGTTCAGCTGTTCTTCTTTCCCCTAGATGCACATACAGGCCTGTGGAGGACACCAGGAATTTTTCCTTCAACTTAATGCCTTCTTTAGATTGCTCTCTGAAGGTTTTTCATTTTTTAGACTACTCAATGGCAAAAAACCCCAGTCAAGCCTACTTCACTGCTAAACAACAGCACTCTACCAACTTCACAAAAGCAGAGAAATTCTAAAAAACTACTATTAATAACCATTTAGAAAGAGGTTCTGGAAGTCTGTTGCATGGAATTATACTATCTCAGCATTTTCTGTAAAAGTATTACATTTACCACACAATCTTAGTTAAGCTATAGCTTTATTATAAGCATTTAACCTCCATATGCTTCAAAGAGAATTTCTGAGTGAGCAAGACTACACAGTGAAATTCAACAGAAGTACCCATTGTAACTGAAAAATGCTGTCAGTAAATTAGCAAATGTTTGATAGAAACGTTATTTAAGAGCAGTTCAAAAACTTGACTGGGGAGCAAAAGAGGGTCTAGCCTGGCACCATCGCCTAAGGAGACACACATCACTGCATAAACCACCAGAGTTTTAGAACACCATCATTGACAGAGTGCCTGGGTGGCCATATGAAGTTGCAGTTTTACATTCGTAGTATTTATTTTCCATAATTTCTTGGAATGCAGTTCACAGTTTAACACAGATGTCTTTCCAATCTTTAAGTTGTAGCTGTGTGGTGTCATTTCACCTCTTTAACAAGATACGGCTTTCGGCCAATTAAGCCTTTCATTAAAAAGGCTGTGTACATGAGAACATTAATACAAGCTCTCCCCTCTTATACATTCCTTCCCTAACATGACATTAACAATAATGCATCTAAGAGATTTATAAATAAATCTATGCACTCTATCCCTCCTATATCACCTACCTCCAGGTCTCAACATCTCAAAATATCTGGCTTATACAAAACAAATCATAACAGATATTGCACACATTAACTATACAGAATATATAAAAGTTGTTTTAAAATGCAAGTTTAAAAAATAAAGTTAATAAATTTGAAACTTATGTCTAAACATATTATAGTCTATTAAAATAATTTAAATAGGATTGTGTTAAAGGTAAAATGAGAAAAAGCCTAGAAGTTACAGTAAGTGACTCTTGGAATACGTGATGAAGTAGTTATTTGCTACATCTTTTAACAAAGCCTGAAAGACTTCCACAAATAACAAATGTGAAAATGTTGAAATTATAAAATATGTTGGTAATTGCTTTGTTTTAATCCACTGAAGAAAAATGATCAGAAGTAGTTCTTTGGGAGGGGTTCTGAGATGGAATTTAGGGGACAGCTTGTATGTTTCATTAAGACCGACCAATTCTGATAATTTTCATATAAAGTAATTATCATTACATGGCATTCTAATATACATGCTGTATCAAGGACAAGTGTAAAAGAACCTTTTCAAGCTTATTTCCTACCATTTGCCCCAAACTGTAGAAAACAGCCATTACATTGCTGACACTATCAAGAAGCATTTGAATAAAAACTTCAGAGAAATCAGAAGCTCAAGCCTAGGCTATAGTTAAGTGAAATGGGATATCCACAGCAGTTAAGATGGATGTCTCAAGCACTTACTCCACCTCACTTCTCAAAACAAACTTCGAAAGCAGGTTAACATTACCATTTGCTTCCAAAGCTGTGTATGTTGCAGGCATCTAACAATGAGTAAATCAATTATAGCAACCCACGGTAATTTTCAGGGCTGCAGATTAACCAGTCAAGCAGCATATGTTTGCATACAGCAATGATCTATTCAAGGTCTGAGGATGAAGTTCCAGGACAGTCTAAACCAGTCTCCCTGTCCCCTAAACAAAAATCCCTACCCCTCCTTTGACTCAGCAGCAATGCCTTTCTCATCCTGAGCAAGCTACTTTAGGGAGCTAAACTGGACAGGTATTTTTGGCCATTTAGCTCCTTAAACCCACTGCAGGTCGGATAAGTAAAATAATCAGTGGAAAGGCAGCAGAAAAAATATAGCAACCAAGACAGCTCAGTTAGATGCACAGGGAATTACTCCTGAGAAAATGTAATTTCATTCAAACTTGAAAAACTGAGAGGAGGGGGGGGAAAAAAAAACCACACACCCCAAAACGAGAAAGAAATTGTCTCTCTTATTCTATCAATACAACTTCAACTGAAAAGAAGATGTATCGAGTCTTTAGAACTGATTGTTTTCTGGTCATACTAATCAGTCTATTTTAAGCACAGAAAATACTTTCATAACTCTAAGAAAAATATGCTAAGCATGCTGCCAATAGCTATTAGTTTATCCATAAAAAATGTTCTGCATTTCGCTGAGTTATGGTTCACATCCAAGTGGACAGATAGATGTCTCAAGAACAAAATACTCCCTACATATTTTGAAGAGTCATCCAGTAAGTTCGTCCTTTATTTCCTGACAAACCAAAAAAAAAGCAAAATGTCAAAATAGTGAATATTTATATAATTAAATCTAAAACTATTCAAACATGAATATAGTACCTTCTTTTGCTTAGAAAATAAAGCAGGAAATTTAGAAAGAGTGAAAAAGAGAAAGGTAATTCATAAGAAAGTCATATTTACATACTGCACAAAGGTCACATTCAGCTGTAAATTAACACACGCAGCTATATCAATAAGTATATATTTTGGGAAAAGATTAACCACAAACTACTGTCATTTAAATTATTCTACTTTAAATTGACCCATCCTCTATAGAGAAATGGTAACATCACTTCACCCCTTCAAATAGTTTTTCTTTCTTTCTACTTAAGACAATGGTCATGACCCCTCTCATAAAAGTGTTATTTCGATTTATATTAAGTAGTTTGAAAGAATGTTTATTCTGGGTTTCGTGTATCTGCGCTGTCAACTAGAAAAGCTCTTCCTTCCCTACCCCTCAAAAAAAAAAAACAAAAACAAACAAAAAAAAAAACCTTGCAAAAATCTGAACGACAGTTTTCCTCCTCAACTTCCTATCCCATTCTGCAGATAAGCCTCAGTTTTTCACTTATCTTAAATCTTAGCTGGAGTACTGCCATACAATTTTATGGACATGAAGACTTCTGGAGCCTAGTCCTGCTGTACAAAACACTGCAGTATTCCTCCGCAGCCAGACTGGCCGTCTCAGTATGTTTGCCTTTGGCTCCTGTGGTTGACCTAGACTTTGAAGACGGATCTTAGCACTCTTTGAGAAACACTGTGTTCATGAACTGCACCTTACAGTATCAAGACATCGGTGAAATCTCCCACCTGAAGATCCTGGTCTATAATTATGTTCCTCTTGAACAAAGAGGCTTCCTACAACAGAGATGAGTTTTATCATCTCTGTCTAGAAGCCTGAGATTTGAAGGACTGGTCCAAACCTAGGGAATGAAATTCCGCACAAATTAAGGATCACAGAAAAGCTTACCACCTTCTCCAGTGTTAAGTTGCATTTCCTAGTCAGATGCTGGTTATTTGCTACAAGGTTTTGTCTCCAATTAGCACAGTTGAGGAAGCCAGCATAACAGCTTATGGAAAAGCAAATATAATTCCCCAAACTCTAAAGACAAAGAGAACTTGCAGGAGCTCTAAGGGCAGCCAGCCTCACAAGTCTGAGACAGACTGTAGTTTTCTTCACTTATGTCAAGCTCATTTTTAAAATGCATTTCATAATGCTGAAGTGTGTTCTTTCCACCACATCTGAAGTTTGCTGCAGAAAGTTTCTCCTACATACAGTAAGGAGGTTAGCAGTTATCACAATTACTTATAAAATAAGCAGTTAGGAAATACCATAATTCATCTCAAAATTTTAAGATCTAGTTATTCTTTAAAGATGGCCTGTGTGCATGTGGAGAGAAGTGGGGGGAAGAGATCATAGTTGGTTATTATCTAACAGTTTGGGTTGAAATTGTTTTCAAAGACTAGTCTAATAAAGGTAGTGCAGCTCACACTAAGATGAGCAAACTATATATAAAATTGACGTAATTTTCACTAAACACTTGGCAAAATGAGATGAGCAGGACAGAACATCCGTCAGCCAATATCACCTGATTAAACTTACTGAATAGCTCAGAAGAAAGAAAAGACAGGTAATGTATGTATTTCCTCACTAAGAATATTGAAAAGTATTTTTATTATTACTTCCAGTGTTACATATTCATATTTATCAAAGTGGATGAGTAACTCAGAAAATAAACAATCACTTAAATAATCATAGGGGATACGAAGAGTAACAGATTTTTGCAACTACTCAAGTCATGCACATGAAATAAATCTCTGGCGAAAATTCATGTTCAGTAATATAAAAAAATATTAACTTCCAAGTACATATACATATATGCATAATCAGGCATGCTGTAGCTCCTACTAAGGATCTCAAAGAAAAGCTGACAGTACCATGGAAAATGTTCAATGCCTTTAAAATACAACCCTTTAAGAAAAATAATAAAAAGGTTCTATCAACCTGTTCATATTTAAAGATGTCATAAATCAGTAATTTTAATTCTGTGATTTTCGTCACAGTGGCACAATTGCAAATATTCCAGTTACACACCAATTCAAGTTTCACACGGATATTCTAGAAACAGAACAAAACACCTGGAGTCTGAAAAAAATAAAATAAAATCATCACTGGGCTGAGGATGTCTGCCCTTTCCTCTTCCTCCAATTATTTCTCCGTAAGCCATACAAAACTTACTCCAAAAAGACAATGAAATACCCGAGAAAGAAGGGGTGGTATTGCACGGAAATAAGTTGAATGTATTACTAAATTACTGAATGTATTACTAAATTTCACATAAGGTAAACTGTTTTGCTTCAAAGCAGTAATGACTAAGCTCACAAAACTACATGCTAACAAAACACACATTCAAACATTAAGTCTAAGATGTCAGGAATCCATTTAAACAAAACATATTTTTATTAGGAAATAGACTTCATTTGTTAGTCTCAACTGAAATGGCTCCATGTTGCTCTAAGATGAGAAGAAAGATTAAAATGAAGTGGGTACAACAAGTATCTTGCATATCAAAGAGATGACAAAAAAAAATTACATAGTCACTGGCAACAATCACCACAAACCACAGTCCTCTGGACTAAAACAACCTCATGTCTAATTCAGGGCCTGTAAGTAGCCCTACCCACTTAACTGTACTATTAAATGTTTTAAGCTAAATATGCATGTAAGTGCTTGTAAAACTGCACCGTAGTGTTTCTGAAAAACACCCTCTCCCCTCAAAGTGCCTTTCAAAAGACCTTCAGGAACCCATCCCTCTAGGATTCATTTCAATTTCATGATTTGTTATAAATAATTAAAAAAAAATGCTAGTCTAGCTGTCTAATCTGTTTATCTTGGGGAAAGGAACTTATAATGAGTGAGAGATATGAGAGAACATACAAACACCCAAAGAAACTCCGCACTGTGACAGAGAAACTTGTTTCACCTTTTTTGTGAATAGATGATAAATTCACATTTTGGGAACATCTGCACAGTATAACAATACAGATTTTGGATTTCCTGTATTTGATTTTTCAAATCAGTGTTGTCAGAAAAGGAACTTATATGAAAATAACTGACTAATACAATCCCCTGGGATACATATTTCTCTGAAAGAAAATTTCCTTTAGAATGTCTGACCAGGAGATCCAGTATCTACAGAAAGTGATCCTGTCACGGTTCCTGCACTCTAATGGTGAAAAAATATTTTTTGTACCACCCTCAATCTGTTTTATTACCAAAACAGGTCTCTGAATTGCTTAATATGAGGCTACAAATAGGAAACAAATTGAACAGTGGTGACACTGCAAGTGTCTGTTCCCTCCATAAATCCTGATTGACACAGTTTTGTAAGATTTTCAGACAAAGAATCAAGAATACCAATTCCAGTTGTAACTCCAGTAAACTACTGGCCTATTCCTTCACATGATTCTCATGAAGTTCAACAAGGTCAAGTGCAAGATCCTGCACCTGGGCTGGGGCAATCCCCAATATCAATACAGACTGAGGGATGAAGGGACTGAGAGCAGCCCTGAGCAGAAGGACTTTGCGGGTACTAGTGGATGAAAAGCTGGACGTGAGCTGGCAATGTGCACCTGCAGCCCAGAAAGCCAACCATGTCCTGGGCTGCATCAAAAGAAGCATGGCCAGCAGGTCGAGGGAGGTGATTCTGCCCCTCTGCTGTGCTCTAGTGAGACCCCACCTGCAGTACCGCGTCCAGCTCTGGGGTCCCCAGCACAAGACAGACATGGACCTGTTAGAGCAGGTCCAGAGGGCCATGAAAATGGTCAGAGGTATGGAACACCTCTCCTATGGAGAAAGGCTGAGACAGTTGGGGTTGTTCAGCTTGGAGAAGAGAAGGCTCTGATGAGACCTTCTTGTGGCCTTCTAATACTTAAAGGGGGCTTATAAGAAAAAAAGACAGAGACTTTTTACCAGTGCCTGTAGTGACAGGACAAGGGGTAACATTTTAAAAATGAAAGAGGGTAGGTTTAGATGGGACATACGGAGAAATTTTTTAGTGAGGGTGGTGAGACAGTGGAACAGGTTGCCCAAAGAATTTGTGGATGCCCCCCTCCCTGGAAAAGTTCAAGGTCAGGTTGGATGGGGCTTTGTTCAACCTGATGTAGTGGAAGATGTCCCTGCCCATGGTGGGGGTGTGGGACTACATGATTTAAAAGGTCCCTTCAATCCAAACCATTCTGTGATTCTGAAAGACTTCTGTCACCAGTACTGAAAAAGACAGTCTACATCAATAATCAGCAGGTTTCTTAATAATTTGTAAATGGTATCCATCATTAGAAATACTTTTTTCTTTTACCAACTGTAAAATTAAATGTTTATTTTCTGTGGAACCTTCCGAATAGTTTTTTCTGTGATAAACATACCCACCTCTCCATTAACAACCTAGAAGTAACCCCTTTCTTCTTTAAATTTGAACAATCTTGACTCAATATAACACTACTGATGTAGTTGATGTTGTTGCGACGGTGTAAGAATATGAAATCAGAAAACACTGCATAAGTGTGAGGTCAAATTAGTATTTGTATAATTTAATTCAGTCAGGTATCAAAGCAGGCTGCACTGTTATCAGTCTGCTTTGTGTCAGTGTAACGTAACGTGCGTATTAGAGATGGAGTAATAGTAACATGGCACTAAGAACAATTTCCAAATAAGCGCTGGCAGCTAAGACCTCAAATTCGTCATTTTGGCATTTAGTATGTTGATGGATTCCACTATTTTCAGCTATTTTCAGTAGAAAATATGAGCCACTGTTCATCTTTAAAACAAGCTTGTTTACATACGCAATCCTGTAGTTTCCTAAAACAGAGGGGAAGAAACAAAACATTAAAGCAACAGACTACAATACAAAAAATAGGATTAAGTTACCTGAATTCAAACACAGACAAGTACTAATAGGAACTGGCCTTTTACAAGTTTCTTTAAAAAAAATAAATCTTTCCAGTTTCTATTATTTTCTCCGCACATAGGCTAGTAAGACAGTGTGCTATTGCCCCATTACTTTCTTACATAGGTCTAAAAATTATAGCAGAACTTATTTCACTCTTTTATTCTAATTTTCTTCTAAGCTTCTATTAGCAGATTCTAGCTGAATTGAAGTTCTCTGCAACTTTGAAAGTAGCTATAGTATTTGCACAGCAGTGCACAGAGCGTTGTTTTTGTCCCCATACTCCCTTCAAAGTTTCATTACTGACATAGTGGTAGGACACACAGATGATGGCCTGCATTCAAAAAAAGTAGGCTGCGTATTTTAATTAATAAACGCACCATTCATTTGAAACTTAGTTCTTTGAGGAAAGGAACTACACCATGGATTTTTTAGTTTGTTTTGGACAGGTTTAGAATTGTGGGCTGTTTGGTTTTTTTTAAACGTCATAGTGGTAGTTACCATTGTGTTCTGCAAATCTGCCAGGATTAACTGGTAAAATGATTCAGGTTAGTTTTAATCCAGATTAGTTACTCAAGTCAATTCACGACACACCGGCACAAACATTTTGTGTCACCATCAAGGTGGTACCCCATGGACGCAGGTGGAGCTACTTCTTTAACTGATAGTGAAACTATTTGTGGAACTCTGTTAGCCATTTGTTTTTAAATGGATTCATATAACTAAGGGAGAAAGACACAGGTTAAAAAGTTTCTGAGATCACTCAGGTTCAGTTTCCCATACTGAAAAACTTATGTCTTTTCATACTTCTCAACATTTATTGTTCTAATATTAAAAGCTGCTTGGCATCTGCCTCCAACAGTGTACAATTTTACTGGTTCATTTACAAACTCTGGGAAGATAAATACTTTTGGTAAATATACAAAAACTTGATTGTCACTATCCTTAATGACTGAAGCTCTTAAATAAATACAAAAATATACACACCTTTTTTTGAAAAAAAACCACCCTAAATCTAGACTATTAAAGAATAACCCAGAAAACCTTATTTCAATTATCAAGACCATCATGTCTATTCCTCTTCTAAATGTGCTACTCCTAAGGCAGAAAAGCCAAGTTGGCTCCATTAATAATAATTTTTGCACATACATACCACTGAGAATGCATGTCTCCCCTCTGCTGTGCCCACCTTTTTAAAAATAAAAGGGTCACCTTCTTTGTTGTACCTTCCTTTCTTCAGAGCATTATAGACTACCTGAAAATAGCTAGGCTAGTCTTAATTACTGCTGTATTTACCACCACATTGCAGATCAGAGTTGTCTACCCAAGGACCATACACACCTATTTAGTAAACTCATGTCTGCAAAATCTCTTCTCATTCTGCTTCTAGAAGTCATTCAGAAACAGATACTGCATCCTACAGCATTTTAAGGTTTCCCTAATCCCCTGACTAATCATGTATCTGAAAGGATGAGGAAAGAACTTATCTGAAGAGACAGAAAGACATTCTAAAGGTCTTTGTCTACAGCTGATAGAGATCTTCACAAAGGAACCCACATCCTCAGGAACTTTGGTCTCGATCTGACAATTAAGTACCTTGTATCTTCAGAATTGTAGGACTATTTCACAGTCTTTTCAAGATAAAGCTATTACAGGGAAAGACTCCTAGGTACTGTAAAACTTAAACCAGCTATAAAAATTTTCTTCCAATAGATAATAGCTTTGCAAGGTAGTGGTATTATCTTCATACATTTGGACAATGAAATGTTGCTTTAATCACCATATCATTTAACAGAAGACATACGTGCCTGCCTTTAATGAGACAGTTAAATTACAATTCTATCAGTATTTGTTTACATACTGATATTAAAAATATCACCTGAGATTATGGTAGCTAAAAGAATTTTAAAATGTAAGAATATTTTTCAGTTTATTTAGCTTGTGTTTATTCCAACATGATCAGTACTCCTTTCAGAACAAATTTGTCTCTGGAATACAAAGAATAAAAACCCCATGAATGTGAAACAAAAATACAGCAAGAAATTCAGGGCTAAGTGAATATCCCAAGTTACTTGGGAAAACAAAGCAAAATAGAAAATAGATTTCAAGTTTGTCATGGTTCCATAAGGGGACAATAGTTTTCCCATAGATAATAACTTGATAAATTTCCTTAGGCTTTGGCAACAAGCGATTCTGATAGGCAAATACTATCTCGCCTTTCCGTTAGACCTGAGCAGATCAATTCCCACAAGAGCCATCTGAATCAGTTGCTTCCTCGAGGAATCAATTTTTTTTACATGTGAAGGAAAAACTCCTGTGCATCAAGATCACTAGGGTCAGAAGAGGTGTATGCACTTGGCTAAATGTTGTGGGGGAGAAGAAAATTTACATATGTCTCTTGCAAGAGCATTGTGGCACACATCCTATATGTATATACACAAGTACAGAGCACATATCCATGAGTTAACTAGAAACCAGACAGTCACACCAGTGTGGCACTGTGCTACAGCAAGCGGAGACTATTACTAGCTGTCTACTAAAGCAGCATTTAAATCTGGGGAAACAAAGTTCTCACATCAACAAAAAAGTTTGTCAGCTTCGCCGTACATCATCTAGGTAAGAGCATGACCCTAATGTTTCAGGCCATTCCAGACAAAGCTGTGTCCCTAATTGAGTTGGGTTTCTTGTCATTCCTAACTAACCTTCACAGAAAATCTGCGTACAACTAGTTATGCACACCTCACGGTTCAAGGGAGTTCAAACACAGAACAAAAATGGTTATGGAATAGGGCTACATTCATTTACTCACAGACCAGCATTTTCAGAAAGCAAACATAGGAACCTAAGACCAGATAATTGGAGTTGCATTATTTTAGATTAAAAGATCTCCTGCTTCTACTTTACTACCTCTTGCTCTACTTAAAAAATGGTAGTACTGAATTTGACCACAGTATTTCTTAGTCTGTTCTGTCACACCGTGTCTTACCTAGTTATTAAGTCAAAACCAGCAGGATAATCAGCAATTTATGCTTAAAATGAACCTTGACAGCGCTCAGGGTGAATAACGATTTCCAGGATCACATCTGTAGCAGCGAGTGAAACAACAGCAGCACCTGAGCCCCTGTTTGAGACCTCCATTCCCCACACTGTAACCATGGCACACTTTTGGACAGCCACAGGCTAAGAACTTCACGCTAGACCATACCAGCTAGAGCATGACAGGACCCTGACAACTGTCTGGTTTACTGTTATAGATACAGACTTACAGACAATGGAGATATTTTACTTTCATGACTATTTTGCATGCAATCAAACACAAAGAAAAAAAAAGTTACGATACTCTCATGATCTGTATGTACTTTCAGCATCACTGACCCGACAATATTACAGCATCAAACATGTTTATTTCTACCCCCCTCTTCCTTTGCCATTTTAGAGGACAATTAACCCAATAGTGATAAGATTTCATACATTAGAAAATAAATCCAGACATGATGACAGTAAAAACAATACCAATTCCGCAATTCAGAAAATTACTCTGTGTACAAAACCAAGAACAATTCCCATGAGCCAAGAAAGGAGTCCGATCACATGGTAGCCTCTTCAGATATTTATGCTCTGGAAATTAAGCTTGAAATCAAAATGTAGCTAAAAAGTTTTACCTTGGAATAAAATGTGTGTAAGACTTTTCTACAATCCTGATTTCTACATACTACAAAAAGTCTTAACAGCTCACACATAATGCCATTCCTCTACCCCCCCCCATTCAGCATCCATTTGATGTAACATGTTGATAAACAGAAATAACTTCATTGTACATTGCTTGGTTTTGATTTAATAAGAAACTACTTGGATTGCAAGTTTACTTCACCAATTTACATCTAAGTCTGAAAGACACGTTGTGCATCTTTTCTCATGAATTTAGACAGTGTGATTTCAAAAAATAAATCACAATTTTACCAAACACACTTTCAGGAATACAGTTTAACTGAAACATACCCTACTCTATAGAAAACTTAAAACCTACAGTTAGGCTCAATGTTGTTTCTGGCTTTCTGATTCAGTCAAATAAGTCCCGCAACAGAGTACTATAAAATAAATCTAGGAGTTTTTTAATAATGAACACTGTAATACTTTACAGAATTGGTTTTAAAGTTACATTTTTTGTTTTTAATATGCTAAATTTTGGCAAAAATGTTTTGACAGGTAGAGAGGGGACAGTTGGGACTTCTGGCGCTTGAGGAACACTGCAGGGCACACATGGGAAAGAATACTGGTATTTCTTCTAAAAAAACGAAGTGCACTGAAAAAGTTTATTTTGACATTTAAATTGCCTTTCTTCAGATGCAGCCAACCATTAAAATAGATGAAGTGATTCACACCTCATAGTGCTACTGTTTCAGGCTTCTACATGTATGAACCGTTCTTCATGATGAAGAACATCTTCATGATGTTCATATCTAGAGATTTTCTTCATAATCTTAACAGAAATTATTTTCAAAAGGGAGAGCTAGCTGGATGTCTACAATTAAAAGGATTTGCCAGCATAGTATTTTTCAGGAGACGCAGCTTTTATTAGTATATTTATTATTTTTTACATATTTATCTTCTAATTCAAGCTTAAAATATTCCCAAAACAGAACAAACACTACGCACATACAAAACAGAGTTTCTGCGACCTTATTTGCTGCTACATTCAGCTATTGCCACCAGAATTTTGGCAACCAGAGTTCCGCTGCTCCCCACCCTCACTGGGTGAAGAAATGCCACCATTTACAGAGTCAAGACAAGCCCTTCAGTTCTGGGGAGACGAACACTGGGGAAACCCATAGGGATGAGAATTAAAGAAAATAAATTACAAAATAAAATAAAAAGCAGCACATTTCACATAACTGAAGTAATTTACTCATGGTAATACTGAACAGTGTACTTGACAGCAAATAAAAAACCAGGGCTTTACAAAACTTACAAAAGTATTCCTATTACTAAATTGTAATCTTGAAAATGCAGTTATTTTTACCTTTCCCTATCAGATCTATAGCTTAGTTCAGGTGTTTAAAATACCAGCATGGATGCAATCTTAAGTTTAACAAAACTACTAACTACTTTGTACTCACAGAGAAAAAATTAAACACAGAATAATTTTTAAATTAATAGCAGTAGCTGCAATAGAATAATAAACTGTCAGTACCTCCTTGCCACATGAGTAATTCAAGTAGTTGTTTTCAGGCACTTTTCATATGAAAGAAAAAAAAAAAAGGGAGGGGGTGGTACTTTTACAATCCAGGCTTATACATCCTAAAGAGGTCATTAAATTGAATAGGCCAAGAAATAAAAACTATGGCTTAATGCCTAAGTGGGCTGACTTTTACTGTTGGAGGAAGAGGTCCTGAAACACTCACTAACGGAAACAGATCGTGCATGCATACAGCTGGCATTAGAAAGGTTTTCACTATTCACTAAACCAACAGCTTTCAACACGGTATTTTTTCCTGCTCTTCTCCATTTCCTTGCACTATTATAGGGAATAACTCTACTCCTAAAGTGAGAGACTTCATGATTATTCTATCACAAAAGTTTAAAAATTCCACAAAAAAGCATTCGGAAGTCAAGCATGGTTATAGAATTGTGTAAGAAGGGACAGAAACAATATTAAGTAACCCCATAACATCTTTTATCTACTTACTACAGCTTGCTCCAAATGGCTTTAGCTGCACATATTAGAAGTCTACCACAACATACACTTCCCTGTATACCAGATGGTGCTAAAAGTCATTTACAAATAAAAACCTGTGTCCTATACATGCAACAAACGACAAGGCTTGTCTCCCTAATCTTGCACTCAACATAATCAGCGCTAAACCGAAAATGGAGACCAGAACAAACCAGTTTCAGAAACCACAGGGAAAACCAGTTTAAAACTAGTTTCTGCATGAAATAGAACATTTTCATAGCATAGGCAAGCCAAATGATTGTACACCCCTCGCTCAAAACCTGTGCCATTATAGTTTTTAGAGCATAATCTCTTTGAAGATCCGTACATACACACTACAGTGAATTTATCGATGCAATACTCTTCATTTTGAACAAAAGAAAAATACAGAGGGTCAATCAAGTTGTACAGTAGCAACAAACACAAGAAGACTAAGTTTTCCAAATTCACAGCACATTCAATAAAAAGTAATTTCCAAGTAACACCCAAAGGTATTTCTCTGTATCTATACCATACTAGGGTAAATCTATGCTGTTCAGAGAGAGCAATGTTTGATATTTAATCAACAACTAGGCTACAGACTTTGGACAACTACCTATAACAGCAGTGACAGACATGGACAAAGAACAATGATGCATTACAGACTTTAAATAGTAATCAGGATTTTAGTTAAACTTTAAATACCATTTGGAAGAAAGTGTGGAACTTCAGCATTTTTTCCTTCTAGTTATTTATTTATTTGGTAATAGTAACAGTCAACATTATTTGTTTTGAGATTAAAAAAAAATAAAAAGAATATTTGGTAAAGATTAGCTTTTCTTCTTTCATCATGGTTCAAACCTTCTTTCACGTCTGTATGTGACCTCCTCTTCATCTCCTCCTGAAGAAAACTATAAAAAAAATTCTTCTGTTTGGATGAGTCACCCAAACTTTATCCTGCTTCATGCAGGATCCTGTTATTCTGTACTTTAAATACAGACTAATAAAATCAGTACCCATGATTTAGAACAGTCAAGAGGCCATAAAGCAACCATTCAGTTATCTGAATCTGCGAAGTTCAGAATTAAACACTTTGACATAAAGTTTCCTTGTGATCTCCTTTTTTCTATCACATAAGTTCATTCTAAATATTAAATTCTTCTCCAGTACAGGTTTAAAAAAAAAAAAGCTTCATCATCTCCATTTCATAGTGTTGGAAATGAAGAAAGATTTGTGTGATGACATGCAGTGCCAGCACTAGATTAGGGTTCATACCCTCCTGCACACCATCCTTTTTATTTATCCCTCTGCCTGAACTGCCTCAAAGACACCAACCTACTAACAAAAATGAACAATGATATGACTATGGCATTAAAGCAGCAATACTGCACATTAACATCAAAACCCAGTAGTCTCCATCTGGGCACAGAGAAAACACAAAATATGTGATTGGTGACCGTTTGCAAAAGATTTGACTTAGGTAAGTCGTTCTACATAAAACAAAATTAATGAAAGGCAAGTATAATGAAAAACCACTTGCATGTGGCACCGAGATCGTTTTTCTTCTCATGTCTATCACCTTCCAGATCCTACAACAACTGAAGCAGAGATTGAACAGGAGGGATGCTTCAGAAGCCGATAAAGAAATTTGCGTCCATCCCTTCATGTGACACAAAACAACTAAACTCCCACTTCAGAGAAGAAAAAAAAGGCCCCTCTCTCAAAAGCGGTAACCGTAGCACATGAATACAAAAAAAAGAAGAAGCTAAGTCCACACCACATAAGCAGCTGTTACTGATTGAGACTATCCAACCTAGCGAAATTTGGACAAAATACGCAGAATCACAATCTTCCAAATATAGAGCCTCTGCACATTAGCGGGTGGCCAAACCACCGTTTTAAGCATACGGTCTTAAAACTTCTTAGCAGGTAATTAATATAACATTCCAAAATAAGGATGCAAGTGACACTTCACCTGCACTAAAGAAGCTTAAATGTCGCTGGCTGTGAAGATGCACTGCTGCTGGCAGTTAAGGGGAGTGTTTTGAAGTTTCACTACTGTAGCAACAAAAGCTTCATGCACAGTAGGTATGGCTTTGGAACTCAGCACTACATTCAACACTCTGTTTACATAGCGAAATTCTCATTAAAGTAAGTTTATTACTAGCAAAGGCTGCCAATATAAACATAGTATTCTTGTTCTTAACCAATGGGATGTACCAAGAAAAAAGTATTTTATGTTACCAGAAACATTTGGTGCTTTTCAATATAACAGTTTAGAACAACCTCGGACACAATATAGCATCCTCCCCCGCAAAACCCCCACATCCTTATGGGTCATAAAAACATATATATTTTTTAAAAAAATTTTATATTCTTTCGTTTTATAAAACTCTACTACCAAGTTTCAATCATCTTCATCCTTAAAATCCAAGGTTAGTTCCTCTGTGGTAGTGATACAATTCCAGTCATATTTTATAGATCAAACTCTGGCAAGAAATCATCAGTTGATAGCTGCAGAGAGACTGGTTACTGTGGTAGCATTTTTTTTTTAATTAGGCAGCTTTTGTTATGGATTGCATTACTAGACAAATAGCCAAATGCTTTGGCATTGCTCTGCCATTAGTTGAAAACATACTTAAAAAAACAGGTTTTAATCAGCATTTGCACACATTCACCGACACTGAGGCTACTAATATTTGGAAAAGTGAAGAGTTCCTGAATTTTTATTCCACCACATATAAAGCAGAAGAGAACTGTGCTGATTTGATAAGAGAACTGTGCTAATTTGATAGTGTGGCTGTCTTTCTTTTTTTCCCCTTAAGTTGTTACAGAGGCTGAACAACTAAAGGATACTAATGACACACTCTGCAATCTAATCAATACAGGTGAAATACTGGGAGTGAACATTCCTCTTGTGAATACACACACAAAACCTGCATGCATCTAATGTGTGGCAATAAAAGTACTGAAGCTAAGCAAACTGGCTTTTTTCCTTTCTTAAACTAAAAGTGAAATGCTTTAATCCTAGTGTGGAATAAAAAAGAATATAAGAACATGTAAAACTGTCAGAAAATAGAACTGTCCTTTTCCAGTTAACTAGATGGCTATATATAAATCCATCACACAGGAACAATGAACAAAAGACAATTCTGTTTCTTTCAAGCTCATCATTTTCAACTCTGCAGTAGATGTTCTGAAATTACAGATCAAAAATAGAAAATTTATAGAAAGAATCAGAAGCTAAGAGAGAAATAACAGCACAAGAACTATAACAAACAAGAAAAAAATTATTTCCTCAAGAACAGAGAATAATTTGGCCTTTTGACTACTTAGTGGGCAATGAATTTCAGATCAGATCCTGCTAACTGCTACGTTTTCAGCTCTTCCCTATGCACACTCGTTCAAATTAACAAAACAGGTTGTTCTTACTGATTCAAAATTATGTGGCAATAAATTTAGGAAAATGAGAGAACTTTCATATTAAATGTGCAACTTTCATATTAAATATGAAACACCTTGAAAGCCCATAAGGCCAAAACCCTGCGAAGGGATATATGTGTGTCAGCCATGATGACATGGAGACCCTGTATTAACAGAGCTCAGCCTAATGATCTGCTAAATTAACACTCTGGTATAAAGTTGGTATCCATCCAGTTGATGAGATTGCTGTGGACAGATGCACCTATTGAAAGGATCAGTCACAGCTGTATCTGCAACCCACTTTTCATTAAGAGTAAAATTCTAGGGTCTCAATGGCAAGGATCAATTTAGATTAACATCTATTCATGTTCAAACTAGTATAAATACACAGTTTACCTGTCAGCTTTATTTTAATGAAGAAATGAATAGCAAATTAGTTTGATTTTGGTTTTGGGGTTGGTTGTTTTTTTGGGTTTTTTTTTTAAGTTTTAAGGCATGAATATTCCAAGACACTTAAGCACTCTCCTTCTAATCATCTCCCCATTTCTTAGTCCACCATGAACGCGTTCCCAGTGTAGCCCAGCACTGTGCTCACAATTTCACTGCTGCACTGCCTAACAGTTTTAAGAACTCCTTCTCTCAAAGTCTGACAGAACCATAGCGGAACAGGCAGAAGATACTCAACACTTTACATCTCTAGTGTTATGTCAAGGTTTAAGCTTAACACTAAAATCCTAAGGCTTGCACTGAACGAAACCAAGGGCGGACATCAGCTCCTTTCTCTAGCCAACTGCATTTGACTGCAGCTCCAGCAAAAGGACCTGGCAGACAACTGCAGGGAGGAGGATGATAAGATTTATCAGAGCTGTTCGTCACCACCATAAAACTCTAAAGTCAAGTTCAACATGTGCTGAAGTGATACAATTACACATGGCAAGGAAGTGGAGATCTGGATTAGTTTTACACAGCCTACATTGACCTATCTGCTCCAGTTTTAGAAGACATTAAGTGTTCAGCTAACACTTACCAACGCACCCTTAAATAACATGTATTTAGTACTATATAAAACAACTCAGTTAATAATGTAGACAGAGCATATATGCAAAAGGAAAAATACATAAATGTATTTGAGAACGGTTAAGCTCTTCTTAAACGTAGCTGTCAATGAGTAACCATTCGGTAGGAATGTATTTATAGAAGGGTTTCTTATAGATCACCCAAGGTCAAATACCATTTAGTGCTATCATTAATGTGTACATGTAGTACACATAAAAATGTCACTTCATTAAATTAGTGCATGACACAGACTGGCAGAAGAACAAATAATAAGAATACAGTAGTTTTACGAAGCGATCTGCACAATCTAAACATAATACACAAAACAGGTTTTCATAACCACTAATGCAGTGTTACACAACCAAAAAGAGTAAGAGACCGTATCATAGAAAGCTGTGACAAATAAAGAAGTCAGTTATCTTAGCACAGGCAACGTAACGCAGGCTTTCAACATGATACAATGAGAAAAAGTGCACTCAGTGGTTGTCTAAAGGAGGTTGCAAAAACTACTTCCCTTTGTAGATGTCTTTGCCAAAACCTATCATGGAACAGTTATAGCATTCCCATTTTCATCTGTTTATCAGACCAAAACCAGAAGAAACCCACCAAGTGAAGGCTATGCATTTGAACCATGCTAATGAGTAGAGAGTCCTCTATAACAGTAGGGTTTTTTTTAATTTAGCAGAAAAAAGATAGTGATAACCAGGCCACACATTTCAGTTTGCATTTTTTAAAAATTTTGCCTTCATAACTAACTACCAGGACAAACTAAGCCTCTGAATTGAGACTGCATGTCTTTTTCTAACATATATTTTAATCAAACACAAATGGTTATGCTCAACACAGGCATAAATACACAACTGTTAAGGCGTACGGTATAGCAAAAAACACATTAGAAAATCTAACAGTTTCTCCTGAGCCCTAAAGGGGGATGGGAGGAAAATAATCAACGTATTTGGTTTCATAGATTCTCCTGCTAAAGAAATAGATGGATGTGGTCAACAAGGTACACAAAGGAAGTCTCTTCATTTAGAGACACTGAATAAATTATCTCTTGATAGGCAGTGGAACTGGTATCTAGAGAAAGACAGCTTATTACCTCAGCTTTTCACATCTTTCAAATTTGCACCATGTGTTGTAGATTAACAGTTACTTTTTCGCTTTTTACAGCTTCCCAAAAATAAAGCATGCACACAAAATGCAGAATAGCAGCTGTTTATGACTTTTTACAGTGTAAGGAAATGAATTCCGTTTTGAATTCCATTCCACATATTTAGTCTTGGTTATGTTATTTTTGGAGGATAAAATAGTGGCATTCCAGCTAGTCTTTTTAAGATGTTTTCCCTGACTTCTAGTTTCTGTTGCTGTATTTCTACTTTTAACTGAAAACACATTTCCACTTATGATAATTTACACTGAAAGCGAGCTGTTTAGTAAACAAGTATATTTTGCAATTTGAGTATGTTTTCGTACTCAGACTGCCTAGCAGAATGCCAATACAAAATTAATGTCAAATAGCATAAAGCAACAATACCAAAGCCCAAAAGAAAAGGCTTTTACAGGAAATCTGTTGCAGATTTCCTACATAAGAATAATAAACAAATAAATAAATAAACCTGAAATAGTTCATTATTTCATACCTAGGCATGTCAAATGCACAAGCTAGGAAATTTGATTGATTAGCATTATATTTTACTTGCTGTTCATTTCTCAAACAATACTTGCAGAGAGTGCAGAAAGCAAAGTGATGACCTTTACCATAAAAAATATGCATTTACACACCAGCTAACACTCTCCCATGGTTTGCTAATTTGTCTTATGTATTACATGAAGTGGCCTACATTGTAAGCATACAAAGCATTAAAAAAAAAAAAAAAATCAAGTGGTAAGCAGCCCAGTCTCAATTTTGCAATTAGAATTTCTCTTTAGAAACATAAACAGATTTTAGTGTATCTAATCTGTGTCAAGGCAGGGGAGGCAAGAGAATAAAAGAAACATGCTGTTGAGTATAAAATCAGAGAGTGTGAAAAAAGTCTACTGGGGTAAGTATTAACCTGATGCATTTTTCAGAACGACTGTACTATTTTTAACTGCTCTTTTTTGGCCACAGGTCAAAGTTTTCCTAGCAAAATACCAAAGTGAAAATGCTGGGAGCGAAGCCCAGAGGCAGCTCGTTGCTTTGGCCTAGGTGAAAACTTATCTGAATCCAGTTAGATATGTAGCACTGTTTCCCACTCTCCTTCATTGACTACTATGGGTGTCACTGTGCCTCTAAACATCTATGAGACAAGTAATACAGTACTACAGCCTTGAGAAGAACATTTTTCAGATGTTATAGGAAATTCCTATATTCTCCACACAGCACAGGCATACATACTGTTCAGTCAGTTCCTGTATTTTTGGCCAAACAGAACTGAGTCATTTGAAAGCAGAAAAAAAAAAAGGACACAGTGTAAGTGCCTTGAGCAACTCTTGGAAGGACTGGGATTTTTTCTCCCCCTTTCCTGTTCCTCATAACTGGGACACATTGGAAATCTTAGGACAGACTGGAAATATAAGGTTTGAAGACCCCTAAGTTCAGTTAAAAAAAACAGTATTAATAATCAAGACTCCCTCTCACTGCCTTTCCAGGGTTTGGATGTTTTAAATGGGGAAATATAACTCCCTTCCCACTCCTTCCTGAGGGCATGGATTTCTTACTAAAGGAAATTATATTTCATACATTCACACAGAAAAATGCTATTTGAAATAGGAGACTGACGAATCAATTTGCCCCAATGGAAAATAAACGTGACCCCGCAGGACCCCCCAGTTACATTTCTCCCTTAGGCGTGTCCTTTTCCTGAATTATTTCCACATCGCACAGCAAACCCTCACCAGAGGACCGTTTTGCAGGGCGGTTGAGAGGATGGGTACTGGGTGCCTGGCAGCGCACACAAAGGCAAGTACTTTGGGAACGGACACGCTATGACTACGAGGCGAGAAAGTAAACGGTGTAAACTATGCTGGGAGGGAAAAAAAAGGCGCTTTCCTCCTCAGGTCAGATCTTTACAGAGGCATTTCTCTCTCACTTTCCCCAAAATAAGCTGCACCTAAACGGAGAGCGCTCGCTCTCGGCTCACAGCGCAGTCTCCCGCCTACCCCCCCGCCGAAAACAGCCCCGGGGGGCGAGGGCCCGTTCCCCGCCACCCCCCGCCCGGCAGGGCCCTCCCCTCAGGTGGCCAGGCGCCCCTCGCCGGCGGCCCGGCCGCGGGCGTGCAGAGGCGCCGCCCCCCCACCCCCGGGAAGGAGCCTTCGACCTCCCCCAGGAAAGCTCCTCCAGGACGCGGGAGCCCTTTCCTTCCTTCCTTCCTTCCTTCTCCCTCCCGCCCGCCCGCCCGCCCGAGGCGAGGGCAGCGCTCCCTTTGTTACCCCGCCAAGCGCTTCCCCCCGCGGCGCGGCGCGGCGCGGCCCGGCCGCCCCCCTCACCAGCAGGCTCTCCACGTTGACCGGGGAGCGCGGGTCGCGGATCATGGACTCCAGCTTCCTCTGGCGGCCCTCGAGCATCCCCGCCGCCGACTGCAGCGCCTCCGCCGTGAGGGGAGCCGCCGACATCTTCACGGCCGGCTGCTGGCTCATCCTCCGGCCCGCCTAGCGGCGGCGGGAGACCGTCTCCCGCTGCCGGGGAGGAGGGGACTGAGCGGGGTCGCCCGGCGACCGGCTCGGGGCCTAGCGCGGCGGAGAGGCCGGGGGAAGGGCGGCCGCGGCGGGCCGGGCCTGGGCAGCGAGGCGGGAGCAGAGGGCAGCGCGCCGCCGTTGGCCGCCTCGCGGCCGCCCGGGCATGAAGGGCGCGGGGAAGCGGCCGCTGCTCCGCCCGGGCGCGGGGAGAGGGAGGGGAGAGGTGGGAGGGAGGGAGCGCTTCCCGCCGTGCCCCCGCCTCTCCCCCTGCTCGGGGCGTCCCTCAGCGGGCCCCGGCTCACTGCCCGCTGCCCGCCGCCGGCCGGGCCATCGCGCCGGCCGAGCGCCCGCTCTGCGGGCGGAGGGAGGCGGAGAGGGAAGGGGCAAACGGCCGCCGCGGACTCTTGTCTCCCTCTCCTCCGCCTCGCCTGCTGCTCGGGCGGGAGCTGCGATCGCCGCCGGCCTCGCCTCGCTTCGCCTCGCCTCGCCTCGCCGCTCGCCCTCCGGGCCGCCTCCGCCGCTCACTCCATAGTGCGGCCGCCGCCCGCCCGCGGAGCGCTGCTGCTGCTGCCGCTGCGCGCGCCGCCCGCCCCCTGCCCGGCTCGGCCCGGCCCGGCCTCCTCCTCCCCCGGCCCCGCGCCGCGGAGGCGGCCTCCCTTACCCACAAGGCCCCGCTGCGAGCGGCGGCGCATAGCTCAGCGCTCACTCACCGCCTAACTATAACCCTGAGCTCAGCGCCCCGCGGCTGGGAGGGGAGGCCCGGGGCCGGGGCCGGGGCCGGGGCCGGGGCCGCCGCGGCGTGCTCAGCCCGCCGCCCGGCCGCAGCGCCAAGGTGACCTCCCGCGTCGCCGGCCCCCGAGGCAGCCGCTGCGGGCAAGGCCCGGCGGAGGGGCCTGGCCTGGACACAGCAGCCAGAGAGAGAAAGGGCTGTGTGGTGACTGGGTGAATTTTGGCTGAGACCTCATCCTGCCCGTGTAGCGTAAAACACACCAAAAAAATAGTAAATGCTTGAGAAGGTGGGTGAGCAGCGTTACAGGTAGAGCAGGAGTGCTCAGGGTACGTACAAGAGGGAGGATGGAGAGCTGGAAGGTGAGGGGCTGTGTCAGGGAAGATGCAGACCTCCCTCATTCACCCTGAGGAAGACAAACCTACACGCTTTATGCCAGATGTGGTCACGGCCACCTTTCCGCGCTCGGCGGACATTTCGAGGGAGGCAGGGTGCTGTTTATCAGACCCAAGCAAGAGCAGGCTGTAGCAGGGAGAGTGACACTGATGGCTTGAGTTGTGGCTGCGGGGATGGAGGAGGCGAGTTGGAGAGCAGGGATGCTCCATGGGATGATGTGGTGAGGTTGTGGCCAAACTGTGGTTCCAGCAGCCCGGAGATGAGGCCAGTGTCACTGGGCTGAGCGACAGAGACCATGGAAGTGCTATTGACAGAGGTGGAGGGACCTCAGGGAGGAAAGGTTAACATTTTTGTTTTATTATGTTGACTTTCAGCTGATAGCTGGGTGTCAGTGAGCTGATGTCAGAAAAATGGGCCAATATTTTAACTTGAAAGGAAGAGGAGAGGGAGTCAAAGAGAAGTAAATACATGAGTCACTTGCATGGTTTTGAGTGAGATCACTCTCTGTGATATT
The DNA here is from genome assembly GCF_030936135.1 of Gavia stellata. Classification (NCBI taxonomy): domain Eukaryota; kingdom Metazoa; phylum Chordata; class Aves; order Gaviiformes; family Gaviidae; genus Gavia; species Gavia stellata. Next base: position 97,408,177 of record NC_082595.1, read on the forward strand.
CTGAGTCAGGGCCCTGGTGCTGAAAAACCCGCAACTCAAGAGAAGGTCAGATCTGAATACCAACCCAAACCCCATAACTGGATTCTGTTTTACAGTCCATTGAATCAAAATCCCCAAACCTGACATGTGAACGTTTTGAAAAGTCAAATTGGCTGTCGTGACTCACGCTTCTCTCAGTGAGCCACATTGAGTTTGTGAGTTTTCTGAAGGAATTGGTGAAAATCTGTTTGGGAGAGGCACTGTTTATTTATATCGTAGGACTACTTAATCCACAGAACAGATTAAGATCTGCTTTACAGCAACACCAACAAAAAAACCCATGTAGGTGCAACAGCTAGTAGGGTTGCTAGTAGGATTAGGACATGGGTACTAGTAGGATCATGAAGTTACATGTCAACCATTAAAAGCTCTAAATTACCTAAAAGAAACATGATTTCTTCATGTACAGCCTACTCATTGGCTAATTTCTTGTAAGCAGCGCAGCAGAAGTGTTTTGGGTTTTTTAAGAAGGGATTTAAAATGACAAGTGACCACATGTGGGGAATGTGTCTGCAGTGATCAACGTGGAGCTGATGCTGGGTTTTGCTAATGTCAGCAGCAATTTTGGGGGTATTTCAATGAGGTTTGAGTAGAGCACACGGTGATGTGAAGATCTAAGCTCTCTTCACAGTTTCCCCTTGGCTATAGGCAAGCTGCTGCTTTTCCTCATTTTTCTTGTCTATAAAATAAGCTTTGTAAAAACTAATCTTTACTTTATCTAGCTTATATGATTTAGTGACATTGTTCAGGGTGCTATTTAAACAAAGGTAACAAAGAAATTCTTAAATAAGCATAACAGCCCTTTTTGCATACAAAAAAAGTGTGATTGTGACTTCAAAAGCAAGTGTGTAGAAACAGTACCTTCTTGAAATTCTTGCCCAAGAGATCTGTTCCTCCAGCCTTCAGGACATACCTGTTTACTGACAAACAAGTTTTACTCTGTTACAGGGGCAAATTGACAAGGGCAGAGTCAGCTGAATTCCTTTGTACGACACAAATCCTCAACAAAATCATCAGCAGAAGCTTTACTGCTGGTTATAAGTGATTAAGTGGCAAAAAGAATACCCAGAAAGTCAGATCCTTGCCTTAGTATTTGCGAAAAACACTTTTAACATGTCCTAAAGGAAAAATAACACCACCTTCTGCGGTCTTTTTACAGTTCTACCTTTTCTGCCTATAGTGGCAAATATCTCTTAGGATAATATCTATCCCTAACAATGACCATCTAAGGAAAAACTGTTTTTACTTGATCTGCGTATGGTAGTTTTGAAGTCCGATGAAGTGAATCGTTGAATGTTATTTACCATGTTTTGTAAGGCAAAGTCCAAGCCTTCCAGCATGCATGCTGCAGCGTTAAGCCTATGAGTCCACAGTTGGATCCTTCACCTCTCTACTCCCTGAAATGCCATTTAACTCTTTAGGTGTCTACATTCCAAATATGTCTTAGGTGTCGGGAATTTGCTGTTGACCATTTTCAGGACTTGGATGCATTTTTATGAGCAGATTTGTAAGAAGTTGGTAAACTGGGCTTATTGGTTGAAAGTCATCAGCTTCAGGTCGTTCCTTTACGGTATGACATAGGGATCAAGCCTGCTCAGGAAGAAGAGGGATTTGGCTCTGGACCTCAGGCATGCTTTTGCTACTAGCTGTTGCAAAAGAAGAAAAAGGAGACAAACTACCCATTTGTGCATCTGTTTTAGGAGAAGGGGCTGCTATGTTTTTAGCACTTGCTGCTGGCTAGTTAAGGCTTCTGCAAATCCTGTTCTTAGGCTCCTACTCTCTGCAGGTATTGTATAGAGAGCACTACTGGCGGGGGAGTCGATTCTACTAATTGGTAGGGTCCCTAAAATTCAGGTTTAGCATCTCACGTGGGTCTAGTCCATTTCTGTGTTTTGCATATGGGATAACAGATGCATAGAAAAGTTAAGTCAGTGAACTCATGGACTATCTCTGCCTAGAGACATACATTGACTCTCATCCTGAGTGAGAACCAAATTGTGACAAAAGAGTAAAAAGGACAAGAAAACAAATAGTCTCAGCAAATACAGTCTTTGAAAGCTGCCAAAATTCAGCCATGTCAAACTGCTACGGGCAAAGGTGCATAACTATCGTCCTTCCCCGCTGGGGGGTCCAGGACGCTGCACTGACAGTTTGAACATCACAGTTGATCATTGTTGTGATGGAAATGGGACAAGAGGTGTTTTTTTAGATAATGAGGTCTTTGGACTTTGGAGGTTGTAGCTAAAGATTGTCATTCTACCTCCAAAAACTAATATACATTTACTTCGCTAGCATAAGGGTTTCTTTATTTTTAGATTCATAAATATGAAATAGGGACAGAAAGGAATGTAAGTGTATTGGGATTGCGGTTTTTTTAATTTTCCTTTCTCACATGCTAGTGTTTAATCACTCTAAAGGTTAATAAATTATTAATAAATTATTTTTGTGGATTAAAAAGAAAACCCCTTTTTCTTCATTTTAGGTTAATGCAAACAGACGGTAAGAAAGGTGTGTGACTTCTGTAAATGGGAGATATGAAAGCACATGTTTTTAAAGGAGTCACAAAGTCAGCCACAATCATCGTTGCTGATTTTCTGATTCCAGTGTTGTCTTGGTGCAAATATTATAGTTATGTAAAGGCCACAAAAAACCATATTTTAACATTCTTTCATTTAATTCATGGTACAGCATCTGTTGCATTGCAACTAGCGGCTTTAAATACAAGCAGCTTTTGAAACCCCATGTATTTCCAAACCAGCCCTCAGTAAGAATGACACTACCACATCAATCACTAGCACAGGCCAGCTATAAAATTACAAAACCACTCAGCCATCTGTATAATTAAATGCAAACCAAAGTAATCAAGCAAATGGTAAAGAAAATATCTTCATATGGTGAACTTTATAGGTAAAGGCCTACATCTACCATTTCTTCTTGGGAAGGAATACATCTTTGTCTCCGATAGGTATGCCCGGTATCATTGCTTCCCACTCTTTCAAACAGCATTTATAGCTGATAAATGCAGAAATATTAGTTGCTGCTGTCTGTGCTGTGTTGAATTCAGTATCTTAAACAGAAATACCAGCAGATCAAGAAAAGGAGGTGTGAAACAAAAGTGGCTGCATAATGCCTGGGTGTGTCCTGATAATGCAGGACTTGGTCTCTGCCTGTTTGTCTTTTAATTGGTTACATAATTCTCCCCAGCTAACTAACATTGCTTTTGTTAATAAGGTAGTTTCGTAGTTTCTTGGATGCATTGGGAAGACAGAAGTGAAACTGTGAATCTAGGTTAATTGAAATGCTTACGTGATGCTGATGTGCTGGATTCTCTGCTGTAAGTCTCAGGAGGAAACTTGCAGTGAGCGTAGCTTGGAGAGTAAGGACAAAGTGACCTCAAGTTTTCCTTTGCTGCTTTCTGCACTTAGGTGAAGTGTAGGGCTCTGTGGCCCGTAGGCATAAGTCACAGCCGTTTGAGGGGCTGCTCTGATTTATGAAATCCTCCCCATCATGCTGTCAGTAGACTGCTTATACCTCACAGTACCTTGGAGCAGAAGAGGGTTTCTGCCGCTCTTATTTCTGCTGTGAGCATTATCTCCAGCACTTCCTTTGCATGACGTGTTGTAAAGGTTGCAAAATTGGAAGCGTGCAGTCCCTCAGAAGTGCTGGCCAGAGCTTCTCAAAGCCATTTCTGCCCCCTTTTATTTCTGACAAGGGTACTAAGGATCAATTCAGTCCCGCCACTTGCATGCTTGTCATCTCTTCCAGTGAACCCAGATGAACAGAAGCATTTCTGATGCTAGTTTATTCTGGATTTAAGGTCAAACATTTAAATACCTGCTTCCCAAAATGGAACCCAAAGCCCACAATTGGACAAACAGGTTCCTTATAGAAAACCTGAGGAGAATCAGACATTTTAGAAAGGAGTGCCCAGAACTGAACAGAACAGAACGTTGTTATGAACAGAACTTGTTATAAGAAGTGTGCCCAAAGTCCTATGTTTTCCCAGGTGATATGTAATCTGAACCAGCATGGCCATCCTGATCCACTCTGGAATTCTTTAGCAGAATGGAACCCCATGTACGTATTCTCGTTTCTCCATCCTGTGTCAATTCATGCTGCGTATTCCACCTCCAAATAAACTTCCTAGCCACTATCTAGCAGGTTTGTGTGTGGTTTTGCCTCTTTAAGGATGCATTCTGCTGAAGCAGTCTTTATGTAGTAAAAATGCATTAATGAGAAGATAAAGAGGCCAGGAAGAAAAGGCTGTCTAGCCTACTGATGAGAGTGCTCAGCAGGGTGGAGGCAGAAAGGTAGATAGCAAACTTAGCAACCTTCACAGTTAGCTGGCTATTGAGAAGAGTATTTTTGGATTGCGATCTTGGACTTTGGTGTAAGAACCATTGTAGGCTCCTAATAAATCCTTCTTTTGATCTGGCCTTTAGCCATAAGTATGCAGGAACTGGCTTGGAAAGTGACAGTAAAACCCTGGGCACCGAACACTCCCTGCAATTAGGGGGAAATGCCAGTAGAAGATGGCTGGTATAGAATGGGCTAAATAAAGATGATTATTGCTGTGGTTCTCTGTGCATCTCTGAATACCCACATTATGTGTCTCCGTATTAGCACTGTCATTCCTATGATCTGTTTTTCATCAAGACTTAGCTGCTGTTAATTGTGGGGAAAACAAGCCAGTCTAGATGATACTGGGGTGTAAACAACTATGGTTGCTGTGCCTACTCTTGGGGAACTTGCAGGGGCTGTAAAATAGGAATAAGAACAATCGTGAGTGCACTAGTGAAGACATAGCTTTGCAGATAAGGGTTTACACTTTTGGAGAAATTACGTCATTTTGTATTTAAACAACACCAGAGGCGAGCAGCAAAGTAAACACTCAGCACAGAGTGGGAGGGAAAGAAAGAAAGAAAGAAAAAGAATATCCAGGAACCCTGGTTTTTTTCTTCCCGTTTGGAAAAAATACCATTTTCCTATTTCTCCTCAGTTTGTCCAGCAAGAAGGACAGTCTTGTTTAACAACTGTTACTACTCGACTTGACTCTCAAATAGTAAATGGGATGGCTGTGTGAAGAGGCTAGCGTAGAAATGATCTCAGTTTTGCCCCAATCCAAATGAATACTTCATCTAGGCTTTAGTGACGGGTAGTGATGTTAAAACAAAACACTATGTGCGTAAGCAGAATTAAGGTATAAAAATGAAAATTGCCATAAAAGTGGTAATTACAATGAAATTGGAAGAAAAACGTTGAAGATTTTAATAAATTTGGTATCAGATAAGCATCAGAATTCTCGAATTACTAAAACTACATCTCAATTTCAATAACAGGTGATTTTCAAATAAATTACTATTGCCAGGATGATGCCATATGATTGAAAATAGTAAGTATAGATCTGTATCTTAAAAGGAGACAAATAGAACAGTTACCAAACTCCTTCTGTGGCCTCAGTAGCATACAATGTTTAAAAGCACATTTCTAGCAAATAACAAAGATACGGAAGAAAATAGGAAACAGTCTAAATGTACATCGTACCGGACTAATGACAGCTATAAAATAATGGCAAAAAAAAGTCCAGCTGATCTCATTTACCTTGTCTTCAGTAAATAATTTGATACGGTGAGGCTGGAGTTAATGGGAATTATTAAGGGAACTTTTCATGTACCTTCTTTGTAGGAAGGAGATCCATCCATAAAACATTCTGGAGGGTAACATACTATTCCTAAACTACAAAGAACTGACTGTAGGTAGGACAGCAGTGCCTTATGGGGTGAAATAGGAGGATATTAGTTGAATCCTTGAAGATTTGGATTGGTAGGAATTGCAAGGACCAGTCTCGGTCTGTCTTGTTTAACATTTTGAAATTAGAACCTTTTTGTTTACCAGCATGAAATCAAGGAGTGTGCTGATGATGCTGGCTGTTTGCACAGAGTCAGAAGAAAACATCAGTAGAGGGTTGAGGGTTGGGATATTACTCGGAAGATCCGGATCATCTCAATGACGGGAATGATAGAAATAGGATGTAATTAAATGGTACAGTCTATAGAGGGATGTGCCCTTGGAGACTAGTAAGAAATTCTGATATAACTTGGGAACTTATTGTTTGGAAACAGCTCAGGAGAAAGACTTCAGGCTGTATTAGTGGATGGAAATGTGCAATTAAAAAGGGTAAATGGTATTGTAAAATGTAACAAAGATATTCAAGTCAGATAGGGTAAGGGCAAGAGCAAGTGAAAACACTGCTGGGACATAAATAGTTCCATTCATCTGTATTGAAGGAGAGGAACCGAAATTGAGAATTGGGCAGAGATAAAGGAAGAAAGCAGCCTGCTTTGTGTGAGGTGACTTGAATAACTCAATTTGCTAAGTCCAGCAGTGGGCTGACTGAGAATATGGTGGTGTTTGTAGATACACCAAAGAAGTCAACACCAAGGAGACTACAAGCTGTTTAGGTCACAGAACAATGCTGGCAGAAGAACGTATGCATGTAAACTGGCCATGAATAGACTTAGATTGGAAATAAGAAAGTTTCTAGCTATAAATGATGGGGCTTTGGTGCTACCTTCATCCACGTAAAGGCAGCAAGAAAAAAACTACCTGCAGCATGATCAGTAATTTTGAAGGGGTTGTACGATGTGGTGACTGGCATCGTAGGGGGGGTAGTCAGGAGCCCTCAATGTCGTTTTCAGTTCTTTGTTTCTGTGGCTGCAGACATAATAGTTTGTAAGAAACGTAGTGCAGCCTGGATGAAAGTGAAACCAAACTATTTCACGACCAGTTAAAGACTTTCCGGAGGTTGAATATAATAAAAACCAGCAGTGAATATAACAAACAGTGAATATAATAAAAATATAATTGAATATAATAATGGAATATAATAAAAAACAGCACTGTTTGGACATAACCAAATTGGCTGGTTTTCCTTGCTGAAAGAGAATAACCTGAAGGTATTTCTTTGCATGGACCATTCTGTTTGATCCGTTCTGTTTGATCCGATACAGAATATTTGCTCTCGATGCTTGAAAAAAGAGAGGTCGTGTCTTTTTTATCTCATAGTGTGGAGATACTTAGGATAAGGAAATCCTACTTTTGTCCAAGGGAATTTGAAGCAGAATTCTACATCTTAGGAAGCTGTCAAAGGACTGGGGATCCCTGAAGTGGGAGAAAGGGAAAATTCAATTCTTCCTGGTATTGAAGCTGTTGCCCTGCACAAAGGCACTGAGTTCGTTGGGTCAGAGAGGAGGAGCCTGAGAATCATGGCTTCCCACCCTGGGAACCAGCGTGCTCCCCTGGGAGGTGTGTCCCCATCCCTCCCCATCTGGACAAAATCAAAGTGGTAACAGGAAGGATTGAGCGTAGCCTGCCTCAAAACAGCCTCTGCTAAGGGGTCTCTGCTACCTTAGCAAGTGCTCTGATCATTGAGCTGTTGGGTAATTGGGGACTTTCCTCCAACAGAGTTTATCCCCTCCTTTGTTTTTTTTTCAGCCAAAACTATTCAGCAAATTTGAAGCAAATAGTTTAGACGTGACTGAAACCGCATTTTCTGGGGAATTAATTATTAAATAAATAAATCATCCAACTCTAACTATTACCACTTTTAAAATCTATGCTGCTTCTTTTCCACCTAAATTAAAACACATTTTTATCTTTTCGTAAGTATAAGAGTTTGACCCATCTACCCAGTCAGAGTAATAAATTAGGGCTCATTAATTATGCTGTTCTGGGGCACATGAGGCCTGTTATATCATTTACAACTAATGCTTATGTCTTCAACTTACTAATTTTTTCCTCTCTTTGCAGCCCCTTTCATCCAGTCAGTTCCAACTGCTGCTCGCTGTAGGAGGCGGGACTCTTTGCTATTAAATTTTCATCCTTTTCTAGTTAACTAGTTTAGAACTAAAAAAATAAAAAGAAGTACTTTTGTCACTGAGCATACTGCTAACTTGCTGATAGTTTAAATAGATTATGCCATGCCACAAAGTACAAGCTACACCATAGGAAACAAACAAACAAAAAGGATATAACTAGCTGTAATTGATAAAAGTGTAGGAAATGTTACAGTAAACCAGAATTCCATCTCAGAACCAAGTGCTGGATGTGACACTGCCTGCAGAGTGGTAGTAAGAGGAGAGATTTCACTACAGAAAGGAACAAAATTTGGCTTTTTCAGAATTTTCCAAGCAGCTGTCCAAGATTCCCCCCAACAGACATCCCAGGCAGGCGGGCAGGCAGCTGCGTAGCCTGCAGAGTCAGTCAGCTGGTACTGCCACAGCCCAGACCCCCTGATCTTCCAAGACCTGGAAGCCCTTGAACTTGGGCTGTCAAAAAGACTTGGGTGGATGGTGTCTGATGTGCTGGAAGGAAAGCAGCAGCTAGGGATCTAGGGGGAAGCCATTTGCTTTCCACCGAATTGGAGTTCTATGGTGGAAAATTTTTCAACCAGAAGATTTCTGATCAGCTCACATGGTCCTTGTGGCACACCGGCGTTGTGTCGCATCTTTCCAGATCGGTAGTTCCCAAATACTTTCCCTAGGCCATGGTGAGCAGCCCTCTGATACAGTCTTTACAGCATTTTCAATTACTGTTTGTTGCTGAGTGTAATTTGCAGCTGGCCAGAAATGTGCAGTGGTGGTTTGGCGACTCGGAGGCGGGTGGAAGGATGGTTGTAGACATCCCTCTAGTGGCCCCGCAGCCTTTGGGAAGCCGGCCAGCAGCTCTGGCCCTACCCAGGCACAGCATGGACGCGGGCCTTTGGGTTGGGTCTTTGCACGCTGTGCGCTTCAGTCAGCATGGGGCTTAGGACCTGTCTGATGTAACTGGGTAAGAAATAGTGGGTAATTTCTCCCTCTTTTCCCTTTCATCAAAGTTGCCCTTGAAACTCCGCACCAGTTCAGGCTGTTCAGAGTGTTTATTGCACGCAAGCCACGATGCTGGAAGGACATACCCATTTCAGTTCCTCTCTGGCCACTGTAAAAAAGATGTCCTGGGAGATGAAAAAGGGGTGAGGAAAGGGTTCATCCTATCTCTAAGCTTTTTTAAATGTCAGATTATTTAACCTAGAGAGGGAACAATTTTGTCATCATTGAAAAAAATGCAAGTTATACTGAAGATTAATCAGATGTTTCAGATTTTCCTGTCTCATAATACAAGACTCAGAGGATACTAAAGGAAAAAAAAACCCCACTGTATGTAAAATAAACATAAGAAACATTTATTTGTGCATTCGTACATTTTGGCTTCTCAATTGAAATTGTCAACAAGATGCTAATTTTGATTATGTGTTTGGAACATTGAATTTATTTTGCCATTTAATTTCTTAAAGGACATGCAGTAAAGACTGAGAGTATCCATAAGCCCTGGGGCAGCATCTTTCACGATAGTAGGGAGCTTTCCAGTGCTGTGTTCAGAGAGGATGCTCTTCCTGGGCCATCTGGGAGGACCTAGCACTGACCGTGATTGCTTCACGAAGCACAACAGAAGTCCAAGGATTGCCCTTGTTGGTGCTGGGCTTTTTAGGGCAAGCATCCTGTGGCAGGTCCTGGGGAAGCTGGTTCGCTCTTAGGAGTCATTGCAGAGCAGAACTGATAGGAGTTTGCACCGGAGATCAAAGCAGTCACCCCTTTTTTGCAAATGGGCACAGCACAGAGGAGTGATTTGTCCAGAGGCAGCAAGTTGCCTGATGGCAGCATGATGTGGTGGTGAAAGGATGTATGGGTTTGTATATAAGTAAAACTGTCCTTAGAGGACAGTCCACACCGAGATTCTCTCTGTATGGAAACAGAAACCCCAAATACCATCCTTCTCATAATCATAGTTCTGTATCTCAGTAATTTGTCAGCACTACCAGCATTACCATTGTGAATCCATTATTGCTTTTAAACTGAGAATTACCTATATAAAATATGGAAGCGTAACAATTCAGTTCCAAGTATAATTTATTCAGCTTACTCATGCCCTTTTCAAAGCCACCGTTTGCTGTCAATAAAGCACACGGCTGAATGTCTATTTCTAGTTGAACCTCGATTTTGTTAAACTGATCAGAAGTGATTAATTGAATGAACAGACACCATCCTGATCAGGTTTGATTTCAAAGGTGATAAAAACCTTTTGAAGTGGTGTTGAGAGGATTTTTTTTCCCTCTACAGCTGTCTCATTTTCTTTCCAAATCATAAACGCCGTTTTGCAGACTTCCCTCCCTATCTCACAAAAATAGCTCCCACTTGTCAATTTAAGAAATGGTCGATTGGCTTAAAGCCAGCAGAGAGAGCATAAATGCCTGAGACGTTTTCAGGCAACATCTATGTAAACAATTATTGTTGTCTTGTTTTCATTTCTAGGCAACAGATCCTCAGAGACACATACATAGCATACAGACAATATCTGCACAGCCTTCCAGCCCCTTCCGTCCAACTGTAACAGTCTATATTGTCTCCATTTATAAAGGAACAGTATTTTACAGATCAGGAATAAAAGATACATTCATGTGGAAGATACTTGTTTTTAAGAATCTATGAAGTGAGCATTTAATGTCACAAATTCAATTCCTTTTTAAAAAGAAGTAAATTCCTGAGCTTCAATCTGCAGTAAATTTTAATACAGTCTGGAGTCTTTCAGACTGCAAGAAAAACACAATTAGTTAATAAATATACAGTAATCCGTATTTTCCTTTTGTGCTATTTAATGGCCCAGGGCTGCCAGTGTTTTCAATACTTTCCAAACAAATCAAAACCAGTGATCTGTGCACTGAGACTGCAAACTTATGTGTCAACTTTGGCGATTCAAAGACTGACATTTGTATTTATCCCTTCAGTTCTCCAAGAAAAATCTGCAATTAAGACCAATTTGATCTCAAAAGAGAAGCAACACTAATGTTTTCACAGTGTTTTGCTTTTATTTTTGAGCCTCTGATCACAGGAAAAATTGATCCTGCAGTTCTTGAGGCAAATCTCTGTATTTCCCTCTTGAATATTCTCCCAGGATGGAATCATTTGTATCATGTCACAGGTGTTTGTTTTACCTCCAGCTGAGTAAGGACAGAAATCATGATCTCTGGTAGGTTCTCACCAGTTTGAAGGCCTTGCACACATTGCTGGGCAGTTAAGGTTGAATCTGTCTCTAATACCAGGGGGATTTTTGCAACAAGAAATTGTTTCTTACACAAACCTAAAGTATTACTTGTGTTGGTGATGAGAACATTGCTTGGTAGAAAGGTTCTTTGACTATTTGTGGGGAGTGGCATTATCAAGTAAATTACAGTTCTCTGTTCCAACTACAAATTCTGTGCAACCTGCTTTAGCATAAAGGATGGAGGCAGCATGTGGGTATTGTCCTCTGGTTTTGAACATGTTTTGGGAATTGTGAAGAGGAAGTTCTACCATCACAAGTAACTATTGGGAAGTTTGGTTCGATCCTTGAGTGCCCGGTGTCTGGTACTACTCAGAATACTTTCACACTGCTGTATGGTCAGGAAGAAATGGTCTCAATGTTCATGAGTCTCACCAGGGGAAAACAGCTCAGTCATTCATTCGTTCATTCTGCATGCAATTTATTTTCTGGATGCTTCTGAACAAGGACACAGGCAGAGTACCACCTAGCAGATGAGAGCGTCAGAAGACAGTCTCATGACAGTTTGCAGAAAGATGGATCTTACCAATAACAGCTTTAGATACCGACTGTGTGTCCTCCTTTTCAAAATCGCATTAATGCCTTCCCTTGTTCCAGATGCGATGCTAAAATTTTACCACTTGCAGTACTTAGTAGGACATGTTTCATACAGGTACCATGTTCAAAAACATCTTTTTGCCTGCTTGTAAAGAAAATAAAGAGGTAGGTAACTGCCTACAAACAGCTACTGCTGCAAATAATGGAGGGAAATTCCCCCTTTGCTGATGTTTCCAGATCCAGAACTCTTCTGTTGGAATCCCAGCTGTCTCACAAATATTTTGGTCACGCTAAATCTCAGCCAGAAATCCTGATCTTTAGCGAAGTCTGTGTCTAGCTTCAACTTTCACCGTTAATGACTGGTATAATAAACATGGGGCCTGTTGACCTTGTTTTACTCTTCAAGTTTGCAGGTATTTGCTTCTTAAGTTGTGCTTAAAGGTCTGGGCCCATCTCTAATTTCAGTCCCCTTTAAAACTTTATTATCCAAATAAATTCTGAAATGTTTTTACTGGACTTTGAACTTTTCTTCTGACAGATAACTTTTATTTTCATCATGTGAAAATGAGCTCTTTTTAATGTTGAGGTCACAGTTTGTGCACACAAATGTTATCCTAGGTTTAGGAGCCAGCAAGCCTCTTAAGAATTTGTGTGCCTGTAATTAAGATATATATAAAACCAGGTTTTCCCTTTCTGAGCTTGCAGAAACTTTGTATCTGATCTGACACCTTCCTAATTTGCAAGGAGAACTTGGTTTTTGTTTTGAAAATTTTGAAACATTGATTTTGAAACAAATTGATTTTGAAAAAAAACCAAATTGATTTTGAAACAAATCAATTTTTGTTTCATTTTTCACGACGCGCTTTGGCTGCATGTTAGAGAAGCAACAACTACTGCTGTAACCTGCTTGTGAAATTTTTATGGTTATAGATGGAAAAAAAGGAAAAAGGAAAAGAATTCCTTAGGAAATGACAGCTGCAACATCAAAATTGCTTGTCTGTCTGGAAAAGAATATTGCATTATCCGAAAGCAGTTCTGTGCAGGATTTGCATTAGAGTCTACAAAAGACAGACAGAAAGCAAAACTGTTCCAGGAAGTTGAATAGCTTCTTGCAGATTTTTAAGATTCCTTAAGTTTTCATTTGAAGTGCCAAATTTTCCTTTTGAAGGATGCTATTTAGAGGCCTAATGAAAGCCAATAAAAGGCTAGCGATGTCTTGAGCTTGCATCTTTCGAATTTGCTGTTACAACTTCTAGGATGGTCTCCTGCAGCCCCATCACTTAATCCAGGGGCAATTACAAACACTGCCTCATTCATGGATCATGTTGTGAGCAGCTACCGTAAGACCACGTATACGTGGTGGGTGTGCAGACAGCACAGCTACAGGCCCTCAGGTAGCCCACCATCAGACTGCAGTGGGATGAAAGGAAAGGAAGGAACCACCTGTGAGATACACAGAGAGAACCAGGCTTCTTTCTCTCCAAACATCATTAAGATTTCCTTCCAAATATATACCGTGTTTTTTTACAAACGAGTATCCCAATCCTTCAGTAAACATTTATGTGAGAAGCTTTGTGTAGATTTATATAAACTGTCCACAACCACGTATAATTTATGTGACTTCAGCCTCAAGACACTTCTCACAAATTACCATTGCCAGATCAGAAGTGGAACCAAAAATAGCAGATTACTGCTCCGGATAAACACTTCAGCAGTTACTTCAGTCCCAGCACCATGCCAGAGCCAGCCTAGACAGCGAGATCGCGGAACACCCAAGGGTTTAAAGCTTGCAGTCAACTCCAGCTACTCAGGGCCAGCCGACGGTCTCGCAAGCAAGCTAACTTCACCACTGAAAGTTACAAGGGGCAAAGTGAAATCACCGTAATTTAATTAGGCTTATAAATGAGGCTCTTCACACACAGCAAAAAGATCATTCAAAATGAAGGAATTTGCTGTCTTTTAAGTGCTTTCCAAAAGACAGTAATTTAAAGCAATCTTCTTTACAAATCACATTATTTAAAAACTACAATTCACATCTGAAAACTCTGATGAGCAATTTCCCGTACCAAACGAGGGCTGAACTGGCGACTTGCAGCATTCGTTCCAGTTAGTGTCAGCAAAAGCAGGCCATTTTATAATTACGGATGCTGGCTGTTGCTATTGCTGATTAATGCATTTAGATGCTCAGCCATTCTTATTGAAGGAAAGACAAAAACGTTATTAGAGATTTTTAATTTATTCCAGGCAGAGTCCTCAAATAGCCGAGGGAAGTGCTTACACGTACAAATATGTTGAAAATGGACAGATACGGACTCAACAAAAACACTTTCATCTTAATAACCTTTCAGAAAAAAATCAAGCATTATTATACAAATTTAGAGTAAGGTCCTATCACATTTACTTTTTAAGTGAGCTTGTAACTTGTATTTAGGTTCAGCATCACTCACAAACTTTTCCTCAAGTCCAAGTCTAATCCTTTCAGCTAGTTAGCGTGCAGAGCTTATACAGTACATTGTTTTCCAGTATCGCAAGTAGATAATACTGTGAGTATCCAAGTAGTAATAACAAAGTGGTTTCATCTTCGAAAGTCTATTTGTTCCACTGAAAGTGCACTATTAGTAAATGTATTTAAGAAAATAATTATAGTATAACTGTCATATTACAGCTTCTCCCATTTCACTCTGATAATTGTGTAGCTTGAATTTAAAAAGTGAATTCTACAGCTAGAAAACCCTCACAAAGGAGGGAGGAAAACCAGAATCACTAGAGATGTACTAAAAATGAAAAATCCTAATGTTTCAGTTAAATAAAGTATGTTCTGCTTTTGAAGACAGAGTTCATAACATAAGATGGTTATTTTGTAAAAGTATACTTCCTTACTCCACAGTTCAAAACAGTGTATCACCACATAACAAAATCCCACCCAATGCATAGCATTCAGGATTAGTTGTTGGTGCTGGAAATTTTTACACGTTTCACAGCAAACGTTATCCCAAGTTGTTGGACCAGCATAGGGGGATCAGTACTTCTCTTAGGCACAGGCCGCTCTACCCACCAAAACAGAACAGCCATGTAAAAAATCAAGTAGCAAGTTTGCCATCTGGAAAGAAGCCAGCCAGTGAAGGAAAAGGACAAGCTTTCTGTGGAAAATATTTCTTAATTTTAACCCCCACCCCCAGCTTCACTAGAGGAGCACCTTCCCCATTTTTACTGTGATCTACATGTGAAGTGTGCTTTCACTTTGCTTTTATTTATTATTGTAACAGCTCAACCTGTAGTTTGCATTTTATAGAGATGCAGAAAAATAGTATCCAACACTGAAGTCCTATGTTCTGGAGCTGGAAGTTGGTAGCACGCACACAAGAAGTCAAGATTACTTTCTGACACAAGTTTGTACTCAGTGTATTTCCCAATTTGCATAGTATACTACTAAGCATTTCACAGAACTAGTCAACTTTGTAGAAAACTGGATTAACACTCAATCTGTATTTAGGTATATTTAAACTCTTCAGTATCAACTGCCCTACCTTATTTGTATTTATTAGTAGAACATAGGGCATTTAATTTCACAGCATCTGTCCAAAATAGCCGTAAGAGTTGCTGGTTAAAATGTTCAGGGGTTTATTAGCTTTGTTGTTCTCACTTATGAGTAGATGGATGGTTGTTGATACTGTGTGATTGGGAAAACGAGGACCTGGAGTTCTGATTTAAAAACAAACCAACCAACCCACCCCTCCCCACACAAAAAACTATGAAGTAGTCTTTTCAGTACTGGAGTGAAATGACCCTAAGTATGGCATTTATGCAGTGAGTTACTTCACTCAGAAAAGCCAGTATCAAAATTCTGAACCTTCATTTTACAGATACTAAAGAAGGATGAATACAGATGTAGTTCTGAAGTATTTTATGTATTTTTGCAAGCTAAAGCTACAAAGAGATCATGGTACTAGGCTAAAGCTAGGCCGTATGTGAACTCTAGAAATGGGAAGGGACCAGTTTAAGTAGTTATTGATAATCATATTTCTTCTGAAAATTGCTACGGTATTGTGGCATTGCAGGAATCAGATCTAACTGCTAGCTGCCAGCACCACATAGAACAGATTTAAAATTTTCACATCAGTTTTAATGTTTGTAGTTACCCAGTGAATTCCAACAAAGACAAACCAACATGTTACATTAGACTGACCAATTAGACTATTTAATATATTTTTATAAGCTTATTTTATTTCTTTGCTGTACAAAGGCAGAAATGCAAACCAACTCAATAAATCTACATCAGTAACTACCTAGACATGATACAGATATATACAAAAAGCCCAATTATTTAACTTCAGTGTTGATACCATAGTTCATGCAGAGCTGGATGCAAACAATGCAAACAGCATCTACACAGTGTAAGGCATAACTCTCACGATATTTACATCTTGTTCCTTATTGTGAAGGCTTCTGATACACCAGTTCTTTGTTACACTCGTATTTGACAATCCTGCTTAGTAGTAGTGCAGCCTCAGAACTGAAAAGTGCATTTCTTTATTATATACATTCTCATAAGGATTGTGGGTCGTTCCAGAAATAAGTTTACAAATCTTCATTTTTAGAAGTAATTAATTGCTTATGTTTTCTGTCAATTAAAATTACTTTATAAAGCTAAAATACCATTTTCCCAAAGCTCTGCAGATCACATGCAATTATGAAAACAAAGCTCCTAAAAGCAACTCTAAGAACTGTCGTCTTTTGACTTGGGAAGGTAAGCAATCCTGTGAAAGCACTCAACCAACCCACTGCTGTTTTAAATTTAAAACACTTTGGAACATTTCAGGTTAGTAAGTTTGCGGATCCAAGCGGCTTTGGAAAAGCTCTATAGCACAGATATTTACATTCTGTATTAGATTTGAGTTGTAATTAATCTGTCATTTCAGGTGGTTTGTTTTTCTTCTTCCCCCGGAGATCTCACTTTGAAAAGGAAGTAAAAAAAAAGAATATGCTTACTGTCATTGTAGGAAATAGACTTCTGAGTCATTTCACAAGCAAAATAAAAAAAAAGCCTAAGATTAAAAAGTCAACTCTTCCCCTCAACTATAAAGCAGCACCGCTAAAAATAATTATCTTTTGTGTTCTGAGCTACTGCAATTCCCGCCACATTTATTTTTAAACCACAACATCCTGCAGCACTGGGCCTCTTGAGAGGCTATACTCCAGCCAATCTTGTTTTAGGAGATGAAAATACTACATTCCCTCTTCTGTCTGTCCTCCCGTAGGCAGGGCAGTAATGAGCAAGAGCAGCACACCCTCTTGTCTGAAGCAGCGTCTTAACTCTTATGACAACTATTTCAGTTGAGCTGCCCGACTCTGCAGTGAGGCAGCTGAGAACTGACACACTGTTCCATCCGCAGAGCACAGCTCTGACAGGAAACCAGTAACGAGCAAAGGAAGGAAAGGGTCAGGGAACAAGAGTGCCTCACTGTGTGCGCACGTGCCTGACTCTCTGACCTCCTGCTGTTGTGAGGTAACACAACAGCATAGACTTCTCTTTCAGGCATTTCCTACACTCCCACACATCTTGGACTACAAACTATGCCTGTAAAGTTATACTTGTACAGTACAGTTTTCAACTTTATCAGAAGGATATGAACGTCTTTAAAAAAATACTACATGGGGATAAAAATGTAAATGGAAGACGGTACCTTCATCAGGAGGAACTGATGGCTCAGTTTCAGAAGTGACAGTATCCATATCTTCAAAAGTTTTGCCACCTGGCTTCTCTTGTTCCACCTCACATAGGTAGACATCAATGGGTCCTTTTGTGCTCTTCACATGTACTTCTACGCAATCCTATAAAACAGCGACTTGCATATAAACCAAAGAACAAATCTTACACGAGTTATCCTTTTTTGTACATATTTTAAAGCCAATAGATTAAGAACAGAACAAACACAGGAATGACATAACTATTTAAAATTGTGTTACTAGTTCTACATAAATTATGACTATTACATAGATTTGTAGGCCAATTATTAAGCACCATTACGCTAACAAGGTTTCATTTTTGATGAACATGCACTTAACGAATCTTTGTTTAGTCTTTTTACTGACCTTTAGATATACGACCAAGATTTACTATATGTTTAGGAAGAATAACAAAATTTAAAACTTGACAAGTCAATGCCATGGATCAGAAAACAAATCAGAGCACACAGCAGCTTTAATAATATGGCAAAGCAACTAAACCGTATTACTTTTACTGCTTTCCTTCAGCAGACATCACATTGCAAGGCACAGAGCAAATCAAATTTAATGGACAATGGAAAGAAGATTCTGTTCTCTCTAAAATACAGCTTTTTAAATACTGCCACCTTTTGCTTCAGGAAGCCTCTGCAATCGTATCTTTTTCATCTCCACAGGATGACAGCCAGCTCCTTTTACCAGTGAAACCACTGGAGATCTATGCAATGGATCTAAGTGTGCTGGTTCTATTGATTTGTATCTCCTTTTCCTACGATACCACTGCCCTTTCCGTGTGCACAGCAAGGCAAATTTCACAACTACACAATTAAGAACATTATAAAAAATGCACACCCAAAAGGAAAACAGAATTAAAGCTCCATTGGTTATCTTAATCTTACTTCCAGTATTTCCCCTCTTTCACAGCGCTACTTTAAACAGTGGGTTCCCAGTACACAGGCCCAGGTGCAATGTGACTGGGTGCAGAGGGCAAAGCTACAGCTCTTCTGAGTGACCCGAATGGGGGGGATGCGTGCTGTACCATGAGGTGAGGACAGGGCACAGCCCCCCACCTCCATGAAAAATCCATCTTGACACAATCAACTAGAGTACGAAAACATTTTCTTTTGTCAACCATACTGTGTGTTTCATACTTTAATATTATAGTAACAATATCTGTCTACTCATTAAGCAGTAATACAGCATTTACATGCTGTTAAGATCATTATCAAATCATGCTTATTGCTTTGTTTGGTTAGATTTACAATTTTTGTAGATTTTCGTATACAAACAGTAACAGCCCCTTGCAAGTTTCATAATCCTAGTAATTATCAAACTGATACTGGAAATAAGTAACATTTATTACAGCTGTTCCATTCTCTCTAGCAAAACCAAATAACTAAAGCTCAGACATGTTTGTTGTTTAATAGTTTACCTAAACCAAAAAAAAATACTGAAAATAAGTTTCTTAGACTGTTATCCCTACAGCATTGTTTAGTGGAACAGAAGAACAATAAAGTACCAATATTTGCTATACATGACAAAGAAACTGGAAGTCAATTAATGATTGCTGCTGCAAAAATCAAATTTGAGAACTTTCGTTCCCTTAGGACAGAAATGTATAAAACTTACTTCTTTAGGAATTGGTATTTCCAATTTGGTTTCCTCTGGAGCTTTGATTGCAATCACAATCTGTTCTTGAAATGCCTGAATGTTACGGATATCTTGATATGTCACATAAGCTAGTGTATACATTGGTCAAGGATTCTGTAAAGTAATTTGCTAATGGGCAGAAGCAAAGAGTATGATGTTAAGATATGTTGAAGCAGAATACCAACTTAGGTTACTTTAAATGAGTTACCAACTGAGGTTACTTTAATACTAACTTTGTAAGATTAAGCATTAGCTAACAAGTGGAAAACCTTTTTTTCTTTATTTCTAGGAAGGAAAAAAGCTTAAAAAAAATTTGAGATATTCAATATCAAAAAACCAAACACATTTGATTAACAGTTTTCACAGATGTTGTCATAAGTCTACAAAGCAGAAAGAATGCTGCCCTTGAGAAACTACTTTGTTTTGTAATAAATCTGCATGTAAATAATTTCCTGAAAAACTATGGAATTATTTTCTTAACCAGAACAGGTGAGGTGTAATGAAAAGTTTTCCTGATATCATACAGAAAACGAGCCCATTTCACTTGAGCACAGACCTTAACATTCTGCCAGACAAGGGAGCTAAGTAATATTTTATTGTAACCAAAGCCAAAATCCAATCTTTATGTCACATTAAAAGAAATCCCTTTTCTGTTATCAAAACCCATCTGAAAGATAAGACTGCATTGGAACCTCTCCCAAGAGACAGAACAGTGTTAGGACACAACCAACGTACCATTGCATCTTCTTGGCAACAGGCCACTGGGACTCTGGTTTGGGTCCTCTTTCTCATCTCACTAAGCAACTCAATCTCACAGGTAGATCAAGACCTGCCCCTGAGACAACTTTACTCTATAATGGAGAGAACAAGGTGATGGTCAGGCTACTAAGACTATTTCCCCACTTCGTTCTTCTGCAGTGGAAAGGTCACACAAGTAGCACTCCTCTGAGAACAGGCTAGATTGCGCATGATACTGCAAAGCAGGGCACATGACTAGTATATAAGAATATAAAATAACCAATAAGCTTTCTATTATAAAACTCGTTATCAATTATTACTGCATACCTGTGCTATCGGCCTACACCTATTACTAGATACCTGAGTACTTGCAACCAAAACCATGTGTTAAAGTAATGCAAGAGTTAAAAAGGATATTTTGCGTTTTCTTTGTCATCTGTTAGTTCAAATAACTGATGAGCACAATCCTTGATTAATTCATCCAGAGCTTCTTCCATGGCTGACAAGTCAGAAAGTTCATCTTTAAGGTTTTGCTGCTCTGGTGCTTTTCCAACAACTTGGTCAAGATTAGAACCTCTAGAAGAATATGAAAGTTGTCTAGTATGTTTATATAAATAAGACCCTGTTTATTGAACACAAAGTATAATAATAGAAAACAACAAGGAACTCTGGCATCCTTTACTCTGCTGAAATATGCTTCATTGTGCTTTTGCAATTGATACTTGTTAATATAGTAATTCAGACAGCCTAAGGATATAGAAGAACTTAAAATATTTTCATCTATTAAAAGTAATTCAATATGCTTAAAAATACTCTCAAAGTTATAAACATTACTCAACATTGTTGGGTTTTATTGTTTCAGGAATTAGAAGTTTCAAAGCCAACTCACACCCACTGGATAAGATTCTTAGATCTTTTCTGAATTAAGTGGATTCCATCCAACACATTGGTGATGTCATACACTCTTCGTTTTCGTACTCCAAGCGTTGTTGCTACTTCATTTAAATCAAGGACACCGTCTGGAGCTGTTTTGACAAGATCCATGAATTTTCGGGTCAAGTAAACCAACGACGCATCAAATCGAGGTTTTTTGACTTTCAGAGTTCCTGTAAAGTTTTGATAGAATATTTAGGATAAACTACTATACGAGTATGAAGTGTTCCTTAGAAAAACGATAGTGATGAAGTAGCAATGAAGATAAAAGACTGAAAAGACTGTCATTATTAACACTGACATTGCAATGGCATCATATAAAATCTGTTAACTACATATACCTTCATTTGTTTGCAAAGATTGTATTTTAATAGCAAACATGCATCTTCATGTTTTCAACGTTCATGACTTCAGACTGCTAGTGTAGACACTAATAGTTATGCAACTGCACATTCTGTAGGAGCTCAGAATGAATACCAATGAAACCTCCGGTTAACTATAGATAGTGTCAGGGCACTGCCAGAAAACTGCAGCTCTATCAATTGCTCCATGACACTGTTAAAATGTTTTTTCACACCCTTTTGGCCCAGATTAACCAGTAGGTCTCCCAGATAACATTCAGGCATGGTTCAGGAGTTAGCCTGGTTTCAGGGACTATTTCAGCCTGGACATGACCGATCTGTTCTGGAGTTTGAGAACTTAATATATGGACAAACTCTGGCTGTACTATTTGGCCTCAGGTCAAAAGAACTGGTGATGCCATTGTTTAATTTACTAATGCAACAAAGATCTACAGACACCAGGACACCACAGATTTAAGAGAGATCCCTGTGCTATGTGTATCCATTACCAGCATATTCGTAGAAACAGCAGAAAAGTTACTGATGAACAGCTTGTTTTAGTTTAGATTGTTACTTATGTATGCATAAAGCATGAAAAAGTATGTCTTTTTAAAGCACAAAAAAGACACAGTACACATCTGATGCTACAGTCAATGAAAGACTCAAATCCTGCTGTTATTTGTCTTTTCTCCTGCAAACCAAACCAGGTATTTCGTATCTGATCAAACTCTGTCACTGAGTAATGTTCCAGTCTAATGCTTCAAGAGAATGTGTGTGTGTGTGTTCGTGCACATGGGTACGTGTGTAAGGAAACTTCCCTAGGAAACACTCTACTTCAGACTTCAGTATTTTTCCCAGGATGAATAAGACATGCACTTTTACTCATAGTGTATCACACCCATTCCACGGCTGCAAGATTGTGCACTCTTTAACATGAAGTGACAGGTTCAACAACTCAGTTTTGGACTGTGAGATGTGTGAGACTATGCAATTGGTGAGAAAAAAACCCAAGAAAAATGAACGCAAATTCCCTCAAGCTTGTATTTACATTTGTTAATACCAGTTGAAAACCAATGTTTGCCAGTTGTTTTCTTTATAGCAGTGGGAAGGTGTACTTGCAGCACATTTAAAGAGGAAAAACTATGAAGAATATATTAATTCATATCTGTTATTTCATTTAGTGTGCAGCATTCCTCCTGTTCTGCCTACATTAGATATATAAACATTTCTCATTTGTTTACAGCATGTACTCAGCATTGTAAAAAAAGCATGAAATACTTAAAGAATAATCTTCAACATGGAACACAGCAACTTACTTCTCACAAACTGTACGTCATCGTCCACGTTCAGGTTGATCATTGGTGGCTGGGAAAAAACAAAAAAAAAAATATAACTGACATAAAATGCTGTCTACACAGGAATCTTCTTCAGAAGAAATCCCCAAATCAACTCTAGATGGCTACAGCCATCAGAGTGCTGACAAGTCAACAGATATTATGGTGGAGCAGTGTCACTGGACAGAAGGGATACATGCTCATTAATTCCTATCAGAATTTTCAGCTCTTAAATCTCTCTCTGTCCTGGAAAGCAGGAAACACCACCAGACTCCCTAATGCCCAGGCAGAGGTCATAACACAAACAGATACCTGTGTAAACTCTGCAAATACAAGCTTCAGCTAGTCCATGTAACAGCTCACATACAAAAGATACACTGCTATTACATAGCATTACAATTATTTTGTAGTAGACTTCCAGACTGGCAGCAGAGTCTGCTCTGGTCAAGAAACTGACATGATGAGTCTAAGTAGGTACTTCATTCCATCCCTCATGCCAATTTAACAAAAGGAATATTTTCAAATTCAGGCTCATTCCAGTTGGAAGAGACCTGACAAGGTCTCTGGTCCAACCTCCAACTCCAAACAGGAATAGCCATTAGATCAAGAGCAGCTTACTCAAGGCTTTATCCAAGTGGGTCTTGAAAATTTCAAGGGATGGAGGCTACACCTCTCCGATCATCCCATTCCACTGCTTGCCCATCCTCACAGTGAAAAAGTTTATGTCAAGTTGCAACTTCTCTTGCTTCTTTTGTTTCAATTCATGGCTATTTCCTTTCAGCCTCCCACCATGCATGGCTGTGAAGTGTCTGGCACCAGCTTCTTGTTAACTTCCTTGCAAGTACTGAAGGGCTGCTGTGGCTTAACAAGCTCCCTCAGCAGTTTATCAACAGCCTTCCTGTACTGGTGGACCTAAAATGGGACACAGCATTCCAGGAGCAGCCTAATACATGCCAAGTAGAGAAGGAGAATCACTTCCCTTGATTTGCTGGCTATGCTCCTGCTAATACAGCCTCATATGCCTCAATGCCTGGGTGCCCACTGTCCATCAGGACCCCCCAGGTCCTTTCAGCATGGTGGTCCGCCAGCCTGTACCGCTGCAACATACAGGCCCAGGCACAGGACTTCACACTTGAATTTTCAGCTTCCTTGGTTGAAGTTTGAGGTGTCTGACGACCCATTCCTCCAACCTATTCCTAGCTGTCTATGGCACCTTCCCCACCCATAAACATCATGAGGATGCATCCCACATCCTCCTCCTAGCCACAGGACAGGTCCCAGGATAGACCCCTGAGGAACTCCACTTCTAATCCACTTTCAGGTAAAGTATGGACCACTAACCACTCCTATTTGAGCCCGACGATCCAGCCAGTATTTTTTACTCATCTAGTACTTCACAATCTGTAACATCCCAACTCAAAGAGGAGGATGCTGAAGGAGACTGTTTCAAAAGTCCTGTTAAAGCTAATGTAGATGACATCCAAGGCTTTGCATCTACAGCTCTAGTCATTTCATCACCAAAGGTAATCAGTTTGCAAGTATAGTCATGTTGGCTATTCCCAATCACCTTCTCCATCATGTGCCTAGAAAAAGCTTTCAAGAGAACTTACTTCATGATTTCCCAAGGGACTGAAGTGAGGCTGACTAAGCTGTAGCTGACCTCCACAACCTCTCAAAGATGATAAGAGAGCAACCTCACCATGACATCAGCCAGCTCTCAGCCCTCTCAGGATGTACCCCAGCTGGGTCCTATGGACTTATATGGGTTGAGATTTCTCAAGAGATTCCTAACTTGACACTTTCACATTGTTGGTTGTTCCTCTCCTTGAATCCTGTCTCTTAGACACAAAGCCTAGGGGATATCAGTTCTGAAGACCCACGCAAGAAGGCCAAGTACTTCAGCCTTATTTGTGTCTGCTCTTCCTAAATCACCTGCCCCATTTAGCAGCATGTCCACGCTCCCCCCTTTACCACTAATGTAGCAGTAAAAGTTCTTCTTTTCACTCCAGACATTCCTTGCTAGTTTCAACACTAGAACTTTGGCTTTCCTAGCATCATACCTACATGTCCAGGCAACATTTTTTATTTATCCTTCTCCTTTATAGCCTGTCCTCGCTTCCACCTCCTGCATATGTTCTTCTTGCACCTCACCCCTAGAGTGCAGGCATATGCCCATCCCTCAGCACATTTACTTGTCTTCATGACTATCAGGATGGAATGGCCCTGTGCTTGTACCACGTCCTTACAGACCTCCACCTCTTTAGCTCCTCCAACTTTCAAAGCTACCTCCCTTAAAATCTCAGCTACCTGTTGCCTGAATAAGCTGGAATCTAGGTTCTGTACTCTGCTACTTGCCTTCCTCGCTACACCCGGGGTCTTGAACTCCACTATTCCATGGCCATTACAGCCAAAGCTGCTAATGACTACCACATCCTTGACTTCCCTGTTTATGAGAAGCAGATTCAGGAAAGCATCACCCCTGGTTGACTCATCTAAACACCTACATAAGAAGCTGTGCCCAACACCCTTTGTTTCTTACAATGATCATCTCCAATAATATGAAAATTCCAATTACCAGTGTAAAAACTCACGTAAACTTCTCCATGGCTTTAAGACAATACTACCAAGTAACATTTAGCCCAACAGTCAAGGTTAATTAAAATAAGCATTTTCAAGAAGTTTCACAGAATTAAAAGTAGGCCTGTTTTCTGATACCTACCTCATAATATTACTAAAAGTAGCAGTGGAACCTGCATGTAAGAAGACTGCCTAAACATCACAGATGCTCACAGAACAGAATACGCAGCTGTAGTCTGATTTTCTCAAACATAGCTACAACCTATTTAACTCGATTAAGAGGCTACAGCTAACACAGCTCTGAAAATCATCCCTTTGCACTATAACTAACATCACTACATTTTCCTTTCCCGGGCTGCCGGCTAAAATGCGAAAGAGAGAAGCATCACAACGCCCCTTTCGTGCGCCACTCTGCTCGGCCTGCCACATCTTTCCAACTCGGGGATCTCCTGCCGGACAGGCAAGAGGAATGACTTTAGGGAATCCCCTCAAAACCTCCCGCGCTGGGAGCAAAGCGTTGCAGTGCCGTCCCGCCCTTTCCCCATTCACAGGCAGCACCTCCCTTCCCCGCCCGCCGTGTACCTCACTCACACGCAGCGTGTCCGGCCGCAGCGGCCTCAGACGCTCCCACTTGGCAGGGCTGGCCATGTTTGCCCGGCCCCTCCTCCTTCCTCCGGCCGCCCAGCCGCGGCCTAGCGCGGCGGGAGGCCTCTCTCGCCCTAAAGCGAGGCGGCGGAGGGAGGACGCTCAGAGGCCTTCGCGACGGGCCTGCGAGTCCATGTCGGAAGAAGGCGCCGCCATCCCCACCCCACCTCCGGGAGGAGGGGGCGGCAGGGGCCCTCCCGCCCTCACCGCAGTCCGTTATGGCCGCCTCTCCCCTCCCCCCCGCCGCGAGCGGACGGTTGGGCGGGAGAGCGGAACCCCCGCCCCGCCCCGCCCCAGCCCGTGCGCACGCGCGCGCGCGTGTCCCACCCTCCCGCCAGAGCTGCGGCGCGAGCGAAGGTGACGACGACGAACCTTCCTCCCGCGGGTGGCGGGGCGGCCGCTTCCCGTACCCACCGGCCCCTGCGGCGCGCTCGCGCCGCTGCCGCCCCGCCCATCCCGGCTTTCCCGCCCGCCGGTCAGCGGCCGCTGGGGAAGGGGCACGGCCGCCCTTCCATCCCCTCGGCGCGGCGGGCAGGTGTCTCTTCAGGGGAGTCCTCCCCTCTGAACGCCGGGAGGAGGGAGACTTCTCCGGGTATCGCGCGGACTGGCGTTTCCTCCGCTCTCATCCCCCTCCCAGGGCGGCGGAGAAAAGGGTTTGCTCGCCCCCGCCCTCCTTGTCTTGCCGGGGGGTGCTGTCGGCGAGGGGAGCTCCCTTAAGCACTGCAGTGGGCTAAAGCGGGTTAAAACGGGGAAGTTCTCACCACTGTGGTTACTGCAAGGGAGGGAGGTTTTTCTTCCTTCGGTGTACAGCGTGAGCAAGGAGAGAGCGCCCTGCCCAAGCACCGTCGTGTAAATAGGTGTGAGAATACTTCGTATTTGCTTTCTTGTCAAATAACCTGCTTCTGTCATGGCTTGCTAGTATGAGAAGTACGTCACTCACTGGGGAGACCAGGATCCCATGCCCATGTCAAGAATAAGTTAATTATGAGGGGTTTGTGGGTGAAGGGCTCTAGTGCCAGAGAGGAGCCAACAAATGTGGCTTGTCTGAACAAAGGCTGTCCGTTTACCCCCCAGCAAGAGGTCCCAGATCCTTTCCCAAATCCCAACTCCATTGCTCCTGCCCTTTCTTCCACACCTCTGATAACCTTTTACAAGCACTGACTGTTGCCTTGCTCATTTGTCAGCATCAGCAGTAGTCTCAAAATTTCCCATTTAGTAGGTAACTTCTGTTTGTCAGACAAAAATGTTTCTTTAAAACACAACTCCTTGTTAGATAGCTGATCTGTTGATTGATTGCTCTTTATGGCAGTTAACAGTCCTCTACCGTCTTAAGGTTAAAGTCTGTTACGGAGTTCTTAAAGAATTTGTGAACTATTTTGCTTCCCCCACCTACACTTTAGGTGAAATTTCCAGTCGCTTCCTTTCCCCGCCTTCAAGGCAGGTGCTCTGAAGAAATGTGAATTTCATAGGACATTATGTAAAACTGCCACTCTGGTATGAGGAATTCAAAGCCATGAAGAACTTCATTCATCTTCTAATAGGCCAGACTGGACAGGTCAAATAACACTCTATTATCTTGAAAAAATACTGAATTCATTTTAATTTACCAGCTGTTTCATATCCCTTCAGGTTGGACATGCCTTTGGAGTAGCTTATGTCACCACTGATGCATTAGCTGCCTTGATAGAGGATGGAGTTTTCTTCATAGTAAACAATTTTCAATCAATTACTTGCATGGTAATAATTGTCCTTGTAGAGGTGTGTAGAACTAAGGTGGGTTATTCTCATGCTCTAATCAATTTATAAGAAAAAAAGGGGGGAAAATGTTACAGCTGCTCGAAGGCATGATGTCTGTGTTTCAGGAGACATGAAGCCTTGAGTTGCGCAGTTAAAGATGTCGTGCAAATGTTGCTTGTCAGTATTTTAAGGAGAGCTTAGACTGCTGCAGATGCAAAAGGTGTTCCTGTCATGGAAGCAACAACACATCACTGAAATGTAAAAATGCTCATTTTTGTATGCGCAACATGACCCTTGCTAACTACTCCATGGTGATAAATGCAGTCCCATAAGGAATGAGTATTTCTCCCCCTTTGTTGTACTTTTAACTGGAATCACAGAATCACAGAATCATTAAGGTTGGAAAAGACCTGTAAGATCATCAAGTCCAACCATCAACCAACACCACCATGCCCACTAAACCATGCCCCACAGTGCCATGTCCACATGTTCCTTGAACACTTCCAGTAAGGGTGACTCCACCACCTCCCTGGGCAGCCTGTTCCAGTGTTTCACCACTCTCTCAGTAAAGAATTTTTTCCTAATATCCAGTCTGTATCTCCCCTGGTGCAACTTGAGGCCATTTCCTCTAGTCCTGTCACTAGTCACTTGGGAGAAGAGACCAACACCCACCTCTCTGCAACCCCCTTTCAGGTAACTGTAGAGAGCGATAAGGTCTCCCCTCAGCCTCCTCTTCTCCAGGCTAAACAACCCCAGCTCCCTCAGCCGCTCCTCATAAGACTTGTGCTCCAGACCCCTCACCAGCTTCGTCGCCCTTCTCTGGACACGCTCCAGCACCTCAATGTCCTTCTTGTAGAGAGGGGCCCAAAACTGAACACAGGATTCGAGGTGCGGCCTCACCAGCACCGGGTACAGGGGCACGATCCCCTCCCTACTCCTGCTGACCACACCATTTCTGATACAGGCCAGGATGCCGTTGGCCTTCTTGGCCACCTGGGCACACTGCTGGCTCATCTTCAGCCGGCTGTCAATCAACACCCCCAGGTCCTTTTCTGCAGGGCAGTTTTCCAGCCACTCATCCCCAAGCCTGTAGCGTTGCATGGGGTTGTTGTGACCCAAGTGCAGGACCCGGCACTTGGCCTTGTTGAACCTCATACAATTGGCCTGGGCCCATCGATCCAGCCTGTCCAGATCCCTCTGCAGAACCTTCCTACCCTCAAGCAGATCAACACTCCGTCCCAACTTGGATCACTCCAACCCAACAATGGAAGTTGTATCTTACCATTGTAATCACAGATCGTATAAACCCACTGTGATAAAGCAGGACTTTTTGAGCTGGAACAGCAAAATGGTTTGGAATAGATGTCTTGAGCCGCCTTAGTTTGGGATGATGTATGGAACGTGCCATGCAGTAAAAAAATCATTGAATAGGATTTTGATGGTTGTTGGGTAGTCAGATGTTAGGAGGGAGGCTAACGAATTGTAATTTGAGGATTAGGATACATGAATTTCTGTATTAACCCACGTGGAAACCATTGCATCAACATTTAACTATGCTGTTTTTCTAGCCAGTCGTAAGACCAAATTCTGTTGTTCCTGTGCTTCTCTGTCCTTGGCTGCTGATGTATCTAACTGAGCAAAGAAAAGCCCCACGTGGATTCAGATTCAGGAAGCCTAATTCTTTTTTTAAATGCAAATAAGGTTTTGAAGTAACTGACTGGACTATCAGGAGTTTCGGCTGTGGCAACCTGTTGATCAAAGAGTTTGATTCTAGTGTGTTATTATCTACATTTTATACAGCTGATAATTAAATTTCTCCCACAGTCTTCATTACTCTTGTAGATTAAAATGTAAATTATACCCCATTTACTCTTATCTTATCGCATATGAAAATGGCTGTGCATTTTTTTTAGTACCTCCAGACATTAATCGTACAAGACATGATTCTTAAAATTAAAGATGATTCTTAAAATGAAAGATCTGCTTATTTAGCGGAAATTGTTTTCGTCGGTGGCATTGATTCTTAATCGGCCACCAGGGGGCAATAATTCCATTGCCTAAATCTGATCTTTTACCCTTAACACATACTAGAACAGCGGTTTCGTTAAAATTGTTGAGGGACTCTATGTGGAAGTCAAAACATAATTTTCTTAGAAATGCTTCACTTGCGTAATTTAATGCCAATTATGTTAATATTTTAATATTTTACTCTGCACTACTTAGGCATGTAGGTTTTATTTTGAGCAGCTGAAATTAGACTGCTTTGTAACAGTTTTTACTGGTGAACCTCATGCAACACTGTAATGGTGCAAAGTTTGGATTTCATGCAAAATAGGATTTTTTGTGGTTTTTATTTTGCCATTGTAATGTTTTAAATTTTGTTTTGAATGCCGTTACTTTCCTATTCTTATTTTTTTTTATTACACTAATGTCCTGTTAATATTTGCTAGCCTATATACGTAATCCTGAATTTGGGAATTATATCACCTGATATGTACCTTTATATCCTTATATGATATGTATTTATTTTATTTATGTGCATAGTCTTTCCAACACACTGCATTTAAAGCCAAGGCCACCTTCTGTAAAGATCTGTACAATTCTGTATCAAATGCAATCTTCCCCTTAATGATAATAATCTCATAACTGTGTCTTCCATTAGGTGCATAAGTATTGTTGCAAAAATGAGCCAGAGGAAATATTTTCCTGCAAAGCTGCAGAAGTACCAAATCATGAAAGACAGAAATAGCTGTAAGTATCTGTTTAAACTGCATAGATTCATAGAATGATATTAATATGTCTGTCTGTACAAACTTCCTAGCCTCCCTAAGGTCCTACTAAGGTTCTCACCACTGCATAACAATTAGGCATAAAGTTGTGGAACACAACTATGTGATTTTTATGCTGTAAAATGTAATGATTTAAATCTGTTTCTGGTAATAGTACCTGTGCTCAGCTTAACCTGACTGAAAAAAATTGTTCATGTATACACGGTGAATAATCATCTATTAATTTAAGAAGGCAAATCTTTTATTTCTTCACTTTGTTTTATGAGTATGAGAAGGATCGACTCAGTTAATCAGATCTCAACAGTGCAGTGCTAAACAGCATTCTCTTTTGTGATGTCCTGAATTGGACACCTGAAATAAAATTAAAAGTCATAGATGTATCATGTTGGAGACATAGGTATTAGGACATGATATAAACTGAAGCCCCTACTTTTTGTACCTGTAATCCAGAAAAGAAATTATGTATATGGAAAAAGTACACTTAAGGTGATATTAGGGTTATGTAAATAACAAGTGCTTGCTGCATATGAACACTGGTGCATTATATTGAAAAGGTTCAGTGAATATTATGTTCTTGGTAAGGTTTTGAAACCTGGCAGCAAGCCGTTTCCCATCTGAAAGAGTCTCAGGGTTTCTAGGCAAAGGTCTTAACAGAGCTTGCTGGAAATTTGCATCCATGCTAAGGAGTTTATAAAGAGAAGAAGATTCCTATTGCAAAAGGGCATTATTATATTTCTTGTTTGTGTCTTGAGTTGCAGAGGAGGTACAGAATTGCCTGATGTATTTCATTTTGTCAGTTTTAAATGAATGGAAAAGTTGAAATATGTCCTCGTAAGATGGTTAGCTTTGTATCTTGATTTTCAAAATATCTTTGAAGTTACTTTTTTTACTTTAGGTGAAGAATTCCCCATTGCAGTTTTTGTATTATTTAAAATTTATATTATTATTTATTTTTATTTCATAATATAAAGCAGTGTCCTATAACACCTACTTGAAATTGGACTAACTTGCTCTTATGTGTGCACTGAGGCTTATAATCTAGCACATTCACTGATGGCGGGGTTGTCTCTGGGTGCATAAAAGTCATTCTAGCCTAATGGGGGAGTGTTTGGGTTGGCCATTGCCATCCTTTCTTCCTCTCTCTCACTCTGCCTTATAGCAGTGAGAACATGAAATGGCTGAGAAATGTTGGGGCACCTGTTCTGTGCTGAGGGAAGGGTAGGGGAGAAAGAGATTCTGGGAAGGTGGGTTACCCGCCACTGGGAGGCATACTGTAGGAGGATGCTGGAAAACCAGAAAACACTGGAAAAACTCAGGTTGTCATTTCCATTCTGGAGGCACCTGCGTTCCAACCATTTGTGCTGTGCTTGTCCAGCCCCAGTGCTTCCGTGTTTCGCCGTTAGTGGGGAGTAACACCCCTCGTAAACAGGTCCCAGCTCTCCAGCAAGTTTAGATCACCTCCATCCCCACAGCATTAAAGCTAAACTGACATTTCTACCCTCTTCTTATCCTTCCCTTCCTCTCGCTTTGCCACCACAAGCAAAATAAAAAGTAGCTATTACCACTGGTAGAACAAAATAATTGCTGACTGTGGAATGGCAAAATTCAGTTTTGCCTACAATACTGAGGAACCTTGAGGTGGTTCTGATCAAAATGCAAATTCTAATAAATAATAATAAATTATTTAATTGTAAGTGTCACGTTTCTCTAAAGATAAATCCTAGCAAAGCAAAAAACCAAAAAAAAAGTGGAGAGGTATCTTCTTTATTGCACCAAATGGAATTACCATAATCCCATTCCTCTCATTTCACAAAAAAAAAAAAATCTGTTTTTTTAACTACATTTCTTGATCTAACAAAGATGTTATCTCTCTTTACAAGTTTGCCTTGACTTTGTAGTCTGACACTATGTCTTTGAACTTGACTCTGGAACAGCTGGTAATTTCTGCTACTTGTAACCATCGTTCTAGCTGAGGTGACACACTCAGTTTCTTAGACACATTGATTTACAGCTTTATTTAATGACCTTTTTCCAGGAATAATCAGACTGGCATGTTACCTAACTAAAATGCAGGCATGTGCTTTAAGTTTTGGTTACCTTTAGTCACATGCATGGGGATGCCTGTATTTTGGCCATGTAATAAGCATGCCATATGACTGAAAATGATTAAGACGTTAATTTTTGTACTGTCACAGTGAAATATTATGGTGACTGTTGTTGCTGGTTTTTTTGGTTGTTTTGGTTTTTTTTTTAGAAGTGATTGAATGTGTACCCATCCTGCACTAGAAAACAACTGCTCTTTGGTTATGAGTGCTATTCCAGATGAGGAGTGGGCAAAACTCTGTATCCTAGAAAGAGAGGGAAAGAAAAGGCTATGGGCCAAATTAATTGTTCTGCTAGGGTGGGTCACTCTGTAGACTGTATATTGAGTACCTGGGATTCATATGATTAAAAAGAGTGATTCTGAAGAGACAAGTTAGAAATTTCATGCAACATCTAGACATAAAAACTGGACAGGATTTCTTTCCTCTGATAATGACTAGAATGTTTGAAACAGCTGTGAAGTGTCTTGCATGGTTTCTGTAAGGGTGTCAAAGATGGCTTAGTTCTTAGCATTTCAACATAAACTGAGTTTTGTTGTAATTAGGAAGGTGGTGATTAAGTGGTGGTAAACTTCGTCGTTTACTAAGAATCTGATGCTTAGTGTCATGGCTTATGGTTGGACTTGATGATCTTAAAGGTCTTTTCCAACCTAACCAATTCTATGATTCCATGGTTTATAGTTTGTGATTAAGTCCAGTGCTAACTTCAGAATACACCATGCAGATTTTTTTCATTTCCAATTGTAGCGACCTAAATATCTCACTATTCACAGAAACCCATCCCCAAGATACTCTTTCTTTATCTGTCAAGGATATATTGGATATTTAGTATTTTTCTTTTAAATGTTATTGCTTATATAATTTATATTACCTCAGGTAATGTTTGTAACATGAGTAACAGAATTTTCTTGCTAGTTTATTAAGAGGCTTAAGAAGACTGGAGGCCCGGTCAGATATGAATTAAAAAATAGGCGATAGGCACCTAAAATGATTACTTATGATCAATAATGCAAAATAAATATTGATTCATACAGAAAGTGAATTCTTGAAGGCAGACTTGCCTTTTGTTTGAACATTTTAATCACACTGAGTATCTGTAAACTTTTAGAAAAAGCTTCTGTATATTTTGCATAAAACAGGAGAATGCTGTGGCTTAGTGGTTATAGCTGAATTGAAATCCTGTGCTAAAATCGATGCCTAAGCTGGAATGATATGGCTCCTGGTTGGTGTTAGATGTGTAAAGCAGGCACTTGCTCGGTTCATGCAGAGAATGAGTCTTCTGGACTAACTCATGGCTGCCATGACAGCCCTTGGGCTGTTCCACAGAGCTGTAGGCTCTGCTCAGAAACCTGGGCTTCTGCCAAAAATCTGATTCTGCTGTTTAGGTTGGACAGGCAATCATTGTCTTTTGCTTCTGGTGTTCATAGTGTAGCTGTTCTAGCAAAGCCAAGAACCTGCTTTGGTTGTCTATCATTGGAAGTTGAAAGGAACAGTCAGCCTTGAGGGAAAATACCATTTATTTGCTAATTTAACTCCATTGAGAACTTGGATACTTTTGATCTAGCACCACACCAATGCCATTTATTACATCTTTGCAGTGGTATATGATTTACAAACGTCCTATGAAGAAGCAGTGGAGATTATTAGAAGCGTTTGAGGTAGAAGACTCGTGCTAAACATGGTTGATGAAAATGCATAGATATTTGAAGACTTTATGTTATGGCTACCTCAGGGTATAATAAACAAAAATTCACTACATTATTGTATCTTTAAATGTTATGTGATGTACTGTTTTAAAATATTTAGCATCCTGTGCAACCTGCTTTAGGTGAACCTGCTCTGGCGGAGGGCTTGGACTAGATGATCTCCAGGGGTTCTTTCCAACCCCTATCATTCTGTGATTCTGTGAAATCTTTATGAAATTTGGTTGCCTCTACTGAATTACAGCATTGATATCTTATGTATGTGATTTTTCATCTCACTTTACTAAGAAAATTGCTAGAAATGTGTTTTACTAAAAGGACACAGGAGAGTAAACAGAAAACTTTGCTTCCTAAGAATATGTGGTACCAAAGTATGTTGGTTGTATTCTGTTCCTGACAATGGACAGTAGGAACATCCAGTTTCAGGAAGAGTTTAAGAAACAGAAGTGTAACGTAGTGCCCTCTCTGGAGTATCCATTTGTAATAAACAGTTTGGAGAATTCCTGTCCTGCAGATATCCTGCATCTGAGCTGCCCACTGATGGACCAAACTCCATGTATTCACTGAATTAATTCTGAACCCTTTGATAGTTTTGACTGCTGTTACATTCTGCAGCAGTGAGTCCTACAATTTAATTATAAGTTGTTTGAAAAAACAAATTAATTTTGTTTCATATATGGTCCCTAATCATGCCATTGGGTGCTCTGTAATTCTTGTGTTATAAGAAATTGGAAGAACTGCTTTTCAGTTCACTTTTTCCATGTTATTCTCAACTTCATAGGTCTTTATCAGCTTAGTTACCCATTTTCCGATTTGAAGACTCATAACCTATTTTGTGTGGAAGTTATTTCAAATCTGTAGTCACTCTTCTATGTTGTTTTCTGTTCTGCTATAGCCTTTTCAAATGTTGTGACATTTGAAAGGAAGAAAACTGTAATTTCAAAGGAAAAAAAAAAAGTAAGGGAAAAAGGAAATTTTTTCCCCCAACATGAGGACAGTAAAGCAGTGGAACAGGCTGCCCAGAGAGGTTGTGTAGTCTCCATCCTTGGAGGTTTCCAAGACAACTGGATAAAGCCTTGAGCAACCCGGCCTCATCTCATAGCTGACCCTTCTTTGACGGGTAGATTGGGCTAGACACCTCCTGTGGTCCCTTCGAACCTGAACTATCCTATGATCCCATGACCAGATATGCTGGCAGTATACAAGAGGTCTACAAGTGTAGACTTAATACAATGTCAAACTGATATTTTCTTCTTTATTCTCTATTCTTTTCCTAACACTGTGTGTGCCTTTTTGACTACTAGTGAGCATTGAGCTGATGTTTTCAGAAAACTGCAGTGCTCAAAGACCTCTTTACTAAGTGGGTAAGAGTCCATCATTATGCACATACCTTTAGCAGCTGCAGCAAGAGCAGAGAAAAAAGAGCATCAAAAGGTGGTATTGTGAAGTGTGGCTTTGGAAGCAACATCCCTCCATTCTCTCTTTGCTGAGTTACTTCCCTGAACTTGGACAAAAGCAGGTAGCAAGAAGGAAGTATCTTTGGGATTGCCTGGTTCTGTGGCTGCTGCTGTTGGCAGAAGCACTGGTAAAACCATTGGTTGAAAGAGAAAGAGTTGTCTGCTGTGAGAGCAAAGGATTGCACTTCGTGCCACTAGCATGTCCCTCGCCCCTGGTATGCTCCTGCACTGGAGAGACTGAGCAGAGCTGGACCCAGCTGTAGTTTCCTGGCTGGTGCTGGTGGCTGCTGCCTTCTGCCTGAACAGCCTCATACCATTTTTAATTCGCCCTCTCTCTAGATAGGTAACTCCTGGGGACAGCTGCTTTTGCTCCTCCACTGATCTCCAAATCTCTATAGAGTATCCATACTGTCAGCATCTTGCCTCTGAATTCTTCGGGCCCTGAGCGCCACTATGGCTTGCTAGAGCTACAAGGCAGACCTTTTATTGCACATCCATTGTTTTTCATTTATTAGTATTTAATTTAACCTGTCTTTTCAATCATCCACTACTATGAGATATGCCTGCAACATTTCACAGTCTATGTTTGGATATCCTGCATAATTTTCTGTCATTTCACTGTTCTGCGCTGTAGAATGTATCAAGCTTTGTCACAGCAGTGTTCTCTTCCTTCTCCAAACGATTGGAGAATGTGCTGAGAGACAGTCCATCAGTCAGTCACTGTGTTCTACTCATACGTACCACTCTTCTGGTACTTAAGTTGGTTTAAGCTATAGGTTACATGTTTTACATTATAGCTAGTAGTTCAGCAGCTTCGTATTTGGGTAAAAAACCTCTGGTCCTGGCAATATGTTACTTCCAAATGACCTGTCCATTCTAAAGCTTCCTTTGCTGACCATAAGGAAGAAGTTCTGACCTTCAGAAGTTGTGCTGACATATGACATCTCTGGAGTGTTCTAGAAAAAGCATCTAGCAGATCACAGAATCACAGAATCACTAAGGTTGGAAAAGACCTGTAAGACCATCAAGTAAAACCATCAGATTTTATAGAGATCTTTTAGCACCAAAATAGATGAGCAATCTGATTCTCTCTCCTTTCTTTTTTTTTTTACCTTTTTTATTTTTAAAGTTTACCTGTTGTTAAAATAAAAACTCATTCAAATTATGAGCTCTGACTTAGTCCTCTTATCAACTGCAACATGAACAGCATCAGTTTGAAATGATTCCTCTTACTTACCCAGAGATTGTTGCTGTAGTGATTGTAAGTATTGTTTCTGGTCTGAAAACTTTGTGGCACACACAAAGTTCTGAGTGACTTTCTGCCACAACTTAGGAGTGGTACTCTTGTCCTTTTGGGTTGGTAAAGGCTATTGGAAAGTAGTGTCTATACGGAAGGTTGGTAGGACATATTTCTGTACGTAGTGCAAGATGGCACTAGTTCTTGAAAAGCATATTGCAGCCCACAACTCAGGAAGGAAGGTCTTAATGCTGGCAGTCTGGCTAACTGTCAAAAGTTATCCAGATGTTCAGGTCTTTACTTTGCCTTGATTTTTGAAAAAGCTTTGCGCTGGTTTTGAGACATGAGATTAATTTGGTTCTTTAAATTAGGTGACATACACTGAGTTGCAAGTCTCTTGAGCATGAAAATAGGCAGCACGCCCTTTTGCTGCAGCACAACACTGTAGCTCACTTCTGAGTATTGAATACAAGTGTCAGATGCATTTGGTTAAGTTTAAACAATTTGTCAAGAGCTGCACTTGCTGTGCCTTCAAGAGGGAGAGGGGATAGAACACTGTGCTGTGATATAGATCTTGCTGCAGAGGAGAAGGTGGAAGAAGCTGCTCGACTGAATCACATGCTGAGAGTATGAGATTTGGCAAGTCTGGATTATAATTTTTTCTTAAGTCTTCATTTCTGGGCAAAATTATTGAGATGATTATGGCAGAGTAAATAGACTAGTTCCTTAATTTCATTTCAGTTATTCAGGTTATCATTCTCAAGCTGGATCAAATCTCTGTTGTTTGCACTAGTTACTGAGCTTGTCCTAGCACTGAATGAAGATAGAGACTATCTGTGTTCTGATTCTTTTCAAATTGATCAGGAGTTTTACAAAGATTGGTCAATAGATTGTTTTGATATGTCAGATGTTGCTGTTGTGCTTGAAGAACCTCCTTAGAAGGTATCTTTCTTTTATCTGTGAGATGATCCAGGGAATGCGAGCAGTTGCGTCTTTGCCCTGTGGACCACCTTCTGCTGACTTTAGATGTGTCATACCTCCTAGTTTTCCTGTGAGGCCACCAACAATGAAGAAACATAGGCTAGGATATCTAAAGTTTTAAGAGAGCTTGTAATTACTATTTCTTGTAATAGTAAGCTTGTAATTACTATTACTCAAATACTGTGTTCAGTTTTGGACTCCTCACTACAAGAAAGACATTGAGGTGCTGGAGTGTGTCCAGAGAAGGGCGATGAAGCTGGTGAGGGGTCTGGAGCACAAGTCTTATGAGGAGCGGCTGAGGGAACTGGGGTTGTTCAGTCTGGAGAAGAGGAGGCTGAGGGGAGACCTCATCGCTCCTGAAAGGGGGTTGCAGAGAGGTGGGTGTTGGTCTCTTCTCCCAAGTGACTAGCGACAGGACAAGAGGAAATGGCCTCAAGTTGCGCCAGGGAAGATTTAGATTGGATATTAGGAAAAACTGCTCCACTGAAGGGGTTGCCAGGCGTTGGAACAGGCTGCCCAGTGAGGTGGTTGAGTCACCATCCCTGGAGGTTTTTAAAAGATGTGTGGATGAGGTGCTTAGGGACATGGTTTAGTGGTGGACTTAGCAGGGTTAGGTTTACGTTTGGACTTGATGATCTTACAGGTCTTTTCCAACCTAAATGATACTATGATTCTATGATTCTACTACACCTTAATTATGTCTGGCCTTGGCCGTGCAGTAGCTAACTTGCTGCTTAATTTTAGGCAGTCGGTAAAACAGACCTCATGAAGCAAGTGCCTAATACATCTTCATACATCACCAGAGAGAGTCAGGTGCCTCTCAAGGCCTCCAGAGGGAGATCCTGTCCACTTAACTAAGGTGTTTAACCTTAAGAAGACAAGATCCTTTAGAAGTCTTCAGCATCACCTACCTCTCTCCCTAGTCTCTGTAACAAACATAAACACTTGCGAAGGACTGGTTTATAGTGTGTCAAAAATTAGGTCCTTAAGAAGAACATGCTGGCTAGCTGCAATTATATGTGATTTTTGGAAGCCATGTATTGGTCACCTGAGGGTGCTTCTAGTCATCGTAATAGCTGAAAGTGAAAAAAGACCACATTTATCATTCAAGCTGAAAAGTCAGAGGACTTGTGCCTGTGTTTTCCATGATCTTAAAGGTGATTATTTCATAGCTCATAATCTTAAAAAATACCACTGGTTACATTTTCACTTTCATTCACTGTTGCACCATCAGATTATACTGGTATTTAAGTCTGGCTTTGCAGGGGAAAAGTTTGGAAGCTTCTTTAAAAAAAGCCATTTAGAATAAGGATCGAGAAACAAAGAGCATAAACAATAGGTAAGCTGGATTTGGGAGGTAACTAGCTATCCAGGGCACTTTTCTTTAATCTGTATAGATCTTTTAAACTCCTCTCCAAGTGGCAGGCTTTGGCTACTGTGACTAGGTTTCTTTCACACCCAGATAAACCCCCAAGTTTCTCCAGAAGACTCCCACTTTCCCTTCATATCCCTGGTCTTCCCTGTGCATCTTCTGTTTTATAACTCTTTTTCTCCGGGGCTGCCGAAATTCTCTGCGCTTTAGACCCTGGAGCCAAATAAGGCATGTCTAGTTGGGAAGATACCATATTCAGTGGGAAGCAGGGGTGAGGATGCATGAGACTGGAGAGGAAAAGGCAGGGGGGAAGGGTGAGGGGGTTGTATTCTTGACCTTAGGTAGCTGGTGCTGAGAGGTAGCGCATTGTGCTGACGGACAGACAGAACTGGAGTTCGTGGATGGGAAGGAGGGAGCAAGGAGGAGGGAGGAGGAAGCTGGGACCGCGAGGGGGGCGGAGGAGAGAGCAGCATCTCTATCTTTCTTTGCAGACCACGCTGCTAAACAGCGAGGGGAGGCTCATGCTTCCCTAATATCCATCACTCCCTGCTTCCAACGTGGTCACAGACAGAGCAACAAAGAGGGTCTCAGAGGTAAGATCCTTGCAACTTGCAAAGCTGTAGCATCTGCCGAAATAAGGAGAAGCAGGAGCAACAATACAGAGAAAAGATGATCAGCACCTGGGAACGCTCAGAGACGGCAGGCGGGTAACTGGAAGCCCAGGTCCCCTGAAGGCTAAGGAAGCCTTGGCAGCAGCAGCAAGCAACAAGAACGGAGTAAGAGGGGAGCAGATCAGGTCCGAGGGGCTCAGGATACCAGCTAGCAACATTCAGCAGTGGGCGGTTTGTGTCCCAAATGACTGTGTAGAAAGAAGAGAGAATAGTGTAGAACTATGAAAGCAAATGTTCCGATGCTTGAAATACATGGCTAACTAAGGCTTAACAAAATATATGAATGGTTTATTTACTCAAAATGTAGTTCTGGA
This sequence comes from Gavia stellata, assembly GCF_030936135.1. Taxonomy (NCBI): domain Eukaryota; kingdom Metazoa; phylum Chordata; class Aves; order Gaviiformes; family Gaviidae; genus Gavia; species Gavia stellata. The sequence goes on from NC_082595.1 coordinate 97,448,191, forward strand.
GTGAACAGAACAATTCATTAATTTGTGCATGTCAGAAGAAAAAAGTATAAATGAAATGCAAAGCTAAAGTCTGCATGTTGTTTCAACTTTTTTACATGAAAGTCTGATTTTTCATTTTAGGACAATGTTTCAGTTCAGAGATGCATTTAATAGCAAGAAGGAGAAACAAAGGCAAAACACCCAAATTAATTTTTTTTTTCCTTTGAGTCAAACAAAGTGGGCTGTTTGACAATTATTGTAAGAAAATATTTGTGATACCAAAACAAAGTATGCTGTTTGACCTGAGAAATACTGTTTAATTTCATTTAGGAAAAAAGCCCATAATTTTGTATGGGCCTGAAATGAAATTTATAATTATGTTTGATTCATCTACTCAGCCTAAAAAATCAGCAGTTTGGTTAGGTGTATTTATAAAGTGAATTGTTTATTTTTAGTTGTGGATACTGGAAGCTTAGATGAAGGATAGCAACTATACGTTGGAGAAATTGATGCTTGCTTTTTCCTTGTGCTTTGTCTCATTTACTTTCCTTTTTGAGGTATGAGCTACCTAGGTTTTGATCTAACACCTCATAGACCCTTCTGAAAATTATTAACTAATAATGGCAGTAATGCCAGTGTTTGTTGTTAAATGTGTGGAACCAACTACAAAGAAAATTAACAGTGGCTTGTATGTCTTATTAATAAGATTCTTTAGGATTTAATGTCTTTTTTTCACTATGAAACATAGATTCAGTCTCCAAAGGTGGACATTCTGGAACGTTTGTGCTTAATTGGAAGTTTCTGTGTTTTCATGTCCATACTAGGTAACTAAAACAGCTGTAGTGAGTTGATTTTGTGTGTGAGTGAGGAAGTTAGAACCACCGTTCTCTGCTGCCTTGAGGAACCTGGAGATGGTGGACCTGATTTTTATTTGCTTTTTCATCAGTGTGAATTTACTGGTACAAGTGTACATGGGATCAGCGTCAGGTTCTGTACTGGTTTGCTTCATCATTGCCCTATTGTTCTTATAAAAGAGGGAAGAGCTACATCACAGCAATGGGCTTTTGTTTCACCAGTTTTTACCATGATGTTAATTTCTATTTCAGGGCTTACAGTTCTGTTATTATTTTGAAACAATAAATAACAGTCTGACTTTGGTCACCTTATCTGGTGTAGTACTTGTCAGCTCTAGCTTTGAAACTGGCTTCGCTCAATTGAGAATCAGGGTTTTTACTGAAAAAGAAAAACCAAAATAACTTCTTTTCCTGTCAGCCTATCCCCTTGCTTACACAACTTGTTTAATCTTTTTAATCTATCTTTTGGTTTGCTAACTGCAGTAATGCCTGATTTATTTTTGAAACTTGTTATTCTGTCTTGTCCTTAATGTACAGATGTTTAAGAAAACCTCAGATGAATTGAGGCCTTAAAAGTGATCTTTTGTTTCTTTAGAAAAACTAAGCTTACTACATACAAAATTGCTCTAATTTTTTTTTTTTTTTATTTGACTACAGTTTGGATTTTCTGTGATTTCTGCCAAAGAAATGGAATGTTCTTACTTTGGAAAGGTTTAACTGTGTTATGAACCTAAAAAAACAGTAACAAAACAAACCTAACACGAATCTACTACTGCAGGTAAATTTGATTTGAAGCTAACATTCTTTTCTACTTAGACAGTTATTGTACTCTTAAAGCAACCTCTATGAACTGTATTGTTCTTGAAGTTTATATGGGCTGGATGCAAAGCTCCCTGAAGTCAGGAAGAGACATTCCATTGACTTCAAATGGCTTTGGATCAGGCCTGTCACGTGAGATTAGCTTCTGACAGAAGATCTTACAAGCACAGGCGCAGAACAGAATGATTTAGGGATGGAATTTCACTTATGCCATCATCGTCTTTGCTTTGTGAATATCTGTTAGGCACAATGTTTTTGAAGCAAGGCTTCATTTATTTTGTGTTGAAAATGTCTGTATTCCCTGGTATTGTGAATATATAGTTTTGCAGGATTTTTCTTCTATCTTACGTCTCAGATCTATTGTCTATTTGTGTCTATATTTTAAGACTTTGTTGAGGGAGTCTGTCTTTGGATACGACAGTTCAGAATCTCTTAGATGAGATTTTATAACCTCAATAATACTATGCATAATATGCACAAAGTTAAGCAAAGAGTTTTCTAATGTGAAATAGCAAGTTAAAAACAATGGTTTGAATTCTATTTTTCTTGTTAAACTAAAAGAACATATTCTGTATAAGAAACTAATGGCTTCCATAGTTTCTCTTTTAAAAAACAACACCTGCCTCCCAAAACCCAGAAGAGATTGCTCTATAAGTTGTGAAAAGTGGCAGTCAGTTTGGCATTTGTAGTTTTTCTGCATTTGAAACTTACGCAACTTACACAATGTAAAAGTAACCATGAGAAAAACAGTATAGTTTTGTATAACAAAATAAAACAGGAGCATTTTGTAGCACTCGTTATGTAAGGCCAAATTTGGATTAGGAAGTTGTAAAATTTCAAAGGTGATTCTTGTTAATAAATGAAAGCCTTTCAGACTCCTAAACACTCTAGTGATGCTGGGCATGATTATCTTTAGGGAAAAATTGCCTTTGGTTCTTATTGATTGTGGCTCTCCTAATGAATACAAAGTCTGCACAGCAAATGATAAGTGATGTGTCACTCCTTTTTCCACCCTCATAGAAAATAAAGCATTTACTTACTCTCAGCTGAGATCAGGTACAACAATGGGTTTATTTCATGTGAATAAAAGCTACATGAAGGGGCATGAAAGGCTAGTGTAACTAACAACAACCAAAATCTACAGACAAACATCCCTACTTACACAAAAACATGACTGCATTTGTGTATTACACACATGCACAGGGGAAGCACTGCATCTTTAACTACAGCTGAAAATTCTTTGCTTTTTTCCACTTAGACTGTGGTTAATGGGTCAGTCAGTCTGCAGATCTGACTAACTCTTAAAAACTTCTGTTACACAGCCTGTGGCAGGAGATACTGTTATTTACTAAGAAAATTTAAATGTGTCACTTATGCTCATTTTTTAGACATTTGTACCTGCTCCTTTATAATTACACCTAAGGATTCCAAAGAATATTCGTTTGATTTTCAGTTTGCCTTCATTTGGCATTATCCATGTGTTGTCTTTCATGCTTGAACATTTATGTGAGGAGTAAAGGAAGTCTGAGAAGTAACATAGCCAGTGGTGTATTTCTGAAGAAATAGTAAAAGAAAATTGTTATTTAGACGTTGTGTATCTTAGAAAAAATTGCTGTAAAATATAAATACTAATTGAGTATTATATGAAGAAAATATCCCTTTCTCCAGCTAAACAGCATAGCAGTACTTTATATATTGAAAACAATCTATAATGATGTTGGAGGCATATTTTATGTAATTATGTAGTAGATAGATAGAAAGGAAAAAATATTTGTAGAAAGTGTATTAACATCACAGTCATACAAATAGGCAGTACTGACAAAGAATTGCCATCAAAGATGTATTTATAGGTATGAGAATTCATTCTGATACTTAGATTACTGACTGTTTTAACACTTTTTTGTGTTGTTTTAAATGGTTGCCTGCAAAATATATCCTTGTTTTTAACCTAGCTGTCTTAGTTTTTAGAGGTCCTTAGTAGGAATGTGTGGGGCTTCTGTTTTTATGAGAAGGAGAAAATACGTAGACTTCGTCTTTTGGGCATGGGAAATTTTTATTTCCACAATGTTTCTTATTCTTTTTCCAAGGATAAACATTTATTTAAAATAAAAATAATGGTCTGATCCTGTTCTGTGAAGTTCTAGTGTCATTATACAGTGCATTGAAATGATAAGCTAGTTTCTAATCGTTATGACTGCACTTCTATTATGATTTCATCATACAGGTCCTCATCTACGGGGTATATGTATCAACTGCAAGAGGACTTGAATGGGTATATAGACAGGTTTAAAAGCACTGGTTTTGCTTCTATCAACTAGAAGGAAAGTATAGTCTTTTCTGATTTGGAACCACATTTTTCACATGTTTTAAAAATCTGTGTACTCTCCCAATTTCTGTATGAACTAGCGATTGATGTAGCAAAGTAATACCCCATACACAAAGTGGTCAAACCATATGCATAGAGTGGTGGATAAAACCGTAGATATCACTGGTGTAATAATTCAGGACATTACTTGTAATAACAGTAGTGAAAATATTTTTGAACGCAAGAATGATTTGGAAGTTGCTGAAAAGTTGTAAAGATTGTTTCATCCTCATGATAGCTGTTTTCATTATTTTTACCCCAGAGGTAATGAAATGGTTGATTTATCATGTAAATGGATTTGTTTTTAAAGAAGACATTTGTGACTTACTTGACTGCAATGGAAAGGATGCTTTAGTTAAGTGAGGGGTCCAGATCTCAGTGGCGTTTTTGTATAGATGGGACTATAAATAGTTTGGGGCCTGGTTGTTCAAAACCCATGCATGAATATGCTGTGGAGGTATGCATAGACATATATATGTAAATTGGGCTCAATCATTCCTGCCATCCATGAAGTCACTTGTCACTCTCATTTGAGGAGGAAATGCATCTAGATGCCAGCAGTTCAGACTTGCTAGAATACATCTGAATTTGATGAGTAGTTTTCAGTTTTATCATTTTATTCAATTAAAAATCTTCTGCCAACAAGTGTATATGTTGCTGTACACTTTGTTGTTTTCCCCCTTGTTCTGCTGTATTCCCACATTTTTTGTCCTTTGTCATCTTTTGTGTAAAGAAGAGCATAGCATTCACATCAGTGGTAATTATGTCTCTGCTGCTCAGAAGGGCCTTGAAGCAAGAGAGCCTTAAAAGAAAGCAGATAAGCCAAGTCTTGTCTTCTCAGCATGAGACAAATGTTTGACCTGATATCCAGTCCCCCAGCTGTGATACAAGCATCTTACACACTTACGGTGCAGCATTATAGTATATCTCCTGCTTTGAAGTTCATGTGATGCTGGAAAAGCAGGAGAAGAATCTCAGTGATGTGCTGTAGTACTCTGCCTCACAGCGGGGTCCCCATTTGAAAGACCATTTAGGAAGAATATTTCCTAGGCAGCTGCATTAGTCCAATACCATATGTGTGATACATGGCCCAGCATGGTGGGGGCACATGAGATAGACATCAACCAGGCCTACTCATGCGAGAGGGTGGCTGAGCAAAAAGCAACGTACAGTGCACATTCTGTATTTAGAAGAGAAAAGTCCCCTTAAATTCTGTGGAGCAAATCTGGGTGCAGAATCAGAGAGGTGGTGTTTCGGAAACTCTGGTCTTCCACTGATACTGCAGTCCATTCTGTAGGGGCAAGTAGGCTTCTGCAATGTGAAACGAGGGTGCAGCTCCAAAAGGAGAACTTGCTATAGTTTTAATACTGTTGATGGATTTTTGTGGAATTTACTGTCTCTTATGTAATCTGAGTGTATTGGAATGTGTTTCTTCTTGCCATCTAAAGGATTGTTTAGAAAGTTAATACTACGAATTAGTTGAAAATCTAGTTGTGTCCAGCGATGCTTGTCTAGGTCTTGCTCAGATTGAGAAAACAAGTTGTAAGTATCCAGCTTTCAGGGTAGTAAGGTCAATCTCCTTACGTCCTAGGCATGAGTCATAAAATCACCAAGGAAGATTATATTGTGGAGTTTGATATCGGTAAATCTTCCCACTGAGGAAGATGCTGTGTATTGTTCCTCCAGGTCAGAGAGCATGGCAATGCACAGTTACTGACAGCTTTGAACAGCTGAGTTCTGAACCACTGTGGTAAAGCATCTCATCTTGTCGTCTTGCTTTTGAGAAGTTTGTCCTCAAAGTGACAGTGAGATTCTTTTTCTATATGAAATAGAAGTTGTCCTATGATGTCACTGTATCTTGACCACCTTTGAACAGTCAGCTGTAAATTAATTTCATAGTATTTTAACTTAGAAAAAGCAACCAGCCTTTTTTCTCCATGACTAAACCAGCAATAAAATTAACAAAACCATGAAATAAGTGAAATTATAACAACTCATTTTTAGAGTATCTTCCATTTGCCTATGCTAGCCCACTGATGAGAATTAGTATTAATATTAATATTGTTGCTGAAGTTCACATGGCCCCAACTTGAACCACAGACTATTTCTTTTACAAATTGTACGTGCATAAACAAGAGTTTACAACCTAAACGGACAATGTATGTTATGGATATATGTGTAAGTTACCACGGCGTAGCCACATGCTTGATCAGCTGCTCTGTCGTAGTTACCCATGACTAAAAGCTTTTGTCTGTGAGGCTTTAGTAAGGAAGTAAGACACCTTGGGTTACTTTGCACCAAGACTTCACCATAGTCTCTGTCTTACAAACTGTGTTTCCAACCTTGTGCTTTACGTTTCTTTTATTCTTCCCCCTTCTCCTTCCTCTTCCATCAAGCCTAATCATAATCTTCTTGTCTTTTTTTTAATAAGGCCCATATACTATAATATGTAAGTACATTTTGGTACAATTCTTGGTCGGCTGTGATAGTGAAAGTGGGGATTTTTGAAAGGCAAGCTATTAATTTTGTGTCCTCATCTACAAGCAATATTTACTCTGACAATCCTAGATCTTCCAATTTAAGGATCACATATGGTGGTTTAATACAAAAAGAAAAAGGGCTTCTGTTCAGAAAAAATAGTAGGAGGAACAACTAGGGAAACAGGCAGCAATGCTGTTTTGTGGGAAGATGTACTTAACACTGCCAGCAGAATAGAAGGGAAGTACAGTCAGCTTTGTTTTCCTTGGGATTATTAAACAGGCAGTGGGTTAGCTGATCTGGTCTTATTCATACCGGTTCAGATAGCTATGTTAATGAGGCTCTTTGGTTAATGGACCTGCTAGTCTTCAATGGACTTATCTCTGGCTCCACCACTGATCATTCTTTTTCCTGTTATGCTCCTGACATATATAGCTTAATTCACATATATTTGGTATGATCTAGAATATTGCTTCATCTTATTAATTTTGTGCTCCCATCCATTTGAGTAATCAAGCCATAACATCACTAACCATATGGATGCCATATCTACCTAATCAGCTGCCTTTCCATGTGGGGAATGCAATGATCCCATGTACTGTATATATGAAATTAGATACATGTTTTTATGTACAGTCTGGCTGATAAGTTAAAGTGCATGGAAAATGATGGTATTCTCCAGCTATAATGCAAATCTTCTACTGAATTTAACACTGCAATATTTTGTAAAAAAGGTGTGCTTATTAAAAATCTAGATAATGACTTTATAATGCCTTTGGTTATACCTATGCATTTTTAGCATTTCATTATTACTGTGCCTTAAAGGATCCCTACAGTCTCAAAAATACTTACCTTTTTCAATTTTACATGAATTAAAATATTATCTTCTGTAAAATCTCAGGCAATGACTATGTGTAGTCTTCTAAAGATGTTAGCATATGTCTTTTTGTGTGCATGTCTTGTTTTGATTTATGCGGTGAAGTTTCCCGACACATTCTGATGTTTATTTCAGTTCCTTTCTTTCTGTTATGCAGCCAGCATTTTACATGCACAAGGGGCAGCCAAAGGCAGCTGAGGGATGCAACAGGGAGTATCAGTTGGTATGAAAAAGAGTGCAGCAAGCAGGGCAGGTGACTTTGTTTCTCAGTTCATTCCCAGGTTCCAGCCCACTGATGATGTTCACTGTGTGGTGTTTTCTCTTGGGTTCTCTTTTAGAGTAATTCAGCAATTTCCCTCCAAGACAAAACTTAAGCGTGATTCTGGAGCTAGTTTACTTCAAAGGCTGCTCCCACTAGGCAATGTGGATGACACAATTACTTATGACTTTCTTAATCCCACACAATTTTCTAATACTCTTTAAGTAGGTCTCATACCCTGTGTATAATGTGATGCAACATCCCGGTTCTTGTAACACATGCTTTTAGTTCCATGCCAAAAATGTCACTCTGATAAAAGCTGCACTACAGCCTGCATAATAATTGAATTAAACTGACTGGGGGAAAAAGCACACACAAATAGTTATGTCAGGGTCATGGAGGCCCAACAGAGGCCCAAAGACACTTTGGCCAAGCATCAAATGATGTGAACATCATGCTGCAGTGTGAATGCAAGCAATTCTCCATCCCTTGACATAAAGGCCAGGCATCTTTTCCTGGGCCAGATGCTTTTAGCAGTAGAGGCGTAAGGTCACATTGGCAGGCCAATCTGGATGTGAAGTAATGTGTAGGATGGCAGCAAGAAAGCAAAACTTTATGGTTGGCGCTATCCCCATTTCAAATTAGCTATACTGCTTCGCAGTCTTTTCACTGCTAGGTGGCATTGCTTTTGCATGTAATTCGGTTTCTTTGGTAATGTGTTCACTTTCTAAAGATAAAAGGGTATCTTGAATTTGAGCTAAATCTTACTAAGTGTTGGACTGATCCCTTTAAACTTTGCAAAGGAGGTCTTAATCTACAGGGAAAGCTTCCCTGAGGTTTCTTTTTTTCAGTGTGCTTCTGCGGATCCAGGATGAAATACATTTTTCTTTTTATGGTGCATCTTTTGATATATCCAATTAGAAATTGCTTACACAGTTGTGTTTGTTAGGTTATGTGATGAAAGTGTGACAACTCCTAATGAAGTTGACACAATGGAGAAAGAATAGTCTGACAAATAGCAGGACTGCAAAGAAGTAATCTATTGAATCTCATATCTTCTGCCTATATCAGAATTAAGTGTAACTGCAGCCATAGTATTTGCCTACACTCAGGACCACATATAAAAGCATGCATATGAAAATCTAGTGTGTTTTATTAAGGCTTTATTCACACATCCTCTTCTGACTGCAGCTGTGCTGGCCAAGAAGGTTACTGCCCCTAATACCTCATTATTGCACTTCTTTCAGAGGTTATCACAGGTGACTCTGCCAGCTGAGCTGCTCCCGTGCATGGTTCCTAATCTGTTTTGCTTGAAATGAATAAGGGGTGGTGAAGATCTATTATTTTAACAGTTTTAACTTTTTTTACTAAAGAGGGTCAATGATTGCTCACGGGAGCTACGATATGGGTAAAACTGGCAGGGCAATAATTTCCAATATCAGAGCAGTAATGAGCCTCTATAAAAGTGATTGTAATCTTTTCAGTGGACATTGCCAGAACTGGAAGATTTGATGGCCTTATGTGTGTTGAATTTTTTATGTGCACTGATTTTTTTAGTCTTTTCATGTTGCTATATAGATATGACCTTAGGTTCATATATATGTTGCCTGTTTGGGTGTAGTTTATGTTATCCATGGTCAGGATTCAGTTAAATGAAAATATTTACAGACTTGTGGTTCAGCAGAGCTTTTTTTACCCTGGTTTAACTTTATCAGTTTTACATTCATGCTGGAGTTGCTCTGAGGGCTCTGTACTGATTCAGAGTTGAGTCCCCCTGTTCTGTCTAAAGACATGCGATTTATTTTTAAAATAACAAGAGTAATCAGTGAGCAAAAATGCTCAGGGTCTGGTGTAGTTCAAAACCCACTGAAACCAATAGGATCAATTCTAACAGCCCTTGTATGGCTATCATCAGCATTTTGTCTGAGAACTTTTTGAATTCTAAAACTTAAAAAAACCCCTCTTTTTTCCCCTCTTTTCTACTGTTTGCTGGTATATGCCTTATTTTTTATGGTAATAAATGAATATAGAGGAGAAGAGAGTTTCTAAAGATGGCAAGATTCTTGGTAATTCTAATCACACTCCATTCCTTTTGTGAATTCAGTTTCACTCTTTTCCAATAGACATCTACATTAAAGTAAATAAACACTGGCTGAGATGAGTAGATAATATTAGGTGATCTAGAACTGGCTTTAAAACAAGCATTATAAATCCCCATATTTGCATTACAAATTATGAATAGTTTAATTTTTAAAATGTTGGCATGTATCCTTTCTTTATCTGTTGCGTTATCGCTGATATGTCATTGACTTATAAATTAGGAGGAATATTGTCAATGTAGAAAAAAATTATATCAATGCCAGTTTGAAAAAAAAAAAATCAATGCAAAACGGTTTACCACTTGGGCATAGACTTTTAAAAAGTTATTTTAGAAGAGTGTATACTGTGAAATCCATCAAAGTTTGAACTAGACTGTGCTCATTCCCAGCAATAGAACTTCATGACAGAACGATATTTTAGTGGTGTGTTGCAAAAGTGGTTGTCCAAAGAACAAGAGACTGAATATAGACACTACTTTGGACTCCAAATTTGTACATACTTATTGATCATCAGTAAGCTTGTCTTGTTAGAGTTATTACTTACATACGTGATTTCATTTACGTATCTGGAGTGGGTTTTCAGCAGGACTTGCCATAATCATGAAGGGGAGAAGGGTGTTTCCCTAGGTGTTTTCCTGACTGAGATTGTGCAGAAAATGTTGTTTAAATGCTGCAGGGAATGTATTGTGTTGTTAATGATGTTAGGGGACTCCCATTGTCTTGGTTAGATGTGTATTATTTCTATTTGACCATTTTGTTCAATTTTAATCCCTCAGAAAGGGGGAAAATGAAACTGCTTGATTAAAAGTACCCATGGTCATCTCTGATGGTTTTGTGGAAAATCTTTTCTCTAAATATCCTGGAAAACAATGGAAACATGATCCCATTATCAATCACACCGTGTGTAGCATGGAAAAGATTTTGAAAACCATTAAAATTACATCTCTTTTTAAAATATGAATAAATGTATAGAAATTTATATCAGTCCTTAAATGACAGCATGCATGCCATTTAAAATGTGTAGATTTATCAAGTGAAATTACATTAGCAAGCTCATACATCTTCATGTTAAAACTGGAATTCTCTGACACTGATGAGGTAGAAATACTGGGGGTACGTGTACACAACGTGGCGTCATCAATAAGCCAGATTAGACAGAGTAGTTTGTGAAAGAAAGTAGATGTTTGAGAATGGTTTCAAAACCAGAAAATTGAAAGTTTTTTCTCATTGACACTTTTCCTTCCGCTCTTTTTGTAAAATCTTCTTAGTGTTCCCACTGGTACATTAGGACACAAAGCAATTTTGAAAAGCAAAAGAAATCCGTAGTTTATTGGCTAAATTTGGAAAGAATTTTTGACATGGCTGACCATCCTTCAAATAAGATCTTTGTGTCAGAGTGCAGAGGTCAGGGTATAGAAGCCTTGGGATATCAAAAGCTGGTGAGAAGAATGGCCGGGATTTCCAGCAGCCTAAGAGTGCTCTTTTGTCTCTAGTGGTCAGTTGTCGAGGATGATGCCTCTGGACATCAAAGAAATGTCTAAACAGTGTTATCTAGGCCTGTCCTTTGCCCCCTGCCATGTAATGGGCCTCCTTTCAGGAAAACATTGGGAAAGCTGAGAAAGCGAGTTGTCCTATGCTAGTGCTGTTAAGAAGATCTGCAAGAGAGCAGATCAATAACATTTGCACTAACCAGTAAAACAATCTGTTAGTTTCTAAAAATGTAGATTAGTCAAGCCTATAAATTACACATTGCACATCCAAGAATCAATTTTTATGGTTTTTTCATAAGGTATATGTTATGAGACCTTACTTTCTAAAAAATTCCTTTTCTGCCCACTTAAACATATTATGGAGAACTGTTCTGACAAAACAAAACCCCCACCTTTCTTTAACACTTGCAAAGAAGTTTGATTTTTTTAATTCATGGGTTGTATGTACTGAGGTACTTTTAAACTAAAAAAATGAGCTGGTATTTGATGCAATTCATGCTTAAAACATTGACTTTGATGTCTGGAAGAGTTATGCCATCATTTTCAAGATGAATTGCTTTCCTCATCAACAAATAAAAGTTACAGTATCAAAACAAAACCTGTACTTAATACATTTCGGCTCCTATATCGCCTATTCACCCTGTTTGTACACTGGTGAAGGAATAACGATTGCTAGCTGTTTCTTTGTGCTAAAAGCAATAAAAAAAAATGTATTCTGAAAATGGTATGAGAAAATAAGTCTATTATGAGTATTTTCTAGCGTTGCTCGTGTGCAAAAGCAAAACATATTGTTTGCTCCTTTTCATTTTGGATTTCTTTTTAGAGATGAGAGTTCTCTAAATCCCCAATTTTGCAAAGAGGTATTGCAAGTTTTAGTGGTGAACAACCAGGGTGATATTCCGGGGCCCAAGCCATGTGAGAGCTCATTAAGCCTAAGATAGGTAGCAATAGAGAGGAAGTCAAACTAGAAATGGGCCTTTGCTTGTGATTCCAGTGAATCTAACTCTCGGGTTTTTTCGTTGATTCAGAACCAATGATAGTGCCTATGTCATTATGCAATACCCCTGTCATTCTTGAATTACATAGACACAACGTGAAAAACATTCTTTGCAGGACTGAGGGCTAAGTACGATTTCTGGTTATGGATCAGTTTCTAGGAATATTTGTTAAAACCAGCTTTTAGGAGTCACTGCTCCCCACATTTTGCTAAGAGTGTATTATTAATTAGAATATACTTGAAATCTTTACTAATAAATTAGGCCACATCAATATACATAAATGCATTACTGTCATGAGAAAACTGTATGAATTCAATATCAGATACTTAAGCCAAATGGTAAAGTAAGTATTAAAAGTAAAACAAACCTGTGGTTGAATCAGTAACACTTTCTTAAAAAGAGGAAATTGGAGCTGGGATTTGTCAGTACGTAGTTATGTGACATCTTTAAATATAGCTAAAAATGTAAGTAAGTGCAACGTGGTTTCAAAAGTCTGAAATTAAACTTTTTAAGGAGAATGTGTTTCTCTACCATATTTCATTTTATTTTATGTTAAGACTGAAGAGAAAACTTTGATATAAGTGTATGAGTTAACTTTAACTAGAAGAACATGTATAACAGTATCACTGTTGCTAAACTAAACTTAACAGATATTGCACTTGAAAACTGATATTTTGGGCTGCTAGATGACTCACCATTACTTACCTTCGTACACCCTCATCCAGTAAAGAAGATGAAAAGCTACAGATTTGCTAGCACGCCTCAGTGACCCCAGAGAGGCTAGATGATTTTCATTGCTACACTGAGAGTCCAGAGTAAATGCTTCTTACTTTCAGAGTATGGATCTTGAACATCGAGACTGCAGCTTGTGTATTCTATAGTTAATATATTTTATAATATATAATTTAATATATTACTTTTAGGAAAAAATGGAGCACAAGGTATTGCACCTCTTATAATATTTTATGCTTTTTCTTATTACACCTGTATTGTTTTTCTTGTCATAGCTGCATCCTGATTTTGCAAACACCTCTGCCCCTAGCTTTATACGAGAGAACATTTCCAATGAGTGAAGAAGGACGAAGACCGCACAAAAGGGGCGTGTTTACACAAGTGAGATCCTGATCCTGTAGTTAAATTCTGATCCTATGACTAAATAGATAAATTTAAATTTTTATCAGAAGTGATACATGACTACAAGTATCATATTTCAGCAGTGGCTTAGATAATAGACATAGCTAACGGATAGGTCACTGCTGTTTGCCAGCTGAAGGCATATTCTATTATGTCACAAATGCATAATTTATAGGTAAGGATAAGAAGACAGAAATCAAGGAAACAAGAGAAAAACATAATTTTTCTTATAAAGATTTCCAGACCATCTTTGAGGTTTACAGAATCACCTCTTTATTTATCTCTACTGGACACTCATGCAGAACTTTCTGCTATATGAATTTATGAACAGTCTTTCTTTCCCCACCACCATTTAAAAACGTGTTTTTAAAAATAGATTTGCTGTATAATATTTCTCATGACTATGGGCATCATCACTTAGGCAGTTACTGCTGCTGGTCACTCATTCCCACAACAGTTGCACAGCTGCATAGGTGGCATATGCATTCATGTGGCTATATGATGAAATAGTTTAAGGGACTGATCTGGCTGAAAATTAACTTAGAAAAAGAAGCAACAGATATTTTTTCAGCTAGGTTGTGCTCTAATCCCACTTAACATGTCCATGTATGAATACCTGTGCCCAAACAAAATAATAGACATGAATGTGTAGCTTGGGTCAGCCCAGAAAGGAGAGCTACTCACTGCACAAACTGGTAAAACTACTGAAAAAATTATTCAGAACCTGTGCTAGGGGAGAATGGATTTGCCCTACTGACACCTACTTGTACACATTTGCAAATATTCACATTTGAAGTAAGAAGTGCAAATGTGACATTCTTAGAAGCACAGAAATTGCCTTTTCCAAATTCAGATGGGCTGCCCTGTCTCTGATATTTCTGTATATCTGCTGCAGAACACTTGTTTGTCAAAATGATTTTGAAAAAAATCCTTTTTTAAGTGCTGGCCTTCATTCTACATCATTCAGTCTAGAGAAGCTTAATTAGAATTACAAAAGCTGCTGGAAAAGTCATCGTAACTTTTGTAAAGGGAAGTCAGACATTGTAGATTTCCATCACTAATTGTAGGGTAGATTTAATGACCTAGTACTTAGATGATAGATAGTGTCTAGTGTTATAAAAAAATTAAAAGTAATATATATGGCAACTAAATATCCATGCATAGTGATGTGATCTGAATTAACTGTTCTCCCTTAAGAGACAGGTTTTAAAAGTTGTTAGGTCAAAACTCAATGGCAGTTAGGCAAGTAAAAAATGAATGATTATTAAGAGGAGAATAAAGGAAAAAAAAAAGGAAAACAGTATTTTGCCACTGTATTAATCTGCTGTCTACCCATATCTTGAATAATGTGTGCAGTTCTAGTCTTAGAGTAGAGTAGAGCCAGAGGAGTCCCAGAATGGAGACATGAACAGCTGGAGGTATGGAGGAGTTTCGTAGTAAAGACTGGATGGGCAAGAGTTCTTCAGGTTTGGGAAGCACAGGAAGAGGGGATAGAAGTTCTAGAAGGTAATGAAAGATAAGAAATTGTACTGGACCTACTTATTCACTATTTTTTCTAATAAAAGAATTGGGGGAGCCACTGGAATTATCGTGCAACAGATGCCAAGAACTAAAACATTCAGCAATGAAACAACTAATACTGACACTTACACACCATTAGGCTTTAAAATTATCATTGTTATGAAAGATTAAGAAAGTTGCCTTTTGAGTTTGTGTTGCAGACCCAGAGGCACCATCGTGGTTGTATTGCAGCTGCACATATACCCATGCAACCATGCACGCAAGCAAAGCAAAACAAGGAATTCATTCAGTACTTCCCATTGGCAGGCCATCTTCAGGAAAGCAGGGCTCCATCACGCGTAACGGTTGCTTGGGAAGACAAATGCCATCACTCCGAATGTCCCTCCCTTCCTTCTTTTTACCCCAGCTTTATATGTTGAGCATGACATCGTATGGTATGGAATATCCCTTTGGTCAGTTGGGGTCAGCTGTCCCGGCTGTGTCCCCTCCCAACTTCTTGTGCACCCCCAGCCTACTCACTGGTGGGGTGGGGTGAGAAGCAGAAAAGGCCTTGACTCTGTGTAAGCACTGCTCAGCAGTAACTAAAACATCCCTGTGCTATCAACACTGTTTTCAGCACAAATCCAAAACATAGCCCTATACTAGCTACTATGAAGAAAATTAACTCTATGCCAGCCAAAACCAGCACATAGGAATAACTAAAAGTTATATTACTGTGTAAGGGGCATATTTTGTCTTTGCCTTTTGTGCGAAATGCTTGTGGGGTCATGAAAGTAGAGCAATGAATGTCAACTGATGAAGGAAACTACTGCATAAACGAGTGTCATGTTACGCATTGATAACTGAGCCTCAGCCTCAGGACACATAAGACTCTGTGCATATGTGTGCATCTGTATGTGTTGATATGTGTGTATGCACAGGTAGTACCTACACACCTGATTTATTTTTATCTATAGCTGGGATATAGCTATTGCTTAAAAAGAGCTTCTTAATAGCATACTAGGACACTGTTGTCTGAAAAAATTAAGACGGTGATAAGCAGAATTTATTTGAAGGAAGCAAAGCTTACTTATAAAGTAAAAACCTATTCAGTAAGAAAAAGTTTTATAAAGCTCTAGTTTGGTAAAGAATAAGCACCTTAATGGGAAGATGGTATTTATGTAGTATATAGGCTGTTAATTGAATGGAGAAGATGATGAGGAAAAGATAATAATATACTATTTCTAAGTTCATAATGACCATCACTGAAAGAAATCACCAGTCACGGTGACAGAAGAAAAGGAAGGACTTTGAAAACAATTCTAGTAGAGATACAGTTTGCAATTGTGTGAACCAGTTATTCCTCCCTTTTCTTCTTCAAAGCTTTTGGCACAGGAGACAATGAAGAAAAGTAGTATTTCTATCTGAAAGTGACCTGGGCCCCTTGTGGGCTTGACTTTAGTCAGAGATCATGTTCCTGAGGCTTAGACAGCTTGTAGACAAGCAGCAGTTATAATGGTTATTCTTCAGTACTTATGGAGATGTTTCCCTACATAGGGTAAATTCTTTAGAATTCTTCATGTATTGTTCACCCCGTATAGTGTCATAGAGCTACTTTTTGGGTACCTTTAGTATAATGTTTTACTTTATTCTTCAAAAGTTAAGTTCTAATGGAGTGCTGTTTCCTGAAAGTTGTTGTAGTAGCATGTAGAGATTAGGCAGTACTTTGGGATCCAAGGCATTTTCAAGAAACTACATTTTCAGTAAGTAGAATTATCTGTATTTTTCAGTGAGAAACTATATATAGGTTTAGAAAACAAAAGCTGAGATCATAACATTAATGTATTAGGAAGTGTTGTAACAAATTAAGATAATCTTAAGCCTCCCAAAATCAGAGACATGGGACAAAATATTGGGACCAAGGTGCCCTGTGGTGGGCAGGTGAAGGGACCTTCTTGGAATCAAAGAAAATTGTCATTTTCAAAGTTTGAATTAGAAATCTAAACTTGTTGCCTGCTGATCTTGTGCTAACATTTCTGAATGCATCTTCCTCATGATTTCAAATTATACCATAAAGCGAAGATACATTTTTCTGAAAGGGCCTTTATCAAATGTCTAGGAAAAAACCTGTCCTTTATAAGAAATGTTTACTGCTGTTGAACAAGTGATATGCGTGTGTAAAATATATTGGATGCATAATTACAGGGAAAATAGATGCTGGCAGATGTGAAAGCGCCACCCCTGTAAGCAAAGAGTTTTGCTCTTATTCAAAATACAGGATAAATGGATGCTGGCAGACATGGAAGAGTCAGCCCTTTAAGGCAAGAATTTTGCTGTTACATAAAAGCTTGTTCCTAACATTTAGGTTGGTACAGTATGTCCAGTTGTGGTGTTTCAGACATACCATTTTGTACTGTTCATGCTGTCTGTCTAGAGTGCTATTCCATTCTTCCATCTAGTCCCATGAACTCTTCTTTTAAATCTTTCTTGATCATGGGAGACTGTTCTCTGCTGTAGGGACAACGTACAATGGATAATACTTAAACGTGAGAGCAATGTCCAGCTTTTTTGAAAAATATAAGGCACCATCAACCAAATTAAATAATGGCATTAAGAATAATATAAATGACAGAGTGTCCTAATTTTTATACTTGAAGATACAGTGAACTATGTGTCCTTACGCAGCCTTGGTGTGCCAGTCATGATTTTGCAGACTTCTAGCGTACGCCTCTAAGTCACCTCTTTTCTGTTCCGAAGAGGCTCAGCCAACTAGATAGTCCTGAAGCTTGTTAATCCTTTCGGTCTTCCTTCTTGTCTTTCTTTGAACCTTTTCAAGTTTTACTATGTCCTTTTTGACACAGTGGACCGAAAGTACATACAGTGCACTCCAGTGTGAGCAGATTATGGATTTATCCAGTGGCATAATCATGTTTTGTTTTTGCTCTTGGCTCCTTTCTGCTTAATTCTTAAAATCTGATTTGCTTTTTTGCTTGCTATTGAAAAAAAAAAAGTTAGAATGTTAGAAGTTACTAAGAAAGTCACTTAATACACTGCTGAGATTGCTTTTCTCAACCAACACACTGACGTTCTAGGCCATTTTTTACTATAGGAGTATAAAATAATTTCAGGTACAAAAAAATAATTCTTAATAGCCATTTTCTTTGATCACTATAATTACAAACATAAACACCATAATCATTAGGATTATACAACACATACAACAGAGAAAGAAAATGTGATTGTCATTATGTGGTATATAATTGCCATTGTGCTGTCTTAAGATTTTTATGGTAAAAAAAAATTGCTACTTGTAATTTGTATTCCTTTTTGTACAGATCTATTGCTCTGGATTGCCTCTCCTACTAATACTTTTTGTGTATATGTCATATAACATGCAGTAATGATTTCAAACCAGAGCAAGACAAAATGTCAAACAGGGCAAAAATGTCATAATGACAGTGTTCTTCCTCTCCAGCTTCTTTTCTGTAGTATGAGGTGTTGAAAGATGGTAAAGATCTTAACATTGCTTTCAGCATAATGTC
Source organism: Gavia stellata (assembly GCF_030936135.1). Lineage (NCBI taxonomy): Eukaryota > Metazoa > Chordata > Aves > Gaviiformes > Gaviidae > Gavia > Gavia stellata. The sequence goes on from NC_082595.1 coordinate 97,466,585, forward strand.
AGAAATCACACATCAGTCAAATTAAGTTCTGATTTTGTTGAAGAATTTATTATCATTCTGCCAGACTTGAGTCCAGAATTGCCTTTTGATAAATTCTGAGGATAAAAGAGCAAGCATTACACTTATCATGTAATTTTATAATAAATGCTCGCTTTTTTAAATTTTTGCTTTTTTTCCCCAAAAGTCAACAGCCTCATATATAGTCGCTATGCTATTTCAGCACCAAATTTTGGATATGCAGAATGTTAAGCAAAAATAGATTTTGTAGGACCTTTGCCTTGGCAGCTTGACACTCAGTATTCTGTTAAAAGCTAAGTTTTGAGGCCTTGGAAACCACTAAAATTTGTTTGGTGATAACATAATGAAAGTATTTTCACATTATTCATACTATGTTCACAGCTGATAATTCTTATGTACTCAGTTGAAAAGTACAATGATATTAATACATGAGAAAATGATGCAAAATTAGTTCCTTTGTATTTTTTGCTTGGGGTCAGTTGATAGACTAAACTTGTTTAAATGGCTGTGCTGTTTTGAATTAGGTATAATAAAGCTTACAGTAATTATGAACGGATTCTCAAGAACAGAATGTGAGAAAATGGATCCAAAGTTTGCAAAATAGTGTCCATAGCTCCTTCAAACAACTGCTTCTCATTTTTATGTAATGAAAAAACAAAGGCAGCTAGATTCCTAGTCTGCTAATACTATTTTATGCTATTTGCATATACTAGACCTGGTTTGATTTTTTTTTTTAAATGTTAGAAAAATCCCTATGTACAAGCAACTGCACTGTCAGCTACAGAACTTTCCTAGGTAACGAGGTAGGTACCATAAAACTGGTTCATGCAATGTGAAATCTAAAATAAATACGGAATCCTTTATTCCTTTCTTCTGGTTCTTCCATTTTTAGCAAATAGTTACATAAAATTGACCATATCCGTGTCATCTGCTCTTGTCATATCTCTAGGGAAAGGGAAGAAGGCATTTCAGCAGGGCTGGAGGAGGCATGCTGAGCTGAGTTCTGCTTAACCTTCATTTTTACTATTATAAGCACCAACAGCTGTGTCTCCTGCTAGAATTTACTCTGCAGAAGAGTTTTGAGTAAGCCATTTTCACAACCTTTCTGAACTCACATGTAAAGATATTTGGTTTTGGGCATGATTCTGGTGGGTGCTATTCTGCTGTGCATTTACAGGCCTTACCAAAAGGCGGCTACCATTAGGATTGTTCACAAGCAGCCCTACAGATCATGGATGCAGAGGGAGTCAGCATTTGTATAGTCCAATTTATATCCTGTTTCTTAGGTTGGAACTTGTTCCATAGCCTTCCAGATGCAAACTGAAGCAAATTTAGCTGCTTACCCACCTTTCCTTGGATGAAAACAAGTATTTGTTTCTTAGTTGCTTGATACTGACTTTTTTAATAGAGTCTTGAGTAGTATTCAAAGGAGTCTGTTGTTAACTTGCCTATCTACTTGGGTATCTAAAACCTACTGTGAGCTCATGATTGCAGCATTTCAGCATCTTTGAATTATTGGCCTATTCATTTTTATTCCACAGGTAACTTCCCACTATACAAGGTGAGGTTGGGCTGGGGTACCTGGGTGATGAGAGATTAATATGGAGACTGCAATGCTGGCTAACACAGTGTAGTATCAACTAGAATAGTTCTGTATTGACTCTCAGTTCAGCAGGACCTATCTGTACAACCCATAGTAGAGGACTAGACCTGGAAGACTATACTATAGCTGTAGTTACATGGCCTATACTTAACCTGATAGATCATATGAGATCCAAGTTGGTTTTGCTTGGAGTCACACTGAGACCCTCTGTACCTCTGGCATAGCTAACACCCAAAGCAGGTAACACTTGCATGGATATTTGAGAGTTGCTGATTTATTGACATTGTATTTTGTATTGTTTCAGCATTACTTTGTTCCAGTGCTGTTAACCTTTGTAGATGTGAGTAATTTTCAGTGTAAAAATTTGCAAGATCTGTTCTGTTTTCTAGTAGAGCCATATGACTGATAACTATGAGAGCCTGGCAAACTAGAGGAGTAAGATGCTAGCTGTGTGACTAACTAAGTGCATTTTAGAGGAGAACCTTTTCTTAAATTTCTGTAACACTTATAGAAAGTTTGATATGATGATGAATTTGCACCGGAGCATACAATATTTTAATGAATGAAAATCATCAGAAATTCTGGTTAATGTCTGAGATAATTCATAAAACAGTTGAAAAGTATGTCAGGTTTGACCCAAGGCATGTTGATCTTACTGTGTTTTGATCTCTACTCTTATTGCAGTTCAATTAAGAAACTGTAGAGGAAGATGACAGGAGATAGGAAAGCTGTATGCTTTATTTTTCCTCATCCATAGCTTACAATAATTTAGAAGTTATGGGGAATTTCTAGCACCATTTACCTAAATAAGGAAAAAATCTACTTTTTATTGGAAAACTTATTTCCAAGGTTGTTTCTACATGGTGGTGTCATTAGGCTTTCCAGGTAGAATTACAGAAATTGAAAGATTAACTCCTCCACACCCTCCAAACTCCACACATATACCAGCATTTAAACTAAATAGGTAAATATTTAGTAAGATGCTAGAACAGATGATGATCCAGTAGAGAGAGGTATCCCAGGAGACCTGCACTCAGATCAGGGCTTTTTCATAGTTCCTGTATAACTTTGATTGGAATATTTGAGCTCGGACTCTTTAAAGCATGTAGAAAACATAACTTGCCATGGATTTAAGTTGTAATTAGGGATTCAGATGCTCGTGGGAGCTATGCTAATATCAGTTCAGATTGTAATCTTCCATCAGTAAAATGGAGGGAGAACATAACCTTACTTCCCTGTGGTTCTCTGAGGGTGATATTATTAACCACTGAAGTGTTCATGAATTATGATACATAATCCATGGTCTGAAGAAAGAGAAATTGGAGATTCTGGTGCTTCTCAAAACTAAGAAGGCACAGTTTTTGTTTAAGTGAGATTGAAAACTATGCTGTTGTGAGCATTCTCAGTTAATGCATCCAATATGCAGCACTAGGCTCTTTCATATCAATCAAGCAACCAGATGATAGAATTCTTAAGAAAAATGTATATAAAACGAAGATAAACTAGAGATTAAAGCTCTAGTGATTCCTAGTAATATAAGTAAGAGGGTCAGATAGAAAGTTGTGCTGTAGTACAACAGCTGTGTGTGTAGTTGTGCTGTGGTATATTTGTTTTGCTTATAAGCAGAGATATGTATTCCTCTCTGATTCACTGAGTATGAAAAAAAGCCATCCATTGGTACACATGGACATGATTCCTTCCCAAGAGTATGTAGGGGTTGGGAACATCTATAAATGGCAGATTGGGAAATAGGTACAAAACATGGCAATGACAGTGGAAATTGTGTAAGTATCTTTAATAGTTTGCCGTGTCTTTGAAGTTGGAGATAAGTAGTGGGTTAACGCAAGCGTATCAAATCACACACACTGAGCACGAGATTTGTTCCATTAGTTTCAGTTCCTATTCGCAACAGAATGTAATGTGCTTGTTCCCCAGGTATAAGATGGTGCCACATCTTGTCTCCTGACCCAATGTACTGTACAGTGTCCTGCATCACATGGCTTGGCATATGAGGTCTTTCACAATGAGAGCGAAGAAAGTTGAGAGTTCTTAAGAGCTGTTTTTCTAAGCACTCAGATGGATGTTACTCAGCCTGGAGGTTTGGGGGTTTTTTTGCCAGTATGACAATTACCAGAGATGAAGGAACACTCTTAAGGAAGTGTTTTGAACAGTTAGAGCCGTTAATAGCTACAGAAGTATCAGTCAGGCTGTAGCTTTTAAATTTTTAAAAAATGGGTTTTGAACATTCATTTAAGAATTTTACACAGGTACAGCATGACTGAACAAGTAGTGGGTGCTTTTGTGCAGTGTGTGACTAAAAATTAAATGTGGGTGAGATACAAAAGCATCAACAGTTTCAGTTACTGTTAAAAGCGATGAAGAAACAGTTGTGACACTCTGAAATGTTCCTGTTGTGCACTGAGAAAATGAAGGCTTTTTCTGGCATAGGTTATACCAGTTGTAAAACAATGTGTCTGATTAATAATGCATTCTATTGAAAAGGAATGGGAGGTTTGCTTAGGTATGATTCATCATTGTCTGTTGCAGTAATTAAGTCTGTTGCTTGCCTTAAGGTCAGCATGACCCTGTTTATTTTAGTTTTTCAGTCTTGAGGGTCTGTACAGTTGGTGTTTAAGGAGGAATTAGCAAGAGACAGCAAGTTTCTCTAGTTTTTGGCAAGTGTGTATTGCCTTTCATTATTTTCTTTCTTTTTTTTGATTTGTTATTGAAGCACTTGTTTGTTTTATAAAACTTAATTGACCTTTTATTTTATGCTTTAATAACATTTTTTCTCAGAGATTTTAAAAACATTTACTGTTATAGTTAAGATCCTTGTCAATTCAGTGATATGAAGAACAAAAGTACTTGTATGATTTTAAATACAAAGCAGTATTCAAAAAGGTTCTTATGTGCCTTTAATACACTATTCCAGCTATCCTGTTACTTTATAAATACCAGTTCACTAGACTTGCCTCCTCAGTTTCTTTCACATTTGTTAGTATTTCACAGTAGATGTCTGCACATTATTTTGCAGTTACCCTCAATGTCTTTTCTAAAACTCCTGTTTCTTTAATACCTACAAAAACTGAAGAGTAGTCTCCTGGCAGCATGATTGGAATAGCTTGCAATCTTGAGTATAACTGTTCTCTGCACCTTAGAGAAGTGATATTATCCCCAATTTACAGTCAAACAGTGGAAGGACATTGAGGTTACAGAAAAAAAATCCCACAAAAGAAAAAGAAAAAATGCTTGCAAAGGACTGACTTAGAAGAATTTACACAGAACATCCCAAACTGAAATCCTGAGAACCCTAATCAGTTGTTGCTACCCCAGAAGAACCCAGCTCCAATTCTTTGGACTCACAACTGTCCAGGGAGATATGGCCCAAGGGCTGTGCTGTGCAGTGGCTCTTACCCACACTGTTCAAGGTAGCATTCTTCAGAATGGAAGGGCTGTGTCTGTAGTGCTCTTCACATGACTTTTGAGCCTCTGAGGCACAGCTTTTTTTTTCACAGCTAGCCAGAATGGACTGTTCATGGTCTCATGGCATGGCATGTGCTGCATGCCTGGGAGCATGGAGTGAGAACAGGTGGGTGAGGGCACCAGACTTTTTGGGAAACTGTTGGAGAACTGCACAGGGCGATGGGAGCAAACCTTACACAATCTTGTCCATGTTGCCTAGAGAAAGGAGTGCCTTGTTTAACTACTAGCAGAACTAAAGCTGAGTGCAGAATGCCTGGATGTAAACTAACATGTATGCAGTGTAGACAATCGGGTGATCAGGAGCTAGAAGCAAACTGGAAGCCAAGTCATTCGACAATGGAGATGTATCCGTAGATGTGCCATTTTTTGACTTTGAGGGTGGGATTTAGTTTGAGATTAAGGATTTGATTCAGTTTCTTGTTTGCTTCTTTTGATATTTGAGATGTCCTCGGGTATTCTGCCTGGCTTGGTCTCCTGCAGGTCTTACACTGTGTTTGTGGGACCTATGCAGCAGTTTCAGATACCCTGGAGCATATCAAAGACCAGTAAACATTTATGTGTAAGCAACTGAATTGAGCCCCAAGACGCCTAATATCTACAGCTGCAACTCCTGGTAGTCAATGAATATATAGCCAATGTGGTCAGTGGAGCCAGGTGAGTGATTCAGCTCATGTTGAAGTAAATAAACAGTAGCGGCTGGCCAGCTGAATCGCTCTCAGCTCCATTGATTTTATTAATTATAATGGAAATTTCTGCCTAGTGAACCAGTAGACACCTGCAGTCTGATTCAGTTGCATAAATGTAGGTACCTCATTTCATTTTAAGTTTGTTGGTTTACCTGAGATGTCCATAAAGGACTGGCAGATATGACAGAGGACTTGCCTCAGACCTCTGCTTCTTTGGAGTAGCAGCTAGAATCCAGACAGGGTACCCCAGGACATCTCAAAGTTAGAAGATGCCTGTGGTTAGGCAGCTGAATCGCACTCTGTATTTCTAGATGATCTTAACGGTCTGCTTTTGTACACGTCCAAAGTACAAGATTGAGAATATTTCTCATGGAGAAGACCACCTGGGCTCCACATGAGTGAAAACCTCAACGTGACAGGTGTTTTTCGCCTATATATATGACATTATATAAGATTTTATACAAATTTCAATATTTCTGCATAAGCAGACATGGCAGGTATGCCTGCAACCATTTCTAAAGCATTTTGAGAAGGAAAGTAGTTGTCTTGCAGTTAAACCAGTCATTCTACTTGGCAGGACCCAGTTTTAGTTCTTTCATACACAATCTGCACACAGAAAGCTTCAAATACTAAGTTGTTGGGTGTTTTGGAGGGACAGTCTCCTTTTTTCCCTGCTAAAGCTGCTGGACAAATCAGTCATTGGATCACAAATAACTTTTGCTCATCTTCTTGGGGAAAAAAGCATTAAACTTAACAATTACCTCTTAATTTTCCTTTCTGGTTGCACAGTGGACCAACTCTTTCCTTGTTCTTCGTTATAAATGAATGTCCTCATAAAATACTTTCATGATGCTGTTTATCATTTTTGTCTTTGTATCTTAGTCTGTGCTTCGAACTTCTGAAAATATTATTACCCCGAGGTTATAACCTCGGGGTAATGTTTCTTGTTTCACTTCTATTCCAGTGTTCTCAAACTTTGGAAAACATGCCCTGTAGATTCCTGTAAAAAAGAAGATTCTTTGCTGTAAGTACCTAGGATACGAGGTATATATTTTACATACCTTTTGCTGGGATAATTACATGGTCAGCTTTCCCCTAACAACTGTTCTGTCAATTTATCACTCACATTGTTGACTCACTTCACACAATTTCAGCAACTCATTTCAGCAGGCAGACCCACTCTTTTCTGATGTATGTTGCATCAGCAGCTGCATAGTGACCAACTCCCACTGGTTCTGTATACAAGATCTCTTGTACATAACCTCCATGCTCATCACCCATTCCTGGCATTCCTGCTCTGGATACTAATCAAGGACAATAGGCCCCTCTGTGCTTGCTTGCCCTTCCTCCTTCTCTGGAACTTCTGCTCCATGCCTAAATCCAACATAAGCAGGCCTCTTTTACTTTCTGCATTCCATGACTGAATATCAGGTTAACCTTCTTTAAGACCTACCCTATACTAGTATTCTTTAAGAGTGATGTGGTGTTTCCAGCTCCAAAGCAAAGTCAGAGATAGGCACTGCAGCATCCTAGACTTCATTCTAGACAGCACCTTGCACAGCATGCCAGAGAAATTTTGTTCATGAATGCACTACAGTTATGGGGCAATTATATTTGGCTGGCATCAATCAAGTTATACCTCTTTCAAATGTGAATTTTCTGGCTAGTGTTATTGTTGATCTGGTAAATGATTAGACGTGACTCTTCCAAAAATCACGTGCTTTTACACACACATTCATATGTATTTCTTTCAGTGTTTGTTTTCCTTTTGGATTTCTCTAAACTTTGGCTGTCAATACAGTCTTTTATGTGTCATCTTGTCAGGTTAATATGTTTAAGGTACACAGTTGTACAGTGCTGATAGGAAACCAGACAGTGATTTCTGCGTTCCCTAGCTGAATGATTTTGTACCCTACTTGAAAATGACATGACTGAGGTCTCCCATATTTTGGCATTAAGTATAGAACATTTGTAAAACTTCTAGTTCACTTCCATAGTAACAGAAAAAACATACCAGTCACTCTCCTGGAGCATTACTTACTACTTTCTGTGCAGTTCCTTTTTCACATTCTTTCAAACAGTTTCATCTAAAATTTAAGTATAGAGTATATATTTTTAAATTACCAAATAAACAATTAAAGCTTTCCATTAATAAGAAAATAGTTTTGAGTGAAACCTGCTGTTTACGAACAGGGAAGGACTGGTGGGAGAAGTGAAGGTCGGAGGCCATCTTGGGCTTAGAGACCATGAAATCATAGAGTTCTCAACTCTTGGTGAAGGAAGGAGGGGGGTCAGCAAAACCACTACAATAGACTTCTGGAAGGCAGACTTCAGCCTGTTCAGGACACTGGTGGAGAGGGTCCCTTGGGAGACGGTCCTGAAGGGCAAAGGGGTCCAGGAAGGCTGGGCCTTCTTCAAGAAGGAAATCTTGAAGGCACAGCAGCAGGCAGTGCCCATGTGCCGCAAGAAGAGCTGGCGGGGAAGACCATCGGCCTGGCTGAACGGGGAGCTTTTTCTGTGACTCAGGAAAAAAGAGGAGAGTTTATCACCTTTGGAAGAAGGTGCAGGCAACTGAAGAAGAGTACAAGGATCTCGTTAGGTCATGCAGAGAGGGGATTAGAAAGGCAAAAGCCCAGCTAGAGCTCAATCTGGCCACTGTCATAAGGGATAACAAAAAATGTTTTTACAAATGCATTAACAACAAAAAGAGAGCCAAAGAGAATCTCCATCCTTTACTAGATGCAGAGGGGAACATTGTCACGAAGGATGAGGAAAAGGCTGAGGTACTTAATGCCTTCTTTGCCTCAGTCCTTAATAGGCACACCAGGTATCCTCAGGGTATTCAGTCCCCTGAGCTAGAAGTCAGCAATGGAGAGCAAAATAAACTCCCTGTGATCCAGGAGGAACCAGTTAACGACCTGCTACGCCACCTGGACACTCACAAGTCTATGGGACGTGGTGGCATCCACCCAAGGGTGCTGAGGGAGCTGGCGGAGGAGCTTGCCAAGCCACTGTCCATCATTTATCAACAGTCCTGGTTAACAGGGGAGGTCTCAGACGACTGGAGGCTTGCCAACGTGACGCCCATTTACAACAAGGGCTGGAAGGAGGATCCAGGGAACTACAGGCCTGTTAGCCTGACCTCGGTGCCAGGGAAGATTATGTAGAGGTTCATCTTGAGGGCGCTCACAGGGCACGTGCGGGATAACCAAGGGATGAGGCCCAGCCAGCACGGGTTCATGAAGGGCAGGTCCTGCTTGACCAACCTGATCTCCTTCTATGACCAGGTGACCCGCCTAGTGGGTGAGGGAAAGGCTGTGGGTGTTGTCTGCCTGGACTTTAGTAAAGCCTTTGACACTGTCTCCCACAGTATTCTCCTAGAGAAGCTGGCGGCTCGTGGCTTAGACAGGTACACTCTTCGCTGGGTAAAAAACTGGCTGGACGGCCGAGCCCAGAGAGTTGTGGTGAATGGAGTGAAATCCGTTTGGTGGCCGGTCACAAGCGGAGTCCCCCAGGGCTCGGTTTTGGGGCCAGTCTTGTTTAATATCTTTATTGATGATCTGGATGAGTGCTCCCTCAGTAAGTTTGCAGACGACACCAAGTTGGGTGGGAGTGTTGATCTGCTCGAGGGTCGGAAGGCTCTGCAGAGGGATCTGGACAGGCTGGATCGATGGGCCCAGGCCAATTGTACGCGGTTCAACAAGGCCAAGTGCCGGGTCCTGCACTTGGGTCACAACAACCCCATGCAACACTACAGGCTTGGGGAAGAGTGGCTGGAAAGCTGCCCCGCAGAAAAGGACATGGGGGTGTTGATTGACAGCCAGCTGAAGATGAGCCAGCAGTGTGCCCAGGTGGCCAAGAAGGCCAACGGCATCCTGGCCTGGATCAGAAAGAGTGTGGCCAGCAGGAGTAGGGAGGTGATCGTGCCCCTGTACTCGGCACTGGTGAGGCCGCACCTCGAATCCTGTGTTCAGTTTTGGGCCCCTCACTACAAGAAAGACATTGAGGTGCTGGAGTGTGTCCAGAGAAGGGCGACGAAGCTGGTGAGGGGTCTGGAGCACAAGTCTTATGAGGAGCGGCTGAGGGAACTGGAGTTGTTCAGTCTGCAGAAGAGGAGGCTGAGGGGAGACCTCATCGCTCTCTACAACTACCTGAAAGGGGGTTGCAGAGAGGTGGGTGCTGGTCTCTTCTCCCAAGTGACTAGCGACAGGACAAGAGGAAATGGCCTCAAGTTGCGCCAGGGGAGGTTCAGGCTGGATATTAGGAAAAAGTTCTTTACTGAGAGAGTGGTGAAACACTGGAACAGGCTGCCCAGGGAGGTGGTGGAGTCACCATCACTGGAGGTGTTCAAGGAACATGTGGATGAGGCATTGTGGGACATGGTTTAGTGGGCATGGTGGTGTTGGTTGATGGTTGGACTTGATGATCTTACAGGTCTTTTTCCAACCTTAATGATCCTGTGATTCTGTGATTCTGTGAAAACACTAAATTATCTAAGTCTCCAAGGGATTCCTCAGCAGGCTTTAAAATTCAATTTTTTTCCCTTTGTGTTTCAGAAGGAGAATCTGAAGGTGCAGTTTTAAGATTTAAATATGTTATTTAAAGCATTTCCATAACCTGGAGAAAAAGACCCTGACATGAGTTTCTGGGCCTTTTCTTTTGCATGTATTAATGGCTGTATATTTTATGCATAGGTAGTTGAGGGATCTGATGTAGCTGAACATAACCCTACAAAAATTACTAGTTTTCAACCATATCAGCTCTGATCCATGCCACTGAACAACACAGGGGGAATATATGATCAAGAGTGAGAGGCATTCCTTTTCAGCTTTAACTTGAGTTTAGTGCAGCTTGAATCAGTCATGAAACCATACCCTGAGAGTGAAGGGTGAAAATGAAGTTTCACAAGCTGTACTGAAAAAGAATCTCTTTTCGTTGTTCAGCGTATCCTGCATACAAAGGTTATACAGAACCCAAACTCAACGGAGAGCCTAGGCAAGTGCTTAATTTTACTAATTTCAGTGATACTTAACTCAGTTTAAAATCAAGCACATATCTGAATGTTTCATTACTTGGAGCATAGAAAAAAGAAAATTCAATTTGCAGATGTACTGCAATTTGTGACCTAAGGAAACATTTGATAAATATACTTTTACCAGAAATAAACATTCTCTGTACATGTATTCTAGATGTATCTTGAAAAGATGCAGTGTTTGTTTAAACATGATACAATAGCTGTTTCTTTGTATATCCAGCAGTATATTGAACATAATCTCTCAAATATTGTTTAGATTTCCTATCCTTTTATTCAGAAGATACAGGCATAGTACCAACACAAACATAATATTGCTACATATCTAATTTCTGTTCTGCTGATAATCTTTCCTTCTGTTAGCAAAATGAGGTATCCCCAGTGTACACTTTATGCTTTCTTTAGTGATTTCGTTATCTATATAGTGCAAAAGGACACTTCCATTTGTTTAAAAAACCCCACCTTCATTCCTTCCAAAAATCTGCAACGGAACTGTTGACGTTAATTACACTTCAGACTGATAGATTGATATGTGCCTGACCAGGAGCACCATGACCCAGCACAGCACTTCTGTATTAATAAGACATAAAGTCAGACCATTTATCATTTAGTATAGCCAGCACACAAATTAGAGAACAGCTTGCCAGGGTATATTGTGGTCTCATTACTTTGTTTTTGCCATAATTGCAGAATAGATAGCTTTGAAACCTTCCTGTGTTCTACTGTGACAGGAGAGTGTTCGTGTCGTGGCGACCTGACTGAGTTATTCAGTTGCATACAGTGCTGACTCAGGAGCCTTAAGTGTCCTATCCAATTCGCCAAGCAGCAGACTCTTCTACATCAAAAGAAGGAAAACTCCATAAAGATACAATCACTGGCAGTTACCACAGGTGTAAGATGTTCAGCAGTGCAATCAGAATATGACAATTTGGGAGTAATTTACTGGATGTCACTGAGGAGCACATGCTTTCGTTACGGTACAGTATATTTTTTATTACAAAGCTAGTATTTCCGTGCTGAAAAATACCGTTACTGTTTAATGAAGATATTAACATATCATAAGGTAACATACTCACACTACCTTATATGGGTTACTGTTCAAATATTGTAGTTCAGAGACATTTTACAGCTAATGTTAATGTTTTAAGTGTATGCATTTGTCTGCATTTTGTGTACCTCCTGCCTTGTCAGTCATTTGCTGTCTTTGGGGTGAGTGATTTCCCCTCAGGAAAACTTTGAAATATTAAAAAAAAAGCAGACAACTTGAATTTTTAATCCCTTAAAAAAGACAGCTCAGATCTCATACTGCTAAGTTCAGTTTCTTAAATGGATAAAATTTGAGCTTTGCAGTGGTTCTTTAGGTAAAGATGCTTCTTTAATGCTTTTGGATTGCATATTTATGTTCATGAATGTTTCTTGTTTAATATCTTTTCAACATATAATACATGTGCAACTGATCTGATTGAGTACAACTTGATGCTCGGTTTTATTTTGCAATGTAATACATTCATCTAGAGATGTATTTGCTACCCACAGATGGTGAAGCATACTTTAGACTGCTCCCATTGTATTTCTGTCCACTCTTTCTTCATTGGGTGGAAAATATGATCAAGATCTAGCATAGTGTGCTCTGTCGGAAGAAATCAGTGAAGATATCTTTCAAGCAGTGAGACTCTTCTCTGTGAATGAGGTGAAGCCTCTAAACCTGTGCACTCTGTGTAAATCCTTGGAGAACAGCCACAGATACTGTCTGGATCTGCCTCTGCTGCTCTGAAAGACAGCTTCAACGTGTCTTTAAGGTATACATCCCGCTCTCCCTGTGTGCATGTGGCTGCCCTACATACGGCTGCCGCACTGCTTCCAGGAATGAGCCTAGAGGGGTAGGCTTGGGGTAAGGCAAAACAAAAGTCAGTTTTTGAGGATGACTTAAAAGCTAACCTGTACAATCAGTGTAGGATTACCCTTTGTATATTCGTTTTGGATTCTGGAAAGATTCTCAGAAACAGCCTCGAGCACCAGTGACTGGAACAAAGAGTAATATACCCCATGTGCTGATTTCTTAGAATTTTCTTTGGAAAACAGGCATTTCAAGATAATCTCCTTCTGGCTTGCCAGTCTGCTTCCTACTGCTTTTCTCTAAGATTTCAAGTGCTGCTGTATTCAAAGGTACAGAGCAGATGTGTGAAACAATTCTTGGAAAGAGAGTTGTATCTCTTTCCTGGGTAATAGTGAGAAAGCCTTTGCGCTTACGGAGCTGGGAAAGGGAATGACCTAGACCTGTACAACTTAGGGAGTATTTTTTACTAATTTTCCACTTACCACTTTGATCATCACTTCCTAGCATTGATTTGTGGCACCTCCTTCCCTCCCTTTCTCCTCCCTCTACTTGGCTTCTTCCTGCTGCTTAACAAGCTCAATTGGTTTTATGTATGTAATTCTTTTTTTAAGAGAGTTTGAAGGTGGTCTCTAAAAGAATTGCTTTCATCCAAAGCCAGGAGCTGATCAAAGCAACACACAAAAGCCGAGTGGGAGCCAAGGCAGAGCTGCCTGACCAGCCATAGGGTCAGGGTCCTGTGCTGGAGAAATAGTAAAGCATATCAGCTGAACTATGCTGGAAGCTGCTGATAAGGGGTTTTCTCTCCAGTAACACCTGCAAAGTTTATGAGATCCTGCAGGAAAATCAAAGAAATCTGCATCAGAATACGTTGTCTCCAGCAGAGAGGAATGTGAAAGCATTTACAGGATGAAGTGCTATTGCCTAAATGTATTTATTGCCATATCATATATTAGGCTCAGCCTGCACTATTATTACAACACTGGACTATCACCCAGCTCTACATTTACTTTTATGAAGTGGCTCCTTAGCCCAGTTGTCAGGATATTAAGGAATGACGTGTATGATATGATTGCCTATGAAAAGAAGGTTCACGCTAAATCAAAAAAGCAAGTAAATGAAAATTAGTGTTATCATTGTGTCTGAAAATAGATTTCCAATGAAAATTATAATTAAGAAACAAGATAATAATAGATTTTCAGTCATCTATGAAAAGTCTAATTAAGATTTCTTCCGAATTCTTTTTGCAGATACAGCTTTTTGCCAGGCATCGGTCCCAATAGTGACTATGATTATGATTTTTTAAAAATTTGAGTCATAATCCAATGTATGACTTTTCACAAAGGACTTTCTGCTATGACCAGTTTGAACTGTGTCTGGCATTTTTTCTTCTATATTAAGATAAGCTAAACTAGAGTGCCATTTTTAAACAAATCATTACTTGAAATGTCTCAGAAAAATTCAACTCTAGTTTGAGAGTAGGCATAGAAGTTTCTAGGGTGAAGGAAGTTAAAGTTTTCTGTAGACGTAGAGGAAGACTAAGCTATGTCTTAAAACCAAAACAGCCTTTCATCCTTAAGTAATTAAAGGAATCTGGTTGCAGTTGGAGTTTTCTGTTTCCCCAGAAAACTACAATGCAGGCTGTCACTAGATTCCTTGTCACTAAATTGCCAGCATGCCTTAGTCCAGATGTCCAAGCATTGCTGTATATTTTAATGGGTTTCTGACAACTTAGATTGGTTTGTATTTAGTCAAGCTTTTTTTTTTTTTGGTTCAGAGTAAAGTTGAATTTGTATGAGAAGTTTAAAAATATGATTTTTTTTTTGGTAGACATATCTGGAAATTCTTTTTTCCTTTTTCTGTAGAAAATATTCACTTGCTATTTTTGCTACTGTACCCTGCATGAAGTGTAGCATTTTCATTGAAAAATGAACACTCTGTCCTCAAAAGTAATGCTTGTTGGTTTGCAGTTGAAAAATTTCAGCAAAAATAAGAAAATACTTGTTAGCTGAAGTTCTCTTTCCAGCGGCCAAAATGGATGTGAAATAATTTCATATTAAGAATGATCCGTTAAATAGTTTGATTTATTATGTGCCTGAAGGAAAAAAGAAAGCAACAGCTTTTTAATAGTGTTTTTATTGAGGTTGTTTAACATTGATTTGTTCAAGTCTGTTTTCTTCCCTTTTGATATGGATCTGTGTGATTTTTTTCCAAGGGCACAGAGGGCGGTTAACAAATGGGCTTGATTTTTCAGTAGGTGGGGAAAATGGCATATATTTTATTTCATTGCTAAGGTGTCCATATTAAACTCTGCAGTGGTGTCCTGAGAATAAAGACAGCTTCCTGTTATTTACTTCTGAAGTGAGTGAGAGAGCTGATTTCAGTGATTAGTAAAAGCAATTTGGCTTGGAGTCTGAAGTTGCCAAGAAGCTCGGTGATGTCTTCCCACTTCCCACTCTTCCCAGTGCAGTTGAAAGCCTGGCACCTTTCGATCTGCACTCTCGTTCCAGCATCCTGTTGCTTGGAAACATGAGTCAGCAGAGGAAATTATCTCACTGTTAATGCAGGAGAAATCCCTTGCCTGTAGTCAGCCTGATTTTCAAAATCAAAAGAAGATATCAGATGAAAGGTAAATACAAAAGAAAAAGAAGTGGTAGAGAGATCTGAGTAGTCTTCTTGCAGTCCGTCCTTTTTAGAGAAACAGTAGCAGAATTGTTCTTGGCTGTATAAAGATGATAGGATTATGTTCCCTGTGATCTGTCATCAACAGAGTCTCTGTGTTTAATCATGAACTACTTTCCAAAGTGGCATTATTAGGAAACCATTAAGTTTAATCTGGTCTCGTCTGTAGATAACTTCTCTAATATAATTCCACAGGAGATACATGAGTTCTAAGATCTGGTAACAGAAAAGGAGCTGGAATTTCTGGCAAAGGTAACTGTGGTTTAAGTTAAAGGTTTTATGTTGCCTTTAAAATGTAATGGCCAGATGGGGTCTACTGAACTGCCATAACTTTATTCATATATGAAACACAGAACGACTAGAGACTTTTCAGTGATCTGACAGCTTTATTGCTGTGGAATAAATTACCTCACTGAAGAAGTGGATTTCAGTCAGCAGATCCATATGTGACTACTGATTTTAATCTTATTAGTACTACGGAGTTGAGCTCAGCAGAGGATCAGAATGTCATTTCTCAGCAACTTTTGAAGTTCAGATTTCTCTTTCTGGGTAAGACTAACAGCAGAAATTCGAACCCTTTTTGGAGATTTTGATGAAAATCGTAGGAATAGTAAAACATTGGTCTGGAAGTCATCTCAAATGAGGAAATGTTTTTAAATGTTTCCCACACTCCAGCATTGTATCATAACCATCAGTCTCCTGAGCCCTTTTTTCCCCTCTTTTACTGCCAAGTCATTCTGGCAGAATATTGTGAGGAAACAGATTTGACTTCCAGAAACGAATATTTTTTGCAGAAATTGGCAATAGTCCACCTATTTACTATGCCTGTAGATGGCTTTGTACTAACAAATAAAAAAACTTTGTAAATTACTTCTACGAGTGATAATTTTGTGGTACATGAACAACCAGATTGCTTTCTGAAAGAATAAGGTTTTCTTTGTCTTTGCCCATATGAGCTACAGCTGTATTAGTAAATTAAACAGTTGCAGGAAAAATTCCTGTGTGCCAGAAATCAATTTTCTGTTGTAATGTCTTGGCTTGGCTCTGGTGCTAGCACTCACTCTCTGTAGCAATTCCCAGGCACTTCAGAAGTTACGAGGGGCTAGTGACCATTCCCAAAAGGCATTTTGGATGTAGTAACCTTGTTTTGGGGCTAGTAGTAAAGACATAAGCTACAATACTATGCTGAGTCTGGTGGGGGGTGAATATCAGTAAGAGGTTCTTTTAGTTCTCCTGAATCAAGAATTTTATATGTGGGAATAGATTAACCACACAGTATCACTTTTACACAAGACAGATATTAATATAGAAGATTAAAAATAACTTATTCTTCCAAATCCAAAACTAAGGAAAGCACTGTCTGTAATTACAGATAGCTTCATGGAAATAAAAGAGTAAAACATGATTACAGTCATGTGGCTGAACTGAATCCATGAGGAGGATCTTACAGTATGTATTACTACCATTGAAGAGAATCAGTTTTGTGCCGTCTCCAAATTTACTTTTCTTCTTATAGTTACATTTATATATAAGTCCCTGCCCTAGGATTTCTTTCTCCTTAATCAGATTGTTGTTTTTAATACAGGTTTTCAAGAATTACTAGACACTTTACTGAAATTTAGAAATATTGATGGATTTTGAATGTTACTAGATGGATCTAACTCATGTTCAAAGAGCAGAAGGATCACACTAACAACTTTTTGGGTACTGATCTGTGAACAAATTGTTAACCTGCAGTAAAGAATGCTTTCTCCTCCCAGACAAATCTTAATAGATAGCCTTTTGGATACCTAAATCCATAGTTCATCCAAACAAACCTCTCATTTTATGCAAGTGAGGAACTGCCTCTTGCCATAGCGATAACAAATTATTTTGGAATAACAGTGAGCTTGGAAACATCTTACCATTATCCTCTTAAAAACAATACAATAGAAATTTCTCTGTTCGGCCATTTCAAAAGTATGAAAGCTGGCTGCTTGAACTGGGAAAATGTATCCATTGCTATCCTGTTTTGCTGGAAGGATTAATATATTAAAGGGGTAATGTCAGTTATATTTTATAATGCAAAAAATTCATAACTTAATATGAAACTTTTCCTCCTGTAATGATTTTTAAGTCATATCTAAGATTGAATTTGTTAGTAATTAACTATGTCTTCCTAATTTCCCACTTAGATCCCTTGACTATTTTTTCAAGCCTTCTTAACACAGCCCACATATTCTTTACTTTACTCAGTTTCTGCTGAAGTCAGACTTTCTTTATCAGTCTATTTTAATGCAGTTGTCAAAAGCCCTGGGTTAATTTCCGTGCTCTGAAGTCCATAGCTTTCCTTAGGATACCCTGCCTGTCCTAGGTACAGGATAAATTTTGTCCAGAATTGTCGTGCTAGATCTTCAGCCTTCACAAAATCTTAACACTCCTCACTGACCTTTATCACAGACAACTGCAACTAAAAAGTCACTAGTGTATTACTGTCTTTGTTCCACTGTGCAAAAGATCTCCCTCCAAGATCTAGGTGGTGGGACTGCATGTCCTCCTGCTGCTGGCAATCGTTCTGCGTTATCGTGACCAGTCACTGTCACGGTTCTCGTGGTAGGTACTGCCCTCGTGGCCAAGAGGGAACTCCTTTTGTAAATCATAGCAGCTGGAGTACAGGGTCATAGCAGAATAGTGCAGGTTTTCTTCAAAACCTGACTAGTTCAACTGCAGTTGAACTTAAAGTTGACTTTATATGTGACAGACATTAACCCTTAAGATCCCTGTTTTTCCTAGCCACGTAATCCCTGTTTACCACAGGTATCCTGACAGTTCCTTGTTTGGAATTTGAGGGCTGTTCTCTTTAGTGACTAACACACTTCTACTCTCATTTCAGATGCTTGGACTTGACATCTCTCTTTGGCAGCATTATCCATGGGTTTCTAAGACATTGGCCTGACCTGCTTCATTTGTATCTGCAATTGTTTCTTAGGCTCCCAAGTTCCTCACAGTGGTTTTCTTCTTTTTATCATGGTTTTAAGCAGCTCTTCCAGGTCCAGGTCTTTCCCTTTTTTCTCCCTTTTGTATTGACAAGTATTTTTCTCTGCATGCTCTCCATGGAAACTGACAGTGTGATAGGGAGGTGCCCTTTGATTTATCAGTAGTTGGGGTCGAGGGCTATCCTTCTATGTCAGTGTGGGGTTGTTTTTTTTTTTTTTAACAGATCTGGTCACCATCTATGTTCATGGCTTGGAATTTCACAAGCATTTGAAAGTTTAGCCTGTGCCACCCACTTGTATCCAAGAGAGACATAAATCTGGGCTGGGACCCCTGAGTTCATTGGAGCAGGAAAATAGGACTCAAAGCCTTTGCTTCCTGGTGCCACGGAGTCAGAAATTTACAATTCAGGTACCACAGCCTGAGCAGCTTTAAAGAAAAGAAGGGAAGACAACCATCATAGAATTAGTGAGAAACAGCTTCTCCCTTGCTTGCTTTATAGAAGTAATTTCTCTTGCAACTGAGTCACTGGGACTCTGAATGACAAAGGCTGATGCTGGCAAAAAAGCTCCTGCAATGCCCGTTTTCTGGTTCCAGTGGTGTGTGTATGATGATGAAAAATGGCTATAAAATACTTATCACATCTTCCAAGGTATGTTCATGGATTGATGATTGTGTTTGGCACTGCGATTGTAAGATCCCACAGGTACGTGAGAGCTTACAGGGTGTACAAATCCAGAAAGCATATTTTTGTTTCATTTTACAAGCCCATTGACACAATTAAATTAGCACCCCAATGGATAAACAAACACACTTATATTGTAAAGGATTCCAGGATCTGGCCCTTGCACAAATAACTTAATCTTAACTGATTCCTTATCTGTAACATCACATTGATAAGATGCTGGTTTCTGCCATCCTCAGGGTTAAATATAGGGTTTCTGTTTTGTCTACTGGTGGGCTCTATACATCCTGAGCAAGTATGTTAAATCTTGTAAAGAGTGTATCTATTTCTGTTCCTAATAAACTGTACAGAATAATAGCTGACTGTGTCTATGGAACAGAGTTCATAAACAGAAATACTACAGTTTTTTCTCATTAATCACAGTCAGATCCAGATAGCGATAAGTAGACCAAGTAAGCCTTCATTGCATGAAGCATTCTGTGTGCCTATTCATCTGATGTAATGCTTTAAAGTTGTCTCAGTATGTTTTGTCTCACTCTGGATGAATTTAAAAATTTCCTATTTTTCATGTGCTTTAATGAAGCTTTTCAAGACGTAAGTAAGTAAGTAAATTTGAAAATCAGGTAGACCAGTCTGCTTTGCATGGTCATGTTGAGAACAGGTAGAATCCAGCCCTTTTTAAGACAAGCCTCTGCCAGTGCAGTCAAACTTTTAGATATTCTCTTTGTGCTCTATCAGTGAATTTGGCTCTGTATTTAAATAAATAAATTTAAATAAATAAATAATAAATAAATAAATTTAAATAAAGCAGACTATGTAAGAAAGTGTGGAATGGATGATAACTGAATGCTGTTTCCATTCCTGAAGGTGTAACTTCGAATGTTAACACATTGAGAGCATGTTCATGCATTTTTATTTCTCTTCAGTCTGGACTTTCAAGATTGTGATGAACAGTCATGTAGAACCATATTGTACCTGCTCCTGAAAATGTAGAGATGGGTCCCTGAGCCCGCAGATGCCTCCAACCTAACAAGAGAAAATATGAGTTCATAATATGGGAAGGAATTTAAAAGAACAAAAAATTAAATAGGTATCTGTCAGGTATCTTGATACTTATTTGTCCTTGTTACAATAAACATAAAACATCAATGTAACAAAGACAAATAATTATCAAGATACCTGACAGTCATATAATGGTTGAAAGATGGATTAGAATTAGAACTAAACACCTTCTAGTGCTTTTGTGTAGAAACAGCATTTAGTATGATTCATTTCAGAGCTTGACCTTGGGTTTCCTGCATACACCTCTGATAAAGCTTTTTAAGGACAATACTGATGTCAGGCTTTCCTTGTTGTCTTCAGCTGTGTTTGGCATAGGTGAAGCAGTACTTAAAACAAAAGGAGCCAGAGGGTTCCTATCAATGCGCAAAGGGAACTGTAATCCGTTTTTTGTGTTGGAAGAGAAGATGCATCTTCACTTCCATATTAGCACTGAACATCACTAACAGGCTTCACAGCTTCCCATTTACCCTTCACCAAATGGATACATCAGTACTACTCACTGCAACTTTCTGTTTGATTTTGTGCATATACACGAATATCTTGTCAGTAGTGCCTGTTTTTAATCTAGATCATGTTCTTAAATGCTGCCTGCATTGTTTTATAGTTCTTTTTGTGCTTCTATTAATACTATATATATAATACCAATATGCTATATTATATAGTATTAACTATACTATACATATAGTATTAACATGATACAAACAAGTATACAAAAATTTGATTATATATGTAAAATACGCTTTACAAAGTCATGAAAAGATATCCAAATGCAACTTTGTATGTTGTTCCTTTTAAACCCCTTTTTCCATCAAGAGCAGTATTTGGTTTCGCAGTAGTTTTTCTTTTGCTTGACTGATTCCTACAGGATGCTTCCTAACAGGCTCATTTCCCAAGCAGCACCCAGTGCCGAGGAGGGGCTGTTCAGTGTTTAGGAATTACTGCCACAAACAGGAAGCGTTTCATGCTTTCTATTCACAGTTACTTGAGGAGGGAAAGGACATGGGGCCCAGGGCAAGAGCTACTTTGTAGTAGGAAAAGAAAGCTGACATGGCTTTTGGTTATACCAGTTCATTGTATTCGCTGTGGAAAGCAGGCGGCAGTTAAGTATGCGGGATATTCAGCTGGAATAGACTGACTCCTCCATGACAGAATGAGTAAATTATGCGGTTTCACTAACAATAAAGTCCTAATAATTAAATGCAAAATCAAATAGATAACAGATAATGTCTCATTCTAAAAAAAAAAAAAATGCATGTTATACAGGGAAAAATGCTGCTTAAGGTGAGAAGGAAAAGCCATTATATTTCACAATATCTGAGTTAGAGCAATGCTACATTATTTATGAGACAGCACCTCTTAAAGAAACGTTGAACTGCTTTAGCCATGAGTTTTCAGCCATGATGGGCCATGCAAAGATAAATGCACAAAACTGTGCTATTCCCCAGATACCTTAACGTTTATTCTGTTCAAATCATGTAAAACAGAAAGGCAGTTTAAGAGATGAGATTGCTGACTGTTGAAAATGCATCTCCTCAATTGCTATATAAAACAAGGAATTACTCAAATCAGATTTCTAGCCACATCTTCAAGAAGGTGTCAAAGCTTGCTGCCTTTCTGCTGAATTACAGAAAGCTGTTACTTTCAGATAACTTCCTGTAATTTACCAGCAGGATTTGCTCAGCGACTGCTGCAGTCAATGTTCTTTTCCTTTGCCTTTCTTTGTGGACAATGAAGCTCCTCTCTTTCATGAGAAATGTTGTAGTCTGACATCAACACACAGTGATCGAGTTCTGACTGCTAAAATTGAAATATCTTTTTTTTTTTCTTTTCTTCTTGTCTCTGTTTTTTTGAGAAGATGGGAAATTCTTACGCTGGTCAGCTCAAGACAACACGGTTTGAAGAAGTGTTGCATAATTCTATTGAGGCCTCTCTCCGCTCAAACAACTTAGTTCCCAGACCAATCTTTTCTCAGTTGTATTTGGAAGCTGAACAGCAACTGTCATCACTGGAAGGTAGGAAATAGTGGAATTTATATTTCTGCTCACAGGCAATTCTGCCGTTTGCTCTCCCAAGGCTCAACATATGCATTTCAAATCAGAATACAGAAAAACAAAAGTATTTAAAGTTTTTCTTTGGATTTTTTATGATTTACAAATAGATATATGAATTAGAATTGGATTAAAAATACAAACGGGATTGCCTTTTTTTTTATTGTCAAAATTAAGCCACTTGTTTGCTCAGATTTATCAATATACATAAATTGAAGTACCAGGAATTGTTCCATTAAATGTGTGGAGGAATCTTTGGAGAGTTGGAACATAAATCTGTTTTCCTATATTTTATCATACGCTACTGAAAGTTATACAGTAAATGATGGTAAACACATGATAGATTTATAAAAGATATATGCTAAGACTGATCTTCATAGTGAATAAATACAGCAGAAATATTTTTAGCTTTTAAGAAGGCTTGTAATTACTTTGGGCATAATATTTTTAGTTATTCTGTGGTTGCAAAGGCAGAAATTTAGGATGTGTTCTCTCGTAAACCCTGCACAAGTTGGTATTTAACACATGGGATTTCTCACTGAATTTTTGTGTGTGCTAGAGAAACCTGCTTCCTGAATTTCATTTCCTCAGTCTTTTTTTTTTCTTGGAAGTAGTATAGTTTAAATGAACTGTATAGATCTGATAATCAAACTCATGATACAATTTTGTGTTTTGGTGTGATGCTAGGTGTAGTAGTCTTGTGGTTTTCAGTGAGTTTACTGGCATATTCAGAACACTGGCATGTTGGTGCAAGGTTATGTTTAATAATTTCATTATTTAGCTATTTCTGTCACCAGGGTGGTGTTTCATTTCTTTTGACCAGGTCTACTTCCCCTGTCATACTTTTCTAAAGGTGCCTTAGATATATATGTAATGAAAAATGCATAGTGGTTAACAATCTACAGCAACAGAAAAAAACAAAATCAGCCCAAGAAGGTAGTAGTAGATAAAAGTATTTTGCACAGATTAAACTCTTTGTTATTAAATCATGGTAACAACTGAGAAAACATTTCTTGAAAAAGTAAATCTGCTCACAGCTCACACGTCATTAGTCATTTCTTCTTTTTTTTTTTTTTTGCTAATATAGGACATAATAATGAATACACATTCAATGTTTAAATATATATGCTGCTTATTCTCTGCACAAAGTGATCCTTCTATCAAACCCTTCTGTGAGGATTTCATAAACTTTTCCATGGCAACCAACTGTGATGTCACAAAATGGATTATGACATCAGTTGGGAAAGATGCTACAGGAGCAGATGCATTGTTCAGGAACAAAAGTGCGATTTCACACTTCTGTAACTTCTTTCTTTCAAGGCTTTCAAAGAACTTCCCAAACCTTGAGGGGCTGATTCTGTTTTCTTTGCAGTTAATGGAAACAGAATCGAACTGTAATTAATTAAAAGTCTCATAACAGCCTGGCAGAGAACATTCCTTTCATGAAAGTTTCAGACAAGGGGAACTCTGAAGGGACCTGTTAGAGAGTTTTTCCTACGTTGTTCCTCATGTGGCAGTGGTCTGCAAGCTGGCGTCATGTACTCCAGCCCCATCATAAATTGAAATTTCCACTTACAGCTACATGAATCCCTGTGCTCCAAGGGCCTGGAAGCATATGAAGCAGAGCGCCATACTTGGGGTCTTGTATAAGGCCCTGTGCTCCCCTCTCATTGTTATCTTTCTTTGGCCCTGGCATTCTGACATGGTGATATACTCGGACTGTCCTTGGTCATAGCTGCCTGTTGGTCCTCAATACAGCAAGTGTTTTCCTATGGTGAAGCAGGCATGATATAAATAATTTAGACAAGATATTGCAATGGGTCAGTGCAACCCAAGTGTTTTGGCTTTCCATTTTGTGGACTGATAACACATTATAGATGTTCAAAGTAGCATTTAGCAATAAAACCAGCCACTGGTAACTAAGGCTGATATTATGGATTTTTGTCTGTGATAGTGTTACAGTATCAAAATTGCTAGAGACCCTGACAACTGAGTATATAGTCAGTGTAAGAACAGACATTTGGAAATGGTTTTTTTAAGCTTCATAAATCACCTATTGTAACTTGCCTGGCTGAACGGGAAGCTTTTGCTGGGACTCAGGAAAAAAAAGGAGAGTTCATCACCTTTGGAAGAAGGGGCAGGCAACTGAAGAAGAGTACAAGGATCTCGTTAGGTCATGCAGAGAGGGAATTAGAAAGGCAAAAGCCCAGCTAGCGCTCAATCTGGCCACGGTCATAAGGGGTAACAAAAAATGCTTTTACAAATACATTAACAACAAAAAGAGAGCCAAAGAGAATCTCCATCCTTTACTGGATACAGAGGGGAACATTGTCACCAAGGATGAGGAAAAAGATGAGGTACTTAATGCCTTCTTTGCCTCAGTCCTTAATAGGCACACCAGGTATCCTCAGGGTATTCAGTCCCCTGAGCTAGAAGTCAGCAATGGAGAGCAAAATAAACTCCCCGTGATCCAGGAGGAACCAGTTAACGACCTGCTATGCCACCTGGACACTCACAAGTCTATGGGACGTGGTGGCATCCACCCAAGGGTACTGAGGGAGCTGGCGGAGGAGCTTGCCAAGCCACTGTCCATCATTTATCAACAGTCCTGGTTAACAGGGGAGGTCTCAGATGACTGGAGGCGTGCCAACGTGATGCCCATCTACAACAAGGGCTGGAAGGAGGATCCAGGGAACTACAGGCCTGTCAGCCTGACCTCGGTGCCAGGAAAGATTATGTAGAGGTTCATCTTGAGGGCACTCACAGGGCACGTGCGGGATAACCAAGGGATGAGGCCCAGCCAGCACGGGTTCATGAAGGGCAGGTTCTGCTTGACCAACCTGATCTCCTTCTATGACCAGGTGACCTGCCTAGTGGGTGAGGGAAAGGCTGTGGGTGTTGTCTACCTGGACAAAAAACTGGCTGGACAGCCAGGTGGTGTTGGTTGATGGTTGGACTTGATGATCTTGCAGGTCTGTTCCAACCTTAATGATTCTGTGATTCTGTCATTATTTTTACGTATATATTTTTTTGTTTAAAAAACGTTTTTCTGTTTTCTTTTTGATGCATAAATAACCATCTAAACCAGAAAAAAGTACCCAGCCACTGAGACTAGCCTAATATCATTACATATCTTCCATGATAATTTATGCCTAAAAAGAACTTATTTGGGCCAAAGAGACTGTAGCGTGCCTGGAGACAAGTTAAATGAACACGTTAGTCCCGTCTGGCCTAGATGTTACATTTTTTGCAATGAACTTGCAAACACATATTTTCCAGTGAGTATGATTTTCCAGTCTACACATTCTAGATTTGAAAAAAACATACATATTATAAACGCATGCCTTTATAGTCATTTACACAATTACATTTGCCTGTAAAATTATTCATAGCTATGTAAATTAAAAATACTGTGTTCATCTAAGTTGGCTTAGACCTAATGTCAGATCTCTTTGGCTCCAATAATAGTATGTAATATGTTTTTCATTCTGTTTTTTTTTCTGCCTTTTTATTATTGGTGTGTTTCCTGTTTTCTCCAGACATGGCAAATTCATCTAGTGCTTGAAATAGTCCAAAAACATGATCATTATTTAAACAAACCTCTTCCTTGATTTTTCATTTTATCAAAAAGCCTACAGTTTGCTGTGGTCTCACTGGTCGTACATTTCTAATGAGGGTCTTCTAAAGTCTCCTTAATTTTCTTAGCCTTTGTAATTGCAGAACATATCTGCAAATGCCAATAAATGGTCTGAATGTTCAGGAGTTTTCTAGGAATGTGCATTAAAAACTCTTTACAATAGAAGGCAAGGTTATTTGGATCTAACAGGTTTAGATTTCTTGCATATCTCTGTTTGCCTAGTTATTACCATATAAACTGGAAATTAAACCTGTGGACTGGATTGCCAGTTATTAGAAGTCAGTATGTGCAAATCAGTGAGGGTCTTTAATCTAATTCTTCACTTCTGAAATCAAAATTCCATTTGAATCACAATCACATTCACAGTTTCAATTCTCTAATCACAAAATATATTTCTTCCATTTTTCTCTTGTGCTCTTAGATGCATTTGGGTGCCATTTTTTAGGCCTGTGTATTATGTTTGTGCCAGAGAGGTATGAAGCTGATTACAAAAGTTAATGACAAGCATTATTTTTCCATTAGCATCCAAGTCCTATACCACCATTATCACTGGGACTTCAGTGGGAAAAGGATGGGAAGCAGCATGGCAAAGCAGCGCAGAGCAGCAGTGTGGCAGTTGGCTCCACTGCAGTGAGGTTGTTCACTGAGTGTTGTATTCAGCTCTGATAGCAGCACCACGTTCTGATGTGAACTTTGCAGCGAACTTGTGTCTACGGTTAACTGGTTCCTTCCTTGATCTGCATTTAAGGGAGGCTGTCTGTTCATGGCTACAATATATTTTGTGGCTGTCGATTTAAGCCCTGATGCTGCGATCAGTTTGTGGATAATATCGGCCCTATGAATAGTCCCACTGAGAAAAAATTGTATTCGCACAACTTAACTTATATTTAAATTATACCTTAAGGAGAGAAGAATTTTCCACATGAAAAGTCTTAATCACAACTGTATAAGCATAAAGGGCTAATAAATCCTTTGTAAGAACTAAAAAGAATTCCTTAAAGCAAACAATGGTGTTTATGGTATCTATAAATAAATACAAATTCAATAAAATATGGACAAAACCTTCACAGTATATCTGTTGGTTTAATGGTGGTATATCAAGTTACGTTAGCTTAGTAGCCTAGTTCTGTGACACAACAGAACTACAGTTGTGAGTCCATTGTTGCCATTATCTTGTCTCTTGTTTTGAGTGCTTGATTGTGTGTTCTTTTGAGATTGGTTAAGAAAAGATGTGGAACAGACACATGCAAACATAGAGTTCTTTGAAGGGCCCCTGCTTTAAAAGTAAAATGGAAGCAGAAACTGTAGATTTTTCTAAAACGAGCAGCAGAAACCCTAATGATGCCCTTTACAGGTGACAGCAGCTCATTCTTCTGTATTATAGGTACGTATTTGCTCTTGTACTCTTTTCATTTTCAACCTGAAAGAGCTGTAGCTCTCCTATTTCTTAGTCTCCACTTCCATTTCTTGTCTCTGACTTTTTTTTTTTTTTTAATGTGAAATTACCTGTTATGGCTGAACAAACCTAACAGTTTACCACTGCCCAAAGGAGAAAATCCCACATCTTGCTCCCCCCACTCCTCCTAGCCATTTTCTCCCTTTTCAACAGTGTTGGCATTCTTTGGATCTTCCACCGAGCTAATTTAATACATAAACCCAGTAAAAAAAGCTGGTCATCTTTAGTGATCACTCTAGTGGTCACTGGTTGGTTTTCTGCTGGGTTAGCAAGCTGGGATGGCTCAGCACAGGCTCCAGTAAGTGTCAGAGCTGGCACAAAGAGGAAGGAAGGAATTTCATGGCTGGAAGTGTGGGAAAAGAAAGGAGAGCCAGACTCACCCCTTTTGCATTGCATTTGGATGTTAGTCAAGGTTATGTCATAACACATAACTTGCCCCTGACTTAAATAGCAGGGACGGAGAGCTTCACTTTTTGCTTTGTTCACTTTCAGCATTTTTGTCTTCAGACTACGCCCTTAAAACAGTCATGTTTAACGTTCTGTCCTTATCTGTGTGCACCAGGACTGAAGCTTGATGTTTAGATACTTAAAAGTAAACATACCCTTCAAATCCTCTTCTAGACTGGGGTGTAAGACTTAATAACCTTTAGAGACAAATCTTCAAACTCCAGATTTACTTTCTTCAGCTTCCTTCCTAATTCTCATTTATCCTGTAGTATTTGTTTAGCTGATTCTACAATAATTTGTCAATAAATTAAAAAGATATTCTGAGGAGGGTCATAGGAAAAAAAAAAATCCTTGATGAATATCCTATGGGATTCTGAGCATCTGATCCAAAGTCAGTTGAAGCAAAAAGAGTATGTTCAGTTGACACTGAGCTTTGGAGGATGACTGCAGTGTGCTTCATTGTTTTCTGTTTCAAGACTAAAAGCTAGATCAACAGAATAATGTAGGAGCCTAACTGCTGTTTTACTTGCCCAAGTCCAAATAGCTATTTGACTTCTTGCTGATCCTCAAGTACCTGAAGCCCTTCATGACCCAATTTTGCCAATGCAAGCTCTTTGTGTTTCCTGCAGGTATGTCTCTACAGAAGCCAAGAAGCTAGAAACCTAAGACATAAAGCCCACTGGGTTCACTTAGCACTTGTGCCCTATCTCTGTTGTATGTAAGGCTGGATCTGGTCTGAAATTTTCCTTAGTCCTGTCTGTAGAAGTGTTCTCCCCATTTACCGTTTAGCTGCACTCCTCTGCTCGCCGGCTTTGTCCCACTTACCATGATTGTGTCTGAGCCATAAGAAGGGATGGAGTCCTTGCTCAGTACATTTTGCTGGAGCTAGTGCATTATGCATGAAAAATTATTGTCCTATGGGTGGAGAGAAGGAAAGAAGCAGTCTCTAGTTGAAAGGCTGAAACATACACCAATAATATGCAGATGAATTCTCTTAACAAGCAAGCTATCAGGTAAAAAAGCTTATTTAGGTAGCCAGCACACCAGAAAAGTGCTTTGCAGCAGAGAATCTGAAGAAGAAACACCTAAAGTCCTCTAAAAAACGAAGCCTACATCATGTATTCTTCTCCCCAGCATTCAGTATTGCCTTGTAGACTGGCACAGTCCATGCATAGGCTACTGTGAATCGTCTTCCTAGACATCTGCCTTTCCTTGACATTGCACAGGGAGTGGCAGTGCTTCACTCAGAGCTCTAGATTCTGGTAGGAGACAGACGGCCTGAGAATTAGGTGTTCTTACCATGGCATCATCTGTGGTGAACCTAGTTTTAAGCAGGAACCATTTCTTCAGTTTCCTGTACAACATCAAGGACATGGTCAATACCTAATTAATAAAATCTGTACTTGGACTGTAGCCAGGACATTCTAAAGTGCTAAGAAGTAATGACTTCGGGTTTATTTTGGCTGTTAATATTATAAACAAAGGATACAGTTACACTCTTATGATCAGCAAGAGTTCAAACACCAGGAGTTAAGCCTCTAAAAATTGTGAGGTTAGCTTAAAAATAATGAAATTGTAAAAAATAATAAATTGAGGCTTCTTTTTATTTGTCCTTTAGTTTTTTTACTTTCTCAGGTACAGTTGGGTCATGCTTTTGAACGTTGTTTTGCACAGGAGCTAAAAGCTTCATTTTTTTGATGAAAGACATTCTATTGTAAGCATGAGTGGAAGTTGGAGCTTTAAGGAAACAACAAATATCTTAAGAGTTGGCAACAGTAAAGTCATTGTCAAGAGGAGAGAATCCAGTTTGCTGTAATACTTTCTGTAACTGGGTCACCCTGTTCATTCATTGGTTTGTTGCCAGCGTTTTCTGTTGTCAAAGTCATTTATGCTATGATAATTTGTAGCAGGCAGCAGAGCAGATAATGAGGAAGAAGAAGAGGAGGAGGAGGAAGAAGGCTCAGAATCAAGTAGTCCTGTTTCTTACCAGATGAAGCCTCCCCCAGAAGGATGTTGCACTACTGATGGTAAGAAATGCACTAAACATGCTGTCAGAAGGCATTTGCCCTACTGAAAAGGTTAGGACTGGGGCCATTTCCCCTATAATTCATCAGAATGACGTAATCTATATGATATAGAAATCCTAAAAATTTCAGTGTTCATTACCTGCCAGATAAAGCTGGATTGCTCTTGGTTGCTCTTGTATTTGACAGGGTCTTTGCCCAGTGTGTCAGATAAGCATTTGTGTTGGAATGCCTGGCACCAGGACAGAACTACTGTTCTCTTAGGCAATGCGACCTTTAAAAAGTTGAGTTCGCAGGCATGGCGTTTGCTAAAATAAATGTGGTAATGCTTATGGCTTTATCATTGCTCTTTTCTATTTAAAGTGTACATCATTCAATGTTGCTGTAAAAAATATTCAAAACCCCAGGAAAAGCCAATGAAATTCACCAGATATTGAGAACTATTATCTCCATTTTTGAATGTCTGTATGTTGCAAAACATCATCAAGAGAAGCGTCACTGTACATTTTCAGATTTTCGTTTGTGTTTTGTACTGGTAGCATTTGTTTATGGCTGACCAAAAGGCAGGGAAAAAAATTATCTCTTAGTTTGCCCTTGACCTCAGAGGATACAACATTGTTTTGCATTAAAAACACAGGAAGTCCTTTAATAAAGGCAATTAAGAGTGTTAAACAAAAAAGTCTTGTCAACTTAAAATATGTTTAATTGATTTTTTCTAGGTTTCTGCCAGGCTGGTAAAGATTTGAGACTGGTTTCAATTTCCAATGAACATATTGAGGTACCATCAGGGTTTTTACTTGTTGGTGCAAAGTCACCAAATTTACCTGATCATCTTTTAGTGTGTGCTGTGGATAAAAGATTCCTGCCAGATGACAATGGGCGCAATGCCCTGTTGGGTAAGTGTCTGTGATTGCAGTAAGTAGATTCTTCTGTGGGCTACAATTAATAGCTAATCTTTTTTTTCAGGGTGAGTTCAGCAAATCTTATTTCCATTCCACGTCCACAGTAATACTCACTGGTGATGCACAACAAGATAACAACTCAGAGCTGGCTATGTTTGCTTTGGAAAGATACAGAGTGAGCCAGTTCCTTAGAAATGCTTCATCACCTTCTATCCATTAGTCCAAAGCTAAAGTCGTTGTTCGATCAGTTTATGTCCTAGTTGCTGGAACTGCACATCTGGTAACTGGACTAGTTGAACTGCTGCCTGTCTCTATTTTAGCTTTCCAAATACTGACAGGGACAGACTGTAGGTCTGTCAAGTGGAAGTTTCAGGCTACTGTATACACATAAACAGTTTGACGATAGTTTGGACTACAGAAATCTATGACCTTTTTGATTTATCTCTTTGAGATAGGGGTAGTATTCTCCACTGTGTTTGAACAATAGCATGGGTTCTGGATCCTAACCTACGACTTTTTGCTATTATCACAATATAAATAAATATGAATGATTATAAGTTGAAATTTTTCCTATATGTCTAAGCAGGTAATACCGTGTGTTTGAATAATACTGTTTGTAGGACACTTCAATTTCTTGCTTTTCATCTATGTAGAAGTCTAACTTCTGACATAAAACTAGGTCCTTCTATCTATTTTTATTATAGCCTTTCTGATGGCCATTAGCCTCATCCAAATGAACCCAAATAGGGAAGATCTGCAATCATGTGAATGAATGAACTGAATATTAATGTTATTAAAATGGAATAGTTTTTATAGTGGGAAAAGTGGTATATAATCGGAGGGAGAACTCTTTTTTCAATCAGGCATTCTCAGGTTCTTATGTATTATTTTCTTAGTTAATTAATCAAACAACGCTGCATCATATATCTGTGTACCAGTCCGAACTTTAAATAGCAAAAAGAAAACATTTGTCGTGTCTTTTAACAGTTTTCTTTCACAAACAGTGAGGAATATGACATGAACTCAGTTGTTATCTCGGTTTGAGCAACTCTTCAAGGCATTTGGGATGACAGTGTAGTGTGAAGGTGTATAATGTAATTCTATGTACAGAATTTCTTTCCTCATGAGATCTTGCAGAGTTGGATTGGTCACAGTACATTTGACCAGTGATTGTAAAAGAATTAAGAGGGCTGTAAATCACCCGCGTGTTGTCATTTTAAAGATAAAGACAGGAATGTTGTACCACTCAAGTCATTCAGTGCTAGCACTATTAACAGCTTAAGCTCCTTAGGCTGTTAGCAGAGAGGAAGTAGTGTATTTGTTAATTGCATGCTAAACAAGAGCAGAAAAAGGCAACAGGAACATAATGGAGAGGTTTTTATGCTACTTACCTCCTCAGCTTGCTTATTTAATACATTTTAGTTTCCTGAAACCATTTAAATGCTTATTTTTGGCTGTTGTTATACACTTAAACAGCAGTGAATCACATTCTTTTGCATAGAATTTTAGTAATTCTGTAGGATGACTTTAATGTATTCTATAGCAAGCTTAAATATGAGACAACTTACATACTTTAAGATCCAAAGTCCTCACCTGGAAGCTAGGAATAAAATAATGTTCCTGGTCCCTAATCTAATGAAAAAACACTATATATCTTATTGACATGAAGATAGCATACTATTTGTACAATAGATCACACTGTAGATAGAAATGATTGTTTGATTCTGGTTTTCGTACACTGATGCAAGTCAAATCAGGGTAAGTATAGTTAGAAGGAGACAGGAATAGTCTCATGGCTTCAGACACATAGTGAGATAAAAGACAGAACCATTCTTGCTTTAAATTATCTGTCTATTAGTCTAACAGAGTGACCTCTGTCTTGTGACAGACTTAAGTTGAAAACATTTCATATGAAGAAGGGAAGCTCTTTTTTATTGTCTTGCTTTTAAAGACGGTATAGAAGGCTTATTTTTGGTATTCAGAGTTTGGGTGTTCTCCTTCAAACATGTTGGCCTTTTGAAACAACATGGAAAGTGGTGCCTTCAAGCCTTTCTAAGTTTAGAAGGAAATTGAATTGGATTAATTTTTAATTGAAATGAGCTGTCATCGTGAGTATATCCCACACTTTTGGTAAGGCTTGGTGATACAGGCACATCGCTTGTAACCCTTCAATCCCATTGTTCTTTTCTTAATGTCATACTTTTTCTCTTAATATACTGTGGTTTTATAAGGCAGCTGTTACTCAGTACTGTAGATTTTTTCCAAAATAATTTATTTGAAGGGAAAAGACACTTACGAAATACCCAATAGTTTCCTGATTTCTCATGGTCCGCCTGCATATGTTTGTGAAGATGCCTGTGGAGCATACAAAAATTCCAGAAGAAAACAGGAAATGTCTCAGTAGTTTCTAGGCCAGCGTTTGACTTATGGTCTTGTTCCCATTAGGGGCTGTTGATATGCCTCTGGGGCATGTGCCAATTTATTGATTATGCTAATAAATTGTCCCACCATCAAGGCATATGTGCTTGTGATTTGAAAGTCATTTCTGTTGGAGGTTGTTTTATTTCTTTGTTTTTATAATTGATGTATTATTCCATAGAAAAACATCCCATTTTCTGGAAAAGGCTATATTTTTGGCAAGCAAAAAGTTCTCTGTGTCTGAGCATGTACCTCGTATGCTTCTGTTTATCAAGTTAGATCACAGGTTTAACTACTCTGCAAACCAGATTCAGCTCTTTGCCTTTAGGAAGCTGTTTCTTGGGGTTTTTGTGACCTAAAGGAATGCTTACATGGAGGAAGCACTTCTGTGATAGTGCGATATTTATTGTTTCCTAATAAAAGCAGCTAACGTACCACTCCCAAAAGTTTTTTCTCTTTCATTTTTTTTCCCCAGTTCTCAATCATAAGGAGAATCTCTCATGATAAACAAAGCAGCTATTCAGCCATCATTTTCCTTCCGAAAGGACCAAACAGCTGCCCACTTTTCTATCAGAGAATAAGAAATCCTTTTTTTTTCCAGTGGGTCTCTAAGATCAGAATGACAGAGGAAAAGATTAGTTTGCTTGCATTGTAAGCTGTGTGTAAGATGAAAACACTGTAGTATAAAATACTGTGGCTTTTGTAATAGTAGTGAGTTTCTGTACAACGGAGCTCTCAAGCTTGACCATATTGATTTAATTTATTTTTTAAATTCAGGACTGGTACTGAGTGGTGGGAAATGGAGTGGTACTGAGTAGGTGGGAAAAATGTGGAGCATTGTCTGTGTTTGTGCGCTTTTTCTTGTGAGTGGAACTGAAAGGAAGAAATACTTTTGCTGAAAAGTTGAAAATATAATCATTCTTTGTCTTAAGCAAGCTGCCGTCTTTCCACAAAGATATTAACATTAATTAAAAGCCTGTTATTCATTTAAAAGAGAAACAGGAAGAAAATTTTCTGCCAATTTATGAAAGATTAGATTATGAAATATTAGACTATGAAATATCAGATGGATATCCTTCCATCCTGAAGTCCTCTCTTT
The DNA here is from genome assembly GCF_030936135.1 of Gavia stellata. Taxonomy (NCBI): domain Eukaryota; kingdom Metazoa; phylum Chordata; class Aves; order Gaviiformes; family Gaviidae; genus Gavia; species Gavia stellata. The sequence continues at coordinate 97,500,674 of NC_082595.1, forward strand.
ATCCCTAGCACAAGCTCACTGTTGATCCAAAGGAACCATTTCCCCAGTAAGAAGGTAGGTCAGGTTTCATACCCTTTTAGTTCAAGGTCCTTCTTCTGACCACAAGGTCCCTACTGTGGAAGAGCTTTTTAAATTATGGGCAATGGATCATTGTGATGTGAGCAAATTCAAGCAAATGCGTATGACAAAATTCCAGATACAATCAAGTACCTTCTGATTAAACAGTCTTCAGAGGGTAACAGCCTTAAGTCACTACTGAACTGAGTTGGATATGAACTGGTGACCTAAAGGTGAAAGGCTTTTAGCCCCTAAACTCCAGGCATTGATTTCTAATTCTCTTGTGAAACCAGTCCCCTGACATAGATGTATTGAGTCACCCTATGGCTGCCCCGACTCCCCTGACCTTTGTCCTCTCTGTAATGTATGGAAGAATATTTAATGCAGCTTGTTTATGAAACAAGCTGTCCCCTCTATCAGCTGCTGCCTCGGGCCATGGCACGTGAACAGGGCATTCAGAGAAAGGAGGATGATGAAATATTTGGGTTCTCCATGTTACTCAATCTACTGCATAAAGTGCAATGAGCAATGTTGGCAGAGCCCTGCAATGGGTAGTTATTGAACAACATTTTATTAGATTGGAATTATAAGATCATGCTGTGTTCTATCTGTGATGTCAGGGCTGAGCTGTATTAATGAAGCAATGGCTGTCATCAAAGAGAGTGTCGCTCAGAATGAATGGGATGAAAAATGGTGTTGGCAGGAGCTTGCAAGAAAGGACTCAGTCTGACTCAGGATCTGGGCAAGCCTAAGGTGGAAGATGATAGTTTGACTTAAAAGAAAAATTAAAAATAAACTTCTAAAATGTTTTCCAAGGACTTCTCAAAACAAGTGGACAATTTAGATCTATTTAATCCTTACTAGGGCTCACCCGTATGCTATGCATGGTGTAAACTAATTTTCCAGTAGACCTCACAGAGTTAAAAATAGGTGATTAGGAAAAAAGGTTATTTCAGGTAGAAGTTATTGCTAAATCTGGTTTAGGCAGATGATGATTTACAAAAGTCACCAATAATGACTGCTCTAAAGTCCACGTGAAAAGATTTTTTGTCTACTGTCCAACTTCTGTTGAACAAATATTTCTACCTGTGGCTTTGGCAAGTTGGTGGGCACTCTCAGCAAAATGATAAAACCTAAAAAGTGTACAGGTACTTCTATTTTACTTTTGGAAATGGTCCCCTCATGCTTGTATTTGAAGACAGTAAGGGCCCGTAAGTGGCAACCAGGCAAAAATTGCAGTGCTGCTGGTCACGCTCAGCATGTTGCCAAATGTATGGGAAGTTTTGATTTACTAGCAGAAGCATTTTTTATGATTTCTTAATCTGCATAAATGCATGCAAACTCTACAGCTTTTGCCACATCCGTTCTAATTTTGTTTCCTTTTGTTGTTGCTTTTATTGCAGCTACTGAAGGCTCTGTGATGTTAGACAGATGCTTTTGTGCTGACTGATATAACACAGAGGATTCTGCAGAGTCATGACTTGTCCTGATTTTATGAGTCATAATGACCTTTATCATCCTACCAACCAGGATCAGAGAGATAATAGGCAGCTTTCAATAGTTGTTAGCCACTTGTTCCCATGGATACCAGACCAATTTCCACATGAACTTAGGTTTTTAATAAATTCTTCTGAGCCATTTGAAAACTAATGAAAGTGCTTGGTTGTAAGCCAAGCAACAGGTATTTACAAAGCATTATATTTCAGTGCTTGTATTTTACAGAAGGAAAAAGGTATTGACCATTAATTTGAAAACTTGATTTGTTTGAAATATGTGATTGTAATAATAATTTTCATAAATTTTATCTACCGTATAGTTGATCCTTTACTCCCGTTATTTATTTCCGATGTTATTGTCCGTATGTTATGTGAAATATATTTTCTTTAGTTTTGCCATCTTCCAATTCATTGAACATGCCCTTTCCATTTCAATTCCTGTGATGACGCATTAAAATGTTCATTATATATGATTAAAATAAAAGCAAACTTCGTGCTTCAGGTCATATGTAGGGAAGAGAGAGAAAATTTTCGTGGGGAAGATTATCTTCTAATTGCACACTATATGATTTCTTTTTAGATAATAAGTATTTTTCAGACAGTTGCACTGGTCTGATGCAAGATGAAAATTTCTTGGGCAATATTTTGGAAAATGGACAAAATAAGTTGTTTAAGAATCAAAAGACAGATAGTCAGCTGTGCAACAAATGCCCTTTATTTACGGTGATAATGACATCACCATCACAAGCCCCTCTTTGAGGCTCAAACTGTGTATCTCGGAATGAGAGGAAATGGCAGTATCCCTGGAAATGCCCCATCAAGCCTGAGTACAATAAGCTTCTTTACATGCAAGGACTATGTCTCTGTCTTGTCTATAAAGTTGTAGACACTTTGTTTCCGTAATCATAAATAGTTTAAACTGCTGTGAAGTGCTAACACAGTCCAGCCATAATTTGAGAACGCTACTTTAAATTAATAGCCCAGGAAGCCTTAAGTATTTTTTCCTCTCTAAAAAAGCATCTGTAGTAGGAACTTGGTACTTAAATATGCTTAGATCTAATTAAATATAATAGATGAAATATACTTAATTTCTTGAGGCTTAATTGCATGTTTAATTTCAATGAAAGCTGAAACAGAAGTGAAGCATCTGTTTTCTGTGGTGTTGAATAGGGCTGGGGTTAAGCACATGATTCAGTACTCTTCAGTCAGAAACTTCTTGATTTAATGTTTCACAGGTAGTTAATAAATAGGAATTGTGATCTGTTTCTGGTGGGAGATAATGAAAAAAAAATGGCCTATTTTAATTGTTCTGTAAACATGGGGCTCGGTTTTTGCAATCTCGTAGCCAAAGTGCAATACAGTGGACTTGGTGTAATATTTTTTGGAGGAAAATGTTAAAAAAAAGTTCACTCTCTGAAAAAAGTATAAATACAGCTTTTCTCCAGGAACGAGTCATGTTTGGATGTTATTAATAGTGACCCACCTATCTCATTGGATAATATGTATTGTTTATTTTATCAGGCTTCTCTGGCAATTGTGTTGGCTGTGGCAAGAAGGGTTTCTGCTACTTTACAGAATTCTCAAATCACATTAATCTTAAACTGACCACTCAGCCCAAGAAACAGAAACACTTAAAGTATTATCTGGTCAGGAATGCACAGGGAGCTCTGACCAAAGGATCTGTAATCTGCTGGAAAGGGGCAGGTAAGATAATGAAGCTGTCTTCCTCGAGCTCTGGTTTTCATCATCCAAGCTTAGCTATCACAGGGACTGGCGTCTGTGTAAAACCTGAGAGAGATCAGTTGAAAGAAAGACTCTTTAAAGCTAGCTGATTACTGGAGCAGCTGTAAAAAGCCATTGACTGACCTAATATGAGGATGGCATGTCTGAAGACATCGGTTCCTCCCTTCCAAGTGCTGTAGCCTCTAATTCATTCATGTGTGAAATTATCAAATCAAATATGCAGAGAAAAAGGAAATGCCACTGTCAGGGGATAAGAAGTTTCTTTTTTGTTAAGAGTTCAGAGGCCGGCAGTCTTCATCCAGCACCTGCTCAAGCACATTGTTCCAACTGCCAGAAAGTTCGGGCCTCTCGGGAAGCACCTCAAGTGAGCCGCTCCCAGCAGCAAACCCAAGCGCTCCAGCTGGGACTCAGCAAACAGGTACCGCTTAGAAGGAAAACCTGCTGGGTTTCCACCTACACTTACTCTTCTGTGCATGGGTATTTGTGTGTCCTTGCGTGAACGGAAAGATAAACAAATAAGCACACTACCACATAAAATAAAACAAGTTGAATAGATATAGAGATATATTACAAATAAAGAAAGCAATCGTACTTTGAAGGCTTCTCGCTGTCCATTTTTCCCCCTCAGCTTTATGTATAAAAGGTTAGCAAATAATGAAATAGGTGTTCTGCAGCTTGCTCATAGCTAAGACAAACCAAAAATTTTTTAAAAGCCATTATTTTTAAAGTTTCTGAGAACAGGTATTACATTCCTCGAGCTGTTACTTATCTGGTCACAGATGACAAATGTTACAGGAACCAGTGTCATTCCAGCTTTTTCTTCTGATCCAGTCTATTTTACATTATGACCAGAATCCTCTTTACTGCACGTATTATATAGGCATCAGCTTAAAATCGTCTGAGTTTTTTCTTCTGCTGAGAAAAGTAGCTTTAATATTAAAAAACAAACTAATGATCAGTATCTGTAAGTTTTTGTTGTATTAAGAATTCTTCCTGAAACATTTACTATTCCATTAGCTTGGCTTAAATGAAAGGTCATGGATGATAGAGGCTAGAGTGATTTCTCTGAGCTTCTTCATTATGAAAACAGCTCTTTAGTGTCTTTTGACTGTTACAGAGATTCACACAGGAGAACTGAGGCACATCTGTTGGTGGTTATATTCTCTCTGTGAGATAGAAGCCTGTTAAATAATTGTGATCTGGAATACTGGTATCCCTCCAGAACAAATCATTAATCTCTTTAGAATAGCAGATTGGCATTTTTTGTCAGAGATTACATATACAAAAAAGCTACATTCATTACAAGCATATGAGGCTCGAGAAAAAACTCTCCTTTTAATGCAGCATAGTTAAAAAGAAGGTTGGAAAGAGGATGTCAAATTGGACTGTAAGCTTAGGAGATTTTTAAATGACCTCTCTCACTCCTTTAAGTGATTCTTGAGTAAACTTCATGTAGGAGCTAGAGTCCAGCTGCAAAGAAGCTAAAGGATCTGACATATGTATTTAATTGCAGAATCAAATTTTACCCAGGCACTTAATTGGGAGTCAGACAGCAATAATCTGGTATGAGATCAGAAGCAGGTTTGTTTTATTCATCATTGCATTCACTCTGAGCAGATCCCAAAGGCTCTATTAAAGTAAATGATGGAGTGATCAGTTTATTATATCCACTGGAGATCTTGACCTAGAAATGTTTAGTGTAAATACTTTGGTTTTTTCTTGCCAGCTGCAGCCATAGATCACATCCCATCAACAGCAGCATTCAGCTCAGCAGTTTATAATGGCAAGGAATCGCCTAAACAACAGTTGGTGAAAAATAACCTGTCTGCTCTGACAAGACCTTCAGTGTTAGGTATTTATATGGATTTGTTGTTTAATAACCCTAAACTGTATATTCCATGGGTATAATAGAGGCATTGAACGAATATATCATGATTGTAATTTCCTGTATTAATCGAAATTACTATTCCCTTCCAAGTCCTTTCTCTCCATAACACTTTTTTCTGTGTTAATTTAAAAAAAAAAATATTGTTTCTATGTTTTCAGCCATAGCTTTGTTTCAGTTCAGATTATTAATTGGAAGTTTTTTGTTATATTTACAGTTCACTCATTTAATAGAAGTACAGACTGGATTCTGAATCCAGGTTCTTAAAGAATGCATCAGTTTGCATCAATCTCACCAACAGGTTTTGTGAGGGGAATTAAGAAAGATTTATAAGTAATCACTCATAGGATAACTCCTATGTTGCAGTTCACCTTGGGATGGAGCACTAGACTTTGACGACTGGCTCCGAATTAAAGAAACTGTCCCCACTGAACCATTATTATCATGATTTGTGTTAATTATTCTCTGTCACAAACTGTATTCTGTGTCACTGGCTTGTTTAAGCAAGAAAGTTAGTCTTCACTATGGCTAGAAACATGCTATAGCTCTATTGTAAAATAAGTTTTCCCAAGTTTCCCTGCTGGCATCAGGTCAAATTCTTTTTCTCGGCCCATTCAGGTGCTTGAGCTCTTTCTTCCATGCAGCAACATATTCTTGCCAATTCATTTCAGATAGATTACTTTCACATCTCTGCAGGAAAGAGTACGGCATTTTCAAATAAAAAAATTCCTTGTATTGCTCTAAGTATCTTGTGACTTCTGTCACGTTTTGCCAGGAAACTAAATGAAAGAATGAGTAGCCCAAATGGGTAAATACTGCCCTCACGTGGTAAGAGTTTAAAGGCCAAAGTAATCTTTGAAAACCTGTGAGTACAGTTCTTCTAAAAGTGAACAATCTTATTCTAGATCTGAAGACTTCAGGTTTATTTTTAATTTTAATATATTTTGCAAAATTAAAATCCCCTTTTTATATAAGATTCTTACTCTGTCTTGAATTTTACGTGGGACTAACCGTTTTGCCAGGAGATATAGCCCTGCCAGCATGAAGTAGTGTTATGGCCTCTGCATAGTCATGTCCAGAACCAGAAATAGCTCAATCCTGCAAGATGCTGAGCAATTCCTGGAGGACCATTGACTCTCAATAAGCAGAAATACTTGATGTTAGTGGAAGCTCATCATTCTAGGACTTTGCAGGAGTATACAAGAAGGTTTAAGAAATTAATGAAAGAAAATTAAAGAAATTAATCATCAGGATCTCCTAGAAAAACTGTGAGAAAGTTATGTTTTTACAGACAAAGGTGTTGGAGCTACATGCTAGGAGTTAATACGCAATAACATAAAACCAAAGATGGTAACCAGGAAGAAGTGGCAAAAATCCTGTAAATGGGACAATTGTTGAAAAGAACTCAGATCTTTCATTAATACTACCCTGAAACCCTTGAGAATTTTATTTTGCAATGTTACATGACAGACTGTCGTGTGTTCCGAAATAAAAGGAGCAAAATGCCCACAGTGTTGACTTCAAAATATTAACACTTACAAGCATTCTTAGTAAACATCTCATTCTTACTACGTTATTCTTAGTACAGAGAAAATAGTCGTATAAAATAAGTGAAGTCTGCCTAGATAATTAAGAGTTCTCTGCACCAGAAAGTTCCCAGAAATGTAAGCAGGACATAGCAAAGTAAAATAAAACCCATAAAAAAAGATTATATTCATGGAGTTGACCCTGTCTACCAGTGCTTAATGCACACATTCAATCTATCAAAACATAATGAATCACCATGCACAAAATCGAATACATGTTATTCTAATACTTTTCTGAAATATTACTGTTATTTAGGCACTTTAACAAATCCAGGGCCTCCAAAAAAGCGCCATAAAGGTTGGTCACCAGAATCTCCATCATCTACTGAAACTTGGAACTTGCAGCTCAACCCACAGGCTCCAAACAGAATTAAAAATGGTAAGCTATACCCAAGGTAATGATAATGTTTGTTTCATTATTCAGAAAATAATGGGGGAAAAGAGGCAATATTTTAAAGACGCATGCAGATTTGCATTAGAGTTTTGAAAGGTGTTTGATACTTACATGATCACCTACATTTAGGTCCTTCATTTCCATTGATTTATTTTGAGGCTTTGAGCTTAACTCTCATTAGGATCCAGTCATCAAGTCATTATTAATAAATCCCAGCAGGTGCCTGTGTCTATCTTTAGACACCAAAACGCCTTTGGGATATTAAAATTAGTGTTGTAACTCAGGTCAAGGTACCATCCATTGTTTCCATTATTTATCACGGTGTTCTTGGCACTTGGATTTTATAGTCTAGATACAGACTAGAGTGACATGCAGTGAAATAAACCTGCTTTCCCCAAAATGTTTTCTTTTAATGTGCTATTGTCTGAATTAAAATTACCATGAAGAAGTTACAATTGAGCAAACATTGAATCTTATTTTTTTCTTTCTTGCTATAGCAAGAAAACCTGTTTAGAAGCAGTGAAACTAAATATATCACACAGAACACACAAATCATAACTGTTTGTGCATTTATATCACTTAAGTCTCTGTATTCTTGCATTCATACCTGGAACTATTGTTTATAAACATTTCAAAATCTTTAGATGCGTGTATGATGTTCAAGGTTGCAACAATATAATTAGTCCTTCAAGAAAATTAGCATAATAGTATGGGCTGTAGTAAGAGCTCATGAAATGTGTGATGTAACCATAAAAAGCATCTAATACTGATACCAAATGTGGGTATGAGATGATGTTGAATAACTTTTCTTTGAGGAAATCATTATTAGACCTGACTCCAGTAATAATATGTCTAAAATCTTAGACGGAGGAAGCCTATCATCTTTACCACATTCTGCTTTGGTGGGGCCAGCCTCATCTCCGATGGTGGGCTCAGGAGAACCAGTATCAGTTCCTGACAACTTGCTGAAAATCTGTAAAGCAAAGCCAGTTATTTTTAAAGGTAAAAACCCCAACCCCCCAACAAGACCTTAAATCTTTTTTGTGAGAGACATAAAGATACGTCCTACTGCTAAACACTGCTAAAGCTGACAATTTTTAAAAAGGTTTACTATTAAAACTGTTTAATGCATACATGAAAAATTATGAAATTAATGTGATGTGTACAAACATTGTTTATTTTGTAGGTCATGGAAACTTCCCATACCTTTGTGGGAATATTAACGATGTGATAGTGAGTCCTTTGTTGTACACCTGTTACAGAAATTCGCAGTCTTTATCTAGAGCATATGAACAATACGGCACCTCCACAGTACAGCCTATTTCAGAGGAAATGCAGCTCTTACTGACTGTCTACTACCTTGTTCAACTAGGTAAGATTATTTTACATCCAGATAGACTGCAATTAATATATTGCATGCTGGCAAATGAGAAAGGGAATATTAGGGCAGGACAATACTAAATATCAGTCTTAGGACATGTGATATTAAACAATTTCATTTGTGGTAATGAAACAAAACTAAATAATTAGTTCTTGAAGCCCAAACAGATTGAAATATAATCATACAAAGTTCATCTTCTCCTATAATCTGGGACCTCAGCACCTAAAAATAAAAAAAGGAAAAGAGCTGTAATTCACTGTTCTTGCACACAGTCTGTGGTTTAGAAGTAGTATTATGCTGAGACAGGCAGCACTCAACCTCTTAAATATTTCTAATTACTGATACTCAGGTTCCAGTTAGGGCAGCTTTACTTGAGTATCACAAAAGCACTTCAAAAGGAAAAATTTGGTTCACATCTGCCAAAGGCAATAGAGTCATGCACGCATAATCTGAAACATGATCATCTCTAAAAAAGTAGATATTTTGGAAAAAAAAAAAGTTTTTAACTCAACAGTTTTGTTTAATTGTTTCATAACACTTTCCTCTTAATTTTTTTTTAGCCTCGGACCAGGTCCCTTTGATTGAGGATTTGGAACAAATATTCATGCGCTCATGGCGGGAATCACACCTGTCTGAAATCCGTCAGTACCAACAGGCTATTCCGCAGACCTTTCCTCAAGTGGCCAGCCAGATCGCACCAGTGACTTCAGCTCAGCTCCCCTGGCTGGCAGGCCTCGCAGCCAGCTCCTGTAATGATAGTGTCCATATCATTGAGTGCAGCTACTCTCTGGCTGAAGGGCTCTCAGAAATGTTTAAGCTGCTCATTGAAGGAAAATTAATAAAGACAAACTATGTGGTGATCATATGTGCCAGTAGAAATCGAGCCATTGATTCCTGCATCGTGATAACAGGTGAGATCCCAAGGCAAAACAGTAATTCAATGCTATGAGGAGTTTGGTTGGAGTTTCAATAAGCTGCCTCCGAAAGCAGAACTTTGACCAACAAATAACGGGTTTTGATGAACCCAACTTGATGCTGTGCAGCTGGGTCTCTCCCCAGCAGATCACATTCTGCCTGCATTATCCTTTTTCTCACCAAGGCATCCCAGCCAACACTACTACAAACAAGTAATGGTGAGTTACAGCACACGTGGTGCAGAAAGCTCTCCTGCTCTGTGTGTGACTGGGATATTACTGCGAGCAGGGGACCAAACATTTTCTTAGCTTCTGAAAGATGGTCTTTCAATGTCATTGCCTTCAACAACCTGTTGAGGGCTATGCTGATAATTAAATAAATTATTTGAATAGCCGTTCAAAGATTCATTATGAGTGTAAGATAACTGACAATTCCTTTGACTATTTATATGCTCTTTTTATATACTGCATCAACAAATATTTCCTAAAAAGGGAACGAAACACAAAGAATTATAAAACATGAATCTACCATACAGGTGTCTGGTGCGTACATGTATAGGAGACAGAAAAGACTCATCTCTGCCATTTTTGTGTGTGTAGCATTCATTTGGCTGGGTAGTATTTTTATTATGACTTGGAACATTTTTACTTCAGTTTGAAGTGCTTTCAAAATTACTTTTTTGTCTTTTAGGAAAGTATCAGGCAAGAGTTCTGTCTGAGAGCATGCTCACTCCTTCAGACTACCAAAAAGAAGTTAACTATCAGCTGGTCACAGGGAAAGTGGAAACTCTGGGGTCCTTCTTTAGCACACTATGCCCAGGTACCTAACAGGTTATAAAGAGGCGTGTTTCCAAGTCCCTGAAACTTTTAAGTCAGAGAAAATAGCTGTGCTTATTACCTTTCCAGAAGCAAGACATTATTAGAAATATATAAATATGCAGGACAAAGTTGTGAATGTACATTTGAATTGAAATTCCTCCTAAAAGTGTCAGTTTCTAAAATCCCTCAGTTTCATAAAAATATGCCAGCAAATAGCTGAGCATATTATTCTTAGCTACACAAACCCATACCCATATGAATGTATAAATTCTTTTGCCCTAAGCACAGAATTCATTTAGACCATGATAAAAGAGAGTTACTTTATCAAAGGAAGGATTTGTCCTTTCAACTTACCATACTGTGAACTTGATCATGATGCATGGGAAAGAGAGGAAAATTGCAGAGAGCCAGGATCAGTGGATCATTTTTTAACTGAGTATACTGAGGATTGCTATAGGCAGGATTATCTGGGGATGGATCCAGCCACATGGAAAGTTAAACCGTATCACACAACTAGAGCAAATGCAGCATATTTGTCAGTGTTAATGGGATGTCACAGTCCCTTTTGCCATTCATGTCACGTCGGTAAATCTGTACTTAGATCACAATAACCCTTCTGGATGTGTCATGATATTTTGAGCGGTCGCTTAAGAGAAACTCGTTTTTCTTGAACCATCATGTAGTTATGTTAGTGTATCTGCTCTTAGTATCTTCAAAGTACGGTTCTCAAAATCACTTTTGCTATTGTTATTGTTTGAGCAGAAGAAGTAAACAAGCATCCTAAAAATATTTGCCATCTATATCCACTGGATTGCACTTCACGGGGCAGACCGTGCCTTTCTGAGCTCAGTGCAGACGTGTTCAAACATCTTTTCAACTGCTGAGGAAAATATGAAATACTCAGGACAGACACACTGTATTCTCTGCACAGCTTTCATCTGTAAGCAGGGCCCCTGCTGAATAGAATAGGATATATTTGCGGACATGCACGGTTCAGTAAAACACTCCTTGCTTGCTTCAGCATTGCGTGCAGCTACAAAACTCATATTTCTATGTCAGCTTTACAGGGAATTATTTTTCTTTCTGTCTCACAAAAATGTTAAAGATTTAAAAATATTTATCAGATTTTCCAAAGCTTCTTGTAATCCTTGTTAGTGAATAGTATAGCTCCATGGTCTGAACATAAACTAAGCCAGTTTCATGTCTTTTTTGTTGCTGATTTGCACCAGGGCCTTGAGGCTAGTTTTCTACCATCCTCCATAAATGTCCTAGCCAGTGGTCTGCAGAGCTGGTCTGTCATTCCCTGGCCTGATCTGCCTTTTATTAGTGTGTTGTGGTTTATCCTTGGCCAGCAACTAAGCACCACACAGCTGCTCACTCTCTCCCCGCAGTGGGATGGAGGAGACAACCAGAGAAAAGGTAAAACACTTGGGTTGAGATAAGAACAATTTAATAGGACAGAAAAGGAAGAAAATAATAATAATAATGATGATGATGATAAAAAATATACAAAACAAGCGATGCACAATGCAGTTGCTTACCACCCGCTGACCGATGCCCAGTCAGTGCCCGAGCAGCAGCCGCACCCCCCTGGCCAACTCCCCCCAGTTTTTTTTGTTCAGCATGATGTCACATCGTATGGAATATGCTGTAAAAACAGATGCAATAGCAAATAACAAGAAGGTTCCTGTATAAAACAGCCAATAAGCCAAGGGCAGGATAACTAGCTAGCATATATAAAGCTCTTTAAGATCTATGAAACAAAATCAATATGAAATGCAGCACTTAATAACATGGATGTTTATTGCACTATCCCTTCAATTTGATAGAGGGTGACATTGATCTTTTGCTGGAGAAATTTTATCAGGAAAACCAAGGGCACATCTCTTCATCACTTTCTGCTTCAGCGAATAAACCAACAGTACTGAATGGAACTGGAGCAGCTGCCTGTACAAGTAAGTAAGGAGGATTTTCTGAAGAGGTAACAGAGTAGGGTACTTGAGACCAGGTCTCTGGGTGTGCAGTTATATCTATCTGGGCAGAGTCCTGGGCTCTTGAAGGCAAAGGTCCTGAGGCAAACAGCAACTCCTGTCTTGGGATATTCAGATTTACACTGATGGATGCTCTGCTTCATTCCACTGGGTATTGTAGTCTCTGAAGCCCTAAGTCTTACTTTTATGGTAGCAGAACACTATTGCACAAGTTCAGTTTCAGCTCTCAGACATTTAAGCGACCTATAGGCCCAAAATGTCCAAATGCAGAAAGATTTCTTTGCACAGTCCATATAGATTTTCATAAACTGGAACTCCAGTCCATAAGTGAAGTACCTTAAAGAGTAGATCATTCTTTGCCAGACTCTAACATTTTGTGTTAGATTAGACTTTGGGCATATATCTAAACAGAATTTTGCCTTTTTCCAGGTTATGAGATTGAACGACATCAGATTCGTCCATTCCAGCTAGCAGTGGCTCAGAAATTGCTGTCTCATATTTGCTCAATTGCTGACTCCAGCACTCAAAATCTTGATTTGGGTTCCTTCGAGAAAATTGATTTCTTGATTTGTGTTCCACCCTCTGAAGTGACTTATCAGCAGACTTTGTTCCATCTCTGGCACTCAGGTGCTCATTAGTTAGCTTTATTTTAGATTTACAGGAAATCGTTAAATGCATTTCTATCTGGAAATACTGACATTTGTTCCATTTCTTTAGGTATTTTGTTAGAACTTGGATTAGAAAAGGAACATCTTACAAAGCCGAGGCTGGAACAGTATGTTATGAAACTAGATGCAGAAGCGCAGATTAAATTCAAAGTCTTTTTACAAAACTCTGTGCAGAATCCACATACACTATTTGTCCTAATCCACGATCATGCACACTGGGATCTAATGAGGTAAGAAAACTGTATCTTATTTTTAGAGAAATTATTATTGTTTGCATTAGCTCTCAAGATCAGCTTCCTGATTTATCCCTTCCTTCATCTTTGTTTGCATCTTTCCGCTAACTTTCTCTTCCCATGCGTTGAGTAAACTTGTTTTCTTTTAAGGTCCTTCATGACTTACTCTTATCCTGCTTATTATATTATGCCTCAGTGGAACATTTCAGCTTTTCTTGCTCACCATTCTTATCTTCTTTCAGCCACAGCTATTGTTTTTTTGGCTGATTGTCATTTGTTCAAAGGAAAGCTTCCTGTGAAAGTACACAGAGCTCATTATCCTCTGTCAGTGTCCTCTGGGCTGTAAAATATGCAAAACCCCTCCACAGTAAGTAGACAACTAGTGAGCCAACACTGCTGCTTATTTTTTTAACTGATTGGGAATTTTCCAGTACAATGTTTTTTCTATCCAGAATCACTGATTTGTAAGAATTGAAAGCTTCCGTGGATACATAGTAATGTCAGGTAGACTTCTCAGGGAAGCAGGGAGGTTTCTATCTGTTTGCCGAGTTCCTTATCAGCTCACTTGTGTAACTCATTTCTTCCCTCGGAGAGCCCTGTTTCCTTGGCTTCTCAACAGTCTGCCTGCTGAGAAGTTGGGCTGCTTTGGCTTTCTGGCTCCTGAGGCACTGGGGAGCTTGGAGGACATAGTGAATTCCAGAAACACCAACATATTCCAACTTTGGGAACATGGTAGTGTTTCTGAAACCAAAAACTATGGACTCTTGCTTGTGAATGAAATGAAAAGGTCTTGTCTTTCACACTGGCTAAGAATGATGATTTTCACCAAAACTTTGCATTTGGCGGTTTCCTGTTCAACTCCTCTATATCTTAGGAACTTAGATGACCTACTACAGCTGTCACAGCCTTTAAGGCATCTATTCATAGAACATCCTTGAGTGGTAGGGAAGTACCTGTATTGCTGCTTAACTCTGATATTTTTTCCTCTTATCTAATAAACATATGTAAGTGACGAATATTTAAGTGACTGTTCTGCACAGCAGGATTCATGCCATCTAACTGAAGTCTGTTAAATGAGGTGCCTAAAACAGGAGTGTAATTGCCTGGGATTGCCCATATAGTCACAAAAGAGACACGGGCATCTCTGAGGGCTGACTTCGATCATGGGTGGACACAACCAATTTCTGGAGTTACTTATCTCTCTCTGCTGGTAACAGAAGGAGCTTGCAGTGACTAGGCTTGTAACTTAGTCACTGCACGTAAATGCCAAAAATTAAATAGCATGTATTTGGACGGAATTTTTACACTGGAGCAAGGAATTGACTGTAGGTGTTCCATGATGCTGGCATTTGCCCTAACAATAACTGTTCTTCCCTTTCATAATAGTTCTATCACAGGTAGTTTCCTTCTGTTTTTCTGTCATACTGACTTACTGTCTGTCATTTTCTATCTTGATTTTTGTAGGTAAGAATTATATTTTCTTGAGGGCAGCACTAACAATCTGGCCAAAGTTACTACAGGACTATGTGTCTATTGGTGACTGCCAAAACATCAGCTTCCTTTCACCCTTTATCTCTCATATTCTGGTAGCTGTAAGGGACTGGTAATTTGCTAGCTAGGGAACTTATCAAACTTACAGAACTCTTCAGCTGCAGTGAAATAATTTGCATTTCTTTTCCCATCCTTCTATGCCACAAAAGCAGGGCAAAGGAGAGTTCTAAGTTCCTTGTACATGTTTAACTTCGATTTCACATCCAGGTTAAAGCTATTCCACCAACACAAATGTTCCCTTGTGCTGATCATTTTGGAGCGTTTTGGGTTTCTTTTTTGCAGTGCTATGCATAGCCTTTATCCTCAAACAGAACTGTCTACAGGACTTGTTGATAGACTGTTGAACTGCAGGGAGGTGAAAGAAGCGCCAAATATTGTGACCCTCCATGTGACTTCCTTCCCCTATGCGCTGCAGACACAGCATACTCATATCAGCCCTTACAATGAGATCCACTGGCCTTCTTCATACAGCAATGTAAGATGGATGCTTTGAGGTGATTTTGTGAGATTTTCATAAGTTATTTCACATTTACATATTTGGCAAAACTGTGGAGGCCCTATGATTTTCGTAAACAAGAATGAAGTTTGCATGGCATCTTTTTCTTGTTCAGTCTGTGGCAAGTTCTTTTTCCCTTTGCTTATCCTATCATTTCTTGCTTTTTTTCTTTATTCCTTTTGTATCTTCTATAAACTGTAGTAGCTCTGCTAAAAATCTTTGAGCTACATAAATAGAAACCATCTGAAAATCTGTCTCTAGTGCCTAACTGCATAAATATATGTACATACATGGATTTTCTTCATATGTGTGCATATTTATTCCATACATAGCTGTTCTGTCTGTGTATATGTATATGTGGCGAGAGAAAAAGAGAGAGAGAAAGAAAGAAGGACAAATTGGGTCAAACTTCTGTTCTCTCAGAAAAATTATTTCTATTTCTTTCTCTCCTTGTTTTAATATGTCTGAGTAGATGTATGCTTATTAGACAATGTGATTGCAAATATATCACATACCAATGGTTAATCAATTGTAAATTAATAATTAATAGACTTTACCTTTATATTTTTATTGCTTCATTTGCTTTAGGGTGTAGATTTATACCGTGAAAACAAGAAATACTTTGGACTGTCAGAATTCATTGAGTCCACTCTCTCTGGACATAGTATTCCACTGCTTCGGTACGACAGCTCTTTTGAAGCAATGGTCATGGCTTTGGGAAAGAGGTACGGTACCCTCACACGTATCAGGCAGTTCTCTGAGCAAGCCATAGTTCTGCTTTTTACTGTGCACCTGGATCTCATTTCTGTGAAAACCAGAGCACAGGATGCTATTGCATATCCATGTCTCTCCCTTCCATAGATTGGGGATTGAGACGGGGTGTACCTGGGCTTGGGAACTTGGAGTGCTCATTGGATGCTGCCTACATGTTCAGTCCTCTTGGAAACAAGAGTGAGTTGGTTCAGGTTACAGCTTCAGTAAGAAAACAAAAGAAACACCACAATACCCCTGCCCCTTAAGAAAAACACATAATGAAGAATACTATTCTCAATGATAAGAGAATATATTTTTTATTGATGATATTGCTGAGTGCTTTAGCAAATATTCTGTGATAAATTTTGTAACAGCAGTAAAGTCTTGGTAAAGTAAATTGATGTAACCTTATTGGACTACTTGCTTAGTAAATCTTTACTAAGAAATGGAGAGACAACATCAGTTCTGATTGTGAAATGATGCCTTGCAAAGACTGTCCAACTGCAATTTGGTGAGAATCTGTTGTATAGTAGGAATGAAGGATTCTTTACAGGAGAAAATCCTGAGTTTTCTATATTTTGTAAAAATGAGCTTTTTCACTTTAGCCTTTAATACTTCACTATTTAATTCACCATTTATTTCAGGTTCCCCAGATTACACAGTGCAGTGATAAGGACTTTCGTCCTCATACAACACTACTCTGCAGCTATGATGGCAGTGTGTGGTCTTTCTCAGATGAAGAATTACACCTCAGTTGAAACTCTGGAAATCATCCAAAACCTAATAAACTCTTCAAGACAATGTCCTAGTGGTCATGGCCTCATGGTAGTGTTGAGAATTCCCTGTACTCCGCTGGCTGCAGTGGCATATGAACGTCTGTATAATGTAAGGGAAAGACTAGCCCTTGAAGATAACTTTGAAATAATCTTGGGAAATCCTAATTCTGGAATCACAATAGGGAAGCACTTTGTGGAGCAACTAAAGGTAACTTGCAGAATGACATATACTGGGAAGCTTCATTAGATGGGTAGGTGGGGAGACTTTACTGGTGAGAATTATGGTCGTGAGCTGAAGTGCGGGTCTTACTAGTAAAAATAAAAACTACCATAAGAAGCATTACTTTTATCTTTTAGACATACTGTCTGTGACTCCTCTACTGTCCTACCTCTGATTAATACTCAGTGGAATATTGACTAATGTGGCTAGAACTTGACTTCCAGCAGCAACCCCCCCAAACAGGTGAACTGCTTTTATCTACAGGAACCATGAGGAATAAGGAAAAAAGCCAAATAAAATTGTCACAGTTTTAGCAGAATTTTCTTGCAAAATCATCATAGTGCAAAAAGATTTTAATCAGTGACCAGTTGAGAGTTATATTATTCTTGCCACCAGCAGGTGGCATGAAGGCACCAAATCAGTGATGCTAGTTATGGGTCCTAGGACACCCCGGCATTCACAGCTCAGAACTTTATGCTTTCTGGACCATGTGTTAGTTTATGGATTGATTTATATCCTTTAGGTCCAGAGTCTTGGGTCATCTGTTTAACAAAAGCCTTTGATACTGCCTTGCTTTTCATAATATTACCATCATCTGATCACCAAAGCAAAAATGTATTTACATTCTAGGATGATATAATATAGGTACACTCTGCGCTATGTCTGATTTAATACATGTTAGATGAAGTCATTTGAGATCCATGAAATTATCAGGAAAACTGATAGCTTTGTGGGAGAGCAGGAGACTTCAGAGGGTAGCAAGTGAGGACAGTGGCACATGTGTGTTGAACACTTCCAGCTTTCCCCTATTCCTCTAAGGTGAAAAAGTCTTATTCCTAGCTCATTTTCTTCCTTGGACTCAGGCATCCATACATTATCTGCCTCAAGAAGCAACATTCTGTACTCTTCTCTCCCCCAAAGCTCCTACTCAACTTTACTGTCCATGATACCATATCCACTCTACCCATCTTTGCCCTGGCCTCAGTGCTATGCAGCTGGGAAGCTGGGAGCCTTTTCAGAATAGAACATACTATCCCAATCTCCTCAGACTTACAGCAGGCAGATTGCTACCTGTAATGCTCTAGGAATTGTGCAATCTACCTATGTTGAAATTGGCTCTGGTCTGTGGCTTCCCTTGGTGGAACATCCACCCACTGTACAAACCGATTCATCAAATGGATGATAAAAGTATGTATTTCCGTAATTTTATTTGTCCTATATAGATATGTCCAACGGTGTGTCTTACCTTATACAGGTCTGGCAGAAAATAGAAGATGTAGATTGGAGGCCACAGACCTATTTGGAATTGGAAGGTTTGCCTTGTATATTGATATTTAGTGGTATGGATCCACAAGGGGAGTCTTTGCCACGGTAAGAAGACCCAGTATTTTCTCAGTGGCAGTTTTTTATCCATTGCTTACCAAATGCCTAAAGATTAACTGTGTAATTACTTGTGGGAGAAGAAAACAGATTTCAGTGTCAAGATGTTTCTTTTCCATTTTTTGGCAGTTTTTATGTCATAAATACAAACCCCATATTATTAATAATAACCTCCTGTTTATAGCAAGATATAAATAGCTCAGAAAATATTATGAGAGTTGTCCCAGTTCAGAGGAGAGAATAACAGTATGTGGAAAAAAAAGTGTAGCTACTTTAGATACCTTAGGGTAGCTGAACATCTGCATGATGCTGGCATATATGCTATATAGGATGTGTGGAGAGGTCAGTGCCTTCTGGAATGGCGGCTGGAAGCTGGGCAGCATGCCCTGGGGCACTAAATGCTTTCGTATGTTCAACTGAATCCCATTCTGTCTGTTAGGCTTAGAACCCAAATGATTATTCTTTTTCTCATGCTGATGCTAAAGTTCAGTGCACTAGATTAAGCTGCATAACTAGATTAAGAAAAAGAAAAGTGTATGCACCACAGTGGTAAACTTATTAAGCACAAAAGATATACTGTGTTCTATCTCATCCATAGTTTAAGCAGATCATGAAAAAAATCCCCTTTGGCTGTGTTTGTAAAAAAAAATAAGGGAGTAGATTACAGTGAGTTTTCATACTACCCCTTCTTGTTTCTCTCCAGGTCACTGAGATACTGTGACCTACGTTTAATAAATTCATCTTCTTTGGTACGGACAACCTTGGAGCAAGAACTTGGTTTGGCAGCATACTTTGTGAGCTCAGAAATTCACACAGAGAAAGCAGTTGTGAATGATGTGTTAGAAAGTGACCCAGAGAAACTAAGCAGCACTGATAATGAAGATGAAGAAATAGCGACGGAAGGTATTATTAGTAGTGATAATAAAAGAAGCTGTAAAATGATTGAATTGTATTAGGAAAAGCAGGATTGTATGGATACCTACTCGGTGAGGGTTTCTGGAGTTAGGCTTACTGAGTCAGCTCTGCTCCTCAGTTTTGCTTCATCTCATTGAACCTGTGTTTTCTCACCCTCCCTGCCCAAGGACTGCTGCTGCTGCAGCATTTTAATCTCTTGCAGTCCTGCAGTCCTGCTGCTGCATCTGTTCTCTCTCTCTGTTTTTTGGCTTCCTTTTCTCCCCTCCCTCCCTACCTCCTTTGCCCCATATGTTCCAGCAGCCGCAAAGCAGAGCTCGAGTGGGTACATCCAGTGATGCTCGCTGTTTGGAGTGCTGTGCTGTGTCGCCCTCCCCGCAGCAGGGAAGTGTTTGCTTTGCTGTCTGGGAAGCAGTGGCCCGATCCCCTCCCTCACAGCAGGGGCAACTCCACCTAAACTGTCCCTGACTAATGCTACCGAACCTATGCTTACATACTGACAATGATGAAGATTCCTCCCAAGGAAACTGTATATAGTACAGCTGAGTAGTCTTTAGTTTGTAAGGTATTAAGTAGTATGGCTAGAAAATATAGCTGAACATAATAACTTCTGAGTACTCCTTGAAAATATCCATGAATTCAAATTGACAGTGTAGAGTTGGTGAGTTTATAATTTCTTAAGAGAGCGATTAAGAACATACAAATGTGTAATCCAACAAAAATAATTCACCCAGGAACTGTTGGGGTTTTCTTTGAGTGATAGTGGGTGGGCGTTATCAATTATCATTAAGTTCTTTACATTTTTCTTTACTGCCTATTGTGCCTTGCAACTGTGGAAAACAGAATTTTTATCTCTGTAGGTTATTTAAATCTCAAACTGCTTGCCTTCATTTCCTTTTCTATACTATGAGGAGGAAGAAAGCTGGTTACTGTTCACCTATGAGTCCTTACTCATTGATAATAAGGATAGCAGAACAAGCAGAACAAAATACTTAGTTTAATCAAATATGTGCTTTTCATAGAGGAATTAAATACCTGAGGACATACTCAGACTGTCTACAGTAGAGGCCTACTTTAGATGTGATGAGTACTTCTGTCCCTTTAGTTGAAGTACGCCGAGACTGTCTGTGATCTCAGTCAAATGGGCACCTAAGTTGTTAGGCATCTAAGTTGTACAGTTGCTCTCCTAGTCCATGAGGTATGGTATGCTCCTCCAGAGTCCAATTCAGAACACCTGAGATAGACTTACAGTCTAAGTTTTCTGCTGGCAGTGCTCATGTCTCTGTTTATGATGGTAAAAGTGTACAGAAACAAGCATTTTAACTTAGAAGCCTAAGCTAGGAACCTCAAATGAATATCCTTGGTGGCCGTCCAAATATGGATTTTCATCACCAAAAGCTGAGATATAATCTGGCCATAAAGCTGTAATGTATGGAGTAGGAGGTAATTTCATAACGTATTGACAAAATAGAGCTTGTTGCCTGTTGTTTTCCCTGACGCTGGATTAGTGAGGAAAGTAAGACATGGATAGAAAGAGAAAACATGGTTGAGACATGCGTAGCAGTTACCAGCTCCTGGCTGCAGCATTGATTTTGTGAAGCTATTGCAGCTCACCATAGTTAGATTAGCTCATAGGCTAATCCAATATTGTGTGGTAGGAACAGATACTCTCCACACTCAAAACTGTCAGAATGAGGACAAAACCCACACAAACTCTTGTATGCTTTTCGCTACTTTGACAATGTAGCTGTGCCTTCTTACAGGCTTACTGAAATTATATTTTGTTTTTGTTTTCCCCTACTACCACTCATGAAACAGGTTCTACTTCAGAAAGGAGAAGTCCTATGAAAAGAGAAAGATCTTGTTCCCATGACTCTGCATCTTCATCTCTCTCTTCAAAAGCTTCCAGTAAGACCTTCCTTAAGATCATCTCTGTTAAGTTACATTTAGGACATAAAAGACACCTTTTATTCAGCTAATTAGAGAAATAATAAAAGGCGTCAATCACTAAGGTTTTGGTAAGGCCTATTTTAATGGAATCACTAAAGATAACTTTAAAAAAAGAAGCATCAGACTTCTGAAATATAAGAAATAAGATCTTGTCTTTCTTGAAAAATAACCATAGGGTGGGGTGCCTAAACCAGGCACTTCTTTAATATGTGCCACTGAGGTATGAATCCTCAGTACCATGTGGCTGAGACTGTTCACTGAAGCTATGACAATTTATGAAAAAGGAGACATGCTTCACATTTTTAAAAAATATTTTGAAAATCTGTAGGAGAAAAAGCATGCTTGGCCTCATTGGTATTTTTACCTTTTTGTTTTTGCTCTGGAATGTTCACTCATTAATTTTGCACTGTTTGAAAGCTCTTTTGGAGGTCGACAATTTTTTAAATCTTTGGTTCCTTTTTAATCTACAAACTGATGTAGAAAACATGAGGCAATGTTGAGAACTACTACAGCTCTTTTGTCTGATAAATTTCTTTACATGCTTTTTATGCGGATAATATTAAGAGGAGAGTTGAATAAAAGTGGGCAATATAAATTGTATCATAACTTCCTAGGAGTCGCAATCTCATGCAGCTTTTTAAAACATGTTGGTTTTTGATAGTAACAGCAAATTCTTTTTGATCTAATTGTAGTTTTCAACATGGTGACATGCACAGGTGCATGAACACCTCAGGTGTTCAAGGAACGTGTGGACGTGGCACTGCAGGACATGGTTTAGTGGGCATGGTGGTGTTGGGTTGATGGTTGGACTTGGTGATCTTACAGGTCTTTTCCAACCTTAATGATTCTGTGATTCTGTGATATTTGGCCCATGATTTCTTTTCTACAGGTGCAGTGGTGGTTACAAAAGGTAAAAAGTCTTGAAAACATTTGGATAAGCTTCATTAACACTTTAATTTTCAAAATGTTTTTTTCTTCTTTAAAGTTGGGCTGCTCATCAGTTTCACAGTGTCCATGTGGCCTGCCTGTGGCTTTGGGGCCTCAATTTGCCTGTGGTTAAAGAAATCTTTTTTCCTTCCTTTTTTTTCTGGCATTTTGAGGGATATCAGAGTGGTTTTACTTGAAACCATTCATACTGCTGGCGATATTTTTGTATTTATTGCTAATGTCCTTTACTGGCTGCTTTAGATTCATATGCATCTAGAATATATCTTACTATTTCTTGAGACCAAGAGAAACTATGGACTCTTATTAATTCAAAATGTGGGCTTTTTTTGAGAACCAAGACTGTTTTTTTCACCATGAGAGGAAAGCTGGTTTTATTTATGTTCAGCTTCAGACATTCCAATTACCATGTGGAGACTGATTCCTCAGCCACTTCTCAATCTACTTTGAAGACTGTGAAATATTTGCATCTCCTCTTTGGACTTCACTAAGATGCTCAGAACCGCTTAAAATGAAGCCTTAAACTTTCAAGAAATCTTAGTAGTTAGAATATATAAGGTAGAAATACATCACTTTCAGAAAATCAGCAATTAGCTGTGGGGTATATCTACACGACATATTCAAGGCCGATATTCGTGAGTTCAGCATGTGCTCTGAGGTGACCAAAAGCTGTATGAATGCATTAATGCACTATGTAGCACCAGGGACTTGAGAGCCAGGTTTTATTAGACCAGACTAAGTGCTGCTGTGACGCAGACACATGAGTGTCAGATCAGATCTGACTCAGAGCTGAGGACTGTTTCTAGATGTCAGCCTGCACAGACATTTCTGTAGTCTGATGGGGTAATAGCCTGGGAATACTTATTTTCTTACACTCTTTTAAACGGTGGTTTCAGTAATTTTGTATTTATCTTGAGTGATGAAAGTATTTGATGAATACCTTAAGCAAGGAATGAATGAGTGAAGTAGAGGACAGGACAATCATTGACATCTTTCCTATGCACTTCAGTACTTTAAAAGCCACTTTCTGTGTTGAGATTATACTCCAAACTAGTCCCATTTTGACTTCCTGTACGAGAAAGGTGAAAGCAAGAACAGGAGTGGGATTGCAATGTTTGATGGACACTCTATCTAAATGATTATCACTAGCAGACATAGTTCCACTGTGTTGAAATACAAATTTTCTTTTAGTTACAGCATTCTGCAGTGAGTCATCTCCTCCTTTAATAGCAGCAGGGGATACAGCAAAATCCCCCCACCAAGTCCTAAGCAACAGCGCTGAAGAAACTACAAATAACTATGAAAGGCAGAAGCAGAAAGTAGACAAGGGGGCACAAACAACAATCAGCAAAGACTTGCCACCAGTAACTGAACAGCTGGATACGAAACAAAACATAAAATGTGCCCAAATTTCCATCACCTCATCATCCTCCTCACCTTTCTCCTCCTCTTCTTCCTCCTCTGCACCTACTCATAACTCCTTTATCCTACAGACCTCTCAATGCTCCATGACCAAAGCATCAAAACAGCCTCCCATAGTTTTCCTGCCCAAACTGGTTTATGACATTATTACTTCTACAGACAGCAGTGGACTTCCCAAATCATCTTCCCTCTTGCCTTATCATTCTGTTATGTGGGCAAGTTCTTTTCGTCCTCTTATGAGTAAGATGATGACTTGCACAGAGCAGTCTCTATACTACCGCCAATGGACGGTTCCCAAGCCAATCCATATGGACTACAGCAATAGAAATGAGGGCAGAATGGACACCTTTCACCCAAGGAGGCTGCTGCTGAGTGGGCCACCACAGGTGTGTAATAAGAACAAGGTATTATCATTGATTTATTTTGTTTAATTTTATCATAATCTCAGAAAAAATAGATTAGTTATTACTATTCATACTTGAAGGGTTTTTTTGGTGGCGAGTAAGTTGCTTATATTTTATTTTCTAATCCCTTCTAATAAAATAATCTTCCTTTCTTTACTGTTAGCCTGAGTTCAAAGACAATGAAGCTGCAGCAATGTTAATTTTCTGTCAGTCTCTCTCCATTAAAATGTTTTAAAAAATAGTTTGCTCAAGAGATAGATTTCATGTATAATTTCAGTTTGTTGAAGTTGAATATGCATTTACATTTTAAATAAAGATCAAAGATCTTCACAAAACCACTTTCTTATGATCAATCTGAAGACAGTTTCTTATGATCAGTCTGACAGTATTGCTCTCTACAATTACCTGAAAGGAGGTTGCAGAGAGGTGGGTGCTGGTCTTTTCTCCCAAGTGAAAAGTGATAGGATAAGAGGAAATGGCCTCAAGTTGCGCCAGGGGAGGTTTAGGCTGGATAGTAGGAAAAATTTCTTTACTGAGAGAGTAGTGAAACATTGGAACAGGCTGCCCCGGAAGGTGGTGGAGTCACCATCACTGGAGGTGTTCAAGGAACATGTGGACATGGCATTGCAGAACATGGTTTAGTGGGCATGGTGGTGTTGGTTTGATGGTTGGACTTGATCTTACAGGTCTTTTCCAACCTTAATGATTCTGTGTGATTCTGTGTGTTTCTTTGTAATTAAGTTATTTTCTCTGTTTCCTCCACACAGCAGACAGAAATAGAAGCTGTTGTAAATAATACATGCAAGAAGGCCAGTTCAACATTAGCAGAGCCATATTTACAAGATGAGTAGCTGACTCAAGAGTTGTTAAATTACTATGAAAAGATATTTAGAAATGGGTTTAGTCCTACGAAGTTTCTTCTCTTCTAAATTCTCTAAGAATGTTTAGCACTTATCTCTGAGCAAGGTATCTCCTAGTTCAATGCACATGTTACATGCTAAAGGTAATATTGTGCCTCTCATGTTCTGCTGAAGTACGAAGCAACAGGAAAAGCCACCATGCCTACTGAGAGCATATATATGTCCTGTGAACCTCAGAAGTCAAAAAGGGTAAATCCAAACCAAGATAAAGACCCATGTTTCCAGTTATTGTAACATCAACCCAAAGAATTGATCTAAAGATAGTTAATGATTTAACTTGCCACATGATCCACTCTTCTATGCCCATCCATTGCAAAAGAAAACTACATATTGCTATTTGTTAGATGTTTGTATTCCATTGTACATGCAAATTTATGGTGCAGTAGAGTAGAAAGAGCATAAATAAGCTTTTCATATTGGGACTTCCTGCAAATGTACTGTAATTCATAAAGGATTCCAGAAAGTACTCTGATGAGCAGTTTTTCACTGTCCATTCCTTTGTTCTAAATTGTCCATGTTTGCCAAAGATTGAAGTATTATGTGATCAAGAAACTGAATTTCATACTCAGCTGCAGCATAAAAATGAATACATTCTGGAAGAGAGTTGTTCATTTCCATCTCAAAGAAAAACACAGTCTGTGACAATTTTTGTTAGAATTTTGTATGCATACACATAAAACCCTAAAGCCACCCTAAATATCCAGATTAGCCGATAAGTAAATATTTCTTTGGCATTCATTTGGTTATGGGTCACAAATGTAAACCCGTGATTCTCAGAATAGTCATTCAGAGACTTCCTGACAATTATGTACATTGGAAGGCAATACATGCATTATTTTTACAAGAGGCTTTAGGAAATGCAGCAAAACCTGGATAGTTATAGAATAGATCTATATATTTATCTGTAAGTTAGCTCACATCATTGAAGTTAAGCCATTGGTTAGTGAGTATGAATAAATATGCACAACCATGAACAACACATATCATATCTATGGCTAGCAATCTACTCCCTAGTGCACCCAAGAAAATGCCTATAAGGAAGCCTAAATTCACTAAAATATTTTTCTCAGAAACATTCATCTTAAAGTTCCCCAAACTGCAGATCAAGGTTTTGCACTTTTGTTTTTTAACTGGATATTACAGCTTTGAACTAGCATTTTCCTTAAGCGTGGAAACTGCTCGTGAGCACAGCTCAGCCCTGTGGCACCACACCCAGGGAATGCAGCAAGCATGTCTTGAGACACTTTCTAAGGAAGAAAACTGCTGCCCATATTATTTGGTTTTCCTCTACTCCTATTAAAATCTTATTACAATGGGCTTATATACCACTCAGCTTATGTAAGAAAAATATAAGGGAAATACTTCCTATATCTATTATTAGCTGTGTTTTAGAAAAATGTAGCAAGTAGAAACAAGGAGAAGAGTCAGCACCATTTGACCAGCTGTCTGTGGACCGTCAACATGTTTTCTGTGAATCACCATTGGTTTGCACACCACAGTTTGAAAACCACTGCTGTGGTATGTGAAGAACTATCTCACCTGGAAATTAAAAGAGAAAAGCCTTATGGAATTATTTCTCCTATTGCCATATTTCTGCAAATGTGAAGACTGAAATCAGATGATACTTTATAGCAACATGTAAGAATAATGAAGTACTTCTAGTGGTCCTTGTGTCCAGTGTCTGGAACAAGTTAAAAAAAGGGAACTCATTACTGTTAGACCTGCTGCAACAGCACATAAGTGTGGAGGCACACACATGATTTCTCTGACTGGAATAACTCTCTCTTGGATTCTTAGACAGACAGTTTGTTTTCAGCTTATCCTTGATATCTGTGGCAAGCATAGTTCAGTGGTCAAAATCTTTGGAGAGCTTTCCACTCCTCTTAGGTAGTGTATGTCTTTGACACAAAAACTAGACCTTCATACCTCTTGAATTTT
This sequence comes from Gavia stellata, assembly GCF_030936135.1. Classification (NCBI taxonomy): domain Eukaryota; kingdom Metazoa; phylum Chordata; class Aves; order Gaviiformes; family Gaviidae; genus Gavia; species Gavia stellata. Next base: position 97,527,508 of record NC_082595.1, read on the forward strand.
CTGCAGGAAGAATTTAATTCATATTCCTTCCTCCTGCTCAGCTACAGCTACACTCTTCATGAGTGAAGATCTGCAGGGTAAACATATTCTTAGTTTTTTATGGGCCAAATCACCACTTGCACTAAGGATGAAAATAGAAACCAAAATACTAAATCTTTGCAGGCCTCAAATTCCTCGGTTATCATAAGTTTTCACAAGATTTGAGATTTTTACCTTTAAGTAAGTCTTCTGGGATTTTCTTCTTCCAAGTCTGATTCATCAAACTTCTGTCTTCCAAATTCAGGTAGATGATAGAAACAAATTAGAGTAATGCTTCCATTATTTGGGAATACTGGCCCCCAAGTGCCTTATCTGTTAAGGTACTGGGCACTGCCACATGTTTGAGGAATGTCTTTCTGGGAAGAAGAGCTGTCTGTAGTAGCAGCACCCCTCGTGTCATGTACATTTTCTTTCAGGAATCGTAAAAACGCAGCCCAGTTCCAGGTACCTTCATTCTTTCAATCTGTTTGCAGCTTTTGTGTGCAGAGCGAAGACAGGATACGGAGAAAAACACCTTGCTCAGAGTACTTCCTTACCAGTTGTCATCTTTGTTAATATATTATGCTTAAGCCCAGAGTCACTAATTAGGATCCACAAGGCATCGTACTACATTTCTCTAAAGATGTGTAAAGCTACAGCCCAATCATATATCCAGTTTAAAATTTCTTTGCAGATCTTCTATTTTGTTGCAGTTGGCAGACGGAGGATGGGCAAATATGGGGCCTTATGCTTCAAAGTTGTACATATCCTGCTTGCAGGATCTCTTTGCAGCTACCTACAATGCCCAAACTATCAAAAAGAGGGGTGGTGACAGATGGGGCAAGGAGTCTTTGGAGACATGTGCAGGCTCTGTTTATTGACAGCTATTCAGTATTTTCAAACAAAGACCCTCTGTGCAGTTCCATTTTGCGTAGAGATGGTACATATAGAAAACAATAAAATAATTTTAAAGGTGCATTTACGTATCTGGGCATGCTACAAATTCAGTTGTTTAAGGTTCTTTTCTGGAGTAAACATTGATTGTAAATGAGAAATGATTCTTTTCTCATTTTCTTTTTTAAAATCTTCTCAAAACGACCTGGAAAAGGTGTTCTCTATTTCACCAATTCGTTTCTTCAGCAGCAAATGCAGGCAAACATGCAAGTGGATGGAGTCCAAATATGAATGTTGCTATGTGCTCAGCCCGATCTCTCTCCTGGCAGAGAAACATTCTGAAAATGTGGAGAGATTCCTGCAGGTTCCCACCAGCATTTTACATACAGTGTTGCTAATATCTAACAGTTCATAAAACTCACAGTACTGTATTGGACACTTTTTATGTGACGGATAATGAGATTGGGTAAGACATGATGCATGGAATATCATAAGTACATACGTTTTAGCTTAGTGGTTAGGGACTAGCACCTGTAGTCCTGTGGTTTCCAGCATTTTTGACTCATGACCCTACAGCTTTGTGTATACTTGAGTCAACTGACAACTAAGTAAGTACCACATAGTAGTAGCCTAGTCACTCCCAGACACATTGTTGAAAACCATTGGTGAAGACTGGTCCCCCAGGAAAAGAAAAATACATGATTTTGATAGAATAAGTTTTAAATGGTTACCAACAAGAAAAAGTAAGGTTTTCAGCCTGTTGTTCTGCTGACAATTCTAAGTATGTACTTCAAACAGATTAGGAATTAGTTTTAGTTTTTCAGATAGATACCTGATATCAAGGGAACAGATTGTGTACTTTTGACAAGTGATCTCTCATTTGTTTGAAATCAGGGAACTGTTAATCTGTCAGGACACCTTTTGTTTAATTAAATGATGATCAGAGGCGCTTTAAAAGAATATGTTCATAAGGGCATATAAAGGTAATTTCAGACTTGAGAGAAAACTCAAGTTTTCTCAATTGAAAGTATTTTCTTCTAGAACAAAGTATCATCAGGTTTGCCTCAGATATGGGAAGATAAGATGTTTTTGTTTAGCTCACCAATCACTAGCCATTGCAGCCACATTTAGAACCTTGTTTCAGGGTCAGTAGAAATATTCTCATTAGTCTCAATGGATTTTACATAAAAACCCAGACTGGGAGTTAGAAACATCTGGTCCATGGGCTGACTATGGTCCATGCTATCATTTCCTCTATTCAAAGTAATTTTTTTCTGTGTTCCTCCTAGATAACACAGAGTTGTGTGCTAACACATGGTCTACCATATATACCTGAAAGGCTTATTTAACCCTCCACAGGGATAACGGTCCCTTTTTCTGCCCTTGGCAAGCAACTGTTGGCAAGCAACTGTTTAAAATGCAGTCTGATTTATTAAGAACAATAGATACTGAACTTTGACCAAAACAAATGTTTACCTACTTTTGCTTCAGCTTTAAAGCCTCCCTTTGTCAAATGGTGAGAGAAAATGAAAATGTCACTTGATGTATATGGAAAATAGTAAATTCAATACTATATTTAATAATTCAACACCCTATGCTTCTGACATGTCCTAGCAGTAATGGCAGTGAAGCTGGGTTTTCAATTCTGTAGTAATATAGACTTAGTCCAAAATCTTATACCACTTTGTGCAATCAGACCGTTGCAGCAGAATATGTCCTAACTGATCTACAAGTTAACCTCCTCTGTACAGGTGTGACATTAGTCTTAAGTTGTCAGGTGGACATCAGTGCCATTCTGAGGCTGAACTATACACACACACAAGAAATCATGGCGTGTTCATTCTCCTGTGAGAGTGACATGAGCTTGCTGGTCTCTTTTTTCTCATTGAAACCCATTGTGTACTGCTTCCTCTCCAAGTCTAATGGTTTGTAAAGCTGTCTGCTTAGATATGGCATTATTTACTTGATGTTATCATCAGCAAACTTCCGTGTGGAAGACACAGAACAATTCATTGAGTAAATCATTAGCTGTGGCTTATACCTTTCAGCTGAAAAAACGATAAAAGGGCAGCAATACTATTCGGTGTAATGAAGAGAAAATGTATATAGTGTGTTGGTGGGGTAAAAAAGAAAGGAGAAAGTTATAATCTTAAGATAATTTTAAAACAAAGTTTTAAAAGGTAGTTTTAAAACAGTGGAAGGGAAATAATATATTTTCAGCACAAGAGGTGGAACAACACATCTTTACATATACTGTGTCCTCCAGGAGTGGAAGTGGCCTGCACAAGTTTTCCTATAGACGCATGCCACTTTGTTCTTCAGGATAGTCACTGTACTTCAATAGCAGTCAGTGTACTGATAAATTATGCAAATATGAAAGGATTGAGATAATTCTTTAGTTATCTTGTAGTTTGAGGAGGTTTTTTTGAACGTTTTATGAGTTTGTACGGATTTTTAAAAGTTTATTGCCTACGTAGAAACTATAACATCGGGAGAGAAAATTCTCATCTGTGGGCCTGTAATTAGACCTGTGATATAAAATGCATTTTCCAAACTAGGTCGCTGCACAGAGAGAACAAAACTGTTGAGCATTTAAGCATTTCATTTATGCCAAGGAATATACAAATACAGAGACATGCAAGCACTGAATATTAATATTTGGTTTCACTGCAGCTGCAATTTCCAAATATGTGGAAAAGTAACATGTTGAAAAATTAAAGTTTACTTTTGTATTTTCTAATTTATATATTTACAGATAGGAAAAACAGGTGCCTATCTGCAGTTCCTCAGTATTTTGTCCCGAATGCTGATTAGACTGACAGAAGTGGATGTTTATGATGAGGAAGAAATCAACTTTAGTAAGTTCTTGAAATAAAATTATTTGTTTCTGGAGACTGTAGAAAATTGTTATGTTAAATTGAAAAGTAGATGTCTGTGTATTCTATGCCATTCACCTTTGGAATTAATTTACATTATTGAAATATTTTAAGACAATTTTTGTGTGATCTTCAACTGATACTGAATATTTTATTATTTCACTTGTCATTTAGAGTTTAGTCTTTTAGTAAGAAAACCACATACTTCTGTTTTTCTTGGGAGGTAATCAACAGCATTTACGTATATTAAACGATATCCAGCCATTGTTTTTGAGTTTAGAACTGGAATGAATTTTTGTGGTAAAGTATACAAAAAGAATCAGTGAAATTCTGGCAGATTTATACCATGAGGAGCAATGTCATATTTTCTAAGTACATAAGACTACATGAGGGAGGAAAACAGTTCCTGCTCTCTAATAGCTGATTTTAGTCCAAACTTCCTTTATTTACACTGTATTACTCCCCTGTGTTTCCAGATGTATTTCTGTAATTAAGGGCTGGATTACATCATGGAAAAATATGGGTGATATTTTATGGGTTGTGTCTAATTCTGCACTAAAAGCATGCCCACAGTCAGCTGTGGAGAGTCTCAAGTGGGTGCTACCTGCCTGCTAGCTGCCTCCATCAGACCCTGGCTGGAAGCTGTTCAGTCATTTTACTCTGGGACTGTGCCTCAGCTCTTGCCTCTGAGGGCTTTTTGGGGCAGTACCCAGGAGTCTTCCTCCATGCTGAGCTGTGCTAGAGGAAGAGGCAACTATCCTCCAAGGTCGACAGCATCCTGGCCTGTATCAGAAACAGTGTGAGCAGCAGGAGCAGGGAGGTGATCGTGCCCCTGTACTCGGTGCTGGTGAGGCCGCACCTCAAATACTGTGTTCAGTTTTGGGCCCCTCACTACAAGAAGGACATTGAGGTGCTGGAGCGTGTCCAGAGAAGGGCAACAAAGCTGGTGAGGGGTCTGGAGCACAAGTCTTATGAGGAGCGGCTGAGGGAGCTGGGGTTGTTCAGTCTGGAGGAGGCTGAGGGGAGACCTCATCGCTCTCTACAACTACCTGAAGGGAGGTTGCAGAGAGGTGGGTGTTGGTCTCTTCTCCCAAGTGACGAGTGACAGGACTAGAGGAAATGGCCTCAATTTGCACCAGGGGAGGTTTAGGCTGGATATTAGGAAAAAGTTCTTTACTGAGAGAGTGGTGAATCATTGGAACAGGCTGCCCAGGGAGGTGGTGGAGTCACCATCACTGGAGGTATTCAAGGAACGTGTGGACGTGGCATTGTGGGACGTGGCTTGATGGGCGTGGTGTTGTGTGGTGTGGTTTTTTGTTTGTGGTTTGTTTTTTTTTTTTGTTAATGGTTGGACTTGATGATCTTACAGGTCTTTTCCAACCTTAGTGATTCTGTGATTCTGTGATTCTGTGAAGGTTTATGGCAAAACCAGTGGAAAAGGGGACCTTTGTATTTTAGGCAGAGTTTTAGAGGTAACTCGCAGTAAGGGTATGAAGATAATTTCACTATATCTGACTAATTCCACCTGAGTGTCATATTTACTTTGGGTGTCAAAAGACAGGGTCTCACCTGTTGTAAATAATCATTTAGTCTATACTCATAGATATGGAGTTATGGCCCTTCACAGCAGCTTACAGCTGGCCCCCAAACTGAACTCCTCACTAGTGTCCATTTTACTCTTGTGAGATCTTTCATCCTCTTGACAAAGGTAGAAAAGCATTTTGCAAGGATTTGTGTACATCTGGGTTTTTAGGTCAGTTAACCTGTTTCAGAAAAAGGCATGATTTCACTGCACATTATACCAACACCATTTGCTATTTTTCTCTTACCCTAGGGTGAATTATCTTTGATTACTCTGCTCTTATGAAGGGGCATTTGACTTTAACTGCACTGTACTTAATACTGCAATTCCTGAAGCTTTAAAAGGGCTTCTTTTCCTCAGTGAGAATAACGTATCTTTCCACAACTGAGTTCACAAATGTGGTAGTCAGTGGAAAGACTCCAAATACCTGGATGCAGGTAGATCAGCCTTACTGCACCCTTGACATTGTTTTCATCATCATCCCACCAACTGCTCCAGTAACATTACAGAGGTCTTAAATTGATAACAAGCGTTTAAAGGCCAGAATTGCATTGAGGTATGAGGTACATTTGTTCAAAGGTGCACCTCTTGATGCGTGATAATATTGCTTCCTCAGAACGATGAAAGAAAAAATGATGCAGGAATTATAGGCATAGCAAAACCATCTATAGCAATATAAAGAGCTTTAAAAATTGTAATTACATGAATTCTTACTTTTCAATAATATCATAGACGTAAAAGAAGAATCTGATCAATACTACCATCAGCCTGGAGATATGTGGCCAGATTTGGAGACATTTAAGAAGATGCCTTTTGACTACACTATCCATGACCCGAAATATGAAGATGCAAGTCTGATTTGTTCAAAGCTTCAGACTATAAACAGTGAAGGTTAGAATTTGAACAATCTAGATTGGTACACGTATATGTATTTATTTGTTTTTAATGTGAGAATCCTGTTAAACTTTGAAACAGAATGAAATTATCAGAATTGGACTTCACTAAGTAATAGTGAAGAAAGGTTTGAAGTATCCCAGATGAAGCACCAGAGTATGAGCCTTATAAACGTTTTATAGAATATTATATACGTAGTCTTTCATTAAAAAAGCTCTGACTCCACAATAAGTTTGTATATTTGAATGTTTTTATGTAGTAGCATTGTCCTGCTCCGTAGCAATGAAGTCAATTATGTGGGTAAAGTTATTTATGTAGTTAAAAGTGTTTATAGGTTTATTTTTTAGGTTTTGGTTTAGGTTTGGAAAGCATGAGATGCGTATGTCCAGATCTAGATTCCTGGAGTCCTGAGGTGTGAATTAGTCCTCTGAATTAGCCAGCTGGACATACACAAGCCCATGGGACTGGGTAGGATGTATCCAAGCATGCTGAGGGAGCTGGCCAACATCATTGTGAGGCTACTGTCTAGCATTTTAAAAAGGTGATGACAATGGATGGAGGTTCCTGATGGTTGGAAAAAGGAAAATGCCATGCCCTTCCTCCGCAGGACAGAAGGAGGACTGAAGCAATTACAGCCTTGTCAGCCTACCCTCAGTCCTCAAAATAATTATGGGACAAACTCTTCTGTAAGCCATGTCCAGACTCATGAAGGACAGGAAAGTGATTGGGAGCAGCTAGAATGGATCCATCATAGGCAAATCATGATTGGTAAACATGATTGCATTTTATGATGAGAAGACTGGCACCATGGACAAAGGAAGAGCAGTGTTTTTATCCTGACTTCAGCAAGGTTTTTGTCACTGTCTTCTATGATATCTATATAGCCAAAACTGGAGAGAGATGGTTTGGATAGGTGGATTGTAAAGTGAGTGGGAAATTGGCTGGACCACTGAACTCAAAGTGTGATGAGTGGCACAAATCTGACTGACAGCTGGGTATGCATGGCAATACTCAGAGACTGATAGTGAGGCAAATGCTGTTTAAGATTGGTATTAATAACCTGATCAAAGGGACAGAATGCAATGTCAGCAAGTTCATGGATGATACCAAATCGAGGGAGCAGTCAATAAGCAGGAACGTAGCTCTGCCATTCAGAAAGACCTTGACAGGCTGGAGAAATGGAACCTCCAAGAAGGAACCTCAGGAACAGGAACCTCATATAGCTCAACAAAGGTAAATGCAAGATCTTGCACTTGGGATGGAATTTTTTTTTGCAGCTTTTCAAGCTTGTGGCCAACTGCACAGACAGCAGCTTTGAGGAAGGTGACCTGATGATCCTGGTAGACAACAATTTGAACATGAGTCACCAGTTCTCCACTGGGTTAATGGCTTGCTAAAAATCTAGTAAGCAGGTCAAGGGAAGTGATTATTCTTCTATGCATGGCACCCGTAAGACCACATCTGGAGTATTCTGTCAAGTTTTTGGCTTCCCAGTACAAGAAAGACATTGACATAGAGAAGTGAGTCTAGTGAGTAGCCACCAAGATGGATAAAGGCCTGAAGCACATGATGTACATAGAAAATGGAAGAGAATTGGGTTTGGTCGGTCTGGAGAAGTCTAGCAGGGGCATCTGATTGCTGTCTTCAACTTCCTAATGAGAACTCATAGACACAAACTATTACAGATACACAGCATAAGAGCAAGAGACAACAGACACAAGTTGCAACATGGGAAATTACTATTAGATAGTATGAAAAATATTTCCAGAATAAAAGTGGTCAAACGATGGAGCAGGTTGCCCAGAGAGACTGTGGAAACTCCACTTCTAGTGATTTTCAAAACTTGACAGGACAAGGAAAAACCTTGAACAACCTGATCTGATGCTGAAAATCTGAGTGAAAGGTTTGGCCAGATGATATAACAGAAGTCCTTTTCAGCAGAAATTACATCTCATCTTCCTTCAGTTCCCCACAGAGGAGACCCTTTTTTAAAATGTGGATATTGCTAAAGAGCAACATCACTAAATTTGCCAAGTTCATTTCACATAATCTATTGTGACGTCCATCACAGGACGACAAATGACTGTCATAAGACTCTTTTTTACTATTTATTACTTTTGCAAGCATTCAACCCATAATAACAACAGCAACAATAATAATTGTAATAATCCGGCTTTGCTTACACCTCAGCCGTATGTGAAATCTGTACAGAATTCTCAAAATCATGAATTTGCAGATATTTCTTTGTAGTCCCCTTTGCTGTACATAACAAATTATAAAACATACTATGCTCAGAATGAATTAATAGTTTGTTTTGTATGTGTTTAATCCTGCCATTCTTCCTAGAAGCTAATTACAGTGACAGAAACAGCTTGTCACAAGGGAATACATTCTGGCCTTGAATATATGTTACATTTAAGTTGTTTCTTTTTTCATAGACAGATCAATGAGCAGGAGACAGGAGGATATGTATACACGCCGTCAAACAACTAGGATGAGACTGTCCAAGTATGCAGCATATAACACCTACCATCACTGTGAACAGTGTCATCAGTATATGGGTTTCAATCCCAGGTACCAGGTAAAGGTTTCCAGATATTACTCTGCAGATCAGAAACTGAAGCAGACAAAGCCCAAACACAGTTTTGTGTACATCCACTGTATTTGAATTGGCTTAGAATTTGTATGTATGTGTTAAAAACAGCTGATACATAGATTTTCTTATTTCTTGAGGTTTGTCTGCCTTGACCAGACTGCAGGTTTGGGGATGTCAGAGGACTGATCCTTGCCTCATTTACACTAGTTTATTCAGTGCTGTAATCTGCATTGTACATGTATACTACCAGTTAAAACTACTTTACCAGTAAACTTTTCCCACTGGGACTTGCTTACATCTTTACCTGAGTAACTGCAAAAGATGCTACTTCTGATACAGGAGTAGTCCAACACAGAATAGTCTATATGTGGCATACAAACTGTTATTACTCAGAGTAACCCTCCAGTTTCCTGCCTATTAGAATGTGAAGTAGAAGGTATTAGCAATGCAAATACTGGTTTTTACGTGTCAGTATTTCTGAAAGCCGAAAGTGGCCTGTAAGCATTGGTACCATCTGCAAGACGAAGCTGAAACAATGGTTTCAAAAGAGGGAACAATTTAATTCATATTTTTTTTAGTGTATGCTCTAGCCTAGGGGGCATTGCTTAACACCTAGTGAATCATGAGGTAAAATCTAATGCAATACAGTAAGTGATTGTAGTTTGTTTGGTAATGTTATAATTGTGTATTAACTACACTGAGACCTTGTAGTTTGACTCTAACCACTGGAATTATCCTATTTTTTCCCATCCTCAGCTTTATGAGTCCACTCTGCATGCATTTGCCTTTTCCTATTCTATGCTGGGAGAAGAGATCCAGCTGCATTTTATCATTCCAAAGTCAAAGGAGCATCATTTTGTCTTTAGCCAACCAGGAAGACAATTGGAAAGCATGAGGCTACCACTAGTCACAGATAAGGTAGGTGGATAATTATATTTATGGCCATATATGGGAGAGAGATGCTTCCAGTTTTAACATTTGTTGAATTAGGATTCTTTACACTTCTGGTCCTGCTGTCAAGAGATAATGATGATGTCCTGATACTAAGCTTGTATTTTCTCCCAGAAAAGGAGACATGAAGCAAAACTGTCAAGCCACCAATAAGATGGGTTTTTTTGTTCATTATCAAGGTTGATCCTTTGGTATAAACACTCTTATCTGGGGCAAAAGGTTTTTGGTTATGAGTTTAAGATGTTAAAGTGAGAATGGTTTCAGCAATGAGCCTCAGAGACATGGTTTTGTTTATCGTACTGTTACTAGGAGGAAGCAATTTTTTACTGTAGAGGAAGGCAGCAGATTATCCTGTCTTATCCTGCATAAACGCTCAGTTGCTTTCATATAAAAATAAGGCTTTCAAAGAATCTTTGCCATGGCCTCAAGACTGTCCAAAGAATCACATGTCACGCTTGTAGAAAACACTTTGTAAAGTCATCCATCTGACAGGCTATGCAAGCTCTGATGTTGGCCTTTACAGTGACTCCTAATATCCATGTCTAAGATGAAGCTGTGCCTTGCTCAGGCCACACTGCTTGGAGTATTGAAGCACTTTGTGGAACAGTAGTAAGCAGTAGCACTTCTGTTCTGGAGAAAATAAGCTGCTTCCAATAAACAGTAATCAATCAATACCACCCTCCAGTTTGGATTTTTATGTCCAGTTCAAGTTTGAAATGGGAGAACCCAGGCAGCAGCACAGCAGCAACTGTGCAATGTGAGGATGAAACCACCTGCTCTTCCTCACCCGGTAAACTTGTGCTTGGCTATGCAGTCAAAACTGTGCACTGGGTCCTTACGGATTCTTCTCCTGCTTCAGCCACTGACCTGCTTTAAGGTTTTGCCAAAACCATTTATTCTTCCTTTGCTTCTTTTTCTACTCACTTGCTCCAAAATGGTGCCAGCAATCTTGCTGCAACCGTGAAAAGTGCTGTGGGGTATAAACCTAGATTATTAAACCGTTATAACCTATTTTTCTTGTTTCACTTTAAATTCCCTTTCATGAACTCCACTAGCATCAAATCCACCATTTTGTGCTTTGGCATTTTTAAATCTGGAGTGCTTAATTGTGAGGGTTTTGGAGAGTCTCTGTAAAGAGGCACACTTTCATTCTGGGTCCTTAATGACCTTAGTAGAAACCAGGCTAAAATCAGTTGCCCAGACTGGAACAGTCTTGGATGTCTGTAGAAACAGTGTTTTCAGAAGCTGTGCTATCAAACTTGGAAGCACCTTGAGAGTTTCAATGCATTCAAGATTGGGTGATAGCCAGTCAGAAGGGTTGTACTGCAGTTTTGGAGTAAGGTGTTTCTTACCATCTTATGCCATATGGACCTAAATCCTTTTCCAGATCTAGCCTCAAGGTGTCTGTGCGCTTGGCAGGTCAAGGTTAGCAGTCCTATCCAGGCCACCACACACTCACCAGTTGAATGAGCTAAGTGACAGAATTTTCTTTTTCTCAACTCTTATGAAAGTTGCTTATTTTCCTATTAACCTGATTTAAAATGTAGCCATTTGTCCAGTGTCAGTGAATCTGATTTATTCTCCTGAAGGATCTGGTTCTCTTCATTTAAACATCCTCCAGCTTAATACAGAAACTCACACTTCTTTTTATTTACAGAGTGAAGATTACATAAAAAGCCCCACTTTTACTCCCACCACTGGTCGTCATGAACATGGACTTTTCAATTTATATCATGCAATGGATGGAGCCAGTCATTTGCATGTTTTAGTTGTCAAGGAATATGAAATGGCCATATATAAGAAGTATTGGCCCAACCACATCATGCTTGTTCTTCCAAGCATTTTCAACAGTGCAGGAGTAGGTAAGTATAACAAAAAGTTCTAACAAATGTGGACACACGACTTGGGCCCTTGAGGTGTTGTTACTCAACAGTGAAATGTAGACACGCGCCTTGTTGCTAGCATATCTGATCTGGTGATCTGGATTCTCTTTGAAGACAATGTGTGACAGTCGAAGATGCAATTCACTTAATCCAGGTCACCTAAAACAAGCCAGATGAATCGCACCCTAGAAGTACGTACTCTACTCTATTGATTTTAAAGGGAGCTGAAGGTGTTAATTCGGATGGAGTTACTTACTCTGTTTCCTCGTGGAAATAAGTTATGTACTATTTGCATAAGCAGTGATGCACTGATTAGGTACATCTGTTAGGTAAGTTCTGCTAATATAATATCTGTGAAATATTCAGCACCTTGCTTTTAATGCTGGAACAACTTATAGACAGCAGTAGTGACAAACATTCAAAGTAGATTGTCAGGGGAAATTGTTACCATGTTATTCAGTTGATCAATGAACATCTCTAGATGTTTGCACTAAGAGATGCTAGTGGAGCCAAATATCTGTCAGGTTAAAAGAATCAGTCACTAAACCCTTAAGACATGAGCAAATCTTTACCATGGAAGTCAGGCTTCATTTTGTGTGCTTCCCAGCGGGGTTCTAGAAGACACTTGCTTGGCAAGTGACAAAGTAAGTTGGCTTTGGGGAGTGTTAGGGTGTTAAAATCTTCAGAGTGATTCATACCCTGGTCTGCAGAAATGCTCACTTCAAAAGGCTTCCAAGTAAAGGCAAACAATTTCTGCCCCTACTTTTAATGTGATGGTTTATGTCCTTGGTTTCAGGTGCTGCACACTTCCTGATAAAAGAGTTGTCTTATCATAACTTGGAGCTTGAACGAAATCGGCAGGAGGAGCTGGGGGTAAAACCCCAGGATATTTGGCCTTTCATTGTCATTTCAGATGACTCCTGTGTTATGTGGAATGCAGTCGAAGTTGATTGTTCAGGAGACAGGAAGAGGTAAATAGAGTAATAAATGTTTTTTCAGCTGATCTCTTTTAACCTTTCACTGCATATCAGTTTTGAAATTACGTTTGATACACTACAACTTTTACGCTGTAGAAGCAGAGAATAATATTTGCCTAACGAGAGAAGTATTTTCCCTAGATATCTGCCTTTGCATAGCACATAGTTTAGTGCCTGTTTTTCATTCCTGTCCCCTGAGGATTTAAGTGCCCTGCAGCCTTTGCTGTATAGCTTGACTCCGGTTCAAACTAGACTTACTTGGACTGCAGATTTCAGACTCTGTAAACAATGCCTGATACGTTGGGCAAGCATGGGCATTCACATGTACATTTTTAACAGGATTTTTCTAAGGAAGCTAAAAGACATTTCTGTGCAAATTGTGCAACTGCTTTCCTCTGGCTCTTTTGTCAGTCCCAGTCTGTATGGCTCCTTTATTAGCTCCCCAAATCCCCAAACAAATATTTTTGTTTTCATTAGTTTAGAACATTGTTTGTACTAGATATTTTTATTTATTCCCAGAATGGTGCTATGCAGGTTTTGCAGCAAACCTTCAAAGGGAACTAAACTCAGTGAAAACAGCTTTACGGGCTCTAGGGCTGGGCTAGGAGGATCTTATACTTTGCACTTAAGTTATGGCACAAAGTCAGCAACCCTCCCAGAGTCATATGGAACGTTATCCAGGTAACTCTAAAAGTTTACGTGTCTGAGTGAATATTTTGAAAAATCCAGACTAAATTTCAGATCTGTCATACCAGTCCCCACCACATAAGCACCAGTTAGTTTTAAGTTTCAGTTAGAGTGAGAGACAAAAAGTTGCAGTAAAGTAGGAAAACACTGAAGTTATCTACCTGATACTCATAACTACTTTCAACAGTTAAGAATTGCTTTTCAGCTGAATGAGATTCTGAACATTCTTTATATACTTTAACACATTTTTGTAATTATTGTAGTGATTATACATGGACTGAAAGGAATGTTTCCTTGAAGCAAATTCTGCAACATATTGAAGCAACTCCCAATGTCACTCACTATGCCTTAATTGGGATGAGGAAATGGTCCAGTAAAACAAACAGTGCTGAGATCAAGGAACCATTCTCCTGCTGCCATGTGCATGATTTCATTATGCTGAATGTTGATCTGACACAGAACGTACAGTACAATCAGAACAGGTAAGTGAATCAGTAGCATCTTTCAATAGAGATAAAGAACCAAATAAAGGAAGTTTTACAAAAGCTCTTGTTTTTTTGGGAGGTTGTTAATGGGATGCAGACAGATTTTGTTTTCTTACTGATGGTTCAAATCCTTCCCAAATTGCCAGCAGCTGAAAAAAGGCATTAATTTCCATAGTTCCAAATAAAAGTCATATTTGAATTACGGGGTAGACTCACTCAGCAGTGTGCCCTGCAGTATTGGTCGCCCAGTTGTCTAGTCCAAGTGGCCTTTTGGTAAACACTGTACTTCCCCTCCTGCCCACTTACCTGCACTCTCTTCCAAAGGCAACAGGGGTGTATGGGTGAATGGTGCATAACCAAGTCTTGTTCTGACATGGAATTGAGATATAGCTGGGCTTTTTACCCTGAGTAGCACAACACTGGAGCATACTGCATGTGTGCTCATCAGGACAATCAGAAGAAAGGAATAAATAAATCTCGTTAAGACTGGTGGTTGTTTCTCACATTCAGCTGTCTCAGAAATCCCACTTTTTCATTTATTGTGCCACATAGAATATATCAGATTATAATATTGCTACACACAGTATCACCACAGTTACCAGAACTGTATTCACTAGGTACACCATCCCACAGAATTTCACTGATCTATGTGAAATAAACTGTGGTTTTGCCCCCATATCTGAGGGACCAACATTTATTACAACAGAATGAAGTAGATATCACTAGAGGTGGGAGTCACTTGTCTAAAGCCAGTCTTTAGGCACCTCAGAATATGCAAGATGTCCATATGGGGCTGACAGGTATGACATGAAATCTACATGTGTTTTTCTGTAAGCTAGGTGGGATACCCCAGGTAATCTAAAATGGCTCTATACACCTAGACTTAGATAACTGAACATCACTCACTGTACTTCTCAGAAGAACTCTCCTATCTCAGGAAGATGTCTTTTGAAGCCCAAGTTTACTTACAACTGCAGAGAAGCACTTCTGCTTTCATTATTCTGTGGATAAACAGATGACCTAAATTTCTGTCGTCACCTGTCTGACACTTTAAAAGAGCATTTTAAACTTGCTCCCGTGCATGCCCTAGTACAGAACTTGCTCCCGGGCTGTCTAACTGTATTACCTTATGAAGCACGATGAAGGGCTAATGAAGAGAACGATGATAAAGCAAAATGATACGAGTACAGGCAGCAATGTTAAAATGTCAGGAATGCCAGATCACACCACCTATTTCCTGCCTGTGTCTTTAAACCATGCGTGGCTCACCATAATCCTCTGTGTGGGTGCTGTTGAGCCTGAAGTATTGTATGACATTCCAAGCCTGGGCTGGCAGAGAAAAAGGTACATTTTAAAACACAGAGACACTGACAGTCAGGGATAACAAATACCCATGTAAATATTACTAAGATCAAAGACAAAATTTTAAAAACCTGTAATTAAATGCCATGTTTCTCACTGATGTCGACTGTTGCAGTAATTGTTCAGCTCTCTTAAATCCAAGCCCTGGATGTTAATCCAATGGTTCTGCACATCATCCTGTTTGCTGTGTAATATAAACATTCAAAATGGAGAACTGAGTCTGAATTTTCCAAAGGCCAGAGTATTTGAATTTAGTCAGCTTTAGAAGCTTACCTTTATTCTGTTCCATCTTATTTTTAAAATGGGTCAAATTTAGCTCAGGGATGTTTGGCCTCGTTCTGCTTACTTTATTCCTATGTCTCAGCAGTTCTGTTGTATTAAGAAAAGACTCCCTGTCTTCAAATAGTTTTTATCTCTAATGTAAAATGTCATTATTTCTGTAGAGTAACATTGAAAAATTTACTGGATATTCGTATGCTAAGGGAAAAATGATAAATCAAATGTAGGGCCTCATCCATTTCCTTGGAAGTCAAAGGAATTAATTTCCTTGACCTTATTTGGGGTAGTAACGTATGTAGCTATTTTCTATGACTGCATTATTGTAGAAAAAGGCAAAGAAAATATTTTAACTCCTAGGTCTTTTCAGTGGCAATTTACTACCTTTCTCCTTCCACTTTCCTCTGTGTTTCTGGTCTTTTCCCTTCCTGAGCGGTTCCCTCCCTCATTCTGATCTGCTTGAACTCATTCTAGCCTAGTTTGTTATTACAAAGCTGAAGCCTCTTTCCCTGACTGATAGGGGCTGGTGGAGGGTCAGTATGTTTGACACCTGTCCTTTCTACAGTGCTGATCAAAGACCCTGAGTGCCTGTATTTGTTAGTGTGGGATGAGAAACATTCCTCTGAACTGCTATGATTTTATTCCTTCCAGATTTACATGTGATGATGTTGACTTCAACTTGCGTGTCCACAGTGCTGGCCTTCTCATCTGTCGGTTCAATCACTTCAGTGTCATGAAAAAGCAAATTGCAGTAGGAGGACAGCGATCCTTCCACATTAAGTCCAAGGTGGGAGCTGAGACCTCTGTTTCATTGTTGTTAAAATTCTGTTTTCCTTTTTTGTACCATGTAACCAGGAGAGCTGAGGTATTTTGGTGCATCGCCAGTTGCCAGTAATGGGGCATGTCTGCTATGTATTTTTTTTTAAATTTATTTCTGAAAGCCACAATATTCTTGGCATAAATGCACCTTTCCTTAATAATTTTCCTTTAAAAGTTTTAAAAACACCTAAAATGTCTCTTTATGATCCAAATAACCATTCACTATGAGTTTTTTATTTATAGCTATTGAATCGCTCATCTTCATATGACTTCATATGTAGGAGTACTTTGAGAAGAAACCTCGAAGACTCTATAAATACAAATACAATTCTGTGAAACTCTGAAAGTTTTTTGGTAGTGGATACTTTTGGCTGAATGACTTTGCTTCTTATATAAATCTTAGATTTGTAGGATAGAGATATATTTTATACCAACCAAAATTCAGCTAAGTACAACTTGATTGATCAGGATTGATCTGTACCAGAAATATTTTTTCCTCATAGGTATCCGACACTCCAGTTTCAATCTCCCCTGCTCAGTACATTTGTGCTCCTGACAGCAAGCATACCTTCTTGACAGCACCTGCTCAGTTGCTCCTTGAAAAATACCTCCAGTATTACAGCCATCGCTTCTTCCCTCTCTCACTGAAGAATTATAGCCATCCAGTGCTATCTGTGGACTGTTACCTTAACTTAGGACCACAGGTACTGAACAAAATAATCTTCAAGCAGCTCTAGAAACATATAGGCTATGTTTTGGATGAGTTTGTTGATGCATTCCTTAATAATAGTTACACGGTCTTTGAAGAATCAGGTATTAGATCCCTATAATGTTAAAATCAAATTCTTAGCCCCATAGAGATATTAGAGGCTTCAAATAAAGTACATGGAAAACAATACCACAGTTGTTCTAAATACTAATATGGTCTGTGAATTATATTAGATTCTGAATTAACACAGAGCACATTTTTCTTTAAGAAGTGCTTTCTCAGTTTGCTATAATTTGGGCCTTCCTACAGCAAATTTATTCCACAAGAGTGTTTACTAGCTAGCCCTTAGAAAGCACTTCAAAATACAAATGTTTTAGTTCACTTTTGACTGTTAAGCTGAGGCAGAGAAGCAAATACCAAGAAAACAGTCAGAATGGGAGAAGCTGACATTAGGTCTCAGGAGCTGTTGGCTCTCTCTGATGAGTTTGGATCTAAAGCCAAGGTCATACTTAAACTCAAATGTAGGTCGGATAGAAGTGTGACACTAAGGTTGTATTGTTCAGGAGAGAGAAACTGTTTTTACCTTTTCACCTGACTTGAATACTAAACAAAATTCAGTCTTGCTGGATTTACTAAACTTCTTTACCGAAACAGCTGTGTAATGACCTTCCCATATATGCTGCTCCCAGAACATTTTGAACTGTATCTTCTAATTTTCTTTCTGGCTGAGCTCTTACAGATCTGTGTTCCCACCATGTTTGGAAAAACAAGCTCTGTGGAAGGGCATTGTACTGTTACTGTTTTCATCCATTGCATCCTTTCAGCTCTAACCCATTCAGCACATGAAATGGGTTCAATTCAGTTCTGAAATTGTTACCTGAGCTGGAATATGATACAATAGGATTGAAGGAATATGGATATATATAGGCGTCCTGGGCCAGAGTCTCAGTTGCGGTGGGTCAAACTTCCTGCACTGAAACGTGCTGATTTATGCCAGATGAGGGTCTGCCCCAACTAAGTAGTACAACGGCACTTTGGAAACAAAGCCTTGTGTGGAAGATTCCTTAATTTAAATTTATAAATCCTGAAAAGGTGCTATAAATATTCCCAGTTCCTAGTGGATTTGGGGAGTAGCCATAAAAACAGACTAGACATGACGAAACCTCGCGCATTTATGTATATGCACAACTCTACTGACTTGAGTAATCTTATCGTAATGTAAATGAAATTAGGCATTTCTAAAGGGTTCTTTTCGTGTCCGTCTGCACAGTTACTGTATTTACTCATGTGTAGATAAACTGTGCTGGGCAGGTCACAGCATTATGGTTGTGGGGAGGTATTGTTACCGAAGATTTCAAACCCTATCATATCTAAACCTTATGATATAGTAATGAATAGTAATGACTAATACATAGTTATGAAAAATGCTTTTATGTAGATTTTGAAGAAGTAGAGGGATGTTTAGGAAGGAACTAGAAAGATCGCAATATTTGGAGTTGGAAAGCAAGTCTGAATTTGAATCAGGTGCAAACACTGAAAGCTTGATATCAAGCCTTAGCTCTATATAGAAGCTTGAAAAATGTTAACTTTTTTTTTCCCTCTCCCAATCAGATTGCAGTTTGCTACGTGAGTTCTCGGCCTCACTCTCTGAATATCAGTTCTTCTGGTTTGACATTCAGTGGTCTCCTGCTCTACCTCTGTGACTCCTTTGTTGTAGCTAGCTTTTTGAAGAAGTTTCATTTTCTTAAAGGTGAGCTGCAATGATTTTGTTACAGAGAATTATATGACCTGGTCTCTGGGAACCTGGGGAAAAATGTATTTCATATGAAAATATACATGCATATATATGTATATGGATGTATTCATATTTGTCTTTATGCATCCACCCATCTTTGATGCTTGGTCATGGTGGCTCTGTACTGTAGTAAACTGGTATATAAAAGTGCTGTAAGTTCTGCAGATTTCTAAGTGGGGACAAATGTTGGATCTATATCATTATGCCTAGTGTATATGCATAACTCCTTACTTTATGTTTGAAAGCTGAGTATTTAAGATTTATGTATGACTTGCATTCTTGCATGTTTTCTAATTTTTGATAGAAAAATGGGTGATGGACAAGCCTCCATCAAAATCTATTTACTATCCTTGGAAATAGAAGCTGGCTCATTTAAAATTTATCCCTAATAACTAGTTTCTCCATGTAGTCCTTATGATAGTGGATAGCAGTGGAGACAAGTAACTTCCATTTCTATTGCAGGCAGTCACATTGCAAACTTCTTTCATATTGTTCTGCTACTATCTTAGGCATTTAG
Source organism: Gavia stellata (assembly GCF_030936135.1). NCBI lineage: Eukaryota > Metazoa > Chordata > Aves > Gaviiformes > Gaviidae > Gavia > Gavia stellata. The sequence goes on from NC_082595.1 coordinate 97,546,829, forward strand.
TGCTCTGGGGATTTGTTTCACTCACAGCTATAACTGTCATTGGAAGAAGAACACTGTGGCAAATGCCTTCTTGAAACAGGCACAGTTGTTATGAACTGCTGTGTTCTTTGTTGCAGCTAATACATTTGCATGTTGGTATGTGCAGCAAAGTGCATATTGGGGTACATAGAGATTTTACCTGCACACACCACTGAAGCCGCATGAGTGCCAGTATCTATGCTCATTCTGGAGAGCATCCACATTTTAATCAGCCTGTAGTTTCTCTAACAAGGCTAACAGAGTAACTGCAAATGAAAGCAGTGCTTTTGTACTGCATTTTTTGAGTGACCAGAGGCTATCAATCAGTTTCATTTTGCATGAACTAGCCAATTTTTATCACGTGTAGCACAAAGTGTATTTGATTTGGGTTCTCTCCATCTCCCTTGGCAGTCTACTAGACCACCTCACCAGCCACGTGAGCATTAAACACCACATGACTGTCTGTCTTGTTTCTTTTTATTATATTTTCAGGGTTTTTTTGTCTTGGGCATTTCCACTTACCTCACCATCTCTCACTCAGATTATTGAATGCTGGTGAGGTAATTATTTCCTCTTAATTGAGTACTTTTCTCAGAAGCCAGGAAACCATGCATGCAAGTTAAAATGGTATCAGCATGCCAGTTAAAACAGTTGATACTGTCTACCAAAATATGATATTTCTTACTTCAGCATTCTGGATTTGCCTGTGTCCATAGCCATACAGACCAGATTCTTCTTTGCCAGAACATTAGCTTACCAACCCGAAAAGTTTGTGATTAGTTTTAAGGACATGTTTAGACCATTTCTGGTCAGCAAAGCACAAAGAGCTTAATCAGCCATCATGGTGATTGACTTGTGGTGTGAGTGTTTTGCTGACTGTGGGTTTCACTCAACAAGGTAATGATCAGCAGGGCTAGAACAGTAGTGGATGTAGGGCTTTACCTTGTTTTCTTCCAGGACTCACCACCACCTCCTTAGACCTGACAGTTTTACCCTTCCTTACCCTAAAGAGTAGGGAATGTATTTGTTAGTCCTGTTTACTAGATGAAGACTAGATACCTCAAGTTACACAAGAAGATCCTGATAAATAGGGAGCTGAACATAGCTCTCCTCAGTCCTACATGAGTGTCTTAATTTTTTCCCAAGCCCATTTGTAACTCCTGTTGTGAAAGTGGTGGATTTCTACATTGTAAGGAGTGGTGGGAGCTAGGTGATCTGAGAACAAAGGGGATACTCACATTTTCTTTTTAAAAGAAAGTTTAAAAGAAACTCACGGTTTCTTTTTAACTGTTTGCTTAGGTGCCACCCTGTGTGTGATTTGTCAGGATCGCAATTCTCTTCGCCAGACTGTGGTCCGGCTAGAGCTGGAAGATGAATGGCAGTTCCGACTGCGGGATGAATTCCAGACTGCCAATGCAAAAGAGGACAGACCACTTTTCTTCCTGACTGGACGACATATTTAATTGAAAGGAGACACATTTCCTAAATGAAGCAAGAAACTAATTGCCACATCTCACGAAATTACTTTTGAGAGGCTCTGCTTTCTGAACAGAAACAGGATTGTTTTCCATTGTTTATTAGAATGATATCTAATCAGCCAATTTACACTCATATTTCCATACACTGAAGTGACTTTTCTAATTTAATTGTCTGGTGGAAGTCATTCCTAATTCCTGGGAGAGACGCAGAAACTTATTACTCCGCATGGCGGAAATCATTTTGGATCAGAAAGGAGGTCAATGAGTGCACTTCTTCTGTGACAAAAACACCACATGCAAGTTCATAAGCAAGAGTTTTAGAAAACTTTTTGTACATTCCAGATATAGGAAATGTAAATTTAGGAGCAGGTCTTGTTTTACAAGTCTTATTTATCTAACAGTTGGCACAAGGCAAGAGGAATTGTTACAGTTTTGTAGTATACTGCTACTGATGGATTCAGGTAGGCTTTTTATATGAAGATTTGTAAAGTATATTTCTTTAATAGTAGGAACTCAGTGGGAGCCTTAATTTTTGGAACAGGTGCCACACTGGGTAGTTTTAGCATACAAGGACTCTTGGGATAGAAGCATAATTATATCTCTGGTTTTATTAGTATAAGGAAGAGAGTCAAGAAAGTAAATTTTAAAATGAGATCTGAACATTTAAACGTGAAATTGAAATTACCTTGAGTAACTGAAGAGACCAAATGGTGAGACTGACCTGCAAGTGACTTATTACATCTAGAACAGTGGTGTTTTCTGGTTTCTGATTAAATTATTGCACTGGCTGCAGACTGCAAGCTGGGCTCAGTGCGCTCAAGACAGCAGATGAGATGGTTCTGAAACACTCCCAATACACTTTCTGGGGATATTTTCTTGCCAAGGTGCTTCAAAAGAGTGAGAAAATGGAGACTACATCTCTGAGAAAGTCAGGTGGAACGGCATCAGGCATCACGGTATTTTCTATGCTCTAAATGTGAAGTCAGTGATCATGGTCTTTGTCTAGGTTTTTGGAAATATTTTCTGAGTTGCAAACTTCGTGTTTGTCTTTATAGAATCAGTGTTAATGTCACTAAGTCCAGGTGCAGGAAGGATGAGTATAGACATTGTCAGAAGATATCTAATGTTTGGGCAGTCCATATACAGTATATGGGAGGATCATTGATTTTATACTGATGAAATGCCATTAGGTGGCTGAGACCATTACAGTACTGACCTTGAAGTGGAGGCATCAGTATGACTGTGCCAAAGAGCTAATTTAGGTTCATTTACAGGGAAAAGATAAGTTCAGTAAGTTTGAGAGACTTAGATTGCTATTTACATGATAACTGCTAGAAATCAGTGTGTTTCTGTATTTCATTGCCCTTGTTTCAGGGTGAGAATATACTTTAAGTTTTGGGAAGGAAGGCAGGCATTGTCCTATGTAAATAGTATTACCTGTTCAGTTTTCACCAGTTGATTAGTTAATTTAAACTTTTTAAAATAGATGTGACATTCATGTCTAATCCATCCTTTACAAATAAAGTTCATGCTGCATAGACATCTGTCTTGGTGATGTATAGTACCATCAAGTACAGTTTTGCAGGGAAAAAAGGAGAGGGCTGGCTGAAAGGAGTTAATATAATTAAGGAGTGCCCTGGACTGATCAAGAGAAAATACAGTACTGCTTAATGGCCTGAAGCATAACGCAGCCTCAAAGGTATAAGGGTTTTTACAAGAACTCGGAACTAAAGACAGCAGGTTGAAATCTCCTTTCCTGTAACCAAATACTTAAACAACTTCTACCAAGTGTCTGTAAACTTGCCCTGTGTTTTAGACTTGTGATTTGCTTTGCAAGTCTTTAGACATGCATTTTCTCCAAGTAACTGAAAAAAGGCCTAAAAGTATATATTAATAAATAAATAAGAATAAATCACGTACTTTCTTAACATTCTCTTTCACCAGGAAGTCTTCAAAACTTTGACAAAGTGCAGCCACTAGTGGGCTGAAACCATCATACTCCTGAGTGTTGTTTCACCATTATTAACCCTTTGCTCCGTGAGTTACCTGCCTACTGTATCTGGTCTACAGGATAGGAGTCTCAGGACCTGGCGTCACCAGACGCATGTCTATTGCGTGACCAAGTGCAATCATTCTTCATCATGGAGTATATACAAAAGCAATCGTATATGATGAAACTTGCTTGCAGAGCCCATTGTCTGATGGAGCATATTCTGTTATAAGACCAGATATGCACTTATTTTATGACCAAAATGCAGTTACTTCCCATCATACGACAAACTATGTACCCAACATGGTAGAAAAATACGGCATTTTATTCACAGGATGCCAAAAAAGTAATGGTGGATGAGTCAGGGAGAACCGCTCTCCGGAGCTCCATTCAAAAGTTTCTTCATCCCTGACATAGTTTACAAGCTAAGCTCCCTTAGAGTGTAAGCTTTCAGGGAGAGGGACGACATAGGGTTCGTGTCCAACTGAGCCTCTGAGGTGATACAATAATACAAATAATCATGATAAATAAAAGCAAATCTGTTTGGGTGGGACTGGCATCCTGTGTTGTAGTTGTTTACCATAGGTGCATGTACAGGGTGGGGAACCCAGGTCCCAGCTCCACCCTTCTCTCATCTCACCTTTTGTGGGAGAGAATTATTGCCTTTCAATTCCAGTGACCTTTGTGAGAAAACTTGGCCCCTGCCTATTATGCAAACAGATCTTTTAGTCTTTCCTTTCTGACTTTGGATGAGGCAAGAAGATAGAGCTTTCCATCACATAGATTGACCTGATAATGTAGTAGCAACAAAATAAAAGGCATTGCCTGCATACTTTTACAGACTTTTTACAGCCTCTACCTTCTTCTCCAGTGCCTTCCATGCTTGCTGGTTTAGTCATCCGGTGTTATCACCTGCCAGATAGTATTGTTAGCATGTTCCGTATTGTGTGTCAGAGGGTAAAGTATTTTATGATTCAGCTTCTGCAAAAGACAGCATCCAAATATAGAGAAGGTTACTGGGAAGGTGACATTATTTTCCTTCTTACCATCCTCTCTCCACTATCAAAGCACTCTTCACAAGCACTTAAGCACTGATATCTGGTATTTGAATAGCATAGGCCTAACAGCTAATGTGAACTCTAGAGGATGTAAGGGATTTCATCCTTCTTCCCTAGCATGTGCCTCCCGTTGTGGTGATGGGGAATGTGCAGATCTCAGCTCCCACTCTGCATCTAAAAGCAGCTGCTAAATATTGCTTGAGAGGGGGCTGCTTTTCAAAGGCTGTATCTGTGACACTCTGTGGTGAAATGTGTCACTCACACAAAAAGAAAGAAGTACAAGGAATAGACAAACAACCCAAAGGAAGGCTCAGGGGAGAGGTTTACAGGGTGAAAAATGCAGAGCAAGGGAAGTGGGGGCCATGAATGGAGGCAGCAGCATGGAAGAAGCTGGGGGGCAAATAGGGCTCCTGGCTGTGGTAGGAAGTGTTTGCTGGGGCACAAGGATCCTGGGCAGGGACTGTGTGCAGTGCGAAGGAATCAGGATTTCCATGCAAGGGGAATTCAGGTGGGTGGTGTGAGCACCCAGCTCAACAGGTCCTGGCCGTCTGCCGCGGGCTGCTGGGCTGGGCTGGCTGTGGGGCTTGGCGGGGGACCACAAGACATCACTCCTTCCTGGGGTCTGTTCCCCAAACACTGCCATGGCGCCTGTAGCAGAAATGACCGTGCCAGAGCTGTTTCCCAGAGCGGTAATGCATTGCAGTTATCTTAAAGACCAACCTCTGCTTGCACCCATCTGCCATGCGCTGCTTACCCAGTGAGCACAGTCCTGCACACCGGCAGGCACCCACACACCCACTGCACAGCCTCACGCCACACCACGCACAATCCAGCACTCTGCCTTTCCACGCTCCCACCAGAGTCCTCCGCTCACACATCATCCCCCACCCCTCAGCAACCAGCCTTAATATTTCATCAGCTGTCACTGACGTACGGTGGCTATGCTGGTGTGAAATAAAATCTGTATTCTTTCCTTTTTCCTACTTCCTTAAGGACACAGCTCTACAATGAAAAGTAAAACTAGTCCCATACATCCTCTGCCTGTTGACTGTCTCCTGCCCCTTATCCCTGCTCCAGTCTTCACCTGAAGAAATACTCAGTGGTTCTGGTCATTTGCAAATGTTTTTATAGCATTTCCCCTCCTGCTCAGTGAGAAAAAGATGATTGGGATCAACTGCCATCATTTTAAGAAAGGCTTCATAAAGCTGCCTCATATGTAAATGTGGTTTTGAATAAAATCCTCAAGAAAATTGAAATGTTTGATTTAGATTTACATAGTAATCTGTGTAATAAACAGAAGGAAATTCCTTCACACTTGTTACATAAATGATGTGTTGATTATGCACTTAAACTCTGAACATACTAAGGAGTATGTAGTGTACTGAGGTGCTATAGAAAATGTTGAGTAGCACTGTTAACAGCAACTTAACAATTTTCTTTATACTTAGAGGCAACAGGATTGATAGGAAAGTGAGTTTTTACTTGTTACTACCTATGGGGACCAGTAACAGTTTGGAGAATGGTTATTGGCTCACAGGGTATTGCAGTAACCACTGGATTAATTCTGCATCATATGATACCTATGCAGAACGTGCTTTGGCAAAAACACACCACCTGGTTTTTGGTGACGGTGTGAGTTCTTTCTATTAAAACTTAAATTATTCTTGTAAATACTTTTCATTTATCACCTATAAATCTCATAGATCTGTCCCAGACAAGATGGCACCTGTGTTGGGGCAGTTGGCAGCACTGTGTACCGGTCTGAAATCCCCCAGTGGGCTCATGCTTGGGCTCAACATGCAGCTTCTTCAATCTTACCTCTGCAGGAGATGCAAAACAGGAGAGTTACAACTCAGCAGCTGCATAAGGTAGGTTTTGTTCTTGCTTTCTTAATATAGCCTTATTTCAGGTACCAAGGTGCTATAAATTGCCATAGGTGTTTATGAGACAAAAGCCTTTACAGAAAGAAAATAGAGAAGAGCAGTTCCATACGCTTTGTCCACGGCAACTGCAGTAATGTGAAAAGGCTGGAGAAAGTTAAACTCTTTTAGGTGAGTGATGCTGTCCCAGTACAGTAGAGTTGTGGTTGTATTTAAAAATATCTTAAATGAATCTTTAAGTTGAACAATTATTCTATTAAAAATAAGATGACATAATCTTACAAGTTCAGCAAAATAAAGTTCACATGAAGGTTACCATGAGCTAATATTACTATATTTAAATATTCTGGGATGATTACAAATTTTTTTTTCCTTCTCATGATACAGCGCTTACAAATGCTGTTTATAAAAATAAGTTGGCTACTGTTTACCCTGTGACATGATGCAGTGAAATCATTAGGCAATGTTTAAAACTGACATCAAGATTTCTGTTTACACTGCATCAGTATCCAATGAAACTTGTTGCTACAGGATCTCACAGAGGCTACGAGCTGAGCAGGAGTCTGAAAACCATTGTGAAGCTTGTGTGAACTGTGAGTCTGAGAATATCTTGTGTGAATTTTGTGTCAGCCCCTGTGTTCCACGTGTGTCTCTGGTTGAAAACACCAACTGGGGAAGTAGCAGCAAAGTCGTGAAGTCCTGAGAGTGGGGAAAAGGGAAGGGAGTGAGGGAAGAGCAGCTGCTGAGGTCGTGGGGGAGCACTGGGAAGGAAGCAAAGAGACACTGGCCTGGGCTGGCAGCAGAGGAGATGGGAAGGGGAGCCGGTGGTGGGAATGGCAACCTTGGGAAAAGGCTGGAAACCACTGTCCTAATTTATGATAATTATGGAGAAAGTTCTTTTTACATCTGGTTATTATTCCATTTCTGGAGATCTTGAACAGAAGTCTTTGGCGATGGTCACCCTTGAACATAGGATACCAGACTGTCAGATGCATTGATCTAGGAGCAGCAGTCGTTGGGTTCACATATGTTGCACAGAAGAAATGCTCGTACTTGTTAGTGCTTCCTGGTGAAAGCAGAAAGGTCCTGAAGCTGGACAGTGCAGAATATGACAAAGGCTTCAGAAATACAGTGTGCTGGGAAAGATGCACAGCCACTTCTTGAAGAATTTTACAAAGAAACATTATGCAATGTATTACAATGATTTAAACAGTATTTCTGATAGATTGTTATACTTACCCATCACAGCTTGAAAACAAATTTAACAGAAGAAATGGGTGGGATAGTGGAACAGTACTCTAACAAACAGTGGTTCCTATCTTTTAAGTTTAGTGAATAGACCTTTCAGCAGAAGTAGGAATGCCATTGAAATCCATTAGGTGTGGCATTTCCCTGTTTAGCTGAAATGAGAAGAATTGTATTGAATTTCCTTCCCCGAAATTGTTCCAGAAAGAAAATGTGATCTGTCAGATAGCTAGTAAATGGGTTTCTCTGCTTACAGTCTTAACATTTGGTGTCCAACAGAAACTAGTAACTTGAGCAACTTGGTGACTTAAGTGCTGTGCTGTTTTCTCTTGGAAGTGTTAGCCTACAACTTGAGAGCGACTTGGCTGTTGGGCCACTTCAGATTCTGAGTTTCTAACGTGAAACGTGGAAGAGTCTAAGTAAGCATCAATTTTTCTGAAAATCAGGTCTCTTCCAGATATCTTCCAAGTCAATGTCCTGTGATCCTAAGTTACCCATCAGGAGGGATGTCCATCAGGGACTGGCTCCAGTGGGCCAGAATGGCAGGAGCAGGTCAGAGATGGCAGCACGAGGCTGCCTGCCAGCACAGGAGGGATGCTGAGGGCAGCCCAGCGGACTCCCATAGGCCCAGTAAGTAACTGGAGTGAGCCGAGAGTGTGTTGTTTGCACCTGATGCCTGTCCTGTAATGCAAACTGGCATTTCCTTTGCCATGTCAGACATTTGCAGCAGTTTGGCAGCTGTGTTAGTTTTGGTTGATGCACAGGAATAACACCTCATTCCCAATACTCCCAAAGCTTAAACACAACTCCATGCAGCAGTGAGATTCCACCTCAGCTGGGTGGTCACAGCTCTTGAGACTCCAGAATAAATTGTTCTGGGAAACTGTTTCAGACTTTAAGAGGCCCTGCACGTAGTTTGGGATAAGGAGGATGATGGAGGTAAGTACAGCTGATGCTGATGTTGCTGTTGAAAACAACACACTGTCAAACCACAGATTGTGCGATTGTGATACCCTAATCCTCAAGTTGACAATGCCTGGTAGGCTGCCAGCTATGAGAGAGGGCTGGTTTATATTTCTGAAGTTTTCTTCTTCTATCACTTAATTATTTTCCTACTTACTGAATTTGCATATAGCTTAAGGTCAAGAATCAAACATATTTGGGTATATTTGTTCATTTGACAATCATTATCAGGTCATAGCTAATGCTAGGACTCTCCTGCAATGGTGTGCTATAAATAGCCCATTTCCTTATATAACTCAGTGGAAAGGTTTAAAAGCCTTTTCCCAAAGTCAGAGGTGTATCAGAAGGGTTCAGGTTTTTTGATAGCAATTTTATTTCACCAGCTACTGCAACCAGATGCCTTATAAGCAGAGGAATAATAAATAATAAAATTCAAGCTAAAGGTTGTGACTTTGGAAGCATTCTATATCCTAGCTGTGAATTAGGGGTCAGTTCAGGCACAAAGCCTTCCCTAGGCCTGATCTTGGAGACAAAGCTGCCATTCCTGTCAGCTGCCAGAAGTGATTTCAAGATGCTGGACTCGGCGGTCCCCTCTTACAGAAACAGAAGTCTCACAGGTATCAGGGCAAGTTCGTCTGAAGTCACACAGGGTGAGATATAGGGTGAGAGTAACTGGATTCTGCACTCTGATACCAAACCCAACAGAAACAGAGGACCAAAGGGAACAAATGGAAAAGAAAATGGCCCTCTTTCAAATTTGATTGCACAGAAGAACAGAAAAGCTGTGCTGCCTTCACATCCATACAGTTATTATGGTCATGGAGTTATGCGGCTGTGCAGAATGGCAGAATAAGATTTTGACATTAAGGACCTGTCTTGAAAACAAAATTAAACCATTAAAATCCATACTAAATATGATTAATGATGGTAATAAAATGTTGGCAGTGAAAATTCCTTATATTCTGTTCACAGAATTTATGACTCAGCAAATTGTCTGACCATTAAAAATCTCATATGAAAGTAAGGATACCGAGTGGAAGTGTGTTTGTGTTTGTCAGGCTCTATTTTTTCACTGACTTATGACTTAATTAGGATACTTGAGGAGTCAGTTGCAAGGAAAGTGTGCTCTGGTTTCCTGAGCTCAGGTTTCTTGCTCTGACTGTGCTTCCAAGAACTTCAGCAGGTAAAATTAGCAAGCAAACATGATCACTGCGAAATTATATTCTCTGAAGCTTTGTTGTCAACAGCTAAAACTTGAAGGCAGCATTTTTGTATATGGCCGAAACCAAGAGTGGTTTTAGTAGTGTATGCAAAGAATGGGGGAAAATGATCAGCTCAGGATGTCGTCTGAGGAGGAAGACCAGCCAGAGACCCTTACCGGCTCCCCTTGGTCTTGGGTAAGAGCATATGCCCTAAGGTTGCATAAATAACCAAAAAAAAAGCTTTGTAAAATAGTAACAAGCTGTGCTGTGTGAACCTAGATAGAACAGAGTGCCATCAGCTTTTTTACTCTCCTGTGCAAGTTTGTGTTTCATTAATGGTTAGGTTGTCTGTTCTAGTTCTACCTGTGGACGTTTAAAAAAAAATTTGAATGGGGAACACCTTCTTTTGCTTCTGTTGTGTATGCCAGATGCTACAAGGAAACCTGGCTGATTCTCTGCTGTTTGCTTTGCTGTCTCACCGGCCATGTAAAGCAGCACTGTTGAAAGATACCTTTTAGGTATAATGGAGGGAAAATGATGTAAACAGTAGTGTAAATGTTTGATCTGAAGGTCTTCATTAAGAAAAGAGCCAGTGAGATCCCTATTACAAACACAAAAATGTCTTGCCATAATTTTTTTAGTAAGATAGAAGCTGCCTTAATGAAAGACAATCTGCACTGATGGTCCACTAACAGTAGTTGTACAGTCCTGTGTTTTAAGATCTGGGCTTGATGCCTAATGCTGCTAGAGAGGATGTGGGTCAGTATGGTTTTCTGATGGAAAGACAGAGGTGTGTTCACTCTGAAAGGACTTCGCATGGAAATAGGAACAGCTCTACTGAATGGTCTGGGAATTCTCTAAGTTTCAGGAAAAGATGGGGGGTACAACCAAGGCTTTCAATTACTTTTAAAAAAGCATTAAAACAATTAAAAACAATTATATGTCTTGAAATTAGTATTTGTGGTTTCATAACCTTGAATTTCCATGTCTTTTTATAGACATACACATCTATGATTTTTCTGGAAATGTCAATGTTTGAAATGGTTTCTAAGAGTTTGTGGCCAGGCACGAACGTGTGTGTAAGCATGGAACTGATATTTCCTGCAGGTACCCAAGGAGTTATCAGAGACAATTGCTTTTTGAAGGTAAAAGGCATAGAATAAATTGGTTTAGCTGATGATAGGAATGTGGATTTAAAGTAGTCTCATCTTTGGATGAACATGGAGGGAGGATGAAAAGGAGTACCACTTGTTCTCACCATCAGGACACAGGTTTCCTGGCGAGTAACAGCATTTGTGTGTTGGTGTATGTCTGTTTTTGATGGGTAGGAAGATAATTTACAGATGTTGATTTCTTAATTAAACATAAGTGGAAACTTTCTATTTCCACTGAAAATCCCCTACAGACTGAGAAGAATGGAGGCTGGGTGCGGAGAGATAGGTACTGAAGAGTTAGCAGATGGCTGGAGCACTAAGGAACATATAAACTACATTCGATAGAAATCAAACTCTGAGAATAAACAAAGGTGGCAGGGATTTTTTCATTTTTTTTTTTAAACTTCAAACATCAGTGTATTTCTGGCTATCAGTTTTAGTAAAAATTAAGATGTCCTACACAGCATTTTAACTATTGCATTTCTATGATATGTACTTTAGCTTAAGTTTCCTTCTGGGAATTTCCTTCATATATGTCTCTTAAATTGCCAAGGGAAATCAGGGATCCCACTGCTCCATGGAACAATCTGTTCTGCAACAAATGTGTAAGTTTCATTACAAGTTAAATAAACACGGTTATTCAGTATATAAAGCATATTGAATTTCTGATAGAAATAGATGTGCTAAGGATCATTTGAAACTGTTGCTACTGGCTTTTAGGAGTTGCTGACTCTGGGCTTCTGCTAAGGACTTCAGAAAGGAAGGACCATTTTCCTCCATAGATTTATTGAAGTGCTTCTGCATGTTGGTATATTGTACAGTACAAAGAAAATTGTGGTCCTTGGAGAGGATGACAGAATACATACATTTGAGAATATTAAAAGCTCGTAATAGAGAGCTCTTTGATAAAAGGATTCCCTAGGTATGCAAAGATAAACATATAAGCTCTAGGCTTTGAAATGTAGCATGTGATTAAAAAACTACATGCTTCCAGAAGCCAAAATTTGTTTTTGTAAGCATCTAGACCTCAAAACACTTCCTCTGATTTACCACGATGTTGCAAGAGGAACACACAAATATGATTTCATGCAGACATTTTCTTTCCCTAAGGATATGAATGAGATTGTATACTTCTGTCCTTTTCAGAGGAGGAATAAAGAAAAAATAACAAATAAATTATGCACCACCGAGAGAAGCTGATATAACATGGTGGGGATGGTGGTACTTCAATTTAAACACAAGTGCCCTTAGACTTGAAACAGAAAGATACTTAGGAAGACAGCTTTACGGTAACTACACAAATTAAGCAGCAAGAAAACATCACCTTAAAAACCTGTATGATCAGTCCAGGGTTTTTTCCGCTTTTGACCAGTCATTGGCAATGTGACAGCATGTGAAGTTTCAATAGAAAATTGTGACTAACCTGTGTTGTTGGAAATGGGAATGTTTGGAAGGGAAGACTCTGCTGGAGCAGTGTGACCTGAAGCCCAGGTTGCTGCTGGACTATTGTTGTGGTTTAAGCCCAGCTGGCAACTAAGCACCACACAGCTGCTCACTCACTCCCCCCAGGTGGGATGGGGGAGAGAATCAGAAGAGTAAAAGTGAGAAAACTCGTGGGCTGAGATAAAGACAGTTTAATAGGTAGAGAAAAAAAAACCACACGGAGAAGCAAAGCAAAAGAAGGAATTCATTCACCACTTCCCGTCGGCAGGCAGGTGTTCAGCTATCTGCAGGGAAGCAGGGCTCTATCACGCGCAGCGGTTGCTCAGGAAGACAAACGCCATTACTCCGAATGTCCCCACCTTCCTTCTTCCTCCCCCGGCTTTATATACTGAGCATGATGTCATATGGTATGGAATATCCCTTTGGTCAGTTGGGGTCAGCTGTCCCGGCTGTGTCCCCTCCCAACTTCTTGTGCACCCCCAGCCTACTCGCTGGTGGGGTGGGGTGAGAAGCAGAAAAGGCCTTGACTCTGTGTAAGCACTGCTCAGCAACAACTAAAACATCCCTGTGCTATCAACACTGTTTCCAGCCCAAATCCAAAACACAGCCCCATACAATCCAAAACACAGCCCCATACTAGCTGCTATGAAGAAAGTTAACCCTATCCTAGCCAAAACCAGCACATTCTCCACCCCTTATTCCATACCATTTACATCATGCTCAGGTCTCACACTATCCAAAACGTTCTCACTCCCTACCATTGCCCTTACCATCCTTTGATATAGTACACAGATATCATTCCCTTAGTCTATGGACCACCCCTATGAAATATTTGTAAAATGTCCACAAATGTCCATTGAGTTCATGTAGTCCATGACTTTGGGCTCCATCTGTTACAGTGGTCACTCAGGACAGAAGAGATGTATTGCATGGAGTTACTGGGCACCACAGCTAGCTCAGGTCAGGTCACTGCTGCACTTGCACTGCTTCTTGTGAAGGCTTGTCCTCCATTGGTTCAGGTGGTTCCTGCTATAGTAGTTCCTGTAATATATAACTCAAATTATGGATTAGTTTCACCCAGAATTAAATCACCTTGAGGTACACACTGGACTTCCCCATTCTTCTGCATTACCCACCAAGTGCACCCAGGTCCTTGAGCAAAAACAACCCCGTGAATAGGTTTACCTTTTCCTGAGGAAGGAATAACCCAGACTGTTTTTCCCAGCAAGTTCCTTATACGTACTACGGGAATCTTATCTCCTTCCACAGTGCGCAGGGGTTTTGACTGGGCAGGGCCAGGTCGACTGGCAGAGCCTCTAGTGTTAACTAGCCAAGTGGCTTCTGCTAAATGTGTATCCCAATGCTTAAATATCCCAGCACCCATTGCTTTCAGTGTAGTTTTTAATATTGCGTTGTATCGTTCAATTTTCCCGGAGGCTGGTGCATGGTAGGGGATGTGATACACCCAGTCAATGCCATGCTCCTTGGCCCAGATGTTAATGAGGTTGTTTTGGAAATGAGTCCCATTGTCGGATTCAATTCTTTCAGGGGTGCCGTGTCGCCATAAAACTTGCTTTTCAAGGCCCAAGATAGTGTTCCGGGCAGTGGCATGGGTCACGGGGTATGTTTCCATCCATCCGGTAGTTGCTTCCACCATTGTAAGCACATACTGCTTCCCGTGGCGGGTTCGTGGTAGTGTGATACAATCAACCTGCCAGGCTTCCCCGTATTGATATTTCAGCCATCGTCCTCTATACCAAAAAGGCTTCAGCCGCTTAGCTTGTTTGATTATGGCACATGTTTCACATTCATGGATAACCTGTGCAATGGCATCAGTGGTCAAGTCCACGCCTCGATCACGAGCCCATTTGTATGTTGCATCCCTTCCTAAATGTCCTGATGTGTCATGGGCCCATCGAGCTATAAATAGCTCACCCTTATGTTCCCAATCCAGATCCACCTGAGCCACTTCAATTCTAGCAGCTTGGTCCACCCGCTCATTGTTTCGATGTTCTTCAGTGGCACGACTCTTGGGTATGTGAGCATCTACATGACGTACTTTTACAACCAGGTTCTCTACCCGAGCAGCAATATCTTGCCATAATTCAGCAGCCCAGATGGGTTTACCTCTGCGCTGCCAGTTGCTCTGCTTCCATTGCTGTAGCCACCCCCATAGGGCATTTGCCACCATCCATGAGTCCGTATAGAGATAAAGTACTGGCCATTTCCCTCGTTCAGCAATATCTAAAGCCAGCTGAATGGCTTTCACCTCTGCAAACTGACTTGATTCACCTTGTCCTTCAGGGGTTTCTGCAACTTGTCGCGTAGGACTCCACACAGCAGCTTTCCACCTTCGATGTTTTCCCACAATACAACAGGATCCATCTGTAAACAGAGCATATTGCTTCTCAGTCTCTGATAGTTTATTATACAGAGGGGCCTCTTCAGCACGAGTCACCTCCTCTGGCGACAGTCCGAAGTTTCGGCCCTCCGGCCAGTCCATGATCACTTCCAGGATTCCCGGGCGGTCGGGGTTTCCCATCCGAGCCCGTTGCGTTGTCAGTGCAACCCACTTACTCCATGTAGCATCAGTTGTGTGATGCGTAGAGGGGATCTTCCCTTTGAACATCCAGCCCAGCACAGGCAATCGAGGGGCCAAAAGGAGCTGTGCTTCAGTACCAACTACTTCCGAAGCAGCTCGAATTCCTTCATATGCTGCTAATATTTCTTTTTCAGTTGGAGTGTAACGGGCTTCAGATCCCCTATATCCCCGGCTCCAAAACCCCAGAGGTCGACCTCGAGTCTCCCCAGGTGCTTTCTGTCAGAGGCTCCAGGTGGGTCCGTTATCCCCAGCTGAGGTGTAAAGCACATTTTTCACATCTTGTCCTGCCCGGACCAGCCCAAGTGCTACTGCACGAACTATCTCCCGTTTAATTTGTTCACAGGCTTGCTGCTGTTCAGGGCCCCATTCAAAGTCGTTCTTCTTCCGGGTCACTCGATAGAGAGGGCTTACGATCAGACTATAACCTGGAATATGCCCTGTTTACAGGGCCTTTCTAGAACTCCTGTGAAAGTAAGATAGTTATAAATCCTCTGCAATTGTTACAGTGCATTGCCACAACTTTGTATGGCTAATGCAAAGGTGGATACCTCTAGCCCATTCTTGCACCAGTTTAGCCTATGTCTAAACTGGGGAGAGGCTGCTATATGCTACAGTGCTCTCTTGTGTTGGGGAGACCTTATTTCACAGTTCTGGATAGCTTTGGAAAGGGCAGACTAAAGCCTCCCCAGTCCACCCCTGCCCCTGAAAGCACTGTACTGGCAATATCCCCAGACTGCACCGCAAAGGTGGGAGGAGGTGATGGCTGGGGAGGTGAGAAGCTCATGATGTACAGTAAGAGGGGTAGAAGACAACATGTCCACCTCAGGGGAATGGTCTGGCTGTGATGGAGGAGTCAAATGTGGCAGTGCTGTGCCACCGGCATTTTGACAAGGCTGGCTCTTCCCCACTCTCCTCTTCCCACTGGTGACAAACCTTCGGTGACAGACTCTACCAACCTGCAGACAGCGACAGTGTCTGCAAGTGTCTGACAAGCTGGGCCATGTGTTACTGGTGAGGAACTCATCCCAACCTCACCATTAGCATAGGGCTGGCACTGGGACTGGCAACCACGTTTGAGCATACTCACCAAACGAGATGGGCTGGGGGAGCTGGAGAGGGCAGGGACCATTGCTGCACTCAGCTGTGCCTCCCTGAAACCGTGCTCGCCCCTGGTCCCAGCGGTCAGACACTGCTGCGTTGTAGGGTGGCCCCGTGCTGCCCTGTTTGCTCTGCTCTGCTGGGGCAACTCAGCAAGGTGGAAGAGCCACTATGGCTTGTGCCCACACGACAGCAAAAAGCCAATCCAGGCCATAAATAACAACAGCAGCAAAGGGATGCCGTGGTCGGGACGGCTGTGTGCTGCGCACGGAAACCTGACTTCCCATTTTGTGACCGGGACAGGCACATGTACGGTGGCAGCTGGGCTTGTGCCACGTGCTGTTCTTGGCAGCCGGGCGCAAGCGTGATGTGTGGGGATGAGGCTGGTGACGGGGATGCGGAAGAAGGCCCTTTATCCCAGTGATTTGTTTGTTTGTATTCCAGGTTTTTCATTATTTCACCAGTTCAGCTGTGGGTTATTTATTTTGTTTTTAAGAATGTGCTTGAAATCCCCATGCTCCGGGTCAGGCAGCTGTCTTGCCAGTGAAGGGTGATGGGGGGCTGCTCTGGGGAAGACACGTCGGGCTGTATGGCTGCTGCTTTGCAGGGAGAGCCACCAGCTGCAGTGAAGGAGTCCCAGGGCGGCTGTGGAGCATCTCTTCCAACCAAATACTGCCCAAAATGGCCACTGCTGGGTCATGTGTGGAGAACGTTTCTGCTCCTCCAGCCTGGGGCAAAGAGCAATCCTATTCAGCAGGGCGATGGGGCTATCTCAGGCGGAGACATGGTGCCTGGCCTGACTTGGACCAGGAATCCCTGGGCATTGCTGCCCTCCTGCCGCGTTTCCCCAGCAGCCCCAGCGGCTGAGCCATGGGGGGATTTTTCCAAGTTACACTTTGTGGCAGGCATTGAGAACCAGTAACATATTTAGCAGAAAAAAAAACATTGGAGAAAAGAGAATATTATTAAAACATCTCCAAGCTCTCCACATGGTGATGCTTCTTTCAATTTGACCCCATAAAGATGTTTTTTTTAACCTGATAACTAATAATATACTGTGGGCTCTGTAGCTTAGCTAACAGGTGCTGTCAATGCTGTTTACATTTAATTACAAAAATATCTAGGAGGGACATTGAAAGTACTCACCCACTCTCATTATCACCAAATTTTAGATCAGGACTGGGCCTGTCAAAGCATAGCAGACAAAAGGAGATCTGTGTAAATTCCTGAATCAAATACAAACTTCCCATATGGCCCTAGGCAAAATTCAAGTTTTATTTTCCAGTGTTTCCACTTATTGTAGGTAGCTCTGCTCTGAGATCCCAGCTCAGGACCTTCCCATCCAGAGGAATTTCTACAAATTTCACTTGAACTGCAAGGGCTGAGCACCTGTGAAAATCCACCCTGAGCCGCTTGTACTGGGTACCCAAACAAAATGGGCGTTCTTGAAAACTGTAACCTTCATTTCCCTCCTCCCTGCAACTTTTTTGGGTTAATTCAACTTGAAGCTTGTATTGTAGTTTGAGATCGTCTCGGAGAAGCCTTGTTGAAATGCAAAGCCTTGCTGTAGTTAAGTTGCCATCTGCTGCCAGTGCTACAGCTGCAGTTGATGCTGCCGTGGGAGAGGGACTGGTTGGCTTCTCAAGGGAAAGTTTCTATCAGTCTCTGCCCAGTCCCAGTCCAAACCACTGGGTCATTAATAAAACACTGTCACTTCTGCAGGGCTGCAGGGAGTCCTGGATTTAACAAATTCTAGTGGGGGTAACAATTTAATCAGCATCAGTTTCTTTGGAAAGATAAAAACATCTGCACGTCTCTCACTGTGAGACTTTTACTGCAAGAAAACTGTTATCCTGCATAAATCAGAAAAAGTGGATTAGGGCCAGAGGCTGCTCTCACCCCAGTGATGCTGTGCCAGCTCAGACCAGCTGGAGATCAGAGCCCCTTTACCGGGTGGCTGCGCTCACCTCGAGCTTCCTGCACTTCACAGCAAGGATGCCTCCAGCTGCTCTGACAGGAGGACTGTTCCCAGCTGTCCCCGCAGACGGGAATGGTCTGGGCTCTGGGACTGCCCCATCCCATGGACCTTCCCCAGCGAAGGATCTCTCACACGGCGCCTGATTCCTCCATGGCTTTCTGACCTGCGGCTGATCTGTACCACTTCAGTCACAAGGATTCAACTACTGCCCTATGCACAGGGTCCACGGTGTGTGCTCTTGTTCTGTTTTATTTCAGTGGGCCTTTTTGCAGCCATCAGCTGAGCAGATCTCACTCAGGCTTTTCAGAGGCAGGAGCTTTTCCCCCCCCCGTGGCCTTGCCCCACGGTGCCCAGCAGGTCAGCAGATGCACCCTGGGGAGGAGGTGCCGCCTGGTCGCAGCCCCTTGCTCCCATTTCGGAGGGCTGACACTTCGGTGACTGGAGGATATATTTTTGCAAGGGTAAATGAGTCTCAAAGGTATTCACTGCGGATCTGCTTTCCTTCAGCATCAAGCATGTGTGCTGCCTTCCCACCAACTGAAAAACAAACAGTAAATTGAACCCGGACCCTTCCCTGTTGTTCACCCCAGAGCTCCCAGACCATCTCTCTGGGGAGCTGACTGGAGACTGAGTCCTTTTGCATTTTATCTAGAGCAGATGGCTGGAGGTCAGCAATCCCTCTGTATCTGGAGATCATGTCTCAGAGAGCCTGCCCTGTCTTAATATAGATTTGAAAGTTCAGCTTGGTCCACAGGGACGAAAGGCTGTGAGGGCAATAAGCGGTAGGCAAATAGTATCAAGGCTGTCAGCTGCTTCACCCCTCAGTTCCTGTCGCCTACACTGCCTTTGCACGATAACCTTTCTTTGCATGATGAGTAATGCTTTAATAGCACTTATTTATCTTATGCTGCCGTAAATGCAAATGGAGTATTAGCCTTTCTGTTTCTGACTCTCCTACTCCTTGTAGCAGTCTGGTACAGCTGAATGTCACCTGGAGCAGGAGCTTGTACTATGTCAAGGCCATGGTCTATGGACTGGTCAGCCCAGGGGAGAGCTTCAGCAGCCCTGACCCAGCAGCTAAGCAAAACCTGCACTGAGATCTGGGCTGCAAGTGCAAAACACTCCTAAAAGTGGAGCACATAAGAAAAACCCAGTCCAAACAGGCAGAAAGCACAAACACTTCTCCAAGAACCAGCGCTACCTTAAAATCTGAGATTTTTGAAAGCAGTGATACATATTTGTTTCCTGATACCCACTTTCCGATGTTTGCATTTAACAATTTATCAAGATCTTACCAGTCATGGCGAAGGTTAAAATTTTTTTCCATTTAAAGTCTCCTGTCTCTGGAGATAAGAAAAAGCTTCCTGAAAAGAAGCAGAACTCTGGCACTTACACTGCAGGCTCCCAAAGAGCTTCTACTCCAAATCAACGAGCAGATAAGGGCTGGGCTGTCATCAGCTGAGTGTTTCCCACTGCCACAGCGCCCACGGAGCCACGAGGCTGCGGGTGCCATAATGGGGTATGCAGGAAAAGGGACCATCATGTTGGCACCCCATCCTCTGGTTTTAAAGGGCACAAGCTGGGGAGATCATTGGAGAAGAGCATTTATGGCAAAACAGTTCAGGAAATGCAGAACTGTCTTCTACGTTGCTCAAAATTATATATATATGGGGAGTGTTCAGGAAATGGGAGCAAATGGTCTGGTGGATCTCACTGCTTCCACAGAGCTAGAAATAATTAAGAAATTGCAAACAGAGCTGCATGTGTCCAGGGCTAGAGATGGATGTGGAAGTGAGCGTGGGAGCAGAAGGCAAAGCTGTGCTTGCCTGTGGAGTAAAGGAGCAGCGAGAAGAGAAGGGCATGTTTTACTGCAAAGCCTTGCATATGCCCTTCCTGAGAGGGCACGCTGCCTTACAGCTCAAGCCCCATGCTCCCAGTTTAAATGCACTGTGTATTAGAAATGAGGCACATCCCACCTGGGACTGCAGTTCATAAAATGAGGAGGAAAAGTGACCCTGAGACCATCCTCAGAATGAATTTTCTCTCTTTTGGGTCCAGTAGCCACCCTCACAGGAAAATCAACCACCATTTTTCTGAGAGATTACCACTATGATGTCATATATATGACTGCAGAAGGAAAAAGAAGTTCCTGAAACCATTTCTTGTTTAATCTATGGTCTGTATTGTTCCAGCTGAAGCTGGCACCTTCCATTGCACCTTCATCGCCAACCCTGAGCTCTCTGTACACCTGCGCCACTGCCTGTCGTTGCTGTATTGGGATGGTTTCTCTGCAAAGCTAACAGCAACGGAGAGTCTCCAGTCAGCTCTGCAGAGCCTCTTTGCATTGTGTCCTATAAGGGCCTGACACTCCCCTCGTGGGCAGCAATTTTGTGTGTGCATGTGAGTTTTGTGTAGGTTTCAGCAACTGAAGTAAATAATGAAGTAAGTAAAAAAATGTTAAAAAAATGTATTTTTAATAAGGCCTTTGGGGAGATGAGATTTCACTGTCTTGGAAAATTCTGCAGCACTGCCATGGTGCTCAGGGGCAGGAGTCAAGAGCCTGTTTATCCCTCCGTAATACCATTTAGAATTTATAGCTCTTTAAATCTTCAACAATTGGCAAGCTGTGATTTTTATCTTTACTGTCTCCCAGGAAGTTCATTATCAAAACCACAGACCACAGCACAAAAGAGCAATCATTTACTCAAACACAGCAGGCACTATATTACAGGCACTGTTACCAGGCAATAGAGACGTGCCCATTCACAATAAATTCTCCATTCTTCCTTCTGAAAGGCCAAGAAGAAAACACGTGGTGGAGGTATTTATGTGGTTTCTATATTCTCTTGCCCTCTCTTCCTTTTTTCCCTTCTGTCTTTTGAATTTTGCAAAAGCCTTGGTCTGATCTTGGAGTAACGCTGGTTTTGTGGCATTGCTGCTAAAATGCACTGCTATAATGGATGAACAAATTGTCCTTTGCCCAACAGAGATGGGGAATACAAGGGATGAAGGGATTGCATGGCAGCTCCCAAGCAAGAGAGGCCAGGAAGCAGCCCCCTTTCACGAGAGCCTGAGCAAACAAGAAAAACTGCAAAAAGAGAGGCTGAACATGGAGGCTGGTCTAAAAAAACTTTTTTATCCAGACACACTCTGCTTCTGAAATAAATTGTATCAATCATCTAAGGATGACCCCCTCAAAGGAGTAAGGTTTTGTGGGATTAAGCCAGAAATTAATCCAGTACACAGAGTATCGCTACTTTTCTTTGCTCCTTCTTTACTTCTTCAGTGGTAAAAGCCTGAAACTTGGAGCCTTTGAGCTAAGTGGTAGATATCTAATCCACGGATCAGGTGAACAGTTTTAACATTTTCTTCTTTTAAATACAGAGCCAGTAACGTGTATGCATAACTACAAAGACAAAAAATGTTCTTTTTCATTCTAACCCAATCCTATAGTTGTTGTTTCAATTAATTGATTTATTAATGTTATTGTTTTTAAGGCCAAAATAGCCACATTGCAAAACTCTGTAATATGGAAAAAATTTAGTGAGAATAGCTGTTTCATGAAGATAATTTGCTATAATTCCCGGAAGCCCTTCTGGGCTACAAAATATGCTAAAATTAAATAAACACTTTACAACGAATTTTCATGAACAAGTTGCAGACTCTAATTGTGCTCTTTTCTGCTTTTGCAGAAGTTGTATTGCTGCCAAAAGGCCTCTAAAGTAGAGGATTTCTAAACCAAAAGTGACCTCCAGTGGTCATGCACGTTATTTATGGCTGATGCCTAGTGTTTCTCTACCTCTTGTTAGAAATGAGGCAATGTGATAATTAACAGCTTGCAGCAAGCATGGTCAATTAAATTGGATGTATCCTTTAAAAAAAAAAAAAGGTGAGTTAATCTAGATGTATCCATGCACCCAGATATTTTGTATACCTGCTAACCAGTATGAAAGTTTTTAATTTATTTACCTTTATATCAGTGTTTTACATCTCAGGGGTGTTTTTTCTGCATTATGCTGGGGTATAATGCATCATTCTCTTTGCTCAACCTCTGCACGTAGTACAGCTTTGATGCTAACATCCTCCATACAGCAATCTGCTATGGGATGGAGGTGACCTTTTAAAAAGCAGATAATATATCATCAAGCATCTCAAGGTTAATTTTTACTTACACAAGCAATTAGGAGTTCTGCATAGCTTTGCTAATAAAATCATTAATTTTCCTTTAAGATCTGGAAATCATGATGAATTGCCTAATCTTTTTCTAAGTCTTTTAGGATCCCATCTACTCATCATTTCTTGGATGCTTGAAGGCAGAGAAACATGAGGCAGAGGTATAAGTCAGGGCTTTGTGGGACCTCCATCCTAGTAAATATCTCTGAGAAATCTCTAGAGTGCAGGGATCTTCTTTTGACATAAATGTCTGAGCACCTCCAGTTTGCCAGCTTTTGCTTAGAGGCTTTTATGAGTCAACGGCATCTGCAGGGGGGCTTTCCTGCACAGGGACACTTAGGAAGTTCAATGAAAATACACTCTTTAATAAATAAATAAATTGCAAGAAATATTTGTATGAAAACTCTCTTGAAAAACAACAGTTTCCTTAATTTGTATTAGCCTAATTTAAAATAAAACAGATTAAACTTGAAGGAGAGTTTTGCCATAAGTATTTAAATGTCCTTTGTCTTTATATCCTTAGTTAAATTGGATTCACTGGCTGAGTCCTGGTATTTTTTGGAAAGTCAGTGGAAATGCAACAGTCATTGCAATTGAGCTAATTTAAAGCAATACAGACATGACCTTTGGTAAAAATGTTTGGTTACTCATAAATCCCTTCCCCTGGAAATTTAATATTGTGTGTGCAAGAGAGGCCAAAACTTGAATGTAAGTCAATTAAGGCTTGGCTCTCAGCTAAGATTGAGAAATAAACTGTAGCTCTTTGCCTAATCAGTGCAGTGCTGGCCCAAGACAGGATGACGAAGCTATTTTCCCTCGTGCTGCTGGATGAGTTTCAATAACCCACTGCAACTGTCTCAATTGCTCCATCTGTTAAAGGGGGATTATATCTTTTGTAATATACTTTGAGATTCACGGAGG
The DNA here is from genome assembly GCF_030936135.1 of Gavia stellata. Taxonomy (NCBI): domain Eukaryota; kingdom Metazoa; phylum Chordata; class Aves; order Gaviiformes; family Gaviidae; genus Gavia; species Gavia stellata. The sequence goes on from NC_082595.1 coordinate 97,570,032, forward strand.
CTGTGATGTATATAAGAGAGGGGTAATGCATTTAATAAAAAGATTATAAACACAATAAAACTTTTTCCCTCCTCCTATGTAAAAAGTAACATTAAGTGAAGGAAGTTAAAATGATGGAAGAAGGAAGTTTGCTTTATTTTTCATTTCATGTGCCCCTTCTGCTCTCCCTCCAGCAGCTGCATTGGACTTGAAAAGTAGGAGCCCATGAAGATGGCCACGGAACACTTCTGCAGCAACACATTTTGATATAAACTGGGCCATAAAGCTTATGTTTTGCTCAAAATTAACATTCTTTCTCTCTCTTCCCCTCCTCTAGGGTGGTAGGTTGTGCATAGTCAGGCCCTAATGGTGTACCTGAGAACAAGTAGTTTTCTGTAACTCTTATTTATGTGACTAGTTCACTGATTTTGATATTCATCCTCTTGTAAGCGCTGCCACAAATCTCAGTAGATTAGGAAACAGTACAGAAAAGAAAGCTGTGTTAGGACCTGTGAAACACAAAGACGGATGGTAGAAGGGGAATGGCATTTTATCTTGGCATAACTCTGCAACAGACAAAAAGTTGGTTTATTAATAGGGGTTTGGCAGACATACTATACCAGCACTTAATGACTGCAAGAATAAGACTTAAGCAGGTGTCTAGTTTCCTGCTGGCAGCGTGTGCCTAATGGGTGACAGGTTAGTGCAGCAGGAGAGGCAATGGTCAAGTTTCCTGACTTTTCTCGGTGGTTCTGGGCAGCTGGGGAGGAGAGGGAAGTTTCTGTGATGGTTGAGGCACTATGAAAATGTTCTGCACTAAGCATTAACCCAGTGCTTACTGCAGGACCCAGATATTCAGCTTTCACATGGGCTGGGAACTTTTCCTGTAGCCTATAAGTAGGAAAGGACTATTAGCAGGACAGCCTGTGGGGTCGGAGCCAGGTTTGGAAGAAAGGCTGGGCAGAGATGGGGAGGGTTAAAGGCAAGAGGGAACTGGAGTCAGGGGGTGAGGGATGACAGATCCAAAGGGATGGGGGCACTGGCTGGTGGGGAAAAGGTTTCCCTTCCACAGAGCACCCATATAAGATGTATGCAAGAGCTGGGCTGCATCCAGCCCAGCAATGCTCTCCCTTAGCTTCTGGCAAGGAGCTGGAGGGAGCCTTCAGCCTCCACCGAGGAGGGCTGCCAAAGGCCACAGGCATCAGCCAGCCTTTAACCCTTCCTTGCATGGCATCCGGGGAAGGACCCTCAATGCCAGCCACTCCTGGAATTCCCACAGGTTCCCTGGGGCTCCCCCCTCCTGCCTTCCCATGGACTCATTTCACCTCCACGCACATCAGAGGGAGCAAAATAGGATGCTGCAGGTTTTTTTACCGCATTTGTGTCAGTGGAAGCAGGGGGATGTCCCTACAGAAGGGCTCATTTCCCCAGCTAAAGACAACACTCGTGTTGGTGTAAATCAATCCTTGAAACCGTCTCTACCTCTGCACTGCCTGCAGAGGGAAGTGTAAGCTCGCTTAGGCTTCGGCCAAGGTCAGGGAAGATGCCACTCACTGGGCAACTGCACGACATTTCCACACGGGAGATGCAGTTCCTCACTTTGGTTTCTGCCAGTTCAGAGCTATTGAAAAACGGTGGCCTTATTTGCTTGGTAATGTCAGTGGTTTATCTTCTGCTTTGTAAAAGGCCTTTATAAATCCCCAGATAAGCATCCCTGAAACCAGGACATCGGGAGTGCTGGAGCAGACATACCTCCTGACCGCTTGCCGGCCTTGTGGCATGTTCCTCACCCTGCCATACACATCAAGCCAAATTTTCAGCTCATCCTATGCTGCCTACATTAACAACATCTTCTCCTTATTATATTAATAAACCTGGTGACAAGCAGCAGCCAGTGAATGACTGACCAGACCTTTGAATGTTAATATTTGGAAATCCTTCATTTTCTTAAATTAGAGAGGATTGCACAAAAGAGAGATCAAACACAACCTTTTTGGTCTGTCCCTGTATAGTGTGTGGCAAAGCGGGCCACAATTAAAGCATCGAAGCACTGCTAAAGGCCAGCAAACAGCAGTATAAAATGTGAGTCTTAGTGCATGTCCTTTTCCTTTGTAAACCCCGGGATAATTTAATACTGACAAAAATGAAGCTCTTTTGACTGCTGTACTGATTTTCAGGATGTATTTGCATTTGTTTTCACTTTTCCACTGCCCACAAGAGCTTTGCTGAAGAAAAGTTGACTTTGTTCCATGGAGCTGCAACCCCTGATGGAAGCGGTATGCTTTAGGCAAGGTACAAAAGCAGATCTATCCTGTGGGAAAAAAAGGTGAAAAATGTAAAGGAAAAATAGCAGGTGGTTACAGAAATGGTCTTCCCAAGACAGGCCAGAGGGCCGTTTACAGAAAACAGGATATATTTGAGTGCTCCATGTTGTGCCATCTTAAGGTAGGTCAAATGGATCATGCTCTAGCAATGCTACACTTCCTGTTGATTAGGAAGGGAATCCAGATGTAACCATCTTCGTTATGGATGTCTAAGTCAAGAGGGCCAGCCCAGCATCTGATCCCACTTAAGAAAGGTGGCCTTGAAGTCAGGGGGACTGTTCTCTGTCCTTCAAGTCAGATAGGTGCATCTGGGCTGCATATAGGCGGGTTCTTACGTTAAACGTCTTTGCATTGTATACCATGGGGACTCCAAATCTAATGCTGTCTCACTAAAACTAACACTAACAAACCAATCCAGAGGCAGGAAATCTTTCTATTCAACTGGGGCCACATAGTGAAAACTGTGACCTGGGTGAGAAAGGCTCTGAAAAGGTAGAGTCCTGTGTTGCCACCTCAAGCAAAACAAGAACAGCTGGACCTGTGTGCTTGCTCTCTGCAGGAATCCCTTCACACAGGAATAATTACATTATGGGCATTGCATAAGGAAAAGAAAACAAGGAAATATGCTGGAGCCTGCTACAGTGAACAGACAATCTCTTGCCACTATCTTGCTTTTTGCTGACTTCCTAATCTGTGAAGTGAATTTAAAAATGGAGTCTGCTAGCCCGGAGTATCAGGAGGTGTTCATTATTCACAGAGCAGTTAATAATCCTCCATCCATCTGAATGCAGGAGTACCTTTAAAATCCAACATACTCAATAAAAATGATTCACAAAATGGAGCTTTGAATTCCTTGATTTCACTTCTGGGGAAACCCAGCCCTGTGTAGGTAAAAGAAATACCAGTCAGGATCCTCCACTGACAGACGTAGATGTCTGATGTCCTTGGCCATGTCACTGGACTCTGGGAGAGGTTTGTGGTACAGGTCTTGAGACCTGTCTCTCCATATTGTTCTTAAGCTATGAATCTAGAAAATGGAGAGCCCCAAGGCACTCCTGAGGGCAGCTGGTTGTTGCTGTATCAATCCAGTGCTGCTTCACCACCAGCCTAGCAGCAATGGCATCTTCAGGACACTTGTAGATAATAGACACTTGTAGATAATGTTAAGACCTGTTGCTCTATGTCGGGGTCAGCCAGCCCCATGTGGAGCTGGTGATGTAAACTGCATTCTTTACAGCTGGGCATCTGTAAAGCTTCACCCATAGCATTGCGCTGCCTGGAGAAAAACTATATGACATTTAACAAGAGAGCAATAGATGCCAGGCCACTGAGCCTGGTTTAGGCAAAATACTGAGGGAAGTAGGAGGAGAGGCAGGGAACCTCTAAAAGTGTGATATTGTGACATGTTGGAACAATTTCAAAGCCATTCCAATTATTTTAGTATTAATTAAAGCCCAGTTAAGCCCAAGGCATTATTAACATGTTCTAAAATATTTCTAAAGACTTTTAAAGCTTTTTATACTAAACTTTCTCCGCAGGAATAATACTCTCCTGCCCCATTGCATTCTGTGATGCTTCTCCTCAAGAATTTAAGTTAAAAACTTCCTCCTGTTCTGCATGTGCTGTTTATCGATTAGTCAGCAAAGTTGTAGCATATTTTGATTGTTTTTTCATGACTGCCTTCTTCTTCCTAGAAATAGTCCTGAACAGCGTGTAGCGTTAGTGAGAACAACAAATCACGTGCAACGAAAGGCACGCTTAGCTATCCCCTCCCCCTTATTTTCTGATGTCCTGGATAAAATCCAGTAGGCAACTCTTTCCAAAGTCTATTTATGAACTTGTGTTTACTTTTACATATACGTAGTCTTTACTACGTATGTACTGACCCAAGGAACTCAGAACCGTTGTGAACACTGAGAAATTCAGTTTCATAACAGTAGTCTGAGGTTGATACTGTTTTCACTATTTTATATTTAAAAAAACAGAAGCTGGGTTGTGCAGCAGAGCACAGAAAGCCTGCAATAGTGCCAGCCGCAATGGAAGTTTCCGAACTTCCTGACCCACCCCTCAGATGTGGGATTGTTTTTCCTCTCCTGTTGTTTCCACTTCAGAAATCTGATCTTGGGACAGAAGTTCCATCCTCTCCATATTACAAACATACCCATGTTCCACAAAATTACCTAAACTTACTCCCTAAAAGGCTTTGGCTAGCAAATCCCTTTAAAAAAACTATGAAGACTACATATAAGACAATGATACATTTTTTCTGCAGTTAATAATGAGCATGTGAGGCTTTAAGATTTGACTGCATGAAAGGTTTGAAAAAATCATAGCAAACTTACCTGTATTTTTCTTGTCCCAGATGGACAGAGAGAAGTGGAAAAAACCCCACGTATATTTTAATTCACTTGCACTTTAATGCAGGCTTGTTATCACTCTTTCAAACCTGTCATGAAGCCGTATCTTAAAATCTGATGTGCGCATTGGTCTGTTGGTACACTTGCTGACTCTGGATAGTAACTTATACATAAATACTTAGATATCAGTACTGACTCGAAGCAACTTCAGCCTGTGGCAAAATTTAATCTGTTCCAATTAAATTGCATTCTGATGGGAGGCTTACCACAAATCAATGGGCAGGGGGATGGGAAGCATCACCTGCCTTCTAAAATAGCTATGATACCCACAGTGAAGACCTCTGAGTAAAAGTCTACAAGCAAACAAAGCGAGTAAACAGACAGAATAAAAAGCCCAGCTGATTTTTAAAGGTCAGCCCCAGATGTGACCATTATCTCCCACTTGCTGCCGTGACATTTATGCCATGCTACAGAGGCAGCTGTCTTAGACAAACAGACAAAGGGGTCAATTCACAACACGAAAGGCTCGTACAGCTTTTCAGCATGCAGCACCCAATTTTCTGCCTGTCATCTTCCTAACCCCATCCCCACTCCTGAAACTCATGTCCAGATTTATACAGAAAACAAATGGGATCAGAGAAATGCTCCTTTCTGAAAGCTCCCCCCACGCTTCTATAAGGTATTTGTATGTGACCTATGGCAAAATTTACCAGCAAGTGAAAACACACACAAGCTGTGCCCAGCGTCATTTAAAGAGCAGGCAGCAGCAGAGCAGTTACAGCAGTTTTTATTCCTGTGTACTTCTGGGTGCTGCAGAGCCTGGGGATCCAGCGTGTGTCACAAACCCAGTTTCTCAAGCTTGGAAACAGGACTGCTCCAGGTTTAGCTCTGCTGCCATACCTGTTTGACTGGAATATGTCTGAACTAAGCCAACAGCTTCTTAATAGCTCCTGCCTTTTTGTCTTCCTGAGGGTCCTCTGTGTACATGACCAAGCACGTATCTGGTGTCTCAGTATGAAAACCAACGGGGCAGGCATCAGCTTGGTCTCTTCTCTATTTATCATGAAAAATCCAAAGTTTCCAGATTCTTCATGGGTGCAAATCCCATATTCTGCCAGATCTAGCTCTGAACTCCTCTGCCTCGTACTTAACAGTGAGGGTCCGGACGATCCAAAGCTTGCCACAAGGCTAAGCCCAACATGCAAGGGAATGTATGGTACGGATACCACAGGGATGCAGCTCCACTACCCACCAGCTTTCTGCCCCGAACTGTGAGGAGGAGGCAGTCATTTTAACCCTCCTCTGGCGAAAGGCGGGTATGGCCTTCTTCCGTGGTCTGGGGGAGAGCTGCAGTCAGCAGCCCCCATTTCCAGGCGTGAGGGTGAGGCTGCCCTGTGAAGGAGAGGGCTGGGAGGCCCCCAGGTCTGGAAAGGCAGAAGCCACGAGGGAGGGTGTGATGATCGGGTGATGTGGAAACATCGCCTCATGAAACGCCTTTTGGTAGCCTGGGGTAGTTCCTAAGAGGAACATTCCCAGGTGCGGTGTTAACTGCAGTCATCAAAATACCTGCCAAAAGCAAGCAGCAAGCGTGGCGGTGGGGCCACCACAGCAGCCAATGGAGGCGGCGGTCAAACACGCTCCTCCAGCCGAATGGTTTGGCAGGGATGAGGAAACAGCCTTTATCAGCCGTCAATAGATGTGTCATAAGATTTCAGATAAACAGCGGATAATTTTCAATGTGACTAACGTGGGTTAAGAAATGGGAGGAGCTCGACAGAAAGAATTCAGACCTGGCCTAAGGCACCTGGACGGGTGTATTTCAAAGACCTGCACTGGAGTCTCATGCGTTAACCCAGTGCTGAGACGTACTCAGTGAGGTGTCTGGCTAAATAATTTAACTGTCGTGTAGTGTTCCTCCTACCTTTGCTCACACTCACTTTAAAATGTGATTAGCAAACCACAGTGCCTGGGCTCTGCTGCACATTGCAGCAGTCCAACAGTTCCTCTTTTCCCACTGATGCTTAGCAAGAAGATTGGAGCTCCAGGACAGAAATGACATGGATGCTGGATTATTAAAAAGCATTCAGCATAGGTCTAGATTTTAAAATAATTTAGGAACTTGAGGTAGTGCAAAATGCCGCATATTTTCAGCAGTGACGGGGCAGGGAGAACATCGTGCTCGTGCTGCAGGAGCTGCCCTGGCTCCCTCGCTGTCCCTGGAGCAATGCAGACTGTGAGGGCTGGACAAGTGTGGAGGCTCCAAGCTGCTTGGGATCTTCTCGCCCTATACCTGTGCCTCTCTCTCCATGTGATGCCTTGGGACCCGGAGCTACCAAAATGCTTGGCCATAACGGCTCCTTTGACTTGAAAGCAATGATGCAGGCCAAGTTTGAGTGGGGTGCTAAAGGAGAAGTGGTTTCTTGTTAGGTCTCCTCCACTCCGTATGTTAAAGCTTGACTATGGTTTTCATGTTGCAAAGTACTTAAACTGTGCTGTGCTGATCTCCATGTGCTGTCGCCCCTTATGCGGCCTCGTACAGACCAGTGGCTATATTTTGGTAGCCTTCTTGTAGAAAGTAAATGTCGACAGCAATTCTTTGACTTGGTGGGTTAAGACGTCGGGCCATTTGACTAGGAACTCACTACTGCAGTTTCTGACAAAGCTCTCTGTAGTTACAGTTCTTTGACATTATTTACTGATGTCCCAAGCTTCACCTGACTCTAGCTACAACTCTCCAGGAAAACTTTGTGTTGTCAGTCAAACCTGACTATTCCACATACTAGGAAATGGTTTTCTTTCTTTAGGCAATTTAGAAAGGCAATTTGGTCATGTGCTGAATTTAGGATTGTCATCTTATCTTAAAAGAAGGCGGCCTGGCCCTCCTTCCTCTTTGTGGCTTAAAAGATGGTCTGTAGCGGAGATAGCATTCCCTCATCAAAGGTATTGGCTCTGGGTCTCTGTGAAAGAACCGATCCACTGCTCTGCAATAGGCATCCACACTACAAAGAAAATGTAAGTCACCTCTGGGCATCAAAGGTGGGTCTTACAACTGTTTTTTAAAATCAGATAGTCCTCAAGGGAAGAAATAGGATGTTTCGGTCTGGTACTAGCCGCAACGAAGCACACGTACAGTGTGTACTTAACTACATTAAGAGGCATGATTACTGTAGGAACCAGATTTAAATTACCTGTGTAATTCACAAATGAGTAACTTTGTTTACAACATCTGTTGCATCAGTGTGATGAGTCAAACACCAGTCAGGTGATGTCGTGAGACTGAGTCGGAAGTTCGAGACAGAAGAGCCTCTTAGGTCACCAAGTCCATCCCTTCGCTACTCTGCCACGCTTCCCTACAGCTCGTTTCTGCACTGTTTTCTTAGTCGGATTCAAAACATTTCATGGAACAGGGTTTTTGCTACCAGTTTCTGCATTTTTTCCACTGTGAGGTTTCATTGCTAGGAAAGAGCTCCTGAAAATGCAGCCTCATCCTGCCATGTCACTTTATCACAGAATAATAGAATACAAGGCTGGAAGAGACTCAGAGATCATCTGGTCCATTTCTATGCCTACAGGTAAATTCAACTATAATTAAAACATTTCTGACAAATGCGTGCTCAGCCTGCTCTGAAAGATCTCAGCCTCTTCCGGCAAGCCATACCAGAGCTTGCCTGCTCCTGGTATTATGAAGTTTTCCTAATGCCTAAATGTTTCCTGTTGCATTTCATACTCACTGCCATCTCCATATCTCTCCTGAGGAGACATGGATGACATTTACCACCTTTTCCTTTTTTCCTTGCAATATTTTTATTTAAGACACATTTTTCACTCTAGTGAGAGTATGAAGTATAGACTAATCTGTTCTCCTGCAGATATCATGCCATAATATCTATTATCTCTGAAGCTTCTCTTGTTTTACTCCATCTCTTATCAACTATAAGAAATCTCTTAATTCTTAAACGCTTCATATTTAGCTGGGAAAAATACAGCTTGGCTTAATGCTGCCAGACTGGTCAAGACAGGGTCATAAAGCCTCTCTTTAGGGGTTATAAGACAAATTTTGCTTTGCACCACAAGTTAGAGTTCTCTTATGAATATTAATGAATTTACACTGACAACTTAGGAGGATATTATTCCTGTTAGACATCAGGAGAACTCAGCAGCAGGGCTTGTGATATGTCCATACTCCTGGAAGGAAGAAAGCACAGGTAGCTCCAGAGGAGATCTGAATCTTTTGGCTACACTGGTGCTAGTGAACTAAACAGTGACAGTGCCCATCCTCCAGCTTTGATGCTACCTGGTGTGATCTAGTCACCTCCATGCTGTTAAGTTCCTTCAACCCTCAAAACCTGTTGGCCCCATTCAGATGCCTGTGGGAAATGCTCTGTGCTTATTCCCAAGCTGGTTGCTGGTAGCTGGCCGGGGCTGCAGCCATGCCAAGCAGTGTTCTTCCAGCGTCAGGGCACAGACCAGAGTGTCCCAGTGCCTCCACTATGCCCTGAATCTTTTTAGTTTTCTTGTACAGGAATAGCCCTTGCGCGCTATTTCACTAGCTTAAGTGCAAGGTCATCTTTCCCTGCGTGGGCTTTGTTCTCTAAGGTCAGCAGAGTAACTACAGAGACTGGCACTGCTGAAGAAAAGATTTGATGCATTCTGTCTGCTTAAAAATAATTTTTACTCATGTCAGTTTGCATTTCCAAGCCTACTAAATAGGAAAGGCAGACAGTTGATTTATAACAGTCACTCTAAACAATGGACAAAATATCATTCAATAAATACTAAATTTTTCCATTAATTGCAGGACTGAATGAAAGCTCCTCAGGGCTGTTTTTCAAATGCAAGCAGGAGCAGAGATCAGACAACACTAAAGATCAAATACTTAAGTGCAACATTAACTGTACTTTTAAACTGCTGGCAGGGATCCTGGAGAGTCGCGTGGTTGTTACACCAGTACACAAAGAATGTTTTGCAGGACTGTCTCTGATCACTGTTTTTCAGAGGAACTGAATGCACAGGCAGCAGCACTATTGTACAATTACCAACTCTGTCGCAACACACTGTTGACTTTTCTGCTAATGAAACGTACTGTTTTCTTGTGGCAGTTCCTATTATCGTGTTTCTGAGAGTTATTTATTTAATCATGGATGTGACTTATCGGGAACTTTGTTTTTAAGAAAGAAAGAAAAGAAAAGTCAGAGGGAGAGAAAGAGGGAACAAAAGTGAGGGAAAGAAAGAGAGAGAAAGAAGGAGAAAGAAAGAGAAAGAAAAAGAAAGAAAGAGAGGGTCAGTCTAATCCTTTCATGAATATAGATACTTGAAAAGAAACCTACTTATATGAGCTGTTTTCTAGCTGGATGGTCTCCAGAGCAGACTGCAAAGGTTGGAGAAAGAGGAAGAAGGGATGAATTAATACAGAAAACCCTTGATCCACTCTGCCAACATGTCCCTGATGTTTGGAGTAAGAAGGTGACACCTCCTACTGTACTGCTTGCTTTCACAGCTGCTCCTTCCAGCCCACCCCCAAAGCAGCTATTCTGGACCCAGCCGTGTGCACAGGTGGCAGACTGGTACCCTGACTGGTTCTTGTTTTGCACAGCTGATCTCCTTTGGGAAATCCGGAGGCTACAGCCAAATTGTGGGGCAGGCATTTTCCAGTTGTTCCCCAAACACTGCATCCAGCTGGCACATCTGGGTTTCCTTCTTACGTGGTCAAGACATGTATGGGGCTGGCACCTCTCCCTGGGAGGTGGAACTGCTCCTAGAATTCAAAAAGTGACAAAGACTAAAGATATACACTGAGACCCACACCTCAGACTCCATAAAATGGGAGGAAACTTGCCCTAGCAAAATACATATACCATATGTATTTTATATGCACCAGAAATACAAAGATCAAGTATATAAACACTGAATGTGAATTTCATCTGATATTTCGTGTTCAAAATATTTAATGTTATCCCCAAGCTGCCAGCTGCTATGATACCTTCAAGCCACTGTCTTGGTCAACAAAGCAGCAAGATACATCTTGAACACAAACAGGCACATACAACAGGAAAATGTAATTATATTAAACCCAGTATTTGCATACAACACACGTCTGTATTTGAATTAGTAATTTAGCCTGTAAGAGTATTTCTGTTCATTTAACTATTGGTGCAATAATGCCACTATTTTTGTTCTGCTTCTGAGAATAGAAAGAAAGGGTAGACTTGTTAAAACAATGCACTATATAGAAAGAGATCTGTTTCTAATTCTGATGCTAGACTTCCTTTGTAACACAGAGTAAGTCATTTAATCAGGGTGTATCTCAGTTTCTTCATTTGCAAAATGAAATTAATAATACCTCCTGGCCCATAAGGTTGTTGAGAGACTTGGTAAATTGTGTTTGAATAGTGTGGTGCAATCCCTAAAGGAATGCTCAAGTGCAAGGTATTATCATGAACAGAGAACGGCTATGTGCCAGACTTCTACTGTCTTCTCTTGATGGTGCCGCCCCAAAGTTACTCTTCACATCACCCACATGAAATGTTATTCTAATTATACATATACCAGAGTGTGTGAGTGAGTGTAATGAACATTAATGGAACCCTTAAGAACTGCACCTACCCAAACTGGGTGAATTTATTTCTGTAATGCTTGATTTTCTATTTCCGATTCCTCCTTATTTGTTATTGTTTCATTAGCTGTATTTAAAGGAGAGTGACTTCAGAAAAGGGATCATTTAATGCCTTTTCTATTTGTTCAGTAAGATTCCACGGAGTATTCTGAGTGTCATATAACTTGAGAATGATAAAGAGTAGAATGAGTTTGGTTTTCTTCTGGTGAGCATTTGTGCTTGAAAAATTTTGAGATTTAAATATGAGGGAATATGAATGTTTTCAGAACAAACACCACTAGTAAACCTGGCCATACTTTAATGTTAATTTTTCTGCACACCAAAGGGAAATCTTTCAAATTATTTGTTCATAACATCATATTTATCAGTCCTGTGGAATTAGTCCTTTCAGTGTAAAATTTCACTATGGAATAAAAAATAGAATAAAATGCAGTATAGAATTTCTCTTCAATAACTTTTCCTTTTATTTTAAACATGAATCCCATCATCTCCAGCAACACTGGAAGCTTACCCTTTTTACTAGGTATTAATTTATTTCAATGTGTCTTGTGACTGTGGTTTCTTTAAAAATGAAGTCACCATTCACCCCTACTTCTATGCATTCAGAAAGAGGTTGTCACTATAGTTACGTGCCACCTCAGCTTTGGGGCACTGAGTCTGAAAGTACAGCCGCTCTGTTGAGGCTCCTGTGCTGCCCGTCAGGAGGGGACTACTCAGGGCATAAGGTCCTGGCTCTGCCATGCAGCCCCTGAACTCCAGGTCGCTTCAAAGGGGCTGAAATGCGCTCTTCTTGTCCTACAGAATTCCTTTTCCTCTCCTACTGGGTATTAGAGGTCTTCCTGTACCACAAACAGATCTAGGGATGCTGCCACATGAAAAGATCTTTTCCCTAGGCAGCACGGTGGGATTACAGCTCTGCCTCTGTCCTTTGCATTGGGCACCCACATCCTGCAAAAGAATAAACAGAGCTTGTTGTGGTCCATGCTTCTCCAGAGCTCACAGGGATCCCCTGCTTCCAAGCTCTCTCCGGCTGATGATACAGGTCCTACTAGCAGAGGATTAAATCCTTCTGCAAAAACCCTGAAAACGGAGATGGTGGAAAGAGAGAATCAAAAACACCTCTCAGTACAGATAAAAAGTGAGGATGACACAAGGGCAGTGAGGCTTATAGAGGAATCACAGGAGATACTCTTTAGAGCAGCTGGGTCTCAAGGACCATAATTGAGGCCTGGCTACAATAACTTCTGTGCATACTTAATTAACTGTATTATTCCTTATTATTCTTTTTTTCTTTCAGATTCCACTGATGAAAGATCCCGGTTGGATTCGAAATGTCTGGACACGCAATCTAAATGTAGGAATTTAATTGTTCACTTGCATTTTAACTCCAGTGCCTTAGGGCAGGTCTAGCTTGAAGCCTGGTGGGTATTTGGGAAAACAGGATAAGGCAGTTGCGAACTCTTGTCCACCCTCTGGTACTCAGCGCAGCATGTCCAAGTGCCACCCTTTGGACACTGTGTTACTATATGTCCACTGTGCTATTATTATTGCTGTGAAAGGTTGGGTGGCTCTGTGAAACTGCTGGCCCTCACATGTGGCCGGTACCAGCAGGATAAGGAAACAGCACAAAAATTAGGAAATTTGGCACTTGACCTGGGCAATAAACACAGAATCAGCAAACCTGTGGCAAATGTGAGATGCGAGACCTGTCCCAAGGCGGGGAAAACATGCCCAGACACCCCTGCTGCTGCTCTCCTGGAAGGCAGAGAGCACATCTGTGAGGTGGTGGTCTTGGGACACAGCCATGAATTGGACAGAGGAACCACTCAGGATAAATAATGAGAGAGGGAGAATGGCCACCCCAGTTATAGAGCTGCCACTGCTGAACGATTGATGAAGGAGGGAAAAGAGGCAGATCCAGGATGACAACCTGATTATTTCCTAAGTGAGTCTGGATTGTATTCCTCAGCGCGACCTACTCTTACGGCGATCACGGTGCAGAATATCTAGAGGCTGATGTGTTTGAAATGACAGGTAGGACCACAGCATTTCTACCCAGCACCAAGCAGAGCTGCGTAGACACGTCCGCTTAGCTGAGCTATTGGAGTCACTGCACAGCTCTGCGCCGGTTTCACAGGAGGCGTATTAGCCTGGGTGGAGTGTAATGTTAGCATAGCTATACTGCTATCTCACATAGATCTCACTCAGGTGTTTCCATGCAACTTGCACAGTGTAGGATATACTCTCTGGTTTATGGAGGAACCTTCCTGATCCAGGAGTCTATGGCGACTTACATGTAGCTCCTCGGTGTGCTACCTGGTTGGTAGAGCCCGGCAGCTTTTCAGTTTGGGTCTGGCAGATGTAGGTCAAGATTTCCGTGAAGGTACGTCAACTTTTACAAATTGAGGATCTAACCTTTCTGACAGATTTGATATTAGCAATGTCATGTAAACTGGACAGGTGGCTAAGTCAAACAGGCAGTCTGAAATGAGGGTGAGGTTGGTTGCTGTTGGCAGGGGCTGGGTTTGGACATCCAATTCAGCAGCTGAGCTATGCAGAAAGGTACCTGGGAATTCAAAATGCCAGTAAAATAAACAGGGAAGGAACTCCAATTAGCAAAGGACAGCATAAAATCTGAAAATCAAACACATATCAAGCAATACTACAGATGTAATCTTTCCTTTCCAAACTTTGGGAACATTCGGATCTGCATTCAGATGAGATTCTGAAATTCACAAGAACAAAACATGTCACATGAACTTGTACTGTAACTTTGAAAGAACTGAGGATAATGCATTCTTGCAGTGAGTTTATACTTTAAGAAGAACCATTTTATGTTTTATTTGGGAAAAATTTTGAATTCATTTTTATATATCATTATCACACTGTTTGTCATAGATTTCTTGTAACGTAGTACAGAAATACATGAAGAAGAGGCAGAGGAAGAATTTTGTAACATGGGTGTGCTATATCTAAAATGCGCTACACAGAAGGGAGATCATGGGAAATTAGCAAACCACTAACGATAAAAAAGTCCCAAAGATGTTGCAGACAAAAGATGTGTTCGCACTAAGCTGTGCCGATGTCTGTACAGACACGTTAGCGGTATGAAACAGAAAGTGAGGAAACCATATCAAACTGAAATCTGCCACAGGAAGCAGAATTACACAGGATAAATTACATCTGACCTGGACAAGGTAGATGAGCAATAAGCATGATCCCAACCCTATGCAAGCAACATGCAAAACATGCAGGGTGAATGAGCTGGGCTGTCACCCAGGGCTGCAGGGGAGGGGCAGCGGATATCACCCGGATGACTGCACAGGGAGGCTTTTTTCTCTGTGCCCAAATTGCAGCGTGGGGGTGGGCATGGGGAAACACAGGGTGTCTGAAGAGTTCAGATCAGAAGCAGACATGTACCTTGACATGACTCTGAGCTACCTGTGGGTATGACTTCATTTTTTTATTCTATTAAATAGAATTATTTTCTGTATTTTTCTGGCCAGGCCTTTGTCTCTTCTTGTACTATGGTAAAGCTTGATACAAAGCACTGTCTGCTTGCCTGTTCCTAGTCTTGCTTTTTAAAAAAAGATTTCTACCTGTTTGAAACAATGAGCAAGACCCTTTGCTTGTGTAATACAGAGTTCACTGGCTTGAATGGGATTATGTTGCTTTGTGTGAACTGAGCATCAGGCCTGATACTTTTCAGGCTCTGAACTCACTGGGATGGGAATTCTCTTTGCGCATGATACGCTGAACACAGTGCTGCTGACGTGCAAATAACAGTAAAACAAGCTTATGTTGCTTTTGTGGGCAGAAGCTGCGAGGTTTGAGAGGCTGTTCATGGTATGTAGATGTGTCTGCAGTAGATAAACTGTACAGTAAGCTGTGACGAGGGTAGCAGGAATGAGGCAAAATCTCTGATGAATTCTCAGATTTGCATAACGGAATATGTAAAGCATACAGCCTGCCAGGACAAAGGCTTTCTACCCCAGAACATGCTAGACCTAACAAATGGATTCCACTAATTTCACTGAACTAAATGATTTCCATAGACTTATGCAAAATGCTTGCTTTAAGAAACACCTCTGACAAATTTATGGAAGAGGGATAAATGATTTTCACAGCGTGCTAATTCTTGAATGCAGCCATTTTCTCGAAATACCTCTGAAACATAATTTTAAAAAAAAGTGCTTGTATGTATGTGCAAGTGCTTGTAAGCTTTTTTCAAATTGTGAACAGAAATACATGGAGACAGAGTTGACCCTCATTGGCTTTTATGTAAGGACAGGATCTAGAGAATGATACATAGAGCAGGCAGAGTTGATTACACATTCATTCACAGTACTTTAATACTGGATTAACTAAAATTGTTTCAACTTTCTCAGTTCAACATTAAATTAGATTTCATTATAACAGATTATTGCCTCCTGAGAGCCATTCAAATACATCATTCTTTCCGGCCAGATTACATATCCATAATAACCCCCCTTTAAGACAGGTGTTTCACTTGCAAAAACTTTTATACATTTTATACTTCAAGAGTCTTTTATATTTCAGAGGCTTTGTTCAAATATTAATATTCAAATACTGAAATTTCCCATTTGGGTAAAATTCCAATTTTTGCTCCACTTTCAACACAACAGCAAAAATCAGAAAAAGGAAATACTTCCTTTCAATCTACAGAATGTATTTCCTTCATTAAATAGTTCATTTTCCAAATCCAAATTGGCTGATACATTCTTTGTCAAAGCAAACCTAAGTTTAGCTTTCCAAATAATTATTTTTAAACTGATGGAGATGAAATGCTGTTTAATTGCAGTTCTAAAAAACCCATTTATTACCATGTTCAGGGATTGTAGTGCTATAACACTTCTGGAGACACTACACTCATTTTGACATAAAGAATATTTTGAGGAAAGGATTTACTACTGCATTACTAGGGACACTTCTCTCCTCCATAGAAATTTGAACATGAAACTGAAATAAATAAAAAAAAAGTACTATTTTCATTATTTTGAAAGCCGATCACATCTATGAACTATGTAAGTACTCCAGATGCAGAAATCATAAAAATGAAGCCAGTTCCTCAGATAAGGTCACATAGATATGCATGTTCTTACAGAAGATGTAAAGAAAGATAGCAGGTGAAAAACTGAAATAAATGACAATGTTCCTGCTTTAAAATACCTGATTTAGAGGCACCAGTGAGAGTTTTATGTAAGTCCTCAGCCTAAACCAGGACAGTGAACTGCTTAGATAAGAGAAAGACTGCAATAAACAATGTTATTTACTGAGAAATTGCTCAGACTTGATGCAAGAAATTTAAGAGAATTTATTGTCTTATGACTGCATGCACAGGATTTAATTCTGTGTGTCAACTTATTTCTAGGATTTCAGTACAATCTTGATCATTATATCTTTATCAGTAACAATATATTCATGAGAGCAAATCATGCTGGAATCAGTAAGTTTAAGTCAGCTCTGATAGCAAGCAAGACTGAAAGATCATTTGTTTAAGTGAAATATATTTTTAAACATTATCATTGTTCCATACAACTCAAATTTTGCCTAAAGAAATTATTATCACAAGCATTCAAAGGATGACTCTACTTTAAATCCAGAACAAGCACAGTCCTTGGCATAAACCATAACCACTAAAATCCCCAAGAATGGAATTGCAAAGAAAATGCCTCTAAGACGGGTTATCCCAAAAGAGTATCTCACCTTTCCCCCCAAATCACCTGATACTGAGTCTACAGGTTAAAGATCAGAGAGATCTGAAATCCGTGCTGCCAGGTTAAGGTGTCCTCACAGCTCGGCACACGAGAAGGAGTGAGAAGACAGTGTGGAAAGACCTGAGGGCCAAAGCTCGTGAACAGACTTGCACCCCCGTGCCTGCCTCGCTGCTACAGAAAGCCTTGTGGAGGGAAAGTGGGTGCCCTTCAAACGGAGGCGCAGGATCCACACCTGCTGCACAGGCTGAATTGGGAAAAGTGCCCTTCTAAATAATACACACAGTCATTGAAAAAAAATCCCCTACTCTGGTTACATTCTACCACTTTAAATATTCAAGAAAGTTGAGTCTTAGCGGGAGAAAAAAAATAGTGGCAAGGGGTTGGATTATCTCACTTTTTTCAGCAAAATTCATAATACAGGGGTGAAGAGGGGAACTTTAGGGCAAAGCTTGCAGAGGCTCCCCCATCAGTTCACTGGAGCGGGAGAAAGCAGCCAGGGTCTGCCTCTCCTCGTGACAGCCTGCTCACAATCCTCTATCTATCTGCCTCTTTCTTGAGGGGACATTAAACCCCTTTTCATCCAGTTATATAACAGCCTGAGTTAATGACAGTACCTGAGATAACGCAGAATTTTCTGACTTCAGAGCCATGTAAACTTGCTTTTTGTAACTACAAGCAAGGGACAGAGTGCCCCTTCATTCACCAGGAGCCACAGGCAGAACAACCACTTTTAGACTCTGGTCTGCAGAGAAGTGAAGAATTTTTCTGTCACAGTGAGAAGCACCAAATATTGTTACTTTTATTATAAAACTGATTTTAGACACTTCACTTTCTCAGTGGAGTTATAGAATGAACTTCAAGCTGGGCTCTATTAGCATTTAATGCTTAGCCTACCATAAAAAAAAGCTTTATACAAATTACCTCTTTATCTTCCTGTTATCTTAAGTTGGCTATAGCTGTTACATCTTTGCTAGCTACAAGAAAGAGGGACTAGTTTGCATAGTAAGCACGTAACAGTACAGTGAACTAATCAAGATGTGCTACTTTACAACCCCTGAGCAATGACTTTCAGAACCTGTTTGCGAGGATAATTCAATATTGGTAGACAGTCTGACGTAGAAATTGCAGACAGGAGGCTGAGAAGAAAGCAACAAACTACTTAACAGAAGGAGTTGGCTTCCAAATATCTTTTCCTCTTCAGGATTAAGCTTGCTATTTTAGTTTGCAAGAGATGCAGGAATAGTAAAGAAAAGATTATACCCTGGGAAGTAGAGCAGCTTTGTTTGAAGTTCTCAAAGCGTGTTTTGTACTATTTTGTTCCAAACAAATAACACTGATCATCTTGCTTTTGATTTGCTGTGCTTTGAAAACAGTATTCTAGGCAAAAGCTTTGCTAATCATGCATAGATTTACCGGACTGATGAAAAGCTAGCTTTTGGGCTGGAAAGTATTTCAGTCCAAAACAGGGTGGAGGGGTTTTCCACGGAGTTGTGTACGATCTTTCATTTAAACATCAGTATGTATTTTGCCTGAGCAGAGTACGGGTCTGTGTTTGAACATGCCTGTGCAGGAATTCTGGGCTTTGGCTGAAAAAAAGAACATGATGATTTCACTGTTATACCCTTAATTTCATACATTGTGATTGCTTTGCTTTATCAGGACTCAAGATTTTCTAAGCTTTCTAAGATTACGTTTAGAGAGCTCAAGTTCGGTTATTTACAGATTTGGAACTAAATTACATCCTGATGAGATTGAACTGGTACAAATGGACCTCCAGCAGGGTTGGTATATTTACCCTCTCTTGTTCCTAATTTAAATATTCCTACACTCTTTTGCTTTGGCCATGTTTGGATCATAGGAGTCAAGAGATGCCTCTGTTTCTCAGTAGCCATGTATTTTGTAGCAGAGAACTGAGTTTTGATTGTGGAAAGAGCTCCTAGGATATAAAGGAAGCATTGCGGTTTTCATGGTTTTGCAAGACTGGATGTGGATCTAGAGGAAAAAGAAAGGCTCTTTTGAGAACTTTCATCATCAAGACTTGTTGTATTCTGAGAAGGAAAAAAAACCTTGTCTGTTAGTTCGTCACCTACAGATCCTCTTTTTGGGGCTATATTTTCAGTGAGGGGGAAGAAAACCAGCATATCTGTCACAAAACCAAGTCCGAAAGTACTTGGTTCAAGATCAAGTTTGGTTATGCAATGCAAGCCCTGACAGCATGAGAGCTGGTAAGCGTGTTGTTACAGGTGAGCATTTTGGTAATGACCAGTCCCTCCTGCCCTGTCTCTAATTTCAGCTGCAACAGTTCCTGGAAAATCACAATCCCACATTTGATCATTTGACAAAATAATCCTCTCAGTTTCCCTTTTCACCTGCACACCCCTGCCTCATCGATGACTTAAACTTTATAGTACTTCTGATGACATCACAGTCCTCCTGAGGATGATGTCATCATCTCACCTCTGAATAGTGAGGCCAAAGAAGGAAGGTAAGAAATTATGTCAGAAGTGTATTGGCTAGCAGGTGCGACTGTCAGCAGACAACCACAATACTCGGGAACTGTGACCATATGGAAAGCAAAATCCGAAAGCTAATGTTGGCACAGTGCAAGGAGCTCAGGCAGGGCAGACTTGACGGCTGGTGCAGGCCAGGAGCATCTGCCTACATGTGACAGATTGAACATGCTGCCAAAAGCAAGACGGTTTCATACGGAATAAAGTATAAAGTTTGTCTGTATGGCTTTATGTTGGACAAGGATGGCATTCTTTCTCTTTTCAAAGTTGTTTAACACTCAGATCTTCAAGCGCCCGATACTGAAACAACGGGAACAGCTGATCCCAGAAATCAACAAAGCAAAACCAGCATGACAGACAAACTGGCAACAAGCTGAAGTCAAGGGGGCCAAATGTTTTAGAAATCTCTGCAACTAAATAACTTCTACTTTTTTAAAAAAAAGTTCGCAAATAAATCAAGCACCAAGAGGCAGATTGGTGCCAGGATTTGCATGCTATAAAAACCAGCACTACCATGCCTTCAAATGAAGGACAACATGAGGTACTAGATAATCAGACTTGAAGGGAAAAAAGAAAGGGAAAAAACAATGTGAACCAGACAGAGAATTCAGTAGATTATCACAGGTACTGTAGGTACGGTATAAAAATATCTACTTACGTTAGGAGAACGATTCCCTTGTTAAGATGGTGGGACACTTACTTACGTAATTACAGAATCAGTGTCCAACTACTTTCTGATATTTACATGGGAATAAAACTAGATCAACTCTTGATTTATACTGCCTGAGCTACTCTGAGTTTGATACTAATACAGAGACTGTCAGCGCCAGGCTGCAGATCCATCTTTGCTTATGAGTTCATTATAAATTAAAAGATAAAAGCTCGACTTTTCTATCTACTGAATCATTTTTACATGCACAGTGTGCATGCATTATCAATTGCAGTCATTCATAATCCAGATACTATGTGCCTGAACATGAACTCCAGTTTTAGTGGGGGAAATGCCAGGCATTTCTGATAATGCATTAAATAATTAACTTCTTGGTTTGAGTGGTTATTTTCCTCACTGGCAACATACGTGCCAGGAAAATCTAGTGTCCCAAGTTAGAATTGAAGGCCTTTTTTTTCCTCCCCGCATGAACTTACGTACTGCTCTCTAGGAATCTGTTCTTGAATTTTATTAAACTCTTCTGTGCTTGTAGACTTTTTTTTTTAACCCAGTTTTATTAACTTAAGAAGACTACACAGCTCAACTTTCTTCTTACTTGTATTTTCATAGTAACTATGAGCCCAGATCATAGTCTAGAACTCCACTATGCCAGAACTGTACATTCACAGAGTGAATAAGTAAACTATAAGCTCTTTGGGCCGGGAATCACGAGTTAGGTAATAATGGCCGGATATAAACAGACCAGCGAAGGAGTGGAAAGAAAAAGCTTCCATGAGCGGGTCCTTCCAAAGTTTGTGTCCAGTTTTAATTCAAACCTTGGGAAACAAACTCGTGTTGCCCAACACAATGCCTCCAGAAAGAAACCTGTCAAGGGGGAAATGTTACAGGAAGAAAATGGTAATAGTTCAGAACTCATCATTCCTGAGTGCGTTTTGGAAATGATACCACCAGGGACTGTTCTCTTGCAAGGGCAGAGCATGCCTCTTGAGCGTACAGTGAAACTCCCTCAGCCATCTAGTTTTGTGGGTAACTCCAAATTACTTCTTAGGAACCATCCTTGGCCATACTGTCCTCTAAACTCTGCACTGGGCTGAGCCAAAACCACAGCCACGACCATGCTAAAGCTTGGATGGTATGGAGGATGATGTGCTAGTGCTTGGTCCTCTATATAGATATAACTGGTGAGAATAGTTATGAGTTGAAGTGCAGCACAAGACAAGTAAGGATTTCAGAACCAGTTGGCAGACGTTGTTGCAGAGAAGTAATCTGAGGAACGCCGCCCTGCACCGTGGTCACACCGTCAGTAAAAACAGAGTAAAAAAGCACAGAAGGATGAAGATGGTGCCCTGCTGTTAACGGAAGGTTACTGCTGCTGTGCAAGCATTTGGCACTTTCCACAGCATCTCGTGGGTATCACGGCTATATTTACACTGCTCCATAGGGAGAGAAAACATGACCTCGCACATGGAACCATTAAAAATGTAGAGCATTATTATGTGGGTTATTTTACATCAAGCAGCAGATGGTTGGTCATGATAAATAACTAAACAGAATACAGTACTTCCAAAGCTGAGGCTTTAGCTTCTGGATTTCTGGAAGAAGCAGAGAAGGATGGGTGTCATTGAGGTGGTGGAAAGACAGTGGTTTTGATTCAGTGTGTTACGATCATGTTTTTGTTTTAGTACAGTAGTGAAAGACCACAGTGGAACAATATGTTAGAGCAATCCTGGACGGTGATGGCTGGAGGATACCACCCCCTTGGAGGGAACACAATACGGGATCGTATTCCATACAAATGTGGTGGGCAGAGCACTGGTCAGGATCCACAGCTGGCACAGGCACCACTGCTTCTATTTACATCAGGGATGGGATTATTTACCAGCACGCCTCATTGCCTACTGGCTGTCCACTGACAAGGGATTAGATACGATATGCCTGGGAAACGCAACTGCAGGTATTTCTGGGCTCAGTTGCATATTGTTTTCTCTTCTGGATTAAGTAAACTCCCTTGTTTGTTGTGCCCGGGCAGGAACTGTCTTCACTGACTTTTTTGTTCTAAAACTGAGGTGAAGTCGTTAGCGTAGCTATGTAACTGGGAATGGAGGAGAACAAGAAGCAGGGATTCGAGTCCGTGAGTGTGCACCAGGCCCCATCACCCAGCGATTCTGTTGTAGCCGTGTGCTGTACAAAGACTAGCCAACGTGGAGACAGAGTTAACAGAACTACCGGAGGAAGACGTGCCGGAGAAGAACAGTTTGAAGGGTGACAATCAGGTGATGACCTAGAGGACATTGCACTGAGATTGTTTTACAGTGTCAGTGGAGAGTTAACAGAAAATGGAAAGCTTAAGCACTAATTACTCGACAAGGAACTCTTCCCAGGCTTCAGCCCTATGTACATTTTGGGGACTAGAACATGTAAATGCATGAAGTCCAGCTCTGAAAAAATTGTTTTCAAGCCTAAGATTAGCAGGGTCTTCTTCAGCTAATGAACTTTGATCCTTTTTTTCTGCATATTTGTTGTCCTTTTTTTTCTGTGTTACTCTGTTTCCCGCTCGTTTGTTTTGCACTTAGCACTGCCCTCTCCTGCCTTCTGGAGACAGACTTGAAAAAGCCTGGAAGAGTCCTCCATCAGTTAGTTTTTATCACGGAGATCCACTTCCCTATTTAGCTGCGTAAGGCACCCAGTGTAAAAGGACATACGCGTACAACATGATTTTAATAGAAGGGAACCACTACCCGGTGGAAGAACTTTTATTTCATGGCATTTATTTACCGTGATAAAGAGTATGATACTGAAAGAAGTGCTTCCTGTGGCCGTGAGTTGTTGTGCTCCGGGAACCCTAACTTCAAGCGGTGCCTGTCAGGGACCTGCCCATCCGTCTGGGCTGAACGATTCCCTTTTCCACTCTCTGGTTTTCCCATCTACAAACCTGATAAAGATGTCTTTTTTTGTTAAACATTTTTGACATCGACTGAAATGAGCTGGTAAAAAAAGAAGGTATTTCTGTGATTATCATTTCAAGCTTGAAGTAACGGTTTAAGTAAACCCCGAGCTGCCGCAGCTCCCGGCCGGCCCGGCACAGCCGCGGGCGGTGAGTCCCGGCCGCGGGATCACCTCGGCGCGCCGCCCCCCCGCGCTGACTCAGCGCCGCCACGCCGCAAGGCCGCGGCGACCAACCGCCGCCGCGCGAGGGGCCCAACCGCCGCCCCGCGCGAGGGGCCCAACCGCCGCCCCGCGCGAGGGGCCAGGCCCGGCGGCCGTTACGCGATCGCCCGGCGGCCGTTACGCGATCACCCGGCTGCCGGCCCCGGTGATGCGGGCCGTCGGTAGGCGGGGCCGGGCCTGCCCGCGGGGGAGCGCCGGCGCCCCGCGCTCCCCGCGCTGCGGTTCGCCGCCGCCGTGCCCCGGCGCAAGGCGGGTCAGACAGGGACAGCTCCAGCGCCGGCCCGGAGCGCCCGCCCCGCCGCGCCTTCCCCGGGCGCTGCGGTCCCTCCCTCCGGGGCGGGACCGCCGGGCAGCCGGGTGAGTCCCCGTCGCCGCGGCGGGTGGCGCGCACAAAGGCGGCGGCTGCGGAGCCTGCGTGAGGCGGCGGGCGGCAGAGGTGGGTGCCGGGGCTTGGGGCGGCCGCTGCCCGGGGAGGGGGAGGAAGGGGAGCAGTGCTCCCCGGCGCTGAGCTGGGCGGGGAAGGCCAGGCTTGCCCCGCCGAGCGTTGGAGCCGCTGGAGGCAGCGGGTCCCTCCGGCCTGGGCATCCTGGCGGGGCTGCGGTCGGCTGCCCGCAGCACCTCTTTTTCCTTGCCGAGGAATCTGGCTTTTGGGAGTGACAGCAAGCAGCGGAGCTGCTTGAGGGAAAGGGGAAATCTGATGCTTTCCTGGTTTATCTTCAGAGCGAGGTACCCAGCGCTGGGCAGCTGCGGGGAGGTGTCGGTTTGGGGTCCCTGCTCCTGCCGAGCTGCGTGAGCTTGTGAAGTCCAGTGCCCCTCTGTGCCCTACTTCCCCTTTTACGTTAGGGATGATATTTTGCCTCCCTTTGAGTGGCAGCTGCTGATGCAAATTGCTGCATTAGTACCACTGCTTTGCTAATACTTTCCCTGAGATGGAATAATGGAAGCAGTAACAGGCTAGAGGGTTTTAATGGCATAGCAGAGCCTGGCTGGCAGTAGTACAGTTGCTACATATGAAACTAAACTTTCAGATATTTTGGGTTTCTTTTATGTGATTTTTTTTTTTTCCCTTCTAGAACAGCTATTAGTTTTTCTATTGATTAGTGTATCTCTTCTCCCTTCAAGAAGAGAAAGTAAAAGAGAATGTATCTTGTGGAGAGTGGGGAGGAGACAAAACTGTGCAATATTTTTGTTCTCTCTGTCAAAAAGAGGAATTGTGTAGAGGCCTGTACTAGTAACAGGATCTCAGCACTGATGTTGCAGACTAACTAGCAGATCATTTTTCCTTTCACATGTAAAGTCATTGGCCTCGATAGATCTATTGACTTCTGATTCGGTTCACGGTCTGGAGGGTGTTTTGGAGTGGTTTGTTTATTTTGTTTTCTGGGTGGCTTTATCTGTGTCTCTGCTGTCCTAGGAAACAAATACCAGCAAATGTTTAGTGTACATAGATAAGGTTTTGCTGTCATCAGTGTACCCAGTTGGAAGTCAGATGGATATACTCCTATTACAGTAAAATGAGCCTAATTCCATGAAGAGAACTGGAGAAAAAGCGGGGAGATGGTGAAGAAGATAAGATGAGAAAGACTCAACATAATTATGTTATGATTTTATGCATAAAGCCATGAAAATAGGTTCTAGTGGTTTTAGATACTTTCTGCTTTTTTGATAGCTCCATTTCACTAATGCAGAATATAGACTACCTGATAATATCTACTTACCTGACTCAGCGTGGTCTGTTTGTAAGGGAGTTGGGCAAGTTTTAGTCTTTGGCCCTTTTCCATACCTGTGGATGTGCAGGTGCACACATTCGTTTATTTATGAACATACATACACTCAGCAATCATCAAAACAGTTGAAATACAGTAAGACCTTACTTTAAACTCTGAAAATGTGGAAAATGTAAAGTTATAGCCTAATGAACAAATTTGTATTCCAATCCCACTGAAACAAAGGACGCCGTCACATGAGGTATCAGCATAGAGTAGAGCTGCTGCCGTGTTTCCACTCTGATTTATGTTCCTTCTCTGACATCAGAACAGTAGCACAGAACAGCACAGTACATGATCTACCATATATTCTCCAGTTATTTCAAAAGTTCTCCGTTTCAGGCATCGGTTTGTACTTTTCAATTTGTTGTGAAGTTTGATCCTATTTATGCAGCGTCAGCGCAAAGAGGAGTCAGCCCTTGTGTACGTTCCCTCAAAGGGCCTCTGTGAGGAGGGAGGCAGTGTACAGTTGGGAGGCTGAAGCACAGAGAGATCAAGGGAAATGTGGAAGGTCTCCCAGGAGATCTTTGGGAAAGGAGGAGACAAGTCTTGAGGTACGATTTCAAGATTGCCTGAAATGCCAGAAGAGGTGTCCCTGGTACTACCCACGGTCGACTCTTTCTCAGCTTCTCTGTTTAGTTGATACTAGCAATTGTGTGGGTATGTGGTGAATCAGATCATCCCCTTGATCCAACTGAAAATTATTTTTGTATGGTTTTAGTGGTGTTAGTTTTCATTGCTGACACAAGGAGAAGATTTGGGAGAGTTGGGAATGTACAGTTGGGAGGTTGGTGTGGGGACCGTGGTCGTACTCTTAAACTGGCTGTGAAATAATTCTCTTGGACTCTTGAGTGCCAGTCTGGTACCCTGTCTGTGGGACTATAGGCCAGTCCTCCCTTCGCTGGAACATGAGGATTCATTACAGGCAAGTTTTGAGTATTCAGTTTGAATTTTTGATTTCAGCTACTCTCAAGAAAATATTCTGTCATTTACGGGAACTTTATCAAGTATTGGACCAAGTAATGTTTCAGATATTTGAAAGGTAGTGCAATACCAGAACCAAGTGAATAATCATCTCATAGTCAAAAGTCTGTATCTGTGAGTGAGTGTGAGTGAGTGGGAGGGACTGGCAGCTTGGCAGATAGTTTGACATTTGATCCATTTGACTCTCTGGCCATTATAAGAAGTCACAGTTTTTGGCACTGGCCTTGGCTAACTTGGAATAGGAGTCAAATAGTTCCTAATAGAATTAATCCCAGAATAATCCCAACCCTGAAGTATTTCTGGAGATTTGGCTGGCAGGAAGCAAAATGCTCTTAGTCTGGTATAGAGCCAGCCACATGCTGCATGTTGTTTTCTGATTTGGGATGTACAGGTGAATTGCAACTGTCTCCTTATTGACCAGAAGTATTGCCAAATCACCTGCAGGAATGCGGTCTGTCCCATGCCACTGTGACTATGGGGAAGTCTGGAAAAAATGTGCACATAATCAGGTTTGGACAGAGTTCGCCCTCCTATTTACAGCACAACCAGAATCACACTGCTCAGCAGAGTGCTCTGGAGTTCTCCCCAACAACTTGTCCAAATCAGGGTCATGACTGCTTATGGCTCCCTTCCAGCTCATGTGTCCAGGTTTCCTTACCCAGGAAAAAAAATATGTGAGGAGAATGCTTGTCTATGTCTCACTCTGGTGAGCTTGGCATTCTGCAGCTGAGATAAGGCACAGTGATAGACGCTTCTTGAAACCCATCAGTGGGAGTTGAACACCCTCTAAGATCTAAGCCTTTGTAACTTGCCCAAGACTGTGTAGGAATATTGTAGCAATGTAGGGACCTAAACTGAGGTCTCCTCATGTCCTGTGCAGTGCCTTCACCACTCTTCTAGAGAAAGCAAATCTAGGCTCTGATTTTGCTCTGAGAAAGGCACAACTTTTGGGTTCTGGCTGCGGCTGTGAATTTACTCAAAAAAGTGGAATGGGAATTCATGACAGGGATCCTAGGTTGGATTGATGTAGGAGCTAACAAATAGTTAAGAAAAAGGCTTTTGAAATTTCTTAATGGTTTTCGGTTTCCAACCTGAAATGAGTTAAAAAGTTAAGAGGTTTGAATGTGATGGTCACACAGCATTAGTCACTTTACAATGTGGTGATTGTTTACTAGTAAGCAGAAGTACCTCTTTAAAAAAAATAGAATCATGGTTATTATGAGCTTTTGTAGTTAAGAAGTCATCGTTACTGTGGTTGTGGTACAGACATGAAGGGCTAAGCTTAATTTTGAGAAAATTTATGTAGGAAATCTTAATCTGAGATATTTCCTTCTCCCCCTTACATTTTTATCATAAATCTTCTTTAGAACGTAACCTCTACAGTTTTTCATGGTAAAGAATGTGTTAATAGTAGAATTCCATTAATTGCTGTAGAGGGAATTGGTGTTCAATACTGCAGACAAAACTGAACTGATTCAGAGTCAAAAAAATAAATGTTTGATACGTAATAAAAGAGTAGGGGTAAGCACTTACCTAGGAGTCTTTGAAATATTGTCATTTATTTTTTTGTAAATGAGGAATAATTCTCTCGAAGGGGCCACAGTCAGACTCCCAAGTATAGTCCAGTCTCTCTCAAGCTTTACGTCTTCAAAGCAGAAGCCAAGGGCAGATCAGGGGACCAAACGGATCAGGTTTGTAAGATTGTCATTGTTTCAGTGTCAGCAGTACAGCTGCTGGCATTTACTTTAAATGAAAACTGGCACATCAATTTTTGGCTCCCTTTCACCGTTTTGCAAGTTGTATGGAGAAGTTCTTAGGAAAGTCGATCTGTTTTGTGCTTATGCCCCTCACTTCAGTTGTGGACCAGGGTCCATGACATGACATCAGGTATTAGAAGCATAACCTAAAGATGTGCCTGTATGTGTTGTTTTTCTTTGTGCTAAGCATTTGGTTTGTGTTAACTTTTACTGTTGCTGCAAATCTTCCTCTCATGACCTAAAAAACCAGTGCACAGTCATAACTGTAGAACGTGAGAAAAGGGGCTGAAAGGGACCTAAATGTTACAGCCCTGCCAGTGAATGAAATGGTGCCAAAGTCCATTCTTGGCAGCCAGACCAGCTAGCACCATCTGTTCACCTCTAGTCTATAAAGCTCTCTTAACCTTTAAAAGAAGGTGACTGCTTCTAAACTGGCCATGGGAGTAGTCGCCAGTCCATCTTATCTCATTAGCTGTACCTGGGAATTGTTGGGAGAGTGCTTATTAGGCTGTGCCTAAAATGTACCAGAAGCAGATTTTCTAGTTTAAATAGATTCAGTATAGATGACCAAATTGTAATGGTTGGGTCTGTGATGTGATACGGTTTGGTTTACTGCTTTGGACACAGGCACAGCATCAGTCTCTGTCCCAAAGATTACAATTGCCTGTTCCTAAACCAGTCCCAAAAGATGTTTGTCCTGCTCTTCAAAATTTTCTGTACTGGAGATTTCATATCTTCCAGAGGAAGTGTGTTCCAGTTTTTAATTACCCTTACAACATGCTACCTAAATCATGGCTTTTTTTTTTTTTTTCCAAAACCTGTCCATCTTTAGAGCATGTTGAATAGCACTTGTATCCCTAAGTAATTTAGACGTGTGTGGATATCTAACCTGTTATTCATTGTGTTGTGGCACCTGAGGAGACACTGGGTCTTGCAAAATGAAGAGAGGCCTTTAGTTCCTGTACCTTTCAGTATTTTATTTTATAGAATGCCGTAAAGAAAGATGAAATGGTATGGGGAAGAGGTGGGCTGTAAAAACAGGCCACAAAGAGTACAGTTACCAGTTTTTCCAGTGGAATTAGGACATAGTCTGGTGTACCTGTATGAAAGAAGCGGATTATCTAGATGACAGTGTGTTTGATCTTACTGTAGCATCCAGTAGAGCGGGACTTTAAAGAGCTGACTTTGTTAGGTCAATCTTTGCTAAGTTAATAAATCAGTTAAGTCATAAGGTAACACCTAGCTATTTATTTTTCACTTATTTTTCCACGAGATGATCAATTCTGAAAAGTGACTGCTGTCTTTAACAATCAAAAGAGCTGGAAATTTTCTCAGCCTCCTGGCAGGTGATGCTAGCTAAACTGACATTAAAAAAATGTCAATGTAGCTAGAAAAACACTTTAAAAAAGTATTTTAAAAAGATACCTTTTAAAGGTACCTTTTAAGATATCTTTTAAAAAGATACTAGAAAATACTTTTGTTTTCATAATAGATGCATAATGTAGGGCTGTGGAGTGTCTCCTGGCAAAGAACAAAACTCAAGCCATTTGAAAATCCTGACAGAAGCAGTACAGACTGTTCTTACTTGCTGTAAGCTTACATCAAAAGGATTCTCAATTTTCCCAGCAGCAAAAAATATTCTGTGCTATGTCCATTATTACGGCATGAGAACAAGAGTTTTAGTAAATTCAGTATAATTAACAGGCAGGCACTGGGGGTTTAACCCATGACATAAACTCATGTTTACTGCTGAAGTTGCTGCTGTCTGGTCAGTAAGTGAAAGACTTCTTGGAGTGGCCAGAGTAAAATGTTGCTCCAAAACCACATACAGTCTCTCAGGGGTTTGAGGAATGCTGGTTTCCTGGAGTACTGACATATTATGGACTGGCTTTAGGTTCAGAGTATAAGCTTACAAACCTCCAACTCCAAGCAATCTCAGCTTTGCTTGGCATGTATGAAAGTTAGGATAAAGGGCCTACATCCGTCAGAGGCCAGTTTCTGAACTCTCCCCCATTTTAACTACAGCATCTTTTGTTCCCTACGTTTGAAATATAAAACCATTTTTGTCTAGTTTCCTGAGGAAGTGGGGTTTATGTGATTAGTCTCCCAGTCTGTCTTTTAATTCCGCAGTGATTTTGTTGCACAGGCCAGGTTCAGCCCAGCTTGAAAGGAGCGTCTATCACCAGCTGACAGTTTGAATGTGACGCTTTCTTTTTAAGGGAGATGAGATTTTCACTGTATGGAAGCAAGCTGTGCTGTGCCAGTTGGCCTCAGGGCTTAAGGATGGTGTCTAACTTTTTTAATTCACGAGTATAAAAATAATCTCTGTGTCCTAAGACAGGGCAAGCAGTGTGGCCAAGATTTGTTGTGAACAAGAATAGTTGCAAAATTCTCTGTTTAGGAGTTTAGGAGACCTGCTGGTGTAACTTGTTAAGAGCATGTGTGAGTCCTCATATTTGGATTGTTTGCCCATAACTCTCCTGAACAGTGGGGTGAATGTACTGTCCCAGCAACTCTTTCCCCACCAAGGAAGATGTGGCTGTTTTGCACCTAGAAATTTTGTTGCTTCAGCAGACCAAGCATTAACTGGGGTGAACTACACCGTGTAATTTTGAGTCTAATTGTAGCCATCTTTAAATTTAATCTTAGCTCAGTAAGAAATGTGTTTCTTACTGTGTTTTAGGTTAAAAAAATCCCCAGTAG
Source organism: Gavia stellata (assembly GCF_030936135.1). Lineage (NCBI taxonomy): Eukaryota > Metazoa > Chordata > Aves > Gaviiformes > Gaviidae > Gavia > Gavia stellata. The sequence goes on from NC_082595.1 coordinate 97,600,601, forward strand.
ACACTGAAGTATTTTTCCAAAGCAAAGGGATAATTTAAAAAATTTACTTACATCTGTCACCTTGGAGGCTCACTTCTGAACTTAGTTCTGTGCCTGTGTGGTGCCAGCTTTTTAAAGAGTTCAGATGATGGCCACCAAGATAATTAGGGGGCTAAGAGCTTATGACTTAAAAGGAGAGGCTGGGAGAGCTAGTTTTGTTCAGTCTTCAGGGTATTCAGTTACCTGTTGGGTGGTATAGAGGAAACAGAGCTGGAATCTTAGAGGTGCAGTGATAGGACAAGAGGCAATGGGCACAAATTGCAGCAAGGGAAATTCAAATTAGATATTGGGAAGAAAATTTTCGCTGTGAGGACAGACAGACGTAGGAACAGGAGTGCAGGGAGGCTGAGAAATCTCCATCTTTGAAGACACTGAGAAGTCAACAGGACCAAGGTCGTGGGCAGCCTGATCCAAGTTGGCCTTCCTTTGGGCAGACTTTTGGACCAGGTGACATTTAGAGGTCTGTTCCAACCTGTTGTTCTGTGACACAGCATAGGTGCAGCATGAGTTTCAAGTGCAGTTCCCTATGAAACAGCTTACCACTAGATTTGCATTCAGGAAGGCATGTTTCTAATGTGTAATAGGAGCCCAAAAGTGCTAATACCAGTTGAATGCTGGCAAACTGAGTATAATTGCTCTTTCTGCCATGAAGTTTTCATGTGTTGGCTTTTCAGTAGACAGCACTTTCTAGATGCCTGAATTGAAAGCTGTGCAGAAATGCTTCTCCAAACAGTGTTCAGGGATTGTTCTTTCATTAGTTAACACCTTGTATACTTAATACTTCAAAAAAGTCTGTTTGGTTTCCAAAGTTAGTGCCTAGTTTTAATCTTTTTGTGATTCAGCTCCCCAGTTGTCAGATGGGGAGACCATCATCGCTTTTCAGGAGCAATGTGATGACTATCATAAAGCCCAAAAGAACAAATAATTCTTCCTTCAGAGTATGGTTTGTGTCCTGATACCCGTGTATTGCAATAGAAACAGAGAAGAAAGCAAAGCTTCAGTCCACCCTATGTGGAGGGACTTTTGGGAAAAAAACACAGGTGATCATTAATTAATTAGAACAGCTATGTATGCAGAGACCAGCCTTAATTACAGCATTTCCTAACTTTCCAATTTTTTACTTTAATGCTTTCACTGTATTCTTTTTATAGTTTTTTGTTTCTAAGTATAAATCACACTTAAAAATTGGAGCTATTTTTACAGCATTTCACGCTTATATCTTTTTGTTGTTTATGAAAGAACACAGCTGAAAGAGAGTCTCTATTGTAGCAGATGATGCTGGTTAACACATGCCGTGCAGCTCAGTGCAGTGACTGTCTCTCAGACTCTGAGCTCAGTTGTGTTCTAATCACCATCAATGGGAGTTTTAGCGTTGCCTGCCCTGCAAGTGTCTCTCTTATTGACGTCCAGGTGATGTAGTACAGCCTAGCAAAGAACTTGTGTGTGAGGCATATGCTTTATACTGAGCGTACAAGGTCTTCGCTGAAATCAGTATCTTGGAGTCTGCAAGAGGTGTTGGAAAAATAATGAAAACAATAGACATTGGAAGTCCTGAAAATCTGTACTGTTCAGGAAGGTATCTACTTAAATTCATTAATATTTTGAGAGGCCTTAAAAGACTTTTTGAACTTTTAAGTATGCCTAAGCATGCATGCTGTCCCATCTAGGGTACTAAGGGTATTAATGGATCATAAACACAATGTGCATTAACAGAGCAGAAGCAGGAAACTAAATGCGAAATACTAAATAAATCCAGCAGCAGGGGAAATAAAGCCAATCACTTCAACCGTCAACACATGCCTAATTTTTAATAAATCTGCTGATACTAAAAGGCTATTTTAAAACAAGAATGGTGAAGTTGCATTAGGAAGCACTTTAAAGTTCAGATGCTCTGGATTGAAGGTTGCTTGTCAAACCTTAGTGCATATCTATTGTGTATATGCATTATAATAATTTTTTGATGGGAGAAATCCCTGTAAAGTGGGAAAACAGTCTTTGACTTCAGTGTAGTGGAAAATTAGATCTGCTTAAAACCATTCACTTGCCCTGCCTTTAAAAGCCTGTAGAAATACATGAGAAAAGTATATTTGGTGTTGAGGGCACAATAAATGATAGGAGGAGATGTTATTTTGGAAGTAATGCTTTTCTCTTCAGAGATGATTGGAGACATTTATGAGCTGCAGACTCTAAAAGTCTTACAGTGTTTTTGACTGCAACTGATTTTATGAACTTTTGAAAGTTGTTACAATTTTCTGACTTACAAGGTCTCTTTTGCTTTTGTCTTTTAATAGCTCTCTACAAACATGTGTCGGCTGTAAATAAATTAGGTGGGAAATCATGATTCTATGTGAAGTTGTTAATTTGTGAAACAGGAGAATACCTCACTACTGGAATCTCTGTCTCTCAAATGTCTCTGAAATATAAAGCAGGGAACAAAATCTTACTTGTTCTGTCTTTTGCCTTTCAGGTCCAAACCATGAATTACGTTGGACAGTTAGCCGGGCAAGTGTTTGTAACTGTGAAGGAGCTCTATAAGGGACTAAACCCAGCCACATTGTCAGGATGTATAGATATAATTGTTGTACGCCAGCCAGATGGAAATCTTCAGTGTTCCCCTTTCCATGTACGCTTTGGGAAAATGGGAGTTCTACGTTCTAGGGAGAAAGTGGTAAGAAAATTGACAATTTTGATATGTTCTGTATGTGGGTTAACTCTAATGGCATGAACATTACTGAATGTTCTGTGGTATGCTAGTCAAGGTTTTCTTTAGAAACTATTTGTAAAGTGCCCAAATTGAGGCAAGGTTCAGTTAAAATGGTTGTTACTGATTCTTGCATTTCAAAGCATAATTTGTAAGACATTGACTATAATAAAAACAAAACAAGCCATGACATTTGTAACATTTATTTTCAAGAAAGCAAAATTTTGAATGTGCTAATTTGGGCCTATACTAGATTTCATTAATGACTGTGTATTAAGACCCCTTTGTTTAACATGTTCAATGATAGTTACAAGAAGGAAGGTAATAATGAAGTAATGTTTTCAGATAACAGAATGGTGAGGTTAATTGAAGCTAGAAAAAGCAGCGAGGACCTTGAGATAAATGTAACTAGGCTGAATGACCTGGCAATATGAATCAGTTGCGAAGCAAGTAATGCATGACAGATTATTTTAGGAAATAATTTGTCTACATACAGTCTTGGTTCTAATGTAGCTATAATTGTTCAGCAGAAAGATCCTAATGTCATCACGGACATTGTTCAGTTCTTACATAAATCAGAAAGGAATTCCAATATTTAAGATGGGTAAAAGTTGAAAATGTTACCGTGCCGATAGTATACTGTGTCCTGAAATACAACATAAATGTACACTTGTCCAAGTCTCCAAAAAAATACAGTGAAAATAGAGGTGGTTGCAAGAACGGTTATAAGCAAAGAGAAAAATCCTCCTGAGAAGAAATTGAAATAGTTGGGGCTGTATAGCGGTGAGATAAATGTGTGGAAGAAATAGACACATGAATTGTATCAAGAGTGTAAAACAGTTTTTCTTATTTGTGCTTCTCATAGTGTAAAGAGAAGTCTGTTTAATAAATCTGAAAGACAGCATATTAAGAATTTGCATGTGGAAGTACTTCTTGCACAATTCACAATTAGGCTATGAATTAAGAACAAAAAGATTGTGTGGTGAGTGAAGCATTCAGAATTACATTTTAAAAGATTCAGAACTTTATATAACCTTTTATAAACCTTCCTGAGTAGAGGAGCAAGACAGCAATGAGCTGAACGAGTTAGAAGAACAGTTTGACAATTGGCCTTGTGAAGCGATGAGGACAGAAACAGAGAAGTTCACTATTTTGTATTTATTAGAAGGTTTCCTATACTTCCCTGAGAAGCATTTGCCCAATGACAGTGGTAGGATAGCTGAAAAGGAACTGTGCACCTAAAATAACTTTCTGTTCGTATGAGAATATAATTATTTTCTTCCAGGTTGACATAGAAATTAATGGAGAGGCTGTAGATTTGCATATGAAACTAGGAGACAATGGAGAGGCTTTTTTTGTGCAGGAGATGGATAATGATCAGGTAAGAGTCACAACTAATTTTAGTTTGTTAAAAAGTCAATGCCTGCTCTTCAGAGTCAGTTTTGAGTTTAGGAATTTTGTTGAAAAATAGACCTTTACCCATTTCATAGTTTTGAAAGTTTCTGGACAATTTTCTGCTATGGAAATTCAATACTATGCAGTTACTTTGTTTTTTGAGTTGCTGAGATCTGGAAAAATCTAAAGAAGGTAATCACATAACTGAAAAATAAATCATAGTTTATGTGCATGCCAGTGTGTGAACAGAAATAACATGGACAGCGTTCACATGCTCCAAAGATGTGTATAACAGAGGTTAATGTGCCCATGGACCTGTTTTTTGCAGAAATCTTTACTTTGAACATATGCACTCAGCAGACTGCCACTAAAAGTGCGCATGCCCTGTAAACATTTGTGCACACAGTAACTCTGGTACTCGCCAAAGACGTGACCTTGCAATTATTATTCATGTGGAATTATATTTAAATGTGAATGCCTGCTGTTGAACTGTGTAATTCAATACTAATCTATATAAGTTATGGTCACACTAATTTTGAATAGTCCACATGTAATGTAACATAAGAAAAGGTTTTTACAGGCATTTCTCTTCAGATATCCCCAATAACTTTTGTCACTGTCCAGAGTGGGATGAGTTTCCAAATTCTTATATTGAGTACGATATTACTAGTTTCAGGTGAGAGCTGTGTGCATGTGCAGTATTCATCTCTATATCTTTATGTTTAAATCTTCTGATCTTTATATTTAAATCTTCTGTGTGGTAACAGTTATTTGGTGACTGAAAATTGCTAGAAATACTTCCATGAGTGTCTGGAGATGTATATATATATGATTGAATAGGAGGATGTTTGTGTGACCTAGTTATAAACTGCTGACCTATCTGACTACTGTCTGTCATCTGAGTTGTGAAGGAGAACTGGGTTTTACAAAATGTTCAGGTTATAAACTAGGATTTTGTTTCTGCTCTGTATCTAGCATCAGGTGAATAGAGACTTATGCCATAACCTGGCCAATATTAGATGCTCAGAGGATCCTCTATATAAAGAGTATTGTTCCTGGCTTGTCTAAGGAAATGCAGCTATGGAACCATTTCCATATGCTATAGGATCATACTGAGCATCCAGACGTCTAATCTTTGTTGCTTTTCTGAGAAATAAATGACTTAGATTTTGACAATTGTGCAGAGATTTTAGAACCAGATTTATGACTGGTGGAGAAACTAATATGTTGCATGGTTTGAATTTTTTCTTTCTCAGGAGGTAATTCCTTATCATCTCTCCACATCTCCCATTCTGTCTGAGGGAACTGCTTTAATGGAAGCTCAGCTGAAGAGGAACTCTGTAGACAGGATAAGAAACCTGGACACCAGTGCATCCTCACAAGTACCACCCCAAGCACACGGATCCCAGCCTTCTACTGAAACATCTCCAGTCTGTAGCTCTGTGAAAAAAAGGAGGAAAAAGAGGAGGAAGTCTACCCATAAAATAGACAGCTTAAAAAGAGAAGACAATGGAGACACATCAGAAGGTGAAGACATGTTTCCTATAGAGATTAGCTCAGAGGAAGAAAAAGAACCGTTGGACAATTCAAGGTATCACAGTCCAATTGAGATATGTAATGGAAACCTACTGCTGGGTTAATGTTCCATTCCATACCTTCTAACAGTAATTTCTGTCTAAGTCAGTACACATGGCTGATGAACATGTTTCTTTAAGAAAAAGCTTTAGGCTAGAAAACTGTTGGGAATGTTAGTAACAAAAATAATGAAAATGACATTGAAAACGTAAGAACAATCCTCCATCATGCTGTGTGAATCAGATAACATTTCTCTTATCTCCTTTTAGTTCAGGTTATACTAATTCACTTTGCAGTAGGGTTTTTTTGTTATCTGAAGTATATGACAGTTCAGTAATCAAGTATGGTTTATAAACGTCATGTCTTTCCCTATACCTAGGATCCCTGTTCCAGATGTGTTTGTTGATGATGTATCTGACATAAAAGCTCCTGCAGTTTCTACATTTTCTCAGTCTGCATCTTACCCCCATTCAGATGGAGAATGGTCACCTCTTCAAAGGTACTTTTTCCGATAGTACAGTTCTAAATAATCTTCCTTTTTCCATTAATGTCTTATCTGCTAGTGCTATATGAAGTCTTACTAAAAATTTTGGTATCTGACATGGTCACTGTCAACTACTAAATGAATGCTTTCTATATTTGAAATCAGATAGTGTACAAAAACTTCAGGTTGGCTTTGTCCTTGATTCGACAAATGCATGCATACAAATGTAGGTCCACAAATTCTGAAGAATATTTATATCTGTTAGTGTCACTGTTTGCATATAAATACTGTAGAGAGGATGAACGTTTTGTGAAATCTGAATCACTGCCTGATGCACACACCTTGTAAGGACTTCAGAGAATGCAGGTATATAAATCTTTAGTACTTTGGGTGTAATCCTTTTAAGAACTTGCAAGATTGGAATTGGTGTCTAAAAGTAAGGGGTTTTTTTAATGGACAAGAATATGAGCTTTTTGTGTCCCTTTCAAAGCTAATCTATTGAATTGCATAGTTTGAGAGACATGAAATATTTATTGTGTGAAAAGAACACATACAGTAATTTGCTTACTTTTTCCTGTATGTGTATTTCTGTGCATGTGTATACCTTTGATGTCAAAACAGATCAGTTTGGACCTCCTTTCTTGTGTCTGTGGAGCACTGTCAAACAGGGACAATTTTTTGCTTCATGTGCATTGCATTATAATTCCAGTGAAGTCTCTGAATTCCAATGAAGTCTCTGTGTGTGTGTGATCCCTCTGTGCATATGTGCCCCACATCCTTCATGCGGACTATTGGGGTGGAGCAATATTCACAAGACCTTATCCTAAGAAGTCTACTCTCTATATACTGCCTCTATAGTTGAGGGGCAGAGGAAGGGAGAGCAAGGAGGTTATTTCAGAGCTAGGGCTTAATTTAAATATTTTGAATTGCATTCTGGAAGAAACCTTCTCCACTGACTGAAAAGCTTAATGCAATTAGTTTCACCAGTCTGTTGATAGCATGTGTCAATACCCTGCCCCTTCAATGACTTTTTGAACTGTATGTTCTGTTTGTTTCTTGATTGCAGTATTCTGGATTTTGAAAACTCTAGATGTAAATTCAGCATTCATGTAGCTAATGCACAAAGAGCTTATGTTAATCAGCACTTGTGAATAATGACACCCTGTTTTTCTTTCTACCAACATGCTGTGCTGTGCAGTAAGCCTATAGATTGCACAGGGCAATCCTCTCTTCTCACTGTTCCAGCAGACGGAGGCCTATCTAGCTCTTGTCCTCAACAATCTTCTCACTTTTCTCCTCCAGACAGGTAGAACAGTTGTCCTCTCTCTTTTCTGGGCTGCTCTTTAATCCTTTTAACACATTAATACACTTTTAACACATTAATAGTACGTGAACTTCATTGAACTTGTAACCACGCTCATTGCTAACGAAGATACTTAGAAAGAAAGTGCCATTGAAAACCACTACCCCTCTTTGCTTCTTTGTGGGCATTGACTGGAGGTAAGTAACCTTGATGAATCATCCATTGAATGAGGATGGCTAATATAAAATCAGGCCAATGAAAAGCTGGTTTAAAACTGAAGTTGATTAAGATGATGTTAAAAAAAAAAAAAAGAACAACTTAGCTAGTGAAAACTTAGATTCCTCCAAAGATTGACATTTCCATGTAGCTTTTTACAGTCAGCATATGTTTTAATGACATTTTTGCCCTGTGGTTTACCTGAGTTGTTTGCTTGTGCATAGGTTGCAAAAGTAAAAGCAAAACAAAGGTGTTAGATTAAGTGAGCAATAAGGATTGCAAAACTTGTAATGGGAGGAGCCCAGTACCAAAAGAGAACTTCTCTTTCTTTGTTCCCTGGTTTGGCAGAGGCGAAGACTTTCTGTATGTTGGATTGCAGTGGGGGAGCATTTTACAGAGTAGTGATGACACAACAGATAAGGCATCTTGTCTAAGGTTTAGGAGACCTAGACTTAAGCCTTTGCTGTAGCATAGGATTCCTCTGACTGCGAACTCTTTTCTAAAGAGCTAAAAATGGATATGGACACTTTTTACGATTCCTTAAATTCGAGATGTCTCAAGATTCTGCAGCCAGGCCCTTTCTCTCCACTAAGTCAGTGGAGTGAAGTCACAGCAACTCAGTTAAAAAATTTAAAGTAGGTGTCTGAATATGACCTCTACAATTCTCCATTAATGCTGGGGAAGCTTTGAGTAATAAATCAAGCTAAATTGCTCATTGCTTATCTCAACATAGATGCCATACTAGGTGCCTAAGGCTGTATCAAAACTGATAATCTTGAGGTTTTTCCCAGCTTCTAGGTCTGCCCTCTTTAACCTGACCATGTTGCAGCACCAAGTCCAGATGAGATCCTGGGACATTCAAGGCTGTTCTTCTCAGTGTTTTTCATGGGAAGGAAGGGCAGGCGCACAGGTTGGGATGGAGCAGTGATGCGCTCTCTGTGACTCCATGAACTTTGCTCTGGAGTTCACCTGTCCTGCTGTCTGGATATACAGCTAAAGTGCTGTAGTTACTTGTCTGAGTAAGGCCCTCTCTGTCTCTGCAACTGTTTTCCTCTATGTGAAATAAGAAACTCTATTATGGCCACCTCAAAGGAGGTTCAGAGGCTCTCAGTTATTGTTGTGACATGTACATGAGGTAGGCCTCTTTCCTTCTGACTATCTTTTCCCGGTTTATTCGGCCTCAGTCAAGTCAGGACTTTTTCTCAGGTCACACTGCTGCTTTCTCAGGGCTCTCTTTGTTTTCAGTGGGAAACACTGCAAAGATCAGCATGGTTTGCTATTGCAGAGCTGCCAGATACAGGCCAGGTTCCTTATTCTTTGACACTGGATTACATTCAGTGCAATCAGAGCCGCTAAGAAATACATAGGACTGTGACACAAATATTCAGCATTTATGGGATGCAAATCAGATATGCTGATCTAAATGACTGAACTGAAGTGTCCCTTCCTTCTTGTGCAGTGTTGACAGGATCGGTGGCTCTAGTTTGATCTGCAATATCTCAGCAATCTATGTAAGGCAAGACAATTTCAGCTGGGCTGGGTCAGTGCCTAACTTAAGGACAGAAGAATTGCAAGGCATAGTTCAGCCCAAGACAAATGTCTTGGTGGTATAAGGAATAAAGAACCCATTTTGAGTCTGATCCATGGATGCATTTGCAGGATACTGTCACTGGGTTACAAATCCTACACAGTCTTGGTATTCAGCCTTATTGACCCCTAGAGCAAGTGTAACATTAATTCAGGATTTAATTTGACCTAACCGAGCTAAAAAAAATTAAAGGAATGTGATTGTGAGCTTTATTAGTCTTCAGTCTCATTTTACTTTGGTGACAATAGTATTAAGTGAATAGCAGCCAAAATAGTCCCAGTGCAGGTAAAGGAAACGACATCTGGCATTACATATGGACGCAGAACTATACAAACAGGAAGTATACAAACAGGACTGTATTAGGTATAATTGCCATCTGCGTCCATAAACTACAGAGATTATTGTTGCTGTTCCAGAAGGATATTAGTTGGAGAGAGTAGCTATTGAGTGTTAAACAACAATATGGCATATGAATAATTTCCATTTCTCTGTAATGGAAAACCAGCTCTTATCGTGATGCCGCCAACATTAATGTTTGTGGGTGGCGTAGAAAATTCCAGCTTATGTTGCAGATGATATAAGGAATGAGAATGCTTTTGCATCCTTTTGTACAAACAAAATATTTTACCTCCTGTTTGCCTTGTGGATGCATGTTTGCAGTCTGATTTGGTCTTGGGCCTTTTAAATTAAGATGAGATTGCAATGATAATTCTGGTCTACCCTGAGATTATATTAGCATTTGTACACTAATCTACAAGGAGAAATCAACTGAAAAGAATTATGAAGATGTAACATTTTGTTATGACTAAATCCTTATATTTTGTTGTATAGAAAAGTAGTATTTATAGAATGAGAATTAAGATGTCTCCATTGTTCTTGTGTCGAAAGTTCAGTAGATAGTGTGTGTTTTGCGTACTTTGTTTTGGGAGAGTGGGTAGTATTTTGGGGATTAGATGCTTACCCTGTTCCTAACTTACCATGGTTATACTTGTAGCTGTATCTACTCTGAACCAATAACCCAGACGTATGCATGCATCATTGGGCAGCCTTTCTCAGCAAAAGCTTCTCAGAGCAGAACTGTGCCTGTTTTAACATACACACATATGCAAGTGCCATATTTCTGGCACTTGCTTGTGTGTGTCTGGGAATATACATCATGGTTCTTGGTGCTGAGTAACAGCCTGGGCTTCTTCCCCACTCAGTTGTGTGTACAAGGGAACTGTATTTTCAGGGAAAATTATGGAAAAGGCAAGGTCCCCCCTGCCGCCCCGATCAGTGTTCTCACTGCAAAATGCAGAGGTTCTAGCCCAAACTGAAGCAGTGCCTGTATTCTCTCAGGTCATCTGACTGGGTAAGTGAACCTGGGCTGCACATACCCCAAAGCCCAGACTGGAGTTTTTTCTAAGTAAACAGTAGGTATTTTGAAGGTTAAAATGTGTGTAATGCACAGATTAACTCGTGCTGTGACAACGCTTCCTTAAATCTAGGTGTTTTGGGCTTAAAGCAGCAATAGAAGCATTATTGCCTGTTGAGATTTCCTGATTTCCAAGGTTTCAATACGCTCTAGATGCATGGAAAATACTGCAAAACCTACAAATTTGTCTGAGGGAGATGTAGAAGTTGCTGAAAATCCCACCTGGCATTTCTTGAATCCTTAGAACTTGAAAATACTTTTAAAATCACATTGTGTTGATTCCTTCATCTGTCAAATGGTATGTTTGTTGTGGACTCTTTTGTTGCTTGTAATTTTAAAATCAGGATCACACAAGTATACCAAAGGCATGCTATGGCTCAGACAAAAAATAATGGGCTTTATTCAGGGGTTCTGGGTAAAATTCTATGACTTGCATTATGCAGAAGGGCAGAGTAGATAATCAGAATTTTTCCTTCTGTCCTTGAAAGCAGTGAATCATTATTTATTAATGGTTGACTTGACATCACATTGTTGACTTCACCACATTAAAAATATGCTACAAACTGATAATTTACTAATTAATTATTAAATATTTTATATTGAGTAGTCAGCAAAACAAACAGTTAAATATTTTTGAACTGGAAGGGCTCAAATTCTTTGTATAGCTCTCCTGCTGGTTTCCCTGTAAACGTGCATCCAAGGGTAGAACTGAACAAGTTAGTAGAAGGAAGTAATCAGCTGAATTCCTGAGATTAATTTATTACTTAGTCAGGATAAAGTGTCTTGTTGATACGAGTGAGTAATTTCTGCACTTCACATCCATTATAACAATACTAACATCTATTAATCTACTGCTGCTGGTACCATCCCCGTTCTTTTTTCCACACAGGAAAACAAAAATCCTCCTGAAATGTTCAGGTCCAGTGCTCTTGTTCCACCTCTTTCAGCTTCTCAAACTCTGCTTCTGTGACAATACTTACTAAAAAATGGATGAGACCTCTCAATGCCAGTCTAAGAGGATCCTGAACTGTTTAAACTTTTTTTCCACGCTTTCACGCTTTCAATTTGCTAATGATTATTTAGATTGTCAATGCTTTGCATTGGTGGATATCAGTTTGGAAAGTGCTTTAGTGCATTGTGGTTACTTTTGGTTTTGTAATATTTTTTGTTTGTTTTTCTTCAGCCCATCAGGTTCACGCCCTCCTACTCCTCAGAGTGACTCAGAATTAGTCAGTAAACCTATGGACAGAAGTGGACTGAAGAATAATCCCCACATGCACTGGGCCTGGGGAGAACTACCCCAGGCAGCAAAGGTATCCAACGTAATTTGTTTAATTTCTGCTAGCATGTATTGTGCTTTAATGGGGCAAATGTTCTCATTCTATTGCAGACTGCTGAAGAGGGGATGGATCCTGTTTTTACATAAAATTGCAACGTTTTATGTTAGAGATATGCATCTTGTTCCTTAGGAGGTACAGGAAAGTGCCTTGTGCCATGGATGTTCTCAACACCGATGATATACAGTAGAAAATGAGACCTAGTCTTGTAAAAGAAGCTTAACTAACATGTGAAATCAAAACCAATGATGTCCTTTGGTAAATCATTGAAATTCATAAATGGTCTTAGATGGAGATTAGGTGCTTAGTGTTAGGAGTGTGATTCACAAAAATTAAAATTGGTTGCTTGAGTACATAAGCATCCAGAAACACCTGCAGTTCTGTATCTCTGCGTGCCCAGACATGCTGTTCTCTTGGCTGAGCCGACTGGCTTGGTGCCTGTCTTCTGCCTGAAGCCATTTGGCCCAGTTAAATGGCAGGACCTGTCGTGTGCCAACAGCATTGTCTCCCATGCTGCACAGTAGCCGTATGCAGAGTACGCTGCAGGTCAGTCAGGTGCTGGCTGGCTCCTTATGATAGCTATGGAGTCAAAGCATTCATACAGGAAAGGGGAGGCTTAGGGCTTATGCCTGCCTCAGGGTGTGAGAAATAAAGGTCAGGATCCAGTGGCGTACTGCAGCTATGGGGGCAGGGATGGTGCAGGGTTTGGCCTCTTCTGCTGAATGCTGGCTTCTCTGCAGAAAGGACTGCAGGAGTGATGGGGTCAGGAACAGTACAAAGAAACAAAATTCCTGCTTTGCAGGCCAGGGAAGTGGGTATCCTTTTCAGAAAGAAGACTTCTGCGTTCTGGTGGTGGCAATAGAATTATAGTGGCACTTTTAAAATTTATCTTTAATTCACTGTTGTTAGCTAGTGACAAAAGCAGGGATGGGAATCCAGAATTCTTAATTGCTTCAGAAGAGCTCTGGCCTTTTCTTTAGTAGGCCAAAGATGAGCTGTCCCATCACCTCTGCATTATTCTCCTCCTCATGTATATTACAAGAAAATTGGGAGCTATTTTCCGTACATAGAGAACGGATTTAAGTGCACAGGTCCAGGCAGAAGTTTCAAATTGGCATTTCTAGTCTAGAACTTAGGGTTTCCTGTTAGTAGATTTGGGTGTTTCATTTTTATGCCAGTCATACAGCCTGATGCATATTGCAAATCTTACTCCTGGAGGCTTTTCCCTCTGCAGTCCCTGTCTGTGTCCCTAGCCAAGCTATTCAGAGTTGATCTGGCCATACCTGAACTGGGAGTTATGCTTCGAATGCTGTTGATCATCGTGTAAGAGTTTGTTTGCTATGATGTGAAGGTTATAGCAGCTATACAGCTGCTGCTGTAGGAGTTCAGCTTCCCTCTGTAAGAACACCTGTCCCACACTCAGAGATCTAGAATTGTTCCTATAAAGTGATTTAAAATCTAAATCTGGGGTATAGATGAATGACAGTGTACGCCTGTCCTCGTCCCTGAGAGCATCCTGATTGTGTAAGGACTCCAGTCTGTGCTCCTTTCTCATGTTTGTTGGGGTTACTTTCTGAAGAAAAGCTAGGATTTGCGCAGGACGGGAGGAGGGCAGGGTGGGATCTTTGATGTGCTCCCAGGCAGGTGAGTGGGAAATGAAGACTGTAGAGCACATTGCAGAACAAATCTTTCCTGGCCCCAAGATACAAATGAATTTTGCACAAGCAAATGCACAGCAGAGACGTCTTTTGTACACTGTAGTCTCCACCTCAGTTAGTGGTGGCTTTCTGCTGTAGTTGGTTACCTTGAGAATCTGATCTCACTGGAGTGAACAGAACAGGTTAAACTTCGGCTGTTGCATTTTTTAAGAGCTTTTTTTTATAGCACCCTTTTTATTTTTCTTCACAGGCCAGTTCTCTGCTCAAAGCAAAGGAACCCAGCGTGGTGGATGTAAATCCTTCTGAAAGCACTCACTTTCGGGTCATCGAGAGTTCTCCTGTAGAGGAGTTCAACACTGTGTCTCCTCTGCCTGCCCTTGGACAAACAGATGCAGCAACTGCTGATGAAAGTGAGCCCTTACCAGCTGAGACAAATAAGCCAGAGATGGAGTCTCCAGGAGCAGCTGAACCACTGTTGCCTGCCAGTGAAGAAACAAAACAAGCTGCAGCTTGCTCAGCCCAACCAGCTGGCAAGACAGATTCCCCTTCCAGAAAGAAAGGTAAAGCTGTTGATTCTGTGTTTTTATATGTATGATTTTGTCTTTAAATTTCATGGTGATAAAGCATCTCATTGTCATATAAATTAATCTGTGCCCTGAAGGCACTTTCAGATCTGGAAAGAAATAAACTTTGGAAAGAACCTTCAAAACCTTAGCTATGCAGCAGGCTATTCACAGGAGCCACATAGTAAGATAGAAGATTCTCCTTGGTCTGGGATTTTTGGCAGCTCTGTGCATTTGAGTAAGACTGCAAAATTTGCTCAAAATTCATGCATGTTTGACAGATTCAGAGATTTCACTTTTTGGTACAAGCACACTGTAGATCTGTTGGTTCACCTGCTCTGACTACTTTCTGAGTTGTTATGTGTTGCTGGTGATTGTGGAACCTCTCTGCTCTGGTACAAAGTTGTAGTATATCTTTTGCACCAACAACAGATTTGCCATAAAATAAGGTGCTTTTGTTTCACATGAGCAATTTCAGTTCTGTGTGGTACACATCTTGTCCTGAATTTGTGAAATATAACTCCATCTGCTTTTCTACTTAATTTCTGGGCTCTATGTCCATGGTATTTTATAAAAAAGTGTTATAGTCTTCATATGAAATTTATTTGCTTACAAATGTTCTGTTTTAGAGCTCTGATTATTCTATAATTATGTAAGCCCTATATAAGCCTAGTTTGTGCAGCTGTGTTTTAATCAGTAAGCATGCAAGTTTCTTAACCACTTCCCCATGCATTCCACTGTCTTTAAAGACAAAAATGACAGTGTTATTCTGCTTACTATTCAGTCTCTTTTTCTGATTGCTTTTCTGATGTTTGATGTTGGAAATTGGGACAGTGAGAAGTTGTGGGTTTTAGAATTAATTCCAAATTAAGTTTTGGCCTTACAGTGGTTACCTGTCTAGATGTACCAGCAACAACAGGACAGCAATGGCTCTCTTGGTACTAGTGAAATAGTAGGAGGGTTGACTTGTCCCCTGCAATGGTGCGTGTGCACACGCAACACATCAGTTGTATGTGCTAAACAGTGAGTTGTCTCCATAACAAGCCAGTTATAGTGTATTAATGACTATAGTATATTGTGACTATATAGACTACAGTCTGTTGTGTTATTTCCCTTTTGCAATGGGGGATTGAAGATTGGTTCTCGGAGATTAAATGCTCTGATTGCCTTACTGTGATAATAGGCCTATGCAAATAGTCAGAAAGTTTTCCTTTTGCTGTTTTCTTACAATGACCATTGACTTCTAATTCCCAGTGGTTTTGTTTGGGATAGGGAGGCTTCAGCATGTCTCAAAACTAGTCCTCTGCTGTCCCATTTTGTGTATTCAAAGTCTGAACAATGTACATGAGCAACTTGTTTTGAAATTTTTGGCACTACCATTTTGTACAACTACAGTTCACAAACTGTTATAACTTGCCTGGTTTCTCAATCTCAAAATGAATAGTTAAACAGTAATAACAATTCTGGCTTGTTACTCAGAAAATGCTCATTAATAAGCTTATTTGTGCTGTCCCTTACAGACAAACGAAGCCGTCATCTTGGTGCTGATGGTGTCTATTTAGATGACCTCACTGACATGGATCCAGAAGTTGCTGCGCTTTATTTCCCCAAGAAGTATAAATCCTTTGCTTTTTTTTTCGCTACTTAAAGAGCGCTTGTCACTTTCCAGATTTAGGTCAAACTCTTCATTGCCACCAAGATAAGATCTCTTTTTCAGAGTCTAAGTAGAGGTGAAGGCAGAAGGAAAATAAAACTCTGTAGAGAAGAATATTAGAGCTTTTGGAAGGCTCTGCATTTGGGCCCGAGAAGTGTGCTTGAAACTGATTTTCTATTTTGGTCAATTAAGCATCATATATTGATTGTGGATTGTTATGTAATGCACACTGATGTTTGTGAGTGTTACTCACATGCCCTGGGAGAGTAGTTGGCCTTGGGATATATTTATCCCCATGTCCTCGCTTATTACTGTGAAGAACATACCTTACTGTTAATGGTATTAGCACAAAATTATTGCTCTAAATGTTGTTCTACTGTGAGTGTTCACCTATAAATATGAATGTTAGAAAACAATTTTTGGAAGATGCATGACAGATCTATTTATGAATATACTGCACCCTGAACATACAATTTCTAACTTGTTCCTATCTTTATTAGACCCTCTTATAAAATTTATAGTCATCTTTCCACATCATACCATCATATTTTATTTTTCTTTCTTACTTGCTTAAACTCACCTGTCGTAATATTAGCATTTCAATAACACTGAGAAAGATCAGTAATATGAAGAAAAAAGTTGGACTGAAAATTCCTTTCTCAAATGCATTCATATAAATTGGAATGGAAAGCAGAGTTTGATGAGCCTGCACTTTGTAATAGTGATTGCAACTATACACAGATTTTAAGTGGGTATAATAACTTATTGTTTCTTAAAATTTTAATCCTAGTAGTTTATATGTAGAGTATTTTATTTATATATACATGACATATAAATACACAAACATACACATCGTTTGTTTTGGGTTTAGCTATGCATTTATATAATTAATATAAATAAAATAATAAACTAGTATGTTTATTCTTGTTCCTGTGTGGGAATAGTTCTACTAATATAAACTCTGCTTATAGTAGCATTATTTTGTCTACCAAGATTGTACAGTTGTCTTGTTTTTCCTATCTCTTGTAAATAAGTGAAGCTATAATTATACATGCCTAGTTCAGGCAAGTAAGTAGAAGCAATCTAATAGTTGAGGGTACATGAGGCCTATGTTACTTTGTTTAAATTTTATGGCAAAACCAAGCAATTTTTTTTTCTTTCTTTTTTCCTAAGTGGGTGTCAGATATAAACAGTGTGTGTTGAAGGGAGCAGATTTGGGAACGAATACATGAAGACTGAATTCCTGCTTTTTCTTTTCCAGTGGGGATAATGTCCAAAACAAGAACACGAATGACACAGGGCCATGGTCTGCCAGCCAGTCTCCACAGTCTGTCGCGAGTTCAGGTGTTGACAGTGGAGCTGAAAGCACCTCGGATGGAATTCGAGATTTGCCCTCCATTGCCATTTCTCTCTGTGGAGGCCTTACTGACAACAAAGAAATAACCAAAGGTACAGAATGACTTTCTGAATTACACGCATGTGCTGTCAGCCAAGTTTTAGCATCCTAGACCAAGGAAGCAGTGCCCTCCTGTGGCTGTACTTAAGAATGTGTTGAGAAGATAAATAATGTCCCTGTAATGATGCTTCCTAGAATTTTTTCATACTTAAAATAGTAGACTTATATAGGACTTACGATTTTTAACACATTTTAATAATCCACTATATACTAATTATTTTTAAAGTACTTTATTGGTATTTTTATTTCTTGGTAGTACTATGTTTTGTATCACAGTAGTGTTAATGGTACTTTTGCCACTTGATACAGTGTATAGTTAGGAAATTCACAGCTGTTGGTGTAGGCAATGAAAAAGGTAGTCTGTAAATGGCGACACTAGGAGGGCGAGTTGGAAACTTTAACCTGAGTACCTGCTCTACCTCCAGTTTCTTGTGTGACTTCTGAATAAATCATTTAGGGACATGGTTTAGTGGTGGACTTGGCAGGGTTAGGTCTATGGTTGGACTTGATGATCTTAAAGGTCTTTTCCAACCTAAATGATTCTATGATTTACAATGGTCTGTGCTTTAAACTTTCAGCAGCATAATGTGAAGATAAATGTGTTAAGACTTGCAGTTGCAGTTTCTGCAGTAATATGGCGTCATAAAAACATATGAACCTGATGCTACACTGATTGCTGTTCAGAAGCTAGTTATTAAAACATTTCAAATATACTGTGATTTACTGGAATGGTATTGTTATCTGAATCACTTGTAAGTTACATAGATTTTGTGAAAGGAGTCACAGCCAGTGGAAGGGTATTTATAGACATTTTCACTTTGCTGTAGGCCTTACAAGTGATCATTGAATTTGTGCCTGTGGGTTTACATATACGTTGAGCCCATCATTTCCTTCTCCTAACTTAAACAGAGGATCAGTACTTCCTTGCCTTGCTTAGAAGCCTGATTTTCCTTCCTCACAGTTCCATCCCTGAGCTTTCCCTTAGCTTGTATTTTGAAGTGGAAAGACAGCCAGCAGCTAACAAAGAAACCGTCAGCATCTTCTGAGGTTGAGAGTTTTTGAACATCTTGCTTCCATATTACTGCTGATCTCAGCACCCTAGTAATGAAGGGCTGACCCTGAATGTGAAACCTATGTGTCTGAGAGATGGTAAGAGGTTTAGTTTGGCCCATCCCAGGCATCTGTAAATGCGTGCTTTACATAAGTAATTTTTTCCCCCCACAGAAGAATTCTTAGAACATGCAGTAACATATCAGCAGTTTGTGGACAATCCTGCTATCATTGATGACCCTAACCTCGTGGTTAAGATTGGAAATAAGTAAGTATATATTTCAGGAAAAAAATATTTCACTGTTGTAGCAAAAACACTTCTGTGGCACTTCAATGCGTTATATCAGTTCAGCTGAAAAATAGGTTTTGAATGTTCATAGCTTAGGTTAATCCAGAAAGAGTCAACTCTCCAGTGAATTCAGGCTCTTCTAGTTACTTTTCCTCCTTTAAATAGAAAGTAAAGAGCAGTTTCAGATGACCTGTTACAGCTAACACCACAATCTGAATTTCGAGAAGCTAGTATTAAATGCTAATAGTGTTCACATTCAGTTGGCAGAGTAGAAGTGAAATAGGATGTGAATTTGCTAAGGCTTGCCCTGAGCCAGTTTAAATAATTGATATTTACGGGGATATGGCAGTCTGCTTGCAAGCACTCTGTACCCAGCAGTTTGTCTGTATATACTGAATATTTTGCTAATACGCCTCTATGGAGGCATTGCTTTTCAAGATTTGTCAAACTTCACCCACTGAGTATGAGACTTGTATTTCTGCAAGGCTAAGACATTATTTCATGTGTTTATATTGCTGGCAGCAGTGCAGCACTATGGTCTATGCTAGATGCAGCTTTTTGGAGGATGTTTTAACTTGAGAGCTCCTTGTACCTGGCATACAAAGTTACAGAGTAGAGAAGAGATTGTGGCATTGTGCTGTACTTAGAGGTTAGGCTACCCTTAGTTATAGACATTGTTTATACAAATCTGACATGGCTAATGCATCCTTATGTGATAGTTTGTATCATGTATGTTATGGCTTCATACCTGACCCTCTCTGTGGTCTGAGGTGAGTCACTTACTGCTTCCCTGCCGTAGTTCTCTGAATTTGATGGTGGTGTTAACCTCCCTACTGATGCGTTGGGAAGAGAGGAGTACTTAGTGAGGATCTTACTGTCATGTTCTCTGGATGTCATGTGCGCTTCAGCTTCTCTAGGCAGATGGATGATAATACTGTGTTTGTCCTACTGTCTGTAACAAGAGTTCACCCATGTTCAGCACATAATAGCAGAAGCTTGACATGCTACAGACTATGGCCCCTAACTTTCATGTAGTTCCTTGATGGAAAAACAGTGAAAACAGCTTGTAAAAAATGTAGCTCATGCTGTGATAATGAGGTATAGTAAGGACATGAGGAATGTATGACAAATACCCTTTCTACTTAAGCACCTGGCTTCTCTTGCATACCTTGAAAAGTATATGCTGTAAATACCTGTGAACGTACTGTGGAATAAGCTGGGTCTGCTATTACTGGTGTAGGCCAGAGTTTGCCCTGTGCTAAAGAGGCTTCATGGCTTTAACCTGCCACATGATAAATACTAGATAGATTGTGAATTGGAACCTTGGGATTACAAAACGCAGTAATCGCCTCTTTTGCATGCCCAGGTACTACAACTGGACGACGGCTGGTCCCCTTCTGCTGGCAATGCAGGCATTCCAGAAACCTTTGCCAAAGGTGAGATTGAACATGAAGGTTGGTCAGAGGAGATGTGACATTCTGCCATTTATTAAGGCAGGGAAGAGCGTTGTTGTACAAGAGAATCTGCACATCAGTAATATCTGTCCACACATAACCATTCATCTAGCTTATGCTAAGGGCTAAATTTGGTCTGTGAATAGTGTTTATTTGCTAGGCTAAGATCATTATAAAAGTTTTGAAGAAGGAAAACTTCTTGTTTTCCTTCATTAATATGGATCGTAAACATAAATTATATTGACTCATGTTAGTGTTTGCTGTAGCTGAATACTTGGTGACTGCTTTCCATGTTATCTGTATACAGCATATATTATCAAATAAAAATAGAGGCCAGGAGTTTTAACCTCAGTGAATAAGCTTTCACTACTAGATAAGGAAGGCCTGTAGCTTGCTAGTTTTCTTTTTCTCTGTCGGTTGTTCATAAGCAACCCAGGTAGGTAGTGGCAGATAGCTACGACTATGTGACAGCTATATATGTTGGCTTATATTAAATGCATTGATAAACTTAATCCAATTCCATGTGACCTGGTGCCACAGGACAGAAATACACACTACTGTAAATGAATATAAAGAACTAGTATCACCATTGGCACTATTTTGTATCCTGGTTAGCCATGGATTCAGTAGATTTTGGAACCTTCTGCCATTTGCAGCACTACACATGTCTTTGGGTTTAATCTATGTGAATTCAAATGCTGTCCCTATTGCCATGAATGTGGAATAAAAATTTCTTCAAAGCCCGGAATACTCTCTACCACTGTGTTCTTTCTTAGTGCCACATTACCTACATAAGCAGTCACGCGTAACTTTGCTGTAGTGTGCAATATAAAGTAAATTGATCCTAAAAGTCCCAAACTTCTGGTAAACCTGGCTTGAATTTCAAGGATGTCACAGAGCCAGATGTTTTGTGCTTTACTGCAAATATTCTAGTAATCATCAAAGGTGGGATTCATCCCATGGAACTTAAATGCCTACAGAAGGTGTGTGTTTGTCTTATTCTGTATTTGCTGGGCTCTTCCACAGAGTGATTCAGACCTTGGTAGGTGCCTATTGGGTCTTCAATGGCAATACAGATAATGCAAGGTAACTGCATTTTTAGTTAAACACTTTGATGCCCGAGCCAGATGTTTTGGGTTTTGCCTAGGATGGGTAAATGGAAAGAATTGGTATGAAATATTTTTCCATTAAGGTAAGGGAAATGGCAATTCTTGCAACAGTATTATGGTTACGCCATTATTCATATAGGTTATCAGTTAAGCCAAGTCTTCTATGAGTGTGAAGTTGAGTGTTTTCATTTTTTTAATGGTTAACTTATATTCTGGATGCTGATAACTTTCTAGACAGGACAAGTTTAATTTAGTGGAGAAGCCGGTATATATAGTTGGAACAGTCTGTATTATTGGAAAGGTTTACTTGACTGAACTGTACCTCTGAAACTAAAATTACTCGTTTATGCTACCAGTCATCCTACTGGTTTTCTTAATGACTTGTTAATTAGAGTTTTGATTTGGTGTAATAATGGAGCTAAGGAATCGAAATGCAAAGATACTTTATCAAAACAGGCTTTATGAAGTGATTGAAAACTGGAGTTTTTGCGAAAAAATCACTCATGTTCTGCAAAATACACTTAAACGCATGTCTAATTGTAAGCGTGTGAATTATCTTGCTCAAAGTCAATAGGACATCTGCTTGAAGTTGTCCATATGTTTGAGAACCTCCTTAAATTGTAGCCATCGTTCTCAACAGTAGCATTCTGTTCTCAGTAGCTCTGTCTGCCCCTTGTTTTTCTTTGTTTAAAAAGTTCTCAACTTATTTGCTCAAATTAATTCCTCTATCATTTCTTTCTTTTCTCATATATTTTAGATAGTATAGTGAAAAGAACCTACGGAAAAACTGAGAAAAGGGATGTCCCATACATTAGGTGAACTCAACCCTCTCTTTTAACTGCTAAGAATTCTTGGAATATTTTTTTTTTTTTTTTAAATCACTAATCAACGTCACAGTTTTATTTTGGTGACTTTGCTTACAGTGGAGGCTATCATCTCAGAAAGCCAGTGGCTAAGCTATTCCAGGGCATACCAAACACTGTGACCACCTTTACTGTAATATATTCCCCTTTCGCCTTTTGATTGCTCTCTGAGTGAAAGAATTCAGCTCTCCTTGTTACAATGCATAAGGCTCCAGTCATTACGGGTATTGAAAGAAGCTTGTCTCTACTGAGGTCTGGTATATATAACCAACGAAAAGTAGCCAGGGTTTAAAAAAAACTAATTCTAACATTGTCAGTCAAATTCATAGCATCATACTAAACTCATAAAAGCTAGTAACTTACTTGCTTTTTTCCAAACTGGTGATTAAATATAAACTTTGCAGTTATTTTGAAATGAGAATAACCATCTTGCATGTGGGTTTGTTACTGTTTTGCATGAGAGCTCCTTCAGGAAGTGATATTTTTCTTTTTTTAATATAATTTCTGCTAAGTAACTTCAACTTAAAAACAGTAGGTCCTCCATTCTAGGCATTATACTAATATCTATTTATGCTTTTTTTTTCTTCTTTGATTTTTATCTCTTTTTCATTTTCCTTTTAAAAATACCATAAGTATTCATGCTTAAGTTACTTCAGAGCAGCTCTGGATACCATTAGATTTTGCTTTAGTAGAATTTACGGTCCACAGACAGTATGTTTACTTTTATTCTATTTATTATCAGTTAAAATTGTGTGTTTGACACTTTCTTTCATTTACATATATCAGGTTGTCCTTTGTTTTGGGTTTTTTTTATGTTACCATCCATTTATCACAGGCCACTGTGGAATCTATAATGAGGGACAAGATGCCGAAAAAAGGTGGAAGGTGGTGGTTTTCATGGCGAGGGAGGAACAGCACTATTAAAGAGGTAAGTTTTAAGAAGCAAGCAGAGTTTCCTTCTGGCTGCAGTGGGAAGGCTGGATACCTCCATATTCATCCCTCAGAACTTTGCTTCTGAGAATAACTCAATATTCAATTTGACCGAGGATATACACATTAAAAGATGTGGAAACAGGGTCTAAAGTCTGACTTCTTTTGACTTCAGAAAGCTTTGGATCAGACCCTACCTGGAACATTTGCCTGCAGTGTTTTGATTCTGCATTTATCTTCATTTAACAAACCTGAGGCAGTATTATCTAATGGATTAAGCCTGTGTTTGGGAACCTAGAATCGAAGAGTTATGCCACTAATTTTATGTTTTCTTGCAGACTACCTACCTTTCTGCAGCTTTCTTTTGATAGTTGAAGAACAGATGTATTTATGAGTAGTGTGAGCTGTAAAATTAAGAAAAATCCAAGATGGAGAACTGACTATATATTAGTTTTAAAGTCTCTTTGAATTTCATTTCTGAGCATTAAAAGTTTGTGGTAACAGTCTTAAAGCCATGGATGAACATTAAAGAACAGTGAAAAAAGCAGAACTTTATATGAAATATTGATCTCCTGTCTAGACATATTTAATCTTTAAAGTTGGCTAATAAAACCTCTTCATATTAATTTATACTACTGAAGCATTAGTACTTGAGGGGAGAAAATGACTTCTAATACATTTTTATAGTTGTGCCTCAGTCGATGAACTTTTTTAGCCTTGCATGAAATAACCATTGTAGTGGTCTGTGGGTGTGGGCTTCGGAGCACGAGATTTTAGTTTTTACAGTTTGTTGAAGTTTTTAGAATTTCTCTCTGAGTGGAAGTATTTGGAAGAATTTATCAATTCATAGTATCTCTTGGGCTGTGGCAGCTATAAATGGATAAGGGGAGGTGGTGGTGTTTGTTTGTGTGTCTCATAAAACCATTCACTATTTAAAAATCTTGTGGGATGAAACTGATAGAGCTTAGCATCTACTCAAGGTAAAAGCAGTTTGGAAAGTTTTATTGGATTAAAGATTTTAATGATTCTATGAAAGGTAATTGTTTTCTTCTCCAGAGTCATACTTTGCTTTTTCAGGTGAAATCTAGCTATTTGAGGTACATGAACTGAGTAGTTATGGGATTGATCCCAGAACTTCAACGGTATTAGATGTGAAATCTGATATTTCTGTACTTCTTCCATGCAAAACTAAATCTTAATTCTTCTTCTGAGTTTTATATTTGCAATTTTTAGTTCTTTGTTCAGCCTTTATTCTTTAAGAAAACCGCGCAGTTTTACTTAGCCTACAGGCAAAGGAAACAAACATGCTGTTGAGTTTTACCATGTCGGTACAAGACAGAATTTGGTTTTCAAATATTTTTCTAAGTACATTTGCTGTCTGCCCAACAGGAGATGCACAGCTTCTCATACTTGTATTTTTACAGGAAACAAAGCCAGAACAAGGTATGAGTGGGAGTGGACTTACAGGAGAAGACTCTTCACAGATGAGCATGGCAAACAGGTACCCCCAAAATTATCCGTACCTGAAAGGAGCAGGAGTTACCATTTAAAAATGAAAGCAAGCTACCTCCTACATTTGAACAAAGAAATACTGTGTCAGTAAAATATGTTTAATTTGTTATTCATTGCACCAAATAAGCACAGATAGGAAGGCTCTACCTACAGCAGAGTTGCAGACCTTACGAGTGCATTCTGGCATTTCTGTGGTTTGCCTGGCGGCTCCGTGACACACATTCCAGCCCCTTGAAAACAAACAATAATTGGAGCAGTTCTCCGAAGCTTTATCTATCTCTCTAGAATTTTCAAGGGAACATCATGGATGACCCCATGCTGTTGTCAGATCCCAGTTGCTAAAATTTCTGATTTACTTATTTATGGCCTGACAACTTAATTTGTTCCTGCATATATTGGGAAGTTTGGGGGCCTAAGACTTCCCAGAGTTTTTTCTCACAGTCAATAGTCATGGTGTTCTATTACTTCTTTCAAGGATAGCAGAAGTCTCTTCCTTCTCGTGCTCCAAACTAATCATATGGCATGGCCAGAATTTGTCCTTCAGGATTCTAAAATGAGCTTTAACTTGCTTTGGAGAGATGGGTTAGCCAGGGACAGCTCTCCTACTTTGTCCCTTTTCTGTACATACAGATTTTACTGTAAAGACAGCCCGTCTGTGTGCTGTCTGCACTTAGAGCTGAAAAGGCCAGATTCAAATATGCTTTATGCTCATTAAGTTAAGTTCAAGGATCACATTTATGAAACAAAAAGGCATTAACTGTCATTTTTTCTGGAGGTCAGCAGTTGCAGTCCAGGAAAATGTGCTGAAAGGAGGATTCGTCATTCTGTAGGAGACTAGCTGTTATCTCAGTTGCCTCTCTGAGTTTGTGAGAGAGACAGAATAAATCAGAAAGGCTGATTTTCCTTTTAAGGACAAGTGACATTTAGGTCTGTTTCTTACATGGTTGTTTAAAGATAAGCTTTAAAGTCGGATTAAGACTTCAAGCCGACTAGATTCTGTAATTGGCATTCTTTGTTTAATTTTTAACTGACCTTAGAAAACTGTTATTAAGAGTTTATTGCTTGCAAGCAGAATGTGACAAGTGGGATGTTGAGTAAAGCTTTTGAGATCCGATGTTACAAAGGATAAGATAGGCTTTTAAATGTTGCTA
This sequence comes from Gavia stellata, assembly GCF_030936135.1. NCBI lineage: Eukaryota > Metazoa > Chordata > Aves > Gaviiformes > Gaviidae > Gavia > Gavia stellata. The sequence goes on from NC_082595.1 coordinate 97,626,342, forward strand.
GTCATGACATGAGGTACATGGATAATGGGTTAAGACTTCCTAACATCAAACAACATCCAGGTGTGATCGAAGTAAGAGCCCAAATGCTGATGAGATTTATAGGATCTGAAAGGATTTTTTACCTTCCACCTAAGGTGATAGATTTGTTTACTGTTAGGAGAACTTTCTCTCTGAAGAAAAATATCCATAACAAATTTCTGAAAAAGTGGTTGTGGCAGGGGAAAAAAAAAAATTACACTTGTGTATTTAAACAGAATTGTGTAAAGGAGCTCAGGTTTTCTGACTTTTCATCATCATATCCTCAATGGGGTAATCCTGCAAATCCTGGAAAAGAATAATCCAATGATCTGAAGCTGCTTGTTGAAAGAGAAGGAGCTAATAAAATTTCCATCACCTGAATTTTTTTTATGAATTGATAAATTCTTTGGGGGAGGGGGGAGAGGGGGGAAAAGAAAGCCAGCATAGCAAACCCCTCTTTCCTAATCTGAGAAGTGAGGAACCTTTGTAGTTACAGTATCTAATGCGTAGTATTTTTTTTTACCACGGTGAGACTTTTGAGTCAATATGGCACATTATTTAAATTTAAACAGATGTAAATTAATGAAAAGTAGCTTATAGACAAGTGAATGACTAGAACAATCCAAGTATGACTAATGGGGAACATGCGTGAATGAAATTTCAGCATTTCATTGATACATTTAAAGCCATGATGTGAATGACCTCCTGTGAGACAGTACTTAGGAGCAGAGAATCAATGGCTTACTTGGTGACTCACTCTTAATGCATTTTTAATGGATACTGAGATGCATTTACTGACGTGATAGCATCATTTTCTGTGTGTGCAATGTTCCAGAATAAAAGATGAATCTTCTTCAAGCGATGAAGACCCTAGAGCTGCCAAACAAAACCTCGGGTCATTACAAACCAACTCAAGTCATCTCTCATTATTGTCTGCAATCAGTTACAAAAAAACACTTCGACTCACTTCTGACCAGCTGGTGAGTTAATTTTACATCCTTGTCCTGAAATGTCATTTCTAATACAACATGAACAATACTGTTACTCAGGCAGGCTTGCAAAGCTGAATTAGCTCTTATGTATTGCATTTAATTCTCTATCGTTATATTTTCAAAAAGATCTTTTCCCTTCTCTTTTCAGTATTAACCATGAATGTTGTATTTGTCACCTGAATAAGTGTACTGGAACCATGTCCTTTTTGTAGTATGTATAATGTGTATATGTCAACCCACAGGCCTCTCTTCTTTTTTTTTTTTTCCTTCTTCATCCTCTCCTTTCTTTTCCCCTTATTCATAGGCAGACAGTCATATTTTACATAAATACTATTTTGTGTTACTAACTTCTGAAAGAGCTGCTTGTGAATTTACTATGAGGCCAGGCTATTAATATCTTGAGAGCCAATTCTCTTCCTCTGTGACAGAGGTGTTTTGACTAATGGTGACAAAACTGTTACAGTTTTGTGTTCTGCATATTCCAATTTGATCTGGAAAAATGGGCTACTTTAGGGAAATACTTTTTGTCGTCTTACCTACAGCCAATTAGTTTTCTGAAGGAAACCCACACAAGGCGTACAGCCCATCACTCACTGCCTGAATAGTTTGTAAGAAATGTAGAATTTTTCCCAAGGGACAGATGGGATGTGTTGGTAATTTTGTCTAGCTATCAGAAAGTAAGGGTTACACAAATATACCGATACTTTTTCAGATTTAGAAACCTCACAGAAATCAACTGAAGCTAAAACTACTTTTAGATTGGTTTTTTGATGAAACAGTGGGTGAGACTCATCAGTTACCCATCAGTTGTTCTGCATTCCCACCTCCTTTTCACTTTTTAACTAACTGAAAAATTGCAGTGAAATATAATTAAGAAAAAGAGACACTTGAAGTATTAAACTGCTGCAGGTTTTCTGAAAATAAATGGTTAGGTCCACAAATAAAATCAAATCCATAGTCTCTTGCCCAGCATGTCGCTAAGTGACACAGGAGACGGTGGAAGGGTAGGGCAGAGAAGTGGGATAGTTAAGGAAATTTGGTGGAGACTGAAGGGTAATAGAGATAATAATACACCTCTCATGCCATATGACCTATGAGATGTAATACCATAGAACACAAATCCCCATACAAACACTCTTAATTAGAGTTCATGGAACTCCGTGTTACCCACGTTTCTCTCTGCATGTGTGTCTATATCTCAAAATGGAAAACTCCCATAGATAGTCCCTATTCCACAATTTGTTATTGTTTATGTGAACTTTTTGGGATTTTTTTTTTTTTATATCCCTGACTGTGAAACAGATTTTTGTTTGTTTGTTTTGTTCTGCTCTATAAATCAATGCTTAATGTACAGCACAGAGGGCAAACCTCTGTTATCACTATTTAGACAATAGCTCTGCTGAAAGCAATAAGATTCAATGTGACCAAGGCAATGATCATCTGTGGCTTTGTTTGCACTGTGTCCATTTCACATGCTCAGTTTGTTGATTATCTTGCTGATAACGTCTTGCAGAAAAGCTTAAAGCTCAAGAATGGCCCCAATGATGTGACCTTTAGTGTTACAACACAGTACCAAGGCACTTGCCGCTGCGAAGGCACCATTTACCTATGGAATTGGGATGATAAAGTTGTTATTTCTGACATTGATGGAACAATTACACGGTGAGTTCATGAACAGGTAGAAGCTTTATCTGCAAGGACAAGTTGTCCTTGGGACTAAAGGAAAAAGTAATTAACAGGGAATTTTGAGTCACAGAATCATCATGTTCTAGTATTTTGGGGGGGTGGGGTGGGGTGTGGGGTTTTCTTTATTTGGCTTTCAAACAATGCAAGAATCATTAGCTGAATTCTTAATTTCATAAAGATGCCTACCATATGTGCCCATTATTTGTCACCTATTGGTGTTTCATGATAGTATTTAGGGTAGCATTGGAAGACCTTCTGCAAAATCATAACCTTCTTGCTGCATCACACTTACAAAGTACACTGGCTACATTAAAAAGAAGAAACACGTGAATTCTGTTTTAAAAAGCATTACTGGGACATTCCAGTGAGAGGCATTATTGTTTAGAAGACAAGACTCCCAAATCAATGTCAGAATTAAATTTGATGGAAGGTTTCAGGTTAGTACTTTGGGTAAAACCCACAATTTTGGAGTGACTAAAATGATTCACTCGCTGATTTTTATTTATTTATTTATTTAACACTGGGGAAAACAATTGTGTGTGGAACAGGGAAACACGTAATAAAAATATAAGCATTTTCTTTTGACCTTTAAAATGAAATGCTTAGATTTGTTTCAAAATCAATTTCTTTCAAAATCAAACTTAGCTATATCTAATTAGAAAAAAGAACAAGGAAAAATAATTTCCAAGAGAAATCTGGGGTGAATTAAAATACTTAATTTAAACTGAAATTCCTTTCTTCCTTGTGATTTATCCATTGTAGGGCAAACTTTTTTTTGTGCCAACATAAATTAATATTGCCCCCCCGCCTTTGTTTTCTTAAGCTTCAATAAAGTGAATGGGATCTGCTCTTCTTTCTGCTGTTGAGCTGACCAGAGAGTTACTGAATCACTTCACCTTACAGTACCACTGCAAATCCTAAGCCACTGCCCAATGTTTTCTCTCTAAGATACAAGATGTTCAGGATGTGGATGTCTTGCTGTGTATCTGTATAATGCTTAGTCAAGTGAGGTGCTCATTTGTTTGAATTTCTAGATGTTATTATAGTGTAAATAATTTTCTCTCATGTAAAGCGGGAAATACATTGAAACCAGTATAACTATTTCATAATACTTTACATGTGGCCAACTGCTGACTTTATGTGGAGAAGTTAGTTTGAAGTAAGCTGGAATGTCACTTCTCATGCTTGTAATTTCCCATAAACTTCCCTTATGGGTGGATTTGGTTTATTTAAAAAACATTTAATGTAAACCTCAAAAAGTATGCTTAGCACTGGCTAGCCTACTACACAGGTCGGGTTGATAGCCTATATGCTGTAACTTCTGTGTTACCTTACGGGTCACGAGCTTATCCATGAAGACAAGTTCTGGGGCACAAGGGTAATTAAACCAACGTGGCCAAGGGTGGGCATGTCAGTCTATCTCAAAAGAAAGGGGAATAAAATCATCCTCTTCTGATCACAATCAGTACTTTACAGAAAACCTTATTTTCCTTTGCCACTAGCCAAATAAGTTACTGGGGTTTGTATTAACCTCATCTGTTATTACAAGTATTGTTTGGTTTGGGTTTTTTTCAGTTCAATTATATTGTTTTTCCTTTATTCAGGTCAGATACTTTAGGTCATATTTTGCCAACTCTTGGCAAAGACTGGACACACCAAGGGATTGCAAAGTTGTACCATAAAGTGAGCCAGTGAGTATTCGGTAAATCTGTTCATGCATCTGTGGCTTGTTTGTGTTTATTCTTTTGCACGTAAAAATGTTTCTAGGCTGCTCTTAACCTATAAGTGTGGCAATTTTATCAATATCTCACCACTTCAGTGATGCTCAGACAAGGTAAACATCTGCTGTACATCCAGAGCAAAACCTGCTTTGTGATATCAAAGGCAAAAGCACCCTACCAATGAGTAGTGATCACTTGTCCAACCACCCCAAACAGATAGCTATAGTTAGTTCCAAAACCTGTAGTAATTATGAGTGAGTTGTGCGGTTGCAGCAAGTGGAACTTTTTTGCAAACTGGGAGTTGCAGCAGCATTAATTCATAAGATGCTAATACACTTTCCCTTCTCTCCTTGTTGAAGAGATTGTGAAATGCATAAGGACTGTTTAGCCTAGTGTGGTCACTGTAGGTGGAGTTCTTGCCAAACTTCACTCAACTGGAGTCATGCAGGGATGAAATCTAAAACACATGGGATGAATCGGTTTGGGGGAGTTCCCTTTCTTTCAAGTGAGTAGAAAGGGAGTTCAGTGAAAACAGCTTAGACTTGAGCTGTCTCAACATTAGGCTTCTAGTCAAGCAAGATAAGTATCACCCTTAAAGCACAGCATGATGCCTTATCTTGAGTAGAAATGGACCCATTTCAGATACTCACTGCTAATATTCTTGTTGCTTTATTTGTTCTGTAAATAATGGTGACCGTTAAAGGTATTGATAATGATCTTTACTACTGATGATTACACCATTTATTTTGTTATTTCTGTATGTAAATATTTGTTGTTATTCCATTATTAAATTGCAAAGTTAGGAAGGATCAGTCTTAAAATATTTTTGTGTTTATTGGTTAATTTTGAGAGTAGATGTTAAGTAAACATTGCTTAAGTGCAATGTAAAGGCATTGAAAGTCAGTAAGACATATGCTGTGAAGAGCCTGAGGAACTGGCTTTTACCTAGCAGCTCACACTGGTGTTGCCATATTATAGCTCAGTAGTTGATCTGCACTGGTGCCTGTTGGTCCACCGTAATAAATACCTTCTGTGCCACTGTGGGTGGAAGGACCTGGTTTCATCATGTTTACTTATGGCTTGTACTCTCTGTGTAATCCATGGAGAAAGACAGGCATCTTCATCAGATCTCAGGTATATTGAGGTACTTTTTGATGTTTTGAAAAAACGATTTTTTTCCATTAGATATTGAAGAAATACTGGGCAACAGCGGATCAGCTGTGCTTTAGGTCAGTTAATGTCATTGACAGGGAGAGTATCCTGGTATGACCTAGAACAACATATTCCAAAAAACCGAGGATATTTCCTCTGATGAGTATGAACAGGAGAAAAACAATCAGACCGTATCAACTCACATGGGGTGATGTGTGGGAATGCTTCTAGGTGAGCAAGGCTACTGCAAGAGTACGGGTGTACTGTTGGTTCCCTGGATACATTTTGCAATGTAGTCAAGCCATTGTGTACGCTGAAGAATCAAAGACTGACAGTATGGTGAGTTTTGTGATTAGCAATTGGGAGGAAAAAAGGAAATGAGGAGACATTAATTGATGTCTAAATGGGATCAGATGAAGTATCTGATACATTCTGATGTTATGCATTCAGATTTTAACTTTTACAAGGAAGATTACTGATTGCTGTCTGTTCAGGTTGATATTTCTGCTTTACGCAGAAAATAAAATTGGTTTTCTTTTATTACGTTAAATTCAGCTGTTCTTATATATTCAGATTACCATAAATATTTGAAGAGCCTCTGGTACACATCACAACTGTCCTCTTAGTTAATCTGATTTGTTCTGTGTACTAGGGTTATGCTAAGGTTTGTTTTACACAGATGATGAATTATAAATTATGGATGATGGAATCTAAATTATGCCAGAGACATTTGTCTGTGCTTTTAGTCTGTGTAGACATACAGAAATCACAGAAAAGACAGGACAGCCTGGGAATTCAAATGCTGAGCATTATTTATTTCTGTATATAACCTCTGGATTACATTTGGTGAAAATGTTAATTAATTTTTTTAATTACAGTTGTTATTTCTATGCCTGCCAGCATTGCCAATTGTTAGGGCTTTGGTGATCATAAACATGTGGGGGGGGGGGGGGAAGTAGATTTGAGTCATATTTCTTTTCAAATTACCAAGATAATTATGTAGGGGCTAGATATTACAGCTGAACACCATATAAATGTTCAATAGTTACATTTAAGGACCATGCATGCATTGAATACAGTATTTCTTTATTTTATGAATAATAATTTCATTATAGTAAATTGCTATTAAGTTGAACTAACATCATTGGACTCTGTTTTATCATGAACAGAACCAAGGGTAACCTGTGACTTCTGCTGAAACTTTTATTTCAGTGTCAAGTCAAAGATTACTTCTCATACTGTGTTTTGAAGTTCAAATTTGCTTCGACTTGAAGGACTATGTTACTGCTGCACATAAACTAGTCTTTTTTTGTAGAGGCCCAAGAGGCAGGACTACAACACTGTTAATACAGCAAAGGCTAATACACCATTGTCTGCTTTATGCCAAGTGTTTTCCTCTTAGCAGGTGTCATTTCAGTTAATACTAAGGAGTATGGTTCCACTGTAAAGGGGTGGATAGAAAACCGTAAGAAGTCATAAGCCATGAGAAGACCAGAGATAAATGAGCCCTCTTTAGGTGTAAATCACTAACTGCAGTGGATCTAGGCAGATTTTAATTATCCAAGTTTCTGGCACAAATGTTTTTATTCCTTTTAAATAAGTCTAGGTTAAACATAAGTCTGTTTAACAGTCATGATTTGATTTAACGTAAAAATAAACCTACAAAATTACTAATGTCAAAATACCTGCTTTATTTTTACAGTAATTTCTTCTTTTATTTCTGTTCACAGAAATGGGTATAAATTTTTGTATTGCTCAGCACGCGCTATTGGAATGGCAGACATGACCAGAGGATACTTGCACTGGGTCAATGAACGAGGAACTGTGCTGCCTCAAGGGCCAGTGTTGCTGAGTCCAAGCAGCTTATTCTCAGCTTTTCACAGGTACTGCAATGTCACTTTTATGCAGAAAGAAACTCAGAGGTTGGTGGAGGCTGAATTCTCAGCTTTTTTTATGGGAGTGCTTGAAATAATTCATAATGTTTTTTCTTACATATTGGTGCAAAATCTAATTAAGAAGAAATTTTGTTAGAGAAAGACCAAAATTCAGTAGATAGTCACATTGCTTAGTTTGTCTCTTAGCCATGCTTCAATATACATTTCTGTTCACTGTTTACCAATAGGTACTGCCTGTTGACTTCGTCTGTTTAACATGGTGTGTTAATATTTAGGTATGGGAAAAATGTTCACGTATTAATAATGATCATTCTTTTCTTGGCGTAAATATTGGCTTTTTTTTTTTTTTTTTGGAAGAAAATTACTTGGTGGGTTTTGAAGAAATTCATGTGAAAATTAAATTAACTTTTTATACTCCTGACTGCACTGTGGTATTCTGTGTGGACAATGTTCTTCTCTCTAGGTGTTGAACTGTAATAAGTGAATAATAGTAGCACAGATTATGAATACGGTACCTTCTTCCTAATTCAGTGAAGCATGTCAAGTGATTACTGAAAATATTTTAAGCTTTTAAAAGCTGCTGTGACAGGATATATTTCATTAGAATTTTTAATGGAGGGTTGTTCAGATTGAGTGACATGCTACAGGCTGTCTTACCAGTCATGTTCTAAATATAAGAGACCGTGGAGGCATTACAGTGCACTTCTTAAACTGATTAAATAATAAATGCAGTGAAAGTGTAGTTACTGTTATCTTATGCTCCTCATATCTAGAAATACATCTAAAGTGATACTCTTTTTGGTATCTTGTTTAGACTTAAGAATGCCCATCTTTTAGTGTACGCTGTTGTAACTGCTGTGATGTGTGGGCAATAAATGACTTCGTTGTTATCCATAGATTCAATTATTGTGGTTTTGAGGGCTCAGTGATCAGGTGTATGCGAGACTGCGGAAAGACGGTTTTATTCCTCTGTAGCACATTCTCAAACTTTGATTTATACATGGAGCTGTTGTTCCAAAGGGCTGTAGTACTCCTATGAAGCTTCTGTACTATTCACATCTTCCTTGACATATGTGTTGGTGCTAGGATGTGGGATTCTGAGCTTCTTAAGTGCTTTTGTGTCATGCTGGCATCTTCCTATGTTATGGGAACTCCAGACTCTGCCACCTGTTCAATCTCCTTGCCAAGAGAAGCTGTTGTGAAAGGGCTTTTGCCCAGATATGAGATAACTCCTCTGTTCATTAATGAATTCTGTGTTCTGTAAGGAGCAACTGAAGAGAAATAGAAGATTCCTTTATTCCTTAACTTCTGCTAATTAGCAGCAATGGAGGACCCTGACTGTAGAAGTATCTTAACAGGCTGAGGTGCTTCTAGCACATATGGTGATTGCAATCCTTTAAAAAAAAAAAAAAAGCCATACACAGTGAAGGCTAATATAATCTATGAATCATTCTGCAGTTCTCAGGAAGCAGTTTACTTGATGACAATTTATGTCTCAAGGCTTTATTTAGCAGCTACTCCCTGTAATCAACCATCCTTGCTCAGTAGCCATCTTTACAACATAAGTTTCAACAGAAGTTCCCTTGTTTCAGAGGATTTATTTACTGTCCCCATCATGTAAGCTTGGGAATGCTATTTTGTCTTCATGGACACTGTGATTTCCAAATGAAGATTTATTGGATAAGGGTGGGGACTCTGTAGAAGTATCCAGATAGGTAAAAAACTTGAATAAAGAAAATAAAATTGTTTGTGCTATATTTCATGTGTACTTGTTCAGCCTCCCTTTTTTATCATTTCAGGGAGGTCATAGAAAAGAAGCCAGAAAAATTTAAAGTTCAATGTCTGACGGACATCAAAAATTTGTTTTATCCTAACACAGAACCCTTTTATGCTGCTTTTGGAAACAGACCTGCTGTAAGTAACAGCTGAATTTATTTCTGTTGCAGAGAACAGAAAGGTTGTTGTTATTTCATGGTTCTGTTGCATTAGAACCTAAAAGCTTTAAATGGGAGTTAAGAATATTTTATTAGGCCCTGTACAAAGGAAAATTATAAAGGTTGTTACTCAAAGATCTCACAATGTAGGATGCAAACAGAGATGGAAGAACAGCAAAGTAACTACGTTATAGCTGCCTAAGTTAGCATTTAAGCTTGTGTGAAAACACTGATCTCATTTTAATCCACACTGATGCAGTGTCAGTGAGATACCTGTGGACAGACAGAAAATCTTTCAGATGAATATTGGTGGGACTTACACTTCAAACTCTAAGTACGCTCAAAAGAAGTTGGATGTCCTATTGAAATGAAAAGGTTCTATTTGGCATGGAAAGTGGTATGTTGTTTGACATGGAGAGGGAAAGACAGATCTCTGTCACCCATTTGAAGGCTGTATAATTGGGCTATAGGCTTTTCTTACTCCTGTCCTAGCCCAAAGAATACTTTAATGCATCCAGAAAACGAAACAGTCTCAGGGGCTAGGGCAGAGGCAGGTACCCTCACATGTGAGTATCCCTTCTTTTAAATTGTTAGCGTGAACCAAGAGACTGTTTTGATGCAGGCAGCTAGCAGTCTTCCAGGCAATTTCTGGATATGACTGATGTGTTAGCTTGGGGCATGGACTCTTCCCAGTGGGCATTTGATATAGCCATATTGGGGCGTGTGTGTGTGGGGGGGGGATTGTTTTTTGTTGTGGGGTTTCGCTTTTTTTGAGGGGAGGGGTATAAAGAGTTAATACTGACACAATGTCAAGAGACTTCCAAGTCTGAGAATGGGCATCCCCACTGTTTAGTTTACTAGTGTAGATATGGTTATAGGTGCCTAAGGACAGAGGCTTTGTTCCACTCAAAATCTTGGAAAGCATCCTGCTTTCAGAAGGAGATAAATAGAAAACCTACTTCTTCAGATGTTTACAGTTTCACTGGGTACCTAAGTTACTAAACTAAATTAGGCAGATGGGCCCCATATTAGGCACAGGAGCCCCACAGAGCATTTGGTACTTCCTCCAGCTCTGTATTGCCAGGTAGTATTTGCTGTAGAAACTGATGTGTAGTATAGTAATGTGTAACAAGTAACTGGTAACACCAGTGTGGGGTTTATGGCTAAGGACCGTTGGCACACAGCTTGGGTGTATCCACCCTGTTTTGGAAGCTAAACCCACTTAATTGTATGCCTGTATCCTGGCCATGCCATTCGGTCTTAGGAGAATGGTCCTTGACCCTTCATATTTCCTAGCATGATTAGCAAGAGAACACTTCAGTTTGTTACCTCTTTCTTTAGTTGGTGGAGAGAAATGGGACACGTCTTGAGAGTAATTCGGATGCTGCTTGACCATCTTTCTCCACTGACTCCAGGAGAGCTAAAGGCTACTCACTGAGCGCCTGAGGACCATGGATTCCAGCCCTAGCTGCTCAGTGCTCTAAGAGCTGAGATACATTCACTAGCGGAAACATTGATAGCTTGGGGAAATTATCAGTATAAATGTGGACACTGACCATTGCCAGTGTGAATGTGAACATTCAGAGACTGGGCAGTTTACATGCCTAAATGTTGGACAGAGGTGCTTGGCAAGATATTTTGGCACTGAAACCACGGCTGTTGTAGCTACATTTGAGAGGATTCAGCCTGCCTTTCTGATGGGACTTTGTTTCTTCATTTGTCTTTTATTTTTGTTAGGATTGCTGACATTTATGAGCAGCAACTTTTTTAGCTTCATCTGCTAGCAAATTACACCTTTAAAAGCGTTATGTCAGAGACAACAGGAGGTACTCACTGTCCAATTGCTATATTAAGTTGTCTTATCATACACAACTTAATTTCCATTATCAAGGTACCTTTAGACATATGGTTCTGAAATAACTTTTTAAACACTTGTGGTTTTGTATTGTGGATGATGTCTACCTCTAATTCACTTTTTTTTTTTTTGAACCTCAGGGAAATAAAATCATTATTTTCATGCATACTTCAATAAAATTTCAAGTAAAGCAGTAAGTTAATGTTTCTAAAGGAATTACTGATAACTCACTCCTCTGATCGCTCTTGGAGTGCAGTCTTTGGGTGTGAGATATGCCACTGGCTTTGAGAAAGCGATGATCCTGATCTTCACAATTTTCTGTGCTGCTTGTTTTGGTTTGATTTTCTGTTTTGTTTTTTTCCCTAAACAAACTCAGTGAAATTTCAGTACTCATGAATGTTACAAGTGTAGATAATGCAGGGACTGCCAGGATGCTGAATTCTTTAAGTGACTGCTGTTCACTTGTGTTCAGTTACTTAGTTTTTTGGAACAGTCTTTACAATATAGAGATAAAAATAATCTTTATATTTTCATTAACATTCCAATCTTTCACCACTTCAGCTTTTAAGACCATATCCAATGGTTTATATTAGTAAAATGGAAGCTTGTTTTTGCTCTGATCTTCTGGGAGTTATTTTCATCTTTCCTTTTGTCAAGCTTTTCTTCAGAACAGATCAAAACTTACTCATCACTTTCCTTAACAATTTGAATTTCTTAGATGACATTCTTAATTCTTACTGCTAATTGTACTTCCCAGAGTTGTATCTGAATTACCTGCTGGGGCTCATTGATGCTATTTTGGCATATATTCCTTTCTTTCCCTCTTTCCCCCTTGGAGTCAATATATGGGTATGGCACAAATCCAAACTCAGGAGCTAAGAGATGTTTCCAGGGGTTTTAATGTAGATGCGGTTGTTATAAGTTCCTTTCGTGACCTTGTCCTTACAAACTAATCACTATTTTACATGTCAGTTATGTTTTAACCTCTGTACACTGTTGCAAGATACTTGGTACAATGTGCTCAGGAAATGAAATATTGTCTGAAAGAAAAATGAAAGTGCAAATGCTTTTACACCAAATATGATTAGTTTTTTATTAAATGTTACTTCTGTGTCAAGGGAAGTTACTGAAAAAAATGAATGTGATTTTGATCAATAGTTTAAACTGAAGCGGCAAACTCCTTACCTAGCTGCAAATTGTCTGTTTCATAAGCATTTTGTTAGACTGACCTGGTTTGTAACATACTAGAGAATTTCAGATACACAATAACTAGGTAGATTTAGTACCAATACTGTGCAAATATGTTCTTCTGTGTAATATATTCCAGCAAGAATAAACATTATTTGTGCAAAGGCAGAATCATGATTTTTTTTTTTTTCCCCTTGCTTTTTTTTCTCTCTTCTGTTTAGGATGTTTATTCATACAAACAGGTGGGAGTTTCTTTAAACAGAATATTTACAGTTAACCCCAAAGGAGAACTTATACAAGAGCATGCAAAGACAAACATCTCATCGTAAGTAATCTCTTATCCCTAACACCTTTGAGACTAAATTAATTTGCTGTTCTAATTCATGACTCAAGTTGCTCAAAGATGCATTCAATTCCTTAAAATATTTCAAACAAAACATAAAAAATTTAGAACAAAATACAGACTTTCTACTTTCCTTCAGTTAAACTGACAAAAAGGAATTGTTTAGTATTTAGTTTAATGTATTACATGATTAAAGTAGGTGGAAAGGACTTACCAGTGTACTATTTAGTCAGCATAAAAATGTGATCAGCTAGTTTCCTGAAGCCATCTACCTTTTCATGGCCTTTTCAAAATTTCCCTTTCCTGGAGCTCCTATCTAGAAGAGCCAGAAAACAAAATCTGAAGATAGGGCTGAGGGCTTCCAGCAAGATGCTTAGGCATTGTAGCACCGAACACTGAATGGACATGGCCTTTAGCAATGTTAAGAGTGTCCTTAGTTGAAGAGGAGCCATATGCGTATAAAATATGAATAATCAGTTGAGCAGGGAGCTGCTTGAGCCAAGGTGGGCAGACATGGAGAAGCAAGATAGGGGGCTTGAATATTTTAGCAGGTTATCTGGGTGGAAAATGGCATCTGTTTCTTACTAGGTATCATTGCTTAGAATGAATGGATTTCTTATTTGAACTGTGAATCCTCTCTGGAAGCTAGGCACCAAAATCGAGTTTAGTTTTATTCATTTGAGGAGGATGACTTGTCTGTGTAAAAGTAGCCATGCCTTAGTGGTTGTGGACTTATAAAAATTCAAAGTCAGAAGATGTGAAATGGTTCAGCATTCTTTTTATTTGTTTATTTTCCAGCTATGTCAGACTATGTGAAGTGGTAGATCACATTTTCCCTTTGCTGAAAAGAAGCCATTCTTCAGACTTCCCTTGTTCTGATACCTACAGTCAGTTCACCTACTGGAGAGAACCTCTACCACCTTTTGAAACTCAGGATGTACATCCAACCTCATCTTAACTGCATCTCCAAACTGTTGGCCTCAGCTCAAAGAATGAATTAGCTTGTATTTAAAGGACAGCATTTGGCTTTTGCTGTTGACAGTTCAGATGGAATCTGTGATGTTATGAGCATTGTATTCTTTTGCTGTGAGCAAATTTAGAAATGCTTTTTCATACTTAGTCACGTTTCCAGATGACAAGGAGTCCTACTAGGAATAGGAGTTGCGTTTCAAGCTCTTCACCTAGCTCCTCAAATTGTGCCATACAGTTTCATTATTTAAGGTCAAATAAAAGTGAAGTGATGTTGGAGTTGCAGGTAAACATGCCATTGTGAAGTGGTACTGTATCTTTTCTGCCTCACTGAAGTCATCTTTCATCTCATCAGAATCCCCTGTAAGTAAGGGAGCTGAAGGTGGTCACCAGTCCTGACATCATCTGGTGACACAGACAAGGGCTGCAATCCATATGTCAAAATTCCTTTCTCTGAAGGAGCAAATGATTCTTTCTCTTTCCCCTTGCTTGACCAACAGCTGTTTGTTTAAGAGTTAATTACTGGTCTAGATCCTCAGCTGTTGTAAATCAGTGGAGCTATCAAAGCCAATTGAGCTGTGTTGATTTATTCCAGCCAGTTGTTTTGACATGGTAACACTTTCTGAGGAAATAAATGATGTGTAATCTAAATAGAAAGCAAATTAAATAAGATGGCCAGATTCTGGTGGTCTTTCTCAATTTGAGAAGTCCCATGCTTCAAGAATAACTATTTGGATTAAGGTAAGTGTGCAAGTGGAAGATACAGGCCACTGTGCATAGTGCCTCTTACTGAAGTCAGTGATTTTCAGTGAAGACATCTTACCCACTGGATGTGCTGAGTTTCAAGATTGTTACTGAGCCAAGAACACTAAGGATTTTGTCAAAATGTAATAGTTTTATTTGAAACATTATTTTGGCTAAAATGTGAACTTTGATGCATCTCAGGTTTTTATGTATGGAATTTTTTTGAGGTTTGTGTCATAAAGAATGGATGCTTTTAATGCAATTTACTTCCTCCAAGATAATGAAATCTCCTCTTTCATCTTTTTTTTTTCCTTATTTGTCCAGACACAAGCTGTAGATACTGTTTTTGCTACCTGCTTTGGACTGCCTTAAGACTTAACTCTGCGTGCTAAAAGCAATACTGCAGATCAGTTGATAATGTTTTCCAAATGGTCTGCCTTTGCACAATGCGGTACTTTACTTAAAACATAGGCATCAAGTGACCATGTGCCAAATGATCCTCAAATGTGCTTGTAGGTAGGAAAGAAACTTTTTTTTTTTTCTATTTAAAATATATTTAAAATGCTAATTGTTCTCTGAAACATAGAAAATGGCATCATGGGATTCTATGTATATTGTATTTCAATATGGCTAAAACAGTGATTCACAAGCTGTGGTCTCTGCCAGCTTGTGATCTGTGAGGCTATGGTACATGTTTTGCAGCTGCTTTGTACTGTTTTCAGTTAAGAGTTTAATAATAAGGCAGAGTGGTCCAGGAGAAATTTTAATATGTGATTGTGGTCAGTTAGCAGCCAAAAGTTTGAGCTCTGTCTCACATTTTGTTCTGTTTCAACAAATTCTGGTTTTGCATGTCAAGAGTGATAGCTAGGATGGTAACTCTGTAGTAGGGGTTTTCTAACTTTCAGTGCTGCAGACTTTATCTGGGATGTCAGGGGGCCAATTTATGATTTCCCTGTGCCTTCAATAGTAATGAATATAAGTGCAATCCTTTATACAGCTGCAGTGTGCGGTAGTGAGCCCTCCCTAAGTCTTCCTTTTCATATGAATGTTGCTGCTTTGGGCAAGGTGCACACCCACTTTGGAGATACCAGGATTAGACAAACACAAAGATGAAGAAATGCGTGTTTAACAACCCAGACTGTTTATGCTCTCTTGAAAGTTTAAAGAAAATGCAGATATCTTTTTACTTATAGACAGAAGAAATGTGGTGTGGATTTTCTGAAAGACAATCAGTGGGGATTGCAGGTTGCCAAACTGAGATGGTTGCGTCTCTAAATATAGCCACACTTCCCTTTAAGTATCTGTAAATACTTGTCATTAATGATTGAATTAATGGATGAATATACTAACTGCATCCTATTTCAATCCATTTATTATGCAAAATAAAACCAAACCAACCCTTCCTTCAGTAAGAGGCTGTCAGTTTTGTGGGTTTTTTTCCTTCCCAGTAAAGATCTATCTTCCTAAGGTACCGCATGCAGTAGCTTCCACCAGAAAAGATGGTCCCTGAAAGTTCTCCACAATTAAAGCCTGTGATGTATTTATTTGTAACTTAATAGCTAATCCAGGGTTGTTTGTTACCAGTAGTATTTCAAACCAAATGATAGTGTGAATGAGTGGTCGTTTTAATTCCGTCAGATTTTTAAGCGCAGTGCAGCAGTGGTACGGGTAACCCTGAGACACTGCGGAATCTTCGTCCTGGAGTTTTTCAAGACAGTTAAACAGACTTGATCTAGTGTTGGCAATCATCCGCTTCAAGCGTGAAGTTGGATTAGATGACCTCCAGGGGTCCCTTCTAACCAACATTTCTGTGATTCTGTGAAGTTAAACGCCTTACTTCTGACATACTGTGTACCCTTTTGTATCTGAAAGTTGAAGTATAGCTGAACAGTGAAACGAATGTGTTTATGTAACTCATGTTTATCAAATTTGCTCACAGAAAAGACACTTATGAAAATGAAAGTTTTGACCTGCTAGAAACATCACCATATTTTTCAGAGAGTATAAGACGTTTTGATTTGATAGCTGAGCAATTTTATGCGTAGTATTTAAACTGCTTTGCTAATTCATGTAGAAGAAAAAGGGGTGGTTTAACAAATTCCTACTCTTTCTGTGAAAGAAAAAATTCAACCTTGCTTGCAGTGTCATGCTGGTTTCTGTTACAGAAAGAATATTTGGCTAACATAAATATGCAGACACATTAAATCGCAGTATATTCTATTTATACAATACACATAAACTAGAATATGCAGCAGTGAGGAGTGACTAATGTTTATTTTCCTGAAGCTGATGACCATATTGTTCCAGCTGTGTCATGTGAGGGAAAGAATACCATACTTGTTGCATTAGTTACATTGAAGATAAAATGTTTCTGCTGTAATTTGGGGAGGGAGGACAAAGAGGGTATTGGGTATTTTCTATTTGTAGATATGGATTATTATTTCAAAGCCTATTTATATACAGTATTTACTCTGTATATGTATGCGCTACTGCAATGATGAAAATCATTTTAACACCTCATTTTGATCTGCTGAATGCTACAAGGGTAGAAATATATATTGTAATAAAGGCTGACTTTTCTGTTTTTCTGTATGTTTTGATAGTGGGAGAGTGCTTTTGCAGAAAAAGCTGCTGAAACTGTAAAGCGTGGCTTTTGTACCTCCAGTCTCAATTGCCTGTCTCTTATCGGGGCTATCCGGTGTAACTTCCAGCACTTGCAAAATGTTTGCTGTTCGGCTACAATGTTTGACCCAGAGCCTTTCCAAATGGAAGAGTTCATTGAGGGAGACGGGGCCAGGATCTGGGCTCTGGCTGTTTTGGGGTATGGGAACAGCACCTCGGAGCCAAGAGCAACCAGATGGGAACAGGAGCAACTTGGAGCAGTCAGGAATCTTACCCCACCCCAGAATTTTTTTGAATATTCCTTTCATCTAATTCCTAATGTGACCTAAGGAAAAACTAGCTATTTGTTTTGAATGGGAGTGTTGTCATTCATAGCAATGAGACCAGATAGTCCTTTTTTAATTTTTTTTGTTGTGTGGTTTTTTTTTTTCCCCCCTCCTCCTCTTTGAGATTGGCCATTCTGCTGGTGAGAAGCACATACCCCTTCCTCCTGTCCGTGAGAACACGGCGCTGCCTTTTGCTCCTTCTGCCGGGTTTGCTGAGCAGACTAACTGCAGCCCTAGTGCTACTGCCAGGTTTGTGTTAGTTGATATGAAAACAAAGATGTTTGGGGTTGATAAGGCTCTGCGGCAGCTCGAGTTCTGTGTTAAAAATACAAGAGCAGCCGTATTTGGGCAGCCTGCATTCACTGCCGCTTAAATCTCTATTTTCTGTATGTCTCTGGCTTGTATAAACATTTACACTGGAGCTCTGGAGACAGGCTTTGAAATGAAGGTGCCTTTTTAATTAAAAGTTAGAGAAATGGTGCTTTTGCATCAGCAAACCAAACTTTATAAGGACATATTCATTGCTCCTGGAATATCCCATTAACACTAGAGGTAGAAAAGTCTGAGGGAACAAACCTCCTGAGGAGCAAAGACCACAAAGTTGGGGCTTTTTGATGCCGTGGGGAAGGTAGGGAATATTCCCAGAATACTACATTAATTTTTTCCTTATAAATAGTCTTAATTCAATGTGCATTGCAGATGCCATCAAGTACCTCAGGATAGTTCATTGCAAGAGCTGGAAGATGGTTGGTGCTAAGAGCTAGTGCCTAAAAATATAGCTTTCAACTCTTCTGTGAATGCGTTAAAAAGGTGAAACCTGGAGGTGGTTGTTGGTGTGAGGGGTGTTTGTTTTTTTTTTTCTTTCTTTTCATAAAAGTCCAGCAAAGTACGGTGGTGAAAGGAGCACACTCACAGTGCCACAACCTCAGGTAGTCCTAGCTCTTTTGCTTGCAGTAAAATCCACCCCCTGATTTTGTTCTGTAGCATGTTGGAGATATGCAAGGAAAGGGCTAGTTGTAAATGAGAGATGGAAGACTGGCCCTAAAGAAAACCAAGCAGCAGTGCAGAGGAATTACAATTGCCAGATGCTTTGGGGAAGAGATCCTCATCAAGACCTTTCCAGCCATTGGGATGTGAGCAAGAAAAATAAAGGCAAGATGAGAAATGAATTTTCTTCTAGGAGGAACTAGAGAAAGGGAACAAAACCAAAGCAAGCGGCCAAAAACCAGCTTCTTGTTTCCATCCCCGTGCTGAACCTAGGTGGTACCAGGTCAGGCGCTGAGCTCTGCCTTTTGCCTCTTGGGCAGTCCTGCCTGAAATCCCGAGTGTCTGCGCTGCACAGAAGAGGCGAGAATGCCATTTCAGCTTAATTTGCCAAACAGGAGAGAATAACATTAACCAAAAGGAAATCTATGCTTAAGCATCCAAGGGGTACTGCTAACAGCAAAACAAAGTTGCAATTACAGCTAAATTTTAAGCTTAGGTAAGGTCTAGGGTTTTATTTTTCCGTGAACTTGGGAAACAAAGCTTCCACCTGCAGTATACACACCTCAGTACTACCATGTGTGCATCCTTTTCATAAGGCTTGCTTTGGAAAATAAATACAGACATAATTTATCAGCCTATTTAAGCATGTGCTTAAGTTACCCCTCCCTGCACTGAAATTTATGCATATTCTTAAGCACTTTGCTGGATGAAGCCAACTGATGCCAAGAAAACTGTGTACTGCGGAGATGCAGTTTCTGAGCTGACGAATTGATCTGGCTTTTCTAAGGACTACGCTTGGGCCAGTTTTTAGCCTCCAGCGCTGTCAGGTGTTCTGCCTGCTGCCAGCAATCTATTTATTGATACAGGAAATCCATTTTGCCTTGCCTTGCTTTTAATGAGTTTTGCAAGCAAGTGGCCCCTTCCTGTGACTCATTCTGTGTTTTCTGAGCGGGAGATTGTGGTTTTAAGTTTCACGCTGGAAAGTAACCGCTGTGTCTGCTTTCCTTGTCTGCTGGAATCTCAACAAGAGGAATACTTTTTGGAACAAAGAAATGTAAATGGAGTAGAACAGTTCACATTTCTTTGCAAAATTGTATAAACATCCTTCTTTTTCAGGACAGTTAAAAAGACTTGTCCAAAGTGAAAGTAGATCATGCTTTAAAAAAACAGCTTTATCTTAGAACGCTGCTGTTAACACAGGCAAAAAAAGACATTTTCCCTGATATCTCAATATGTGTTGGCCCTTTGATTTATAGCCAATAAATACCTAAAAATTAAACAGTGGAGGCCTTTCTCTGATCTTACTGACACAGGAGCAGCTCCGTTAGCTTCTGGATGGCTGCTCAGACATGCGCAGCTATGACTGCAATCTGAAGTGTGAATAGTGAGTGCTACGGATTTCCATCCAATTCCCGATCCCTCTCATCCCTTTAGGATTCTGGAGGCAAAGAGGTGGGAGATGTGGATGAGGTGGTTTCTGACTTTTGCCAAAAGTATGATGGCGGAAGGAGAATCCTCTGCAAGCTTGGACCGTTAGCACTGAAAACGTAGATTTACGTTAAAAGCAGCCATAAATACCTCAAAACCAATGACCAGGACAGTTTCCATTCCCCATTGCTAGATACAACTATTTCTATTTCAGGCTCAGTGGCTATGTCTGTACAGATAAATCGCTGCCCAGTAAAGGGCAGGGACCGTTCTTTGGTGCCCTCGCCAACTGGCACGCTTTGGCGAGTGTCCAGCTGCCTGCCTGCCAAGCCGGGGTGATCGCTGGCATCTGCTGACCCTCAGAGTGTGCCCAGGCATTGCCTGGAGGAGCACTGGCTGGCCTGGCCGAGGTCATGCCGGGGACCATGCTGGAAGCGTACCGGATAGGCGATTGCGTGCCGGAGCCTGGGCTCGGGCCCCACCAGTTTGCTGACGCGTCCGCGCTGTACCTGGGAAGAGCTGGGTCTGGGTTCCAGGTCCGGGCTGTAGCTCCCATGTGTGTCCCAGCTGGCCGGATAATGAGGTATTGGGATCTCTCCTTCCAGAGGGTTTGGGATGAGCTGGGCTTTTCCTATGGGCTTCAGTTCTTCTGTAGTTCAGTTTGATCTGAAGATGAGGCGCTATCTGGTCCTGAACTGCTTTCACCTCTGGCTAGTGTAAGCCTGTGCAATATTAAAGCGTGTTAGGGAGGCTGAGATCATCCCTGCAGTTCTGCAAAAAGGCCAGAAAAATCTAAAAGCTCTGTTAGCACAGGCTTCTTAGAGACGAAGTGTGGATGGGGATGTACAGAAAATCATACTTGAGAGCAAATAAACACGTTGGGAAAGCAGGAATTCAACAGATCATGTTAAAAATGTGACCTTTCAGTTACCCATCTCAACTGTCAAGTTCAAGCTGGCAGAGACGGCAATCGGAAGGAAAAATTATGAGGCTCAGAAACAGAAGCAGCTTTATTGGGAAAGTACTGAGAGGAAAGAAAGAGGGAGATCCAACACTGTCATACTCACTTCCCTGTAGGGATCCAGATATCATGTAAAAATGCAATGCCCTGTATTGTGCACGTAATTTCTGATCCATGTACTTTGTGAGTGGAAATAACATGAGAAATGTCTTTATTTCTCAAAGTATGATGGGATGGTGTGGTTTTTTTGGGGGGGTTGTTTGTTTTGTGTCAGTAACAGATTGTATTGAGATACAGTGACTTAGGGAGCAGTTCAGCTGTTCACATCCACGTTTCTTTCTAATGCACTCTCTGCACAACCTCAGAGCCTGCACAAGTATTACACCTCCCTGCAAGGCTCATTTCTTCTCTCGCTCTGGACTGCTCCTCTGCACACATCATTGGCATGGAATCACTTCCATTTTCTTTTGACCTAGTAAATTCTCATAAACCAAGGCTGTGGTTTCATGGGCAGCTGATCTGATTTACCGGTTTGTTACTGCCTAAAGGAAAAAGTCACTTTCCCTGTATCCTTCTTTGCTCCTTCTGATTCTCTACCCCACCCCCTCGCTGTCCTCCAGGGATAGTTTTGTTCTGCGTTAGTGAGTTAAATGGGCTCAGGGGGAAGCAGGACCTTATGCTTCTGTCTATTTCCCATGAAACTGCAACCTAAATTTTACTCTGTTCATCTCCACCCTCCACCTGACCTCTTCATTCTTATAGTAATCGTCATATAATTGCGGGAAGACCTTATAAAGTGACATGGCTGGTGTCTGTTAGTGAACTTGAGAGTGTGGACATAACCACATCCAGATGAGACTATGAGTGGTGACATACCACAAGTAAAGAAATCGCAGGATGAAAACCATCTGCCCAAGACGGAAGGACTGATTGGGAAGCAAAAACCTGGTCCCAAGTCAGGAACAGGATCCAGCCTGTGCCCTGGCACAGATGTCTTGTGTTGGCTGAGGTGAATCCTTCAATGTGCTTTCTGTCTCAGTTCTCCATGCACAAGATGGGGATGATGGCAGTTCCTCTGTCCCAGGCATGCTCTGAGGACAAGGCATTAATGCCTATGAGATGCTGCAATATGCAACTGAGGGGTCATGCAAGAAAGATATTTGAACCATCATCAGTGTTTCAGCTTCTAAACATCTGGCAGTCAAGTTTTGTCCTCACTGACCTATGGGAGGGGAAGAAATACTGTCTCCATTTAACAACAGGAAACAAAAGGTCTTGGGAGCCCCAGTAACTTCAACTTCAATTTCCTAAGTTCAATGTCAGGGTCCCAGGTACTGTGTCAGCCTTTGGTCTCTTCAGAAGGATTGAGAATAAGCGGGAAGCTCAGGGCAGACCCTAATTTGTCAAGTAAAAAGCTTTTGGTCTTCAAACTTAGCAAGTGGCACTGCTTTGCTAATGGCCTCTGGTACTTTGATGGCTCCTAGAATGTCTCATCATGATCCCTGCAGTAAGAGACCAAGAGAGAACCACCTACCAGAAGAACACAGAAAATGGAAATTGCATGTATAAAGCTATTTGGGTTCACTGGAAATGGCCAGAGAGTTCAGGTGGTGCGTAGAAACACCAAATTAGTGTTAGTCATTGTGACAGAGTGGTATGTACCAGGGCGGCTTGGCTTTTGTGGGCTAAGCCCAAATGGCTAGGAGATCTGCTCTTGGGGTCACTGCATAATGTTGGTTTGCTTGCTGGTTATGTCCCAGCTAATTTTGCAATGCAAGTCTAAATCCTTCAACCGCACATCCAATTTGTAATTTAAGCCTGCATAATTTTATCTCTGCTTGCTTACACCCACTGTCTCCTGGTTTACACAGGCCATTGCTGGTTTCTGTAAGAAGTGCTGCATTGATTGATATGCGAAACAGGAAGGTAGGATGTTTTAATGTGGAACGGTATTTAGAGAGATGCAGCATCTGTGTCTAAAGTGAGAGATAGTTACAGGGTTAGACAAGTAGGCCATCAATTACAGGAGACTGAGGTTAGGACCATCTGGCTGTTTGAAACAACACCAGGTGTTAGCAGAAGCAAATTTCCTGTGTTGCAACATAGGAGGAGAGTGGCAGGCGAGCAGCAGCTCTCCAGAGCGAATCTCAGCCATGAAGGAGGCCGCTTCTCATTTCCTTTTTTAGCGCTGTCTTGTGGGAAAAGAATCGCTTGAGGAGCCTGACACACCTGTGTCTCCTGCTCGGTGCCCCCGGGGCCGCTCGGGGGGAAGTTCTCAGCAGGGGATGGGGACGCCCTCCAGCAAGGAGGGCTGAGCAGGACTTGCACCCACGCAGCCGGCTCAGCCAGATCTTGGCTTTCGGTCCCAGCTGCATCCTGACCCTTGCTGACGGACCTGAGCACCAATATCCTGGTTCGTATACCCAGCATCCACGGTCCTTTCGAGGCCCTCCTGACTCGCGGTACAAGGTGTCTCCAGCCACATGCAGACCTGCCTCAGTTTCCCCCCCCAACCCTGAACTGTCTCTACCAGCCAAGGGAGAGGCAGCCAAGGTGGGCTGGTTGCTGATGGAGAGGGTCAAGAGGTGCAGAGAGATGACCACCACCTACCATCTGCTCAGCAGAGGAGCGTGTACTGATAGCCATTTTCAAGCATTCAGGGTTACTGAGCCATATTTTTAAATAGTCAGTGGCTTGGTGTATGCAAAAAATATTCCTGCATTACCCGTATGTGTATTGTTAAATTTGAACAAGCCTCCTATGCACTTACACTGCTTCAAATTTTCTCATGTATACTTGAAAATACCTTATTATGATTATTGACATTAAAAAGGGGAATAAGCCATAATGCTGAAATTCATCCAGCCTAAAAGTTACAGTGATATAAATAAATCGGGAAACAATCACATCTTCCACTAAAGTTGCTCTTACTGTACTAAACTATAAGTGTAGCTAAGACTTGACAGAGGCTCTGGAAAGAGGCAATTTCCAAGGCGGTTGTTCCCCACGAGCCCCCCAGCTCAGCAGTGTCCTTCCACAACAAGCAGGTAAGAGGGTAAAAATTAGGTAGATGCAATCTCAGTAACTGACAGCAGAACCTTAGATCGGTTTTTCCTAGTTTCTATTTCTATCAGTGAGAAACAGCCCTCATGGGTTTATTTTAAACTTTAATTATTATACTTTAATTATCTGGTGGCAGAGGGAAAAGCCTTTGATTTGGTTATAAATGCCGAACTTACATGAATTCCTCAATAAAACACTTCATTTAGGGAACACAGCAAAGGTTGCTAAGTGACAGCAATGCAGTTCTGTATCAGAGTACTTCCAAACCCCCATTGCAAAGACGAAAATGAAATAGCTGGGGGCACCGGCGTGTAGGCAGGGTGGGGAGGCTAAAGGGCTACGGCTCATAAGCAAGCCTATGCCTATGTATTTTTAGCTACCTATCAAATACGGGCTTGTTTTTAGAAGCTCTGAGCACTTCTGACACCCCCTGAATAGTGGCAACAGTGGGGTGTCCAGGTACTGCTATCCAGGAACTATCCCCTTGTGAAAGGGGATGACAATATGGTGTTAGCTCCTGCTGGATTTGAAAACATCAGCTGTTATGCAAATCGGAAGGGTTCATGCGGTTCATTAAAATGCAGCAACACGAGTGCTGACCCAGGGATAACATTTCCAAAATGTACCGGTGACAAACACAGAGGTAAAGTTTTGGCTAATCTGAATTTCTAAACACTGCCTTTGAAGAGAGAACGTTCAGTGGGGAATGCTGCAGATAATAGCAATAACCAATAACCATTCCTGAAAATAATGCTATGATTGCAATTCTTAATTAAAAAAAAGGGAAATTCCAGATACATGGTCAAATTAGGTACCTACTGGTTTACCTGTGAAACTGATTGATATGTATCGGTAATAACCACATGAGTGGCCTTCCATGGTGATAAGCAAACACTTATTAAATTCAAGAGGTGTAAGCACATAAGTCAAATAAAACCATTGCCTATGATCCGGACTGGGATAATGATTTTTATGTTCCTTGGTTGCAAAATATTTTGTCTTATGTGAATATTTCATATTTTGTGCTTAGGGATGAAAAAGTAGTATTTATTTTAATGATGGGCTATACAAATGCTTTTTAACATTTTTATGTGACAATTTGTCAGGTGTGGGCTTGGTTTTTTATCTGGAATCATTTTACATTAAAAGAAAGTCTTATTTGCAAAGCAAATGAAACTCCAGCTTCTAAAACTAGGTAAAAATGAGACAGAGGGTTGGTTTGACTGTTAAATGAGTATATCAAACTAACACATAGACACACAATTCTAAGATTGGGCTAGAAAGAAAATATCCAGAAAATTGTATTGCCTGCATCTATCCAGGACATTTGCTTTGGTGTTTTGGATGGATTATTGCCTATTACGTACTTCTCTCTTTTGCATCCACTTCTCCCTCCTCCTTTCCTGGAGACTTGTGCTCGCATTTCAGATTGTGCTCTCTTCCTAGGTGTTTTAGTCTTACTTTCCTCAAAAGCTGCCTGTTTTGCATGCCAGTGTCAGGGTCTATTTCTATTTCAGATAGACTGTGAGATGGGGTTGCACTGGGTCTGATCCTGCCTATATGCCCATAGCTTCTCTGTTGTCAGGAGGCTCGGCTGTAGGGTTGTGGCAGGAACAAAATGATAGCTGCTCGTGGCACCAAGGCTGCCTGCAAAGATTTCACAAGGACTTACTTTATTTATTAACCTCTAGAAAACTGCCAGAGCCACCCCACCTAGATCAACCTTCAGCCTGCCCAGTCCAGCAACTGGTTTTAGCTGGGAGTAACGATGCAACGGGTTGGTGCAGAAAAGCTGTATAGCATCACTTACAAAAATACTTATAAAGTGACCTTTATAAGGCTCTCATATAGGAGTCAGATGACTGGCTCCATTTGCAGCTCTAGCCTGGCTTTGTGCATACTTTCAACCCTGTGTAAGAGCGTTCAGGAAACTTGGCCCCAGACAGCAAAAATCTTGTGGTGAGAGAAGTAGAGCTCAGCACAGCTTAGGCTCACTTTGGGGCTTATCTAAGCCGCAGGGTGATGGATCTGGCGCAGACCTGCTGCACGGGATGAAACGTGGCCCTGCTTGGCCAACCACCACCACTTTGGCTTTTCTGCGTGGCCGCCCAGCGCTGGTGCTTGCTGGCTGTGCAAGGTTGAAACTTTTGAATTTGAAAAAGCCAGAGCCATCCGCAATTGGCTCCTCCGCTTGATCAGGTCCACCCAGGCAGGCGGTAGCTCAGCTGGCAGCGGGTTGCTCCATGGTAAAACAAGCCTGGCCAGCAGGAACACGATGCTGGCTCATCCTGAATGAGTCTGCTCCTGCAGCCTAACTACTGGTACCCCAATAAGTACCCCAGGCTATTTAAATACACCAGGCTGAGAGTGGTGCTGAGGGTGATTTTGGCCCCTTAACTGTTGACTTGATTCCTGCGGCTTATGGGCCAGGGCATTGTTTCAGGTACTGCCTTGGGTAAATGCCTAAACAACTGCTCCGCAAGCAGTCCTGGGAGACACCGTGCAACCATGGTGCAACCTCCTGCCTTTTTGCTGAGGACAGGATAGAAAACCTGATGCTGGGATCTGTGATACAACCGCCTTCCCTTTGGCTTGGTAGGAGGAACCAAAAGAAACCAGAGAAAGAAATAATAACACAACTGTCTTAGATCTGACTGAGAAATGCATTCTCAAGAATAATATGTGAGAAAAGCATCAGAATTTTTGCCTGCTTAAAATTTCCCATTGTCTTCTAAGGAGCAAATACTTGGGTGTATATTTTGTTTAGCTGGATTTTTTTGCTATGATGGTCTGTCTACACTGACTAAATTCTTGTACTAATAGCTCCATGATGCTGCATTTAAAGATTATAATACATTTATAGTCCACTGATAAAAAAAAAAAAAAGCAGCTGTATAAAAGCCAGGTATTAGCTATTATTAAATAAAAATAATTTACAGCTTACCACAGTCACAATGAATGAGATTGACTCACTCATGGGCTTTAGGACATTTTTTTCTAGTTTTTGTTTTACGAGACTGTACATGAAGGATGTTAGCTCAGTTGGAGATTTTCTCTTTTACTCCATGCCAAGGTTTTCAGAAGTGACTAATGACTTTGGGTGCCTAACTGGAAACATTGTAATAATGCCTGAATTTCAGAATGGCTGAGCACCCATCATCTGAAATTTAAGTCCTTTTATGGTTGTTTAAATTCAGCTCTCAGGACCGAGATCCTCTAATTCATCAGTAACTCTTGAAACGCTTGGAAGTTATGGAAATATATTAAAAACTTTAAGACACAATTTCCTCCTTAAAAGCCTCCCCTTACCCAGTTTTCCATGTCCCAACATGTGTGGAATTAGAAAAAAGAAATTGGCAATTATTGAATGCAGTATGCTTTGATTTTATGATAAAGAAAACATTGTCTTCATTTCCTTACTATAGTGTGATAACCCTGCTTTTCTGATAAATTGTAATATCCATAACCTTGTTTTCAAAGAGCATTGTCAGTTTTCTAGATCCTCAGCATAAATCGGTGAAGTGGTTGTGGAAATTCAGCCTTTGTTTTGCAGTGGTAGACACAATTCTGTTGCCTTTATATAGGGAGGAATGATTCACAGGACGTAGCAAGCACAAAAGGCTTGGGATACCTGGGGGTGAAAGTCCCACGCAAGCTGACAATACTCTTCATTTCAGAGGCTTTCTGGTGCCGTGCTGCCACAACCCACAGTTTTATAGTCGACAGATACTGCGTTTCACTAACATTGCCTTTGCAGATACTAAGTCAGATCTTTCTTTGATATCCACTGGTGCAAACTACCACCAGATAAATTATGCCATTTGACACCAGGTGGGCTTAGCATTTCACTGCGCACTGGGAGGTGAAGCCTTCCCTCAGATAACTGGAGAGCTCTGGCTGATTATCTCGTAAAAATCAGCTATTGCATCAGGCGCAGAATAGGAGGAAGTTAGTCTTTTAAATGAATTGTAACTGGAAGCTTTTACTCTGTCTAGCCAGGCTGTTACCCACAGCTTAGATTAGATCTGATCTCTTTATGCTTCCCTACAGGTTTGCTTTGATTGTGTCCCCATTTTCCAATAAACACTGTAAGAGACCACTGGGCAATTACTGAGGAAGTCCCTGGGAACTGTTCCCAGAAAGTCTGACCTGCGGCATGCAGGGTACAAGGCACTTGCCCAGGATCACATGCTCCCAGATACACGGGGCACACGGATGGCCGTTCCCAGAAGTGGATGCCAAGAAGCAAGCTAGCGAGGGGCATGGGAACAGCCTGGTGACTGCAGCCAAAGGCAGTGGTGGGAGACAGAGGGCTGCAGCGGGACTATGAGAAATGAAGCAGTGTGTTTGGTTTTGAAATGAGAAACCCAAATGCTTGTCTAAAGCACACTGGACATCACTGAGCACCCAGTTTTACAGTGGCAGTGCTACACAGAGGTGCTGTGAATCCTTTATCTCTGCCTGACTGATCATTTCACCACCTGGATGGCCCTGAAAATTTAGCTCCAGGCAATGACAGAAGAGTAAGTTTATCTCGGCATCTTCTACTCTCTTTTTTGTAAGGGATTGTAGCATCTATTATTTCCTCCAACTGTTTTCCCCCATCCTACCTCTCTGAGCCTGGACGTAATCCTACACTCACTCCTGTACTGGCTTCTTACCTTCCCAGTCTCTGTCTTCATATCACCCAACCATGACCGCTCCCTGGCTTTGGCGGGGTGACCCACTGGAGGACACAGTGGAGCCAGTAGCCCCTTGCACCTTCTACTGGAACTGTTTATTTTATTTCTTCTTGTTCAGGTGAGCCTATTCCAGTCTGCAGTATTGAAATCCAAAAAGACACATGGGAATCTCCCAGTGTGCAACACCAGCCATGGCCAGGATCTCCAGGATCTTGCTACCCACATCTGTCCATCCTGTTGGACAGGCTCCGTTCCTCCTCCTGGCTGTGAGGCTGCTGAGCCCCAGCTCTGCTTAGGCACAAAGTCTGGCCAAGACCAGCCAGACTTGTTGTGCAGCGAGGGCTGTGCCATCCATACTCGCAGCATGACAGCCTCTTTTCTGCTGTCCAGCATCCTCTGAACTGCCAGCCTGGCAGCCAAAGTCCTTGGCAGGGCAAACACCACGGTGCCGAGGGCAGCCGAATGCCACGTGCCCCTGCATTACTCCTTCTTCCCTCTCTCCCTTTGCACAATGTTCTGTGCTGGAAGGGTTTCAGGAAAGGCAATAGAAGAGGAGGGTGAGGAAACGTTCTGGCTGCCCAGTCGCCCTTCAGCTGATGGTGAGCTGCGTGTCCTCCTAGACGTACCCAGCTGCCTAGACACTTTTATTCATGCTACCTATGGCATTGTCCTTCAGCTAAAATATGTGACTTCAGTTTTAATAAGAGCAGAATAGCAAGACATGTATGTCAGATATCAAAGGGCTTGGGACTTATGAGTTTTGCAGGTATAAAACGGAGCAGATAATTTTTGTATTTTTTATGAGTCTAAGAGTTTGGGCAACAGCATTGCACGGGGGAGAATAAAATCCACTCTACTTGTACTCAGGCAATTGTGCATTGTACTGAGTTAATGTCTGAACTGAGTAGAAAAGGGAGGGCAATGGACTCTACAAAGAGGGTCTGAGAGATGGCATTGGAGGCATAACCAAACCAGCAGTCTGTTGGCTGGCTTATCACCAGGGAATATAGTTTACCCCACTTATAAGGAAACGAACAGGGCCCTGGAGGTGTTTCAGAAGAATGAGACGCTGTCATCTGCACTAAGCATGGCTCGATATGACCTCTAAACCCCCAAGGCCACATCTTCCGCTCGTAATGAAGCAGAGCCTGCCCTGGCAGTGCAGTGCCTGTAAACACCACGCTGCTACAGCCCCACCGGCAGCACCCAGGGCAGCAAAGTCCCCCAGCAGAGGCACAGCTGAGAGGAAAATGCCTGCCACCCCAAATGCGTCCTCTCCTCTACCACTTCCGCTGGCAGAGTGATTTTGGTAGCATTTCTGAATTTTCCTGCTCCTAGCAGACACACATCTGGGACCTGAACTTCTTGGTGTAGACTGAGACTCACAGAAGACATTTTCATTTGTGTTTTATTAATTTTTCACTATTAATTTGGCTACTGGTTTTACAGGAGTGCCTGTATCTCTCAACACTGTGAAAAGCACTGCTTATATCTTTATGGTGTAGGGTCATGTTGGGGTCTCCTTAAGGGTTTTCCTACAATAAAAATTCAGGGAAATTTCAGTCAGCCTACCTATGCCTTCCCTGTTCCTACAGCAGTCTTTTCCATCCATGTGAAAAGCTGGTGAAGTGGCTGCTCACCAAGCCGGCAACTCGGGTGGGTGCTACCTTCACCCCCACAAATCTGGGTTTCTCCTTTCCCAATGGGTGGCCGTGAGCAGGGAGCAGGATGCGTCTGGGGGCTTGTGGGGACTGGGGTATTTCTCAGTTGACGCCGCAGCAGTGGGGACACTGCACTGCACAGCTCTGGAAGCAGAAATAAGGTGTGGCGTAGCCAAAGCAGCCTAAAGAGCCTAATGGACGTGTCAATGGGAAATGGTTTTGTAATGCTGCTAATATTTCGTAATGCAGCATAAATTTCAGTGTAATTCACCAGACATGCCTGTATCCAGTATATAAGCTGCATTTTTTTCCCCATAAAATACACCTAAAATTAAAGTGTGTTTTACTCTGAAATTTTCTAGGAAGAAGTAACTGATATCAGGTCCTGGTTGCTTAAGGAGATACCAGCACCACAACTACCGCAGCAGCAGCAAAGACAGCGAACCCGGAGATGGTGGATCGAATCGACCCTCCTTTGGTCCAACAAATGCACAGGTGGATCTTTGGCCCTGGAAAATATGGGAAAGCCCAGCGAAGGTAAGAAGTGATGTACTTTGTTCTCTTTGTAACACGCTCTTTTTTTCCCTTCTCTGCCCAGCGGTGGCTGTGCTGTGCCGATGAGCAGCACAACGGTATCTGCCAGCCGCCCCTGCAGACACGACATTTTTGAGAGGTCTCCCCCAGCTCCATCCTGTCCCAGCACAGCACCACCCCCCTCCCTTCCAACACCCCGCTCGGGCACTCAGGCGCCTGTGCCTAATTGAGGCAGCGGCTGGTTTTAATATGAGGTCTGAACACTGTTTTGGGTTTTTTTTAGATCCTAAATTGCTTTCAAAGGGATGGTGCATCATTCTCCCCGCCTGCGGCCCACCCCGCGCCGCTCCAGGAGCGGGGGCACAGTCTTTGCAGCCTCCAGAAGATGGTGCCCTGCTGTTAGGAAACAATGCTGGGAGCAGCAGTCATCCCAGTTCACTGGCACAATGTCACACAAAACGCTTTGTGTCTGTCAGCACATTCCTGGAAGGTCACAGTGGATGATGAATGCTCCTGTGTAGGAGCTGAGGAGGGTTTTTTTTTTCCCTTCTTTTTTTTTCTTTCCTTTTTTTTTTTTTTCCATGAATTGCATCACTTGGCGGCCTCTTGGCTTCATTCATTTGACTCCTGTGGTTACAAACCTTTCCCAATTGTTGTGAGCCTGCTTCCTCCACAACCCCTCTGTGGCCAAAGCAGGATATTCATGACTGACTGGCCTGGGGAAGCTGGATAACTTCCAGCTACTTTCCACAGCAGAGTTGCTCACTTCCCTCCCCCCGAGGTCTGAAATATCCTGTGGTTCTGGTTAGCTTTCTCTCCGGATGCACATCAGCTAAAGCATATGCATCATCATGTGATACCCAAGGTTGTTTCAGCACAGCTAATTGTGACAGAGGCTTTATTTAGATGCCATGTATAAAAAGATGAGTAAAACACTCCAATATGAAGTCAGAAGGATATTTGACTGGATCCTCAATGAAAAGCTGATTTTCACTGGCATGTAGCGCTGGAGTTCTGCATTGAGCTTTACACATATGTCTAATATGTTTAAATAATTCCAGTAAACTATGATGTCATCTTTGCAGCTCTGTTGCCATTTCCTATGATTTGGTTCATTATTTCTTTCCCCTCTGAGTTACTAATTGCTCATGAAGCTTGTGCAATTGAATGCGTCTCTTCTGTTTTTTCACGCTCCCTTCCCCCCGTACAGAAAGCACAGACCCGCTAGTTTTAATTGGGGAAAAACACCTAGAGCCAAATTCAGCATTATTTCTCAATGGGAATTTACCAGCACCTGAGTAGCAGTAGTCACTCGGCACAATCCAGCCAGCCACACTGAAGGGTATTTTGTTGGCGTGGGCAGTGTCTGGATGGGGAGGAGGGTTCAGGAAAACCCATGCCAGAGTGAAATTGAGAGAGGAACACCTGCATTTGCAAACAGTGTTCGTGGGCCTGTTCACAGGCTCACGGGGGCACACATCCTTCCAAAGGATGGAAACATATTCAATGGTCAGGACAGGTTAACAGCCTCCAGTAACGCCTGTTTTTGTCTGCACAAGTGCAGCAGGGCGGTTTCTGAGACGGGACTGCTGGGACCCCGAGAGTACATCTGTGGAGGTCTCATTCTCTGTCCTTGAAGCCATCTGGCAACGTCAGTACTGTTAAAATCTCTTTGCATTCAAAACCGGGTGGCTGCACCTAACTTGGCTAGTGAATAGTCCCTGGTCTAGTCCAGTCCCTCTACTGTGCGACCTCCCTAGCTGTGACCAGGAACCGGTTGGAGGATGCTGGCTGGTCCAGGTCAGAAACAGTCCTGGTACTGCTGTAACCATTCTCCGGTTCAGATGATGGGGATCTGTCCTTGTGTGCTGGCTCTACTTAACTGGCTAGTATGGACGTGGCTGGGCAGAGTTCTGTGGGCTGTACAGGGTTCACCTGTAGGACTGTGAATCTTCATTTTGGATAGAAGAAAAACAACCTTGGGCAGGAGAAACTGGATAGGCAGGAGAGGGGGAAGATGGAAAGTAAATTCTGTGTGAGAGAGAGAAAAATGTCTGGGCTTCAGTAAGAGACTAAATAAAGCCAGAGAGAAATAAATTCAGAGGCCAAATGAGTCCTTAGGAGTCAAACTTTGTGAACTGGAGTAGGATATATTTTCCAGAAATATGTAAGAAAGCACATGTTGCTGCCAGTTCATTGGCACATAGGGAGAAACTACCGAAAATTCAAGGGGGATTTTCAGCAGCAACAAATAAGGACATTTTGCAAAAGCTTTGGTGAAGACAAGCAAATTGCAAACTGCTATCCCATAATGGCTACGTGTTGCAAAATGTGGGATGAAAGGAAAAGATCTGTGAAACTTGAGGACATTTCATGATTTATACATTTCCAGCGAATTCATCATATCTTTCAAGTTGTCGAAGAAATGTTGGGAAGTGGAAAACCAGAGGTTTTGCACAACTTATGAGTAACTTTTTAAAAAAGTACTAAAGTCAGAGAAAGTAATTAAAACTTGTTTGGGTTTATTTTTATTTCATGAAATCCCTTGATGTTGTTATTTCCCAGGTCTGCATTTACAGGCTCAGGTTTCTTTGTCACTTCCCTTTGTACAGACCAAGAGCTGTTCCATCTACAGACACACAAATAGCATCAAAAACCTTCGTTGAGCAAAGGTCATCTCAGATTAAGTGAGCTCTTTGTCAGCATCACTAACAACTTGATAACAATATGTGGAAGCAGGTTTGCCAGGAGACCTAACAGGATTGAAGCCACCTTTTCCTTTCCACTTCAGCATTTCTTGGTGTCACTAAAGGGAGTTGCTAGGAGGACCCTTACCCTGTGTATTACTGTATCCATCCACAGTGGGTTGCCCTGTGTGCCGCTTGTGAAGAACACAAGGAAGGACTGATGTCTACAGCGTTTTGGATGAAAAGCTGGAGGCACTGTGCCATGTGAAGATAGGTCTGCAGTGTGTTGCAGAGGTGTGACAGAGATCCATGCAGATGTGCCATAACCAGCTAGAACAGCCCAGCTGTGGCCATGCAGGCTTCACCACAGGCTGTACATGCTCATTCAGGACGCTGGGTTTGCAGCTGGTGGCTATAAGACCACTGTGTCTGCTTTTCACAGGTTGCCTATAGCTCCCTCCGTTGTGTCTACCTGAGGACAGGATGTCAGATCTCCTTGCACATGGACACCATACTCCCAGTACCTCTCAGGAGGAGATGCCATGTATACAAAGACCAGTAAGAAGGGCAATGGTGCTGTCTGCACCTGTCTCCAAGGGCTTTCACAGTGAGTGATATTTGTATAATTACTCAGTGATAAGGGCTAGAGCTCGTCTGACTGCACAGGAGAAGAAAGCCTCCCAAATCTCCCTTTTATGTCTGTCCAAGAGCAAACAGTGTGCCCTGATGCAGCCAGAAGAGCCTGTAACAGAGAAGATAAGGAAAAGCAGCCTCCTGTCACTGTAAGTGCAACACAGCTTGAGTACTCATGAGTCACAGTTTGCTCTCAGCCCTGACTGAAGGAAAATGACTGCTGACGTGTCAAAGGAACTTGAGAAAAGTAAGGGCTCTAAGCATCTTCTCAAGGTATTCTGACATGCAAACCACAGCATTTGAACCTGAAGAACAGCAAAACTGTTACCCAGCATCAATAGAGTGACACCAATATGCACTCATCATTGGGATGGAGGGAAGGAAGGGATTTAGCACATGCATGCACATATATGAGAAAAAAGAATTAGAACTTCTGAAGTTCTTCAAAGAAGATGTTTTGCTGTGCACTCTGGGGTTTGACCCATGCAAATAAAAACTTCCTGCATATTTTGTCCTCTGCAAATGGCACTTACATGCCAAGGTGCTGAGCACTTAGAGTTGAGAGTGAGACTTCAGCTCCTGTAGACAGTGCAGCTGGAGTTTCCCTGGCTGTCATGATCCCCAGTGGCAGCAGGGCTACCTCAGAAAGACAGCATGGCTTTCTCTGCCATGGCCCATAACTGGTGCCAGCAGAGGAAGGTAGCACCATGGCTGTGTCCTCAGCTTCTCTCCCTGCTGTTCTGGTGGGGATGGAGGTAGGCGAGGACGAACTTCCTCCACGCGTGAGATGGCTTGCTCCTGGGTGGTGCAGGACTCCCGTGTCTTGGCTCCTTCATGTGTGTGCCACAGATGAAAATCATACTTCATTTTAGTTTTGTTCCTCTGAGGCCCCTGAGAGGGAAAGGCCAGGGTACTGTGGGATGGATGCAAAAACTATCAAACACGATTCTCAATTTCCAGTACCACAGGTCTAGGCAAATTCAGCATGGAAGTCAACAGGGGTCTTTTTAATGGCTTCAAGCTGGGCTTAGATTCTTACTGTAATTGTGTCCCTGCACAGGGTTTGAAGACTGGGATTCATTCACATAAATGTAGGCATTTGATGAAGGTGTCCAAGGTAGATCTGTATGAAGAGACAGGTGCAGTCAGACAGCGGGTCACACTATCTGACTGAGCCCATCCCATGCCGTTAACTGTTAAGAGTCATCAGACAGATTAATATTCTAATCTGGTGCCTTGAATAGTGCCCAAATGTAGTGGGAAGAACAGGGTGAAACACCTAAAAGTACCCAACTGAAACAGTGGAAAAATTATTGCATAATTTTCCTGTGCAACAATTGCTAAGATTAGGGTGGAAATGTGCACATGTTGCTGGGTCTGACTGAGGGGTGAAGAAAGAAGATAATAAATTAGAAAAATTAAAATTAAAATAAACTTTTAGTTTTATGCTTTATCCTAATGTAGCTAGAATGTTAAGAATTTATCACCTGAGATAAAAGACTTAATCATTACTAAACCCTTTGGCAATTGTTTTAATAACATTAATCAAGATGAGCTCATTTAGTGCTAATGGGGGTGTTTTAAGTACTTTTATAGGATTTTCACTGAAATTCAGAATTAAATAATTGGGCCATTATTCTAAAGTGTTTTCGTCATCCCTCAGGGAAGTCCCAGTTTCTTGGTTTTCATCTGCTTGATTTTATTTCCTCTCAAGCATTAATTCTGATTGCCCTTGACAATTTCGGAGCACCCCCTCCCAGTTATTAATTTGATCCTCTTCTGGGCAGTCTGAGGTTGGTTGCCCCTGATAATCTATTTTGTCAATGCAGTCATGGTCAGGAAATATTTAAAATACCACTAAATGATTGTGGTGATGGATGATGAGACAGGAAGGATGGTGATTGCCATCAGCTAAAGGGTCTAGTGAGTTGAGTTTTTCCCAACACCTAGACCGGATGAGCAGTTGGTTAACTAATTGCCTAATTCTGCATATAATGTTACTTTAAGCATGCTTAGTCCTTATTAGGGGCTGTAGTCTTTGCAATCTGGAATGCATTGGCTGTTGCTGAAGGTGTTTATGGAAGGAAGGCAAGGCGTTACGGACTTAGGTCAGTTGGCTGAATTTATGTTCTTAGTGCCAGCTGATACGCCAACATGTGTCTGAAATACCCCCATAATGATGGCAGGTGTAACGCAGGACATATGGTAGACCTTTGCCTTTCTTGAAAAGCAGTTAAATGCCATGAG
Source organism: Gavia stellata (assembly GCF_030936135.1). NCBI lineage: Eukaryota > Metazoa > Chordata > Aves > Gaviiformes > Gaviidae > Gavia > Gavia stellata. The sequence goes on from NC_082595.1 coordinate 97,662,670, forward strand.
TGGTGCCCTGGGTATCTGAAATGACACTAAATGTTTTGGGCAGCTGTTTTGAGCCCTGTGGTTGGGAATCCATTTGAGATTGACTCCACATGCCCATATATACCCATCTACATGTAAACTAGGTATCTCGACTTCTGTCACAGTCAGTGGAGATCTAGTTAATGCAGTCACTGAAACCCAGTAAGTGATTTGGCTGCTTTGCCACTATCTGTATACCATCGGACAGGTTGAGTCACCCTCCAGACTCTGGTGACTGTATCGAGTAGATCTCTGCCAATACAGTGAGAACTTGGATGCCTCAGGGTCAATTCAGCTGACTAAACTTTGATGTCTAGTGCCATGGTAGATGCTCTAGAGTCTTCTGGCTGGCCTCCAGCTGTATCTTCAGAAGAGGCAGGTCATCTCTGCCAGCCCAATGCGGATGTCTCAGACATCCTATGGCACCTAAAAAAATTGCAAGAGGGCTACATGTGGGCACCAGAGTACTGCCTTTTGTCACAGATCATAGGAAGCAATACGTGAAGTCGCTTCAATACAAATGCTAAAATTCTCTGAATCATTCATACAATGATATGTTCATTTAGATGATAGTCATATTAGAAAGTTTTATCTAATCTGGTAGGAAAGCCTGTATCAGTCATTCCTAGTTTTGATAATCGCAGGAGACATTGCCATTTCAAACTCACCCCAGTGAATTGTCAGGTCATATTCTACCAGTGTGTTTGGTAATTCACATGCCTAAGTCTGAAGAATGACAGTAAAAGTTAACTAATACACTTAAACATGAAATAATACATATTTTTTCACATTTAACCAACTTCATGACTGCTATTTTCTATTTTTTTTCTCAGAATAACAGAAAGCTTCTAATCTTTTACTCCATTATGGTGACTCAAAATAGTACAAGGTGGTACGTATATAAGTATGAGGGGAAAAAAGGAAGAAGAATATATTTTCACTTTACACCTTGTCTGGAAAATAAGCTCTGAAAATTTCTTTGAAAAGACTATCCTCAGTGCAAAGATCTTTACTCAGATCATTGTATCAAGCACAATAAACAACCTACATTACATACAGCAGAACTTCAGCTTCATAAATCCCATTTTCCAAGGATTTATGTGATAATGAAGATCACATTTTGCAACCAAAGAGTGTATATCTTGCAGCTTGTATGTTTTGTTTGGTTTTAACTGTTGGCAAATTACTCAACAACTCAGATAGATTTAACAATTCCTATTTTTTTATTCAGAGAAAGAAGAAGCTGCACTATTACACTGAGCAACTAATATGGCTGAGAATAGTTATTTTCAGGATAGCTTAATCATTGGGTAGGATTGTAAAGATGTCATATTTTTACAGTGTGATGGCAGCATCTCTATTTTTGTGTGCTTTGTATTCCCACAGATGGGTCTCAGGTTTTGCAGCATGCATTGGACAGGGCTTATGGCCATACCAAATAGAAAAAGAGTGCAGGATCCAGGTAAAAATATATGACATGTATCCTGTTTACACTTACACAATTATAATAATTCAATCCTCTACACAAGAATGATGCAACAGGGTTTCCATTTTAGGAGGTTAGACTCTGCCCACATGTGTGACATATGACCTTTGTTGTTATTCAGCATCCTACAGTTGCAGGCTGCAGATGACACTGACAGCTGTATGTTACCAGTCTAACAACACTTACTTACTTCCAGTCCCTGAAATTACTTATTCAGACCTTCCAAAGGGCTAACTTGATTTGAGCTTCAGCTAAGCCAGAACTGAATAAGGATTTCAGGGTTCCAGTTACGGCAGGTCACTGATGCAAGAATGAAGCTGAAAGATTGACACCTCTTGTGTCTTTAATTCATGGCAGAATTGCACCAAACAGCAGTCAAAATAGCCATAAAGAACTACGTCTTGAGAGGCCAATTTTTCATGACTAACCCTGTGGGTTAGAGCAGAGGAAAAGCAGCTTGATTAATTGTAACATTTGTTTTCATTTAATAGATTCATAGATTTCAAGGCCAAAAGGGAACACTCTGATTATCTAGTCTGACCTCATGCAGAACAGAGGCCGTGGAGCTTCACCCGGTGATTCCTGAACAGACTGAGCGGTACTTCCCTGGTCCATAAGGAAACTCTCCAGCCAGCTATATGGGTGAGCATTACCTCATGCAATATACTGGACTGTATCCTGAGCTCATTTTACCAGCTTGTAAATCCTGAGGAGTTTCACTTGGCAGCTCAGGGCTTACATGGATGAAAGTGAAATTACAATTTGGCTCCCCCTTCCTCACAACATGGTAGCTGGTGAAACATTTTCTTTACTCCCCTGTATAAAAAAGTGTAAGATACATATTTATGTATTTGCAGTACATTGCTTTATCCTGAAGTGTAATGTTCAGACTGAATCAGTGAAGTTGAGGCAACTGGCCTCTTTGGTCCAGTCATGAATTTCGGATTTGCTTAGCTGACGAGGAAGACTCTTCAATACTTTTATTGCAGTTTATAGGTGTGGCTGACCTTCTGCCTTGTACACGTCAGATTTCATCCCTAGTATGTGCACTGAATCCAGCACTTCTCATGCCAAGAGAGCAAATCCTCCAAAAGACTTAATTTTAGAATCCACCATATCCTTAAGCAGCTCTTTTCAACCACTTTTAGAAGCTATATGCCTATCTCCAGAAAGGAAAAAAGCAAAAAGAATGACATTACAGACTGAAAATCCCCGAGTGTAGTCAAATTATGTATTTATCCTTACTGTTAAAAGCAAAACCAGCATATTTTAAACACAGCTCAATCTAATGTGACAAGAAATGAAACAATTCAAGTACAGTCACTATTCAAGGTAATATTCTACTGCTCAGAAATATTCTGCATCTGTGCATCTAATTATAGTAAACAGCAGACAAATACTGTTATACTGTAGTCAACAGAGAAAAAAGGGTCTAGGACAGCCATGCGTGTCAATCAGGTTACTGGGTAGCTAAATCTGCGTTTCTGCCATCCGCACTTTTCAAGGCCTATATTTGGCTGAGACTGCCAGGTGCCTTTGATATGTACATTTTTTTGCACCTGTGATCTGCCTGTTGTTTATTGTGTTGCAGTCTTTTTCAGAAGAAAAGGACATAGTGCCTTTAAGCCCTATGTCTAAAGTGAATATATGAAAATGATCCATGATGCTATTATACTAACCACGCTTCCCAAGTGATACTTTCTAATATCAGAAAAATTTGTTGCCATGGTGACTGGCCTGACCTGAAACAGTTCAGCTGATGCTGAGCTTCCTTCCCCTTCTCCAAGAAAGGAACTAAATATATAATCTTTCGGAAAGACAATTCTTCTTTTGATTAGGTAACAACAATCTCTTATGACCTGTTGTTGATGTCGTATTGGCTTATTAACACTCTAATACGAAATGGAGAGTTTTAAGAAAAGTGGGCTTGAAAGTGGGCTCCAATTTTAACTGAAAATTATCCTTGTAAAAGGATGTTGTGTCCAGCCGTCTCAGGACACTGTCTCATTTAGCATCTTCTGAATGGAAGTGGAGAGTTCAAAGACACCTTTAGAAACACAAGAATTCTGGTAGTGGGTGAATTCAGCATTAACTGCCCACAGATAAAGTGGACAGAGGCGGCATGTTAAAACTTTCTTTGATCCTTAGGGACTTAGTTAATTGGCCTCATCATTAACATTGGGGAACATTGTCACCATGGATGAGGTACTTAATGCCTTCTTTGCCCCTGTCTTTAATAGCCACACAAGGTATCCTCAGGATATTCGGCTCCCTGAGCTGGAAGACATGGATGGAGAGCAAAATAAACTCCCCATGATCCAGGAGGAAGCAGTTAACGACCTGCTATGCCACCTGGACACTCACAAGTCTATGGGGCCTGATGGCATCCACCCAAGGGTGCTGAGGGAGCTGGCAGAGGAGCTTGCCAAGCCACTCTCCATCATTTATCAACAGTCCTGGTTAACAGGGGAGGTCCCGGATGACTGGAGGCTTGCCAACGCAATGCCCATCTACAAGAAGGGCCTGAAGGAGGATGTGGGGAACTACAGGCCTGTCAGCATGACCTCGGTGCCAGGGAAGATTATGGAGAGGTTCATCTTGAGGGTGCTCACAGGGCACGTGCAGGGCAACCAAGGGATGAGGCCCAGCCAGCACGGGTTCATGAAGGGCAGGTCCTGCTTGACCAACCTGATCTCCTTCTATGACCAGGTGACCCGCCTAGCAGATGAGGGAAAGGCTGTGGGTGTTGTCTGCTTGGACTTTAGTAAAGCCTTCGACACTGTCTCCCACAGTATTCTCCTGGAGGAGCTGGCGACTTGTGGCTTAGACAGGTGCACTCTTCGCTGGGTAAAACAATGGCTGGACGGCCAAGCCCAGAGAGTTGTGGTGAATGGAGTTAAATCCAGTTGGCGGCCGGTCACAAGTGGAGTCCCCCAGGGCTTGGTTTTGGCACCGGTCTTGTTTAATATCTTTATCGATGATCTGGATGAGGACATTGAGTGCTCCCTCAGTAAGTTTGCAGATGACACCAAGTTGGGAGGGAGTGTTGATCTGCTTGAGGGTAGGAAGGCTCTGCAGAGGGATCTGGATAGGCTGGATCGATGGGCCCAGGCCAATTGGATGAGGTTCCACAAGGCCAAGTGCCGGGTTCTACACTTGGGTCACAACAACCCCAAGCAATGCTACAGGCTTGGGGACGAGTGGCTGGAAAGCTGCCCCGCAGAAAAGGACCTGGGGGTGTTGATTGACAGCCGGCTGAATATGAGCCAGCAGTGTGCCCAGGTGGCTAAGAAGGCCAACGGCATCCTGGCCTGTATCAGAAAGAGTGTGGCCAGCAGGAGTAGGGAGGTGATCGTGCCTCCCTACTCGGCTCTAGTGAGGCCGCACCTCGAATACTGTGTTCGCTTTTGGGCCCCTCACTACCAGAAGGACATTGAGGTGCTGGAGCGTGTCCAGAGAAGGGCGACGAAGCTGGTGAGGGGTCTGGAGCACAAGTCTGATGAGGAGCGGCTGAGGGAACTGGGTTTGTTCAGTCTGGAGAAGAGGAGACTGAGGGGAGACCTTATCGCTCTCTACAACTACCTGAAAGGGGGTTGCAGAGAGGTGGGTGTTGGTCTCTTCTCCCAAGTGATGAGTGAGAGAACAAGAGAAAATGGCCTCAGGTTGCGCCAGGGGAGGTTTAGGCTGGATATTAGAAAAAGTTCTTTACTGAGAGAGTGATGAAACACTGGAACAGGCTGCCCAGGGAGGTGGTGGAGTCACCATCACTGGAGGTGTTCAAGGAGCGTGTGGATGTGGCATTGCGGGACATGGTTTAGTGGGCATGGGTGGTGTTGGGTTGATGGTTGGACTTGATGATCTTACAGGTCTTTTCCAACCTTAGTGATTCTGTGATTCTATGATGTTACTTTAATCCTCTATTGCATTAAAAGGTGATTTTCTCATGATCCTGAAGTGAAGAATTTTTTTTCTGAAAATTTTCTTTTCTTTGAAAGTAATGCTGAGAAGAAGGAAAAGTCAAAGATTGACATCCCTCTGCAGCTCCAGCTGCATGCTGGGATATGTTGCATTAATGTTTAAAGAAGGGTGGAAATCCACAAAAGGTCACAGGCTCCTAAGAAAGGACTCAGATGGCTTGTCAGTGTTTAAAGACCAGAATGCAAATCACGAGGCCCATACTCAGCATGAACTATGTCTTCACTGGTTAAGTCTAGGGAAAGGTTCCAAACTGTTTTGTGTGATGATCCAGCTTGCCTAAGGTGCATGCCTGGGTTTCCTAAGGGCAGTAAATTGAAGAAGCTATGTATATAACCTGGAGGTGAGGTCAGCCTGTCTTTAAAAAGTAGACTAGACTTCTTCCCAGATAACTCAGACTTCCTCTATTTCTCAGAATTTTTTTAATGACCTCAGTTCAGGGACATGGCCTGTAGTCCAGGAGTACAGTTTAGGGGAAGGAGCTTGAGGTCTTCCTTGTCAGTCCCTCCAGAATGAAGCAGCTTTGGCCATTGTAAATCAGCAAGGATACTCGTCCTTTTTCTCTTACCCCTCCAGTAGTAAGTCATCCTTCCTATATCAGCATCCTCCTCCTCCTCCCAGCTGAGTGCTTTCACCACCATCCACCAGTTAGACTTCCTCTTACTTCTTTTGCTTTGGGCCCAGGGCTTTTGGAGGTCTTCTGCACTTAAGGTTCAAATGATGTTTTTACTTTCTGGCTGGGTTTCAAGCTGTCAATCTTGGTCTTGCACAGGGACCTGTGCTTTGGAGACAGGCATACTGGCATTTACTGGTGTGCCTTTTAGGCGGCAATCCATCCAGTGTGTGGACCTTCAGGTCTGGAGAGGGAAATGAGGGCCTGAATGCAGTATAGTGAGCTCAAAGAGATATGGGAAGTATCCCCATGTCTCTTGGTGGGATATGGGGTATACTAATGGCAGGAGAAGCAACTCATTTTCTCTGTGTTCTTGGCATATCATCTCTTCTTTCTAATGTATCCTTTTACCAACAACGAGAGGAGACAACTCATTAAGAGCTGCTCAGAATATTTCCACTGAAACAGTGCCTGACTAGAAAATTAGGTTCTGAGATATTTGACCAAAGAAATTGATGAAGAACTTCTGCATTGCTTTAAATTTCCCCCCTTTTTGTTGAAAAAAAAAATCAAGTAAAATTGTTTGGCTTTCAGCCATGTTTAGCTTACAAGATCTTTTCTTTGTTAGATCTTTTTTTCAGGAAAAGATCATTCTGAGCACCAATATTTATATAAGACATTTCAGAAACAAGCGATGAAAGATGATCTTGAAGTGCAACAAACAGTGGTGTTATAACTGGGGACACCAGCAAGGCAAGATTTGTGGGGAAAGTAATGCCTTTCAGTATATCAACTTATAGAACTGGGATAAAAAAATGGGGATGCAAGTCCTTCCTCATACTTCGCTAACTTAACTTACAGAAAGGCCCTTGCTAGTAATAAAGGACAAAGAAGTATGTCTTCAACTTCTCCAGAATTGCTCTCCAGAGCCTGTAATTGCTCTCTTTCACACACATACATGCACAAACAAGTTTAAAAACCCACTTATCTTGCACAGGTCTGCATCTGCCAAATACCGTGTTCTCTGAAAGGTTACAAAGAAACATGGGATTCCTCGTGCTTCAACAAACTAACTAACTTTGACAGCTAAATTTCCCCTTAAATATGTTTAGAACTTCCTTTATATAGAAGTGTGAGTCATTCTGACAGGCTTAATTTGTACTGACAAATGAATGTGTTAAACTTATTAGCTATTCAGGTGTCGCGGATGGGAGTGATAGAGAGTGCACTTCACTCGTAAGAGAGAAGCAACAATATATTTTATTGATATGAAATAATTGAGTTAACAAAGTTTGATGGTAAATCTGACAGTATTTTATCCAGATTTGGTGGCAAGGTCCACTTAGACTATTTACTGCATGGAGGACAGGGTCAGACAAAACTGTCAGGGAGACCCTCCCCTTGAGTCATGAGGTTCAGGAAGGACCCCCTTACATTCTAAACTTCTGAGAGAAGAGTCTAGGTTTGGCTGGATCCAGACTTTGTCCCAGACTTGGTCAATGGTTTATATCTAAAGGATTATATATATGCGCAATTAATCCTTTATATCACTTAGCTAAGTTTTCAAAGTTTCAGCGTGCTATTAGTCACTTACCGAGAATCTGTTGTGGCAAGGAATGTCTCAACCTTGAGGAGTAACCTTGCGAGGTGTCCCTACTCAAGGGGCGATCCCGTCGTGCAGCCTGCTGCTGTGCAGGAGAGCTCAAAGAGCTCTTGGGCTGCTCACTATTTATGGGGGTAGGATGACTGGCTTATAGTCATATTTACATACTGACCACAGATTTTAGTTTCTTTCAAGTTTGACTTGAGTTGAACATTGACCAGTGGTGTGGTTAGGTGGCCATTGTGTTGTTATCTGTCTCCCCCTTATCCACTCTGAGCCAGATGCAGCCATCACGACCAGGCGCATCCATTATGACCACCACTGGTGGTTATCGCTTTAGCAGGGTTACAGGAGATAAAGGTCAGGTTGGGGGGGGCGGGGAGAGCACACTGTCACATCAGGTTAGAAAGACTATAAACAGTAGATTGATGACATTTGCACTTCGTGTACTATACACTACGTGCCTACGAAGTGAAAATATAAGAGTCGGTGAAAGGCATGCTGAAGATTTGATAGAAATTGTATCCTAATCCCTTTCTGCACTTGACTTGATGTTTCCTTGTTATTTCATTCTTGATAATGAGGTGAATATGGATGAAAAGATGGCCCCTTTTTAACTGCATCATATTTATGGCAATATATGCATATTTTCAGCAGAACTAAACTACTAAGAATAAATATAGCAGTTTGCTGGAGCTAATAAAATATTGCATGACAAACCAAAAAATCTGTTTGAGTTTGAAGACCCATCAGTTGATACTTGAGGAGACGTTGAAGTTCAAACCTTGGTTTAGCAGCCTTGAGGATATCTGGGTCTGAACTTCTCTGTCTTGGTTTCTGCGCTAAAAGCATGCCTGACTTGTAAATAAGAGTGACTGGAAGGCAGGGGGTAGTCACAAAGTCAAGTGTGATTTACTTGGGAAATCTCTCAACCTCTCTTTCTTCTCAGTAGTAAAAAAAGCTTTCCAGAAGGTGATTCAGAGGTGAAGCCTGACTCAGACGCTCATAAGCCACCTTTAGTATTGTCAGATGAGCTTAGGGTGTGAGCTGACACCTGAGCCCAACCTGCACATGCCTCTGTGTTGACCTGTTTGGGGAGAGCTGGCAGGTTCTCCAGGCAGGGAAACTCAGGCAGGAGAGATCACGAGCCTTCTCCAAGGTCTGAGCCTACTGGCCGTACAGTTGCATCAGGCACATGGGTCTCAAGCATTGCTATGAAGGGTGATACAGATCTCGTCTCAGCGTATGTAAGTCAGCTTTCTGCTTTGAATGGTCTTCTAGATGAATCACAGAATTACAGAATGATAGGGATTGGAAGAGACCTCTGGAGTTCATCTAGTCCAACTCCCCCACCAGAGCAGGTTCACCTACAGCAGGTTGCACAGGAATGCGTCCAGGTGAGTTTTGAATATCTCCAGAGAAGGAGACTCCACAACCTCTCTGGGCAGCTTGTTCCAGGGCTCTGCCACCCTCAAAGGAAAGAAGTTTCTCCTCATGTTTAGATGGAACTTCCTATGATCAAGTTTGTGCCCGTTACCTCTTGTCCTGTCACTGGGCACCACTGAAAAAAGACTGGCCCCATCCTCCTGGCACCCACCCCTTAAGGATTTAGAAGCATTGATAAGATCCCCCCTCAGTCTTCACTTCTCCAGACTAAAAAAGACCCAAGTCCCTCAGCCTTTCCTCATAAGAAAGATGTTCCAGTCCCCTCATCATCTTCGTAGCCCTTTGCTGTACCCTCTCCAGCAGTTCCCTGTCCTTCTTGAACCGGGGAGCCCAGAACTGGACACAGTACTCCAGATGCGGCCTCCCCAGGGCAGAGTAGAGGGGGAGGATAACCTGCCTCGACCTGCTTGCCACACTCTTTTTAATTCACCCCAGGATGCCATTGGCCTTCTTGGCCCCAAGGGCACATGGCTGGCTCATGGTCATCCTGTTGTCCCCCAGGACCCCCAGGTCCCTTTCCACAGAGCTGCTCTCCAGCAGGTCAGCCCCTAACCTGTACTGATGCATGGGGTTATTCCTCCCCAGGTGCAGTACCCTACACTTGCCTTTGTTGAATTTCATCAGGTTCCTCCCTGCCCAACTCTCCAGCCTGTCCAGGTCACGCTGAATGGCAGCGCAGCCTTCCGGTGTGTCCACCACTCCTCCCAGTTTTGTGGCATCAGCAAACTTGCTGAGGGCACACTCTATCCCTTCATCCAGGTCATTGATGAATATATTGAACAGAACTGGACCCAGTACTGACCCCTGGGAAACTCCACTTGTTACAGACCTCCAACGAGACTCTGTGCCACTAATCATAACCCTCTGAGCTCTATCTATTGGCCAGTTTTCAATCCACCCCACTGTCCATTCATCTAACCCACACTTCCTAAATTTGCCTATGAGTATGATGTGGGGACAGTGTCGAAAGCCTTGCTGAAGTCAAGGTGGACAACATCTACTGCCCTCCCCTCATCTATCCATCCAGTCATGCCATCGTAGAAGGCTATAAGATTGCAATGCCTCTCCCTCTCTGTTTACTATTAGGAACACGTAAAACTGGCAAGTTAAATCAGCATGAATAATGTTAGGAATAACTCTTCTGTCCCCTTCATAATCAAGGAGCGGACAAATTCATACAGTCTGAGAAGACTCGCTTGTTGTGCTATGATCTTGGCTCTTTTTATGAACTGGCTGATGGGACTTTGAACCCAAATCTGCCCCTGTCTCTGTAGGTCAGGCACAGGGTAGAAGCCGCTAGCTAAAGTTTAGGCTGATCTTGTCTCCAATTCTTCATCAACTAGCAAGCAGTTCAAGAAGCTTCAAGAAGCCTAGCTGTATCATGCAGGGTACAATATTTCGATGTTATTCATATTTATTTTATGGAGAATTTTCTGTAGCCAAGTACTTGAAGAATCAATGGTAGTATGGGGAGATAGCCTCTAAATTAGAGAAATTTAAAGATTTGCTTAGAAATCATTACCTTGTCACAGATACTTGAAAAATCTTTGTAGCTCATCCAATCCAGTGAGTGTATCTGTAGTCAGGAAGGAAATGTCTGCTGAGGTTACTTTCTATTGCTATCCAGACCCTCTGCATCTCTCTTGAGTGTATCGTGAATGTGGAAGAGAAGATAATGAAAATGCAGAATCCACATCAAATAATAACTCACAAGAACAAAAGAGGATTAGAGGTGTATGAAAAAGAACACTCATCTGATCTGAATGTGCTAGTTCTGCGAAGTCTTGCACGGCTGACAGCTTTGGTGTGATGTACTTTGCAGAGAACTTTGTTTTCTTCCCTTGCAGAGAACTTTGCTGCTGGGAATCTATTGCATTATTATCTTCCACGGCAAATGTTTGCAGCCCAGTGTAATGGACAATGAAAACATGTGACTCATTTGGGGCATTTTAACCTGTGTGTGTGTGTGTGTGTGTGTATATGCTTTGCATAACAAACCTACCCTATTCTGAATGTTTGTAGTATCATCAGAACTGTTCCATGGGTTGTGCACCACATTTGCCACCAGGCCAGGCTGCAGATCTCCGAAGTCCTCAACAATTAGGACTCCTGTAAAAGCACACATCAGAAGAAGATGCAATTGTATATAGAGAACCAGTAGAAGCAGATCAAGTACATATAGAAGTACAAATTAATCTAGGTCTTTTGGGTATCTTTTGGTTGGATATGACTATGTTTTTGGATAGGACTACAGTAAGTCTGTAGTTTCAGCTTTTTTACTACAGTGAATCAGAATCCACTATAGTGAATCCGACTGAATCTCTGTGCTCTTGTTGACCTGGGATTATAAAGCTGATTCTATGTGGTGCAGTCTAAGCTAGGTTGTATCAGAAAACAAAATAAAACAAAACCCCCCACCCAATATCTAACAACTCTTAAAAGAACATTTTTAGGTTTGCAGATGCAAAGATTTAAAAATTAACAAAATACCAGAATTAATGTTGTCTGTGGTTTTTCACTCACTTTCTTAGGTTACAGTCTTGAATTAAATAGTCACATATGATTTTTCCTACTCTGCCAGGGGGATGAATCAGAATTGTGCTGTGAAGTCATTTGTTGTCTGTTAAGTCCCCTGACTCATTTGTTGCACAAGTTGGAAGATGTGAAATGAATGAGGCAGGGGACAGCAGGGAGAAAGCGTGTTGTCTGGTAGCTGAGGTAGATGAATGTCACTCAGAAGAACTGGATTTCATCCCTGCCTCTGACACAAAGATCATATGAGGAACTGTGCAAATCGTTTAAACCAGGGTTGTTATTTCCAGCCATGAACAAGTGGAAATTACACTCTGATCTTCCTATATGGATTTCAGTTCCTTCATGGATCTCCCTGTTACAGCCAAATACTTTCTGGGCCTCCTGCTTTGTCCTTGCTCTGGTGAGCGTACTAAGGAGCTGAGTCCTCTCATCCAGTAGGGACCATGTCAGGACCAGTGCAATTACCTTCCAGGGTCTGTGCACCTCCGAAGCTCTTGGGTCCTGAAAATAACTCAGGACAGGGCAGAAGTGTCCTAGGAGAGGTGGGGGATACAGACCGTGCACTACAACAAATAGAGGACCATCTAGCTCATCAATCTCATGATGTTTTCCTCAGTTTTGTGAAATAAATAATATCAGATTTTGTGCACTTTAAACAGGTTGGAGCTGACCCCCTCTTCCCAGCAATTCCCTTGTGCTGTCCCACGCAGATACCTCATTGCTCATCAGCAGTACTACAGCTGGCAGAGCTTGGCTGCTTGATGCTGCAGATTTTGCACATGTACGCTAGCAGGGAATGGGACACGTAGTCAGGGAAAGGACTGAGCTGAAAGATTTTGGGCTTAGTTTGCAGCTCTGAGGAGAATTGTGTTCAGTTTTTCTGCCCTTTAAGCAGAACTCGGGCTGCCTGTTCTTGCTCCAGTCCTGCTCCAGTCCCATTCCAGTCCCATCCCATTCCCATGCCTAGCTCTTCACTAACCACCACAGAAATCCCAGAAAGTCCGGGTATACCCCATTTAGGGATTCTTATCCCATTCTCACTCTTTTCCTTTCCCAAAACTCCTTTTCCCTCACCAAATCTTCAGTCAACCTTGGTCAGCCCTTGAACTTCTTCCTGTCAGCATTATTCCTCTGCACTAACACTCAGTCTCTTCCCATGGGGTCCTCATCCCATTACTTGTGCACTCCTAAGCACAGTTTCTTTGCATACACACAGTTCCCACCTCTTCTCTCATCATGGCCATGCCCACGCCCACTGCTTGGACCTATGGCACACCTTGTTGTTCCCAGGCTCTACTCCCTATTCCTCTTTCACGTTTCCCAGTTTGCTGGGTCCTTCCCAGACAGACTTGGGGACAGACTTTTTAGTAGGGCCTGTAGCAACAGGGCAAGAGGTAATGGTTTTAAACTAAAAGAAGGTAGTTTCAGACCAGACATAAAGAAGAAATTTTTTACGATGGGGGTGGTGAAACACTGGAACTGGTTGCCCAGAGAGGTTGTAGATGCCCCATCACTGGGAACATTCAAGGTCAGGTTGGATGGTGCTTTGACCAACCTGATCTAGCTGAAGATGTCCCTGCTCATTGCAGGGGGGTTGGACTAGATGACTTTTAAACGTCCCTTCCAACCCAAACCATTCTATGATTCCCCTGGTTTAGTCCCAGTCTCTGTTCCTTGACAACACCTAGACCTAGTGTCCTCCTTCAGAAAAATCCACCTTTTTCTACATACTTCCTTTCCCTGACAGCCTTTGATCTGCCTCTTGTCTTTGTGCAAAAGGAGGTAGGCAGCTCTTTTCTCTGCGATGCTCTGTTTCAGCAGCGGGGGGACTGAGAGCGCAAGAGAGACCAGCTCCCTGGTGCCAAATCCAGTGCCCAGGACTGCTCCAGCTCAGGACACGTGGGGACAGCCATTACAAAGGAAAACTGATTTCATTCCTATAGCCCTATCCTGCAAAATACTTTTTTTTACTTTCTTTATCCAGTGGCTGCAAAGCAGATATGATTCGGCCACATACAGAGCTTGTAAGGAGCTGGGACATGCTCAGTGAAGAGAGACTGCCTGGGGATTTCAGCTATTAAACTCTGGCAAGTCTTTATGAAGTATGTGTAAACTACTACTTGTCAAAGACTTGTACATTTTTAGGATGTGGATGTATTTCACAGGGAATAAAAATGAATAAATAAGGTTTATCCTTAACAAAAGCCGTGCTCTTCCTCCACACAGGGGTCCTAAAAAACACAGAGTTCCAAAGCTTTGCAACTGCATTTTTTTAAATGTTGTTTGGCAGTTGTTTTCCTTTTTTCTTCTGCTTTTTGTTTTTGAAAAGGTCTTAGCAATTTTTAAAAAATAAGGTAGCATGGGAGATGACAAGTGTGAAATCTCAGAAAGTTTCTCCAAGCTTCAAATGAAAACATGGTTATACAAAAAGAAATGTCAGGCAGCCTTAGCTGGGATGACAGGATAGACACCAAGCTGAAGCACAGATGGACCTGCTATGTATGTTCATATCCACGTGTTACTTAGCCAAAAATTTTCTTAAAGTCAATTAGATTATCTATAGTCCTTGTACTCAAGTACTCTGACTAAGATGATATAGGCATGTAGATACAAAGAAAATGCCTTTCTCCACCCCTCAGTGTCTTTTTTAGGAGTCAGATCCAGATTCCCTTGTCCACTGAGGAGTAAACCACCTTAAAAGGAGTGGAAAAAGTGAATATACGGGATCCTTCTGGATTCATCACGCTGCAGTGGTGGTTCGGAGCCTCTCAATGGCGGTGCCTGGCCTTGTGCATCTTTGTAGAGGAGTGGGGCTGCCTCTCCAGCACGTGCAGCTGAGTGTCAGAAAGCCACAAACGGGGCCCTTTGCATATGTCTGGCCACGAAGCTTGTCTGAGAGGAGGAGGAGAGGGAGATCTCATAGCTCTACCACTAAGTAATTTTTGTTATGGAAACTTATTTTTAATTTGTTCCATATGAATCTTGGAAAAATGAACCATTTGAGAAGTTTATCATAATTCTAGTCTAGATAAACAGCTCAATAAAGAATGGAAAATATGTATTTTGTCAGAAGGCACCACTAAAAAATGTTCACATATGGCAATGATTTCCTCAGTATTCAACAAAGGATTGGCTCAGGAGTCTTCTCCTGTAGATACAGATCAGATTTATCACTGTGGTAATGTCACCTGACTTGTACGATGTTTAAGCTGTGAGTCAGCAGAGCAGAGAGACGTAGTTCTCCAGCATGTACAGTATTTACCCTGTCCTATTCCACTCGCTGGCACTGACTTTGTTTTTAACATTATTGAGGAGTGATTCTTCATAGTTAAAGTTACAAATGAGTTTGTCTTAGAAGTTTGTTTTGGCTTCTCCCTACAACCTATCCTACCACTCCACTGCAGCAGGACCTTGGAGCCGGTAATCTGAGCTGAGAACAAGATAATACGTCTTTTCAAAATGTGAAGCTAGTGGAAGGTTTGCTAGATTACAGCTCTCAGAAAATGAAAGTGCTCCCACACCAGAAAAAGAAGTCCTCTTAGTTTTGCTGCTTTGTCCACCTTCTTCAAGAAATTAGCAGAGAAATTCTTTACCTCTCTGTGGGACATTCTAGATGTTTCCCCATCATTCTGAAAAGAGAGCTTCTGTTTTACTCATCACAATTTAAGGATGGAAAGTGGTTAGAATAAGAAAAAAACAATAAAGGATATGTAGGTCAGTGTTAGCTCTCTGCAATGAGTTGAGCAGACTTTGGATTTGAATGCTTAATGTCTGTGGAGCAGTGATGTAGATTTAGATTCATAATTTTTAAGATCTAAGTGAAGATGATGAGCCTAAATAAAAAAATGTGACCCAACTAAATAAGAACGGTCAACTTGAGGCCACTGAAGTTGCAGACCCCTATGTTCAGCCAGTGCGGCACTGCGTGTGTTGTGTGGCTCCGTGCCCAGCACAGTCCCTGCTCGGAGCAGCCAGGAGCTGGCAGGGGGAACCGGGCAGAGTAGCACCCAGACCCCATGGGGCCCGCTCCTGTGAATTGGGGACCCCTAACACCCTGTCAGCACCTGTCTGCGCCTGAAACATACTCACGACAGCACCGTTATGCCCTCTCCACTAAACTACACTGTCGAGGGTGAGGATGGCATACTGTCCTCCTCTACCTATCCTTCTTTCCACATGGCAGGGAAAAGCCACTTCTGTCTGAGACCTTGAGGTGCCGCAGTGCTGAGGAAGGTCTGGGGTTCAAAAGAGTTTAAATCTCTCTCTCTCTCTCTCTCTCTTTTTCCTTTTTTTTTTTTTTTTTTCGGTATTTCCTTTCACCTAGCACTGCCTCTAACAGGCAATTTGGGAGGGCAATTCTTTTCTAATGTACCAGTTTTTATATAAAAACTTGGTAGGAATTGTGGGAGCCTAATGCAAAGACATAAATTCCATCCTGTGTGTCGTGTATGTAAAAATTGGGTGTTGTGGTACATGATACATAGGTAGCTTTTTACTGGATTTTTCTCCCCGAACAACAATGCAGAGCATCAAAATCCAGTTCAATATTTAAATATTTTTGGTTTAGTTTAGTATATTATTGTTACTAGCTGCAGCAATCCCAGTCGAAGCTTGCAAAGAGCAGGGTTCTTATATCCAAGGGTTGCTGAATCAGCACAACCCTCACACGCACCCACAATGCTTGCTCTGTTAGTCCAGCGTACCTGGGACATGTTCCACTTACCAGGAGTGCGGTCCACAGACAGCCTGTGCATAAAATCGTAGAGAAGTAGGGCTGAAAGGATCTCAGGAAATTGTATATTCCAGCCCCCCAGCCCTAGATCATTGATGTCTGTTCGACTCTTGTGAGATTTTAGCGTAGCCTGTTCCTAAAGATGCCTCACAGCATTCCAAGGCAATCCATTACACCAGGCTCACCATTTCTTTCTTGCTTCTTCTTTGCACTGCCATTTAAGCTCATTATGCTTTTTTCTTTTCTGCCCCTAGACACAGAGAAAAGAATACTCCCTTCCTCTTTGCAGCTGCTTTTCTGTATCTGAACACTGTTGTTCTGAGGCTGCTCATCCTCCTTTCCAGTCTCTACAACTCCTTTTATTTCATTCTTTCCTGGTAAGCCAGGTCTGACACATCCAGTCTGCCAAAGGTAGTAGATCTGAAGTAGGTCTGATGGAAAGCTTTGGAAGCTAGTCAAAAAGAAAATAACACGGCAACACCATTGCGATGGGATCAGCTGGACACTACTTAACCAGAAACCAACTTCGGTTGACTACTTGAAATTTAACAGGTTAATTGATTTCAAATGAGGCAGCACTACAGATTTTTAGCCACAGTAGGAGGGCTCCCTTTGCAGATCTGAGAAGCGGACACTAACATCAACATTAGAGCTGAAACCAGTATAGCTGAAACCATATCAGGAGACAGGCCATCTGAAGGCACGTGACTGGCTTAAAACAGTGAGCTTTAGAAATGAGGAAGCATTATTGGCTACTTCTACTTGCCTTTGGTTTATGAGCCTGTAGGGGTAACATATTACAACATTTTCAAGTTTTCTCCTAGAAGCCTTTGTGAAAGAGACTGAAAACTGAGATACTTGGCTAATCACTTGGCTCTAGAAATAGAGGCTTTGGGAGAACACCAAATGTTGTAATTACATTACTAGAATAGGTGTCATAACATTTTGTTTCTTTCTGTGTGGAAAATGAGAGAACTGCAGTTGTTGACGAGTTCTTGGATAGGAAAAAGGTGATTCACACAGGAGCCCATAGTCTTTTCTCAAACATCAAGCTTGATTCATCCCTACTCATCACTGTGAGAGATTTCAGATTATTGTGACAATTGTTTGACATGAAGAGAACTCAGATAGAGTGACGTTGCAACTCCCTATGCCATACATAGGGGGCCCAGGGGCACAGTAAAGATTTGCCTGGACATAGGGTCAGCAGAATCCAAGCTTAGCTGACACATCAGATGGAAATGAATTGTCTGAGGTATGTTCAGGCTTATCATTAACTTTTACTAAGTTCACTGTGAGATGTGGGAACCATCAAGAGTTAATATGCAAAATAGCAGATAATCCTTAGGGAGAATTTGTGGGCATACACACTGACATATCAGATCACTGCAGCAGTAACTCTAAAAGATATTTTGCTTTCTATTGATTAGAAAGAACTTGGAGGAAGGAGAAATATTTAAACTCAAGCTAGAGCTACAATTACGTGTGGTGGATCTCAAAGTAGTTAAATATTTACTTAATACATGATAATTTAAATGAATTAGACATTAGTTTACAATTGCAATCAAAATGTGTTTTCCCTAAGACTTTAGCTGTTCTAATGATTCTTTAAGTGTAAAGAAAAGCCTGCTGCTTGATTGAAACATGTCCAAAAGGCATCACAGCTGACAGGAACTTGAATTGGTCTTCTGCATTCATTTCTGATAGCAGAGGCAACATAATCTGACAGCAGATGTTAAGCAGGCAACATTTCTCTTTTGCTCCTAAGAGCAGCTGACAAAGATCTGTAGCCTAACTTAAAACAAACAAACGAAACCACCACCAACAAAGGTGTCCAATTAAAACTGGATCACTTCTTTGGACAGAAACACCATTTAAAGAATGGCAGGGGCAATTAACAGGTTCTGATTCTTTGTAGAAGAGAGTAGTTAACGTATTTTGCATTGTTTGCCTGATTTTAATGTTTCTGAGCTCTCTGTTCTAATTTCCTTGCTGTTTAACTGTGGCAGACTGACATACATTTTCTGAAAGTAAGGAACCCTGACAATGTTTTTGCCCTTTAGGCAGGAATATATGATCCTTATTTACCTCAAGAGCCTCCTGAACTGCTCTTTGAACTTGAGTACAAATGTCTTATTTATTTCTCAATTGTACAATGATTTCTTATTTATCCTCTGTAAAATGTGCCAGCTTCTAACGGGGGGGATTAAAACCTCTTGCCCCAATACTGATTTACCCCAATAATCAGAGCAGCCTATGGCCTAATGGTTAGAGTTTTTAACTGTCAGCAAAGGATTTTCCTTCATCTTAAGATATCTAAGTGACTACACCGAGGTGTCTACTTGTGCTGGAAGAATATAAACTCCAATGATAGTCAATGGAAAGACAGTGCAGCCAGAGTACCCTAAAGAAGAATTTAAATGACCAGCTACCAACTACCTCCTATAGGGTGCATTGAATCACTCCACTGGATGTATTAAGTAACTCTGGTGACTACAAAGGGAGCTTGGCCATCTCCAGCAGACATCTACCTTTATTTAGGTGTCCTACCCTTGAGTAGAATCCCGTCTGGAAGGTTCCAGTCTGTCTTTCAACTGAACACACCCACTGCCACTGGAGATGCTCTAGGATATGGACAACATCCATATGGGCTTGGCAGATGTGATGCAGGCTCTGGAAGAAAACTCCATCTTTTTGGAGAAGCAGCAGCAGCAGTGGAGGAGACCAGGTAGATAGCACTATATGTCTATGTTTGGGCAAATGAACTGAGCATGGAAGACGGGATTTAGTTGCCAAGGTGTAGGTGCTTACTGCTTTTTGAGACACCCCTTGCCATGCCAGAAATCTTCAGGAATCACAGATGCAGTGAAGGACTTGTGGGAGCCCTGCATCATTCCGGAGTGGCAGCTATGGCTTTAAGATACTCTCAAACTCCTGAAGTGTTACTAGATGCCTATGTTCAGGCAATCAAGTCCTAGTTTGAAAGACGAATTAGGCAGCTGAGTCCCAATGTAATCTCCACATGGAGAAGAGAGAAGTTTAGCCAGGTTTCCCAGGTCCCAGCCCAAAATGTAGAACCTCAGCCCTAGGAAGAAGGCTTTAATACACGTTGTACTCAGCATGGGCTACAGAAATGTTTGTGGAGGCTCCCACCAAGAGATAGATAGCTTTTTGTAGAGCCTTTTCTTAAGCATGACCTTCATCTGCTGTGTAGAGCACAGAGCAATCTGAATACTGGGCCCTTCCATGCTGAGCGTTAAGAAAAGTAAGGGATTTCTTTCTTTCTTTCTTTCTTTCTTGCTTGCTTGCTTGCTTTGGATGTAGCTTGATCTTTCTGGTGTCCCAAGCACTGGCACAGAATCTGCTGTAAGATCCCGCATAAGAAATTACTTTCAGGCCCATATGCAGAGAACCTCACTGTTAATTATTATGAATTGTAGCAATCATAGTCTGTGAGCCATGATAAGCTTGCATATGAAACAGAACATACTTCTAGGAACAGAACAGATATAAAAACCAATTTTTGAGTCTATATTGGCATTAACACTGATTTCATTCACAGTAGATTAAATGTCTCACTTCAGTTAAAGTTTCATTATTAGAAAGACCTGTTTGTGGGACCCTGGGTATCTTTTGATAGCTGCAGAGTATTAATTAGCAATTAGTTCATTAGTCAAGACCAGATTAAGTAACAATGACTACAGGATACAGGAATTTTTTCTTATACTTTTCTCAGCTATGAGGGCACAGGCAGAGCCTTTGCCTCCATACCTGTGACTTTGTCCCTTAATTCTCAGGCCGGGTTCAATGCTTTCAGAATACAAGTTTTCTCTTGCGGCTAAAATCAATCTTTTCCTCAACTTAAAAATATTTGAAAGAATGCAATTGTTTTTTGATTGTACTTGCAACAAAACATTTTTATTTAGGAAAATCAAACATTAAAAATGATCCAAAACTTATTTCTCTTAAATTTCCACTTCACTTTAAATTAAAAAAACAACTGGTATATATTTTAAAATCTTGAAATCATTTACACCCTTCCTCTAGGTCCTAAGAAAAAGAAAAATCAAGCTTTGTCCTAGCTCTCCCTGCGCCTTTGCAAGATGTCTGCACTTCCTCTTCCTTCAGCTGCAATAAATGACTACCCGAGTCTCCAAACAGCACTGAACCAGGGCCAGGGTCCTTAACGACACTGCCCTTGCTAGAAATCTCCTTCCTTTGTGCACTGGATACAGTAATGACAGAGCACAGAGTAGCCAAGGGGAGTACATGCTGCAGTTTGCAAAATCCTTCAGTTATGGGTTTGTGCTTCTGTCCTCTGTGATGCCTTTAGACACATTGCCCTTATGAGTTCCTGCATGAACATCGGACCATTACTTTTTCTCTTAGCTGAGCCTGTGCCTTAGAGCCACAATTTACAGTCCATAATGCCTGCACTTTGGTAATGGAATGACCCAGACATATTAAATATTATTACTATTACTACAGAGTACATGACCATATGAATGAACTCAAAAAACACCCTCTTCATTTTACAGTGACAGATCATGCATTTTTGGTGATTTCTGCATCCCAAAATCATTGTCTATATAAAAATGATGATCAATGGCCATACAGTGAACTACTTATTAAAATGCCTTGCTTTGTTACTCTACTACATACCTTCCTGTAATTCCACTTAAAAAAATGCCAAACAAACCCCTAAACAAAGGTTGCACCCAAACCAGCAAAGCCTGTTTAAAATCTATGGCTCATAGTACATCCTCAGAGCAATTTCTGGATGGTATTCATGCTTCATTTAGCTTTGCATTTTGTTCTCCAAGAGCTTCTAATGAAGATACTCAGGATTTAACAGTTTCCTTTCCAAAAAGGAGCAATTTCAGGAAAAGAAAGTGTTATCATTCACAATAACAAGCAACCAAACAACCCCCAGGCTGGCCTTTTCTTTTTAAGCAGAAAGCCTCAGGTTGCTTTCTTGACAATATTGCTGTTCTTGAAGTAAAGGGATCAATCTGCAGTATTCAGACTTTGACTATGAGATGGATAAAAATCTCTTTGTTTCCCAAATTTGTTTGGCTTTAGTATATCAGCACATGTTATCACAACTGTAAGTTGTAATTATGAAATTCTGATTAGTATTCTGGTCTGAAAAAGCAGCATTTTTCCATTGTTCTGCATCCCTTTCTTTGCCTGTAGAGACTGTACTGGCCCATGATTTACTTCATTAAGCCTATCTGAGGCATTATTGTTTAGAAATGACAAAGTTGCATACATTTTAGCCTAGCACATTGTGCACACACAAAAATTAAAATATTTTCCAGCACCTATAATAATCAGCATCGTTCATCAAATTAGCAGTGAGTGTTGTCAGCCCTCATTCACTTGGAATGTCCTCACAAACCAGACAGAAAATCACCTATTTTGAGGGTGAATTAACTTGGTCAAATAAGCGTGTACACATGTATGTAAACAAGTAATCCTCTCCTTTTGATATTAGCCACATAAAGAAAGTGTTTAGGATCATTATCAACAACAAAAAATATTTCTACTCCTTTAACTATTATCATGGGCTTTTTATGGAAAAGCCTAATTCAGTGCTTTCAGGAAAGAATATATTTGTGTCTACTAAATGACCAAACCCAACCCCCCACCCCCTTTTCTTCTTCAAATGTACATCTAGAAATCTCTGTGGCTAGATCTTCAAATGAATTTTGAGTAAGAATACAGCCAAAACCTTTGAAAAAAAATACCAATAGCTCTTCAGTGTCTTTATTCAGATTAACTGACTTAGTGGAAATCTGGTTTAGGGCATATCAGACCACTGTAAGGATACACGAGAGTTGTGGGGAAAAACCCAGTAATTAAAAGCCTGATTTAAGCAATATTCTTAAACTAAATGTCAATAGTAAGAATTCTGAGCCTGAGGTTACACATATGTTCATGCGTCTGGTTGAATCAGGACTTTGGGTTTATATTTATAGGATTGAACTTCTTTCCCCTTTTTTTTCTGTACAGAAATAAATAGCAACTCAAATTGATATCTTCTGCAGTCTCCCTACAAATGCCAAAACATGTTTCTTGCAGAGTAGAGAGAACTCATGGATATTAAGAAGTTACCCAACTCCTAACTGATACACAAACCAAATGCCAGTGAAACTACTAGCGGTCAGGCACCTAATTGCATTTGTTGTTACGGTCCATACAGTCTGCCTTTGTGGCATATCACTTTTACATGCATGGTTTTCTAAGAACTAACCTCTGTGTACCCAAAATGAGATGACCATCTGATACTAATTATTGTTCAGCTTAGGTAAGGTGATCTTACATGCTCCGATTCCATTGCTGTGCAAGCACAGATGATGATAATACTCAAAAACAGTGCAGACAGTGACAGAGAATAGTTTTCAAAATGTTCTCCTTTGGCAAGGCAAACACATTTTTGGTTTTATTTTTTATTCTGTTCACATTTGTCATCTCAGTAGAGATGAGGCAGCCAAAGAAATATTCCTACTTGTTTTATTTCTGTGGTCTAGTATTTGACCATGGCTCCTTGGCTAATTCCTATCGCAAGGGATTCCCAGCTACTCTCTCAGTGAAGCACAAAACTATTTAGTTGTGATGAGACCAGACTGGGTGCATTCAATCCGGCATAGCCATATGGTTGGACTTGATGATCTTACAGGTCTTTTCCAACCTTAGTGATTCTGTGATTCTGTGATAGGTAAACTAATATGAATGGCAAGAGAATAATAACTAAGATTTGGAAACCGAAAAACCACATGAACTCTTGGGCAGCCAAAATAGTCAGGATTCCATGATTCAGCACATTTGAAATCATGCTCAGGCCTTCATGCTACTGCAGAACACTTTTCCCAATGTAAATTTTACCTGAATATGTGTCTGACCTGATCCTGCAGCAGATCATCTACTGGATTAAATATGTTCCTGGTTTTCTCAGTGGTTCAATCATTTGGACTTTTTCATCTCTGGAGAACCCCACCTGCAGAAAATCACCACCTTCACCTTGAATTTGCCTCTATTTCCCACCTCCAGTTCTCCAACTGGATGGAATTTTGAGGAACTTAAGTCTTTTAATGGTTTGAAACATTCTCCTAATTTCCAGTTTAGGTATACTGCTGGTTAGTATATACATGCTGTTGACCTGTTGCTTGAGAAGAGTAACTTCCAGTAGTAACACAATACAAAAGCAAAGGACCAAAGGTGTAAAAGGATGTCAGAAGGTGGGACCTATGCTACTTTGCAATGCTGTAACTCCTTTGAAACTAGCACATGACTTCCACCAGCTTCAGAAGTGCCACCCAGTATATAGATCATCACAACCGAGAAAAGACAGAATGGGCTTATGTCCTGGCTGAAGTCCAAATTACTTGTGACCAAAGCCTCACAAAATGGCATGGCTCACTGAGATCTCAGAAAAATGTATTCACATCACAAACACCACCCTAGTAAAAGTGGCACTCTTCCTGGCAGGGAGGCAAAGGACTGGATGGACGTGCATTTGAATTATTCCTTGTTAATACTGCATAGCCAAGCAATAAGGCCTTCTTTTACTAGAGTACCAGGAGTCGGGAGAGACTAAGCTCATCAGGGCATCCCTGTCTCTTCCTCTGATAAATTACATCTTTGAGTAAAACTATGCAGCGAAGAATAACAGCTACTGGTTCAAAATGTCACTCTACCAAAATTAGAGAAATGTTCCTTTCATGCAGAATAGCTTGGTTTGCTGACTGACAGGAGGAATCCTCTTCAAAGCCCTCTCTGGGAGAGCCTGTTCAGCCAGGGGCTCGCAGCTTCCCATGGCACCTAGAGCCTGCAGTCTCAAGGCACAGTCAGTTTGCTCCGCACAACTCTTCTTCCCAAGAAATGAGGCTTTTCCGCAGCAGCTCCCTCATCGAGGAGAGGCTGGAATGACCACAAACACATCACATTCAGAACATAATTTTAACTCTACTTATCTGATCTAGCCTCCTGTCCATAATTTGACAAAAACAATTTTTAAAAGAACAAGACTCCAACAGCAACCGACAAATAAAAACATATCTTTGCAGAATGAAGGGTGGAGGGAAGAAGGGCTGGAGAAGAGAAGATTCTGACAATAAAAGAGAGATTCTCCCTTTAATTATTTTCTAAAGCTCCCATATACTTTGTGAAGTGACGGGCATAATTTCATACTTCAAAAATAGAGAATAAACCATGCAGGCAGTTTAGTAGATGATCAGAAGTATGGTATGAGGGAGAGATGATAGGGAGAAATTTATTGATCACGATGCATCTTTCTTGTTGATAGAAGCTGGCTCTTGATACTAAGTAGACATATCTCTGGAGAAATGGTTAGCACCAATGTATTCCACTAGTAGTAAATTGACGTATCATTATCTGGATTTCTTTTTATATTTCTGTCTCTGCTGTTAGGGATAGGTCCTCTTGGAAAAAAAATCTATTTTTTCTTAGTGCTACTTTTCAGACTAGGGGAAAGATGAGTCATTTGGCACCTTAACCTTTTCCAAATACATGAACAGCTCAACCTTCCCATTCAACCAGGGAGTTAGAGGAGGAGCAGGAGAAGGGAAAGTTGTGAAGCAGAAAGTGGAAAGTTGGTAAGGGGTGGAAAAAATGACTTAGCTTAGCTGATGTGGTAGAAAAGAGAAAGAGAAACATTTATCTAAGAAAAGGGAGAAAGCAAAAGGTTTGAAATAATCTGATGTTAGAGTTTTCTATTATAATTTCGGTAAGGTATTCAGATACCATGGTGATGAGCACAGCTGAAATATCTAAGCACTCTGGGATAGAATATATTCAAACAAAAAGGATAATTAAAATAGTGCTTATTTAGATGAGGGAATATGTCTCAGTTTCTATGCAAATGAGTATGGGTAAAGGATCACTTGCCTTTTTATGAAAATGAATATTGAAAGTTTGATGAGAAACTCGGGAGAGAGACATTCTGGAAGTCAAAGCAAATGCAATCTCTATATGCAAATGAAATCAATTAATTTTAGCAGGCATGTATGAGTGTAAATGAGAAAATCAATGATTTTCAAAATCTAGTAATTTGATAGCCATTAGTCTCATTAGACTTTCTTTTTAAAGCTTAATTATTCAAAAATACAACCCGATTGAAGTGTGGCTTAGAAAGGACACATTCTTAAATTAATTACAGTAGCAATTTTCCCTGTAGCATGAAGATACAGCTCCAGTACAAGGCTTTATAGATAGAAATATGACTTTTTGCTGGACTTGGGACTTTATTTTGGTAAAGAGTCCACCAAACCTTTACAGATCACCTAAATGCCTATGTAGAAGCATATGAGTAGTCGTCCTGAAGCCCATGGAGGCTGTATTGTTTGTATCTCATGTGGATCCAGCCCTTGATTTTTAGGGACACGCGTAGACTGAAGAGACTTGATGAAGAGTCGAATCTGAGCAGAGAGGGGACGCTGCGCAGAGAGCCAGCCGAAGGGCACACCACCCCTGGGGCTGTGACTCCTCAGCATTGGCTTGCGGTGGGCTCACCTTTCCTCAGCTGCCTCTGGGGGAGGAATTTCTACCCATCATCTTCAAAATAGCGTCCTGCCTGCAGCACTTACCCAGGAAACGATGCACTGAGATTTGTGTTCTTTCTCAATCTGGAGAAGATGTAAAGAGATTATGACTGTAAACTTGATTTTTTTTGAGAATTGTCTGTGAACTTGGTGAGCTATAAAGACATTTCTAGTCCTAAAAAGCACGGTATCCATTCAAGATGGGATTTAGTGTTTGTATCACTTACATCTATAAACAGAATGGCACCAGGGCCTCTTTTTTGAGCACGAGGTCCTGCTCTGGTTTAGCTGAGTTCATCCTATTGAACTCAGTTACCATCTGAAACAGGTGGCTGCATCCAGAGTGCCTATTGGGCATGGGCCCTGGCCTTTGCTAACTCCAGAACTGTGCCAGTTCCCAGCTGGGAATTGTTTTGATGAATTCTGCCTGGCTGAGGCCAAAATTGTGCCAAGGGCCATTCTTAAAATTTATCAGCATAGACAATGAAGTTTGTATCTGCAGGACACACCAGGGCACTGTTTTATTTAGTAGTGTTGATGAACTTTACTAAATAAATTATTTCAAAATATTTTTAATCCATTTTTTTCTAGGAAGAAGTGCAATTACCTGGATTCTTAGTTACATTTCTTCACCCTGTCTGAGGATCTGTCCTATAGCATTTCGGAGGAGCGCGTTGCAATAACCCACTCCACTGCTGCAACATTTGCCTATTGCCATTCCTCTGTCCTCCTCTTCCCCTCCTCATAAATCTCCCCCTCAATTCTCTCCTCCCCTCTCAACTCCTATTCAAAAATAATCAAGATATAAGGAAGATGTACTTTCAGAGGGCCAATTAAACACAGCAGGGCACCAGCTGAGATGAGGAGCTGCAGTGAGTGAATTTAAATCAAGCTGCAGTTTCTGAGAGATGATGTCTGTACCGTCACTGCAATATTTGTTAACGGTGGCAAGGGCTTCAGGTGGATCTGCACATCGCCAGGGGAAGCTAAGCCTTACTCGGCATAATTGTGTGAGCCAGAAGTGTAAGAAAAAAAAAAGAAAAAAAGGTTAAATTATTGCTTGTGAATCACAAACATGGCTGCAAAATGTTATACTAAGCTCTTCCAGGTGACGGGCAAATGAGGAGCAAAAGAGAAAGAGGCACAGCTGGGTAAATCACAATATTAGCATACATTTATTGTGATTGCAACAGCTCAGGATTGCAGAGGATTTAAAAAATAATTCTCTTTTATGTAAGGTGGCTACTTTTCAGTAGTGGCATTATCTTCTCATGTCTGTACTCTCTGCTTGGCAGAGACATTTTTCTGACACTACTGAAGCAGAGCCGCTTAAAAAAGGGAGGAATCAGCACAACCCAATGGATTTTAGACTGGCCACAATTTTGAAGATAACCCAAAATTTCAGCCCCCGCGGTGGAATATCTCCCCCAGCCCCAATTTCTCATTCTTCCACTGCGAAGTCCTTGATCTCCCGCCGCGTGAGCCAGCCTCGGCCCCCTCGGCAGATGGCGAGGGCTGTGCGACCGTGCGTGCGCCGCGGCACTGCTGGCTGCACCGCCTCTGACCCCGCGCCCGATCCCCCGCTGCCGCCTGGCCGCTAGCCAAAGATCCTGCTCTCATCTGCCCACTGCGTTTGGGGCCAAAGCAGCAGCTGTGTGGCAGTGAACAGCAGTGCCGTAGGATGGTTTAGGATAGGAAGTAAATAATTTGTCCAGCTGCCTCTGCAGCACGAAGCTAGGAAATAAAAGGTCTTATTTTTCCAAATAGCATCAGGTCAGCTAGCCAGGTGAAAGCCCTTCAAGGTTGTTCATGATGCTTTCTGGCAACGAAATCAGTGGGAATTTTGCTTTTGTCTTCTGTGCCAGCAAGCTGAGAGATAGGATAGACATGGGATTCTCCGAGTTAGTCAGTCAGTTTGCAGTTTGCTTGACTCTGTCTCATGGTGAAGGATGCGTTGCATGTTGCGCTCCCTGGATTGCCCATATAGCGAAACATTTGCTACGTCACAGCTGAGACAATGGTTTTCTCAGACAAACAAGAGAAAATAAAATTGGAGTGAAATCTCTTTTCCTGTCTCCTGAGATGCTTGCAGGGGCAGTGACACTGGAATATATTTCCAGAGTGTGGAGTGTCCCAGAGCTGCATGTATACGTGCCACCGGGAGACTGCCAATGCAGGAGAGGAGTCATGGCAGGACTTTTTTAATCAGCCACAGCAGAGCAACAGAGCACTTTGCAAAACGTCCTAAAGACCGAGCAAGTTCCCTGTTAGTGCCCTACCTAGCAGCAGCAGCAGCAGCAGCAGCAGCAGGATTTCAAGGCTCAGCCTCTTTCCACAACTCTGCACTTAATAAATGATTAAACTCTGCACTTAATAGTAAGTGCCGGTGGAATTTAAATGGGTTGAAGTGCCCGAGCTTGACTTCTCTTCTTCTCTCTTTTGGAAGTAGGGCTTAAGACAGGCTTATAAAACCTGAAGAAAGGCAGCTGTGACTAATTCTTGGCTGCAGTTGGGGGGGGAGAGAGAGGGGAGGCATAAAGGGCAAAAAGGGTTTTCCTGAGCGCGCAGGCTGGCCCAGCCTCTGGCTGCTTAGCCTGTTGAGACTAGACAAAGTGACTGCATGGCCCATTCCAGCCAGGTCTATGGAGAGCCCCAGGTACGTGGCCTGATAGTTATATGAACTAATAATCTAAATCATAAAATTAAATAGTATGATTTCATTCTGCAAATGATTTGGGGACATAGTTTACAGGAAAGACACAACACAAAGGAAAATTGTATTGCATGGTATAATTCTTTATGATTTTTTTTGTACTTTAATATGATATAAAATTCCTATTAATAGGTGCCATTTTTATGGAGAAATTTATAGCCAAAATATGGCAACTTCTTTGCTGCAAGAGCTACATAGAGAAAATTAAATTTGACCATTGCTCTCTTTTTTATTTGTATGGACATTTTGGTGTGAAGTGGTGAATTGTTTAAACTTGAGAGCTTTTATATTATATGCTTTTTTACTAGCCACTTCGTTCATGATCGGCTTTTCTGTGGCATCAGTAAAAAAATATGGGATCTGTCCATGGGCCAAAATGACATCTGTACTTTTTCATTTGCATCAGGTGAAGAATGTGTAGCCTAGAGACACAATTAATGCTAGGCTGGCCTCTTCCCCAGATTAGTGGTCTCCTATGCATAGGTTTATATGCCATACGTGAAGGGCCAAATTAGTCCCACTTGGGTCACACTTTCCTTGATCACTTCAGGAACTAACTCCACAACAGTGGCTGTTTGTATAGATGTAATTTTCCATGGCTGAAGTGGTATTTACCTGTAAAGGGATTTTTCCATTAAACATTCTGTGTGAGATGTTGGGACATAAAACACACCAAGATATATTTATTAATGAAGATGTATCAAGATTAAATGCCTTTTCTGGGACAAAAAAGTCTAGGTGTAAAGGCTGCTGCTATTTTCCTTCTTTGGCTGGTGCTGTAAAAAAGTACCCTGAACTGTATCTGCATACAGATGTGGGAAGTTGCCTGCGTTCTTCACTGTGGATTCAGTGTGGTTCCTCAAGGACAAAACCACAGGTCCATTACCTGACCTAAAGGGCCACTGACAGGACATAATGATCAAAGGTAGTTAGGCATACAGAGATTGCTGGGGATGTGGCGAATACTGATGTCTGGCTGGGTAAGGGATTATTTCCACTCCTGGCATTGCTACCCTTGGCAACCCTGCTCTGGGTCTGAGAATTGGAAAGTAAGGGAATGTATTGGCCTATTAGATAAGGCTACAAACACATGAGCATGTTGTTTTATATCAGCAAAAGAGAAAAAAAGATCACAGAATCACAGAATCACAGAATCACAGAATCACTAAGGTTGGAAAAGACCTGTAAGATTATCAAGTCCAACCATTACGAAAAAAAAATAATAAATCAACCAAAAAAAAGAACCCCAAAAAAACCACACACACAACACCACATAAACAAAAAAACCCACACTACACAGCACCATGCCCATCAAGCCACGCCCCACAATGCCACATCCACACGCTCCTTGAATACCTCCAGTGATGGTGACTCCACCACCTCCCTGGGCAGCTTATTGCACTGTGTTACCACTCTCTCAGTAAAGAAATTTTTCCTAATATCGAGTCTGAATCTCCCCTGGTGCAACTTGAGGCCATTTCCTCTTGTCCTTTCACTAGTCACGTAGGAGAAGAGACCAACACCCAGCTCTCTGCAACCCCCTTTCAGGTAGTTGTAGAGAGCGATGAGGTCTCCCCTCAGCCTCCTCTTCTCCAGACTGAACAACCCCAGTTCCCTCAGCCGCTCCTCATCAGACTTGTGCTCCAGACCCCTCACCAGCTTCGTCGCCCTTCTCTGGACACACTCCAGCACCTCGGCGTCCTTCTTGTAGTGAGGGGCCCAAAACTGAACACAGTATTCGAGGTGCGGCCTCACCAGAGCTGAGTACAGGGGCACGATTACCTCCCTACTCCTGCTGGCCACACTATTTCTGATACAGGCCAGGATGCCGTTGGCCTTCTTGGCCACCTGGGCACACTGCTGGCTCATCTTCAGCCGGCTGTCAACCAGCACCCCCAGGTCCTTTTCTGCGGGGCAGCTTTCCAGCCACTCATTGCCAAGCCTGTAGCGTTGCCTGGGGTTGTTGTGGCCAAAGTGCAGGACCCGGCACTTGGCCTTGTTGAACTTCATCCAATTGGCCTGGGCCCATCCATCCAGCCTGTCCAGATCTCTCTGACAGGATATAGAGAAAAGTGGGAGTTAGGAGTTTCCTAACTTGTGCAATACAACTTAATTTGTGCAGTCCTTCTCCTCCACTTTGCCTCTGATCCAGAATTCATGGCCACCTGTGATGTGCTTTGGTTGGAAGGCACTGGGGACATAATACTAGAAAGAACTGATATTTACATTTGGGTTGTGTGCTTTTGTATATGTGGTAGGATGCACAGGCTTTCCCCCTTTTCACATAAGAATGACAGTACAATGCTTTCATGAAACCCTTAGGTGATCAAAATTTTGATCACATATTTTGGAAGACAATTTAGAAAACATTCAGAAAAAATACAAAGGAGGCAAGAAATGTTTCCATTTTTATCTTCTGTATTTAAAAACAAGTAACCTAGATTATTTATTATACACTGTATTAGGTTATTACAGTTGTACTGGAGAAGAAAAATATTTAAAAAAATTTGAATCTCTCTTTTAAATGGTTTAAAGAAAGACCATAAATATTACAAATCCTATATCATCATTATTTCTTTGTTTGTTACAGGGTGCAGCTGGACAGTGGGGATATTCTTTAGTGCCTTTACTATACAATTTTATACCTTAAAGTCTAGATAGTTTTCCAGGAGAGCTTTGCTTCTGACTTCCTAATTTTTTGACTACTCAACTATGGGATAATTGCAACATAGGAGGAACACTTTTTACCCTAAGTGACTGGTATGTATGCAGTGTTAAGGTAGTTTTTTGCTTGATAATATGTGTGTGTGTTTATAAACTGACATTTCTTCAGGTTGTTGTTGTTATTAAAATGCTATTATAAAGGAACGATCATTTGAAGACCACTGTTGTGTCAAAATCCCTCAATTTTCTTAAGCTCCTCAAAGCACTGCACACTAGTGGAGCACAGTAGTAGCTCTGGAACACTAACTGATTTCCTTATAAGATGCAACTAGAAATCTGTTTTGAAGTAAAACGAAGAAGATGGTAGAAAAGGAGAAAGAGTGAAAGGAAGAGCAAAAACATGGAAATGAAGGTTATTCCTTTTAGGTCCATCATCTAGAACAGGTCTTGTAATATTAGAGAGCAAACAACAAAAAAACTTCCCTCCAAAATTCATAGGAAGACATATGAACATTTTTGTCATTGTGTAACATCCATGTCCTTAGCCATTAAAATATTGAATAGCTTTGTCTCTAGGGGAAGAAAGGTATTTATATGATCAAATCACTGCCTTATGCTCTTGTTTTTTTCCATGATCAGTTCAATCATGTATTTATTCACCAAACTCATTAGAATTGCAGTGGTAATCAGACAGAGGAAATGGTCTCCATCTATCATCCTGTTTCTAACAAGAAGAGGTAACAGACCATTTTAGTTACACTGCATTAATGCTCATTACTGCCCTAATGAAGATTTGTGTTGCTTTTCCAAGAACCTTTAAGCTAATCTTCAATTTCCTCCTAGCTTTCAAAGAAACACTGGTTTTCACATGACTTCAACCCACTGGAGCAAACAAAGAGGTATTAGTCTGACCATTATAAAACATAGTTTCATAACGGAAATTAATATGAAAAACATGAGGCAACATCTAGTTGTTTCATTACTGTCGCTAAATTCTGTGAGTTAGGCAAACACTGACTCAATCTCTGTACCCAGTTTTCTCCTAGCAGCTGTATCTATTCTGCTTAACACACGGCTAGTATTAAACTATTACCTATTAAACTATTATCACATATTTAAGTATATGTGATTGTGATATATTATAGTAGACAAATGACGGCTGCGCATCTTGCCTAATCTAGATTTCTACATAACTGGGATCAGTATCATTTCAAGTACCTTCATTCTTACAGTGAAATGCTCAGGCTGCAATGGGAAATCCCAAATGCTCTAGGCTGATGACTTTTCTTGATGTGTCACGTACCATTACAAAAAACCCAACCAAACACATCTCACAGTGAATACTGCTTGGGAACTGGCTCTCCTTCGGGCAGTGTTTGCTGTGTTTATCCTGTCCAGGTGAGATTAAGCTCCAAAGGAGAGCCATACGCAGGGCCTATTGCACGTCCAGAAAGAAAGGCATGCCACAAAACCTGCTTTTCTGGTGCTCCATGTCACTGCTGTCTTGGGGCTGGACACAGTTAACAAGCAGACAAGTGACTGAACTTTCACTTACTAGTGCGAGCATTAGCACATGTGTCCTCTGTAAACTGTGGATTCAGGTTTTTCGCTCTGTTTTTGCATCCAGCAGAATTGCGTGTTTGTTCAGACTGAACACCTGTTTAAATACCTTGCTGTATCAGACAGCCTGAAATGTCTGAGGCTCCCAACACGTAAGGAGTTATTTTTCTGAGCTTTGTGTTCAGTATCTGTTGGAACATGTTCATCCTTACTAATTATTTGACATTTGGACACAAAGAACTCTAAAGAAAGGACGTACCTTAGTGGACTTAGGAACATTTAAATGCATCCCAAGGAAAGACCAACTTGAGTGTTGTTTGAAGAGTTTAATTTTGTTGGCAGGGCTACTGGGAACTAAGAAAGCCCTTTACACTTGGAAATAAGCTTGCCAAACCATTTCCTTTGCGTATCTTGTTCTGCAGAAGTAACAGAATATTCCATTCCTGCATATTTTAATAATGCCAAGGGAAAAGGTGTATGTAAAGTCAAGGAAAGCAGCTTTCTGACCAGGCTGTTGCTGCCTGTTCCCATGGTTTATGTGTAACAGTGGTGACACACAATTCCTCCTTCCTGTGGAAAGGATATCTGTCACAAAGAGAAGTTCTCCTGCTCTCTGAAAGACTGAACTTTTTTACTGGTAGCGGCTTGGCAGGTGTTTGTTTTAGTTGTTAGATGTGTAACTTGCAAAAATTAGAATGGGCTCTAGGGATTTGACTATCATTCTATTTTACATCTGCTTTCATCAGCACAGCTCCAGTGCCTTGACTCATGTTGGTGAGAACAAGAGAATTAGGCTCTGAGTTTCCATTTTTTGCTGTGCAGGAAAACTAACATTATTATAAAGAGAAGCAGTTTAAGGATACTGTGGAGTATGTCTATATGGAGATATAGATCACTGACTTGGATTACATATGGCAGTCAATTCTGTGCCCAGTAGTAGGTATTTGAAGAATAAAGAACTTAATTGTGAACAGCTGTTTCCACATACTTAATAAAGTGTGCACGGCCAGTTCAAGCTCTATAAAGTGTTGAACATAGTTTTATAAAACACATACTGGGGCCATGCACATTTTTCAAAGAGTGCATCAGCCATTCTGACTGTTAAGTCCTGTCTATCTTTTGATTTCACAGGCAGATCTCTGAAAATATTTTTCTTGTTTTTCATAGTGTAACTGAGGCTTGGATGACTCCCTAATATTTGTAAAAAACATGGCAATTCTTATGCAAAAGGAGAACTAAGTTATTATTATAGGTGTCTTTCCACCTCAACTATTCTGTTTGGTGACGTTAAAAGGAGGAAAGGATAGTGGCTTTCAGACTGGTTTTATTCCAGCTTGGCTTATGGCTTCAGAACTATCAGGAATGTCAGCATCCCAGGGGGGCTGGTAGGGATCAGAAATTAATAGTGTCTAGTTAATCTGCAATGTATGAGTGGGAACTTAGAGCCCTGGGCTCTAGAAATGACCCACAGCTGTTATTCATCCAGCCATCAATCCCATGCTTTTCTTTTCATAAATGATGATTAAAAAATACTAAGGTGTGTGGCCAGCCATGGAGGTTTGAAAGGTCCTTTGGGGCCTGAGGAACTAACATGTTTTCATTCCTGTTTTGAATGCAGGAGTCATGGGGTCGAACAAAGGTCCATTTCCACCAGTGTATCTGCGCTGGAGTTGTGTCTCTGCCTTCAGTGGTTATCAGCTCTGGTCCTCCAGATTGGCCATATAGACTTCTTTGTTTCCAGATAAGTCCCTCTGATGCAGTAGGTCGAAACAGGAGGCTGACACACATTTCTGAATTACTTGGTTCCAAGGAGCAGGAATTATTCTTCAACTTCCTTCAGAGGTCTGAATTTAAGCTGGCTCAGGGAAGGAGTGGAGAAACTCTTCAATGGGTTAAACAATCAGGGTAAGACAGCTGGGTGAGAGGAGGCAGCTTTAAGGAACAGGTTGTGATACAAGTTTTAAAGGCATTTTGAGAATTACTGTGATTTAGCAGAGGTTTGACAGAATTAGACTAAACCAAATCTCAGCAATAGGTTTAATACCAGGAGTTTGCACCTGTTGAAATAAACCCCATGAAGAGAGGACCTTCCTTAAAGTTATGACATCACTACTGAAATGCATAAACATTAGTTTCGAAAGTACATATTTCTCCATTTTACATGAACAGTATTCTGCCAGTTAGCACCAAGTTTGCACAAGTAAAGCTAAATCAAAAAAAAAATCAACAAAGCAGCATAGCCAAAATGAAGATCAACGGAGCTTTAAACAGCCTATAAATCTCTTCCCTCCAATGCTCAGTTTCCATGAGCCTGTTTCTTCAGTTGGCCTTTAAGCCCAGAAGAAGAATAAACTTGCACATCCAATATACATAAATGAATAATGAAAGTGGGAAAGTTTTTTTTATTATTATTTGAGCCCCTCTCTCACATGCATCTTGTTCTATGTCTATGCAACTAATGCTAAATTAACATGAATATTACCAAGTAGAAAGTCAAGCAAGGTCAACAACACTGAGTGACAATTACCTGTTGACATTTTCTTAAGTGGTCATGTGCATGGCTCTTTGTGCCCAATTATCTTTTACTTTAGACTTTTTGATGTAATTTACTCTGTTTATTTTTTATAATGGGGGGGAAAAGATGTCCTAATTTCCTCCTCTTGATCCCTTTACACAAGTTATCAAGAAGCTTGGGCTCTTCAGACCTACTTCCTAGTGTGGCCAAAGGGCTCACAGCTGTTGCACATCTCCTAAGTGGACCCGGCACTAGAGGGCGATGGAGACATACACTTTGCCAGCGTGTCTCAACGATTTGTTAGAAAGCAAAAGCAGAGGAATAAGACATTAATTAGTAGGTTCTTGAAAGAAGAGCGTGTTACTGCTCTACCATCCCAATTACATTCTGTTCTCATACCTTCTCTCTGGCTTCTGCTTATTAAATTGCGGGCCCCTAACTCCTGTGGTAGTTCTCCACATTCCTTCCTCCCTGTTATTATCCCCTTCTGCGCTTCAGAGTTGATGCTCTGTCCTTTTGCATGTGATCTGAAACCTGTCTCCAACTCTTAATCAACTGTATTCTCCTCAGGAGAATCTTGCATCTGCATCTTGTCCCTGGCCTGCATGCAAAAAATGTAAAAGCCAAGGGATAGGAAAATAACAGGTAAGAAGGTGCTTCATCACCTGTGCTAGCGGTTAGGGCATTGAAAAAAGAAGCCTGGGTCCTGGTCTTTGCTCCCAAAGTGTCCATTCATGGACACTTTACACAAATAATTCATAAATAGGTACCAATAGCTAGGCTTTCCTATAACCTAGCTAAGTATTGTAAACACTAGACTTCAGTGTTTTGCAGCATAGCCTCTTCAGGAGGAGCGGAGGGTGTCCTTAAGTGGTTCAGCGATGGTATAAAGAGCAGGTAAAAGCAGCTTGACCTGTGGCTGAGGAAGGCTGAAGCCTGCACCTTTCACTGCCTAACTGGGTGCCGAGGTTGCTGTATGAATTGGATGGGGTCCCAGGAGAACATGGATGAGACTGTCAGCTCCTGGACTGGCAGTGAGCTCAGGGTCCTGAACTCCAGAGAAGACATCAGGATATCTCGCATGGGACCTTCCCCATCCGTTAACTCAAGACTGCTCTGCATTCACACAGGTAGTAGTGTTCACTGTTGTATGTCAGAGACAGACAGAGGAAACTGTCTTCTCTGCTGTGTGCAGGCAGCTGCAAGAAATGTGCTTGTGGTTAGGCAGCAGGAGCGGTTTGTGCCTGTGACGGGGGTGGGAAGCTGCGCCCCAGGCAGCGGGGCATGCTCTGCTGCTAGCAGGTTTCTCACTTTAAGGTTGCCAGCTTTTCTCCTTTTGTAAGCACCACATCCCATCAGAAATGTTGTGAACTGTGCTGGCGTCTGATCAGGCTGTGTGGGACTAGTCACGGGTTAAGCTGCTCTCAAGGAAAATATCTTGAGATGCATATAAGGAGAAAGACAGCTGTCACTCAGAGTCATCGGCTTCAGTCCCTACAGTTTTTATTGTCCTCCCATGGCTTTTCAAACCTAGGACTGCAAAGACTTGGAAATACATCCTGGATTTGTCACTTGATCACCTTTTTCTCTTTACAGCAGACTCAGGATTATTCCAGGGAACAAGCAGTCTGTCCATAGATCTGTCATTGCACCTGCAATATTCTTTTTCTAGTAGCAAATACGCCATACATCCCCCACAGGTGACTCCAGGCCAGAGATTGTCTTTATGCTCATAACTTCATAAAGCCACTTGAAAGAATGTGTGAGGGAAAAAATAGAATAATGAGAGGGGCGGGGAAAGAGTCCGCTCCAACCACGGTAATTTTTTAAGAAAAGCATGCTGAAAATTGCAGCTATGGACAACACCGGGTCCTGCAAATGTATGATTCATCTTGTATTTGCTTTTGATGGCTGCGTACCATACAGCGTCCCTTCACACACTCGTGTCATGTCCGCCTCTGTAAGCCTGATGGGCATGTTCTCAGTTGCCATGAAGATGAAACTCACCAGGCAAATGGCACAATGCTCCCGAGCTCAATGAAACTGTGATGTGGACAGTTCTCGAAAGCATCGATTTTTAAGTTATTAAGGTGACAAATATTTCCTCCTCCTCCAGAAAAAGCAATCTCTCGCCTCATCACTGGGAGATATGATTCGAACTGTATTTCCCTGGAAATGACATGATGACAGGAGAGTACGTGATTGAGAATGAAAAAGTATTATACAGACTCGCATTCAAATTCATTATCAGGCAGTGAGACTGATGACTCAGAGTTAGAAAAAAATGAAACAACCAAAGATCGTGTCTCAGTCAGTGCTCATAACAAACTTGAATTCCCATTTGCACAGCTCATATACATGGGAATTACATTGTACGCTTAGAATCAATTTGCATATGCTGTTTCTACTCAGTCACACAACAAATAATGTATTAGGACTGCCTTTTAATGCACTATATTATCATACAGCTTGAAATGCTGTCTTCTGAGAATGTGCTTTTCAAAGAGTGTGTGCATGCATGTGTGTATGTTCCCACTTGCTCATTCCTTCACTGTTTCTGTTAGAGTAAGGAGATCGTCTACCTGGGGGACCAGATTAAAAGAGATCAATTTGGGAATCTAGTAGTTTGGTAAAAGTAGCAGATAGATAGGCATACTTTAAACTGAAGTTTTAAATCCCTTCTTTGGCACTGGAGAATTATCTAATATGCAAGCAGATTTCAGAATCTGGGCCAGAGTCCCTCCCAAGGCACGCTCATGTGGTCTCCATCTGGCCTCATCATCCAAAGACATCAGGCCCTTCATTAACTGCAGAACTATGATCTCAGAGTCAATCAGCCCAAGTGGACCTGCTTTGACAATGTAGTGCTTTTGCCATGATGATTCACTAGTTCTGCAGTTTGCTAAGTACCAAACAATCCCAGAATATGCTGCATCATTAGCTGATTTTTTGGATCACTGATAGCAAAAAAAAAACCTGACAAAAATGTTTTCACTATGTTTTCAGTGATCGAAAAAGTAAAAAACAACCCCCCCATAACTCAATAACTAAGCATCAATTCAACAGATTAAGCCAAGCAATACTACATTTTGAATTTCAACCTTTCTCTTGCCATATTGTTTGGTGGAAAACTGGGGTGTCGTGGAGGGGGAGAAGATCAACACCTTTACCTTCCTTGCTCTTCAGCTATTTTCAGTAGCCGTTTTTTCTTTCTTTCCTGCAGAGTGCTTGGACAAATATTGGCTGATGTGCCTGAGGAGAGGCTGTGCAAGCTGTGTGGACCTTTTGAGCTGTGAGAAGCTGAATAAGTGATGGAGGTGTCTCTCATTGTCTTTCTGTGCAAGTGCTCCTGATGCTACCCCTTCAGTGATGGTCTTCCCAGGACTGTGCTGTTATCTTATTCCCTTCGCTTTCCTCCCCTTCCTGGGGATGGCACATTACACAGACACTCACACATCGTGTCTTGCACCGTATTCCCTTCTTGCTGTGTACCAGGCTTTCCAGGTGGCTCAGAGGTAAATTAAAGTAAACTAAAATTCAGATATGCAAACTAAACAATGCCAGGACCTGTTTTCTAGCCTAAAGGCCAACAGGTTGTTCTGGCCACGTCCATGCTATTTAAATGTCTTCATGTATGAAACAATATGCACGATATGCAGCTATCCATTGAGAACGATGCCTGGCCCACGCTAACTCCTGAACTCTACCTGGCTGAGCTAAGCCAAAAATCACACCAGGGAACATGCTTGTGGGCAGTTAAATGCCTTTCTGATGCTCTTTAAATTTACCAGACATAGACTGAGGATCAATTTTTGATTTGTTCACTGCTACTTTTCATTTGGTTTTCATTAACACCATTAGGTTATGCAGAGAGAAATAATGGCCAGAAGTGGTCTGCCGATTTTACTCTCTACACATGCCTAAGCAGTCTGCAGGCTTCAGCTAGACCTGTGTTTCCTCCTCCTTTTTCTTGGTCACGCTGGCAGTTAATTTGACCAGTTTGGAGCTTGAATATATGTTCCTTGTCACTGACTGTTAAATAGCATTGGACTGGGTATGCATCCTACAATTTATTCCATCATCCGTGAGTTAGTAGTGATCAAAAGTGACTTTTGCTAAAAGAAGTGATGGTTTCCATTAAGATTGTATTATACTAGTGTTTACAAGACACAAACTTGAGATAGCATCTCTTCTTGGCTTTGTTTGAGTGGTTTTGAAGACTTTAACTGTCTTT
Organism: Gavia stellata; assembly: GCF_030936135.1. Classification (NCBI taxonomy): domain Eukaryota; kingdom Metazoa; phylum Chordata; class Aves; order Gaviiformes; family Gaviidae; genus Gavia; species Gavia stellata. The sequence continues at coordinate 97,702,327 of NC_082595.1, forward strand.
AGACATTTGAGGAATGCTTGAAAAAAAGCAAAAAGCACCACATCAAGGAAGAAGAGAAAACTCGGTTGTTCTGAAGTTCACAATGGACACTGGTATCTTTGAATAACTAGCAGACACTTCAAGAAAGCACCTGACTGTGGTCATTTAAATAATAATATTTTATTGCATCTTCTACAATCTGTAAATCAAGAACAGGCTTGCAAAGTAAATACCATGTGGTTTTACTGAGAACATGGATGTCACAGTTTAAATCCTCAAATGTTCTTTTGCATATTATTTAAATAATTTATATTAGCCTGGGTACTCCCAAGGCATACAGGGAATACCAGCTATCCTAGACACACTAGAATTACAACCTTATTGCAAAATCTGTCTGCAGTTAAGGTCTCACCTTGAAAGACAGCTAAGAGTCCTGAACTTCGGTTACTTAAGGGCATCACTTCTTAAAATGGTAATTCATCATTAAGTGACTTGAACAGAGCACAATCTACTTACTGTGTATGTCAACCAGTTCCCTACTGTAATGTCATCTCATTGCTTATATTCTTTCCATAGGAAGCATGTTAGGTTATTTCTGCATTACATAATGCTTAATTCTGGAACAATAAGGAATTAACCTTAAACATTATTCCACAGGTAAAGAACTGCAGAATTAAGTTACATTATCTGCTACTTGGTTGCACTAAATGCCACAATATACAATAGCAGAATAATCTTCAGAAGGAGGGCATGCATGGATAACACTTCAAAATATCAGATGACATATGCTAACTGTAGAGTCCATACTCTCCTCATTTCCTCTTGTGTACTGGTTGCTATTTATGTGGAATTTTCATATCATAGTGGCACATACTACTCCTGACTATTAAGGAATAAATAAATAAATAAATAAATAAATTAACAAACTTATTAATTAATAAATTAATAAACTTATTTATTAATAAATAAATAAATAAATAAAATCCATTTTAATGCACTGAAGAAAAACTTACATGGGAAATAGCCTGTTGATTCTGTATATAGTATTTTCTTTCCCACAGACTGAAGCATATGGGGTTTAACAGCTACACTAGGAACAACACATCCATACTGCACATATGGCACAATGATGTGAGCAACACAGAGCTAGGACACCATCAAGGAAGATGAAGAGCGGTTTCATTTAAACATGAACACATAGAGACGTGAACAGCAGGGCTGAAATATAAGATGTTTCGATAGAAACTTGTGTGAGAAGGCATCATCTTTGCTAGCCCTCACTGCTTTAAATGGAAGATGAGGAGCAAGAGCACTGGTGGACCTTGTGTTGATGCTGACCAGGAAAATTCCTGCTCCTGACGAACTGGCGATAAAGCACAAAAGAGGATGCAAAACAAGTCCCACTCTGAATGTCGCTGCAATTACTGCTTTAACAAGATGTTGAATTCAGGCCTGCAATTCTGGCAACAGTGCAGAAAGAGAGCACCTAGTCTTCAGACCTGCTGCTAATCTGCTGAATAAGCTTGGAGAAGTTGTGTAAAGGTGGAATTTCATCTACCTCTGTTCTCTTGTCCCATGCAAGAACAGGGCCATCAGATGAAGCCATGCAAAGACAAGTTCTGAAGGAACAAAAAGCAGTGGTTCGTCATGCACCAGGTATTTGAGAAAGTTCTAGATGTTTAAAATGTGCATAGGTGTAAGGGAGGACTGAACAAACTAATGGAAGAGAAATTACTTGAAAATACATATAAATGCTCATGCTGAAGACATTTATTGAAAGTGAAAAATGAGACTGGTTTTGCACTTGTATGAGCAACAGGAAGATGTCAGATGTGTCTGGAGAGTGAGAGAGGGGAAGAAATGAGGCAAGGAGGACTGTTGTGCCCCCTGGGAGGGCGTGGGAAACCAAAGCCCTATGTTTGGGGGAGTGCAACGGTCCTCACTGACACCTCCACAGTTCATAGAACTGATTGGTTGCAAGGAGGTCTGAAACATAGCCTTAGGAGTGGGCCAGTGCATGCAATCATCCACCACATCTCTCACACACTTCTTGAATACGTATGGTTTTAACCAATACTTCTTTGGGAATTCTGCTAAATTGGTCGGTGGGCCATGTAAAGCAGAAATCGATTACATGTCTGCTGTAGAATTCTCAGAATGGGTAAGTCTTACGAATGCTTCAGATGCCTGCTTTTGAGTGGGACTCCGATTCTGCCTCCCTTTCTTAGGCTATAATTCTATAAACTTAATTTCACATCTGCTGTTTCTAAGAAGTGAATGCACTAGGACAGCTGGACGTTGTATTTTTGAGCCTATGTATTTGAGTACAAGAAGACAAATTTGGGGACCAAATGGTAGATTTTTCAAAAATGCAGTTTCATATGAACGAAAACTATTAATGAATTTGAACTAAGTAAAAACTGTGGCTGTTCTGCCTCTTTTTTTATGCAAAAAAAGTGAAATACTAGGAATAGCCAGCTGTTTTAACACTTAAAAAAAAAACAAACAAAAAAGCCAACCAAAAATCTTTTGATTCTTCCTTTAAAAAATGAAATAAATTAACTCATCTTTTTCCAAAAAATCTCATTCTGCCAATATCTCCTTTGCACCCACGCAGCTGATGAAATGTAATGTGCTGAATACCTTAAATAGTGTTAACTTAAGTATCCAGGTCACATGAAATGTACCTGCAATTTTTTTTTTCTCCTACAGGCATGCATATGCAAAGGAAAAGAATTTGATTTATTTAATTTGGCCCAGAAAACTTCTTGGAAGACTGATAACTTTTAATGGAAAGCTCAAGATCTCTCAGATTTCGCCTCACATAACTGTGGATTGTCAGTATAAAGGTAGTTAAGGTCAATGCTTAATGACCATACTGATTCATCACCAAATCCTTGTTTACCTGTCCTTAGAAGGAGATTATGTCTGCTTTTTTTGGCAAGTTGTGCCACTTTAACACAGGTTTTAATTTCATCCTAAAAATTTGCCCCACTCCCTAATGATCTATTTATCAGAAATCAGTGGACTAATATAAGTCTGTGGGAGATGAGATGAAGATCTGTGGAGACAGCTTTCATCCCATTTTACTCCTTTTATGGGGCCTCAGCTTCTTTTATAATAGTTCACTATTTAATAGCCACTGTCACTTTAGCCTGGAAGTTCAAAAGACCTATAAATTGCTTGACACAGCTTATCTGTCATGGAGCAGGAGTGCTACAATAAAATATGATAATAAATTAATAATCAATAATAGCTGACAAGGTTCCTTCTTGCTCTCCCCTGTGAGAGAGCCTGAGAAGTTGGGCCACAGGAGGGTTTGTGTCTAACATCAGACGACTGCGAGGCAGAGCTGGAGTTTTTGAGTTCTATCCTGAAATGTTACTGCAAAGACATTTTTCATAGCTCAAGCTGTTATTTCATAGACGTAACTTCTCTGCAGTTAGATTCAGATTCAAATCAGAAGACCTAGAAAGGTGAGAACTTCTCTCTTTTTTTAATATCGGCTGTTAACTTTGGAACCTGGTTACAACTGTTGGAACACCAAAGACATTATTACTTTAATTGACATGACTTTTAGCCAATCTGCAGACAATTAGTAACTTTTTTATGTGTGATGGTGTCTTTTTCCTAAGGAGGAAATAAAAAGACATCTGAGCACATTCTCTTTTAATCTCCCCCAGGTGTGGAATAGGTTAGAGATTTTTCCCACTTACAACTGCCTTCCATTTTGTGTCTGAGTATAGAAAGTGTCCAGTCTTGATTGTGGTCTCAGGATTGAATGATGCTACTGAAGTGAGTCAAGGGCTTTTTCTGTATGCACAAGAAAAAGCAGCTTGAATTACTTTGTGCCTACCCCTTCCTATCCCAGGGCTGTCTCAAGGTCAGCCTGGGAGGCTGGGAAAGGTTAGCAGTCTAATATGACAGAAACAGAATGGATACCCAACACTTCTTTGGATATGTGAGTTAGAATCAATCTGTCTTTATCACTGAAGCATCTAGCACTGTATTAAGTAGTGTGACAAGTATCTGTCACATAGACTTCATTTCCTTTCTGTTTGATTTGTTTTGCACTCAGAAGTGCCTAAACTTTACTAACTAAACAGCCTCAGAAGATTTCCTATTCTACTTCCTTTTTTCTCAAAGAGCTATAGACATTCTGGGTACTGCATGCCTGCCTGCCAGGGCTGCCACCATCATCTCTCTGAATGATAAATACCGCTGTTTTCCAGCAGGTATGGGGGCAGCACTTTGAGTCTTAAGGGGTGGGACAAAGGGTTATGAAGCATCAACTAGCTAACAGAGATCTTCAGCACTGTCTCTGCCTCTTTCAAGCTCCCATAGCTGCCTTATGCCAAAGAAGTGGCATAAGACTTTTCCTTTTCTTTAGTGTTGTGCTTCACAAGGTCTGAGAGATTCCCATGGCTGAATTCAAGCACATCCCAGGAAGAACTGGATCACAGAACGGCTCTGTGGAAATGTTTTGCTGCAAGATTTGAAATATCTTATTTACTGCCTTAGAAACAGGGATTAACAACATTCTTCTTTCATGAAAATTTGTCTGAATGACAAAGCGGGCACTGAACAATGTCATTTGGATATTTCCTTCACAGTGCTCAGATTTCCAGCAAAATCAGTGAAAGCCTCCTGTATAGGTGGGTGCTACATGGTTTGCATGGAGTCCCAATCTATTGGTCTGACCTATGAGAGGTGTCCTAAACCAGATGATTTCAGTTGTTGCTGCTAATAAATGGGGGCTGCAAACCTGACAAAAGTGATGCTCATGGCTACAAGTGGGATTAAAGCTGAGACAAGCTTGGAGGTGTGTTTGGTGCGGAGAGCAGTTTATGGTGGGTGGTAGAACATACAGATGATTTTAAAAAAAAGAACTGTTGTTTGCATTTGTGCCTCCTATATTACAAACAGAAATTCTTCAGTCTTGTGAGAATCTTTTGAAAAGTCAAAAGCAGCATACAGAATATGTTAGAAGTGAGTTTGACTCTGAAGGTTTAAGAAATGATGACACCATGGGTCCCTAAATGTAAGCAGTGCTGATTTTCTCTGCCTTGAATTACTTATTCAATTAAAATGTTAGTTTGCATGATACAGTTTGTTCAAGTAATTTTCTCTGAGTTAAGAAAATCTTCAGCTTTATTATAATAATTAATTCAAAGAAAAGACTTATTATTTTGTTGAACATGTTCATCTATGTTGGGAATACTTAATAAGTTATTAATTAATATCACTGCTATTAAGAAGACATTGATGTTATCAGATCGCCGTACATAGGTTTCTGCTGGAAACATTGCATGTTCGTAGAGAGGTGGAAGGAATTGCAGACGACCTGTGGTGCTCCTCAGCTCTAGCAAATCAAGGTGTGGACCTTGCTGCCCTATCCAAACAGGTGCCCAATGAAATACTGAGTTCCAAACAGAATACTGCAGATTCCCCACATGTAGAGAGCTGGATGCTTTAAACACCTCTAGAGAGAGCGAGAACCTCTGTGCTTGTTCAGGCATCTAAGACAAGACCCAAGCTAATAAACTGGGCAGAGCAAGAGCCTGTTCTCCAGCTCTGGGGCCACGTAGCACAAAGTAGCCGTGCTCATGTCTTTAAAGTCTCTCACTCCTTTCCCCCCTCCCTGCTGAAATAACACCTCAATTACTGGAAGGGTCCCTGGTGCATGCCAGTGCCTGAACCATGTCTGGAAGACCACTGACTGGCTGAAAACATGCCAGAGTCATGCCAACAAACAAGAAGTGTGGATGGCTGGATTCCATCGTTCATGCCCATGCCCTAGCACTGCTTTGTTTACATCCATAGCTTGCATTAGGAAGACTATATCCCACCTGAGATTAATAAAATGCATCTCACCTCTCCAAAGCCAATGTGCAATAAATTATAAGTCACAGAGTGCTACATTTGCTTTGTAACTTCAGAAAGTTAGAACAGTGGTTGTACATACTGCAGCTGCACTGGTTGCTGAGCACAACAACCCCAAGGAAGTGACAGTTTGAGGATGCTGCTGCTCCAACAGGGCAGGAAGAGCACACTCGAGCTTTCTTTGGTGCCCTAGTTTTCCCACAAGTGACTCTGAGACTTATCACATGTTGCTTCTCTGCTTGGTTTAAACTTCACTATAAATTATGAGGCATTATGAAGCCTCATTCTGCTCTTTTTAATTTCACCTGATCCATTTTTTCTTCCGTCTGTCCTGCTAATAAAATCCCCAATAACCCTTGTGAATTTTTTAAAAAAGAAACAAATGAAATATACTGGCTTATTTATGGTCATTGACTCTCTGTGCTAGTCCATTGCCATTCCTTGCCAGGTTGTGTGTGAATTAAACTGTACACTCCTCAAGACCAGTATATTTAGATGGCTACTCACCCTGCGCAGAGCTTACAGCTGCATTGTTAGAGTCTGGGTTGAAGCCACACAGAATCTGGCCCTAAACACTGTTTTAGAGTGAAAGATGATGTTTGGAGAGCAACACTGAGACATTAGACTGCCTTCTATATATCCAAAACCCAGTTTTACAAACTACAGAAACTTTTATTATTTGAAATTACTCCAGCCAAGAGCTACATTATTGATGACATAACTTCAACACAGACAGTGGCTTGAACATTCCCAGCTGGAATTCCTACTCCCAGCAGTCAGACATGAAGCTTATATAAAGATGATAATCACCTCCTGACTGCCTACTTTCCCTGCCCACTTAGTAAAGTATGTCCCTGCAGGGCCTGAGCTAAAACCCATGTGAAGTTTATGGGACACTTTGTACCGATGCCTGTGAATCTTGCATCACTTCAGAGGTTTTTTTTATCCCAGGCAATCTTAAAGCATATTTTATAACTAATCATCAAGAGCTTTCACCTACAGCTACAGCTGGGATCAGAGAAGTAGCCAAATAACCACAATGACATACTTTGTACCACTGACTATAAGTACTGCTTTGGCCATAGGTCATGACTCATTTGAGTCGTGTGAAACCTGCCACAGTGTGTAAAGTTTACCACAAGTAAGAGGACCTCAGGTTTTTAAGTTTTTGGCTAGCAGGCTGTGGCCACTCCCACAGTGAGTTCCACGGCAACCAGTGGAACCTTGGAAATCTCAGTGTCCAAGTCAGCTCTTCCAGGAATCAAACAAATTGTTCCAGGGAGTCTAAGTATTTGACCGTGAAACAAGTCCCACTCTCCACTTAACTGAGGCTAGACGCTCAGATTGTTTGTACCTTTTGACTACGTTCCACATAATAGGCCATAATAAGCAGCCAGCTTACTGCTTTGAAAAAATTTCCTTCTGAAGTCTGCCTGTGTTCTGGGATGCTCTTTATGCAGTCCCTTTATGGCAAAACAGTGACACAGGAGAATACGGCCCTGCAAAATATAAGTCAAATGAATTACATCCAGATTGCCTAATGCCTTTGAGAAGTCACTGTGGAGGAAATCATGTATTTATGGCTAGTGTGAGAGACTGTAAAGGAAAACACATTGCTCATGTTGTTTTTACATGCTGTCTATCATATTGCGTGACAATCTTTAATATAAGAAAAAATATGAAAATTTTCCTTTAGTCACAGCAGCCTTCATTCATCCTGCCTAACTTCCAGCAGCCAGCTGAAGTACTCAGGAAAATGTCTTAATCATGGCATGCCTGTTTATGCATCATGGTATTATGTCCGGTATGTATCATGGCATATTTGTTTTAGGGTTGAATTGTATATCAGTGCTGGACAACCATGAAAGGATGAAGAGACAAACATTTCAAAACGTAATCCCCAGTACAAGAAAGACATGCACCTGTGGGAGTGGGTCCAGAGGAGGGCCATGAAAATGGTCAGAGGACTGGAACACCTCTCCTATGAAGAAAGGATGAGAGAGTAGGCATTGTTAACTGAGAGAAGAGAAGGATCTGGGAAGACCTTACTGCAGCCTTTCAATACTTAAAGGGGGCTTACAAAAAAGATGGAGAAAAACTTTTTACCAGAGCCTGTAGCGACAGAACAAAGGGCAATGGTTTAAACTGAAAGAGGGTAGATTTAGATTAGGTATAAGGAAGAAATTTTTAACAATGAGGGTGGTGAGACACTGTAACAGATTGCCCAGAGAAGCTGTGGATGCCCCATCCCCGGAAATGTTCAAGGTCATGTTGGATGGGGCTTTGAGCAATGCCCATGGCAGGGGGGTTGGACTAGATGATTTTAAAGGCCCCTTCCAACCCAAATCATTCTGTGATTCTATAAAATGTACACTGCTTAACGGAAATTACTATGCTGCTGCTGATACATACTGTATGAGTTTATATCCCATCCTTTCCCTTATCTTTTCATGTTCTTTGTTTCGTTCAGTATATTTGAGATGCTTTCTGTTAGGTCTTGTTTGTATAGCAGTTAGTGCAGTGAGGCCAATTCTGAGTAAGACTCAAAAATGTTATCACAGTCATTTTCGGGTCAGACAAGATTTTGAAGTAGTAACTCTTGACTCTGTCTGGAACTGTGCGACCAAAGTTCTTGTCCTTAGTAGAAAGTCTGCAGTCACTGGCCAGCTATGAACATTTCAGTCATACTGGACGAATTTCATCTCACCTAGTCTAGGGCCATGTTGTAATTATAAGTACATCATCTAAGCGTGTTATGTAAACTACATCTATTCCAGTAACTAAAATGAGACAGGCCCATTCTTTTGTCAGTATTGGGAAGAGTTCCTGGCTAGCTCCTGAAATATGTCCAGACTTTGTTTTGGAGAGTGCTAGTTGACCCAGGTCAAAACTACACCAGGGACCATGCTAACAATTAAGCAGTATGGATAATTACATGGCAGAGATTGGCCTTTTACACTAGCCTTAATAACTTTATCAATTAAAACATAACCATAGGCATTGGAGAGAGATGAATGTTTCCAGAGGTTAATTCATTTCACCCATTGATAACCATCTACAATAGATGGGATTAATCTGTTGTTGGAGGTACCTGTGTTGACTGGAGTGAGGCCCTATAAGTGCATTGAAGGAGCTTAAAAGTCCAGTTTAACATAGAAACTTAGACTTCTGCCCATTGTTTCCCATGTATAGATGGAGTATTTAGTGCCATCTGCTAAAGTTTGACAAATATGGCACACAACCAGTGTAGTTCCAGACCCTTCTGCAGCAGCATCTGCCAGACAAGCAACCAATCTCCGATGGCTCTTGATGTCTATTTTGGACAAGGGACTAGTGCTTCTCACATAAACATCAGTTACGGCATGAGATGAGGTCTGTACTCGGTAGCAGCCATATAGTAAACATAGGCACAACACAGAGAGATGGAGAGTAGTGGAAAGGGAGTAATATCAAGAAAACAAGAGGCATAAGTTAGATTCAGGCTTCCAATGTGATATTGCAATATGCTAACTGAAAAATTGCAGAATTGGTTTGAAGTGATGGAGACTGGGACTGCATGATTGCCTAGAAGTGGGTGTGCATGCAAAAGTTTACTTTTTTAGTGTAAATGTGCTTTATTTCACTTCTGTTGAGTTGCATGTGGATATCTGCATTGTATAATTTACTCATGTGTTTTGCATTCCTCAGTGATATCAAATAAATTCTTTGGTCAACTTTTATAAACACTGCTTAAATCATAAATGAATCAGACATCTCAGATGGCCATTAAGCTTGTGCCTGTGGAAATATGAATGTTTTATATTTGCTGGCATGTGGAAAAGGTCATTATTTATTCTTCCTAGCCAACTAGATGTATGAAATTTTACTTGCTGGAATGATTCCTTGGCATTTCCTAACATCATGGAACATGCTAAGTACTTCTTTTTTTAACAGAAGACAAAAAGGGAATATGACTATGTTGCAAATGTTAGTTGGAAACAATTTGAAATAGAGAACAAAATGTCCATGTTTATCCAGGAAAGGTAGATGGAAACTTGGAACCATAAAGGTATTTTCAACTGAAGGAGGTCTGCACAAGCCATTAAGCACTACTGCATCACTTTCTCAAAAGTTTGGGGCCTCATCCTCTTCCTCTGGAAATTAATGGCAAAACTCCCATTAGCTTCAATGGGAATAGAGTCAGGTCCTAAGTCCAAAACTCTTCTCCTCCTCAGGTATTTAAAAAGATCTAAATGATTAAAGAACTGCTTTTAATCCCTCTGAAACTGATTTTAATATAAGTAGGAGGTTAAAGAGCTGTTTTCCATGAAGCTGACTTCAGTGGGCAGATTTGTTGATACACTTAAAAACTGAGATTCATTTTGTCCATGGCTATCCAGGGAATAAAGGATTCCTTGAGAATCATATTTTAGATGAAACCTTTTTGAATTTGGTGCTTTCTGCTTGTGAGTAGGTGAACATCATGGCAAACAGCCAGAAAAAATGCTGGAAGCCTTGAGAGCCACAACATCCGCTACTGAATCCTTCACTGGGTATAGTTAGGAGTGGTCTCACTGAAGGAGAAGACTTCCTATTCCAGAAGAAGGGCCTCTGTAGTAATAAATCTTAATATAGTGGCAGGATCTTGGGAACTGGTTCGGATTTTAGCTGGGTTGAATTGCCTTCTGTAGAAGCCTTTTATTTTCCATTGAGGAGGTAGAGATCCTGGAGGGATGATAGCCTTAATTTAGCTCTTGTTAAGAGCTCAGCGTTTGGTGGAATAAATTAATATATTAGCATCATCTGAGAAATGAAAAAAAAAGTGAGGAATTATATTTACTGGAGTAAATATAACATGATTTCTTCATCCATCTCATAAATGACCTTCAGACTCTTCTCTTTCCCAGCCTCCTGCTGCTTTTCCCTGTGTGCTTGAGACTCAGGTGGCATGCAGCAATCCAGGTATGGGTGTGATAGTCTGTTTCTGGGATATGAGCTATCCCAGGCCAAGTGCACACCTAGCACAGGAGAGATAACAGTGCTGTACTGCATCTGAGGTGTATGCCAGCTCTTGTGGTTCTTTTGAAAGTGGTGTCTTGTGTATTCCACTGACTGGCAGCATCTGGTGCATTAGGTAGGCTGTTTTGGTGGGAAAAAGGCCACAGTGTTACACCACAGCCTGGCAGGAGATAATTTATAAAATATATAGCTGAAGAGGAAAGAAAAAAAAAAGTGCTTTTTAAAATTCTATACTTTTCTAAGCATGGAGGGTGTCAGGCTGGGATTTATAGTTTAAGACCAGAAAGAATGCCTAGGAACTTCTTACTTGGCTTCCTTAATAACAGCCTGAAGGACCACACAGGAATTTCTTCGTCCGTCTCATACCTTAAAGAAGAGATATTTATTCTTAATTAAATACAGAAAGTCTGAATTATTTTGATAGGGCAATTCTATTCCCTGAGTGCATACCTTAACAATGTCTACTAAGAGGTAAAAACAAAGACATGGGAATGTGATTCTTGATCTTGTTTTTGAATTGGCATAATTTTTGCCTTTCTACTTAGAAATCTGACTGTGCACTTCCTTAGATATTTCTATAACAAAATCTTGGTGTTAGTTGTAATACTCTTCTACAGCCAAGCTATTAACAGCCCAGGTAAATAGGAACTTTGATGTTCCTATAATGAGGACAGCAAAATTAATTAGTCTGTTCAAAAACTCATTTTAAACTTGCAAAGATTTGAGAGTATTATTAAAGTACTTATGAGAATGCTATTATAAAAGTTAAATAGTGGAAAAATATGCATTTCATTTTGAAATGGTGAGAGAATTAATTATATGTGAAAACACATTGCTCTTTGTGTGTGTTTAGTCAAAGGATAACCTTAAGTACTCCTCTGAGACATTTTTGTTATGTTCTTGTGTCTGATATACCTATTATTTTTCAACATCTGATATGAACATTAAGTTATATAACTTTTACATGCTTTTACTGTATATAACCCAAGTTACATAAATTCCAGGCCTTCTGACTGTTTGCAATCTTTAAAATGTAATGAGCTGAAAGATTAGCTTTGAGCCCCGGGGCCAGATTGATGTTTTGCTTAACCATTCAGCTGAGAACAGCTTTTAGAGGGATAACTCATGCTGCATCACATCAATAATAAAACTAAAGACCTAGATCCAAGCAGCTATGAATGGGAATTAAGTCTCTCAGAATGTTATAAACTTAAATGAAACAAGTCTTAAACAGAAGGCAGCTGCAGGCGCTGGATCTAAACTGCATTAAGATGACATAATATTCTTTTGGAAACAATAAGGCTTCCATTGACATGTTCTAGAAGACAATCCCTCAATGGAAACGAATAACTAAATTAACATACTGTGATGAAATATGACTCATGCTGAAATACAATTCTCAGTGGGGTTGCAGCATCTGAGAAACATATTCATAAGTAAGACTGTCAAAGTGAATGCTCAGTTTCAGGGATATTCTCTGATTAGCTACCATTCAGAGAAATACAGAGGAAAGAGTAAGATTTTCCACTGATGGTAGGGGAAGTAGGACAGGGAGAACAGGAGAAGGCTTTTATTAAACACATGTGTTTTTATTGAAGATACTGCTTTTATTGAAGATGTTTCTGTTGTATTTGCTTGTCCCAAACTGATAATACTGGTCCTCTCTTCTTACCAGTACAGACTCTTCAGATTCTTTTAAGCCTCTTGGTGTGATAATTCCTGTTGGTATTGCTGCATGAGATGTCACTGACGTGTTAACTGCCACTCCTTCAGTCTCTCAGTTTTGCCTTTAATATGCATTGCTTTGTGTCAGTGTAGTGATATTGTTGCATGGGAAGGAGGAGCTGTCTTGAGCAAACAAAATTTTGAAGGCAAAGATCTGTTTTATGGGGGACCAACTCTGGCTGGTTGCATTCAGGGCATGCCTGTGAAATACTTAAACGTGATAGAGGGAAGATTGTCTCATTTCTATAATGCATTTTGGGCTTGGGAGCACATGACAATAGAGGCATCGTGATGCAGAGGTCTGCCAAGACAAAGCCACTTCCAGGCCTGTGCTGAAGAGGAACGTTAGGTGCCTGGGAAGTCTTAGTGTTAAAATCTGAGGTGAGTAGGATTCACATCTTCCTAGTTAGGCAACAGAAGAGAAAGTGAGGTTTTGGGGGTTTTACTTTTGTTTTTGTTTTTAAGGAAATCTTGGGGAAGAGAGCACAGGATACCTCATGCTATATCATGCCCAACACCAGTGTTTGCAACTATTGCATTTAGAAAGGATATAAATTCCTGACCTGCCAGGCCTTTGCTGATCGCAGGGGATGTTGTATGGACATAATGATAGCATTCACAACCTAAATACGTGAAACTCTTGTTCTCCAGAGTGTACCATGATCTGTTACAGACAGGTTGATACTCTTGTTCCTCAGAAGACAAAATCTTGTTGTTGTTAGGGTGCCTTTCTGCACTGTGAACTCCTGTCTTCTGTCTTTTTCTCCCTCAATCACCCGGTTTAGCTAGTCAGTGACCTGCCTATGGCAACTTCATTTAGGTGCTTAATTTTTGCATGGAGAATTCACGTGTCTTTTGTTGACCATGACACAGCATGCACTCATGGACAGGACCAAAGTCAGCATACCCAATCTGGCCACAACTTTGTATACTGTTGAACCTTCTATAGCGTGTGCAAGTACTTGGCAAACACTATCTACCACTAATTGAGCAGGATGACTGGGTCCTACCAGGGCATCTTGGTGCAGCCAGCTCTGCTGTAAGCAGGTGGCCTCATTCCCAGGATCACAATTAGTACAGGGAGACATCATGACTTACAGATGGTTGAGAGCTTCTGTAAATACAACAGCAAAAGGAAGCCTAAGAAAATATGGGCACACTGCTCAATAGGATAAAAGACATGGAAAAGGCCATGGTACTCAATGCTTATTGCTTTATGGCCTCATGCCTTCCAGGCCCCTGAGTTTAGCAATGAAGTGTGAGGTTTTGAAGTACAGTCCACAGAGGAGAAGGGTTGAATAAGGAGCATGTAAACAAATTGGATGTACACCTGTCCATGCAGCAAGAAGGGATATATCCAAGCGTGCTGAGGGAGCTGGCCTGATGTCATTGAAAGGTTGCTCTCTGTCATCATGAGAAGACTGTGATGATTAGAGGAGGCTGCTCATGACTGTCACATCTAACCAAGCATAATCTTGAGAAGTATAGTCTGGACAATCTGTCAGTGACTTCACAGATGATACTTGACTGGGAAAAGTGGTCAATATGTTGTACGGTGGAGCAGCTTTTCAGAGTGACCTTTACAGGCTGTAAACCAAAATGTGTGCTGCTTGTACAGGGGGAAAACAAGAAAAAAACAGCAATCAAATCAACACAATGACAATGTATCCTTCAATTCTTCCTTGGTTCTGTCTGTATATGGATGCTGTACATAACCTCTATAGAGGTTGTAAATTAAGAGTCTAGTCTGTACTGTGGCAATAAACAGACTTTAAGCTGTTTTCAAATATACTAATGTTTGCACATCATCATTCAGGAAAGTAGTCACCAAGCTAATGCCCTAATCCCTGCATTAACTTTCCTTCTGAATTACTACTGGCCTTGATGGCCTACTCCACATGTCATTTAGTAACATGCACTATTTCACTGAAACGACAAATTTTGCTTTAGATTCTTGTGGAAAAATACATCTTCCAGTACTATCTATGCATTATATTCAAGGCATCAAAGAAGGTATTTCTACACACATATCAACAGTGTACCAGGGAGCACAGCCAACATCCTTAGATAAGGAGTACTGTTTGTGGTCTGGTTTGTTAGAGCAAATGGAGTTACCAATGCTAAAATGTGAAGTGAGACAGCAACAAGATTTTCATTTTATATTCACAAAATACACTGCTGCAGAGGGCTGAAACTTGGTTTCTGCTGTTCTGTGTGATTTCTTTATTTTTTTTTTTTTAATTCTTACTGGAAATAGTGTGAAAACTGCAGCTGGCATAAACAGTGTCTTGAACAAACACCACAAGAATATTTTCAGTAGGAGAACAATGAGGTGTCAAGTACAGCTGTGCTTTATATTCAGGTCTGCATAAAACTGAACCAAATTTACTTTCCCTCAATACCCTTGGAAGTGAATATAAGGGAAAATTCATATGCTATCTTGAATGCAAATCAGATTTGAATGCATGCTATAAATGAAGGGCAGAAAAGTAGTTCGTTCTTTGCAGATCTATTGCCTTCCGGTCTAGAGAATATCATACGTGAGGCCCAGGAATTCTTCTGAACTATGGGAGGTACTATAATTATTTCCTAAGAAGTTTATTAATACAATCACATCACCTTCCCCTTCAATTTACAATGGATACCATTTAGAAAACCACTATTAACAACAATTATGATCATTTGGTTAATAGCATTTGCTGCCATTTATCAAATATTTCAGTCCATGAAAGAATCAGCCAAAGAAAAACAAAACCCATAAAATCCTGATTTGAGAATACTTCAAAACACACAAAGCAGACTTGATTATACTAAGAATGCTGCAACTGCGACAACATTTCTTGTAATTCTTCCACAGATTTTTCTTCCGTCTCTGGATTTTAACATCAACAAATTTTGCGAAGATAAAATGAAGCATTTGGTATGCCGACCAAACTCTGCAGCTGTTGAAAAAAAACACAAAATCACTGTTGATCTTTGCATGCAAATGCCTGCATTCCCAGTTCCTCATAACTATATTTGGTAGGTTAGTGCTTTGTAAGTAGTGAACTGTTAAAGGTTTTACTTTGACTGGAATTAAAGCTGCAACATATAACTGCTTGTTATAAAACTGAAGTAGGCTAAATTGCATCTTTCAGCTATATTTCAGCATATGGCTGTTTGCAGCATGGTAGAAAGCAATTTAAGCTGTCATTACTCTTCAGCTCTAGGTCACTGGCTCAAAGATGACCTAATCAGTAAAGACTGTGAGTCATTTCCATCTGATGGATGTTTAGTAGCCTGTGTAAAATGCACTGGTAGACACAGTGAAGTTTATTGGGAAAAGGTGCCCACATCAAAAAATCCAATAGTACAAGTCAGCAGATCTGCTTCTACTTTTAGAAGGAAGAAAGAACTGAATAGGTCTGGAGGCAATTGTGTGTTTATCACATGAAAACTCACCAGATTAACACTATGTAAGATGGAAGCGCAACTTCTTGAGTCTGGGTGATTGATATGGACTTACAAGATCCAAATCTTATTACTGTTTCCATCACTGACCTATGATGAAGAACAAGTCATTTCAATGCTGTTTTCCATCTAACCCTAAATATTTGACTTATCTAGAGAACAAGTTCTTCAAGACAGACAATTTGATTTCTACATGTTCTTGGGCTCAGATACTGTGTAAGATTTGAATGTAAAACATCTATGTAACACAATCATGGGAGATAATCTAATATTGACATTTTACTTGGCAAGAAAAATAACTATGTACTTCAACTCCTTGCTCAGAATCTTGTAATTTTCACACCTTCTTTACTGATAAACTTTAATTATAAATAAACCAATATTAGATTTTCTACCACCATATACCATTAGAATCTCTGCATTTATCATGTATTGCAGTTGAATTTGCAATGGTACTTGCGTGATTCTGAATATACTCTAGTACCTGGGAGGTATATTTAAAACTATTTTAGCTGTAGTGGGGAGATATTCAGCCATTAGGTTTGCTTTCTTTAACTTCCTTAATGGAGATATTGACTTTATCCTGTGTTTTACATGAATGTTCTATTTTTTCATGATGTGTCTTTGTTAGCCCAAAATACCTTGACTCTGCTCAGATTCCAAATTGAGTAATATTGTGGTCAGCTCTTGAATAACCCCATTGCTCCCAGTGCAATCATACTGAAGTATGATCTTCATCTTTTCCTTACCACAAAAACATCGAAATAAGAACAGTTTTCAATCTCTCCTTCTGAAATATATTAATTTAAAAGCACTTCCTCTGTAAGAAAGGCTTGAATCACCGAATACCTTGGTACCACATGGGAGATACAGTAATTGAACATTATATTGAACCAATCTTAGACTTCTACAAAGCGTAGACAAAATTGAATTTTGTCATCTTGATGGATAATGCATCTGTAGAGGGTTGGCCTTGGCTCACAGCCAAGCACCCACATAGCCATTTACTAACTCTCCCCACCCAGTGGGATGGAGGGAGAGAAAATAGGAAGGATGAGAGAGCAAAAAGACTCGTGGGCCGGAATAAAGACAGGGAAGTCACTTACCAGCTACTAATGTAGGCAAAACAGAGTCAGCTTTGGGGAATTTGACTTGATTTTTGCCAATTAATATAAACATTTGAGTACTGATTAGGATATTGGGAAAGAAAAACAAAAAGAAGCAAACGTTTACACAGTTAAGGACACATCCTTCCTCCCCCATTCCCAGGCTCAGCTTCACTTCTTCACTCCTGACTCCTCTCCTCCTTGTTTTTTATCACCACAGTTACACACAATCCCTTCATTCCGGGATTATGGTCATCAAAACATAGCAGTTTCTCTCTGCTGCTCCTTCCTTCTCACTCTTTCCCTCTGCTCTGGCATGGGTCCTCCATGAGCTACGGTCCATTTGGGATTATCACCTGCTCTGCCATGGAGCGTCTCCTCCTCCTTTGGCCTTGGTGTTCCCTCTGCTGTTTCTCTTTTTTTTGTTCCCTCCTCCTCTCCTTCTCTGTCTCTGGTGTTTTCTGCCCATTCATAAACATGTTTTCACAGAGGCACCACAAACTTTGCTGATGGGCTTGGTTTTGGCCTGCAAAGGGGCTGTTGTTTCTGGCACAGGGCAGCCCCAACCTCTTCCCACAGAGACCACCCCTGCTGTGGGTGTCATCCTGCAGCCTCCCTAAGCCTTGCCATGCACATGCAATTCAGCATCTTCTTTTGGTGTCGGCAGTGACAAAGTTTAGTTTTATAGCAATGTAAGAGTGGTGTGTAAAGGAAAAAGATGAAGAAGGGCTTGGAAAAGTTAGTGGGGTTTTGAAGAAAGATACAAGAGGTCTGTGATTTGAGTACCTCTTCCTCAGAGACTTCACCCTGCCATTGTAAAGCAGCCTGTGCTGACCCAAAACCTGGAAAGGATGAGGAACTCCAAGTGAAAAAAAATCATACTTCATCAGGTGAGATAGGAGTATGGGACCTCCAGTGCTATCACACCTCTGAGTGTCACACTATCTTCCTGACTCCTTTGTGACTCTGTTGCTGAGGCCATGGTCTCCTCCACTACCCCTGAGACAACATATGCTCACTTACCCACCTCTCATGATTGTCTCTTCTGTCTCCAGCCCACATGCAGTATGGAACCAGAGTTCCTCTGCTCCTCTTCCAAAACTTGCAGGCTGGTTTATTTAGAGACCTGCAGAGTGGAGCCAGGCAATGGCGCTCTGGCCATTTCAAACCATTAGCTTTCAAAGGAAGCATCTAATTTGTCAAAACCCAGAACAACCTCACAATTGTATCTTTTAGTCCAAGCAATTTCAGAATTTAGCTTATGACAGTTAAATTGTTCTTTGATATTAAGTTAAACAGAAACTTATCTGTGTTGTATTGTTTATCTGGTCTCTCTCCAAATCTATTTTAGAAAGTAATCGGTATAAGGCACAGCACTAAGCATCCTTGCCCTGGGCAAAAGATAAAGATTTCAGAAATAAATTGCTATTTATCCTTCAATGTTGTTTGCTGTGGTCTTGTCAAAGTCTTATGAACCACTGGACTCCATTCTGACTTAATTATATTCCAACACCCATCTCTCCTTTTACAAAGTCTGTCCAAACTGTTGCCAGATTAGATTCATTCTTTAATCCTGATGGGACTACCTCCATCTGTTTTCTTCCTCTTTTATTTCTATTTAATTCTGGACATTTTACCATTCATGACCATTCAGCTTGTGGTTTTCTGCTTCATTTTCTGGGACTTTTGCTTTAGACCTATTGAAATCAGCACTAAAGTTCTTCCTGACTTCAGTAGGGCAGAGTAGGTATTTCTTTTTATGTTTCCTGTTAGTCTGATTCTATTTGCTTCAAGAAAAGAGAGATATTTCTCATATTCATAACTCCACTGATTCATTATGTGTTGACTGGGACATTTCACTGGGAACAGGGACAGCTGAACAGTACCCTAGAGCCTCGATTCACCAAAACAATAGAGCACATGCTGAAGTCACAGTGTTCTATTACCTTTTTTGAAATCACTTTATTAAAAAGAGATTCCTCTGTGACTCACGAACCACAGTCCTTTTGGTGTCACTGAAGCTTATCTCTATGCAGCAAAACTGGGCCTGGCTCCATTCTAAGCACGCCCTTAAGGTTGGCTGGAGACATAGGTCTAACTGCTTTAGTGAAAGGAGAGCAAGGTAAAGCTGGTATGTATATTGTGAGGCAAGAAGAATATTGTGATAGGTACTTCATTTGAAACTAGCCCAATTTATGTCTTGTGTAATCATTCTTCTTTCTACCAGGTGAACTAGCAAAATTGCTTCCATAGTGGCAGATAAGGATTAAAATACAGCCAATCAGAACTTCAGGAAAATAAAGCCTTGAAGGAAATGTGGCAGAAAATGTGAGAAAGTGAAAAGCAAATGTTCATCTGCCTTGCATGCAGAATGGATGCCACAGGGAGAAAAGCTTTAGGCAATGTTATTCTGCCCCGTGGCAGTCAGTTACCATGACACA
The DNA here is from genome assembly GCF_030936135.1 of Gavia stellata. Classification (NCBI taxonomy): domain Eukaryota; kingdom Metazoa; phylum Chordata; class Aves; order Gaviiformes; family Gaviidae; genus Gavia; species Gavia stellata. The sequence continues at coordinate 97,721,909 of NC_082595.1, forward strand.
TTGAAACAAACAGGAAATCTTCTGTCAAAATATTTTTAATGGCAAATTAAGCTTTTTGGAGACCAAATATCTCTATAGAATAATATTGTTTTATTGATTAAAGCAATGTATAGCAGGAATTAATGAGCTTCCTTTTAGCCGCATGGTGTATTTTGGGTGCCTCATGCATCTGTGTGTGTCAAGGCTTTGTGCTTGCCATGCTGGATGGCACTTCCCATGGGCCATCACAGCCGCCCCTCTCCCTGCTTTGCTACAGGACGGTCTGGGAGATGAAGTCCAGCTGGGAAGCCTGATTTAGAGGCAAGAATGATGCAGTTGTCCATGTGGCATTTGTGATCAGACTGGCTGTGATTTCTGCCCCCCACTTATTTTGAATTATCTTTGTAATGGCCACTCAGGTTACAACTATTTTAATACATTAAACTACATCAGGGTCCAAGCACAAACACTAAAATCTAATAATCTCTTAAATTATTAGCAGGGTACTTGATATACTTTCAGCAGGGGACAACGAATAATCTCCCAAACAATTCCCAGTTATAGTCTGGGAGGTAGCATGGGCCAAGCCCAGTTCCCAACAGGCAGTTTGGATATTATATGTTGTTTTGGATTTTGAGGATACAGACATGGCCAGACTGTGCTGGTTGTCATCCGGGTCAGAGAATTCACTCTAATACCATTTAATTTTCTTGGGATAGATGTAGTCTTGGTCTGCTGTGCCTCAGCCTTGACAATCCAACAATACGTGTTTTTGCAATAATCTGTCTTCAGTTCACATCCTTATGTAAAGGAGAGAGGAAGGAATGGCTGAGGGAGATTGAGGGGGATTTACTTCTTCTAATAACAGCTCTGGGCCCTTGCATGTCAGCAGCATGTGCTTTTTTTCCTTGCTATCTACTTCATAACAGGATGCCTTTCAGGGATGGTACAGAAGCTCAGACAGGCTAAAAATACGCTCCTGAAGGGTTTCTGGGACACAAAACTGATGATGTCTGTACTCTGGGGGCCAGCTAAAATTCTTCTCTTACTACAGGTCTGTCCGTAACCAAATGCTGAACAAAAGTATCCTTGAATTATATGGGATCTTTTGAAATTGCTACATATTGAATCTCTGCAAATTTGGGGCTGAAGAGACAAAGCTTCAAGCTAAACTGTCTCCTGTAGAACATCAAAATTGACATGCTATCTTTGGCTGAGAGTCTTTGCCCCTGACCTCATTTAGATTCCCGACAGATCTTGGCCAACCTTACAGCAGTAAAAGGGTGGGGAAAAAACCAGCAGCGGAGAGGAAGCCAGGAAAGGAAGCCATTTCCTGACTCTTCAGAGCAAAGGCTCTGGAAGTGGCTCAAAGCCCCTCTAGTTCCCCAAAAACCTTGTTCACCTAGAAACCAGACATCTAAGTAGAATCCCCAAAAATGCATAGATATCTCCCACATCAGAGGAAGTGTTCATCTGGGAATTCTGTTCACTTGAGATCCACAGGGCTGATGAGGTGTCTGCATATGGGCAGAGTAGGCAGTTGTCTAGAAGATTCTCAAGAGTAACAAAAAGCTCTGTCTTTGCTTCCTGCATTGTCTATACCCAAACCCTGGGAAGCCAGGTTTGATGCTGCTGCTGTTGCTGAAGGCATATGATGGTGTGGTTGGAGGCCTGGCTCTACAAGAAGAAGCAGTCTCTTTGCTCCCCTTTCTTTATCCAAACCATTTCCTTCACAGCAGCAGGGAGCAGACCACCTTGCTCTCAAGGTCACTTCACTTGTTCTTTGTGCTGCTCTCGTCCCTTCCTGCTCTGTTACTCCATTCTATGGTAGGATCAGTCCTGTTCCAGCCAGACCTTTTCCTTGTTCCTTAGGTTGATGTAACTAATTTCTTTTTACAGTGGTGAAAAACCTTGGTATGGCTCTGCTGAAACAACCCTCTCCTCTAAGCCTTAGCAACAATTCCCTGACTCTGGGAAGAGCTGGTATTTTTCCCTGCTATATTCTACTATTTTTCCCCATCCTTAACTCAGGTAATTTGTGATCCTAAAAGAATCAACAACTGCCAGTCTGATACAGATGTGCTTTAATCTGTCCATCTGCTGAAAGGCCACCCCAGTCAAAAAGTGGAAGCATAATTTCAAAGTTGTAATGATCCCCCTCCCTATACAATAATAATAGTGTAGTAGCACAGATAGCATGAACATTACAGAAATCCACACATTCTGGAATGAAGGAGCTGAGCTGCTTTACCTATAGCATTATAATTAAAAGGGTATACCTCTTCTGGGTAGACAGACCCTTAGATTAGACTGTGCTGTGTTTAATCTCTGATATTCAGCCTGATTTTCCTTTCTGAGGCTTTTTAAAATTTTACCTGCTCTCTTTTCCCACTCTATGGGCACAAAAATAGTTTACAAGTTCCATGCCTAAAAATTAGACCCTTTGATTTCTTTTGTACTATATAGAGAGGCAGACAAAGAAGAACTGAAAAGGATCCTGGCTGAGTCTGGAGCACGACTCCTAAGAAGAAGGAATGATGTAAGAAAGGCAGTATTTTTTGGGAAAAGCAAAACAAGAAGGCAAAGCTATTGATCTGTATGTGACTGACTAAAACCAGACTTCCAAATCATGTGAATTTGGGGAGCCATTAGTTGGTTAAAAAAACAGAGTAGCAATTGGAATTATATCAAAGCCATTTGTGCCAAAGATTTAGAGCTGGATTGTACAACAGACAGCTGTAAAACAAGTGACCAGGAATGAAGGATTGAGGAAATGGAGAATAGTATCTGTTTATAGCCACTATACCAAGAGAGTTCCAAACATAGCAGGGGTTCTCAAATATTCCTACCCAGTAAAATCTACCAGCATGAGCATGGCTTTAAAAACAGTCCATGGAATATTAACTTTGCCTATCAGGACTACTTCCCTGAGACATTTTCTACTCTGTTCTTCCTCATCCCCCTGAGTATCAGCTGCATGTATTAGGAAGACATGGTCTGGAGAATGTGTTTCAGGCTGCAGATAAATGCCCTGTTCCAGATCCCTCCATGCTGGAGCTCTGAGCAACCTGATCTAGTTGAAGAGGTCCCTGCTCATTGCAGCGTGATTGGACTAGATGATCTTTGGAGGTCCCTTCCAACCCAAACTATTCTATGATTCTATGATTCTATGATTAGATAACCTTTGAGATGAGGGCATGATAAGCAGTTGGTGGCAGGCTGAGGATGGTAACTTATTCCACCGACACAGGGCTGCTTCTGCATAATCCCCATCTGCTTATATCTCTATTTGTTTTCTACAGTTACCATTTACAGCCAGCACTTATGGTATGAGTTCTGTTCAGTATTCCAGGAAAAGATGTGCAAGTACGTGGCAAATACAAACCATGACAATGAATGGTTGCATGAAACAGGCTGGAATTCATCAAAATAATGTAGTTTGTACTTTTTTTTTTTTTTAGTATTTTGGCAATGGAATGTTTCATTTTCCTATTAGTACCTAAATTGTATCCTCTTCAATAATTTAAGAGGTGACTTGGCTCAATGCTAAGGTAAGTCCAGGAGATATGTTGTCATACACAGGAGGAGGTTTTCAATGATGTTTTAGGGAGATGAGCTACTGGTTTCTTCAGTACGCTATTCTTTTTCTCTTTGTGGCAAGGGAGATATGTCTAAAATCCTCAGGTGCCTTTGAAAATCTTGTTGGCTGAAATCTTTTAAATTAGGTTCCTCTATCTAAACAGACCTAGTAAGCAAGGTTGTTTGGAAATTATTTCCATGGAGCAAGACTTGCAGTCTTCTGTTCAAATACTCAAAAGAAAATATTTCTGTTGCATTCAGAATGAATCTTCTCAGAAAACCTCCTAAAGATAACAGAAGAAAAAGCAGAAATCTGAAACGTTAGGAAATATAGTTATATAAAACTTCAGGAAAGTACTCAAAACATTTCCTTGTAATTTCAGTATCCAATGTGCCTTTTCCTTTCTGTGTTTTTAATGATGCCAGCAAAATTTTACAGTGACATATCACTATATTGTAAATTTTCTTTGTTTCCCCTGTTTTCATCTGCCTTTTGAATTTCCATGCTTACAGTCTGTTTATTTATGGAAACACAGGGTCGGGTGAACCACAGAAAGTTTAAGTTTGGCTCTGAATTTAGGAATGATCCCATATGTATTTATATCCAAAATTTCTGTATTCAAAAAGAAAAAAATATATTTCTCCTATCTCCTGAAAATCAGCTTTAGTTTGGTTTGGAGTGTTTGAGTGCCTGTGGGAAGAGTATAGATTTTCCAGTATTATTCATCAAAATCTGTAAAAGTCCTCTGTTCAACACCTTTTATTTAGCCTGAACTGTAGTCTTCTTAGAACAGTATACAGACATAAGGCAAAACAGAGTTGTTTTGGTAGAGAAATATTAAGAAAACAGAATCAAATTGCAGTTAATTTTAATTTACAACTTTAAAATACTCTGTAATTTAACAGCTCATTTTGAGCTCATTTAGAGGGGCTAGAGTAGGTAGCTCTGTTTTTAAGAGAAAGCCAGCATCTTTTCTGATGTGTAACACTGAGCATTCAGAAAGAAAAACACAGACAAAAAATCAGGGCCATTGAAAGCAGCTTAGTGCTTGTAGGAGCTTGGCCTGCCCTGTTTTTGCTAAGCAATTGTTAATATTTTTACTAAAAACCCGTTTATGAGCCAGTCCTGCTTTTTCCATAATGGTCTTCAAAAATTGTTCCTTTCTAATAAATTCAATAGACTTTTTGAACGACCTTTTGATTTTTTTTAACTTAAGCCAAGACTGAAAAACCCACACTGTTTTCTACATGACTGTTTCCTTACCAGTTACAGTAAATCTCTGTCTTAGTTGTGTAGGGGAGAGTGAAAATGCCTTGGTCTAGGGCTGTTTGTCACCAAGCAGTTTCTAAGCTCCCAAAGGAAATAAATTTCACTGCATTCAAAATGCTGTGCTCCAGATGTGGACCTCTCAAATTCCCTGCACTCCAGGCATGGGACATTCATGCAAACCTGAAGGGAGTCAGCGATACCTGACCTGTTAGCGCATGAGATGCAGGTGGAGTGGAGGGAAGCAGGATGGTGAGATGGGGCTCTACAGTCACTTACCTATTGGCAACCTGGTGGACTTGCTAGGTATCTAGCTGAAGTATAGTGGGACACCTTAATTAGAGCTGAATTAAATGGGATCCAAACTGAAGTAAAGGAACCTGTTGTTCCAGAGGTAACAGATGACTGACAGCTGTAAGTAGGTTAGGTTGCTGGTTTGCAAAGGGAAAATATAAGGAAATGAAACTTTATGGTACCATTTTTCTTCTGTAGATGGTAGAAGTTGAGAAACCAAAGATTGGTATTCTGTAATTTATGCAGTCTTTATGCCTTACAGGCATTTTACACAGATGTTTATGGTTTGGGAATAAGAGATGTTAGCAACCAAAGATGTATCTCCAAAGACTGTGTCTGAACCCGCCACTCAGTTGCCAAAGTCCGCTTTTCGGTGGTACAGGAAAAAAGTCTGGGCAAGTATAAAACCACTATCAATGAGCATGAATGGCATAGCTAACTTTTACATTGGTTTTCCATTTCCTTTCTGCATAAAAAGCAAATAAAGAGCAAGTTGCATAGAATACCTGTCCTGTTTAGTTGCACAGCACATGAAGGAGAGTCTAAGGATTTTCTCCTGTGCAGGGCTTTTGATCTTACCAGTGAACGTTGCTTTGTATTAGATATCTCTGACCTTGGATTAAGCAGACAGCCTCAGGTACTACCTCTTGGAAACATTTGCTGACCCAGGTAAGAAACTTTTTCCAGTTTTGAACTTCTGAGAGCAAATCTTATAAAATAGCTTGTGTTCAGCAATTTTCCAACACAGGAATGATGAAAGATGTTCAGGACTGGAGAGTGGGGAGTAAATAAATGCAGAAACATGTAAGAGGTGCTTACAGAGCCTTTGAGATTTCTTGTATAGGTCTAGGCTCAAATTCCTAATCTTGAGTGGCCAAAGTTAATTGCCTAAATCTGGATTCATACAAAAGTTTGCAAAACACTAAACACCAAAGCTGTTTACACAGAAAGAATGCTGTTCTCAGAAAGCTGATGGAAAGCACATTTGCCCTCAGGTTTCCATTACCATCCACTTTATCTACAACGTTTGTGTAAATGTCTCAACTCTTCATAAAATCTCATGTTTTTGAGCTACCACCTAGAGAAAGAAATACATTTACACAGGTGCTAATTTCTCTGTAGTTCCTTGACTTTAGAAAAGGAAGATATTCATAAACATGTTACGTTAACCAGACTGATAGAAAGGTGAAAAGAAAATGGGGAAATAGGAAGAAGGAACTAGAAATCTGTTTCCCACATCTTCTCCAGCTCCTCTCTGAGCCAAGCAGAAATGTGCTCAGGAGAGACCAAGGAACAAAGCACTTGCAATGGGTGGCCTTTCTCTGTTTTAAGCAGCAAAGCTAAGGGGCCAGCTTTTATCCGGTTGATAAGTTGTAGTTCATTCAACAGGGAGGAACACTGAACCTGTGCATCACAGTGCCTTGGGAGGCTGTCCACTGCCCCATTTTGGGTATCAAGGACAGGCATCATCTACTATACATCACTATGCCTACAAGCAGGAAAGAGATCTTTCAGAATTGTCCTGGATGTTGCAAGGGAGAACTCAGTGTTACTTAAAGCATTTGAAAACCTAAATACTTCTGTAAATTAAGTAAGCATCTTAATGTATACCAATCCCAAAGTGTACAAGGAGCTCCTTGGATTGACTAATGCAAGAAGATTCACTTTGTGGATGTCTCTTGCAACAGATTTTCTTCAGAAGTGGTCTTTCCCAAATCTATTTAGGACCAGAAGGACTATTCATTCATGTATCCAGATGCAAATATAGGGTTCTTGAGCTGGCCCTTACAAAAATATCCAAAGGGCTAAAGTTTCGCAACTCCGTTCTTCCTGTGCAGTAATTCACCCCTTGAGTCATCCGATTAAAACCAAAGGAACAACTTTCAAATTAAGCGTGAGTAAAATTCTGACCCCAAATGACGTGCCAAGATCACACAGGGAGTCTGTGGCAACCAGCCCAGGTTTCTCAGAGGGTAAAAGGGTAAACTGGCTGAGCAGCGAAGGTCTTGCAAGACGACAAGACATGGAGAAAGACTACAAGGGGACTCATTATTGCAACATACCAAGCTTGCAAATCTGCAAACACACATCATTTTTAGAAAAGCTGGCTGTGACAATTAGACTAGCCGTTGGGCAGGTCTATGTTTCAAGGCCAGCGCTTGTGTACTTGGTAACATGAGCCGACACCGACTTTGGTAGCACTGCAGGGATAACATATGGGTAAGAATGTATGATTCATGAATGGTTCCTCTAATCTAACATGCACATGCATGCTTCTCTCCAACATCAGCCAGAACTAGCTCCTCTCTCTTTTTAAAATAAACCTATTCTGATCAGTAAAGGAAATTTCCATTCCCTTTCTGTGTTTCAAGAGCTCTTTCATCTTACTGAAAAGGCAAACGGTGAGCAGCAAACCCAAGAGTTTTCCCAACTCAGAACATTTTCAGGGGAGAGGAATGAATGGTGCTAATCTTTGGACTTTATTTGTATCATGAATAGAGTTGGAAGTTGAGCAATCACCCATATTTTTATGGGTCTGGTATTTGCAGTCTGTGAAAATACCTTGAATTGCTCCCTCTTCTGCTGCTGTATCTACTTCTAGGTATAAAACACAATCAGGTTAGAATGGGAAATTGTTTTGCAGGCTTTCTGCGAAGTGACAAATAACATTGAGAGGCTCAAGGCTCTGAAGAGCGTATCCCCATAGTCTGAACTTCTCTGTGGATACTTCGTGACCTGAACTATATATTCACACAAAATGTGAAAGACTTCTGAGCTGTCCAGACTGTGAATTGGGATGTGTGAAAGTGATCAGGCACAACAGGAAAAAACAAATGTTACCATTCACTGCTCATAAAAGCCTGATGCACAATGGCAGTCCCAATTAGAGTTACATGAGAAAAAGTAATTCTGTTTTGTGAAGGAATTAATGACAGGAATGATGATATTTCCAACTAACGTAAACCTAGGTTTGATAAGGGTGATCTTTCTAATAGGCTGACCCAGAGTCACCAGCCATGGGGCTGGTGTTTTCTTGCTACAATGAGCTGGAGCCATAAGTGCTGGTAGCCTGGGAGCTCAGGCTGCTGAGGAGCAATGAGTTTGAAAGCCAGACTCTTGTCCCTCTGTTATGAACCTGGAAGCTGTAGGATCCTGCAAAGTTGCCCAAAAGACAGGCTGTGGAGCACTTTAGACCTGAGGAGGTGAAATCCAGGATTCCCACTATCTCACTTGTCTACCAGCCCCTCATGTACGTTGCTGAGGGAGACGGTGAGGCGGCCAGAAGCTGCACAGGTTGGAAACCTGCCTGGCAGGCTGGCTGCTGAGGGAACCTGGGTTCCATGATGTACTGAAAGGCCTCCACCGAACATTTTGATTTCTGTGAAACAATATTCCCTGGCATAAAAATATTCAGCTGGAGGATTTCTGACCAGTTCTGGTCATACTGCTTTTTTCAAATGCTTTTGAGCTGATGTAATTTATATGTCTCTCATTTTTCAAGGCTAGGTCTAAAAGTCACAATCTAATTATAACTCTTTTGTAAATTAGGAGTCATTCAAATGAAGTCAATAGAATTGTACTAATGGGAACCTGTTATGGTAAGACTCAAACTCTGTGATTTCAAAACTGCTGCAGACCTCAGAGTGAATTTCACTGGGACTGCATGCCATTATGTAGAAGACAAAGAGGACTATCAGGATATGAGAGTGACACTGAATGGTCCAATCCCCACTGCAACATCTTTCCAAGTAACGTATGGTGACATACTCAGGTACTGATGAAAATCTATTGTTTGAATAAAGGAGAATATATTGCTAACAAACTTTGGAAGGCTTATTTCTGACACTTTATCAAAGCTAAATGGCATCAGGAATAGGAGACTGAAAGGACATAGTGATAATTAGAAATTAAGAAATGACTTATTACTGCAAACTGAAACTATGTTAACTACAATTTGTAGTAATTAGCCAAATTACTGGGTTTGATAATAATAAATGCAAATAATTATAATTATTTATAGATGGACAGAAGTCTGATCATTAAACATGCCATGGATATTGGACACTGAAGAGTAATTTAACTGGATCCATCCTACTTTATACTTGCTCTTCATTATATTTATTAGTCATTAGAACAGTGTTTAAAATTATTTATGAAAGCATTTTAGTCCTATAATTAGGATTAATATTGAAAGTCACAATGATTGCTCAAGCGAAGTTAGAGTAAAAGAGTGCTTAGTTACTGTATGTGCAGGACTCAACTAAACAACTTTAGCCATTGCTCTGCCAATTTAAAACATCACAATTAGAGCTTTAGGTATAACTGATTTTTTTTTGTTCTTTGTTTCTTTGGCTGCCAAAATGGAGGTGAGGACAGGCAGTTCAGGCTGGAGGATCCAAATGTAAATCTGTTTGGGATTCTCACCTAAGCCCCCTCAACATATTGCATTTGCTTTGCCACAAAGCACTATATTCAAGTTGAAACTAAATGTTTAGTTTGCTTGCAAGAAATGCAGAAGAAATGAAGGATACACTTGCAAAGCTGCTCGAAGCTGCTGCTGCTGCTTTCCCCTCTTCCTGCGTATTTAGTGCTTGGGCAGCTGGGTTGGAAGAGATCCAGTGGCAAGTTTGTAGGTAACACTGAAGTGTAGGTATGGAGGGAAGGGCTGGGTTGAAATTTGCTGGTAGCTGTTCATTTGCTCAATAGAAATAAAGACCTGCTGAAGCAGGATGGAGGGAGTTGTTCCTCCAAGTACTGCCAGGCTGCTGGCTGTATAAATCATCTGAGAAGTATACTCACTAGTAAACTGTCTGTCTAATTTTGGGTAGGGAACTGAACTCAAGTGAGTGGCCTAATGATCAGGCAACAGCATCTTCTACTTGAATGTGGCATACTCCAGCTCTGAGAAACACAAAAATATCTCTAGCCTAATGACTAGGTGTGGTGGGTTGACACTGGCTGGACACCAAGTGCCTGCCAAAGTCGCTCTATCACTCCCCTTCCTCAGCTGGGCAGGGAAGAGACAATACAACAAAAGGCTCATGGGTCGAGATAAGGACAGGGAGATCACTCAGCAATTACCATCACGGGCAAAACAGACTCAACTTGGGGAAATTAACTTAATTTATTACCAATCAAAATCAGAGTGGGATAATGAGAAATAAAATCAAATCTTAAAAACACCTTCCCCCCACCCCTCCCTTCTTCCCGGGCTCAACTTCACTCCCGGGTTTTCTACCTCCTACCCCCGAGCACCACAGGGGGACGGGGAATGGGGGTTGGGGTCAGTTCATCACACGTCATTTGTGCCGCTCTTTCCTCCTCACACTCTTCCCCTGCTCCAGCGTGGGGTCCCACACATGGGAGACAGTTCTCCATGAACTTCTCCAGCGTGGGTCCTTCCCATGGGCTACAGTTCTTCACGAACTGCTCCAGCATGGGTCCTTTCCATGGGGTGCAGTCCGTCAGGAACAGACTGCTCCAACGTGGGTCCCCTGTGGGGTCACAAGTCCTGCCAGCAAACCTGCTCCAGTGTGGGCTCCTCTCTCCACAGGTCCTGCCAGGAGCCTGCACCTGTGTGGGCTCTCCATGGGCTACAGCTTCCTTCAGGGCACACCCACCTGCTCCTGCATGGGGTCCTCCATGGGCTGCAGGTGGATATCTGCTCCACCATGGTCCTCCATGGGCTGCAGGGGCACAGCCTGCCTCACCATGGTCTTCACCAGGGGCTGCAGGGGAACCTCTGCTCCGGCGCCTGGAGCCTCTCCTCCCCCTCCTTCTTCACTGACCTTGGTGTCTGCAGAGTTGTTTCTCTCATGTATTCTCAATCCTCTCTTCTCCAGCTGCAGTTGCGCAGTTTTTTTTTTTCCTCCCTTCTTAAATACGTTATCGCAGAGGCGCTACCACCATCGCTGACTGGTTCGGCCTCAGCCAGCGGCGGGTCCATCTTGGAGCCGTCTGGCATTAGATCTGTCCGACACAGGGGAAGCTTCTAGCAGCTTCTCACAGAAGCCACCCATCACCCCCCCCTACCAAAACCTTGCCACGCAAACCCAATACACTAGGACACTTGTCAGACAGGTGGATAATCTGGGAACCTGTTCCCATGCACATGAAAGTTTAGCAATGATGTAATGTAAAGCCACCTCAACCAAAGATATTTAGAGCATCCCCACTTTGCTCACCCTCTGGGGTCAGGGACGTATAGGTGATTTGTGAATACAGGAGCAGGGAAAGCCATGTTCCCATCAACTTCCATTAGCCCTTGGCTGTATGGTAGTGAGGACACTGACTTGGTTGTTGCAGTTAAGTGACTACAGCCTTGCAAGAAAACTATTTGCATTTGCAACTGTTAATACTCATTCAACCCAAATCTAAAACAATTTTGACATAACCTGATCTATATTTATGGTGAAGGTACTATTTCTCAAAGACAAATACAGTGTCCAGATGCAGCTGAAACATTTTAACATCTCTGTGCTTATATACATAACAATCATTAACTTAACATCACAGAATAAAACCATCTCCACAGACACAGTGTTATGAGGAAATGCCTTCTTTATTTTAAAGAATTTCTATTAATCCCTTTTTTTTACTTTTTTATTTGTATTTTATTTATTATGTGAATTGCACATACCAATCTTTGAGCATTCTTGTATTTTTTGCCCTGTCTATGCTGAATAATTTTTGTACCTGCTTGTAAAATCTTGCTGAAGTTAACAGCGGTCCACCTGCATGGTATTTTTTGCAAAATCAGCATCTTTAGTTCAGATTGCATTGTGTTTGACTTGATTGTAAACAGCTTTCTGGGTTTTTTTGAATGGTGCAGTTTTTTTTTTACAGATTGTATGTTTTCTAATGTGGCTGGACTGTTCTTTACCTAGTTTCTTTATTTTTTTTTCCTCATGTGAAATATATTTATTTTTAAACTGAAATTTTAACTACCCCAGTGAATTTGAGTTAGAACAAGTAGATGAAGTAAGATGATAAAACATTATCACAAGAGAAATTGAAACACATTCTTTCCCTTTAACAGTTAATTCCTCATTTCATTGCACTCTTACATGTTTAAGTAGTTTAGGCAGTAAAGGCAGTGTGATAGAGATGGCTGAGTCCTCAGAAAGAAAACCAGGCAAAATTACCAGCTTTGATTCTTGGGCAGGTTGTTGCTGCTACCTTGACTGGTAGAGGCCTCTCTCTGTGCATCATTCACATTGAAAGCGGTTGAATACGTTAGCCATGCTCTGATCACCAGCTTGTGCAAACACGTCTTTTTATGTAGACGTATCCTGTCACTGGCTATATCTCCCGATGATCACTTTTTGACTTTATCTTGTGCAGTATGGGGATGATTATTTCCAACATTGATGGTTTTAGACACACAACTTCATCTTCAGCTGAGGTGAGTCAGCTACCAGTGACTTAAAATCTCTCCATCAGGAAAGCATCTAATACAAGGCCTGGTGCCTTCTTTGTGAAGTTATAATAGGCAGCAGCTGTTGGCCTGGATCTCAGCATCCGGGCCTTGCCGTAATGTAACTGGTAAATACTACTGATAATGTCCAGCTGTGAAAGCCAGGTCATTGCGGCATAGCTCTCCTGGGCCATTCACTTGACTGTAGAGGGAAAGATCCAGTGGTGCAAGGTTACTGCAGGCAGCCCTCATCCTTCCAGGCCAGCTGTCCTTCGCCAGCACATAGCTCCTCTGCTTTGCGTTGGTGGCGCATTAAATAGCCACATCTTTTGCACAGCTGCATTTAAGGTCTGATCTTGTGCAGTTCCCCATTTGCCCAGGGAGAAGGGCAAATATTGATTCTAATAGAATTTTGCACTTCAGTTACTATTGGGTTGGCTCAGACTCTTTTTTCCCTCTGTCTTATTTAACTTGGGTGTCATTCATGAATGTTTACACTGAGACTTATGGTTTACATTCAGCCATTAATACTTCAAAGAAACTTGAATCTATTTTCACTTCCCATTTGCAAAGTGGAAATATCAACGTACCTCATGGGGGATTTTCTGCTCCTCGCCATGTGTACAATTTTTTTTCTTTTTGGAAAAACCACCAAACAACAGAGGATGTGGAAATGGTTCTGTAAAAAGAAACCAACAAGATAAGCAGTTCCTTCTACTTTATTGCTGTAATTATAGACTGCATGCAGGCCTTCCTACATTTACAGAGTATTTTTCAACACGGATCTTGAATCATGTTTTAAATTGGAAATAGAAGTTAGTATGAAATGTAAAGCTAGGCTTTTGCAAGTCCAGTATTATTTTTCAATCTGTATTCTTAGCAGTACTGCATCTGAAGAGGCTGATCTCAACTACTGGCTTCAAGAAATTCCAGGCGAAATGCCTTGAATCAGAGTTTTTTATGTATTCCGCATGTTATGTTGGATATTAATGCTTAAAATGCCCTGGGCTAGAGCTTCTGAGTACATCTGATATCCACAGACAACATCAGATTCAGGGTGGTTATTTCAGGTCTATGCACTAACCAAAAGTACGTTTTATTTGCAGGACACCTTTCCACCAAGGCGTGCTAACCCCTGATATAAACTATATCTTAAGTGCTAATAACACATCATCTAAAAATATTGCAGTGCCAGTCATTTAGGTAAAGAGAGTATTTCTTTAAGGCTGGGCTTAAGAGCAGGGAAGAAAAAGCAGAATGTCTCAGATCAGAGGCCAGGGCATTCCAGAGAGCAGCAAAAATAAAGGCAACACCTGTTGTGTGGAAACCCCTCCAGCACGGCCTCCTCCCTGTCTGCGGGGTCGGACTCCCGGGGAGATATGAGGGCCCTAATCCATGAAGTTCAGAGATGTAGCACAAGAAGTTGGCAATAAAATAGCTGGTCAACCATTTTGATTGCAATAACTTTCCTAAAGCTTTTCCTGGCTTCCTTAGACTTCTTATTTACTTAGTAGATATATTGTACAGTGCTAACCCAAGTAAAGTAAATATTGATTCCAATCACCGAAATATTCATCAGAACTTCCTATTGTAGACTGTTCCCTCCTCACATATTTCTTTTTAATTATTCCAACCTAATATTGACATTTCTTAGTTATATCTTAAATGAATGCTTTTGAAAATTAACATTTCTTCTACATCTGTAAGTCACTATAATTTTTTTTTTTTTTTTTGATCTGGTACCATAAGCTAGAAATGTATTCTTTCTGGCATAAAATCAAAAAAAATCCAAACAGGATATCACTTCTCATAAAGAAACTATGCATATTACACAAGGCTTCAAATGTAGAAACAGATACTTACAAAACTTGTGTCTCAAAATGTAACAGAAGCGTTACAAAACAGTAGCAGCTGCACGCACCCAATTTGTGTTTCCTCAACATCAGCCAGAGGTGGATTTTTACAGAACTGGCTATAGCGCTTGCAAAAAATGTGTGCACTCGCTCCTAGTTAGGACACATTGCTGTTAGATGCTGAAAAGCTATGTAATTGATTCCTACTTAAAAGATGAGACCTTCACACAACCTTCAGGTGCTATAGTGACAATTTTTTTACATGCCCAGTTCACACAAGCAAAATCTGTTACAGTGCTGGAAATCACCAGATGGTGCTGTTAAAGATAGCCACGCAAGTTCTGCTCAGAGGAATACGTAGTCAGTCACGCCTTGGAAGAAATACTACATGGGGAATGGTGAGGGTTTTTAAACAGTTTTGCTTGCCCATAAGTTAACCTCACTCCTGATTTCTGTTTGAGGTAATCTGTATCCCAGGTTACTCAGCAGCAGCAGCAACGTGCTATTTCTGTGCTGTAAAAATGCACTGCAGAAGATGTTTGCGGAAGTGTTTAGAGGGTGGGAATACTGAGCAGCCCATGCATCTACCAGGGCATCCCAGCGAGGGTGTTGGTGAGTCGGTCCCAATGCAGATGGACCACTTCAGGAAGGGAGCTGACAATATTTGCTCTCTCATGTTTGATCTCACCGCTAGCACTGCAAACAAAGCGGTTCAGTTAGTTCCAATAACTGTGGCACTATTTTTTTGTGATGTGAAACTGCCTAATTCCACAACACCATTTTGTAGAGATGACTGTACTGCCTCTAATGGTAAGGACTTTTAGACCATATGACTGGGTCATATTTAAACCATTGTCCTACAGCAGAAATGCTTTACAGTTCATCACTGGCTCTTTGAGCTACCCTTCCCTTAAACCACTTAAAAAAAGTTGTAAAAGGCAGTTCACAGTTTATTCCTGCTGCAGAACGCTTATATCAACCTCTGAACTTCCGTATTTCTGGACTGAGAAAAATGGGTGCACTGTTTCTTCTCATAAACAAGTTGTTCCCATGTTCTGTGGGAATGTTTATATCTAAGAACACTCCATGTGCAGGTGGTGACCTGCAGGAGTAAAGTACTTCCCACTGCACCAAAACTGACCCTTCACATGTTAGCTACATGCAGCTTCGAACTGGGAGTTGTGTGTCTTCAGTTGAATGATATTTCTAGTGGTCCAAAGAATGAATCCTCAGCATTTGGAACAAGGTTAGCTCTTCATTGGTCTGCTCCAACACTGGCAATTTTAAATACTCAGAAGCTACATTTACAGACCTACTTTTCTTCTGACTTGGCTTATTTTTAGCAGATATGTCTCAAAGTCCTGTGGTCTTACAGAAAAAATACTATGCACTTTATGTAGTGCTCTTATTTAAGAAATTCTAAGCATTTAATAAAAATAACAGCAAACAGAAGAATTATCATATCTTATGAAATAAAGTTTCATTGCAATCTTCAATTTAGCAGTGTGTAAACTAACGACATGTCATGTTAAGGATTATGGACACACATGAGAAATCCCAATAACCTGGAGAGTCTTGATTTTCAAGCCTTTTCTCTAACCAATACCTATTCACTGGACTAGGACTCCCTGTAGAATTCTGATTGCTGCAGGGAAGCAATTTATTTTTAGCAGAAAACAAGCTATCCTGTTCATTGTAAGAAGCGGTGAATAGACTTTGTATCTTTGTTAATGAATTTTCCTAAGAAGTGTCTTGCAAATGATTGGTCACAAAGGGGGATGTGGAACACACTGAACTAAGAATAACTCTTGTATTCCCAGAAGTGAGATGTTGAAAAGATTAAGGCTTGTGCCCCATCTGTGTCAGGGAAAAATGAGTCAAGACCCAGTTCAACATACCAAAAAGTCTAGATGGACTTTCAAGATCTGGCACTTTACCTGAAAGGAAGATTGATATATTGCTATAAAATTGAATTTGATAGTCTGTGTCAAAGGGAAGGAAATTGAGCATCAATTGTCAGTGGTGGGGAGGATAGCTGATTGGACATGCTTAATCCAGAATGCAAGTATTGTGCTTTAAATGGACTTTATCCATAGTGGATAAAGTTCATTTACAAAAAGAGGTAGCATTTATCCTTGAATAAGAGCAGGCATATAGGAAATCAACTATAAATAGTTCAAGAGCTATTCTGTGCAAACTGTCCCTATAGGTAACATCTAATAGTCAGCTTTGGAAAATCGACAAGATTTTTTCTGGATATTTAATTTTTCCTCAGATAGAGACAGATAGAGGTATGTAGAGTATCCATTTAAAAGTACTTAATGCTGCACTGATTCATGGCTCGATGAATGCTAATGGAAGCAATGATTCATCCATGATTAATTTATGTTATTTTTTTACCCTTTATTTGTACAACTACAGTTTAAAATTGCTATTTATCCAAATTATGGTAACAGCTAGGCATTGTTCTGAGGATCTGAACACTGTTATACTATCTGTTCTATCAGATGTAGTTAAAAGTTAGATTAATTGCACCAAAGAGTCACAATTAAAGCATAAAATTACCTATATATAGTATGTGAGTTAAACAAAGAAGTGGGGAGAAGATAGGGGAGCAGTGAAACAAACATGATCAGCATATTAAGTTGCATTCTTTACATCCCAGCTGCCTAGCCTTTGTACAGTACATAGTAAGCCTCACAGCAGAGGTGAGTAGGCAATTAGAAAAGGGTGATTTAGTGGATCACTACTATTGTAAGGAAGGAAAGGCAGAAGGACACCTGACACAGTGGAGATATGGTCTGGACACTTGACAGAGTAAGATGGAACACTGGTGGATTGATACAAAACAATGTACTGCTTGTTAAATTGTTGTTCTTTGATGAAAAAAAGACGCTCATGGAAAGCAGCTGGATTTTCAGGGACAAGTTACCAGAAGAAGAGATTCACTTCACCTTATCTTTGCTATTTAAAAATTAGTTTAGTTTGAGCTGGACAACCATCTCGAGGATGCAATTTATCTTCTCCAAAATGGGGCCTAAGATGGATGAAATTAATCACCATTTGCAGTCACCTATCTCTTTCCACTGACTGTTGAAGCACTAGACGTACAACTTCTAGATATGATGAGTAGGTGAGATAAATCCCATTCTAGGTGAAGTCCTAATATTAGTCTGTTAATCACTGCATTCCTAAACCTTGCATTAGGACACATCTTTATCTGTCCTATTTGATACTTGGATTCGGTATATACAACTGAGGAAGTCAAATCTTATAATTCTGAGATCACTGAATTGGTGTGTGTGATACAAAGGTGAAATAAAGAATTGGCACACATGGCCACATAGAGGTATGAGTGTCACAGACCTATTAATAAGGTTGTTCCTTTATTTGGAGTTACTGTTCCTCACTCATGCGAATTTCTTCTTTCAAAACCTTTGCTTAGATAAGAAACAGTAGGAGATTCATCTTGATTTCACAATATGACCTTTTACTTCTAAGATAAACTCATTTTATTTCAAAGAATCTGAGTGATTCTTATGGAAACCCAACTATATTTCAGGGCCAGAGCCACAGCACAAGAAAAGAGAAGTGCTACTCCGAATATTTTCTGCTTAGTTGAAAGAAATAGCTTATTCTAAACAATGTAGACTTTGGGATTGGGGCTGAAAATAGAAATAACTATTGGGGGACCAATAGAACTAATAGCTAGGAGGGGACTCTTTTGGTGTAGGCTAGGGCAAGACAGTTTGAATCATAAGCCTGCTCGACTGTGTCTACAATATAATAATGACTTAGAGAGCACTCTCTGGAGTGGAGGATAAGTGGCATGGTAAGACTTTCATTCATTTAAACACTCTTCCCAATTGAAATCAGAATAATCCATACAGGGGGATAGTCCCTGGCTCATGCTGAACCCTGACCCCAGTCAGGGTGTTGTGTGTGGGAATGCTAGTTGGCCTTGGGTGAACACTACACATCGGAGTGTGCCAGCCATGTAGCAGCATGGATCAGGTGCGAGTGCTCAATCTGACTCTGGGCCAGGTTTAATTTATTAATATAGATACAGCCAAACTCACCAGTTCCATAATGAAAGGCAGCTAAGTTATTGAGTGGTGAAGGGTTATGAGTCAATTCCCAGTTTGTGGGGCTCAGGTGGAGTAGCAAGGAAGGAAAATAGGGACATTAAGTACTCAAATAGAATAGAATAGTTCAGTTGGAAAGGACCTACAATGATCATGTAGTCCAACTGACAACTTGCCACATAGGAAGTTTGCATAAAATTCTGGATTTCTTCATCAAATGAAAATACCTTTCCCAAGGATTGCTTTTGTACAGTGTCTTCCCTTTCTTCTCAGGCTGTGAGGAAATCTGTAGTCTTGGTCACCTGGAGGCTGTTGATTTGTTTGCAGGGTTGGCTGTGAACTTGGCAATGGAGTTGTTCTGAGATCTCTGAAGAGAGATCAGTCCACTTGATTTTTGCCCTTCTCTGTGCCAGAAAAGGTATGAATAAAACCAGTTGCATTCAGGGTGTACCTTGAATCTGTACTAAAGATTTCTTCCCCACTAGAAAACAGAACTGTAAGATCTGCAACATCAGGTATCACTTGAGAAGTGGGTAGTGCTGGTATCAGAGCAAACAGTGATATTGGGAGGCAGGAAAACAATTCATTGTCATAGTCTGCTTTAAATGTAGTCATATAATTTTACAACATTGGTGGGGACTCAGCACAAAGGATAGTGTCAGAATATGGCCCCTGGGACTGTGCAGAGAGAAGAGAGAACACATATCTCCTGCATGCTGATAGAGAGATTTCATCTGGCTGCTTAACATTCAAAAAGCTAATGAGGGTTTTCAGAGTTGAGTCTTAAGACTAAAGATGTCCTGAAGCAAAAATAATGCAATGGTGAATTAGCCAGTACATTGACCATTACTAAAATCACTGCAAGGCATTTAACAAACTAGAGGGCAAATTCACATTTACACCAAGAGACTTGGAACAGCTCTGACAACATAGTGTCAAGCTCATTTTTGAGTGCCTGAAAAGAGATCACTGTAATCAGTTCCAGGAACCTGATTGTGGCTGTCAATTCTTGGCTTGCAAACTCAGATAGAAATAGCAATGTCAATGGGTGTTTTCATCAAGCCCCAAACTAAGGTTCCAGGTTATCTAGCAGATCTGTTACAGCCTCTGCAAGCTGGAGGTAAGGTATATGACACACAGAGGAATGTCTTTCTGCTCTCATGCTTCTTTGATGGCATGGTGAGGAAAGATACCTTCCATGGGACTGTATAAACATGTAATAAGCCATGTTCAATAAAAAGTATGAGTTTATTCATGTGTGGTAATAGAGGTGGGACAGCCATGGCATGGTACAGGTGCCCTGCCGTGCCCGTGCTTTTTACAAACATTAAAAATACCTTTTGAAAAGCTCATCCACCCAGCTGCGTGCTCTTGATCTGCATATAGAGGATGTCCAGACCAGGTATTTTTTCATCATTTCTGCACAAGTGTAATTTTTGCACAGACAGTGGATTCATGTATGCAAAGTCAGGCATGTGCATGAAGTATGATATTTCTTGAAATTACTAGCATAGGTTCTTTCACCTCTTCTGTATTAACCTGGCCATTCGGATTATTGACTTACAGGGGCAGGGACTGTGTATTACTACATGACTCTCTAATACCAAAGAGAAAGAAGCTCAATCTCAGCTAAGCTTTTTGGACAAGACCAGAATACATATTTAAAAAACTAAGAAGCCATTCCAAGCTCACCACTTCAGAAAATGCCATATTGCAATGTGACCAAAGAGTCACAGCCATAGAGAAGGACCTGTAGTACCGGGTGCTGGATAACATAATGTAAAATTGTGTGCTGCCCCAAAAAGGTCAAACCTTATAAGGAGCAACATCTCTGACAGTTTCTTCTCAGGTTTTCCTTATGTAAGGAAATTGCATCTTTAATACAAAGACTGATCATTGACTGATGTGTGGTGAGGGTAGAGAGTGCCAGTCTTGTGTGAGTCGGAGAGTGTGCAATGTTCCAACTTTTTTTTCTGCCTTGTGTAACAGAAAGCTCAGCCCTAACTAGGTCAAGCACAGTCAGCCCTGCATATTGGTTCGCAGTCTTGGCTTAAAGGGACGACATCCTATGACATTCAGCAAGATTATTTGAAAGGCAAAATTTAAAGGTACATTAAATCAGTAATAAATCACTGGAAGATATTTCATGTTCAGAACCCTCAAAAAAAAATGTTAAAAGTCCAGAAGGGTGAAAACAAGGCTAGCTAAATGAAGATAAGCTCACTTCCACTTTTGTTTTCTCTACCTGTGAACTATTTTTGACCTAGAGGATTTGTAACATAAGACTAAAATCTCCTTTAGGCAACGATTTACACCTTGCATACCAATAACTTGCTTACAGTTTACAGTGTTGACACGCAATATGTTCCGTCCTTATCCCTGACATCAGATGATGTGCTGAGATGTGACATGCAGGGTCTGAATGTTAGCTGGAAGCTATGATTCCCATCAAGCAGAGAGGTTCTAGGAGGAAACCAGATGGAAGTTCTGCAGGTTAACCACAGGTGTAACTGAACTAAAACCCTCAGCAGCAGTGACGGTCCGTTTTGGTTCTGTGCTTTTTAGAAAATAGGCATGACAAGAGCAAGACTGCTGCTTGTGCTCATGTCACGGCACTTTAATACCACTTCTATAGGGATTTATATGGCACGAACAATGGGTCACCCATGTTTTCAATGATGTGACACATATAGGAACCCTGCCTAAAGGATCTCATTGTCTGAGAATATGTTAGTACAGTTTTTCAATGCAGGAAAGAGAGGTAAGAGCCCTACGTTGCCAGTCTTTTGAGGCCAGAGCAGTTTTGCTTCCTATTGCAGAGTGAACTTCAAGATCATCTCCCTGAGCTCTCATGGTCAAGCATTTAACGGATTTAATGGATGTGGGCTATACTTTATTAACCTTGAGTATTACTAGAGAAACTCTACATGGTTTCAAGGTTTCCTGAAATTACTGTAGAGTTTGATGATGACTTTCTGTGTATGCATTTGCAGGTATGACTGTGTGTGCACTGACCAGCAGCCTCAGTACTATAATGCCAGAGATGTAAGTTTAAAATTAAAATAGAAAGGGTATCCTGCCTGAAGCTGTAATCACTGAGGTATAAGGATGGAATATGACCATTGCTCTAAAAGTAAATGGGACTTCAACAGATTAAACACACAGAAGACTGAGGACCTGTTTTATGAGCACATAGTCAAAGGTAGTGGCAATATTTCTACAGATGCTATCCAAAAGAATGGAGAAAGAAAGCCCCTGTGGCATTCTGGCTAGTGCTGTGAATGTGATGCTGATGGACGTTCAGGGTACGTGCTCAAAACAGGCTCATGCAATGCAGCTGAAAGAGCCCTAGGCTACCTCAAAACAGGGCATTCTCATTCTTTTAGCAACTACTTTTATACCTCCTTCCCCTCAGGAGTAGCTTTGGCTTCAGAAGGTATGAAAAGAAAATGAGAAAAAGGCCCTAAGGTAGTGATATCATTAGGAGAAATTAGAGCAGAGTCCACAGTGTCATTTAGGTGGGCTTTCCGAGACTTGGATGCTTGTCGGAGTCATTACAGTCACATCTACACTTGGGGAGGGCAATGGATTCAGAGAGTCTCTGAGTCCTTTTTTTTTCTGGATTCCTGCAGTCTACAAAGGTACTTGGTACTACTGGTGAGGATATATATTCAACAGAATTTCAGCAGTGATTAGTTTATGGTGACTCATTTGGCATAATTTCCAGGTGCCTGAATTGCCATGGATTATAGAGGTGGCTTCACTCCTAATTATGGTAAATGGTGGAGACGAGACTGGAAGCTCTTCTGAAAACTACAGAGCTCTTCCTCAGCTCTCTTCAGTGTTAATATATGGCTTCTGTAGACAGCCAGGTCTATCCTTTTGGTTTCTTAGATGGGTTCCTTCTGTAATATTTCCTTTGCAATATGCTCCCTTAAGAGTCTGCCAGCCCTAAAAGAAAACCACTTACTATTCTTTTACTTTGCTAATACAGTTTGATGCTTTCTCTAGGAAGAAGAACATATTAGCTATCAGCAAGTATTGAACTTCTTACAGATTTTTGTTGCTGTTCTACACTGAAAGTCTGATTTAATTGATTTCTTTATGATGTTCCAGTGGGTCTCCATTTAGTTTAACTGCCACAGAAGATGGAGTAACAATTAGATTTGCAGTTAAGAGCTTCTAAGCAGTTTCTTTTTTAGCTGTGTTTTCTTGCATAAAATCAACTTTGAAGACTTTTTGAAGTCTCTTCTTGAAGGGCTTAGTAGAACAATATTCTGAACTTGATTCTGTGCAAATTATGTAGGCATTTCACTCACTGCATGTGAAGAATCCTGTTGATTTAAACTACTCAATTCTATCCCATCCCTGAAAAATTAAATCCAAAATACTGGACTCTAGGAGACTGTGTAGATTATGGTTATGAGTGAAGGGCTGGATTTTACAAAACAGAAGTGTCATAAAACACAGATGTTTTTTAAGTCACAGGATGTCACAAAAGTGTCTGCTGCAGTCTTCCTGAACACCTCAATCAGTAACTGTAATAGCTCAATCGAGAGATATTGCTACTTAAACCCGACATATTTTCATTTGAGAATGTTGTTTGATGTTTTCTTTTAAAGGAAAATTTAAAAATTGCAATATATCTTTAGATTCTTAAATAACCTTTCCCAGTCATTTTGGCTTTTGGAATGACACATACCCTGTCTCACACATAGGGATTCACACCAAGGCTATAACAGAGAAAAAGCATTTGCATCAGAAGGTAGCTATTCAGATTTAATTTTGTTTGGAACAAACTTATGGCCTATTTTACAAATTCTTATATTGTCAGACCTACCCTTCTACTTATGCCTAGAGTGTTTATAGGTGATTGCACAGATACTGCAAATGTTTTTATCATGTAGTATTGGAAAAGTAGTTACAGAAACAAAGGGAATACACAACCTCAAAAGATCAGAAGAGGACTGTCACTGCATGTCCATCTTTCTGATTTTAGTAAATGTCTCAATGCAGAAGTGAAAGAGAATCATCTTTCAAAGACAGAAAGAGAACCTGACAGAAATATAACTGCCCTGACCACAAAGCAGTTGCTCTGTAGCAGTTGTTCAACCAAATACAAGGCTCACACCAACCAAGTCCATACAAGAGGTTGGCAAGTTGTCTAGGAGATACAGGATTAAGGATCTAGGATTAAGAGCAGAAATCGAATACTTCCAACACATTTAATTTAGACCAAAATCCAGGGGAAAACCACCCTAAAATAATGGAATTGATTTTGCTCAGTGGTAAAGTTCACTATTTTGTAGTTCAGAAATGACATATGCTCTTACTCAACTGCTGTGCCCTAGAGGTACTGTACTGTGTAATGAAGCTATGCACTGATTTATTAAAAAAAATCTGTGTCTTTGCTGTTTCAGGGCCTGAGTCTGGTGACCTGAAAGAAAAGACCAAAACCAATTTGCTTTCCAGCAGAGTAGATAGAGAGCCTGCTGTTTGGGGTGGGATAAATTGTATCATTTTAATGTTTTTAAAGCATCCTGTTAAGCACTTTGTAAATATGCATTAAAGAATTAAAGTAAGTGTAGAGCCTGGCTCACATGTTGAACTGTGTAGCCTTCAATATATATTGAGATAATCTGCCTGGAGAAGTATCAGGATACTGTGTGCTCATCCAAAAAGCAACCAGTCCAGGCCTAAAGAGAAGGTAAGGCTTTCTGAAAGTGCAACCTGGAACTGACATTTTCAGCATCAATTGGTCTTTATTTGCACTACCAGGTTATTTGTACTTTGGCTGGACTTTTGTGACATCTTCACCCAAAAGCTGGGGGCTGGAAGTAATTTAGGTGTTGGAACCAGAATATCTAGTAAAAAAAATATTTTATGTATTTTATTCTTTCTTGTTTAATCTTTTTAGCAAAATTCCACATATCACAAATTTTCCCCAGGGACACCTTTGTGTAGCAGGACTAATGCATTGAACATTCAAGGCCATTTTCTACAAATTTCTCCTTGCATGGGAGAGTAATAATGCTTGCTAGAATTGTCTATCTCCTTTCAAGTGTGAACCTAATCTAAGCAAATTTTCAGTGACTTTGCTCTCTTCACGTACCCAAATTTGTCCAGTCTGCTAGTCTGTGGGTGAGACTTCCTTGGTTGTTTCACTGTCATTATCAATGATTTTCACATGCCTTCATTTGAGTCACTACAGGGAGAATCTTTCTTGGTCTCACATGCCAGATAATACCTGTTTTCATTTGTGGCATTACAGGAGCAAGGGAGAAGCCACACATACTACCTGGAGTCCCAACTCATTGGAGCACTGGTGAGATGCATGTTCCCAGCCATTAATTACTTTTGTGGCATCTTCCTGGTCTCATAACCCTGAGTCCCAGAATTCATTTCCCCATCAAAAACCCCTACAGGACAGTCTCTCATGTGTCGGAGATGGAGGTCCAAGGAAGGTCTGCGATAACCCTATCTCGATGCTGCAGTCTCCACTTTGATGGATAGATGACACTGGGGCTGTGTGTAGAAGTGGCTGGGTTTGAAGACCATGGTGATCATATAAGATATGTGAAACACATCTAATGGGTTTGGCCTGGGTAGACATCAGTCCACTTCATTAAACCACAGCACAATCCAACATGAAGACACTTCCAGCGTGGGAGAGGTGGAAAATCAGAAAAATGAGAGGGCTGGAGATAGGAGTTGACATGGAAAGGTGAATCAAAAAACTGAAGACTGGTTTGTGCTATCAGTAATTTTACCTTGTTCTGTCATTTTCTCACTTTGATGGGAACTCAGAGTTACCCCAGACTTAAAAAGAAAACGGAATCTTTACTTGTGAGTCAGCACTCTTTTCTGCTTTTCCTGATCACCACCTATGTGGGTTAGACCACATAGCTCATGAATAACTCTGAATAGAAACAGAAGATGTGCTCCCACCCATCAGTGAGCCAAAGAATAACTGTAAATCCAGGAGCAGCACACATAAGCAGTTAGTGTTTTGTCTCATTTAGTTTATACATTGCTAGATAAAGTGTATTTTTCAGAACTTTTTAAAAATGCTTTTCAATGAGGTATACATATGAATATGTGTGCACATATCTGTGCATTGCTACACACAACATGGTAATACAAAACCACACATACAGGCAGAAATATATAGTCACATAGAGACTGAAAAACACATGAGAATTTCAAAACTTGAGAACAACTTTTCTGGATTTGAGAGGACACTCTCCAATTCAATGCTTCGGTTCAGCAGAAGACAGAAGTGAGAGTCTGAAGATCCACTGAACTACGATCCAACAGAAGCTAATACGGTGTCACCATCTGTGATTTTGGTATAAGATAACAATGTAGTGCACATAATACCCCATCAGATGATGTGACTCCATCCTTGACCTTTTGCTGGTCTCTGTAGCCTCACACAGAAGTAGAATTCTTATTACATGGCCAACATTGAAGAAAAACCTCTTGTAGCCCTTAAAAAAGTAATCTGACCATTTTAAACATGCAGGCTGGGTCATGAGCATGCCTCAGCCAATATGCAAAGCAATAGTATTTGATAAAAGGTCATCCATTCTCCAGGCTGTTTCAAGACTACCAAAGATGACTGCTAGTGCCAGCTATGGTGCTGAATGATACAAGTGATGATACAGTTCCCTACACCTCTCAAAATTATTTGAGATGGTCGACCAAAGAATATGGGTGCTAACATTTACCACAAACCTGAGCTCACTGTAGTTTGTGCTTGCCTAAACTCTATTTCTGATGTGAGGCATCCTGTGCTATTCTTGCAAGTTATTGCTGCTGAGTCTTGCTTGCAGTACAGTTCCTGCTAATTGTGCATTACACTGCTTTTCCTAACAATTGCCTGTTTTAAGTGGCACCTTCTAATTCAAACTCCCAAACTTTGCACAACTAAGCACTGCAGATTGCTGAATGAGTGAAAGGTTGCAGATTTGCCTATCTCTGTGAGATAATGAAACCTCAAAATAGTGCTTGTAAAATAACAGCTCGCTAGCTGTTTATGAGATACATAAATTACCACTCATGGCTCATTCTGCAAATTAGCACATTCTGCACATTATTCGTTTTAGTTTTTGCTAGGAGGCCTGTAAGAATTTGATGCTTTAGAACTACAAGTAATATATTTACTGCATCACTAATCTGGTGGTTCTGTTTTCAAACCCTCCCTACAGTGCAAAACCTAAATTTTGAGGAAGCCCTGCATGTGCTGAAACTGAAGCAGTGAGAGCTTGACTTTCAGTACTCCTATGTGTGATGAACCATAACTGTACAACCCCACAAACAGATTTTGGTGCCAATCATTAAGCATTTAGCATGAGCTTTTTCTGAGCAAGCATTATGAATAGGTCACCCAGGTAGGAAATCAGCTAGGACACTAGATTTTTGAGAGCATGTTATACCACACGACTGCTGAGGATGACCTCTCTGGGAGCACCACAACAAGCAGGCAGGGAACTGCTAACAGTAAACATGAGCCTGCTGTCTCACCATTTTGTTTAGAATCATGGAATCATAGAATCGTTTAGGTCAGAAAAGACCTTTAAGATCATCAAGTCCAACAGTAAACCTAACCCTGCTAAGTCCACTGCTAAACCATGTCCCTAAGCACTTCATCCACACGTCTTTTAAATACCTCCAGCGATGGTGACTCAACCACCTCCCTGGGCAGCCTGTTCCAGTGTCTGACAACCCTTTCAGTGAAGAAGTTTTTCCTAATGTCCAATCTAAACCTCCCCTGGTGCAGCTTGAGGCCATTTCCTTTTGTCCTATCACTTATCACTTGGGAGAAGACACTCGCACCCACCTCGTCACAACCCTCTTTCAGGTAGTTGTAGAGAGCGATGAGGTCTCCCCTCAGACTCTTCTCTAGAGTAAACAACCCCAGTTCCCTCAGCCGCTCCTCATCAGACTTGTGCTCCAGACCCCTCACCAGCTTCGTCGCCCTTCTCTGGACATGCTCCAGCACCTCAATGTCCTTCTTGTAGTGAGGGGCCCAAAACCGAACACAGTGTTCGAGGTGCGGCCTCACCAGTGCCGAGTACAGGGGGACAATCACTGTGTAACTTGTTTAGTTACAAGAAAGTGAAATGTGCTTTATTAAGGGGCCCATCTTTTTTCCAGTATTAATGTCTGGACTGAGAATCATCTAAAGCAGTTCTAACATCCTGCTAGTTCCTTTCCTACTTTTTTTTTTTTTTTGGTGAAAGGAAATTAGCAATTGGCAAAGCTCATAGCTGTGTGCAAATGGCTTGTTCTTCCATCTCACAACCAGAAGAGTTTCAGGGAATGATGAAGGTTTTGCTCATGATGGTGAAGGCTCAATTCAGTTTCCTAAACAGATGTCTTGAGAGTATCTTAGACAACCATATGGGATTTACAGGTAAAACAGAGGATCTACAGAAAGCCTGTGCCATCCTGGAGCAGTGGCTGGAGGCTGAGTGGGATAACTCAAAAGGCCATACAGGACCATATTTAGGCAAACTGGCTGCCTAATGTTGGCCCTGGACCCTCTGCTACCTGAGCTCCAGGGTTTCTCTAGCTGTCTAAAGTCAGTGCTGTGTAGGGTAAGAGCACTCTAACTGGTCGCAATGACCCAAGGCCTGTGTTTAACATTGAGCAGCCACTGCTCTGATTGCAGGATACTAAGCACCCCTGATAAATAAACAACTGAAGATGCACCAAATTAACGACTTCTCTAAGTGTCTAGTTTTAGGACACCTTGACAATTAAGGGAAATTTAGACACTTTTGTATTCTGAAAATCCTTCCCTAATAGCTAAATGTCAATTGGCTGAATGCTAATCCTAAAATATTTAGTTCCCATTTCTGTATTCAGAGTGATGGACTGTACTTCTTATATCCTTTTAACATTTCTTCTGAACATGCTTACACCTGAAACATTCCTAAACCACCTGCAGAAACAGGAATTGCTGTACTCAACAGTAATATATTTTTTCCTATTACTGTATGGGCTATGATTTCCTTTCCTAAGTTTCCAATCACTTTGTTCTGTGAGATCTAACTGATGGATAACAGCTATTTTCCTCTCCACAGACATGATAGCTTGTAATTGGTTTTGATGTTGAGACACACTCTTACCTCTTCCAGCCCTAAAATTTGCAAGTCTCCAAATCCCAACTGTTTTTCCTTACACTGTGCTAACAATAAGTAAAAAAGAGAAATTTGATGATAATGTGTTCACTACTCTTATTGTTTCTTTCATCTGGACTGAGATCAAGAAACAAAAACACAGGGAGAAGGTAGCGAGACATAAATGATGATATCTTTATTACTTTGCCAAATTTGAGCCAGATCTTCAAATGGCTTGTTTTACTAGAATTTGGCTGTTTCACTTGAAGTATCACAAGTAAATCACTTCTCGCATCTGTTGAATATTTTCAATCAAATAGAAGGTTCAGCTGCTTCAAGCTTTATCAATAGCATGAGCCCTTAGCCCCTGGGGCTGTCCGTCCCTGCCCCAGTGACGCCACAGCAGGGCCAGTCTCCAGCTGTCCACAGGCCTGCCCTGCTTGGCCATGGGCCCCGCTGAGCTGGGCCCACCTGCAAGCCCGTGTCCCGGCCTGGCTTTGGCCCGTTCCCTTCCCAGGGAGGTGCCCCATGCCTGGGGCTGGGGCTGCGCTGGCACCTCCCGGCTGCCTGCTCCTGGCTGGGGGTGGGACAGGCCTGACAAAGGCTGTGAGGATTTGATAAAGCCCCATGCCAGCCAGGAGCCAGGATAGGCAGAAACTGCCCCGACTCACAGGCTTGTGCCTGGGGAAGGGTTAGGACTGGGGCTGGGGTTAGGATTAGGGTTATTTCTTCCCCCTGCTTTATCAGTCGGCAAAAATCTTTTGTGAGAAGGGCAGGACAACAACTGTACTCTGAAACCAGAGAAATATCCAAAGCAGCTAAAGGCTCAACTGTCCAGTGAGCTTGTAGAGTAGTTCAGTTTGTTTTACAAATGCTCCAGGCTTTGAAATCACAGTTCATCTTCCCCAGAGTTGTCCTGGGATCTGCTTGCCAGAGCCAGGGAGGCAGGTCTGTGTTTATGAGCAGATGACACCAACAGGAAGGCAGCAACTGTCTCATCTCTCCTGACAGTGCGGTGGGAGCTTGTGTTCCCTTTAAACGACTCTTCTGAGAAAATGTGGTGACTGACCAAAGGTTTTACTTATTCAGTGTGCTAATGAGGCCAGGCTTCGGACATGCACAGCTGGGTTTAGAGCCCAGCAGCTTGGAGAACTGCATGCTCTTCTGTAGGATCACTTTTAACCCTAACATCTGGAAGACTACTGTAAACAGCATCTCCTGATAAAACTGTTTCTCTGATGACAATGACAGCATCAGGTCCTTTTGGACTGCAGTTGATGACTCCTGGTTCTGATGGATATAGTCCTCCCTGTTACAGCTTTTCTAGTCTTTATGCCAGAGGAACATTGGCCTTTTTCTGTAAGGCAGAGAGGGTCTTTCTGCTCTCCTACATCCCTGCCCTATGTCTCTATATCCTGAAAAAATGAAATTACATAGAGCCGTGTCTGAATTCACTCATTCCATGCTCTGTTTAGCCATAATGAGAAAAAAAGCATCCCAGTGTAATCTGGTATTGAGTGTATTACACCTTGGAGCCCTTGGTTCAAGGAAGGTACTTAAAATTTTCCTTTTAAAAGTCATAGTGGGACTGCTCTTCTCTTTGTAAGGTGAGAAAAACAGGACAATGTCCTCTGGTCTCCATCTGCATGAGAGCTTAGCTTGAAGGACAGCCATTGAGAGTGTGGGGCCCAGGACTCACTGTCTCTGCTTTTTGAGACAATTCAATATAGGAGCCTGCCCTACTCGTTAGTCTGTGGTGTGGGAGCTGAAATTGGGAGTGAGGGAAAACTGTACACCTCTATGTAAAAAATAATTCATAATTCTTTAGCTTCTCCTCTTATGCCTCCTCCCAAGAGATAGAAAGGGAGATGGTGATCCTGTAGCTTGGAGATTATGGCACTCACCAAATTGGAAGAACACTAGGTCTCACGGACTTGGTTTAAAGGATGCACAGGGATTTTTTTGTATCATTGAGTATTTCTAGGCCTACCTAGCCCATACTTGGAGCAAATATTGACAGGTTCCTGTTGGCTAATAGGCTGTAGGTCTCTTTTTGATGCATGTTGAAAATAGTTAAGCATTACAACCCTTTTCAGAGAGGTGAAAGATGTTTTTGCATTTCCACTATTTTAAAAAATGCAATAATTTTATCAGAGCCTTTCTGGGATTAATGGCTTAGTTGCAGGCATTTCAATTTGCAAAATAAATGACATCTCATCAATGAAAATGAGCAAAACATGAAAAGGACTGGATAAAAAATCCCAAACAAACAGAGCTCTGGAAGCTGATATTAATAGGAACAAAGAGAGAGAGGTAATGAATAATTCATGTAATTGTTTTGGAAAATACTTTTTAAAAGAAACTTAATATGTGAGGAAAAGGTTTATTCCTCAGTCTTTGTTGACTGCTTAGAGGCAGATGTATAAGGAAAAGAAGCGAAGAAATCAAAAACTCATAAATGTGCATGTGTTTGTCCAGAGGGAATCCTTTAAAAACTGCTATAACATCTATCTAGCCAAACTGTGACATAGCGTTCATCTCTGTCATGTTTGAATCCCTCACATTTATTACAGTCTTTCTGAGTCAGAAAACAATTAGGGGATGGAAATGCTCAGATGTAGAATCCAAGCCCTTTAGTGCAGGACTAACCTTTCTCACATGCTAAAAAATTGCAGGGAGAAAGTAACATGTTAGACAGCAGGCAAACTCCTAATCCCATTGCCTTCCTATGAGCAGTGCTTGGCTAAAGCTGGGGTTGTGGAATCACATCTCATTTTGGAAATTTACTTTCAGTGACCACGCTATTTTCTTTGAAAAACACCATACCATTATAGCTGGTTTGTATGGATTTTGATTTTCCTGATATACCTGAACAATGAGAAAGAGGCAAGAAAGGAGAAGGTTGTTCATCTAACCAATTTCGGTATCCACCAGTGTTGCGCTTCATCTAAGCAACCTCTATAGTGATTGTAGAGAGATGAGCATTTTCAGAGGGATATTCATCACATGGTTTTTAGGCCTTTGCTTCTCTCTCTGCTAACTACACATGAAACTTGGATGACCATCTTATACTAGATGCACAAAGCTGAACGAGATGAATCCAGACCTTTGTTAATACCAGATTGGAAATTAGAAACTAAAAGTGTTGCACTTTGTGAGAATGTGTCTTACTGTCATTTAAAATCTACTTGCTTTTCAGTTGAATTAAGATGCTTAGAGAAATTTTTTCCATCCTTGCAGGATCCCCATTAATTAATTGTTCCAATAAAAGAAGTTTGCTACTCTATGATTTATAACCTGGAATTGCTCATCTATATATTTCTGAGAGGATTGCCCCACAGGCTGTGGACAGAAGGTTAGTTACTAATGTTTTATGCATCACTGATGTGTGCTCTGGCTTTTTAGTCAAATACTGCAAGATCAGAAATTGGCTCTGTATTTCTAATGGAGAGTGGGGAACAGGAGTCATTGTTAATTGTTATGCTGAAGGTAGGACAAAACCACAGAATATAGATTCCTTTAGCTCTGACATAAATATTGGTCAAGGTTCTTTAATTTTGCAGTATGCGTAGGATATGATTTGTCATATTAAATCATACTGTGAATCTGTCAAGTTCTGTACTCTGAACCTTTCAGTAGTCAGATGATTCAAAAAAGGCTTCAAGATAAAGGCAAACCCTTCCAGGCAACATGGGAGTTGGAGGGAAGAGCTCAGGCTGCAGGAAGAAAGAGGTAAGGAGGTATCAGGAGGTCTGTCATGCATGGCTGGGTGCTTCAAAGCTTGCTCATAATTAAGAACGACTGAACTTCTGAAACACAGAGTTCTTTCATATTACTGGTCAACACATAATAAATTAACAGCCTGGGTTTGAAAGAATCCTTCATAAAAATTGGTCTTCAAAGTCATTCAGCCAATAAAATTAACTGCAGCTTTTAAAGCCATGCTTTAAAGCCAGCATCTAGTCTGCCTTTAGAAAACATGTCTGCAAAAGTCTACAGGGTAATCTCAAAGCAAGATGGCTCCAAAGTAGCATGTGCAGCTAGGTAAATAGTGGGTTTATGTACAATTTCTGCAGGCAGTTGACAATTAGGAGAGTAATCACAGCGTCTGACTTTTGCAACGTAATTTAGCTGGGTATTTCAGGTACCTAATCCCCACAGACCTTCTGGGTAGTGAATAGAAAGAGAGATGTTCTCCCAAGTGCCATCTGGAGCTCCTAACTTGAGTCCTGTCTTCAGCTATCTCCCGAAGAATCTCTTCCTCCGTTGCCTAGAGAAAAGCTGGAGAAACTAGCCATAACATAACATAGCTGACTAAATTCAGTGCTTAAAGATGACATCTATGCATGAGCTTTTAGTACTCATTTCAGACAAAGTATTCATATTGTGCTCTCATATTTTCCTCTGTTCTTCTCTTTTGTTATGTTGCCCGAACTACTTAGACCAAGAGTGTTTGATTACTCTGTTACAGCTGGATTTATGTTCCATTTTCAGACTGTCTCTTTGTGATATCCATTTGTACAACTGATTTGTTATTATTTAATAAGTTTATGTTACTTTAAAGTATGCTATATTACCACATGAATTCATGTATTAATCGGGCATATGCTTGCTTTTAATGATCCCCACATTACAAAATTCTTTATAACAGCTAGCTGTGGCATTGCTTGTTAACAACTCATTACTAATTTTTTTGTAAAATATGTTCTAAAGTAAGTTATTAATGAATTTAGCTGCACCTAGTAATTATTTCATAAATTTTAATAAAGAACATGCACACACACATGCATGCACACACTTCATATAAAATTACATTGTGTACTTAATGGTCCCTTATCAAGCTTTCATCAGTTAAATTTATGGTTATTATGCTTTCATGTTTGGTGAGAATATAAAACAAAAACTATTTTAGAAAATTGTCATTCACTGTAAGTGGCATAGAAATCCATCCAATTTTTCACATAAACTGTGACAAATAGTTCTTGATTTACAGCAAAAATCTCTCTAATCTACTTCACAGAGTGAAAAGGATCAAACAACAAATAACCCAGGCGACAAAGACAAAAGACAACACTGATACTGCTTCACTCATCAGGAGAACCCTTGGCAACCCAGTTTGGCCAGTGGCCTTGTACCTCCTCCCCATGGTTGGAGAATTTGTGACAGAAACACCATCAGCTAATGATGTGCCTGTTAGTTATCTGCAGTACAGTACAAACAAAACCCCAGAGAGTATCATCTCCACAGTCTAAACTGCAGACAGATGTGACCTGCCGTGTGTCCCACCACGCCAGACTTTCAGGACAAGGATACCGACTGCACACAGCAGTCTCCTCCCTGCCTGGTTGGCCAGGTTTCCGCCCCATGAGAACCACAGCAAACAGGGGTCGGGGGCAGGACAGGGGAAAGTGCCAGTCCACACCTTATTCAGGGACTGGCCATGGTTTAGATGTAGACTTTGTAATGTAAATAGATGGAATATGTAAAACTAAGAGAGGAAACAGCTGCGTGAAAGGAACTAAATGACTTCTCTCACGTAGAGCAGGACATTAATAGACCTGGGAGTGCTATGCTGAACCCCAGTCCCAGGCATGTGGCTCACCTCCTGTGCCATGCAGAATTACTGCCATTACACTAGTATGCACAGTAAGACAAATCTTAATCCCGCAAGGGTGTATAGCCAAGGGTTGAATGCTGGGTGATTCACAGGTAAAGATCTTTTCTGTCAAACTCAAAAGCAGCTTGATCAACATTTTCTAGAGTGATTTTTGCAGCACTTTCCAGATTCCCTACCACCAAAAGGGGATGGAGTAGGCGACAGTGGAAGTTGCAAGTATAAAGTAATAGTTAATATTTTCATTCAGCCTACAGGGTGCAGATCCCCAAATCCTGCTCAGCCAGAAAGCTGTGCGAATTTTAGTTCCATAGAATGGGGAATTGACAACAGCCAGGAGTACAAGTTTCTTTGTATTTTGTATAATGGGAAGTGAGGTCAGACCCAAGTACATAAATTTTGAGCTATTTTGCTGTTGCTGTTTTTTAATGCAATAACATTTTAACACTCTGGTCACACAGAAGTATTTTAATCATTTAATATATTATAATTTTTGACAATCAGGCATTCTATTGCATTTTGTACAACCATATTGCATCTATCGGTAATATTGCAAAAGAGCAAGGCATCTATTATCGGATCATAGAAAAAAAAAACAAACAAAGAGAATTAAAAATGCCATAAAAATTATTAATGGCATTATTAATAGCCAGGTCCTTGTCACAACACATTATAACATTTCCTTTGGAGACATTACAATGTATCATGGGGAATGGACAAGATGACCTAATAGATCTTTTCTATCTCTTTTCTCACATAATCATGTCAATCAGCACTGTAGAGTCATAGTAATTTATACCTCCCATTGCTTCCAGACTATGTTATTGTAATCCAGTCCTGTTACATAGATCTAAAAAATTCAACTGAAACATCACTGTGTTTGTTTCGCCTGGAGGCACTGTCAGCAGAGTGGCAATAAAGGTGGGGACCTGTTTTATCAAATATTAATGGCAGAAATGGTTGGCCTAACCTTGCCTTAAGGGTTCAGGTAACAGAGACACCTATTTTTAGTGGACTTTGTCTCTTTTCAGAGCTGTGTGGGAGACAGAAGAGCCCACACTATGGATATTTCCCATGTGTTATTATTCAGATTTCCTAGGCTAATCACCTTTCCTGGGTTGAAATAATGAACAAATACATGAAAAATCATAGTCAACATTTTATGTTCATGGTTATAATTTGGAAATACTATTTTTCTTAGCAGATATTGCATTTTAAAGTACACCTCTCTGGTGATTCCAGTGTATAAATTGGTTATTGTAAGCTTCAGCTTTCTGTTTAAATGTTACCTATCATCAATTTCATTACATTTTTATTCAACAACACGTAAAAAATCCCAACCATAATGCTCTTTACTCATTCAATTGCAATTAATTTGAAATTTTTAACAGGATCTGTATTATTTAGATTCCTGCAGTCTTTCCAAGTGTTTTTAAATACTGAATTTGTTCTTCCACTCCTGTGTTTCAATTAAGAATGGACATAAAATTTCTTTGCGTTTTAACGGCTTGAGAAAACTAGGACTGGGGGAGAGAAGACTAGGCTTTTCTGAAGTACAAGAGTTCTTAGTCTTTTTCAGTGCACCCATTGCATCTTTTGGTACACAATACTTTTTATGCAGATAAACTATATCAAGTCTCTTGCAAAGTTTCAATGTTTTAGTGATGCTTAGGATTCTGAAATGCCAACATTTTGCAGAGAAAGTAGCTGAATCAGGCCAGAGCAATTTTATTAGCTAAAATATGCAGCAAGCAAAATATGAAGTCAGGTATTTGAAGGCAAACTATTTCTATGTAGAGAGACTTCAATTCCCATGAATGCAACATTGACAAAAACCAAATCTCTCATAATTCCAAAACTTGCTTTACAGGTGACAAAATATCTGAAAATCTATTACGCAAAGTGAGTTAATGTATCTATAGAGTATTTTCCCACAGTAAGCAATATTTGACCCAATGTGGTAGCTGAAATAAAAAATTCCAATTTTCATTTAGTCTGTGGACAGAATTATGTCTTCCAGTGTTACCATTAGCAGCTGCAAATGATGATACGCTGCTAAAATTCAAACTATTTAATTGTAGCATAGATTGAAATATTCTTAATAGATTTCATTATGCAGGAAATGGTTATGTCATCTTATGACTTTGTAGTACCAAAAAAACCAGTCAGAAAAATGTTATTTCCATGGTTTGAGGCACGTGTGATCACAGACAAGAATGTTCCCTTTTTTAAACAAACTACATGTTTTCTCAGTTAAAATAGGAGGAAATACCTTGTTTGCAATAAACAGAGCTTTTCTTCTACAAAACTGGATCATTTCAGGCATGGGTGAGTAGTGAAAAACATGTTCCATTTCCTGTCAGAATTAAATAATGACTATGACTGAATATGGATTGCATTAGGGTACAGTTTTTTATTTCTTCACAATCACCTTGTCACTTTCTCTATTTTTACATTTAGGCAACAAAAAAATTCAAGAGTTTCATTCTTCGAAGCCATACTAGAATGATTTTTATGACCTGTTCTGTTTGCATGCTGTCTTAAATATGACAGTCCACCAAGAAACATTACAATGTATATTGTACGTAAACTACGGTGGCCATTATGTCAATGGCTTTCTTGGTCTGTATAGGAGTGGGCCTTGAATAATTGAAAGTATAGAAATCCCACTTAGGCTAAATCTTGTGGCACTATGCCCCTTCTGAACTGCTTGGTCCTGACCTGATGGAACTAGGGAAGACAAAGGATAATGGTGGTGCAAGGACAACCAACCATAGGAAATTTAAGCCGGAAATTGAGAGATTTCTGACTATCACAGCAAACAAAGGTAAGAGTTTGATGCATTACAGCCAGAGCCTAAACTCTAGTACCTAAAATGAGTTTTCACTGAAAGGTAGGTGCCTGAGTACAAAGAGGGGTTGCAGCGGTCTACATTCCAGTAACTGCCCCACTTACATGTGCAAATTCATTCAGCACCACAAAGGCTCCTCCATGCCTAAACTTACATACATAGGTATGTATAGAGAAGTTCCAGTCTAAGGAACTAAGCACCAAAGTGCTGCTTTTACTCTGCTGCAGTTCAGTGAGAAGTCAGAAGGGCATCTAAACTCTCAGTCCTGGGAAGGTCAGAAATGCTCTGAGCATACGTAGGGCAGTGATGAGCACAGCAGCCAGAGAAAGTGCCTGGCAGTACTCACAGGAAGAAGTGAGAGGTGAGATATTTGAGTCTTGGGGCTTTCTCCATTTGGGGGTGATTGAAATCAAGATGCCCTTCTCTCCTTGATCTAGTGGTCCCATGACTAGCTTGCTGAGTCAGAGCTTGGTCACCTTGCAATCCTAGAACTGGAACAAAGGGGACAATGCAGAAGGCACATGATTCTGTACTGGTTGTAGCATGCTTCTGAAAGAAGAGAGAACTGGGTGCCAGTCCCTTTTTCCTAGGCTGCTAGTATGGTTTGTATTGGTCTAAAAATAAACTTCAGGTAGCAGGAATAGAAAAACAAAAAACCCATCAGTTTCTAATCTTACTGTTACAATCCTATAACTCATAAACTGTGTCTAGCACCTAAGAGTGTCCAGGACATTTCTCTGGCACTGTGTACAATGGATGTAGAGAAGTTCATGTCCGTGGTATTTACTTTATACAATGGAGTGACAGTGTCTAAAATGCCTAAAGGACATAGTCTGAACTGAAAACAAGTTTAGAAACTGGGGGAAAGCAAAGCCATGGCATGCCTGGGACTGGTCTAACAACTGGTCACCAAATTCCAGCGTGCAGAGTGCTCCCTTCTACTGATTAACATCTTTGCATACATATAGCCAGGGACCCAGCTTTGCTGGTTGCAAAAACATATACCTTCACAGAATCACAGAATCACAGAATCACTAAGGTTGGAAAAGACCTGTAAGATCATCAAGTCCAACCATCAACCCAACACCACCATGCCCACTAAACTATGTCCCACAATGCCACGTCCACAAGTTCCTTGAACACCGCCAGTGATGGTGACTCCACCACCTCCCTGGGCAGCCTGTTCCAGTGTCTCACCACTCTCTCAGTAAAGAAATTTTTCTTAATATCCAGCCTAAATCTCCCCTGGTGCAACCTGAGGCCATTTCCTCTTGTCCTGTCGCTAGTCACCTGGGAGAAAAGACCAACACCCACCTCTCTGCAACCTCCTTTCAGGTAATTGTAGAGAGCTATAAGGTCTCCCCTCAGCCTCCTCTGCTCCAGACCGATTTTTTTTTTTTTTTTTAATATAAAAAAGGAGTTTTATTGACTTAATTTACAAAACAACTTTGGAAATGAAGAATGATGGGGTGGGGAGAATCCATACTCTCTCATGCTAGGTGTGAGATTCTTCCTCTTCTTCCCTCTTGAGCTGTTCAATAAGCTGCTGCCTCTCTGCTGCTTGGTGCATCCGCATCATCACCAGGCTCTCGTAATCCCGTTCCGATACTACTGATGCCTATGAAGTCCTAGGCTGACTAGTGCTGTCAGAAAGGACAGTGCTGGGATTGTTCCAGGGCTGGCCCTCCAGCCAAGAAATCTTTAGAGGATTATTTATCAGGCCAACTTCTTCACAGTCATCTCAGCAGCCTTAACTGTAGCAAATTCCACGACCCTTATCCATGGGTGAAGCAAACAGCCAAACTAAAAGTGGTGAGTACTGTTTGCAATCAACAAAAAAAGACCATTTTTTTGTTCAGTAACAAACCTGAGTATTTCTAGGATCATTCTTATTTCTGATTTGTTTCTTTAGAGACATATACACAATAGATTAATTTAATATACAATGGCCTGTGTGAAGAAAATAGTTAGGAGCTCAGCTTTATTAAAAAAAGAAAAAAAATAATCTATCACTGAAAGCTGGGGGGGTCAGATTCTAATGGGTCAGATTTTAAATGTCTTCAGGTGAAAAAAATCCCAGACAAAAATATATATATGAGATTTTCAGAGAGTTCTTGGAACATAACTCTCTTTTATTTCAAAGTTGAGAAAGATCCTGTGAAGCATCATTTTGATGTTGAGATCTAAATACTTTTACAAATATGATCTCTTGGCACTTCCAAATGTCTTGTTCATTGCCCATTAACACTTAAAAATACAACTGTTTTTTACATTCAAGTCTTACCTGACATCATTTATTCAGCAAGAAATCAACCCTGAAATGTGATTATTGTTAAAATGAAACCTCTGATTCATTTAATGTCGTGGTCTGTTTGTTGAAAATATTGGTCATGTTTCATTAGTACTAAATTTCTCTTCAGATTCTTATTTTCTGTCTATTTCTGTAGAACATTTTGTGTGGTGTCAATTTACTTGCATCTTTGAGAAAAGTTTAATCCTCTCTTTACGAAATTAGCTATACTAATGCTTGGATAATCATAATCCTTGAAATACATTTAAAGTTGTGTTTTAATAATCTACAGGAAATTATTTTTTAAACCTGCCATTTACTAACTCTGACACCTCTAAGGCAAATTTCTGTACTGCTTTGGTGCTTTTAGGCAATTCTTTACTTGCCAGGTTTGGTATCAGGCATAGAAGACTGTATTGAGTCACTGCTCATTTGAGTGTTGAAATTCAATTTACAGTTACACAGATGTTCTGAGATCCTTTGAATTTAATGAGGATGACTCACACAGATGAGTAAAGAGGATGGACTTTGAGTCCTCTATGCTTTCTGAGATCAATGCATTCCAGATGAAAATCATTCAACTTGATCTATGCTATCATCCTGCACTGCCCATTATCTTTGTCCTCTTTCCTTGTCTTGCTGCTTAAAATAGGTGTGTTTTGAAATGAACAGGTTTTAGTGACCATTACCTGACTTGCAATAATGACATGACATTTCCTGCCTTATTTCTACATTCCCCTACTAATGGCCTGTATCAGTCCTTGAAAAGTTTTGTTATAGTAAGTTATTCTTTATATAGAGGTGGCAGTATATTATGCCTATAATGCTATTTTGTTAGTAAAATTAGATTATTTTCAAATTTAGAGTTAATAATTTGATTTTTATAAAAGAACAATTAAAAATACCTTAAAGTAAATCCTACTTGTGCATACGAATTTGAAACACTGCAAAATATTAGCACAAACATTATTCACATCAGTGGTGTAGTCTCACATGGATCTACGAGTATCTGTGAAGTATCACCACACAATCAGAAATGCTACTGCTGAATATGAGTTACAGAAAGGAGTTGAGTAGTTGCCTGACAATGATTTACATGAACAGAGATGGAAAAACTTGGAATTATTTGGAAAGCAGAATAATAAAGGAAGATAAACTAAAGTCTATCAAAGTACATGAAATGATGAATTCTGAAAGAAGTCGGATCAGGACTTTCTGTCTCCCCATCAAATTATGGAAAGACAAAGCATGTATTTAGTAAAATCTGAAAAGCAATTGGAATAAGAAGGGATGCAATTAGGACATAAAGTAACCATGCTCCTTGGAACTCATTGTCTCAGGATGTTCTTAAGGCCAAGAATTTCACAAGCAGTGAAGAGGAACCAAGTATCACAAGAATTTTTAGAGTTGTAAAAATTAGTACTACAAAGCTTTGGAAAAGAAAGTTATGCTTCAGGGTTTAATCCAAATTTTAGCTGTCATGCTGAAGAGGAGATGTGGAAGGATTAGGATATACTTTCATTATCCCATGTTAGTCTAGTACCTCTAAACATCTGGTACTGGTTATTGTCAGAGACAGGATCTTGGACTAGCTGGACCTTCGTGTTTGAAAAAGAATAGCAAATCCAATGCCTAGTTTCATAACAGCCATTTCTGGATACTGTGAGCTGCCTTAGAGCACTTCTTTCACCACAATCCCTCTGCCTTGCCCCTTCCCGGGGGAAAAATTTCCTTGCCTCTGGAGGTATGGAGGTGCCTTGATAGCACAGCTGTGTAGTGCTGTTGTCAGGAGAGGCAGATACACCCAAGGAAATGTACAGCAACCCCCAGAGCAAGCTGGACGATACAAGTAGGAAAGGCAAGAGCAGGGCCAGATGGATCATTTTTTCCTGTCTTTACATTTTTAAGGTACCTTTGTATTTCAAACATAAGTCTATGTGTGTGTGTATGTGTGTGGCAGGGGGTGGGGAGCACTGGTACTTTGTAACTGGATATAACCTTGAGAAACAGCTATATCATAATCATACTCTCAAAAAGCAGCTTATATTCCATTCCCATTTTGGCAGGGGGTATCCTTTGCTCCCTAAAGGTATTTGCTGCCTGACATATTCAAAGCAATATAAAGTGATCTGAAATCAACCCAGACTAAGACCAAACAAGGCAATACCAGTAACCAGAATGAGGATGACTCCACTTACTAAAATCTTCTCAGAAAGGATTCACTAAGGGGCACTTTCATAGCACATGGATTAAGGTCCCCTTTTCCTATCTGCAGCTTTGCATTACCAACATTTATTGCAGTGCCTTATTCTTGCCAGTTTCATTCTGGCTGGTGTCCAAGGTAGTCTAAAAATAAG
This sequence comes from Gavia stellata, assembly GCF_030936135.1. Classification (NCBI taxonomy): domain Eukaryota; kingdom Metazoa; phylum Chordata; class Aves; order Gaviiformes; family Gaviidae; genus Gavia; species Gavia stellata. The sequence continues at coordinate 97,763,622 of NC_082595.1, forward strand.
TTTTAGCTGGCTGTATTTCAGCCTCAGGTTGATGAAGGATTTATTGATATTCGAGTTTGTGCCACAACTTACTGTCACTGTGATGTGATGTGTATATGTGTGAGAGAGAGAGAGGCAGAGAAAAAGAGGGAGATTCTTTTTTACCATCTTACACATGCTGAGGAAACCTTGCTGCTTTTTGTTCTGTCTCGGGGTCCCTCATGACCTGGCTTTCTCATTATGGCTTCACTGCAAACGAGTAGGTTACAGAGTCATTTCTGCCATCCAGCTGAATTTGTGCTCAGATTTTGAGAAAATGTCTTTTTCAAAAGAGTGTGTAAGACGCCTTCAAAGAGTGCAGAAATGCACAGAATATGCCCATCAAGGGTTTGGTGAGTTTTGATCATTTTACAGTATCTTATAGTTGCACCCCAGAGTCTGAACTGAGGAAGAAGCAAAATTGGCTCCACCATAGGTCAAAGCTGTTGTGAAAGACATTTACATTGGTAGGAGGCTCTGTTTGTTTTCTGGGAGCCCAGAATCCTTGTTGCTCTTCAAAGCATAGGAGCATGCAGTTCCCAGCAGCGCTCTTCCTCTTCCCCCTATGGCAAGCGAGTACAGTAATGCCATGTCAGTATGCCCTGTCCCAGCCAAAACCAGCACACCTATGCTGCTCCTGTGAGCCTCCTCTTACTTTTTTGCTGCTCTCATACGAAAGCGCGGGCACATGGATGCTCAAGAAAGGCTTTATACTCAACCTAATGGCTGTATTGATGAGACACACTAGAATAATCATAACTAAGCCTCCTTAAAATATTGATATTAAATATGTTGGTCCTATAATGACCGCAGTGCTCTAGATCATGGAGTTAAACAGAAGCCTGAGTTATGGTAACGTTTAATTTACGATTTCTTAGGCTACTAAAATGAAAAGGCATATATAAAAGTAGTTATACTATACTAAGAAGGTTGGTAGAGATTTTAACTCTAGTCCACAATACTGTTTGGGAATTTCATATACAGTCTGAAGAAAAATGAATGGCTGGTCTGTTAATGATTGTGTTGATATTTACTAAAAAGAAAAATGCTTTATTAAACAAGAGAAAAGACACTCATGTGGGAGGCAAAGCCAATTTGGGGTTAATGTGTTGGCTTTTTTTAACGCTACAGCATTTTTATGGTGTAAGCAACCTCTTTTATTTTTCCCATTGGGACCAAAAGTTATAGTGTTCTAAACTGAGTTTGTTGTTATATTCTAATGTGTTCTCCTTTTTTCTAAGGCTTTGATAGTGTGAATCATTCTTGGCTCACAGAGTCTGAGTATTTCAAGCCTGAAAGGTACTGTCTCCTGAGTTCAAAAGAACATCAGATGCACTCAGCACATTTCAGAAAGCATTGAGTCCATCTCAGGGTTGGCACCAGTGGTTTTTCATTTGCTATTTTGATTCTGGATTTCACTGGGTTTTGTGGCAATTAATGTGAATATATTCTTGTTGGTGCTTACCATATAGAAGCTAGGCAGTTGTTCTTCATATATTCTGGGTATTTTCTAACATTTTTCAATGAAGTATCTATGCTAGCAACTTAACCGGTTCCAGGGCCCAGACACTCTCTGCATACTCACAGCATGCTTCCCAGCATGACTTTGACTTGGGCCAACTAGTGTTCCTCTGAACAATTCCCAGGAGCCAGCACAGGCTGGGGACTATTTCTAGTAGGCTGCCTGGAGGCAGCTACCCTCTTTGGAAGCATAGCGTGGGCACGTCTGGGCCATGCTGCTGGTCTCAGAGCCAAAGAAAGGGTCCTGACACTGTTAAATTTAGCAGTATAGGTATAGTGTCTGTGATCAAGAGCGTAAAAACCACATGGCACACTAATCTTAACCTAATAGCTCAGACAATCACTCGGGAAGGTTCCAGGTGAAGTACATGCACAGTTTCCTTCAGATTAAAAGAAAATAATTGCATGATATTTGATAAATTTTCCCCTTTATGTGTCTGACCCACTTGCCTGTAAGGTCAGATTATCTCTTGCTGCTCTCTGTCCCCATGACTACAGTATTTGAATTTCAGCAGTGTGTGCTTAGTGTCTTGCAGAGATGCTAGCTGGGGTCCTGGAAAGAGGAGAGCTGCGTCAGCAGGGCACGGTGCCCAGACTGATTAGTTCTGCCATGTTGATGCAGCTCTGCTGCTTCCTGTTCCACAGCGAGGACATTTGGAGACATCTGAGATATTGTTGCATTGCATAGACATAAGGACAAACAGGCTGCTACTCAAAAATGCAAATGTGCACAGCATGGAAAATAAAGTTATACATAACCCAGTTTTACATTTACACGCACCGTGCTTATATTTTGGAGTACAAAGGGAGAGTCAGAAATTGTGCTGTTGCACACAGTTCAGCTTGCCTAATCACTGAAGTTAATTTCAAAATAATGTATTTTTCATCTACGATAATACGGCCATTTGCTTTACCTGCCAGAGTTTCTCACACTGTACAATAAGATGCTTGTTAGTGCTCGCCTTCCTACCTAGATTACAGATCATAAGAGAAACGGAGGCTCAGGTCTGTATTTCCAAAGAAGGCACCTAATCTTCCATTCTCCAGTCCCTTAAGGTACCGTTATAGTACAGATACTATAATTCCAGTCAAAGATACTGGGAACTCCGGCTGAAATTTGTCTCCCTGACAACATTGGCCCATCAAGCCAGGAGGTAAGGATCAGCCTATCTGCCCCAGCAGCAGATGAAGCCAATGTTCCAGTTGCTTTTGACTGCCTAGTGTGCCAGTCTGCTGCAGCTGTGCTCGAGATGCCCGCTCTTTAGTCCTGGCTCCTGGCTGGACTGTGGGTCCCTTCCTTGTAGTACCAAATCCTGGGCCTTCTGTCTCGGCCTTGGACCTTTTCAGTGGCTGTCATTTGACAGAGATGTAATCCATTGATGAGATGTAATCTGAAGGAAGGGAAAAATATGTTTAAACTATTGCTGTCTCTGATGCCAAACCCTAAGTGCATTGCTTCAAATTCATTGCGAGTTCTACAAAATACTTAATTTGTCCCCTATCTGGTTTTGGTCATTTAAGATGGTGACCAGATCATTTTTTGTGGTCATTTTAATTGCATTTTAAAAGGTTTCTGTAGAATCTGACAGCTTGTTTCTGCCCTCTTTTAGCTAGAATTCAGACACAAAACAAATGCTTGGGCATTTGTCACAAGTAAGGAGACTGAAACCATCTGCAGTGGGATATGGGGGAAGGAGGGGTAGAAGAAGGAGGGCATCAGATGCTGATATTGTACAACCTTCCTTTGCTGGCAGTAGGTCCATGCTAGAAGATTTTCTGCTTCTCCAGACACTTATTCCCACCTTCACAGGATATTTCTTGCCAAACCAGCTCCTATTCTAATTATAGCAATATTCTACTGTATTTTTTTCCCACTAAAAATTATTACTAGATGTGTTTACTTGGAAAAGTTAGCAACCTTATTTCAACTTTTGCCTTCCTCAACTATGGTAATTAGCTCCAGCTTTCTTTCCAGCCCATTTCTAGGCACAAGTTTTAGCCTGCCTGTATGCTCCAACCTCATGGATCCTTCAAGTTCTGACAGACCCAGATACCCCAATCTGGACACTCTACTGCCATGCCTGAGGAAAATTTTGACTTGACTCTTTCCCAAAGCCATGTGGTATTTCAGTGGCTGACCTGGGAGCAGGATAGGGCAATACTTCTGAGTTGCTCTCCCTTTTCTTCTGAAACTTGCTTGCTTTTCTCCTCTGTTATCCTCTACTCTTTAAAATAAACTCAGGACCATAAGATCATGTCATGACTCAGATTTATGATACACGATGAGTTCCATTTAACTCAGATATCTCAGCACAGCTGGAACAATGCAATGGGACTAGACATGTTTGTGAGTGTTCACAGAAGGAGAATTGTTTAAAAAATGGAGGAAGAAGCTATATTATATTGCATATGGCCTGTCAGGATTCATTTTTAGAGTATCTGTCAAAAGCCTCACATTATTTCATAGAACCCAGGGAAATAGCAAGAGTGAGAGAGGGAGGGGAGTAAAAAGAAATCAAATTGGCCATTCCACACAGTATTGCAGATCCAGCATAAAGTTATGTTGTAGTTTCCCATCCTGAGACTTCAGGTAATTCCACTAACCTCTGAACTGGTTTTGTTTCTGGAGTTTTCATTTGAGATAACCTGCACTGAGATTTTGCAGTTTACTGATTATTAGAAGTCAGAGCTATTACAGTATTATATTTGAGATAACTTGATTTGCAGCATATGTGAGGTATACCCCAAACCATTGTTCTGATGCCAGCAGCAAGATTAAGGTACTAAGGGCTGGTGAATTTTTTATTAAAGGAACAGTGCTGGAAATGGATATATTGGTTTGCTGTATGTAGGCATAATTTAGCTATTAAAAAAATCTAAAACAACAAAGAGAGTAAGATTCTGATCTTAATTAAAATGGACTAAATCCAAAGCAGCTTCAGCACACAAATAAACAGTCTGAGCTTACATTTCTATTAACTGACATGAGAATCTGGCTTAGTAAATATGAATTTACTTCAACATTTGATCTAATATTTGCTGTTGTCTGTGGCTTTTGTTTTCAGTGGAAGAATATACTCTGTCGTGAATCGCTCGCCATGAGACCTCACTCCTTAGAGACATCTGCTCACAGAGATCTCACTTTATTCTTGAATGACTAACTGGGAAACAGGAACCCCAAGGTGAGTGCACGGAGCATATGTTTCCCCCAGGGAAATGTGTAATCATCAGAATGGCTGAGATTTGAGTCTCTGAACCATTAGCTAAAATCATTTACACAAGGAAAAAAATATTTTCTTAAAAATCTTTTCCCATCCTCTCACACTTTTTTTTTTTCCTCCCTGCTGTATCCTGCTGTAGTTAGAGGGCACTGTTTTCCTTCAAAGCTTTTAGGCTGCTACTAGATTATGTTATAAAGGTAATGTGACTATGCTGCACTGTAGAGCTGAATTGATTGGCATGAAACATAAACCTATCAAAAGAGAAAATCAAGCAGGCTGATAGCTCTGCTGTCAAGGCAGATTTATCTTTCATTGCAGCCTTGGCGGTCCCACTGCCTGGGATTAAAAAGCTAAAATTCTGTTGTCATCATTGCAATGATCTTGAGTTAGTGTGAAAATTTTCCATTAAAATTTGTTTTGAATGAGAGAAGAATTTTTGAAAACCCACAAACTTTTTTCAATCTCTTTGAAAATGTTGGGGACTTTCATAGAAAGTGAAAATATCTGTTTCTTCACCCCATGCCCAGTAAAATCCTTCCAGTGTTTCCCAAACATTCCTATTAACATTGTTATGTATTTGGTACATGATTTTCAAAGCTCCTCATTCACCTTTCACACTAGTGTAACAGTACTGATTTTATCCTCTTCTCTTGACTTACACCCCACAATGAAATAGGCACTGCACTCCAAATTTGTCCTTAAGAACATTCCCTCTGGCTTCCACCTTTTGCAGATAAGTTCTAGGATTTTCACTTTGCTAGTATGCCTTTAGGGTTGAGGTGTCTCTTCCTCTTTCATTCATTTTGCAGAGGTACCTTACCTACAGACTGTCTAGGTCATACTTACTGCTTTCTATTAGCATATTAGGATTTTCTAAAGGAATTGGATAAATCTCTGTATATATGGATTCCTTAAACCGCTCTTAAGCCTCCAGAAATGCTTTAAAATGACCAATGTCCATCCATCGCTTGCCTGAAACTGGAATGGCAACGTTGGGTGACCATTTAAGACCAAAATCATGGCTCTCCACATAATGCTGTAGCGATGCAAAAATATGTTAAACCCATGAATGAAAATCAGATCCAAAAGTCGAGTACCTTTAAAGAAATCTCCTCTCTTCCATCTGGCCAGTCTTCCACATTACTTAAACTCCCAGTATCATTTCCAGCAGGGTAAAAGTGGGGACCTAGGACCAAACCAACCAAAGACAGAGTAGAGGATACGTGTGGGAGCATGCACTCCAGCTATTTATAATCTGCTGGAGACACTGATACTGTGGTCCTGTCTAATGCTCAGTTTATTATTGTGGGCAGCAGATGTTCTCCTTGTCTAGAAAAGTCAAAATCTGTAGCAGGGACACCAGGCCAGGGGAAAGGCTGTTTAAATTACCTATAGTACAAAAGCAGCTCAGCGAATAGTTACTATTTTTCCATTTTTCACAAGTGTTAGAGTTGAGATGTTAAGAGAATAACACTTCCTTCTCCCCCATATTGCCTCAGCTTGAGTCCAGTATAGGACAGGAGGTTAGAGTGCCTGCAAATAACAATTTCATATTGATAAAATTAAAATATCCACAAAGATTTTTACTAAGTAATTTCTAAGCAGCAATTTTTTTTTCTAAAGTGCCTATTATTTTAAAACATTCTGTGTATATTTAGTCTCTTCTACTGTTAAGACCATCAGGAAGACATGCTAGCAGTCCATTGTTGTGGCAGAAGAGGAGGTAACTGAGCTCTTAACATTAAAATATTGACTGCTTTCTAGGCAGGCTTAATGTACAGCAAAATCTAAGGTGTGGATCATAGTGTTTTGTACTTAACCCCATGCCAGGACAAAATTCAAGATCCATCACTTGAAGGCATGCCTATGTAGACCTAACTACTAACATAGAGGGTATGATATAATTTGGTTGGTTATGGTAATGAGATAGGAGATGCTGAATTTTGAGTTAGTGTCATGCATCCTATTTCATGTTTGGCATATTTCCAAACTGAAAAAACCTTGAAGTTAAGAAAAGGGAAAACAATGGATTTTCGTAATACAAAAAAAAAAAAAAAAAAGCAGAGAGAAAAAACTCTGTCATTCTTTATCAACCTTCAGCAACTCTGAGATATAGCAAGGAAATTCAAGGAGACAGAAGATCTGGTGCAGACAGAAAAGAGTAGGTTCAGGAGATGGAGGTGGCAATTTCTCTTGAATTTATCAAATCTCAGTTTACTCTTTTCAGAGTCTCATTTTGAAAGCCAAAGATCACATCTGCTTCTCGACCACAGCAGGATTTCAATTGCTTCAGTTGCCTTCCAAACCTAAAAGAAAGCTTGTGCTTGAGATAAGTCCTGGAAATAAGCAGCAGATAACAGTTCTGAGCATTTTTTCTGAACTGTTCTGGCATCTGTATATTTGTTAGATGTCATTAGGAACCTAGTTAGGTGAGAGATACATTATTCCCCTGCAGCATTTGCTATCCACATTAATAAATCTGTGGTTAGGTATGACCAGTGTGTCAGAGTCTCAGCTGGTGTATGTACAGTGGTGTAGCTGCACAGACTTTAGTGAAGCTGTAATAATTTATACCAGCTGAGAATCTGAACATAACATTCCATGTTTTTTAAACATCTCCACATATCTTGCTTTTGGATGGGCGAATTACAATGAAGTGCACACTGCTGAAGATCCACATATCTTATTGCCCTTAGTATTTTTGCTTGTATGGCTCTTTGTTATATTTTTATTATTATCCGCAAATCATTTTGGGTGTGAAACTTATGTCTAAGTATAAAAGTAATGCAGGAAAATAACCTATAATCTGCATCCACCTACAGTCCAGTCTTCTTGGTGATAAGGTAGACCAAGACAGGTGTAAATCTCAAGAAAAAGAAATTACAAAGGCCTCAAGAACAATGCTTGAGACTAAATTTTCTAACTATAGCCAAAACCAGCACAGCCACCTGGTCATAAGTCCTCAATTATTACTGCTTAGGAAAACATATCTCTGTTTAAAAACAACTTGGTTGCACTCTGCCTTTCAGCAGTTAGAACAGATTTCTTCTATATTGCCCTTTTCTATGCCTTCACCCCCGGAAGCAATTCAGAGTGGTGCTGACCTGTTTTTCCCCTCAATGGATTTGTTAAAACTGACCTTTCCTTTCTATTATTCTTCAGAATTCTTTGTAGTTTTTGTCTGATCTCTGTATGAATAGCTACTCAGACTACTCAAAGCAAGGCAGTTAATCATGTTGTGCTGGTTTTGGCTGGGGTAGAGTCAATTTTCTTCGTAGTAACTTGTATAGGGTTATGTTTTGGATTTGTGCTGGAAACAGTGTTGATAGCACAGGGATGTTTTAGTTACTGCTGAGCAGTGCTTACACAGAGTCAAGGTCTTTTCTGCTTCTCACACCGCCCCACCAGCGAGTAGGCTGGGGGTGCACAAGAAGTTGGGAGGGGACAGAGCCGGGACAGCTGACCCCAACTCACCAAAGGGATATTCCATACCATATGACGTCATGCTCAGCATATAAAGTTGGGGGAAGAAGAAGGAAGGGGGGGATGTTCAGAGTGATGGTGTTTGTCTTCCCAAGTAACTGTTACGCGTGATGGAGCCCTGCTTTCCTGGAGATGGCTGAACACCTGCCTGCCGATGGGAAGCAGTGAATGAATTCCTTGTTTTGCTTTGCTTGCGTGTACGGCTTTTGCTTTACCTATTAAACTGTCTTTATCTCAACCCACGAGTTTTGTCCCTTTTACTCTTCTGATTCTCTCCCCCATCCCATCGGGGTGGGGAGTGAGCGAGCGGCTGTGTGGTGCTTAGCTGCTGGCGGGGGTTACACCATGACACACATATATAAATAATACACTTCTTCCTCCCAGGGAAGTACCTGTGACCACCAAGACAGCCTCGGGAGCAGTTGCAATTCCGAAGCTGTGATTACTCTGTGCTGAAAGTTACAATACTTGCAACAATTTTCTCATGCTGGGAAAAGACATTATCAAGGTCAGGTCCTGAATAATGCATTTGAGATGGGTTTTGAGAAGCACTGCTGGTAGCATCTTTGCCCTCTGAAAATACCAGTCACATAAGGATTCTTTCTTAACTGTTAAATCTTACATTGTACCTTCCAAAATAGATGCTATGTGCAGTATGGTAATGTAATTCCTTCTTGGCAGCAGAGAGAGTCTTCTCTAGCAATTTCTAGTCAATATATCCATTATATAGTTGAGTGCAGTTTTGTTTAAAATTAAGAGGCAATCCATTTCTCATGTAGCATTCAAACCTCTCCATCACTGTTGAATTCATGTTTTCCATGGAATCTCTCTGTTGAAGGACTGCATATAGGTTTTACGGTAACTGCATTACAATACAGGTCCAGAATCTTATTCTCTTGAATACCTTCTTCTTCAGGAGAAGGTTCACTGGCTGATTTTGAACATGTTGATATACTGAACTATTATTAATATCCTATTAGTAGTTAACATATCTTTGTACCTGATTACATAGTTCATCTCAATTTTCTTGCTGTTACTGTGAAAAGTTCTGATTTCTGTTTCTCACTCAAGACTTAATTCTGCCAGAACCTGATCACTTTGATCTGAAGTGGAGTATGTAAATACCTGCCTAACTTAGGTGTGTAAGGAGCTCATTAAAATACATGGGATACTCGCGTGTTTAAACTGAAAGAGAAAATCTAGTTAACCAGCTTGGGACCTGGGCCATCCACGACTGAGTTCTGCCACACTTGAGACAGGATTGGCAGGAAAGTAGAAAATGTGATGTCCAAAGAGATGGGGAAATGTCTACTCAGAAAACAGAGGCTGGAGGGGAGCCTTTAAAGACATAAGAGACTGCTACAAAAAAATAAGACAATAAACTGTTCTCCATTTCTATAGGGTATATGACAGGGCTTAAAATGGCAGAAAGATTTAGGTCAGCTATTAGGAAACCTTTTTATGCAGGAGATAGTGATGCAGTGGAATTGTCATGGCAGCCTGTGGAATTTCAATTAAAGGAGGTTTTTCAGAAAGAGGTTAAAGAATTATCAGATAAGAATGGATGCTGTACTACTGACACTGGTCTGGGACAGCAGCATAGGTTAGGTAACCTCTGAGATCTCTTCAGAACCTGTTTTGTATATTTTTCTCTGTGATAATTTGAAGAAGAAGAGTTAGATGCCTACATTCTTTAATCCATCTGCCTTTGTCCTCCTCTGTAAAGGACAATACAAGTATTCGCCGAACCACTGAGGCAAGCTGTGAAGGTAAATGAGATAAGGATTGTTAGCCAGCCAGATGCAATGGCACTAAGTAGGGAACTGAAAAAGATAGATAGCACAGGCTGAAAAACTTCAGTAGATTTGGCTAGAGGGCTTGGACTGAAATTCTGTTATCAGCATCCCTTGGGCTGCCAAGCTTTCAGTGACAGCAGAATTTAAGCACTCATTTCATTGACTGCTGACTCAGTTCTGTGTGAATTGAATAGGCAGTTCCTAGATCAAGAAGTAAAATGCAAAAGGTCCCAATTCTGCAATTACTTGCACATGAAGCTTAATCTACTTGAGTAGAACTGTTAAGCACAACAGTCTTGCCGGGTTGTACCCAAAGCATCCTGCAATTAGGTGATAGTTTTTGATCCACCAAAATTGGCTTATTTATCTTTTAATAAAAGACCCCAGAATAGCATACTCTGTGGAAGCAGACACATGTGGATAGACTTCTGGAGTACATTACAGCACCTTCACAGATCCTGCAACTGGAAAATTCAAATAATTGCTTTGTATAATGATGTCTGTTAAAGCTCCACATTCTTAAGTGTTTTGGTACTTGGCATGTAAAACTAAGACACCTGTTTCTTCACTCACAATATTAACTTGTCAAAGCTTAGAGGTTTTTCTCTCTTAAAATACTTGCAGCTGATAAACTGTGCAGAATTCATGTTGTTTGATAATGGGCTAATTTGGTCAGCCAGGAAAAGTACCATTTGAATACATCTGTTTGCATTAAACAGATGAACTGTGAAATTTATCTGTCCTTTGTGAGACATGTGAAAGTCAGATAGCTATGTTTGAATGAGTCACTCATAGGCACGGGAGAAAAATGAGGGTGGTCAATGGAGTGTTCAGCTCATCCTAAGACAGGTCAGATGAAATCGTTTGTCTCATTGAAAAGCTCATACTGGATTTTCAAGGAAGTACAGCCAAATTTTTGTGCATGCTTTGCAAATTGCCATCAAAAGATATATTAAAAAAATGTTTTGTGTATGGAGTTGCCAGATTTTAACTGTTTGTCTTTTGAAATTTTTGAAGAAGGGATTATCCTGTGAATATATTTGTATGGGGATTCCCACTGTGTTTCCCACTGACCTGGCCTCTCTGCAGTGTTTCAGTATACAGGATAATATAGCCACCTCTGCAAATGCACATCAGGCATATAAGTGTACACATCTGGCAGGGTGTATGCAAGTGAGATGAGCTTTTGTGTAAGAGCCTGCACTTTAATGTTTCTGAACTCTAGACTTTTAAAGGAAATAACTTTTTAAGATTTTGCACACAGATGGCCTGAAACCAAAACTCAGGCCAGGTAGTTGTTAATGGGCACATTTACAGACAAGTCAATTTTGGTCCCAGTCTCTACTGTAAGTTTTTAGAGATGGAGGAGATGAAAGAAGAGAAGCTGAATTTAATGAGGGTCTTGTCTGAAAACCATCAACTACCCTTCTGCTTCCAGGTTCTGAAAGGCTTAAAATGTTATCCTTCCTTCATTTCTCGGCACATCATAAGACAGTGCCTATCAGTTGCATCCTTGCATCTACCAATTTCAGGCAGTGATTAGAGATTTTATGAAAGTCGAAGAGAAGAATTTCTGACTAGAAAGGTCTTTGGGCTATAATTTTACTATAGCCTCTATGGGACGTTGACCTTCTTATTGATTATTTTTTTCTTATGAAAGAAGACAAAATACACTCATAGCATTTATAGAATAGAACAATAAAATCCAAGCTAGGTACTTTAAGCAAGCCTGAAGAAATAAGGATACAAACTTTCGAACACAGTTTCTTAAATTTATAATATAGAGGATATCAACAATGTTGACCTCTGGATCTCAATTTTATGCTTTGCTTAACATTTACAGTGCACTGACACTTAATCTATAATGTAATGTATTGTTTTTGTACAATAAAAATCCTTTATATTTTGTAGGCTGCATTGCTAGATGAAGTGAGAAAGAATAGGTGATTTTTGGTATTTTTTAAAGATTAGGCCAGTCATTAAGTGAAGAAATATAATCTGAGTTATATAATTATATAATAATCTAAATTATATAAATTATATAATAATGTAAATATGAGAACTCAGTTAAGAAATTTAGAAATTCCATACTTACTGCTGTTGGCTTTTCAAGATACCTGCATCAGGTACTGAGGTCTGGAGTTCTTTTGTGAAAAATTCAATCCTATACTTAAAACATTTTAATTACGGAATTTGTTATAGGCACACGTTGTTACTAAGTATATAATTTTAAAGTCATTACAGTATATAATTACTATATAGTTAGTGCATCCAGATTCTAAAAATACACATTCTAGAGATGAGATTGAGATTAAGTAATTATGCAGAAAGTTAATATATGGTCTGTATTATTTAGTGGTATTTACTTGCATAAAATATGAAGTAGTTTCATTAAATTTTTATTTCAATATAAAACTATAATATGTGTACCTGAATTATCATTATTATTATTGTTAATAATAAATTGCTTGAAGATACTCTCCTTAGCCTGGTAATATTCATTGTGCCATATGTACAGTGCTCAGCATCTCTATCAGTTTTCTTTCTTTTCTCCGGTGTAATCACTTCAGTCTGAGTCCACTGCCTAGTCTTAGTCTGTGTTAAGGTCTTGATGATGAAAAATTTCAAAGACTATGTGCATAAACCCATTTATGTTTGGTCTCTTTGAATTTAACTTATTTCCTACTATGAGCTTCTGTTGCTTATTCCTAGGGAATCCAAACTAACATCTCCCAGCTGATAGTGCAAAGAGCATTTGCTGCCAAAGGCATCCTATGCTGCCAATGTCAACTTCAAATGCCTCTAATATGGGGTATAGTCAACATGCAGCTGCTTCTAGTTGCTCAGCCACCACCTGTAAATATATTGCTGTGCTTTGAACCCAGGTCTATGTTATCTTTTTGCATCCTTTGCTTACAGATCCCTAAATCAAATGGAAATTTCAGACAAAAATATGGCAGTGGATATGCAATGAATCCAGCGTAATCTCCATCCATGCCATAAAGATGCTGTACTAGTTGTAATAGAGAAGTCTGCAGGTGGGGCACGATTCCAGCTGCATTATTCCAAGCTCTGGTGCATCATTTAGGTCTAGTGTGGAGCAAACATGACAGAGCTTTGTCCAAATACACAGTGGTCATTTGCCCAAACGTTTCAGACGTCCAGAAATCTCTGAAAAATGTGCTGCACCTGCTGTTATTAATGGAAGGAGGAGAAGGGGTAAAAATCTCCTTACCGCTCCTGACTTCCTTCCCCAGCAGCAACGTGGCAGATACTCACCCTAGAAGTAATAATATTTGCAAAGTGAACTGCTGTTTCTGCTTTGTTTAGTTATAATTTATGCTTCTGTGTAACCATACTCCAGAATATCAGCTGTCATCTGAAAAATACTAGACTTCATGATTTTGTGGTTGAACACAAGGTTCAGAACATGAAGTGAATGTAACCCACCTCATGACAGTTGCTAACATCCTTAGGCAATCTCAAAAAATAGTATGGGGGTTGGGAGGGTGATTTCATATGATAACAACTAGTAAGATAAATGATATGCGAAATGGTAATATGAATAATAGTAATTTTGTGCCTCTTTTTAAGCAAAATATCAATGTAATCTTCTTTGATACAAGCAGAAACAGGTTTTGGCATAGGGGAAGGGACTGCTGGTTGCTACAAAGGATGGTTACATTGAAGATGAAAAAGTCCAATCTTCCCTCCTTCTTCTATTTTTAAAACCATGCCTGTTCTTGTGTAGTACACAGGGCGTGGTATAGCAGAAACTGAGTCAATGAAATAATTTCTGTTGATTTCACTGGGTGTTGGACTGATGCCCAAAAGAGAGAGGGAATGCATTTTCTCTAGAGGAAATAGTCTCACCTGCTTTCACAGCTCCAAAATTTCTAACCACCTCCCCCATTATTTGGGGGGAAACAAACCAAAACAAACCTACCAAAAATCTTCCTTTCCTTGTTCACACATTCTCTCAATGGCTTAGTGTGCTTTTGTTCAAAAATCTGCAGCTTCTTGGAAAAAGTTTGGTGCAAAAAGCAGTGTTCTAACATAAAAATCAATGGCATTGGGATACTCTGTTGACCATCATGGACAAGCCCATGGGAAGGTCATGGTTCCAGCATTCCTGCTGTACCAGTGCAAGCTCTGGCACATCTCTTAGCGCTAATGTTTGACTAATGACATGCAGCTTTGTCCATGTTTACTGCCACTTGCAATAAAAATACATGTTGGACTATATACATATTGTAAATGGGAAGACATGTAGCTACCATAACTTCGCAGCTGATGTGACTTTGTTTCCTTTCTCATCAGAAGCATTAGCATTTGCAAATAGTAAGCAGTGAGTTCTGGACAGGGATTATGACATTTTTTCGTCTGAACTGAGAGCCACTATGTAAAGACCTAGGTGACTTGTGTAACTCTACATTTTCATCTGTATCACTCTTCTCCATCTTTCTTCTTGCTGTCATTGTATAGAAAACTGAGTCAAAGCAGCTTGCCCTGTTTAAAGTCTAAGCCCCATGATACAGTATTTAATTTTGATAACACTGTGAGATCCTGAGTCTTACCATCAAATAATGAATACAAAATGCTTTGGGATATTGATAAGCAGTGTCCTATATAGATACAAATAATCTGCTTCATGCACTGTGCCTTTGAAGTCCTCTTTTGTTTGCATTAAAGAAATCCTTTCTGGGAGCAAGTACAAATTAGGATCCAGCCTTCAGCCCTTCCTTACCAGGGTCTTTTTCTAAGCATGTAATTAGCTGCAGATGAAACTGCAGCTATTTAAGTGTTTAAGCACCTGATTGCTCCCGGAAACCAGATACTCACATGTCTAAATTACAGTAATTTTTACCTGTTCTCTGCAGGTTCGGTCCCTCGCCCAAAAGTAATTTGGACCACTCTTGTGTCAGCAAAAGCAGTAGGAGATGCCTGCATTTTTCATAATAGGACAGGGTTGGTACAGCACTTTTTTGTAACTTTATGGCCATCATTTTTATGGCATAGCATTACTTAGTATTTGTATACTTTCAAAGCCTAGAGGAGACAATAAGTTTTCCAAGCATGTCACTGGACTTACTGTAGCAGCAAGGGATCCAAGATAGAGGAGGAAATCTGTGCTAAGGCTGCAGCAATGGCTTTTCTCAAGAAAAGAGGGGAAAAAAAAAATCACCTAGATTCTTTCTTTCAAAGGGCGTCAACTGTGAAAGGCAGATCTCTCCCAAGAGCATTAGGAAGGGTGGGCAGTGAAGAAATAGCAAGGTGGTTGCTGCTGTTCAGGGATTCTCAGATGTAGAGATCCAGGTATTATCAAAATAAAATGAACTGCTGGCAGAGCTGCAAAATCACTAGCTAATAAGAATAGATTCAGCATTGCCTGGGGGGACTGACAGAAGCTCAATGGAGAGCCTCTGGAACACACTACCTTTGTCTTACATAAAGGCTGGATTTTTGATTCACTGTGGTTGAATTCGGATGCTCTGTTTCCATTATCACTTACCCTCCTAACACAGCTCATTGATTTTACTGCCACCTCTTCTCTCTCTCATTCTCCCGCATTTGTTTTCCAGGAAACCAGCGTTACAACCACCGACTCTCCAGAGCTGCAGGCCAGCCCCAACCTGTGCTCCCCTTACACAGCCTCACACTTGAGTAGCACTTGCCTGCTACAGCAACATGGTCCTGAGGCTGCTACTGCCAAAAACCATTTCATCCTGCCAGGACACTACACTTCTATATTGTCCAACTGCTACTGGGCTCTGGCCGGCTGACTTACTCCAGCAGTTATTACTGGGCTATACACTGGTACTTTGAATATGCACGTTAACCAAAATGTGTTACAGCCTGTCAAAAAGCTAAGTGACAGGTTTTTCTTTCATATGGTCTCTCCCTAGTATAAGCTGTACACCTTCTATAATATATATACACACACATTGCATATGTTCATAGCATACACATAAAACATACATATATATTTATCTCTTTCAGATACTTATTCACAAAAGCAAATCCAGATACATGTTCAGGCAACATGTGGTGCTGGAATGATTGCCTCCATGATTGCTCTTTAGCAGGAATCATCCCTAAATTAAATGTATGTAGACCTCCCTTCCTGCTGTGGTTACACTTTTTTATATATATACATATGTGTGTGTGTATATATATAATATATATTAAAAATATGTATGCTTTATATAAGTTAATAGCATTTTCACATGTATGAATAAGCCAATAAAATGATCTAGTATAAAATACAACTGAATTGCTAAAATTTGGGTGGTGATAATTCACAAGACCTTGAATCTGTAAGACAATAAATACAAAGTTTCTTTCGCAAATAGAAAATAGCAACCTGCCTTTAAAATGGGAATATCCTTGCAGTGCAACCTGTCTGCCCAAGTGAAACCACAAATCCAGAGTTACGATCTACCACCATCTTCTACACCCAGAGAAGGAAGAGAAACATTGCATTGCAAAACTAGGCAAACCCTCTGCTGACTTTCCTGGTTTCACTGACTAAAGTAAAATTAAATTCTCTACAGTTATATTCCAGACAGAATTACCTGTAAGTATGCACAGAAGAAAGGCCATATTTGAACTTACAGCCACTGTACATAAGTCAGAAACCCTGTATAAGGAGCCGCTTCATGCTAAGCATCTTAATTCCTCCCTCCCTCCCTCAGCTTCAGGCTTTTTCTGAAAGAACCTGAGGATTTGATTAACCTCTGACTTCTCTGAGAAATCTGGAATCTCTTAAGGTCCTTAAAGATACTACAGAGAAGTCTCTAGATCAAGACATAAATGAACCTCAAACAAGCCAATGGTCTACCAGCCTCTGTTGGCTACTCTTTGTTATTTTTCCCCAAACTTTAAATTAGCCCAAGTGGTTTAGTCTGCAGATTGATTTAGCCTCAGCTGAAAGCGATGAGGATTTTTCCATTCATTTCAGAGATTGCTGGATCAGACCTTACTCATTTTGTGCCTGAACCAAACCTTAATGATGTCAATAAAGTGCCTTTTATGCAGTTTAATGGGCTTGTAGTCATTCCAGTAGTTCCCTATTAAAAAAAAAAAAAAATTACTTATTTCCTTAGTCTTCATCCAACCAACGTGGTTTTGGCTTCTTTTTCTTCATTGCTGCCCCTCCCAGTTAGTTCAAATTAGCTTGCTCATAGAAAATGTCAGCACTGAGACAGACTCAAAGAAACACAGAGACTCAGCTATGCTCTGATAGGTGGTCTTCTCAGGATACATGAGAGGGAAGATAGCAGAGAAAGCTTGTTCTCTTTCATAGCTACATAAAAGACATCAGTCCCTAAGGTTATTTTTGCACTGTGTTCAGGCAGTACGATGTAGGCACTCACTTCTGTGTAGCCAGCATGTGTCATTACCGGGGAAGCTGCAGTGTCACTGGCTTCGGCATAGGCTGAACGAGGCCATTTGAGATGCAGGGTATCCAATTAAGAAGCTTGTCTATGCAGACACCGTAACTTCATTGCTATTAATAGTAACCAGCTAAATTGTAGCTAGTCTGATGTGCCGATGTGTGCTGCTGTAACACACCCGTTACAGGCTAGGTGCAGCTTGCAGCTCTGAATTTGTACTATTTAGGCTTTGATTTACAGGGCATTGAAGTCAATGGAGAGATTCCCCATGGCAAGCACCTTCCTATGCTTAGCTTACAGCTCATCACCCTGCTTAAATGCTTATGTCCCTTAAAGCACCTGAGTGTCATGAGTGAAGTGGGAAGGGATTGCTTAAGCACTCTTTAAGATCTGCTTTGGCAAAACAGCCTTCACAATCTCTAAATTTAGACAAAGTATTGATTACTAAAACAAACTGAAGATGTGGGTGTTGTTTGAGGCAGAGTACTAGTATCTGCTCCAAACTAAGATCTGAATACTTGATAAAATTTTGTGGGTTATGACAATATCATCATTACAGCCACAATGGTGTCTCATTATCTATATTAAATACACTTAAAAATGTTGCACAGTAAAAGATCTTATAAACACCACTTAACAAATTATGCTGAATACTCAGGAAAAAAGTAATTTTTTCATTTTTTTAAAGCAACAAACTAAATTTTGCTCTCACTTTACAGCCAGAGGCTGCATTGCTCTGTGTGTGAGACAGAGAGCTCAGTATGTCCCCTAGCAGCAGCAGTTTGTTCCCTAGATAGTGAATTATGCACCAAAATTGGTGTGTATTATATCACTAGGATACTTACACAGAAGAATCATTCCTTAGAAATAGGATATTTTTTGATGCTCAGAATTCTTTAAATTATTTTAGGGTAAAATCACCATTATGTATTTCCTACCTTGGTTTGTTTGGCTGTTTTGGTTCATTGTTGGCTACATTTTAAAACAAAGCTTTAATAAATGTGACCGTTGGTCTCCAATAGAAAGGTTTTCATCCGAGGAGCATGTTATCTATCGATGGCTATTCTCATTTGCAGCACTTGCACTCTCCATGGCTCTCTGCAGCTGACTGCACTGACGTCATCTCCAGCACTATCGACACATTCTTTTGTGTGGTGTGAATGAAAAAGTAAATTGATCCCAGTGGGGACTGTGCTCACAGTGAACAGAATAAAGCTGCCACTCTGTCAGCTATAGATGGCATCAGGCATCTGTTAGTACAGTCCTTGCTTTGGCACTCAAATCAGGCAGGACACCAGTTAGGGGATTGGTTTTATGCCCCTCACAAAATATGTTTTTTGGGGCTAAACTTGACACATGGAAATTCATAATGATTTAAATGGCAAAGGGTGTAAACAAGAGCACCTTGTATCCTGGAGGTAATTTTGGAAGGGACAAATATTATTATGCCAAATTTATGGATGAGGGAAGCATAACCTCCTTGGGGTTATGCAACAAAGACAGAGAATAAAGGGGAATGAAAAAATGGTCACCAAATCTTTGACTTGTGAAAAAATATCCATTTTGGAGTGTTGAAATAATCTGTGCTAAATAAATTTTGGCTGCTAGGCATCTGGCCTTACATCTCCTGAGTTTTAGTCCTGAAGTCTAAGTATTTATTAGAGGAGTATTTTTTCTGTAGCATGCAAAGGCAGAATTTAAAATTTTACACTGATTGAAGTTTTTTTTTAGTTTTTGTTTTAGCTTTTTTTTATATGAGCATTTGTATCAAAGAGAAAAAAAAAGGAGGTATTTTCTAAGTTTTTCCCTGATTTTGTACATTTATTTACAGTGTGTATTTGCCTTCCCCTCCGCCACTATCAGTTACTATATTTACAATGTCTAACATTTTTATCCTTTCAAAATCCCTGTGACATAGGTCAGTACCTTCCTTCATTTAACAGTGGTGTACATACGTGGTGTGAGGGAAGGATTAGAAGAACAAATGGTGGCATGACTCAAGTTCCCTAGAAAACCTGTGGCAAGGCAGGAAAAGAAATTAAAAGCTGAAATGGCATCCCAGAAGTGAACTGTTCTGTCTCCTCTACCATTGCACAACAGCTACCACAGGGTCTGTTTCCCCTATCTTTATGCCAAAGTGGACTCTAGTTATGCTGCAGTATGATACTGTCAGTAGTTACACACAATCAGGTGTATATCTGGTAAGGTTTGACCACTTGATTCGCAGGTCTTTTCCTGTTTCTCATCAGTTTTCTTCATTATTCTGCAGCAGTGTGTGAATGTTGTGAATGACCTGTCCTGGCAGACATGGTGCATCTTGTTGTGAGGTAGAGCTATCAACATCTTACCTTTTCTCTACCGTACAGACAAAATGGGAAAGCTGACCTATACATTGTTTCTGGACTACGAACATTGCACTTTCAGCCATGACATTCACATTCTTGGCTCAGAGAAGTAACATGCCATCATAGCAACTGCTGGTTATACCCAGACATATTCTATTAGAAAGGTGACTACCTGTGCAGAAAGGCACCACAAATTTCGCTGCACTGTAGCCCCCTGTAAAACTACATATTCTGCTCAAGTCCCACTTTATAGAGAAGTTTGCAGAGAAATTACTTTCTACCCATTTTCCAGGCTGATTAATCTACACAGAAAGATATGCTCTAGGTAATGTGAGCCAAATTCCCATAACCTGGCTTAATTATGGATAGAACCCATCATTCCCCTTTAGTAAAGGAAGGATAATTAGCTGGGTAACTCAGATGATAGGCTTTGGCTAACTTAATTTCCTTCAGGAGCACATACTGATTCATTGTGGGACAGAGTTGTCCATGTGATTGCTCTGTGCACATCTGGTTCTAGATGTAATTACCTTATCCCAAAAAGATACAAAAGTTTTAATTTCAATGTTAGCTGAGAAAAAAAAGGAGCCTTTTATCTCAAAGTAAAAGGGTAACTGCAGGACAGTGCCTGTAGTTTGCAAAGTTACCAGTTCAAGATGCTGCTGCTGTTTCCTACCATGGAGCTTGACTCAGTGGAGCTAGTTAAACACTATGATTTCGCTGTTCGTGGTTTTGAGAACATTTCCATCTTCTAGATCAAAGGCTCCAGAGGAGTAGGGAAGAGTCATTTTTATTATCCTATTTTAGTATTTGAAGGGTCATTTTTAATTTTTATTATCCTATTTTAGTATTTGAAGGGGTATAAAAATAGGTTGATGCCATGGGCAGATTATTATCACTGCCATTTTACTACTTTTAAAAATATATATGCATTGCACATATGGGATTTTTCCTATAGGTTTTCCACATAGGTTTTATCACAAAATGACCTAGTCAAAATAGGGACTTTTGAGTGTTACCTGCATAAAAATCAGGGATAAATAAAGTAGTTTTAAAGCTCCACTAAGAATTTTGTGGATTTTTTCCCTTTTTATTACTCTGTTGAGCGTTACTATAAATCTTTCTCAGTGTAAAAGTAAAATAATTTTTTTTCTCTGAAATTTCTCCTAAGCTGCATTTTTTAGGCTCCACATTAAAAGAGGTGCTTTAAGGGCCACAGAAGAAACTTATTTTAACACACTTCAAAGTAAATGTTTATTATGTCCAGTACAAAACACTTTTTGAAAATCAAATTAATTTTTTCTACTAAAATGTTCTTAATATTTAAAAAGTCTGAAAACCAAGTGAAATGTCATAATTTTTTTCAATCAGAACACTTAAAGTGATTTAAATGTCTTAGTTCTTAATTTTCCTTTTTTCCTTCCCTTTGTTTTTGCTTTTGTTTCTTTTGAATGGGGAAAAATGCGGGGACAAATCATTCTATATTTCCCATTAAATAGACAATCTGGTGTCTGTCTTTCTTTATTCCCATGGGAAGAGCATAACAGATGTACAAAAAGGACTACTGTTATATAACAGACAAGTTTAACAGATATTAGGCTGCTAAACTGTTCAGTATCTACTCTCATCTTACCCGTCCCATGCCCATACAGCTGAGATACGAGCCAGAAGTATGTGCTGTCAGTCTAAGTACCCTTGAGCAGGGGGTTCCAGAGTGCTGAAGCACCATCTGGCAGTGATACGTGTCTCTCAACAGATTGATACTAGGAAACTGGACAACATCTGAACTGTTACGTGTTGATGTGTAAAAGTATGATTTTGTGCTGTAAACTAGATATTGGGGAAGATTGCCTGGAAGCCCTTATCAATTAATGCCAAAAAGTACATAAAAAGTCTAAGGCGACGTAAGGTCAACTGATTTATTTTTTCATAGAAACAAAGCGGTCAATTGCCTGAGTGAAATGCACTCTGACTAACTCTGCTGGATTGAGTGTGTAGCTCGTGCGTAGTGACTGTGTTTGGTGAGTAAAGGAAAAAAAGAAGCAGCATGGATCTAGACCTGATTTTTCATCCCCCATTACTCGAATTAGCTGTTGCCCTGGGGTAGGGTACCAGAAGAGGAGAGACTAAGATTTGAAAGACAAGGGTTTCAGAGGTATGGAAACATGCTTGGCACTTACGGAGCAAGGGGATTTTTCTGTACAAGTTCTGCTCCTTCCCTCCACCTTCTTGTGGCTCTGCTGTTTTTATCTGCAGGAGGTGGTGTACCTCCCCTGTTTTCACAGGCTGGATATCCTTCAGCTCTTGTCAGACCAGAGAAGAGATCATTCCTTGTGGTCCAGAGAGTTTCACAAAAGAAGACAGGAGGTCTTTCAGGGTGAGGGGGGAAGAAGTTGTTAAATCTGTTGCTGGTCACAAGTGCATTATTGACTGACCTGACAAATGCGATTCACCCTTTAACTAGAGAATAGGCACAGCACGAATATTGCAGAATTCCCTCCTTTGACCTCAACATTAAATTGTGGAAGATTATGTTGTCTCTTCACCTAATTAAGTTTCCCGTCTCCTTGGTGAGTTGAGAAGACTGCCTGTGAGCACCAAGTGTGTTTGTTTTGGGAAGAAATGACTTGGGAACATTAACTCAGTAAGTAAAGACTGGTACAGTTCAGCAGCAAGCCATCATTTGATAAAAGTTCCATTTTTTCCCCATCCTGATCTGAGGAGTATTCAGAATAGCTGTACAATGAAAAGGTTTGTTACCTATTACCAGTGACTTAAACTATCTTCTTTTGCTGGCTCTGGCTGTGAGGTGCCCCTGAAGGAAATACTAGCAGTAAAACGCTGTAGCATTCACAGCAAGTCCGTCTTCTTCCTTGGAAGCAGATTTCTAGTTCATGAAGGAAACTTCCTTCCCTTAAAGATTTACAACTCTTCACCCTTGGCTTGGAGGTGAATAGTCTTTCATAAACAGAAAATACATTATTTTCTTATATATCACTGGTCATTTTATCAATAACCTCCTATAGATGAAGTTAGTTTGAATCTCCATGTTGTTTCCTGTAAAGCAAGAGGTAGGTTAGGTCACTGCCTGAAATCTGTCATGGAAATTGAAGCTAGGCCAACTAGCAACCTTCACAGTGTTCCCGTCCTGGGAAAGTAAAACATGTCGGCGGAGGAGTTTAACAGATTTGTTGTCACAAATATAATTTTGAAACAGAAGGCAAGCTTGTGTCATAGCGCAATTTGGGAACCCCACGATTATTGCTGTTATTCAGCCAGCATGGGTGCTTTATCCTCACGTACCACAGCATCCGATTGCTGGTCTGACACAGGGGACACTTGGCTAAAAGAACAGCATGCCTGGTCTTGGGTAGGGCTATTTACATGATGCCTGCAGCACACAGACTGTTTACACTGATGTAGCTGTCACCTCTAGAAAAGACCAATACCGAAAACCTCCTCTCTCCAGGTACCACTCTGCAGGTCCCATCACCCTTCGCTGCAACATAGTTCTTCATTAGCTTTCGTTGTGTCCCTTCCTGTAGCAATTCGCCCCACCTCTGCATTGACTAGTATCCCTCTACTCCCGGTGGCTTAAGTTGCTCTCTTTTTGCTCCTACATAGGGGATTTCTATATGGCTCAAGTTTTCAGTAGAAACCATTTGCTGTGGTAATGCTGGCTGCTAATTATTTCTTTCCCTTTTTTTTTTCTTCTTTTTTCTCAAAATAAAATATCTCTATGAGGTGTTTATAAAATTAAGTGAGGCCAAAAGGCCTGCATAAATAATTTCTTTTTAATTTAAGTGAGTTGGTACCTTACATATCTAAGTCATATACTTCCAGTACCACAGAAAGCAGTGATGGATGCCAAAAAGGCATTAAGCAGGACTTGGGGGAAACTCTTATGGTTGGAAAACGCACTCAGGAACATGGTAGAAGTCAGGGAAACCTTTGGCACTTGTTCAGAGTAATGTTGTGGAGGCAAAAAGCTGAGAAGTGATTTAAAAAATATGACATTACAACAGAGTAAGCAAAATTTACTTATGTTAAGGCTGGGAAAAAATAAAGAACAGCAAGTGAAAGAGGAAATGTGGAGCGGGAGGGAACCTGCTTTATTTTACATTCCCCAGCTAGTGACGTTCCTAGCTATGTGCAGAGGTCTGGAAGAGATGCCCAGGTCACTGATTTCCTACCCAGCATGGGACAGTTGTATCGTGGAGCTCTCTTCTCATTGTTCTTCCAATATTTGTTCTGTTCTTTAACTCCTCCGGAGCTATTGCTTCATAGGATAAAATGACAGGTCAGTTCTTCAGGGCTTAATGGCACAAATGGTGAAAAGTACAAGGAGATGTCCTTATCCTTGTGAAACAAGTCCTCTTCTCTTAGCAGAATTGTTTTCATCACACGTTCATGTATTTTCCATTCAATGGGCCAATAATGTTACTCATCATCCTCATTATTCCTGCAAAAGACTTTCTCTACATAGTAAAAATAATTATGGTTGTGCCATAAAATGGCAGGATGAAGGAGGCTTATAGAAACAGTGCTCAGAGAATCACAGTTAGCAACAACACTAATGTGAAAAAATAGCAGAATTATTTGGAATCGAGGAGAGCTCATATCCCCATTAAAAGGAGTCAATCAAGCCTAAAGCATTATAACCTACATACAAGAAGAATGCCATTTTTGTTTTTCATATATGTGTTCATAATACCTTATTAGGAAATCAAATTCTGAAATCCTTAACTCAATTTTTATTCACTCCTCACTCAGAGAAAACTCTAATCAACTTCAGTCAAGACCTTGCCCCAGTGTGCTAGATGAGCTGTGTCATGTTTTACTGCCATCAGATGATAATAAAAAGTTACTGCTATAAAATATAATGAGGTAAAGGACATTTTATACTGAATGATTTAATAACACTTTGTGCTTATATTGCACCAGCCAATCAAGGATCTCAAAGTGCTTTACAAACACTAGCAAATGCATTTTAAGAACAAGGTCTGTGATAAAGTAAATAGAGGTTTATTTTAGCTTCCCTGATAAAAAGGCACTGTCAGGTTAGATGGATGAAACACGAGACTCTTAAAACAAGGGATGCAAAGCCCAGCCATTTCTATATGTGCTGTGGCTCTCTTTCAGTATGGGCACATCTTACAGGCTTTGCTCAGATTTCCTAATACCCAGTTTCCTTCTGCCTTGATTGGGAAGCTATTTTGTCTTAGAACATTCTCATATACAGAATTTTCTCCGTCCCCCATATTCCTTCAAAGGTCACACTCAATTTATCTTGCTTGGTTACAGAATCACAGAATCACAGAATGATAGGGGTAGGAAGAGACCTCTGGAGATCATCTAGTCCAACTCCCCCACCAGAGCAGGGTCACCTAGAGCAGGTTGCACAGGAATGCGTCCAGGTGAGTTTTCGATATCTCCAGAGAAGGAGACTCCACAATCTCTCTGGGCAGCCTGTTCCAGGGCTCTGCCACCCTCAAAGGAAAGAAGTTCCTCCTCATGTTTAGATGGAACTTCCTATGATCAAGTTTGTGCCCATTACCTCTTGTCCTGTCACTGGGCACCACTGACAAAAGACTGGCCCCAGCCTCCTGGCACCCACCCCTTAAGGATTTGTAAGCATTGATATGATCCCCCCTCAGTCTTCTCTTCTCCAGATGAAAAAGACCCAAGTCCCTCAGCCTTTCCTCATAAGAAAGATGTTCCAGTCCCCTCGTCATCTTTGTAGCCCTTTGCTGTACCCTCTCCAGCAGTTCCCGGTCCTTCTTGAACCGGGGAGCCCAGAACTGGACACAGTACTCCAGATGCGGCCTCAGCAGGGCAGAGTAGAGGGGGAGGATAACCTCCCTCGACCTGCTTGCCACACGCTTCTTGATGCACCCCAGGATGCCATTGGCCTTCTTGACCCCAAGGGCCCATGGCTGGCTCATGGTCATCCTGTTGTCCCCCAGGACTCCCAGGTCCCTTTCCACAGAGCTGCTCTCCAGCAGGTCAGCCCCTAACCTGTACTGATGCATGGGGTTAGTCCTCCCCAGGTGCAGTACCCTACACTTGCCTTTGCTGAATTTTGTCAGGTTCCTCCCTGCCCAACTCTCCAGCCTGCCCAGGTCCCACTGAATGGCAATGCAGCCTTCCGGTGTGTCCACCACTCCTCCCAGTTTTGTGGCATCAGCAAACTTGCTGAGGGCACACTCTATCCCTTCATCCAGGTCATTGATGAATATATTGAACAGGACTGGACCCAGTACTGACCCCTGGGAAACTCCACTTGTTACAGACCTCCAACGAGACTCTGTGCCACTAATCATAACCCTCTGAGCTCTATCTGTCAGAATGAATGAATGGTTCATTCATTCATTCATTCTTTAGCACTGATATATAGGGAGCAAAAACCCCTTTCTAGCAATACAGGCTGACCATCCACTCAGGTTGGGTAGTATTGGCCTCTTTTTCAGAACTACTAAATTACTCTCATTGTATTTCAGTAAGTTAATTTCAAGTGAAAATAATGTAGAAGGAAATGTAGCAGAGGTATTGAGTTATTTCTACCATGCCTTGTTGATTCCTTCCTATTATTTTTTATTGTTCTTTAAGCAGAAGATAAAAATATCTGAGTCAGGAGCCTTCTGCTCACAGTGGAAATGATCAAAATGTAATCATAAAATTCTATTACTCTGTCATTGCCTTTTCAGACCTTCTAGTCAGAGGAGCTTGCTTACCGTCAGAGATCAGAGATCACAGCCTGCTACAGCCGCAGACTCACAATGAATGAAAGAACGCATTAGTATTTGTTGAACACTAAAGCCAAAGCTTTGCTTTATTATATATTACAGTAAGGTGCTTTAGGTGCACAGCTATAATAGTAATAAGAAGCTATGAGAGATGTGGTATCAGTTCTGAGTAATAGGGAGACACCAGGCCCTACAGAGCATGTTTGAGATGGGAAAGATCTTCTATTTCAGAGAATCTGTATCCATGCTGTGGTAAGATAATATATCTTTCTGCTTAATCTTTTGCGGTGTCAATTTTCATTCAGGTGATTGTTAATCTCTTCAACTCCTACTCAGTCATTTTCGTGGCTTCATCTGACCTTCAGTCCCATCCAGCACTGATAGATTCCTTATGTATCAAAAGCCTTTACTGAGAAAGGCCCACATACAACTTTTACTTTTGTTTGATAATCAAAGCATGGCCTAATATATCACACAAAATTTCATCTGATATAGCCCACCCATTTGTCTTTTCCATGGCTTCCAAGCAGTAGACAGCTGTGAATTCATTGTGTTGGATTCCTTTTGGTCCTCTCTTTTTTTTCACCCCCAGGTCTTCCAGAGTTGACGTCGTACACCTCCTCTTCTCCCCTCCTGCCCTTTACTGAATTTCTTGCAGCAGTCCGTCTTTCTTGTTTACCCCAGGATCTGTCGTGGTCAGAACTTTGTTTCCTCTGTTATCTGATCCTGAACATCTCCAGAGAAAATATATTTAGTCTGTCTTCCTCCAGTGCCACTGAATTGTGCACAAAGCAGTTTAACTTCTTCTTCACTGAGTTCCAAGTCCACAACCTATGGCATCCACTTATCTCCACATTTTCATTTGATCAGCTATACTAAAAATCATGTTGATCTGAGAATATATTATACAAATAAATGTGCAGAAGCCCAAAAGTGTTTGGCTGGTTGTAAAAGACAGTATTTTGCTGAGTAATGAGATGTAAATGATAAAATTTACAACAGATCTACATTAAATATTGTCCTCTGTGAAATGGAAAAACCTTTAGAAGCAAAATCTAAAATCACAGTCCTCATTTTCCTAACACTTCTGTAACAGTTTTGTTAAAAGGTTACTTTTTTTGTGTGTATGTGTTTACTGTTTTTATTTCATAACAATATAGCATTCATTTAATGTAAAAATGATGTTTGACATTCCCTTTAACAGTTCAGCGTATTTTACTGTCAAGCAGGAACTGATATACATTTCTATTCTCTCTGTTTCCTGAAAGAAACCTTCCAGTCCCAGAGTGACCCTTTGGTAGATATTCTCAGCACTGGTGAGTCATTCATTAGAGCTTTTGAGTCATAGATGGTATCAGTTTCACATAGGCATCAGAATCACAACTGTACTTGCTATGTAAGAAACGAAAGTAGCAGTGGGAGGTAAATTACTTTGGCAAAACTTCTCTATTTTCTTGCTTTCCATATCCTAATTTCCTATCTCCTGGAGCCTGTAGACATTCATTATTGAAATATATTGTGTCACCTGCAAACTTTATTTTGATCAGCTTGATAGGAAAGAATCGAATTTATTGGGCTTTGTTATGCTGTAGTTAGAACAGTTTTCTCCAGGCAAAGGGTGTTTAACAGTGACACTGAATGAGAATTTATTCCTTTGAGAGATTATAGTGAATAGTCAAAGGGATAAGAGAAGCGCACTTTTTGGTAGAACGAATTCTAGGACAAAGTTCTATCTACCCTAGAGTCATAAAAGAGGTTAAGGTAAGTCTATTTGTTAGGAAAATCTTAAGCAATGAATGAATGGCATTTTTATTCATTTCAGTTCATTTATTGATTTACCTGCAAGTGGCAGCTCTTTCTATTTTTACTTAGTGAAATGAATTTAAAAAAAAGAGTACAAGGGAAATGAAATGTAAAAACCCTCATTTGGAGGCAGATTTTGCCATTCTTCAGTGCCACCCTCATTTAATATCCAGAGTCTCCTACAATTAATGATGTCACAGATAGCTCTTTTAGGATGAAAAACTCTTCTCCCCTTCCCTCCTATCCTGGTTTCTCTAATTAACAGATTAGTACCTACACCAAAGAAGGAATTTGCTAGATGTTTTCTTAGATGCTTCAGCTTCAGTCTCCTTGAACAGAGATTCTGGTTTTAGAAAGCATAATTTTCATTTTAAAAGGACAGACTATCAGGAGGGATAAAAAAGGATTAAAGTATGCAGAGCTGCAACAGTGGAACTTAACAACGGCTGACAGACAGGTGTTTGCTCTTATAGTTTCTGGTACAGTGTCATACTTGGCTCTCTCTTTGCTGGGGTTGCAGGTGGCTGTGGTTTGAAAGGGACTGTGGGAACAGGACGGAAATAAATTGTTCTTTTAGTGGGTGGTGTTCTCTGCGGCCCGCTTGCAGCAAGATACTTGCCATTGCATCTAGGTTTCAGCTATTCTTGGAGTCTTCCATAGAATATTTTCTCCAAGAAAATTCAGTTTCTATAAAATCTATATTCTAGAAAATGTTTGATTTATCTCGATTTTTTTTAGAGAACTGGGGAAAATGTCCATTAAATATTCTGTTAATTTTTGTTTGGTCAAGGTGAGCCAGAATTCTTGAATTGTCCAAATCAGTTCAGCAAAACACTAGGCTAGATGCTCCTGTTGTAACACATTCCTAGAAGAAAAAAGTGTTTTGATCCACATTTTTCCTGATTAGCAGCCTTCCCAGGAAATTATATTTTCCAGAAGTCTTTGCAACAAATTTCACTCTGAGATACATGGTCCATAGGAAATGCATGTTGCCTGCTTGCACATGGGAGGAATAGTTCAGCTAATGAAGATGTAGTCATTGGCTTCCTGAACTATAGGGCAATGCAGTTTAATATTAAAATTACTTGTGAAAGATTACTGAGTTATTTCAACAAAGCAAAACTTGGGGAAAGTTTAAAAGTTTCTTTTCATCATATAATATTCTTGACAATTCAAATGTGATAATTTTCAGTGTATGTATATATATGTGTATATATATATCCCCATTGTACAGAAATATAAACTACTTTGCAGCATTTGTAATGTGGAGAAAATGATGAAATGTCAGGATGACCGACGGAGTGGAAATTCAGTATTTTTTCAGCCAAATCACAATTTTTTAGAATTTCTGAATAACAGTTTCTTGATTTGTTTTAGAACACTTCTTCTTTAATAATACCAGTAGTTGAACAAGTAGGTGAAGCAGTAAAAAGGCTTAAAATGCTTAAAATGCTGTTCATTCAGGTGGCAAAATTTTGGGGGCACTGAATTGTGCCTTCATTTTGGTTTCCTCTTGAAATTATTTACAAGGTCAAAGCAAAGTCCTTATAGTTGGGAACTTGAGAACCCTATTTTCTCTGAGGATCTCCCTAGCTTGCAGAACACCTCCGCAGTAGTCCATGAAACTTGAGGGATTTTAAAAATATTTACAAGCTTATTGCAATGCTGGCAATAATAGTCCTATTTTTCAGAGGAAAAAAACCCCAATCCTAGGACTGTGAAGAAAGTACTGAGAAAGACTGACTGCTACTGAATATTTATGTCTGCAGTTTCACCTTCACAGGTGAAGTATATGTCCTATACTGTACTTCGAAAAAGCAGCACACCCTTGAAAACAGGGAGCAGAAGGTTGGTTGTATGCCGGATTTAGTTTCTTCATGGACTTTGGTAGGAGCTGCACTCAGTCATATGTAAGCAAAGTTGAAGGGCGCTATTCAGAGGAGATTTAACTCAGTGTTTTGAAGACTGGAAGCTGAAGAAAAGCTGGGTTTACGCAACAGGGGACAAATTCTACCTTAACACGCTTACATACAGCTCTTTTGAGGTTTAAAAGCTACTTGTTCAAACCATGTCTGATCGAAATGGATGCAGAACTTCTCTGTGCCAGATGAAACTATTGACTTTTATTCAAAAAATTCATATTTTATACCTGATCCAAAAACCACTTGTGAATGAGAACTTCTCCACTGATTACAAAGTGGTTTTTTCAGGCTCCAAATGAAAATTTCAGCCTGACAAATGTTGGGTCCAGTTTTCTGTCCCATGTAAAGAGGATTAAGAAGGTCAATCTTATTTCCTCTCTGAAAAAGCATTTTAATTAATTAACTGAAGTTTTAAAATATGAGACTAGCGTATAAAGGTCTGCTCAGATTTATCATGATGGATAAAGCAACAACTATTGTCACTAACAGGAGCTGGAGACAGGTGAGATTAAACAAAGAGAATGTAAAATTAGCACTATGCATGAATCCTCAGCTGTGGTGAGAACAGCCAGATTAGACATTATTCATACCTATGAATATTCCTAAATAAGAGAAGGTGCAGAGATATTTTATGAGAGATGACAGAGGCAAGAAGAAGACCTCCGTTCCAGCTTTTCTAAAACACATATGTGTGTGCATGCACACACACACACACACACACACAGTGTCAATCCATTTCCTCAGTAACAGAAATCTCAAAACTCTTCTGCAAACATGCCTACCTTCTGCCAATTTGTTATTACTAAAATTGTCTTGTATTCAGCCCATCTGGCTTAATGTGATGACAGAGAATAAAATAATCTAGAAGTTTAGAATCATTAAATAACCTTTAGTCACTCAACCTTTTGAACCTCTAAGTTCAAATCCTAGAAGGATTTAAAAGAATATAAAATTAACATTGAACAAACAATAGAACTCACTCGATGAGGCAATGAGCATAGATTTCATGTAAAGAAACAAATTTTGTAGCCTGTTAGATATTAATTGTTAGTGATACAGAAAACCACTAAAATCTTAGCCTGTTTTGCCTTCATTCTACATGATTTAAAGTCCAGTCTGCACTCGCTTTATGGAAGGTCAAAGAAGCTCTGAAGAAAACAGTACACTTTCAAAATTCTTGTAACTCCTAAACTAATGAAGCAAAAAAGAGGTCAAAAGAAAATGGTAAATAGTTGAAAATATGCTTGTGTTTGTTAACACATAAAAGTAATGCAGTTAAAATGAACCTGTCCTAAAGCAGATAACCTCCTTCAACCCTGAGTCCTGATGGGAATGATTCTAGCTATAGTAAGTGAGATAATCTATTCTCTGTGGATAGATTTGTCTTAGACTGAAAGTCACATTTATCATGATGGAGGTACTTGAGATACCACATGTAAAGTTATGGCAGAAGTTTTAAGTTTAACATGTGTTTCCAATCTATGTTTTTGTTTAAAAACAACAAAAAAAGATCCCAAACCCCATACCCTAGAACTTAATGGTTTAGTATTATTTGCTTTTTCTCCTGGTTTGGAAAATGACAGGTTAATACAGTAAAATAATCCCCACCCATTCCCATGTTGTAATTGCATTCAGTCCAGTGAATTTTTCAGCTAACTTGTGCACAATTTTAAGTGCCTAATAAAGCGATGATTGTAAGGGGAATCCTTGAGTTGCTTATATATGTGAGGAAGATGGTTTAAAGATAGGCAAAATGAATCTGTCTCCTAAGGTATCTGTTTTTCTTTATTAAGTATAAAGAAATGTAAGCTCCTATTTGAAGAATACCTTTTCATGAGACATGTAAAATTTAAGACCATGTTAAGGTGCTTAAGAGTGGCAGCGTAGACCCAACCCAGGTCTGTCCAGTTTCTGTCATTCCTTGAAAGAATTTGCCTTGATCTGTGTCTCATTTTTTTGCTTCCCTCTCCAGGAAGAGAAGTTCTGGAATCTCCTCCTTGTCTATGTGCTCTTCACCTGCCCTTCAAGACTTATCAAGTCTTATAAAAGATTTTTATATAAGTAAGACTTGTTTGTGTTATAGTTAGTCACTTCTTTCCATGGGAAGGAAAAGAAATTTATAAGTCAATGTAGGACAGAAGGATGCCCTGTGCAGTTTGTGGGGAGTCCCGCCCTATTTGAAGCGCTATGAGATTCAAGGGGACTGAGCCACGCCAAGCAAGCCAAGGCACTCCAGTAAGTGGTACTTCCTGAGGGTAGAAGACACCGCACCACTTTCAGATAGCTGTGTCACTTGGGTGATTCCGTTTAGACTTTCTGTACACTGCCCTGTGTGGGCATGTTGAGATGTTGAGCTTTCACCAGAGCAATACAGTATTCTATTAGGGAATCCTTGCTCACTGCAGCAGGAAAGAAGAAAGGCAGTACCACCTACTCCCTCCTATTTGAAGGGAAAACTCCTTGAGCTACAAAAAAGGAGGCCATGGATTTATATTTAGTCAGATCTACTGTCTCCAGCTTTTATTTTCATGCACTTAGCCACTTCTGCTGAATAAATCCATGCTTGCCTTGTAAGCCGGGGACATTCAAGTATGAACTGCTATCATATTTTATAAATAAGCTAAAATGAAGGTCATGGATTGCCTCAGGAACAGAATCTAGGACCTCACTCAATAAGTTTTAATCTTAACAAATCATCCATATGGTCTCTCAGATTGAACATGCTTTTCATAGTAAATCTCTAACTACTAACCTGCAATTTTATTCTGCAGTCAAGGATAACAACCAAGACTCCTGATCTCTTGCACATGACTGACAATGTGATCCAGGTTGAACATGTGTCTTAAGATTTCTTCTCACAACTGAATGTGATAGAATAAAAGGTCCCTGGTATTCAAATACACTTAACCTGTGAATGAAAATGTCATAATTGCATGGATATATGATTTTTCTTGGATTTAATTTTATTTTATTCTACTTCATTTTAATTGCTGTTGGCCATGTCATGAGAAATTAGACCAGAACACATAGTTCTGACACAAGAATCTTTATTGTACAAAAATTACCAAAAAAGCCAATATCAAGGTATTTAATCTCCCTTCTTTGGCTTAGCAATTTACTCACTGAAGTTTAATAAATACATTTCAAAAAAGAAAAAAAAATCACTAGCAAAAACATTTAGTGACACTAAAGGGTGCACCAGACACATCATGTAAACTCAAAACCTGAGAAATTGGATGTCGAGAAAGAAGTTTCCTGAACTCCTTATCACTTTTTCATTGTCTGAAATACTGTCAGCAGCATTCCCCCAAACCACATGAACTTTCTACTTTCATCTGCAACAAACATCAAAAAGAAACACGTATTCCAGCTCACAGACTAGTTTATATAGTTCCTCAGGGTCTCAGGCTTGCTAAGACATAACGCTTCCCGAGTGCACGGAACAAGTGTGAGTCAGATAGACCCGTCTGTTGATACAAAGAGCATGTGAGGTCAGCCTTAAGACTCTGGAGTGTGAGTTTGATGAAGTTCTTATTTATGCTGCTAGAAGGTTTCCAGTAAATGATACAAATCCCACTTCTAGTCCATTTGCCAGTACACGTTTGCTCACTGCAATATATCTTCTGGAGAAATGCTTGTTTTTAAATAAACTGAATATATGATTTTTCTTTTTTTAATTTTCTTTTTTTTTCCTTTTATTTTTTTCTTCCTTTTCTGAATTGACTAATTCACTTTTAAGTATTACTGGCACCACAGGAAGTGATAGAGACTGATGAGACAGTGGATGTGTCTGACAAAACTGGCTGTACTTATGACTTAGGCAGAATAGAGATGTAGAGACGCTATACTAATACTAAATATTAGCATAAAAATCTATTGCTGTTCCTGTATTTATACCTAAAGATATCTGAATGAATCAATACACCCTCAGAAGGTATTGAAATGCTTCTAAAATGAGCAGCATGCTAGGCTATCTCAAGCTTTAAAACTATTAGACAATTCTCACAATGTGTAAGAAACTTGAAAAGAGAGCCATGAGTAAAATCCCCAATAAAATACAATTGATAAAATACAATTGCATCTACATGAGATATGATTTTAGTGTATGTCATACATAGTTACTGAGGATTCAGTCTTGGAGGTAGTAAATGCTTTGGCTGAAGTGAAGCATATTCATATGAAGCTTTTGAGCTGTGCAAAGGTAAAAATAGGACAAGAATTGTGAGTATTAGCTGTTTTTCTGGGAAAAGAACCACCTACCAATAATACAATACTGTAATAGTAATAAAATAGGACTGAAAGGCAATGATGTTGATAGAGGTGGAGAATGTTTTCTCTGTGTAGGGAGACTAAATTGAATGCACCTCTTCATCTTGGAAAGGACAACTTACAGGAATATGACTGTTGCATAAATTTATGAATAGCATGGAGAACAGGGAAGACTTGTTAGATTTCTTGCAGTACAGGAACTCAGGAGGACACATACACAATAAAGTTATCAGGTAGTGAGTTTAAAATAAACAGAAGGAAATACTTTTCCGTATTGTTGCATAACTGCACTGTGAGGTCATTTCCACAAGATGCTGTGGATGCCAAAAATATAAATGGATTTAAACAAGGTTTAGAGAAATTCATGGGAATACATCCATAAGTAACCCAGATGCAATGTCTGGCTCAGGAAATATTTAAACCGATCACTGCTGGAGCTGAGAGGATAGACCAAGAGTCAGACACTTTATACATGTCTTGTTTTTTCCACATTTTCCTGTATATTCACTATTGGCCAGAAACTCTCAAATTCATCCCACCATAGAAGGGAGAAGGGTCATGCCTAGGAAAAATCAAAGATACTGTCTTGTAACTGGAAATATTTTGAGAAGGACTTTGAATGTTTGCAGAACCTGTAGAAAATACAATATGCACATAGAACAGAACTTTGAAATTAAATAACTTTTTTTCTCTTTTGTCTAATTCAATAGAAAAGCTGAATTTTGCCCAGCTCTGCTCCATAATTTTCCCTTAGCACTGCCATGGGAGCAGTCTTGCTCCCCTCCATAGCCTGATGGCCAAGATGGTTGGGGTCCCTGAAGGTAAGGGCACAGTGAAGCTCAGTGTCCTCCAGTGGGTACAGCCACAAGACAATTCCAGTATCATATGAAAGGCAATGTGAGCAAAGGTCATTTGAAGAAGAATGCTATTTCAAGAAAAGAAGGAATGGGATCAATTACGTCATTACATTAGCCATGGAAACTTATGTGTCTAGTTCAAGCATTCGGTTACTACCTACAGAGAATCATCATTTGGGCTCCTTCTGTAGTTGGTAGAGAGACAAAAGTCTTAAGGATAGACAGAGTGGTTTGATTCTCTTTCTTCTTCCTTGATTACAGACAGTTCATAAATAATTAGTTTACAATTAAACCACAACATTTTATATAGGTAAAGTTAGGGTAAATGTAACCCCTAAGGTCCAATTTCCCAAGTGAACTCTCTTGTCAATACAAGGGGTTCTTTGTCATTGAATGCTGTGACAAATCCCAGAGCTGAGTCTCCCTAAACATTTTGAAATCTCATTTTGTTTTCTCCTGAATGTGATTTTCTTTCAGAAGTAAATTATGCTTTAGTCAAAGATAGTGGATTTCCAGCCCTGAAAAGCCTTTCTCAATTAATGAACTAGATATAAAATACACAGTAGCAATTTAATACTTATCAGCTTATTGCTTTTTCAGGGTCTCTTTGTGTACACACCGTCATCATCCTAATAGGTGCTTGGCCAGTGTGCTGCCTCCCTGCATTTGCATATGAGCTGAGGCTGGCAATAAAGTTTCCTGTTAGTGCCAAGTGAGTTGGTGTTCTTGTAATGTTAAGCACTTCTCCAGCGGTCTGAGACCACGCATCTCATTTCATGTGGGATATTGAACAATTAGCATCTTTCAGTCACTTAACCACCAGCTCTGAATATGAAGTAACAACTTAGAGTCTCACTATGAGAAAGTCATGGTCTACTCAGCCCCGCTGTATATGCATTTTTAACATAACTGTATGTAATTACAACAGAGGATTTTGCATGAGAAGAAACTATTTAGTGTTCTACAGCATGCCTCAATTATGAATCTGATACTGAGTGGGGTATTTCACTTTTGAAACTATATCTTAATCTCAGTATTTATATAATATTAGATAGCATTTAAAATGTGGATTTAAAGGCAATAAATTGGAAAGGCTACTAAAATTTGAAAAGGCTACTGGAAGTTATTGATTAGTGTGAGAACAGATAACAGGTCAAATCTCAGTTTACACACTATTCAATATAGGAATTTATCACATAAATTCATTCACCACAGGAAGGATGACAGTGCTTTCAGTCTCTATCCATCCATTTTGTATATAATGGTGCTAGGATAAGCCTGAAAGGCTTTCTAGAAATTTGGAGGCAGTGTTGCAAAAATCTCAAATAATACCTATTGCCATTTTATGAACTCCAGAAGGTAAACAAAATTATATATATCTATGGAAAAGCTAGCTGGACTAGTATCTATATTTGCCTTTGAAAAGTCTGTCTCCCTTTGTTACCTCATCACCTCGTCTGATCGGAAGATATTGCTAGAGTGCAGACTACTGAACTTTTAATTACCTTGGCTTTTGGTTTTGTGGCAAGAAAAGAAGCAGAAAGGGGAATGTTTATCTGTTGAGCCTAAGACTCTTACAGGCTCAAATATAGCATATCCTGAAGAAATCTTGCTGTCTTCCAGTGTTTTTGCATTTAATAGCTGATACACTTAAAGAATAATATCTATTTGCATATTAAATAATTCTTTTATATAACCTTGTTGTAATTAGCTTTCAGAATATTCTATAATGGAGAAAATGAGGCACTTGTCTGGGATGTGACTTTACCAAACCAAAGCTGGAATTCCCCTTCAGAAGCAGTGCTGCCTTCTCTCGACTCCCAACTTCTTTCTTTTTGCCTTCAAACTATTGTTTTTTATTCTAAGACACATATGTATAGCACGCTTATTTGTTCTTTATTTTTTGAAACCTGGTTTAGAGTTGTCTGTCTCACAAAGAAGGTGCTGGTAATTTTCATCATGTTATTTCAGAGGCAAAGAATACCAGACTATTTTCTTCTGTAGTTGGCTGAAGTCTCAACATCAAACATCGCTTCCTTCAGCTTTTGAAGGAAAATTAAAAGAAGCTCCTGCCCTGCAGTTATTGGCAGCTGCTGCAGTGGTTAATTATCCATATTTCAGGCTCAGATTTACTGTACAGCTTAATCAGCATTTCTCTAGGCTTGTGTAATCTAGGAATGGTTTTATGTAGCATGGCAAAAGTGTACATACCAGGTCACACAAAACCACTGTGGATGAATACACCATTTTAATGTCACTACCACCATTCTAAAGCTCTGAGGGGAAACAGAAATCTCTGTTTGCTGTGGAAAAGACACAGATTCTTTCAAACTTGCCATTTTATTTTAGCCTGGAATTGCACTGAGGTGAGTTTGTACTGGCAAACAAGTTGCCTCTCCTGTTTGCTCCTGGGGGGAGGTCTGGGCTCTGATGGCATGCTTGCTGTGTGTTTGTTAGTTCACTTTGGTTCTCTTTGGGGAGTGAACAGAATATTTATTCTGTGATGAAATCGACATATGGTTTCAGCAACGGTCCAGAGGCTGTTTCTGATAGGTAGTTCATACCACCTACGCATCAGGTTTGCTTGCTCACACATTTTCACCCCTCCTCCAGCACATCAGTATTCCTGCAGGACCACAGCATACCTGTGGTCACCCTCACAAGTTGTCTAGCCCCATCCCAAGACATGCATGATGTTATCGCAGTATATAAAAACCACTCTGGTTAATTATGACACAGCACTTGCATTACTGCAGGTATCTCGAAATTAGAAAACAAATTAGTAATTCTGTCTCAGGGCTATAGATTTACTTCTCTGTTAGTAAACTAAGTAACACAGGGATGGGTCCAAGTATTGCACCAACAGAGAGGGAATGAGTCCAGGTTTTGCACCTTGATCATCTTGAGTGTTAAAGTAGTAGAACAGTCACATGCACAATTTTAATTTAGGTGATCTAGTGCTATCCTAAACTACAGTTAAGCAAAGTTCAGAAATACATCCAGGCTCTGTTCCCAATACATAGTCTGGATACTGCCACACTCTTTTATAGCAGAAAAGATTTGAAAATTAAGAATGTAGGCAGCCCTCAGGGCCAGGGAATGGGCTTTGGGACAATTTAGGTTACTGGACTGTATCTAGAGCTGCAATGTGAGATGCTTAGAAGACAAATGGCCAGTCTGATCCAGAGAGGCCATGTGGACACAAGCCACCCTGAGCCACCAGGCATTGGTGCCAGACATCGCTGTGTGGAGCAAATGGCTTTAGCAGTGTAGATGTAACCTAAGTTGTCCAAGGTGCTTAGGTGTATCGTCAGAGCAGTCTGGATGAGATTTTCAAGGAGAAATCTTGGATGTGTCCTATGCATTATCGTGAATTGGGTGCTTCACTTGCTTACTCGGAGGACTGGCTTGGCAGTTCGCGCAGCCTCTGTTTATCCTGCCTGCACTTTGCAAGACTCAGGCAGGTTCCAGCAGGAGTTGCTGATGTTCCTGCAGCAGGGGAAGGTGAGATCTGCAGGACAGCCTGAAGGGAGGGCTGCAGTGAGACCTGCTGCAGCGCTGAGACCTACTGCAGTGGTGAGGTGCACAGCAATAGCTACAGCTGTGGGATTCATGCAGGTCTCACGTGGTTGTGGATCTGGAGAAAGAGACCCTCTCCCAGGCTCCCTGGGGGGTGTTAACAGCTCTATATCCCCAGACTAAATGGCATGGGCTAGCATCCTGTGAAGGTAAAACCCTCACTAAATATACCTGACACAAGCAAGAAGGCCTTGCTTGCATGGGGACTGCAGTCATGAGGCAGATTGCTCAATGCGTTTTATTTGTATGTGAAAAATATCAACCCAAAGCTGTGGCAATTGCAATTTGTGCGTATATTTTCACCCAAGCAAAGTTGGAAAGCTACAGATCAGGTTGTATAGGTTTTGGTTTAGTATCAGAAGCCTGACATTGTATACATCTGATGTCCCATAACAGCCCTCGAGGTGTGTAATTATAGAGTTTGGGGATCAGATTTCCTTTTCAAAAAATGTCAAAGTTTTGATGTTTCCCACAGAATAGGAATGACTTTTTGTTAAATCACTAATACAGTTTTCTCTCATTATGTCAAAATGTTGTGTTTCATAATTTCAATTGATCTCATTTTGGCATATTAGGTAAGATACACTGACTTCAGTAATCAGCTATGATATGTAATTCACAATGAAAAGGAAACAAATAATAAGTTGAAATTAAATATAAAAAGGTTTCAGTCCATTGGTAACCAAGAGCTGCATGTTTTTATTTATTTTTCTGGTTCTGATAAAACTGCAGGTTGAGAGCAAATCATTCTCTTGAATATTTTTCCCATTCTTATTACAAACACAATGAATTTGAAATGAACTAGTAGGAATATATGGCATAGAAAAACATTCAAATCTTCACAATGTCTCAACTCAATTGTTCTTTTTTAGATTTGTGGAGAGGAACAATTTGATGCAGAATTGTGAAAAGTTATCTGGAAGTGAAATAACTTAACATAGAGTAGCATATAACCACAGGACTAGAAGAAGACAGGAGCGATGACAGTTACTTTCCTTCCTGCTTGTTTAACTCAGAGCTCAACAGCAGGTACAGGATGTTCTGAGGTATTGCAAAAACTCATTAGTTGTCTATAAGGGAAGTTTGCCCTGGAGTTCACAGTTATTATCCTTGAAGCTAACGATGTGAGTTGAAATTCTATGCAGCTTCAGTGCAGCATGTTTCTGCATTTACTGAGTCACCTCAGCTGAACCCTTTTGGCTCTGAGAGCCTTGCTGCAGCCTGTCAGCAAAATTACAGGTTATGGTGAACAAATGCTTCAAGTTCTTGGGTAATTTCTGGATTAATCAATGGAAATTTTTACAGCTCTAGTATTTTTCTGCTGAAAGGATAATTATTTTTCCTATTTTGCTTTGAAATGAACAAATGGATAACACAGACTCCAAGACTAGAGTGTAAACACACATATTTCTACAGCTTCATGTGCTCAAAATTTTATTCAGTCACATGAGTTCTCTCCATTGAATTCCCCAATCTCTTACTAACCTTGCAATTACTATTGGCACTGGACAGCAGGTAGTATGCTCTTTGCTTGCAGGTGCAATATGCTGAGCAGCATTCACAACACTTTTCCCCACAAGAATCATTTATTTGGATGGTAATTCCCCCATTTTGTTCTGCTTACACATTGTGCTAGAAATCTATGAAACCTGGATGTATATGATGTAATTATGGATACAAGAGGCAGATGTATTTGCAATAGACCAGATTTTGGGAGGCTTGGGCTTGGCTGTGAGAGCTGAGTTGTTAAGTGGCCTCCATCCGATGCTGCTGGCTAGTGCTAAGCTCCTTATTCACTGTAAAGCACAAGAAGCACAAGAAAGAGCAGGCTTATATTCATCTGTCCTTTGACTAGTCCTGTAGGGCAGAGCAGCCTGGTGAGGAAATGGTCTTCCTGAGTAGCACACAATCCCTTCACTGTTCCTTCTCGGTCAGCTAGGCTTCACTTTGCCCCAAACACAAGGCTGACCCCAATGATACCTGTATGGTTCTTATCTAAGCAGCCATGTACACTCCTCACAAGGAAACCAGATTAAAAGCACTCAGCCAAAACACTCCCACATGACAGCCCATTTGTACCATTACAAAATTCAGAGCTAGACTGAGATTAAAAATGTCTCTGTGGGAATTTTACTGTCTAAATGATTACAACTTCCCTTGCATAAGGGAAGAATCCAGATATGAAATTCAGACTCAAATGCTTCATCACATTATAAACCAACTTTTTGCATATAAACCAACTCTTTCAACAGTTTGGCATCTTCATACTCAGTTCCCTTGCTAATCCCATTTTGCTATATGGATAACTCAAAAAAAAAGGAAATACATGCTATTGTGTACCAGAGTAAAATCCAAATCTTATAGGATACATTTGGTCAAAATCCAAGACTTCTAAACCTCGTTATAAAGTGAACCAAGGTCAACTGCATGTATACAGTCTGCAACCTCCACTTGTAATTTAATTCATAGTCTGAACAGGACATGTCATTTTTAATTAGAAATTAGGCTAATTGTGTTATTTTACATGTAATGGAAGAAGCCCAAATTTATGGCTTGAGGTAAGAATACAGTCTACAGTTTTGTGAGGGTAATGTCAGGTAACATCCCGGGCTCAGTGGTAACTTCTGAGCTGTGTAGTGGACTCTAAGGTGATCTGCAGTCCAGATCACAGACTCTCACCTCAGAATGTGCTTGCTGCTTGAATCCAATTTTTATACCTCTATGTTATACAAAGTATAGTGAATCTTCAGGCAAAGTGCAATGTATTTAGCAAAGACATACAGACTGTTAAATGGGATCATTTGAAAGGTAGAGGACCTTACTTCAGTATACCCATCCCTGAAAGGAATGTCGACACAGGGCGAAGACTTGCAGCAGCATTGCAACAGATTTCTCATCTCTGTTGGCAGATGAAGACTGCTTCACCAAATCTTCCCATTTTGTCATGATGCAGTAAAAGGGGCTTTTCCTCTCACTTTTGTGCAGCAGGGCCCTATCCTGAACTGAGCATTCCCCTTCTTTGAGAGGGGTGTTTACTAACCGTAGTAGATTGGGGCTGTGTCTCAGGAATGTAGTCAATAAGTCAAGAGGACCAGAAGCACTGCCAGTTTAGGAAATTACCAAGAGGAAGTATCAGCAGCTAATTTAATTGGCTGTAGCCCTTTTGCCATGATCAATACATAAATCTCATAGCAGGTCATAGCTGGTGCTAAACTCACAGGCAAAGGACACAGTGGGGCAGAGTTGGTGGTTTGATCCAATTGTCCCCTACTAAGGAGGCAAATCCCAAAGTAAGGGAACCTCAATGAAGACTGAATGCCAGCTAGACCAGATTTTGGCTGAATTATTAAAATGACCTGTCTGGTTGTTAGACAAAGGCTGTCACTGTGACATTGCTATGCCACCTAAGGTTTTGAAGCATAAAACCACTAACTATGCACTGGCTTTTCTTGGTAAACATGATTTACAATTCCTTTGTTTCCACCCTTGCCATCTGGTTCTACCAAAAGTGCTATCAAAATGAAACCAGATTGCAGTAGTGGATATTTGCAAGTACCAACGTCTTGATCACTGACCTTACTTTGATTCTTAAGATTGGACTGCTGCTGAGGACAATCAGAAAACCTTCAAGTTTCAGGCTTCTTTGGTGTCCATGTTTCATGGCTATGCAGTAAACTGTTTTTACAGTGACCTGACAGATCCACAACTTTGTTCAAAGTTTCATGCCATAATGTTGACAGGAAGACTAAAGGACATGAAGAAGCATGATGGCAAAAACTGCTATCCAAATAATCACATCTCCTGAGAATCCTCCAGCACTGACTCTGAAACTATCCCTGTATTGGGTAACTTTCCTCCATGAAAGTAAAAACTGAAATGGTTGTTGTAATTTAGATTTTGAGGCTGTTGGATAGTTGCGATGAAGGCCCTAATTTGATCCAGACTAACAATTTTACAGGTTTATGCTGTTTCCCATGTAATGACAAGAGCCACTAGCTATAGTCCGTCAGACTGAGCCAATGAGGCAACTCAGTTGTATATTCAATGTATGAAAGCAGAGTGGTATTGAACTCAACTGTTGGACTGGCAGCTGCCTTGCCCTGTTTATGTATCAGTCTCTGATGATAGGAAGCAGTGGTAACGATGGGCCACAGACCTGATGTCCTCCCTGGAAAGCAGAGAACTGTACTGTGCATTTATCACCAACAAGGACAAAATTTTCTGTTCCGTGACAGAGTTCTTCTAACTTTGCAGCAAAATAAGATGACACATCAAATTCCTTTCAGTAATGCAAAGCAGTCAAAACCTTAGCTCACTGGCTTCTCTAGATACATGGAGAAAGTCCAGGGTGGTGCATACATACAATCTGGTCCATAGTTTCCATCTTTGATGCCAATAATGTTGAGATAAACCCTTTTCCAGCTTCTGTTATTGTTATTGCCTCATCAGTCAATGCCTCAGTTACTGATGTCATTCCAATAACCTCACCAGAACTTTGATTACATTTACATGACTTGGCAGCATACATCATGTATACACAAAAACTTCCCAGTCCTCACAGACAAACTGAGATTGGCTGGTACCACAGAAAGTGACAAGGGTAGGGACCATGTTTTACCAAGGATTTTACATAGCAAATGAAAAAAACCCAAAGGTGCCTAATTAAATAGTTTATGCTGAAAAATCATTTAAATTTAATAATATGAAATCAAATTAATTTTGAATGAATTTTCAGGCTCTTAACAGTTTCCATGTTACAGGAATCAGGTAGAAGGTATAATAGAAAAAATAATATCATTCTTTGTACTTCAATCTAGTCAAAATTCCATATACAATTAAAACAAAAGGAGTTTATGTTTTGTGAAATTTGATGGCAACTGTGTTCAGTAACTTATTAAAACAGCAAGATCAGCCACACAGTTACAAATTATAATGTGCAATTAATTATGCACAAGTTTTGAAAATCAATATGAATTTCGTGTACTGTACTGGCATCACTTAAGTTACATGACAAAGATTTTTCTTGTTTTGAACTACAAAAAACTCTTTTGAGTTGTGTGCATGTTCATTTGCAAGTGGGAAGACAGGTGAAAAACTTGAGGTAGAAAGATACAGAAAAATTGTAATTCTGCATTTTCCTGTATGGAGTGAGGATCCTCAGAGCAGACTCAGGGAATGAGACACTCCAAGTGCCACATGCTGGGGTGGTGGCTTAGGAGGAGTCATAATGTGATCTTTAGCCAGTCTCATTCTGACCTGGCTCTATTAGCTCTTTAATTGAGGCATTATCTCAGGTTAACACAGGTGCTAATAGCTAAATCCAAATGCTATAGGACTGTCAAGGCTAAAAGGGCACTTATTGCTTCCCTCTCAGCTTCACGGTATATCCATAAAATATGGCTTGATAGTCTCCTATTTCATTAAATAGCATGCATCTACATCAGTAGTGGAGAAAGGATTGTGATCCAGCCCCTCACAGGGGCTACCTTA
Organism: Gavia stellata; assembly: GCF_030936135.1. Taxonomy (NCBI): domain Eukaryota; kingdom Metazoa; phylum Chordata; class Aves; order Gaviiformes; family Gaviidae; genus Gavia; species Gavia stellata. The sequence goes on from NC_082595.1 coordinate 97,808,069, forward strand.
ACTAGTTAATGACTACACAGGGTTTATTTTTACAATGAGCGCCTTTTTTTTTTTTCATTAATTTCTTCTGTTTCCCACTAATCCCAGTCCAATCAAACTCTTGCAAATGGGGAATAAGGGGCATTTTTTTCAACCATGGACTTTTCCCAGAGAGCTTCATAAAGAGGTAAGAAGCAGTCTCAGTATCTGCCACATTAATTCTGGGTGCTTCTCGACCTTTCTAGCTGGGATGCTCGGCAGTCTGTGTTTATTTAGAGACATTGTGTTCAAATGCCAGTTCATGTCTCCTTCTCCCTTTCCCCCTGCCATTAAAAATAAACCAAAATAAAGTAATAAATAAAATAAAATAAAATAAAATAAAATAAAATAAAATAAAATAATACAGCTAGTGGATGATCCAGGTCATTTATTTTGTGCTTAGGCAGTGTATAAGGACAGCACCCATGTGTCCTGTTCCAGATGGGATTGAGCTCTTGATGATGTGTATTCCACCATACATTTTCTCATCACAAGGTGATGCTGGAATAGCTCAAGTACCTGCAGCTCTATGAGCATCATGATGATGCAGAGAAATCTCTTTGCCTGTGGTCTCTTCTACCTGATCCACGACTGCAGTGAGAGCACAGCATTACAAAGGCTTATGTATGCTGTACATTTATTCTATTTTTTCTTTTATTGTTTATTCATGACAGTGACTCAGAAATTATGCCATATTCTAATTATCACAGTTGTGTCCAAAAGAAGCGTTTCTTACCAGTACCTCGATTTCAGTATTTGGACCACAGGATACCATTTAGCTGCAGCTGTTGAAATTGGCTGAATGTGTATAATAGTAACTGCTGAAGCTATGGTATGGCTATGTTAATCCTACCATTTATATTAGCACAAAAGTAATTGAATACTGAAGCTGCTCAATTTGCATTACAAAATCATTTCAGTAAAATAATAGCAAGTGTGAATCTTTATTCTTATGGCATCAAATAAAACTGGCCTTTTGTGCACAAGATTTATTTCAAAATAGAATTAACCATGAACAGCTCTAGAGGGAATTCCTGCCCTTTTTTCACATGAGTTTTAAGCAGCTTTTTCTAAGGCAGGAATCTACATGGATAATATTACAATTCAGATGGGCAAAATAAACAAGTACAATTTCCTTTAATCACCTATGAATATGCATAAACAAAATATCTCCTCTGTGGTTTAGATATCAGAGGCTTATTGCTAGTCTAGGAAAGCTTTGAAAAAAACCAAATCGAGGGAAAGTCAATCAGCTGAGAATAGTCAATCAAAAAACATATCCTTCATCCCAAGTAGATTAAGTGGCAAGATGATTTAGGTATCATGTAAGTAGTCCATAAAGCGCATAAGATTTGTTGATTTTTTTCAACCTCAGTCAAGACAGCATCCTGGATAGCTGTTACAATAGTCCCAAAAAAACAATGAAACCCAGAGAATGGCATGTTTATTTTCAAATATTTATAGAGTGACTTGGATAACTTTGGCAAAGGAAGAACAAATCCATCTTAATGGTTATTAAACAGCAAATAAAACTGCACAAGAGACTTCTTGGTGTAAAGAGCTTAAAGACTAAGTGCAGGCACTGTACAATGAGCAAAAGAAAACAAGACACCTCAAAAGCAGTAGGATAAGAAAGGCCAGCAATTATGCTTTCAAGGTCACATAGTTAGCAAATGTTAACAGCTGCATGATGCCTCTACACATATTATTAAGGAGAGTCTGATTCTCTGTTGGACATAGGTTTCCTTACTCTACAAGAGTAGAGTATTTATTTGAAATAACATTTAGCTCCTGAGCGGGCTAAGGGTCCATTTGCCCATCTGAGCAAATTACCATGTCAAGAATTTACAGATCACCTGAGCTGCAGTGTCTATCTGCATGTGCTTAACTGTGGGCAAATGGAAAGGCTGAAATAGAGCCATGCTACCCTCCATTTGCTAAGAAAATGCACAAATCTTGAAGTGGCTACTCAGATGTCAAGAGGTAACTTGTAAAGAAAAAAATAATAGACCCCATGTTTGAATCTTAAGATAATCTTGTAGAGAATGTACAGAAGAAGCAACAATGTTAATAGTTTGGTGAAAAAGGATTATGAAGACATTCTGTGTGTAAGGAAGAAGGCCCCTAGATCCAGGGAAATTGGTGTTATTGACGGAGCAGTGGTTGCACACTGTAAAAGCTAAGGTGCTTAAAAGACCTGGACATGCTGAATATTATCATGACAACTTCTCACTTAGGACAGGAGAGGTAATAAAGAAATTCAAAGAGCTTAGTACTGGTCTCCATTGACTTCTTTGGGAGTTATGAAGTTATCAACAACTCCACAAAACCAATATAAATTATTGTCCAAAGAATCATAGTAGTATGTTTTATACAATTTTATACTAATATCAATTACCATCCAAGAATAAAGTGATGAGGAATCAGGCTTAGTGTTCATAAAAGGTTTGAGATCTTCAGGTGAAAGGCACTGCAAAAGCCACACATTTTGTAGTAAAAGTAAGGTAAGACTTTGGTTTTTTCCTTCTCTCCAGTGTTATTACCTGTAGGATAAAACCGAAGACAAAATGGTAGCCTGTGCCCTCTTTGATTTTTAAATGCAACCCAACCCTGCTATCTCTTTTCAGCTGGAATTCACAGATGAGATGAAGAATAATAATTTTGTTTGGCATGTGTGATATTGTCCAGTATTTTTACAAGAATGCTGAACACAGCTGTATGTTTCAGTGTCATAATACACTTCTTGCTTGGTTACACGATACAGTTATTTCATACCCAGTGCTGTTAAAAGCAACTAGGGTCACTGGCTTCCCATCTAACATTTCTGGCTCATGGAATTTTTCAAATTGACAAATAGGTTCAGTGTGGGTTCAACACAGTTTTCAAGCCTTACTTTTTGCTGATACTTCTTAAAATTCCAGCTCCTTCTCTGTCCTTCTCCCCAGGCATTGCAGATTAGACGTAAATAGACACCATTCTCATTCATGTCACTTGTGGTTATGATTGCCTTATGACTCCTGAACTGCTGGGAAAGTATACATTTTCCATAAACTTTTGCCTTCAGTATTTACCTGCCTGTCAATTTAACATTCATTCTTCTGATGCCAAGATATATTGTGTATAATTTTAGTCAGATCTCAGCTTGCATTTTTCTTCTGGTGGTTCAGAAAATGGAAGTAAAAGGAAACTGAACAGAACAGAAATATATTTTTTTTTCCCCTTTTTGTGAACTTTGATTTTATTTTTCTACATTTCTCCCCAGTATTAATACATGTCACCACGTGAAACCTTCATCAGGTGCAGATGAGTACAATCCTGTTTAGCTGAATAAAAGATGCTAATTTACAGCAGCTGAGAGTATGGTCCCAAGGTTAGGATATAATATTACTTTAGCATGTGTTTTTCTGTAACGTGGTTCTGACTGCTTCATTACTATATAAGTTTCTACTGCAAAGAAAAATATACGTCTTTGCTTTACTCTAGGACAGGATGAATTGTATGATTACATACCTTTTGTCTTTGTCCAGTATAGCATGCCTGAGTGGGTAAAGAATAACCCCATGGTAGCAATCCCTGGCCTGAAAAGTAACAGGTGCACTGTGCAGATAACTGAAATTGTTTAATCAAAATTACTTATTTAGCAAAACTGATTTCTCAACTTGTAGTCATATTATAATGAGTTTTTTCAGGCAGAAATATTTTCTACTAATTTCTAGTGGCTACAAAAAATTTTATACCATCCCCCTTTATCCTGCATTCTGTATCTCATGCACTATTTTCTCCACAAGAGTAATAGCACGGATCACCTTTGTCTGAACATTATCATGCACAGCATTCATTATTTCAATGTGATGTTCTGCCTTCTTTTGAATTTAGTCTCTTTGAGTTGTGTTTCTGAAGATATTCTCCCAGATCAAATGGCAAAGTCAGATCAGTCACACTGTTCTTAAGACTGTTTTATGCTGATTATTTTTATGGAGATGCTGCACACGTCTTGATTTAACCTTGCATATCTGAATGATTCTGCTAAAATGTGCATGCCGAACTTATCCCACTAAAGAGAATGCATTGTGTTCACATTTGGCTTTGATTTAAGATGTATCAGTACCTACTAACTGTGCTGGTAGTTAATATTATCCAAAAATTTCCAGTATAAGGAGTGGTTTTGTGATTCTTAAAACTCTGAAAAATACTCATTATGTGGTAGATACCTTGTATTCAGATTGAATATTTTTATCATTTCCACCTAAATGAGCTCTACTTTTTCTGAAAATACATTGTCTTGCTCATCTAAAGATAACCTTACAGCTGCTTACTTGTGAAGCTCTACCACCTTAATGTGTGATTAGATAGGGACTTCGAATCTGTCTGGGAGGGAGGAAGGATATAAACAACCTAATTTCAGAAATTTGCTTTCTGCCGTGTCTTGAAAATTGCTTAGATATGACCGACTGGTCAGACTTTTAAAAATTGCAGTTCACATACCTTCAGGAGTGAAGGTCTAAAACTTGCTAGCTTATTCTTGAGGATAACCTTGCCTCCAACGGTGGGCACAGCATTTTGGAAGAGAAGAGAGGCTAGGGAAGACAGATAGAGTGTTAGAAGAGTGACAGATACAGGGGAAGGGTTATCGTCAAGGGAATGGATGAAAAGCAGAGGGAAGCAGAGTGAACAAGCCTATCGCTGCTGGAATAAATGTCTTCCACAACCCAGGATGGTACTTCACATTCTTTTATTGTCTGTAATATGTACAGGAAATGGAGTGTTATTTCCCCTATGGAGACTGGGGCACATACAAAGAACAGATGTCTGACCATCGTATGTGATTTTTTCCCCTATAAGGTTTCTGCTCCATTCAATCCATGGGTCAAATTAAGGCACTGATCAGATACCCACTGCAAATTGGTTCTTTTCTTCATCATTGAGTTCATATAACTTCCACATAATTAACACTAATGTTGTTAGGATTCAGAGAAATTATGATGAATTCTTTCCTTATTATACTGCAATATCCAAGACCTTTCAGTGCTGTGGAAAAAGAAAACGATTCCCTCCTTCTCTATCACCTCCCCCCAGCCTGAAATTTAAACTCGCTCCAGAATAGCCCAGAGACTATAATTCAGAGCAATCACTGAGAGTGTGAGACATCATATTTCAAGTTCCTGCTTTAAACCAGATGAACAGGACTTGAACCTTTGTCTTCCATCCTATTGCCTGAGCTTCAGAGTGTTATGAATAAAATTCCTCACTAACTTTGACCAGTAGAAGTTTCAGTGAAACTGATATGCTTCTGTGGAGGTGTTTCAATGGCATTGAACACAAAAAAAGCTATTACACTGAGAAACTGTTGCTGAATTCTGCTTTGGAAAGCCACTAGGAATGACACTGGAGGGAAGCAGAGGGAGTAAGACACCTTTCACATAATTGGGAGGGTGACAGAACTTGAAAAAGGTGATGAAAAATGTGATGCTTCTATCTTTTCTATCTTTTCAGAAAGCAGTATAGGAAAGAATTTCAGTTAAAGCTGTTTCTCATATTAACCTTAACATTCTTTTAATTATTACTTTTTGGTTTTATTTTAGAGCTACACAGAAGCCTCATTGTGCAACAACAGTATAAACAAGAACCTAAAGAAAGTGCTTTCTAAGGTCAGACAAAACAGAATTAAATATAGGTTGTGATCAAGGGAACAAAGCTGAAGCTGTAGGGTAGGGCTGTCATGTCGCATGGGGAAGAAAATACTGTTGCATAGGTGAGTAACCGGCTCAATTAATGGCCTTCAAACAAATTCATGACATCAATTTCTTTTACTGGACTTCTGTGCCTAGGCATTGCAAAACTTGCTATATAAAACCCAAATAGATTCAATATAATGAAATAACAGGTGAATTTCCTCACATGCTTATTTACATCTGCTATTAGTGATAGGTGTCTTACTACATATTCATATTCACTCTGTAGAGTAGGGAAATGCCTTGTTTTGCTTTCTTGATTTTCCTCTATTGATTTTATCTGGAAAATATATGCAGCAGTTATAAAGAATGGACTTTGACAAGACAAATGGTCTGTAATTTTTCTTAGGAAAGAGAAAAAAATATCGAGAAATGAACAGTAGCATAGGTAGGAAACAGTGTATTCCTTAAAGAAAAAAACAATCAAGGAATGCACGGTGATTTTCTCTGTTTATTTAAAGTAATTAGGGTTGCAGAATTTTTTTGTGACATTTTATTGATTTTTCAATTATGAACTAGATCTTCAGCTACTGTTAAGTAAGATCATTCTTATCAAAACTATGCAGATGTACATGACATAAAGGTCTTGTTGATTAACCTTATGCTTCTTCACCGGTCAAATTCATCTGCAACAGATTTAGATTTAGGATTCCTGGATGCTGAAACCATCAAATTTAATGGAAATATGCTGCTCAGCCTAGGACTTTTACACTTGTTTACAGGGCATAGACTTTCTATGGAAGATGGGCAAATGTCCTGAGGAAAAACCAACCTGCTTTATACTATACCATTCACCTAATATAAATTTACAGTATATTTTCTTCATGGAAGAATGGTAGACAAGTTTACCTTCTGTTTATAGCTGTGAAAATAAGGAAGCTAGATCAGAACATACTCTAGGATTCTTTCAGATGCTCATGAAGTATAGATGGGTTGTGTATTTCCATAGTTCACTGGAAAAAGAAGAGGGTTTTTTTTTTTGTTATGCAGTTGCCAGGGAACAAAATTATGAAATAAAACTAAACACCTGATATCCCTTCATGTCATAAAACGTATTTCCTACAACCTACCATATGGTCTACCTGCCACCAAAGCGATTCTATAATAAACAGCTGAGGTGTATCTGCAGTAAAACTGGGTTAGAATGAGCAGAATTTATAATCTACATTTCCAAAGGAAAGGATGGGAGTTACTTCATCCACACAGCAGCATTTCCCTGCTCTCTTGGGTTTTCAAGTTACTCTGAGTTACTCAGCCAGATTTGCTTCTGATCTTAAAACATAGTCGCGTCTACTTTGCAGCAAAGAAAAAATAATTAAATACACTTACTTTTCTAAAAAATAGAATTCTTACTGATTCCCCTGGATTTCTGTCAAGGTAATGAATAATTTTATCCAAAACCAACACCTAAGCTTCCAAACTAGGCATTTGTTTTATAAATCACCTTGCAAAGATGGTAGTTATCTACAAACAGAAATTAATTCATATGAAGGCACAGAGTGATTTTAAAAGTGTCATTGCTTATCCTTCTTCTCACAGTGAAATGCAGATGAAACTAAACAAAGTAAGAGGCTCTTACCCTACATAAAAAGTTGTAGAGCTATTAAAGGAGAGCTGTTACAGAATAACTGTCCTTGCATGATACCGTGTGTAGTTAAGTTCTTCTCTTGTTATATATTGCCAGCTACCACTGAAAACCTTCATAAGAACCATGCGTTTTCATACTACAAATATGAACACCCTGCCAACATTGTATCTCAGGTACCACTAAATGAATATTTGACAAGGACTACCTATTTGAAGATGACATCCAAGAGTGATCTCAGAATCATGCTGGTATTGACCTTGGATTATTCTTCTATTCTAGTAATTATTGTAAAATGAAATTGACTTTGTTAAAATAGACAGCAAATCAAATTTACATATACTTGCAGATATTTCTGAGTATTCATTATGAAAACACCTTTCATTTCATAGTTTTCTTGCAGCACGGAGATGTGCTTTCCGTTTGAATTAGTAACAGGCTTTCCAAATTGTAGCTTGTAGGAGAAAGAAAATAGGAAAACTTTCTGTCACCAGTTTTCAGCTGTGACCTTACGCTGCTCACGACTGTTGGTTGTACAGTAGCAAATGCTTTTGTCATTATTTTATTAAATTTCATAGCAATGGAAAGGAATAATGCATCAATGCTTTATGTTTTCTTTAAGGGAAAAGCTAACCTGGGTCACAGAGGGCCAATGGGGATATATACTATAGGCATCATATTTATTATGCTTGCAAATGACAAGTGATTGAACATCTGTGAAGCCATATTTAAAGAAAACTTTCCCAGACCATTTGATAGATTTTACATCTGTAGCAATGTACTGTGGGTCATATTAATAACTGCCTAAGTTGGACAAAAAGCATTTCTGCTAGGGTTTCTTTCCATGGCTAACCTCTATGAGAAAACTATTCTGAATTTCCAAAATAATAAGTATAATCCCAAGCTTAAGATCTCTTTTCTTTTTACGCTTCTAGAAAAGTCCAGATTTACGCGCAAAATACTATTTCAAGGTTATCAACTAGCTCAGAGGACATTTAAAACCAAGAGTTAGAAAAACACAACATCTTTGTTCAACTTCATTTTTGTAGAACATCATATTTCTCAATTTCTTAATATCTATGCAACACTCAAAAAAGGCAGTAATGGGATGGATTTTTTGAGTGGAATCTTTAGTACTGGAAGTGAAAGGTAAATATCAATAAATTCTTACTCCTTTTGAGGGAAGCTACCGAGCTTTATTTGGCTGTGTTCCACATTTTGCATATTCCTTGCGGCATCCTCCGTATGCTGTGATTTGAGACAGACTCCAGTGGGAGTTCAGAATGCACTGTGTGCTTTTGTAACATATAGAAATGATTAGAACACCTTTTCCCGTGTTAGGCAGTAATGCTTCGATTGAGGTCATTACAGAAGTTATTGTTTTAGCTTGAGTAATTAAAATGTTTTGCTTAATGCACATAGTTGCTTTCTGAAAATGAGGAATCTATTCCCTTTTCACTGGGAAGAAGTTTCTGTTGTAAATACATTATAGCAACTGCATTGCTTTTTGTCTTACACAGGCACATGATTCTTTCTCACTTCTTTCAAGGTAATTTTCAAACTACTTAGGTAAAAATAGATCTGAATAAAAATGTAAAGAACGGATTCCCTCTGGGTGGTTCCATCCTGTATAGCTGCATGCGGGGAGATGGAGTCCGAAAGAAATCATTACATCTGCATGGCACTGTCAGCATGAAGAACTGCTTGAGGCACACACGACACTAACTATGACTGGGTAGGACAGGGAAGCTTTTTTGCTTTGTTTTTAAACTCTGCTCTGCACATCTGCTTATCCTTGACACACAGGACAGCTTCTGCAGTGTCTGGACTACTTATTTTGCAGGTCATAAAGCTTTATACAGAGATTTCATCATCAAACTCAATGATCTGTGAAGGAGCTTGAACTTACCAATTCATACAGGCTTCAGGACTCATGCAACTGCTGCTGCCTTTCCTTATCTTTATCCTTCATTTTCCATTTATACTTTTTAATAAAAAAAACCTTACTGATAGTTACAATTTATTTTTTAAAAAAAGATGCATTACCTTCAGTTAAAGAAAGAAGAGTGTCATGGCTAATTAATCTGTGGTTGATTGGCAAGGGTCTTTTTCTTGGAGACAAAAGACCAGATGAATATAACAGAGTGCATTCTCCTCACGGAGCTCTCTTTCAGATGCCTGTTGGAATCACTATGTCTCCTGCCAAAGACAACGTATTTTCTCCAAATTCTACCTCCTCTGCTCCTTAGTCTACCTTGAAGGATAAAATAATGTAGTCCAAACATCCCTTTCCTCTAGAAAGGATTTTTTCTATTAGATGTGAAATATGTTTGGGCTAAAATACATGATGTTCTGGCTGATTATGTGAATAGTTTCTACCTATTTTTTCTATATATTATTGGCCATGAAACTAATTTTTAAATTGGATTTAATATCCATACTTTTTCAGGTGTAAATCAGTCATTCTTCTCTCCCTTTGCAGGCAACAGAGAAATGCACCTAAGACATTGGATGTCCCCAAGCTACATGCCTGTTTCCATTGGCTATAGTCCTTGTTACTTTTGGTCAACTTGCTTCCACCTTAGCCACGTCAATTAAATATCTCTATTCAAGTAGGAAGAGCCCTTGCCATGATGACAGACAAATGCCATTCCAGATATGATGTTTTTATTGCAGCTGGATAAAAAATAATTGTGTTGATTGACTGCCTTGAAGGCCTACTGCATTTTCCATGTATTAGTAGATACAAGGCCTCTTTCCCTGAATTTTATGAAAGTAGAATGCATGTGCTTTTTCCTAGTGCTTTGCTGTAGAAGTTGAGAAGAAAGTTAAGGATGATGTAATTGTGAATTGAAACAAGCAATTATAGTAAAGCCCCTTGAAATAAAAAAGATATTTAAATATAATTAATTTATAATTCAGTTGTTAGAAATGTCTCTTTGAAGGATTAACTTTTCATACATTACGAAAATAGAATGCAAAGAACTAATTGTTCTAAACTAAGCATTAGTCAATTGATACTGTCCAGTAAGTGGTACTATATTCTTGAACACACAAAAAAATGCCAAGGGTATTCTCCTTAGAAAACAATGTTAGCAATAGCGCTGCTTTTTCTTTCATATAGAGTTTCTACTGTGTTAATGATTGATATTTCCTATAATACAGGCAAGAGTAAGATGCTGTGTTAGATAAGGCCATCAAAATGCACTTTTGATATTATCTGAGGATCAAATAGGTCTCATTCTACTGCTTTGAAAATGATGCTTTCTTAACTTATGGCACAATGAACGCATTTGTTCTTCTTTTTTAAAGTCAAATTATTACATGTGACAATTACTTGCCCTTCTTTATTACTTTTGGATATCTAAGTAAATTGATCCAAAAATCTCTCACCTATAGTTTAGGGCCACTGAGAACAAAACTTGTTTGTTTTTATTTCTACTGTTTAGTGGAAAAGAGCTTTCTTCATGTCATGAAACAACCATAATAAATTAACATGAATTGACAGGCTTCTTTCAGGCATTACCAGGCCAGTAGAGCAAAGTAATAAGTATGTATTTTACATTTATTGCAGGCTCTGGGAAATAACAGAAATTGTGTTAGCTAAGTTACAAAACAATGTGCCCTCTGGAGATTGCCTGAAAAAATTTAATGAACTCTTGAGACTTAGAATCATAGAATCATAGAATCATTTAGGTTGGAAAAGACCTTTAAGATCATCAAGTCCAAACATAAACCTAACACTACCAAGTCCACCACTAAACCATGTCCCTAAGACGCCTCATCCACATGTCTTTTAAATACCTCCAGGGATGGTGACTCAACCACATCCCTGGGCAGCCTGTTCCAGTGTCTGACAACCCTTTTGGTGAAGAAGTTTTTCCTAATATCCAATCTAAACTTCCCCTGGCGCAACTTGAGGCCATTTCCTCTTCTCCTATCACTTGTCACGTGGGAGAAGAGACCAGCACCCACCTCTCTGCAACCCCCTTTCAGGTAATGGTAGAGAACGATAAGGTCTGACCTCAGTCTCCTCTTCTCCAGGCTAAACAACACCAGCTCTATCAAACACTCCTCATAAGACTTGTGCTCCAGACCCCTCACCAGCTTCGTTGCCCTTCTCTGGACACGCTCCAGCACCTCAATGTCCTTCTTGTAGTGAGGGCCCCAAAACTGAACACAGGAGTCGAGGTGCGGCCTCACCAGCGCTGAGTACAGGGGCACGATCACTTCCCTACTCCTGCTGACCACACTCTTTCTGATACAGGCCAGGATGCCGTTGGCCTTCTTGGCCACCTGGGCACACTGCTGGCTCATATTCAGCCGGCTGTCAACCAACACCCCCAGGTCCTTTTCTGCAGGGCAACTTTCCAGCCACTCATCCCCAAGCCTGTAGCATTGCATGGGGTTGTTGTGACCCAAATGCAGGACCCGGCACTTGGCCTTGTGGAACCTCATCCAATTGGCCTGGGCCCATCGATCCAGCCTGTCCAGATCCCTCTGCAGAGCCTTCCTACCCTCCAGCAGATCAACACTCCCTCCCAACTTGGTGTCATCTGCAAACTTACTGAGGGAGCACTCAATCCCCTCATCCAGATAAAGATATTAAACAAGACTGGCCCCAGTACTGAGTCCTGGGGAACACCACTTGTGACCAGCAGCCAACTGGATTTCACCATGACTCTCTGGGCTCAGCCATCCAGCCAGTTTTTTACCCAGCGAAGAGTGCACCTGTCTAAACCACGGGCCGCCAGCTTCTCTAGGAGAATACTATGGGAGACAGTGTTGAAGGCTTTATGAAAGTCCAGGCAGACAACACCCACAGCCTTTCCCTCATCCACTAGGCAGGTCACCTGGTCATAGAAGGAGATCAGGTTGGTCAAACAGGACCTGCCCTTCATGAACCCGTGCTGGCTGGGCCTCATCCCATGGTTATCCTGCACGTGCCCTGTGAGCACCCTCAAGATGAACCTCTCTATAATCTTCCCCGGCACTGAGGTCAGGCTGACAGTCCTGTAGTTCCCCACATCCTCCTTCAGGCCCTTCTTGTAGATGAGCATTGCGTTGGCAAGCCTCCAGTCGTCCGGGACCTCCCCTGTTAACCAGGACTGTTGATAAATGATGGACAGTGGCTTGGCAAGCTCCTCCGCCAGCTCCCTCAGCACCCTTGGGTGGATGCCATCAGGCCCCATAGACTTGTGAGTGTCCAGGTGGCATAGCAGGTTGTTAACTGCTTCCTCCTGGATCACAGGGAGTTTATTTTGCTTTCCATCTTTGTCTTCCAGCTCAGGGAGCTGGATTCCCTGAGGATACCTGGTGTGGCTATTAAAGACTGAGGCAAAGAAGGCATTAAGTACCTCAGCCTTTTCCTCATCCTTGGTGATGATGTTCCCTCCCGCATCCAGTAGAGGATGGAGATCCTCCTCGGCTCTCTTTTTGTTGTTAATGTATTTATAGAAACACTTTTTGTTATCACTTACGACAGTAAGTACCTCAGCCTTTTCCTCATCCTTTGTCACTATGTTTCCCCCTGCATCCAATAAAGGATGCAGTTTCTCCTTAGCCCTCCTTATGTGGCTAATGTATTTATAGAAACATTTTTTACTGTCTTTTGTGGCAGAGGCCAGATTAAGTTTTAGTTGGGCTTTGTCCCTTCTAATTTTCTCCCTGCATAACCTCACAGCATCCTTCTAGCCCTCCTGAGTTGCCTGCCCCTTCTTCCAAAGGTCATAAACTCTCCTTTTTTTCCTGAGTTCCATCCAAAGCTCTCTATTCAGCCAGGCTGGTCTTCTTCCCTGCTGGCTCGTCTTCTGGTACATAGGGATGGCCTCCTCCTGCGCTTTTAAGATTTCCATCTTGAAGAGTGTCCAGCCATCCTGGACTCCTTTGCCCTTCACGACTGCCTCCCAAGGGACTCTGTCCACCAGGCTCCTTAACAGGCCCGTCAGCCCTCCGAAAGTCCAAGGTGGCAGTTCTGCTGACCCCCCTCCTTACTTCTCTGAGAATCGAAAACTCTCTCATTTCAGTCTTCTCCACTTCTGAGTATCGTTCTGCCAGTGGGACAGGTGTTTTACATGTCCATCCCAAAGCACAATATGTCATTGTCATCCTTGTCAGTGCCACTGTATCTCTTGTGCAGCATCTGCAGTATTTATAAATAAATATCAAGTCAAGCTTCTTCTAAAAAATTGTCATTTACATAGACCATGCACTTAGGAAAACCATAAAAGGGAATGGAATTAACCCATATCGTGCTGGGGGCTGTCAGTATGGTGGATGCTGCTATCCTTTGATTGAATCTAGACTTGCTGACTTCATTATTTACCACAGAGTAAGTGTTACTTTGCCAAAACTGCTCTTACATCACCCAGACATATCCCATAATTAGAAAACAGCTACCAGTGCAACCTACCTCACTCAGAACTAGGAGACACAGAGCCTCCATACAGTCATTATTGTTAGTTTATTTACTTGTAAGGTTATCAGTTACCTCCGTGATAGGTAAGGTCATTGCACACATTGCTCCTGGACCCTCAGTGGTTATCAGTGCCAACAGTCAGCATTACACAAAATAATTGCGTTGCATTCAGACCATTTGAATGTGTTTTCATCAAGTGATTTTTACAACTGGCCCCACTGGATATGATCTTCAGCACATGTCTGAAACAAGGCTGACATTTATGCTTCACAATCTGTCTCAAGTAAGATTTAATTATCTCACCATTCTAGGTATAAATAAAAATACAATACAATGAACTTTACTGGAAATAAAATCAGGCCTTTCACTGCATTTTATCTGAAATCCTGGCCCACCAACTGCTATGAATTGAAATGATATCACAGTTCATACAAATTACAATAATTACATTTTTCCCACAGGTCTCATGCCCAAAATCTATCTACTGCTGTCCTACTTTATGGCCACAGTGAACTGTGGTGGATTCTGGTCCTCATGATGCATTCCTCTGTTATTTCTTCCTTTGCTACAACTCACAAACTCCAGCCACGTTTTTAGAGTCCAAGTCATCATTTCCAAGGAATTTTGTGATTCATTTAATGCCACCAGTGGAATTAAATATGAAACTGGAACAGACATGGTCAACTTTCCTGGGGTAGTCGTTTTTCTGAAAAGAACAAGAATCAAGTAATCTTTCTGATAGGAAGCGAGTTGCTTACTGTTTTTCAGATGACCAACAAGACAGATGTGCGTTTTAAGAGCCATATATGGAGCTTTATGCCCCTAAATTTCCGTTAAAGCTTTGCTTTAATTTTTTTTAAAGCCTTCTATCAGCTTGGGTGTTAGTGCCCCGAATATTTACTGATTTACATCAAAATCAGCAGATCACATCAAATAAACTCGCCAGTGCCATCTACAACTAATATCCACTTGCTTTTGCAGAAAGCTATTTCCAGTTTTATTGGTATGTATCACCAGTGATGGAATATTATTTACAAGTAATCATTCACTTCACTTTGGACTGTCAAATATAACAAAGTGTAGAGGAACTAGATACAAAGGAAATGAACTAACAGCATCAATTTATATTAAAGGACTCAAGATTTCCATCAGAAAATAGAAAATGAGATCCTAGATTTTTGCTTGAGTGATACATATTAATGAGATTTATGCATATAGTGAATACTGATAAAAAACCAGGAGGACTGCATAAAGGGACTATTTTCTGTCTTTGGTTTTTCTCATTAGGGTTTGGTGCAGGGTTCTACTTAAACAGCAGCAGATGTTCGAAAATGGGAACCAAAACTGGGTCAAGCTATTTGGAAAGCTCCAAACTCTACTTTCCATTCTTGTGTTAACTCCTTTGCATCCATAGAAGGGTAAATCAGTTTCATTTGCTCATTTGATTTCACAGTTTTACATCTTCAAAAGTCCCTCTGGTTCTGTGCAGCACAGAATAGCAAACTCTCTGGTTTCTGAGATCTGTAAGTACATACAGACTATGGGGTAAATTTTCTCTCCCATTTTTCAATCTAAAGTATAGCTGAGAAAGAGAAATTTTAGAAGCTAGCCTATGTTGAAAACAGCCATTCTAGACAGAAGGGTAGAAAGAACACTGACCTATTTCCATGTTGGTTTGGTAGCTCAGAACAGGTTCACAGGTGCTCCACAGACCATGCTGCAGGCCGATAAGACAAAGATGCCAGAGCGACATGTAAAATACGAAAGGATTTCCTCAATGAAGATTTTTTTTCCTGCTTGCAAACTACTGTATTTGTAATGAAATTATTTTCACTGGAATAAAATGAAGCACTTAATTATGTGCATACTATAACAGTGTGTTAAAACTGACACATCTTTGGCTCTACCTCAGCTCAGAGGAGACATGGCAGAGTCAGCTTGACTGTACAGAATCACAGAATGATAGGGGTTGGAAGGGACCTCTGGAGATCATCTAGCCCAACCCCCCCTACCAGAGCAGGGTCACCTAGAGCAGGTTGCACAGGAATGCGTCCAGGCGAGTTTTCGATATCTCCAGAGAAGGAGACTCCACAACCTCTCTGGGCAGCCTGTTCCAGGGCTCTGCCACCCTCAAAGGAAAGAAGTTCCTCCTCATGTTTAGATGGAACTTCCTATGACCAAGTTTGTGCCCGTTACCTCTTGTCCTGTCACTGGGCACCACTGAAAAAAGACTGGCCCCAGCCTCCTGGCACCCACCCCTTAAGGATTTGTAAGCATTGATAAGATCCCCCCTCAGTCTTCTCTTCTCCAGACTAAAAAGACCCAAGTCCCTCAGCCTTTCCTTATAAGAAAGATGTTCCAGTCCCCTAGTCATCTTTGTAGCCCTTTGCTGTACCCTCTCCAGCAGTTCCCTGTCCTTCTTGAACCAGGGAGCCCAGAACTGGACACAGTACTCCAGATGCGGCCTCAGCAGGGCAGAGTAGAGGGGGAGGATAACCTCCCTCGACCCGCTTGCCACACGCTTCTTGATGCACCCCAGGATGCCATTGGCCTTCTTGGCCCCAAGGGCCCATGGCTGGTTCATGGTCATCCTGTTGTCCCCCAGGACTCCCAGGTCCCTTTCCACAGAGCTGCTCTCCAGCAGGTCAGCCCCTAACCTGTACTGATGCATGGGGTTAGTCCTCCCCAGGTGCAGTACCCTACACTTGCCTTTGCTGAATTTCATCAGGTTCCTCCCTGCCCAACTCTCCAGCCTGTCCAGGTCACGCTGAATGGCAGTGCAGCCTTTCAGTGTGTCCACCACTCCCCCCCAGTTTTGTGTCATCAGCAAACTTGCTGAGGGCACACTCTATCCCTTCATCCAGGTCATTGATGAATATATTGAACAGGACTGGACCCAGTACTGACCCCTGGGGAACTCCACTTGTCACAGACCTCCAATGAGACTCTGTGCCACTAATCATAACCCTCTGAGCTCTATCTATTGGCCAGTTTTCAATCCACCTCACTGTCCATTCATCTAACCCACACTTCCTAAGTTTGCCTGTTAGGATGATGTGGGAGATGGTATTGAAAGCCTTGCTGAAGTCAAGGTAGACAACATCTACTGCCCTCCCCTCATCTATCCATCCAGTCATGCCATCATAGAAGGCTATCAAATTGGTCAGACATGACTTCACCTTGGTGAATCCATGTTGACTACTTCTGATAACATTGTTTTCTTCCAGATGCTTTGAGATGAAGCCCAGAACGAGCTGTTCCATCATGCAGGTGCATCCCATCAGGACCCATGGACTTGTGGATGTCCAGTTTACTTAATTGGTCTCTAATTGGATCCCCCTCAACCAAGGGAAAGTCTTCCTTCTTCCAGACTTTCTCTGTTACCTCTAAAGTCTGGGACTCCTGAGGGCTGGCTGGAGCAGTAAAGACTGAAGCAAAGAAGGCATTCAATAACTCTGCCTTCTCTACATCATCTGTCACCATGGCACCTGTCTCATTCAACAGCAGGCCCACAATTTTTCTAGTTTTCCTTTTGCCTCCCATGTACTTAAAGAAACCCTTCCTGTTGACCTTGACATCCCTTGCCAGGTTTAATTCCAAGGAGGCCTTGGCTTTCCTCGTTTCATCCCTGCATAGTCTGACAGCATTCTTGTAATCTTCCCAAGTGGTCAGTCCCCTCTTCCACATACTGTAAACTTCCTTCTTCCACTTGAGTTTTTCAGAAGCTCCCTGCTCAACCATGCAGGTCTCCTACTTCCCTCATCTGATTTCTTGCTCTTAGGGATACACCGATCCTGAGCTTGGAGGAAGTGGGACTGGAATATCACCCAGCTCTCTTGAGTCCCCCTACCCTCTAGAGCCCTAACCCATGGGATTTCTCCAAGCGGTTCCTTGAGGACATCAAAGTTAGCCCTCCTGAAGTCCAAGGTTGCAATCCTACTTGTCGTTTTGTGCATACTGCACATGATCCTAAACTCTATCTTCTCATGATCGCTACAGCCAAGGCTGCCCCAACCTTAATGTCCTCCACCAGTCCCTCTTTATTTGTCAGTACTAGGTCCAGTAGTACACTCTCCTTGTTGGCTCCTCCACCACCTGAGTCAAAATGTTATCATCAACACACTGGCGGAACCTCCTGGACTGTACATGCCTCGCTGTGTAGCCTTCCCAGCAGATATCAGGGTGACTGAAGTCCCCCATGAGAACCAAGGCCTGTGATTGTGAGGCGACTCTCAGCTGACTGTAGAAGGCCTCATCAGCTTCCCCATCCTCATCAGGTGGCCTGTAATAAACACCCACAACAGTGTGTCCCATATTAACCTGCCCCTTAGTCCTTGCCCACAAGCTCTCAACTTGCTCTTCATCTGCGCCCAGGGAGAGCTCGACACATTCCAGTTGCTCTCTCATATAAAGAGCAACTCCACCACCTCACCTTGCTGGCCTGTCTTTCCTAAAAAGAACACAGCCATCCATGACTGTTCCAGTCATGTGAACTATCCCACTGTGTCTCAGTAATTGCAAGGAGATCATGGCCCTGTGACCGCACACAGATCCCTAATTCTTCCTGTTTATTCCCCATGCTGTGTGCATTGGTGTATAAGCATTTCAGGGAGGGAGTTGTGTGTGTAGTTTTCGCCCTTGAGGGGTGGTAGGCCTTCTGGTTCTCAAAAACACTAGCACGCTGCCCCACAAGTGCTGAGCTACTGCACCCAGGCGCCTCTCTAGCAAGCCCTGTTACCTCCCCATCCCCCTTCGAATCTAGTTTAAAGCTCTCTCAGTGAGCCCTGCTAACTCTTGTCCTAGAACCCTCTTCCCCCTGTGAGACAGGCTTTTCCCGTCTGTTACCAGCCGGCCCGGTGTCTGGTAAATCAAGCCATGGTCAAAGAACCCAAAGTCCTGCCGGTAGCACCAGGCTCGGAGCCTGGCATTGATCTGCTGGCTCTTCCTCATCATTACCCCCTCATCATTCCCTGCAGCTGGAGGGATAGGGGGTTAAAAATGGCTTAAAAACAGGTTATACAGGACAGTCCTGCTCTGTGAGAGAGAGGGGCCTGAAATACTTTATCCTTACTATCAAATATTTTATCATTTCTGTAGTGGTAAACAATACCCTTACTTGTTTACTGATGTTCTGGCAAGCATTTTTGTTCTGATACAAGAGGAATAGCTCTGCCTTTTGCTGGATTAGTCTAGAAACTTTTTTTTGGTGATTTTGTCATCCCTGGGCACTAGCACATACTTCAGCAAAATTAGCTAGACTTTGTAACAGCATATGGAGAAAATGTGCCACAGAATTACAAGCCTCTTCTCATTCAGATAAGTTGGTTAAAATTGAAGTAGGAGTCCTTTAAAGCTGGTCTGTGCTGAGTAGAAATTTGGGCTGGGGTAAAAATGCACCTTCAGTAAAGTAAGTTTTCTTTTGCCTGAAGACTTGCTGGAATACATTTTAATTTAAACACTGACTACACCATGCTTAGGAGTCCTTTTTAAGTGAAAGGCTACTGTTCAGTGTAATTACCCAATTGCCCTTTGTAGGTCTGCTATGTTGACATCCTTACTACCATACGTGAACAAGAAAATTATACTTTTTTGAGATCATTACCTGAGATCATTCCTGAAGAACATGCAAGGATCAGGACATCAGAAATTTTGCTCTGCTGGCATAAGATGGTTTGTTTTGGTGTTGCTGCATAAGTAGGATGAGGTTAGATTATTTCCCATTTTCCAAACTATACAAACAGGGTTTATAATGCAAACGATTTAGGTACCTCTTATCTGCTGAACGCATGTGCTGTTTGATTTTATATTTCAGAGATTCTTCATAAAACTTCTACTAAGGATGACAAAAAATTGTTAAAGAGCAAAGCAGTAACAGCAATACAAAACAGAGAAAGAGAAAAATGTCGGAAGTCTGGAAATAGCAGCTTCATACTTTCACATCATATTTACTGTTAAAGACTATTGTTGGCAAATTGCTGCCTGGTAAAATTTTAAAAAAGAATAATATTCAGAAAGAATTAAATCCTAGGTCATCTGACGTGACAGACAACACTATCATTCATTTAACAGAACCAGGATTGTTCCAGAGTGATCTAACCCAATCCTGAAAACCTGCCATGTGCCACAAAACCACCTTTCTTTTCACAGCGTGCATGACAGTTTCAGCAATCAGCACCTGTACATTTCGATTCAAGGTGATTCACGCATCTGTTTTTCCATATTTGTGGAAAAAACAATTTGGGCAGAAAGGGCTTGTTTCCGTGAGATAATTTCATTATGTTTATCAGCGAGGAAGATCTAGTTTTTTAGATACATAGACATAATCCACTGAGGACACCTTCTATTAGGTACCTGAAAGCTGAAGCACTGTTTATGGGTCAAATTTTGTGGGTCATCTTTCAGGAAAAAGAAGTGGTTGAGCAATAAGGGGCATGTTAACATTTCCCTTGCAGAGTGAGGACACTGTTTATGTAGCCAAGATTGCCAGAGCACTTTTGCTTAAATTTCTTTCTCTAAAAGTTAAGTGCCAAGCCTTAGCCACTTACCTGGTTACCTGTAGAGTCAATGAGATAGAGACTTCCAGTGGGTGAGTTAGCCCACTGCAAGACATGAGTATAGTACTGTCAGGGAACAAGATTCATCAGTGTGAATCTCACTATGGAGATATCTATTTCTCTCCACTGACTAAAATGTAACTTGGATGCTTACATTTTAGATGGCTAACATTAGATGAGGAAGGGCCACTGGTGCTAAAAAAAGGGCCAGAGGGGCAAGTTACTAGCAGCATTGTGATGGATCTTGGCGAGGACACGATGGACCAAGACAATGCTGAGTCTCCTATAAATTGATGGGAAACCTGTGTAGCTGAGCATAGGACTACATGAGACTAAACAGATGTGCAGGGATCTTGCTGATATAAAACCCTGTTTTGGCACCTTGCTCCAAATATTCCACAGAAATAGGCTGTTTACAGAAGGATGTTGGTCACAGATCATTGTGAATATTGGTTTATTTTGATGGTTGAACTGAAAAATAAAACAGAACTGAGAGTGGGAATTAAAAGAGAAATGTCCATACCTCTTCAGTAAGTCAAAAAGTTAATTTCAACTTAAAACAACTTTTTTTGAGCCAAATTATAAGTTTTGTTTTACTTTCAAGGCTTAAACTGCTTTTAAATAATTAGATTTACAAGGCCAGTGTTCACAAGATCAAAGAGTAGATGTTGTTTCCCTTACACTGTAAAGTTATGGTGTTCACCCAGGAGAAAAAGAACCCTTGGAGTCCTGTTTATCCTCTTTCTAATTCATTCACTGGGCTTCAACCTGGATCTCAGGCTTTGGCAATAAGTTCTCTAATTCACTACCTTAGTGACTGTTCAAAACTCAGGCTCTCAGTCTTCTATTTGATGCTTTCTGTTTGACATAAATATTTATTTATAACCAAATCTTAGGGTAGTATTTGTATCTCCTTCTCCAAATGATGACACAACCACTAATCTGTAAACTCTTTTTCTATTCTGATTAATACTGAAGTACTTAAGGAGGGCAGAGGACTGTTCCAATGTATGCCATAGTATAGAGATTAGGACACTCATCTGAAAAGGAGATGGCAGCTCCAAATTAAAATCCATGATCTAAATCACAAGTCAGCCTTGTTCAATGAATGAATTCAATTCTTTCACATCACTGAGAAGTGTCCTGCACCACGTAACTGCTTCAACTTGTTTTTCTTATCTTTAGTCCCTTTTGGGCAGTCTGGAGGGGAAAAAAAAGTACTTTCAAGAACATTGTAATGATTTCTCTGACCTTTTAGATACTTCTGTTGGTTCTGTGTGTATTTGTGACAGTATGGTCAAGACCTTTCACCAAACTCAGACTAGTTTTGCCAATATGTTTACCTACTTCAAATCACCTTTCCTTTTTGCAGAGAAAATTTGCACAGCTTTTTTTGGTGGGTCTCAATGGTCAGCACTTCCCAAAAGGAGGGTGTGAGAGGTGCCCACGCAGAGAATGTTCTGCAAAATAACAAGATGCTGGCATCCATCAGGAGGCCCGGTATTTTATCTATGTATTAATAACTATGTACAAAATATGTACCTGAGGGTAAACATTAGGAGATTCCATTCGTAGGCAACAAAAAGGGGGCAGAAGTGCAAGTGGAAATATAACTATAACATGATCAAAAAAGCAGATGAACTACATTAAGCCTGCTTGTGGAAAATATTTCTCTGGTGAAAACCTATAATGGATTCTCTTCTTTGGGGCATTTAAAAAGAAATACTTTTGTATTGCCTGTTAACAAGGACAATGTACACTTAAATATATAGAAATTAAACACCAATCAAAGTGTTTTGCCAAAATCAGATTTAGGTTCTTCATATCAATCAATCAAAATAGTAGTATTATAGTTCATAATGTAGTACATACAGTATATAACAAAAAAGTAACCACCTACATTTCAGAAGTCAATCCTTCAATAAACTCTGTTCCAGTGTGCTCATATAACCCTTTGGGTGATGAACCAGACCTAAATGACTTAGATATTCTTCCACAGTGAACTGCTTGCATGATCAGCATCCATGTGAGAGCAGATGTCTCTCTCTTTTCTCTCCTGCTTGTAAATCCATGCCACTTTTTGTGATTTTGAACAAATGAAAATTAAAGGACTTGCATAGAGGATTTTACTGCTCTATTATTTATATACATCAAACTGCCCTATAATTTCATGCTGACAGCTTTAGCAAAATCTTTGTTTGTTAATTTGAATGTAATCTTTCAGGTAGTGGACATCCAACCAGGATTTCTGAAGGTAATTAGTGAATCAAATAAAATGCTAATGGAAACAGGTAATTACTTGAGAGCCCATGGGTAATACTGGGAGGTAATTATTTCAATATCTGCATGCTCTTACAGAAATTGTGGATGGATTGCCACAGCCTTGCTCTAGGAAAACTTGCAGTGTCACTACTTCATTTTTAAAAGGATAGGAGAGAATCCTTGTTTAAGTAAGGGTGCATTTCATGCCATAAAAGGAAGAACAGTCACATAAACACTTTAATTTGATAAGATACTCTGTAATTTTGACAGGCCAAAGTACTGCAATGTACGGAAAATGCAACGCTTCTTAAAAGCAGATTTTTTTTCTCTGTACAAAGTTGATTAGAAAAATAAGACTCATTAAAACGTGGATGGAAAACATCTGGTTATATGGCAGATGGTAATTCAGCTATCAACACATCCAACTGTTAAATGAATGGACTGATTTAATACAAGAAGTATGGCTTTCCCTCCTCTATGGCTCATTCATTTGCAGATTGTTGAAATTATTTTTTTTCATATTAAACTGAGCTCTTCAACAATTCAAAATGATTCAAGTCCTCCTTCTCCCCCTCGCCTCTGGCATACACCTTCTCTATTCTTTGTTTTAGCATTGCTGCTAAAACAAAGGAAAATGATTCATCGTTAATGCGGAAAAGTGGAAAATTTGTGTGTCCTTTCCAGGCATCATAACACACTGGGCCAAATTTTTGGCTGCTGTAACATTGATTTCTAGGGAGTTGAACTGACATTATCTGGTTTCTCCTATACAGTGGAGAAGGATGTCCTGATTTACTTCCTGAATTCCTAAAATAAATTCATAATCAGAAGTATTTCAATAAAGATCCTCTTTAGGTGCTGTTGTCAGAAAGTTTCCTAAAATGATTGCAGTGCATCCCACCCTTAAAAGCAGTATAATAGAACAATTACAAGGCTCTTCACACATTGCCTTTGATGATCTTGGAGGCTAGCAAAAACTGTCATTATACATGGACCAGAAGGCATTTCTTTGCTCTTGACTATTCATTGCAGAAGGCTACGTTCTGCCTTGCATTATACTTGTGCAACATCATTGCAGTCAAAAGGATTGTGAAACTAAGACCTGCAGACAGAATTTCAGATGTGTTTGCCCTGCATTTATATTGCTCAATTGCTGTGCACTGATTTCCCTGTTTTGTGAACTTCCTTTTAAATTCTTAGAATTGGACACTTTTGATTCTTTAATGAGTGTAGCAGTTTTGTGTTTGATCCTGTAATTATTAGGAAATAAAACTTCCAGTCTTGGATTAGCAGGGAGAACCTCAGAGGGATACTGACATTGAGTGAGTGTGTGGCAAGTGGTTTGGGCTTGGCCCAAAATCTAAGAAAGGTGGAGAAGTTGTTAACTTAAGTATAGAGTCCTTTAGTAGGGACAGGGTGTCAGGACCTTAAGAAAGGACTCCTTTGAGACACCTACTAGACATTAGCTGACAGACCAAGATGTATTTCAAATAGAATAGTAGCTTCAGCTACTCTTTATTACTATTGAATTTATGAGACCTGTACAATATAATTAATTCATTGATTGTGATGTTAGTCTGGATGAATGAACATCACAAGCATACTAGGAACTAAGAGTCTAATAGAACAGAAGCAGGAAATGATCAGCAACAAATCTATGTCATGGAGTTAAGAAAGTAATGCAAAGAGTGAGAAATTATAAAAGCCAACCTTTTTTATATCTCCCAAAAGAAATGAAAGCATATAATAATGTAAAAGTATAGAAACAAAATAAGGTATCAGTATTATAAAAATGTATGTTAAAAAAATCAGTATTATAAAAATGTATGTTAAAAATTGTAATGAAGTGGTTTCTTGGTCATATTGACAAAAAGAGAAGAAACAAGAGAAGGAAAAGCTACTGTGAAGATAGGGTCAAAATGAAATTTTTCATAAAATATTGGATAAGAAAAGTATTTTCTCCTGTTTTCAGTGAGTGATTTTCAGTGCAGTTGACGTTCTTGGTTAGGATACAGAATGTCCTTTGACAGACATATGCAAGTGCTGTTGTGGCTTTGGTGAGAACAGGAAGCTTCCCACCTCAGGAATTGACCCTTGGTCTTCTCCTTCGAATGCCCAATGTTTATACTGAGCACTTTGAGTAAATATATGACATCCTCAACTTTACTTCCTGATGGCTTGAAAATACATGTTAAATTGTGAAGTTCGCATATCCAAATGCGTACGCACAATAAACCATAGCAGAAAAATGACAATATATTTTATTAACATTACATGGCTCATATAGCATAAAAGTCCAGTGGAATGAATGTACTGCTACTTGAATATTGGTCATTTATGTTGTGTTAGCATAACAGTATCATTACATCCAAGAAGGAAGTCTTCAAAGTTTTAAAAATCTCTCCTCTGGAAGTGGGCACCAAAAGAATGTAGCAAAATAATTTCCATTAAACTATTGATCAGATTTCTCTATAACAAGTGTTTCATTATTTGTTCTTTGAAGTGTGCGCCAAACACGCTTGTCAATGAAAAAATGCCACTGTCTCATTTAGAGAAAAAAAGGTCTGGCATGCAAGCTATTCTCAGGCTACATCAGGAATTTAGCACGTTAAAGACTTTGACCATATTTCTGGAGGTCCCTGTTATAAGACTGCGTAGAATCCATGTACATACAGACATCCAGAAACAGCATCCACTTCTGTTTACATCAGGCTGGGTCTGAAACTTGTTGAATTCTGGATTTCTACCATCCAACATCCCAGATCAGGAATGCTGTCCTACTAATGAATGAACTTGAGCATGGTCATTGCTTTTAGCACATGTTCCTCTCCAAGCAAAAAGCAAGGCATACATTTGCCAGTGATAATAGTACTGGACAGGCTGTCTTAGTTCATCCCCAAAGCAGTTCAGAAACCATTTTTCAGAACAGGGTTAAGTAGGTGGAACTTTGGAACAAACTTACACAGTTGGTATAACTGTGCATAAGTCAATGAACCTTTCAGGTAGAAAACTTTAATTCCTTTTCTGAAGTCTGCTCACGTTCAGAGTACACTTCTTTGGAACATAGTGTTTAAAAATAATTTCCCTTGAAGTGAATAAATGACTCATCAGGAAAGATATTTTGACCAGGAATTTGTATTTACTGGCATGTTTCAGAGCTGGAATCAATGAGTGGGCACAGCCTGAAAAGCCAATCAAACTTTAGATAGTGAAGTGCCTGAAAAAATTGCTGTTATGTTGCTGCAATTGTAGAACAGTAGGTGTCTGTTTCCAGTTATAGTAAGAAGGGGGACAGATCGTTCAGCAGATCAAAATGAAATCAATAGATTCTGGGGGTTTTTTTTCCATATTTTTGATATGGTTTCATCCATTCATACAGATAATATTTAATAGTTTTCTGTTACTTTAGAAGATATTCCCTTGTTTTAATCTTTTGCAAATTGGCACTTTTTGTGTAAATATTTTAAAAAGCCAATTCATACCGCTAAAACAAAATGTATTTTATAATTTCTTTCTGCTAGCTGTTCTCCAAAGTTCTAAGAATTTGTGTTACTAATGCAGCTAGACTTCAGCAATAATAGAAGGAAACTAAAAAAGGACATTTCAAGGCAAAGGCTAAGTCATAAGTGAAGAATGCAAAATAAAGAGATCAGTAACAAATGCTAGAACTTAAAAGGGCACATCATTCTAAAGGGTCCTGATGTTATTTTTTGAATTGAGGTGGCAACGAAGTGGTAGGATTCAACTCACTCAACTTCACGGAATACAAAGTACAGACATCTGAGCTGGGGATCCAGATCTCTTCTGCATACAGTGAACAGAGAGAAGTTTTCTGGCATGTAGCTGATGTCATCTGTAATACACCTGTACTGTAAGTGAGATGAGATGCACTCTCCACTTGCCAGTTCTCCCCATTGGCCATACAGGTTTTCTATGTACTTAGCTCAGATGCAGATATCTTCAATAAATTTTGACAAATGAAGTATATTGCAGGGTTTTTTTCAACACAAGTAAATGAAGAAAATACTGTTGACAAGGATCTCTGCTTGTTGGAAAAGCACAGACTATTCAAGGTTAGTCTTTCATGGAAAAACCTGAGATTAATATTTGATCTTTCTTCTACCTATGTGGCTCCACTGGGACTTCAGAAAACTTTCTTGAATAGATCTTGATTTATTATTAGGCAGGTAAGATTATAGTACAGCTTTAAGCATGAAGAAGATACCATACTCATTCAAGTTTGGAAGTTCATTATGTTCATTAAATCTGGACCTAATTTAAGTGATTTATTTTTTTTTACTGACTCTTTAAAATTATGCAAAAGTAATTTGTTCAATGTGGAGTGAATAAGTAAATCAGCTATTTTATTTTTTACATCATGTTTCCATTTGAAATATACACCCACTTCATTATTGTTTTGTAATATGGTTTTAAAATCACCCACTTTGAAACCCCTCACCCTAGACCCAATTAATCTCACCTGAATAAATCTGCTTACAACACAATGGCTGTTGAAATCAGTGGACAAATTCCACTGAGTTGAATGGACACACTTGAAGGGAGCATAAGTCCTTTCATAATCAGTGTTACAAATTTTCAAAAGCTTGTAACATTAAATCAAAACCAATGTCATGTGCTTACGAAAAAATACATATCTCTACACTATTCTGATCAGCTTCACGTTTCAAGCCCATTCTATTCCATTTGAAAATGGTCCCAGAATATGACTATAATTGAGAAAACTGGGGTTTTTATTTTCTTTTATTCAAAATGAGCTATTTTCCTAATCTTTAAAAATCATAATTTCCTAGAAATTGGCTCAGAGGAAATTAACCCTTTGAGGTGGATTATCCAAAGACATACTTAAGCAAAAAACCTAGTCTATATGAACTAATGGTATAATAATTTAACTACAAAACCAGACATGATGAACTGTAAATGTTGTATAATATTACAATGAATATACAGTACAGAAAAAGCTATGAAATATTGGCAGATCATTGGGCAGATGAAATGAAACTAGCAAACACCCATCCAGACATAGTCAAGACTGCAATTTGCCACTTTCTAGCAAAGTGATGAAAGCATACACATAGTTTTTACCTCCACAGCCTCATGGCCTAAAAGTCCATGAAGAGAAGCCTTGTGGGAACAGCCAGTATGTGGTGGAATAAATTAAGGAAAAAAGATAGCAATCCAAAAGAAATTAGCAACAGCAACGTCTGTCAGGAACATTTTACTAGAGCTGTTATTCCATTTTTCTGGAAGACAGAGGTAGAAGGTAGTGTAATTAATTTTTCAGATTTGTAAAAACTATCTCACATCTCAGAATACGTGTTGTGCAAAAAAACCAACCATGCATGAACTTTTATGCATGAACATACATCTCCCTCGCTCCGGTCATCTCTGTACTCCCACCTCTTGGGAAGAAGCATGAGAAAAGAGAATGCATTCGGTGTTTAGTGTTAAGTGGTGTGACACCTATCTCTACAGCTTATTTCTGTAGGCAAAGTGTAGAAGGGGAAGAGTAAAACACTTTTGTACTGTCTCACCAGAGCTGAACTGTAGTCCAGCACAAGATCTATTTCTTCAGTCATGCATTTGCCCCTGGGGAATAGAAGGGGAAGCCAAGAGACAGTTTGAACGAGCAGGTAAATGAATCATTCCACGATTAGCAAAATAATTAAAAAAAGAGAGAGAAAGAGGGAAAAGAAAGGACGTCCTCTTTAAAAAAAAAAAAAAGCTCCAACCTACATATAGACCAGATTTACAAAAAATAAACAATAGTTTTTAAAGGTAAAATTAACTTGACTATACATTCTTGTCAACCAGCTTTATTTTACAGGACATTTTAAACAATGCAAGAAAACAAAATAATTGAATCCTCCAGATGAAAAACAGCTAGCAAGACTCTCCTGATTCTGCTAGATATTGATTTCTCATGTCTAATGTACCAAGACTTAGTCATCACAGTAACAGCTGGAGGTAAGAACAGCAGCTGCCCTGAAAAGAACCAAACTGGAAGGCACATTGCCCAAGAGACGGAAAAGGTCACCTGAAGCTGCCCATCATGGCCCTAGAAACAGGCAGTCTGGCAAACAAAAAACCACAGGCTGAAACAGCGTTGAAAGTCCTAGAGCAGGCCAAGGTTGCCCAGAAGGCCAAGGCAGGAGCTTACATTACTCTCAGGTTGCTGCCTTCGGTAAGAGGCAGAAGAGCTGATACGAGTCACCCAAAGGGTGACGAGGAAAACAAAAACAATGTTTGATTTTGTGAGGAGAATGAAAAAGAGCAGCTGAGTGACAGTCTAGTGATACAGGGTACACTTGTTTGGCAAAGTTAAACTAGTTTATCTGGTTTAAAGACAAAGCAGGAAAACGGGTCAAAAGGTTGTGACCAGGAACCAGTCAACCAAGAATCTATGCTGTGAGTATTAACTGTACAGTTATCTCAGAACTGAAAAGTCATACAACAACACCTCATACTAATATTTTGTAGCCTTGCTATTTGCCCTTTGGATGGTTAAACATACATTTACAAAATATATTTCCTGTTACTCAGATGATGAGCTTAAAAAAGACAGAGAAGAGAATTCAGTATACGATACATCTGCTTAAGTCTAGGACCCTAAACATGTCAGTCTTCCTCTTGTAAGGGTCTGCTTTCCCTGTCTCACTAGGCAGGCACGGTTCAACACCCTCAGAGAGACTGTCCACCTGCAGTTCTGCCCCACAGAATTTGCAGGACACATTTTCTGCCACAGCAACGACAGTCACTGTGCTCAATAAATAACACATGCAGAGCTATGACTGCTGGGTATTCACAGAACAGCAAAACCTCGCCAGCCCTGAGATACTGAGCAGGAGTACTGAGAGACAGAGAAAACAATTAGGTCTGCTGAAGCTAAAACACACTTGAGTCATACTATTTCTTCTGCTGTACATGTTATTAGTAGGTATTGATTCACTTCACTAGTAACCACGCAGCAAATCTAAGGCTTTAAAACCTTCTGCAGTGGCTGTAAATGGGTCTGGTTCGTCATATCAGTATAATTAAGTTAAAATGTCATGAAAATGAAATATTCTGGAAAATCTAGAAATAATTCCTTACATAGTGTGAACAGCATATTAGGAACACAGGTTTCTCTAGACAATATCATGCATATAAACCAGCACTGAATATTAATCTGTATTAATTTTTTTTTTTTTTTACAGCAATCAAAAGCAGGGAAAGTTTCTGGAGATTAAAGTGTGACTGCCTCAGATGAGCAGCCCTTTCAAACCTCAGCTGGACCTGATAAAGTGAACAGAAATGTATCAGGAACAGGGAAGTAGGTGTGACTTGAGAGGAACACAAGCAAGCCGGGGGCAACTTAGGCTTATTCCCTTCTGTAGTCTCCAGACTCATATTCATATTTACATTATGCCGTATGTTCATAATGTGTAATAATATGTGCAATTACATGAATTTGGCTTATACTGTAACAGGAACAATGCTATATGCACAGGGATGAGCCCACAATGAGGAACGTGGGAATCCCCAGGGTGGCCACGGTGCCCTGGCATGGTACCTGCCTGCTGGAGGGACGTGGTCTGGTACTCTTCTTCCTACCTTGCTGTGCTGGTCTATCAGGACCTTGGGCAGCCAGGAGAGTCCAGGAAGGGCATGGCACTGTTTGTTCGAAGGGTCAGCATATTGTAGGTAGCCTAAGCACACTTTCATTTTAGGCCACTTGTAAGGAAAATATGAATGAAATAGTTTTGGAAATGTAAGGTTTCTTCTTAGATCAAACAGCTTAAATAAGATGTGGATGCAGGCAGTGAGGCCAACACGCAACGCTTGGGTTGGGACAATGGGACATTGGGACAATTGTTGCATCCTTGTCCACACAGAAAAGGTCAGAGGAATTTAAGTGTTTTGAAGTTTATATTAAGTAGGGATTTTTCCATCCAGAAGCTGAAGGAAGCCTAACTCAGTTTTTTGTCACTACTTTGGCAAACCCTGCCTGGGGATCACCCCAAATCTGGCCAGATCTTGGCAGATGGTGGCTGCTAAACAGAGTGATGAAGCTGCAATTACTACAGAGAATTTGGCCTATTCTGTTACCCGCAACTCTTGTTCCAGCTTCTCTGAGAAGGCTGCCTGCAAGTAGAGGCTTGGGACTAACTGTCATAAAAATTAGGCATGAAAATTAGGAGGGGAACCGTCATCTACTGCAGGGCTGCTAAACTACACTGAGTAAGGATGCATAATGCTGTATTGTATTTATGCCCACAAGTTAACAAAAGCTTGTAGTTCAACGCAGTCAAGTTGGATTACAGATACACATGTAAGCTACGTGATCATTTTGAGCACTCCTAGTACTCAGTCTAGCTCCAAATACTGCAAGGATGTATATGACAAACACATCACTAGAGACTGATTGGTGCGTATCAGATATATCAATGTTCTGCATTCCTATTGACAAGCTTGAAATGCAACTTGCACATACTCTTTATATAAAAAAGACAAGTGTAAATAGGGTATGTTGAATTTTAGCTGTTGGAAAGACAGGTCCTGTTATTATTGTGCAGCCAGTGACACGTTAATGTTGGGCTCTGTTTTTGCTTGCTGGACTGTCTGAATACAGAAATTTATGCAGAATCGAATGGAATTCATGGCCAGAGATGGCCACAGCCACTGATGTCCGAAGCAGCAGACTGCAGAGGAGAACACAGCACAAGGGCAGTACTTGTTTATCTATTTCTAGGTCTTATAGCAAATACAACAGTAAAAATTTTTTCCTTCTTGATTAAACACATAACTAAAATCAGTTTATTAGCCAGAATCCTAGGTGTACAGGCTTTATCAGAAATCTTTTGAAACTATTTCTTTTTTGGGCATGAATTAGAATGTTTTAAATGGGTTTCTTTGTGTTTGCGGTCCAAAAAGATCTTTAAAAAAGCACCATTTGAAATTAATGTATCCTGAGGGATTTTTTTCTTTCCTACTCTTTTTATCCCCCTATTATTTTCTTCAACTCTTATTTTATTTTGACAGTGTCTGCATCTTGCCCTTCCATCTAACTTTCCACTGCTTTGAAGAGTGTTTTGGACAAAGAGGTGGGGTTTTTTTTTTAATTTTCTGACATAAGGACTTGGAAAAAAATTACCTGATAGAGCTATTACTTTCAAGTACTTTGCCAATCTGATGATAATGAAAGTTATTTCCTCCAGTAGTTAAAAATACACTTTTCAAAGTAATCATTACACTCCTCCAGCCACTTCTGATGACTCATTGCCCCAAGGCAGGGATCCACAACATTGTGAAATTCACAACCACAGGAATATTAAAAATATACCATTCTGTAAACCAGTGTTTCCCTGAGTGTGAAAAACAAATTCAGATGGAGGTGTAAACCTGAAACTGAAACAAACTATATGCAAAGACTAACACACTAAATAACAGCTTTAACAACTTGACTATAGAATTTTGAAGATGTTGGAAACCACCTGACATAGCAAATAAAGAAAAATAAGGGCAAATCAATATTTTGAGAAATACTTGGATGCTTCATTCAGGCTGATAGCAGCTTTGTAACTCCCACATAGCCTGCTCTTGATCTCTATGTTCTTATTACATTCATATAGTTCAGGTGTTAGGATATTTCCACTATGTTTCATGGACTTCAGCTACTCTTGGGGAGCCTGCATTTTTGGTTAATCATCTCAAGTTTTTTTAAAGTGTTTGGTGGATCTCAAAAGAGTTATAGTTATTAATGAATTAAGCCTATTGCACTGTGAAGACACATGTTCAACAAAGTTGTCCTGAAAGACTACTGACCAGCCCATCCCACTACTGCAGAAATAAATTTAGCACTTTCCCAGGAGCAAAGAGCCCTAACATTGAAGCAAAGGGACTCCAGGTTGACAGACATCTAGAAAACTGACTGCTATACTCACACAGGTAGAAAATGATGGTAAGCTGGTCTGAAGCAGGACATGTGGATGTTTACGAAAATAAATACTTGAAATAATAAAAACCTTCATGCAGCAGTGTCATCTCTGAGTGCTGAAACTTCCAGCAAAATCACTCAACATAACTTAAGTATTACTTGACTATATAACAAACTTCTGAAGCAGCGTCTCTGGTGGCGGCGTACCATACATATTGTGTGGGAGGAGGTGCAACTTCTATTGTAACTGTGGTTTATTAACCTTCTGCTAAGGAAGTCGCTGAAGAAGTGACGTATTGCAGGGAAGAGAACAAGAATCTCTGTATAAAGCCCACTCTACCTCCACCACTATAACAGAGATGCTTTGGTGCATGAGCTCTGCTTGTTGCTGTTCTTTCACACTTCTAATCACTGAAACAGGCTGCTGTGATTGTGGAGGTGGTATGTTGGGTCTGTGTGAAGCAAATCAGCCGGCGCATGTGTGGGCAGCTGCCTTATTGTAGTTTAGAGAGGTTTGTCAGAGAGCTGGAAGGATGGGTGGTTGGAGGAGCTGTAGAAGCAGCTTGAGGCTGTGTGGGAGGGGAACCGGTGGCCCTGTGCATGCCCTACCTGTGGATGGGAGAACCGACACTCTGCTGTAAAGGAGCTCAAATGCTGAGAAATTCCAGTAAAACATAAAAGCTAAAAATAGCAGGTTGGCTCATCGTCTGGAATAAATCCGCAGGGATGTATTGAATCCCTGGATTTACCTCAGTTGAGGATCTCGTCCTGTGCATCTCTCCTTCTCCTTGCAGGGCTCTGCCAGCATTTTGGGGGATAATTGGATCATCTTGATTTGACCACATTCCAGTACAGGGGTGGGAGATGGGAGAAGTTGGTATCATAAAAATTTTTAATATCAACTCACATGCATTTAGTACAATTCATATGTATATTTCATTTTGAATGAATTTTTTGCTATAAAATGAAAGTTTCATGTATGATAACAATTTGCTCTGTTTTCAACTATTTATTGTAGAATGGTTTAAAAAAATAGCAGCTCAGTTGAAATCAAGAGGAACACTTTAACATAAAACTATTACAGTGAGAAAACAGTTGGTGTGATCTGGTCTCAGAAACCTGGAGCCTCTAAAACAATCAGTTACCTAAATTTGCAAAGCTATTATGTACAATTTACATGTATTTTCAGAAAACATGCAAGTTTGCATGAAGGAATTTTTTTGTCCTTTCTGCTGAAATCAGTGCTTTACTTAGAAAAAATTAGTAACATTTTACCTGGAAGCACAGCATGTTCCTGGTTTGAAGTTAATTTAAATAAATGAGAGGCCATCCACTACTGCAATTAATTAATTGTCAAGGCTTTCTTGTACAGAATTCATTTCTGAAGAGAGAGCAAGAGCACTGTACCTTGCTTTGGAAACTTTAAAAGAAAACCCTGTTTCAAACCCTAAAAATCTTGTCTGTAACCGAGTTGCACACATTTAACACACATTTAACACACATTTAGCTGGAAATCAGCAAGATTTACTTTGACCAGCTTCAAGCACCCAGAATCTAATAAGCCCACTCCTATGCTTACAGTCCAAAAGCAACATGTCAGTCTCTGCAGGATCAGGGCTTCTGTGTGTAGAAAGGACAAGAAATGGGTTTTGTGAGATGGCTCTTTTCAACCTCCCAGCTGTTTTGTGTGAATCTCATGTCATCATCCTGGTGCGTTTCCTTCAGAACTAAAAAATTTCCAATAATCAGCCCAAGTTTAATAAGGTATCACTATTCGTAGCAAGGAAGAACAGCTCTCTATACTTTAAGTCTTACCATAATGCTTCAAAAATGCATACCAACCTGGCATTACTTAATCTGAGCTTGTTCCAGCTCATCTCCTCTGTTTCTTATTGCCATTCGTATCCTTGTTTAAAATAGCAGAGTCTCCATCAATTTTTATTTCCCTGTCATCAATTATTCCTCTCAGCCTTGAGCCATATTAAACCGAAGCTTTCATACTTTCCACCCATTGTCATCTGTCTCATGCTCAGCTCTTATTTGTGCTTAAAGCGCTCTTAGCAAGAAAAAAAGTCCACACTGTGTGATCAAAGTGTGGTTAGGATCCTATCCTTTATTCTGTTACTTTAAGACTAAAATATAAGCATTAGAGGTAGACAAATAATTTGTAATGAAAAGTAAATAAGAGAAAATTGTTTGTGGCTATTGTCAATTTATTATATTCAGGACATGCCGTAAAGTAATACAATATGAGCTGTTACAAATTACAGAATGCATGTGTATTAAATAAAGTAAAAATATAATGTGATATTAGGTCATCAAATTGTCAGTGTACTTTATACCCCTGAGCTGTTTATAAATAGGTAGCAGCATTGAAAGATTCATCATTTCAGGAGATTTATAAATAGGTACGTAATGTTTTTCCCTACATGAATAACACATTTTCAGTGTTTCATATTACAGCTTGAAAATCATGTCATACTCATTACTGTGCATTAAGCCACACGACTTTGGCTCTTCTCTGAGTTAATTAGTGAGGAAAAAAAAATGAAATACCACAGTACATTAGAGCTGGTAAAAAGAGAAGAAGCAAGGAAAAACACAAAAAGAAAACTGATTTTCAGTCATGGCTAATGTATGCATGGAGTTCCATATAGTAAGCACATGCACAACTATATTCATACGGTTTATACTGTTAGCTTGGTTGTGATAGAAAACATTTTTTTTTTGTGGCCAAAATCTATTTGGAAATAATGCAGCTAAATACATTAATTTTCCAAACTAATTTTTAGGGGGTGCCTTTTAATTAATTTGTGGCATAGAAACATTCAGATTTTACATGAGGTCCTGACCCGTACTGTAGGGAGTATGGTCCCTAGGTCGCTTCAGAAGACTTGCTTTCTCTTGCCTCCCAAGGGAAGATAATCCACCCTTGATCCTGACAGACCCCTGCACTTCTTACACAGATGTAAGTTTCTGGCACGTCTCTAGACATCCTTTACCAACCATCTGAACGCACTCAGGGAATGAAAGTGGATTTAGACCTTACTATCCTGCTGTATGATAATGCTGATGAAAGTGAGTAGCATGGCATAAAGGGGCTCAGCTCTTCTGGAAGGTCACAAAAAATCACAGCCTGATACTCTGTCATTAAAACAAATGAAAAACATCACCAAGAGACATTTAGCTGTAAATATAAGACGGGAGATTACAGGAGTCTGGGTGGAGGAAGAGAACAGAGAGAAAAGGCTCTTTCTTTCTAACAGCCTGTAAGACCCTATTAAATTAACATCCTCAGACTTCTGAAAAGTTCAGCATTTTGGTGACTGCAGTTGCTCTTACAGAAGCAAATGCAAAGCGACACTGAAGTAAGTCTCAACTGTTTTAGACCTTGGTTTGCTGAAGTTTTCTCTATGGATGTCACAGCTCCACGGCATTGCTCGCAGGCTCTGTTTTTTCTTTGAAAATAGAGTATATCTCGTTTGAGAGTCCAAATGTGACTTTCTTCTTGCTTAAGTGGGGATCTGCAATGATCACAATGAGTCAGGCTACGGTTTTACAAGGGCATTTTCCTGCTGAGGCTGATTTGCTCTAATGGCTATTGATTCAACAAAGTGTAACTTGGAAGAAAGGAGGAGCTCTGAATGGAGCTGGGCTGGAGGAATTAAATTACCCTAATGTAACTTCTAATGGACCTACCAGCAGTGTCCACTCTTTCCAGAAGGCCCCAAAACCAGCTCTGTCCCTATTTTCAGCCATTATCACAGGCATTGCTAATGCTGTGTATTGATAAAAGGATAAATGCTATTTTTGGTCTCAGTGTCAGGAGGGCTGGGTATCACATTAAAGGCATAGATAGCTGAAGTTCTGTCCTTGAAATAGTCATGGCTTTCAATTTCTTTCTCAGCATGTGTTTAAATATTCCCAAGAGCCCCAAACTGCCTCCAGTTGCTTCCTGTTTAAATAAAAGATGATTCCTCTTTTTATTCTGTGGAATCCATTCAAAGGAAAAGGTCATGCCCAAAGGGAGAAAGCAATTTCCTTATTCTTCATTTCAGAGCCCTAGGGATTTGCAATTTAAGTTTCCCAGAACAGTCTCAATTTTTTTTAATTGATATTCTTTTTTTCTTTTTTTTGAAGGGGGGTCATGTTTCTCTAGTCCTAAAGAAAAACCTTTACAGCATTTAGAGTTGTTAAACTCCTGGCAGCTCAGAAATTCAGCATGCCTGAGATATCCTCAGTTTAGATAGAAGCATAATTAAAAGAATTTATATCTTTTAATGTTCTTTGTTTTAGTTGATGCCTGACACCAGTCATTCTAAATGCACCTTTCTTTCCCACTTAATAAGGGGAGACCATTTCACAGGGATGGATTAATGTTTAATAATAAGCTTTTCCTGAGTGGTGACTGCAAGGTTTTGCTTTTTCAGAAGGTTTTACAACATTTTTGTCTGAACATTGAAGTGACCCGGCCATTAGACTGATGGGGAAAAATTATTCCAGCAGTCTCCAATGATGTTTGAAAACAGATTTGTTTTCCTCATGATGTAATAAAGCATAAGGATTTTAAAAATCACTTTGGTCTTTTTTTTTTTTTTTTGGTATGTTATGTCTTACATTGATGAAACCAGATTAATGAGTAATAGGAATAGGATAAAATCTTCAAGGGTAAGCCCCTGTGGATATAGTAAGCACCAGCATAAATGAATCTAAGTCCACTGATTTCTGTATAAGTCCGAGCTGAGAAATCAAAACAAAACATCTCAAAATTATTAGATTCAATTACTAGAAATATTTTTATCTTTTCAAGAATGGATGATAGATGGATCTCTCACATGATGCAGAAAGAATCACAGAATCACTACAGTTGGAAATGACCCGTAAGATCATCAAGTCCAACCATCAACCAACACCACCATGCCCACTAAAACATGTCCTGCAATGCCTCATCCACACGTTCCTTGAACACCTCCAATGATGGTGACTCCACCACCTCCCTGGGCAGCCTGTTCCAGTGCTTCACCACTCTCTCAGTAAAGAAATTTTTCCTAATATCCAGCCTAAACCTCCCCTGGTGCAACTTGAGGCCATTTCCTCTTGTTCTTTCACTAGTCACGTAGGAGAAGAGACCAACACCCACCTCTCTGCAACCTCCTTTCAGGTAATTGTAGAGAGCGATGAGGTCTCCCCTCAGCCTCCTCTTCTCCAGACTGAACAACCCCAGTTCCCTCAGCTGCTCCTCATAAGACTTATTCTCCAGACCCCTCACCAGCTTCGTCGCCCTTCTCTGGACACGCTCCAGCACCTCAATGTCCTTCTTGTAGTGAGGGGCCCAAAAGTGAACACAGTATTCGAGGTGCAGCCTCACCAGTGCCGAGTACAGAGGCACGATCACCTCCCTACTCCTGCTGGCTACACTCTTTCTGATGCAGGCCAGGATGCCGTTGGCCTTCTTGGCCACCTGGGCACACTGCTGGCTCATATTCAGCCGGCTGTCAACCAGCACCTCCAGGTCCTTTTCTGCGGGGGAGCATTCCAGCCACTCTTCCCCAAGCCTGTAGCGTTGCATGGGGTTGTTGTGACCCAAGTGCAGGACCCGGCACTTGGCCTTGTTGAACCTCATCCAATGGGCCTCAGCCCACCGATCCAGCCTGTCCAGATCCCTCTGCAGAGCCTTCCTACCCTCCAGCAGATCAACACTCCTGCCCAACTTGGTGTCACCTGCAAACTTACTGAGGGTGCACTCGATCCCCTCATCCAGATCGTCGATAAAGATATTAAACAAGACCAGTCCCAAAACTGAGCCCTGGGGGACTCCGCTTGCGACCGGCCGCCAACTGGATTTCACTCCATTCACCACAACTCTCTGGGCTCGGCCGTCCAGCCAGTTTTTTACGCAGTGAAGAGTGCACCTGTCTAAGCCACGAGTCGCCAGCTTCTCCAGGAGAATACTGTGGGAGACAGTGTCAAAGGCTTTACTAAAGTCCAGGCAGACAACATCCACAGCCTTTCCCTCATCCACTAGGCAGATCACCTGGTCATAGGAGATCAGGTTGGTGACAGCTGCTAGAATAAATTATGGTATGTAAATATTTATTTTAAATGTTATTCTAATATTCAATAGTGTTTGACTGTGTTAAAAAAATTGCATTTGGGAAGCCAGTATCTTTGGTTGGAATCTGAATTATCTTAGTTTAATTGCATTTTCCCTGCTTGTTAGAAAGGATAAGGTACTTTTTGAATTACTCAACTCTGCCAAACTAACAAGTATGCAGAATGTCTTTTATATTTATGATTTTAGGTTTTTTTTACTTCCTTTACAGCTTCTTTTCCCCACTCCTCCCTTCTTACACAAACTTTGTTTAGTTAGACCTCTGGAAATGTTTTTGGGGCTCCCTGTCAACTACCTGACTGCCTCTACTTGGCTTTGGGCTTTGTCACCAACCATCTCTTCCCTCAGGTCTCCCTGACCTTCTTCCTCCACCCAAGCATGCTCCAGGCTGTGCTATAACTTCTGTCCCTGCTCCTACCCTTCTCAAAGGCTGCCCCAAGAAGTGTGAGACTGAAGGTCATATTCAGTCCCTGGCACTTGGGTCCCTCTTATCACGACGTGCCTTGCAATGGCCCACAACACAGTTTGAAGTCTGGAGACATCGCTTTGAAGTGATGAACATTTTGTGACTGCCTGGTGTTGCCACCGTTTAACTTTGCTAGGCACGGACAATTACAAGCACAGGAGCCGCTCTCATGTGATGATGGGAGGGACTGCAAAACAAAATGATCAAACTGTTTCAAAACAACAGTCATTAGAAGCTGGGGTTTCAAGCTTACGTAAGTGAACAAACTTAATGAATATTTACAAATAAAATATTGGTTTAGAGCTGTCTAGATAAGCTCATGTATAATTCAATAATCAGAGATGAGAACCAAAGATCTGCAGTCTACTTTCCTTAATGTAACATTAAGGGTACACATTTTTATAAGTAGGCCATCACCTATTCCTATCCCATACAAGTCCAGACTGATTACCTCCTACATGTGCATTTATTATTCATAAGTATCTACTGAAAACTATGGATTAACCATTTTAAGAGCATGGTTAATTTGTGAACTTTCTGCCTAGCTTGCCACATTTCTCTTTTGCGATGGATAACACTGTGAGTGGATGACTGAATCATTTTAACAGTAGAGGTACTAAAGGCGCATGCGACTGTGATATAAACTTTCCTTACAGATGATCATGCAGGTTAAAAAGAAATCATGGATGCTAAAATCTCTACAGCTTTTTGGGATACAAAATACATTACGTACTTCAGAGGAGTCTTCGTGGGTGGTGAATAATGCGAGCACACAACCATAGCAAACCAAACTGATAGTCTCTGTTCGTGGAGACATTGTGGATCAGGCTTCCTTGACTGTGTGTCTGATGCTGACTGAAGTCATGTATGAGAAATTGTTCTATTAAGCTGAATGAAATTTCACAGGGGTGCCATCACGCCTATATAATATTCTTAATCTGACTATCATTATTGCTGATTGGCTTGAACAGATGAGGTCTGGGGGAGCGTGTGTGTGTGAGAAAGATAACAGGAAGGTTGACAAGTAACAAAATATGCTAAAGAGAAAAAAGGGACTGTTACTATACCATCCAAGGTACTGGAAGTGACCTCTCCAGTAAATGAAATAAGCCAAATGTTCAACTACTCTTTCTAAATTTGCATTTAATGCATAAAAAATTGTGTGCAATTACAATCCCATTTGTACACCTAGATGAGTATTCAAATGAATGTGAAAAAATCTGCATATGCACATTTGCAGTCTGGTTTACAAACCTGAATAAAATAACACCATGTGGAGGGACGTCTTTCCAGCACTGACTCAACATATGTATTCATAAATGAAAATACCTACATCTGACCCATAAACCTCTGTACTCTTTCAATACTTAGGTACCACCTGGGAGCAACCTAATAGTAAATTCCCAGCCTGAGGAATAAACCAAACCAAATCAGATAGGACTCCTGAAAAACTCGAGTATGCGCTGCCCTTTCCCTGCTTCTACATTCTCTAATGAACAAATTGTTCAAAGATATAAACCAAGCTGTTGTAAAACTTCAGACTAAAGAATGTGCAGCAGGTGGCAACATATGTGTCCAGTTAATTCCAGCCAAAACAGTCTAATTTGCAGAGAAGGGTACAGACTTTCACTGTGACTCAGCTGAGGGGGCGATCCAAAGAAAAAAGAGGTTCTACTGAAAGTGCCAGGCCTGCTGAAGAGAAGAGTTATTAATTTAATGGCATTTCTAGACTCTCCTGACCTATTGGGTATACAATAATTCACTTTATACTCTAAATTTTGTTTGTCTGCTTGGGGCTCAGAGTTTCCTTTGGGATTTGGTCTTCCGTTGCTCCATTTCCAGAAACATTAAATTAAGAGTATTTATATAGGTTAAAGCTTGGGAAGGAATAAATTAACTAGGACAAAACCAAGTAATGGAATCTCTGACCTTTCAGCCATTCTAATAAACAGAATTGAATATTTTATTATTTTTTAATATGTTCAGTCTCTCTCTAGTGGTGATTTAGTCACTGCTTGATCCAGTCAACACCTTTCTAACTGCAATGTGATTATGTCTTGTCCGAATTAGTAATTTTGATGACCATATATCAAAAGCAATTGTTCTGACCAGCAAATAGTGGCACTAGTTGAATAAAGAAAACAAGAATGAAGGAAGCAGCAGCCTCATGAAGGCAACAGGCAAAATAACAGCCAACCTGTTAGAATAGTGACTGAAAGCTATTACTACCTGCTGGGTATGTGGTCAGATTTTAGTGGTTTCTCTTGAAT
The DNA here is from genome assembly GCF_030936135.1 of Gavia stellata. Classification (NCBI taxonomy): domain Eukaryota; kingdom Metazoa; phylum Chordata; class Aves; order Gaviiformes; family Gaviidae; genus Gavia; species Gavia stellata. The sequence goes on from NC_082595.1 coordinate 97,849,420, forward strand.
TATGTCTTCAGAGTTACAAGTACTATCATAGTTATGACAGTAATTTTTTTGGTTTACACCAAAACTAGGACACTGAGGCCTAATAGTGCTCTAAAGCTCATGTGGATAGGCCTGATTACTGAAACTGCATAATTCAAATGTGTCATTAAATTTCATTAGATGGAATATAACTGAATTAAGCATATACTTAATGCTGAAAAAGTATATTTTCCTACATCAGATCATCAACAACTAGTGGAATGATTCAGGAAATTGTATTTTCTTCTGATAAAAATGTCACAGAGAGCGAAGGAGAGAGGAAGGATGAGTGGGTGGCTGCTGTTGAAAAAAGTTTGAATTTGAGGTTTTCTTTCTTTTGGGGAAGAATTATTTTTGGGAATCCTTTTTGAGCAAATAGAACACTGATGGTCAGTTTTCACCATAAAGAAACCAAAGTGTACCTCCCATCTGGAACCAAGCCAAGCTAAACCAAGCCAAACCAAGCCAAACTAGAAAGCAAACCAGAGTTTCATAAATTAGGGATATTTCTTGGGAAGGTCTCAATTATCACAAAACCATATTTTTCACAAAATTCACATTTTGAGAGACACTTTCCAATAGACATGGGTATTGAAAGAGCTTTTCATTCTGAGCACTTGACATCTCAGGTACATTGGCTGGCTGTAGTAATAATGGATAGCTCTTATATAAGCACTTTTAATCACTATCTGCCAAAGACCTTCATGAAAGTAATCAGAATAATTATTTTTGTTTCATCTGCAGTGCTAAAAAATAAAAAGAACAAATTTACTGTCAGATCTCCTATCTGATTGGTGATAAAATCCAGGAACTTTAAGGACTAAACTTCTTCATGGTTTTTTTTTGTTAAAAACATGTTCCAATATACTGAACTGCTGAATAAAAAATACAGGCATCTTGAAACTATTCTGTTTTGCTAATTCTAAACTTATATTTAAAATGACATTAAAATGCTCTTAGGAGGACTAAGCCTCCTTCACTGAAAATATCAGGTCAAAGAAAACCCTTCTTTGTTTGCTTTTGAATATGTCAAGAAAACATTGATAACAAAGATGTATCTTTTAGAACAATTGAAAACTAATTTTCCTTTCTGATTTTTCAGAAATCTGAAATTCTTCCAGTACACTGAAACCAAAGGTTATTTGCAAATCTGTACCTGCATGTGTACCCAAATCCTCCTGTAAGGTAGGTAATATGGCCATGTGTACCAGCATTTCTACTTTATAAACTGAGCTTTGTCTGGCGTTTGGGTTTCTTTGCCAAAGGGAAAGGAAGAACTAATTAATATTTATTTATGTATTTATACATTTATTTATTTATTTTTAAGAAAGGTAGCTGTTAAGATGTATAGGCTCCCCTTTAAACTAACACAGACTCTTTTTTAATGTCTCTCAAGAAAGATGATCAAGTGCAGAGATTTAAGACATTTCATTTCACTCCAGTGAGCACACATTAGCCCAACAGATTGTGGGTTTGAGATTGGATATTTAAGCAATTATAAAAAAAAATAAAAGTAGCCAGTTTGATGGTTTCTGAAGCATCATTAACAGCTTCATAAATTAAAATTCAGTGTTAAAAGGAAAAAAAAAGTAACATTATTACCTAAATAATTTGAAACTAATCATCAAGAATATGAGACAGTCAAGGAAATGGGAAAAGCTTTAAACATTGTATCCTACCTTTTACTAGCTTTTGTCACTTTCCTCCTTTTTCACACTCAATCCCATTTTTCTTTTGAGACAATTAAAGTGTTGCCTGAACTCAGTTTTGGAGTCTGGCCTTCACTGTAGCAGCAAGGTGCTCTGTTTACTTACTAACAATACAAAGTAAGCAAGTAAATATTAGATACTGCACTTCCTGTTGTCATCCTCTGTATTAAGGAAGCAGCAACTACTGCACTTTTCAAGACTGCCTTCCCAGGAGACGGTTAAGCTGGTATTACAATCCTTTTTGTATATTGAAAACAGTACAAATGGACTAGTATGGACAAACAAATAAGTTCTAAGAAGGGACATATAAAATATGTCGTCCTTGACTGTCCTTTCATGCTGTCCTAATCATGTTTTTCACTTTCCCTCCTTACTTCTTCATGTTGAACACTGATAAGGGAGAATTCAGCCCAAAGCTAATATGTAATTTTTAAGAAAATGATTTTCAGTATCAAATGTCTGGCCTGCACTTTGGGAATAGCAGACGTATTAGATCACTCATTTTGTGGTGCCCTTGTTTATTGGAAAGCAACTTGTACTTTATCTTCTCAGCCACAATCATGTATAATGTTTTGGGTAGCAGAATCTAGTTCTGATCATTAAATTATACATTTAGAGCTGCATTCTTATTAAATTTCCAGGTTAACTTTTTTGTTGTGACTGCCTATTTTAGTTATGACTGCAGTAGGTAACTGAATGTTTCGGTCCTGACATAATGTCATGTGTAAATAGGGAAATTAAGAAAAAACTCTTTTTGCACAAAATAGCAATCTCACCGTAGCATGCTATATTTTGGAAAGACTATGATGTTAGCAAAGTAGAATCTGAAGCTTAGCTGGCCATGCATTTTTCATTCTTGCCCAAGACATTCTTCCTGAGAAAATCCTGCCATCAGTCCTTTTACATAACGGGATATCAAAAATAAAGCAACATATTGTAACTCAATGGTCAATCTTTGCAGACTCCCTGACAAGTTACGTTATCAGGCATCTGAAAATCTGCACTGGGGGATGCTGAAAAAGCATAAACTGGAATGTGGTGAAGTATGGAGACAGAACATTAAGAAACACTTCAGAATAATAGTGTATAAATTCTGTATGACTCAACAGCTGTACAGGTAGAGAAAGCCCAGCATGACATTGGCTGATTTAAGAAAACTTGAAGCAGAATTAATCATTGATGTGACCATTTCTGGAAATGAAAGAGATTTTGAAAGGGAGGAAAATGTGAAAACCATACAGATTGAGTGACTGTACCATAAAATAAGATTTCTCTTGGTAATTTAGCAGTAAAAATAAAATGTGGCCGGCTCTAGGATCTAACAAGAATGTGTTGGACACAGAAATTGTCTGGATTTACATATGATGCTTGCCAAGTCTACCATTCTTGGAAATCCCTCCTGCATTCCTGTTTCTCTAAAGGGAATTCATGGTTCATTTGTTTGCTTCCAAAAATAAATACGAAAAAAATTCATGTCCTTATGGGAGGATGCACACTGTAGCCCAAAGTTCTCCATGCTAGCCATGAAAGCAACTTCTGGTACCTTTCCTCACAGTCAAAGCGGAGTACCCCAGGGCTCAGTTTTGGGGTTGGTCTTCTTTAATATCTTTATCGATGATCTGGATGAGGGGATTGAGTGCTCCCTCAGCAAGTTTGCAGGCGACACCAAGTTGGGCGGGAGTGTTGATCTGCTCGAGGGTAGGACAGGCTGGATCGATTGGCTGAGGCCAATTATATGAGGTTCAACAAGGCCAAGTGCCGGGTCCTACACTCAGGTCACAACAACCCCATGCAACGCTACAGGCTTGGGGATGAGTGGCTGGAAAGCTGCCCTGCAGAAAAGGACCTGGGGGTGTTGATTGACAACTGGCTGAATATGAGCCAGCAGTGTGCCCAGGTGGCCAAGAAGGCCAACAGCATCCTGGCCTGTATCAGAAAGAGTGTGGCCAGCAGGAGTAGGGAGGGGATCGTGCCCCTGTACTCAGTGCTGGTGAGGCCGCACCTCGAATGCTGTGTTCACTTTTGGGCCCCTCACTACAAGAAGGACATTGAGGTGCTGGAGCGTGTCCAGAGGAGGGCCACAAAGCTGGTGAGGGGTCTGGAGCACAAGTCTGATGAGGAGCGGCTGAGGGAACTGGGGTTGTTCAGTCTGGAGAAGAGGAGGCTGAGGGGAGACCTTATCGCTCTCTACAACTACCTGAAAGGAGGTTGCAGAGAGGTGGGTGTTGGTCTCTTCTCCCACGTGACTAGTGATAGGACAAGAGGAAATGGCCTCAAGTTGCACCAGGGGAGGTTTAGGCTGGATATTAGGAAAAATTTCTTTACCGAGAGAGTGGTGAAGCACTGGAACAGGCTGCTCAGGGAGGTGGTGGATTCACCCTCACTGGAGGCGTTCAAGGAACGTGTGGACATGGCATTGCGGGACATGGTTTAGTGGGCATGGTGGTGTTGGGTTGATGATTTACAGGTCTTTTCCAACATTAGTGATTCTGTGATTCTGTGACTGTCATCATCAAACATGTTAGAGAACATAATCTGTGTTCAAATGTTTGGCAACCAGATCTTCAGCATCCCAGGTAGTGACTGCATTGAGATAAAAACTGAAATAAATTAAAAAGAAAAGAAAAATAAATAGTAGAATAAGGCAAAACAACTAATAGAAAAGAATAAAAGCAGGGAAAATTGTCTGGAGGCATGACAATTTGGACAGGAGCTACCCAGGAGCACGACATGCAGGGTACAGCGGGGAGGGGAGCCTCGTACCAAAGAGCCAGGGAAATATTTTGAAATATGGGACTCAGTCAAATGCAGTATTTTAGCTGAAAGATCATCAAGAAAGAGGCTTGCTGACATCTGAAATAATGATTATATGTGAAGCAGACTTGGCAGAGGTGTTAAAAGTAAGAACCTGAACTGAGTTTCCAGGGTCTTTGATGTAGATATGACAGATACCCATTTGAAAATATCTTCTTTAAGGACCTCAAGTAGCACAGAGGTTCCAACTCCTAACAACTTGTACAGATCCTAAAAAATACCACCAGGGCCTGATTCTGATCTCAGAGTCTCCAAATTGTACAGCCAGACATTTCTGCTGCCTTTGCAAATGTTGTGGCCCTCAGCAAACAAGTTTCTTTTCAGCACTGCTCTCTCAAGTGAAGCTGCTAGTCCTGCTTGGTGGTAACACCGTGTATTATGAAAGGCTGGAGGGAGAGGATCATTTCATGAAGTATGTGGGGAAACAGGTTTTAAATTCATCGAAAGCTGAGTGCCTAACCTGCTAGCTTCCCCCTTCGCCTGTGCTTACAAGTTAAGCAGGTTTAACATTGATCAGAGGTATCTAGGTTGATAACTGGCTGCAGTAAAAAAAAACCCAAACAAACCAAAACAAAAAACCCCCAAACCCTCAGACAATCCTCCTGCCTCCCCAGCTATTCAGCAGGTTGCTGTGTTTTTCCTAAACTGATGCCCCCGCACATTAAGAACAGGCTGCTGCTGGAGCCATCACCTTCGGAGTGTGAAATGGAGTGGCATTAAGTTCTGGCTGCTGAGATTCATATTTGTTTGTCCTCATACAGCTCAGATCTCCTGCTGGCATCCTAGATTGCAAGAACATATGCATGGCGCATACATGGAGCAACGCCTGTTTCCTCAGACAAAGAACTGAACATTGTGTGACAGCAGGCCCACCCCTCTGGAGATCGGAGAGTGCAAATCTGTTCGGATGATGAAATCTACACACGATTTCGTGGGAGAGGATGATGAAAGGAAATATTTCAGCAATCCTGCAGTAAAGTACTGTAGCATTCTTTCTAGAAGAGAGGCTATGAATGAAAAATGAATATGTGTGGAAGTAATTTCTGACACTGTAGATTCAGGGCAGAACTACAGCTGCTGACCTTTTTGTAATGTTTCATAATAGCTATACATCTTGATCTTCAAGTTCTTGCTAATGAAAAGTTATGGAAAAATTGCTACATGAGAAATCTTAAAAAAAGCTTTTTGAAGACTCTCTTTGTGAGAGAAGTTTATCTTGGCCTATTGCTCTTAAGGTGTTGAGACTTGAAGTTTGTTTTCTTCATCAATTTGTTCTCTCAGTAAAACTGTACAACTTCCCATACCATGCAGGGCTCTGTGCTTCCCTTCCTGTGCTGCCCACTCATCACCCTGACCCCTGCGAGCTGATGTCACGCAGCATAAACTGTGTTTTCTTGACATGCATTTGAGAAATCTGCTACTTCTACATCATTTACACATGGATAAGAAATAATGCAAATTTGGATCAGCTAAACTGAGAACATAATCCAAAAGTGTATCTCGGTCTCTGTCATTTAAATTTTGGCTGTCACATTGGCAGGTGTGGATAAACCAACCGAGCAGACTGCAGAAATGTGCACCACTGACTAGCGATGTGCAACACCCGGAGCAGGCAAGGGTCTTACTTTCTGCTGGCTTCAGGATAGCAGAAATGCTGGTTTCTGTTGTCTCAAAATACTGGAAGTGTTTAATAAAAGAAGAGGAATGGAGGAATTAATTCCTTTTATGATACTGAATTTATGCAGATCAAGGAATTGTTTCCTTGCACAAGGCTGAGACAGACTTCTGTCTTCTGTCTTCTTTCTGTCTGCAGCAGTGGCTCTCCAGTCCCAACTCCTGCTAACCTGAATCTCACTGGGAACTGGCAGTCACTGTCTCCAGCATGAGGACTAATTAACTAAAGCTGCTTTTTGATTGCTGTGTGAGGCAGATGTCTTTTTTTCCTATCAAGCTGGGCATCCAGAGATCCAAGATACCTTTTTTCCTTACAGGTAAGATGCTGTCTTGTCCCTGTGCAAGGAAATAACACCCACAATAGCAGGAATTGAATGATAGTTCAGCAATTGCCTAAAAATCAGTGATACCGTGTTGTTCAAATTAAAAAAGTGATTGTTTTGCGTACTGTTAAAATCTGAGCCTATTTGAGGATTGGGGGTTGTTACATTTCTAAGGACTTACAAACATAGGAAAATTTACCAGCATAAATTTTCCTGATACACACTATCTTGCAAATCACCATGTGGACAGATTTTTTTCTGAACAAGTTTATAACTAAAATTCCCAAATAGCACTTCTATTCTGGAAAGTTTTAGGAATTTATTTATATTTGAATCTTTTACCACTCTCTCAAATGTAGTTGAAATTGGCTAGTGGGTTCAGAAAATTTTTTTGGAAAAAATGAGGAGTGCGAGCAGACAGCAGACAGACAGCTCAATAGGCAGACAGCATGATCACATAAGCACTGTTTTCTTAGGAAACAAAACTATATTGGAGCACCAGGAGGCTAGTTGTCTGAGATCTCTCATCTATAACTCTGGGGTAAATGTAATGTTGGCTTATTGGGTTTTAAAGGTCTAGTCCTAACAAACCTTTGCTTAATAACCTCCCTGATCACTAATGGAAAATAAAGTATTCAAAAATCTTCTGACACAAACCAGTATGTTCTGAAAACTGAATTTCTGAATTGTTATTAACAGCATTACTCGCCCTATTTCACCAGTAGGCCTGTAATACCATTGCCAAAATACAGTGGGCTCTTGGCCAAATTTTTCTTTCTTGACTGTGGAGTAGTGGCATTTTGTCTTCTAATAATCTCTTCAAGTTCTCTCACTTTTTGTTTGCATGTCTCTCTTATTCAATATTACTTCTAGTTACCCCCAGCTTCGTGAAATTAGTTGTTTAGAAGAACCGTGTACGCAGCTGATTGGGACTGTCCCCTGTTTAATTACCTATTGAATATAACCAGAATATGATCACCACTCTGTAGGCAATCACCTGCTTGTAGGTCCAGGAAACAATTAATCTTTGTCCATCTTAACAGCCGATAAAATAAACCATTGTTAAGTACCAGACCTTTTATATAGGAAATCATGTTCTATAACTTTTAGAAATTGTGATGCCTGTGCCCCACAGTTTACACTTCCCAAACAAAGCATAATTAGTTTTCTATACATGACAAGAAGGTATGGTGGACAGTTTTCTGGAGTAGTTCTTTGATCTGCTACAGACCTCCCATGATCACCATCTCCAGAGCTAAGTTACACAGTTCCCAATACCCATAAATGTTTTGCCGCATCTCCATGCTTTCTCCCACTGTGTCCTTAGATCTTGTAGCCAAATATTTCAAAATTCCAATCACTTGAAACATGCTTACTATAATCTACTTTGCCAACTACAACACAGTTCTGCTTTCCAAGAATTTTCTGTTGTTTTTAGCCTAAATATGTGAACACAAAAGTAATTTCTTCACTTTATTTCTCCCCTAGTTCAATATATTTGCAAAAAAAAATGAGTTTGTAATACATTGGTTTTATCACCTCTATTGATAAAACTACAACTATTGTCATCACTATTAACCAAGTCTTCGAGACTACTTCCATTTGCCATTGACCAGGGAGACTAGTCTGTGCTCCTTATTTATAAGCCTCTGCTTATATGAAAAGAGTATTTTTTCCACAGAATTGTTGTGGAAAATTCCCCAAATCCCAAGTCTTCCCTTTCATATAACTTGTATACTCAACAGTCCACTGCACTCTCACTCGTGAAGTGAACGCATCTCCAGGGAAGTCAGCTGAATCCTGTTTAACATCCTGAAGACTATAATTTACATAATTCCATGTGGTATCTCCTTATGGAAGAATGATGCAATTGCTGTAGGAGCTTCCCAAACTTATTGTTACAGACTTATTTTTACTCTAGTGAAATGTTGCAACATCTTACTGTCCATGTGACTTCTGCTGATTTCTGTCCTAAGAGCCTGAGGTTTTCAACAGTTACCAAGTTATGTTCACTGTTAACACTAAAACTGATCAAACTTCACTGGAAAATAAAAAAGACTGATCTCCTCTCACTACTTCTATTGAGAAACTATTCCAGAAAATGACTTCTCAGACAATTACAGTCTAATTTTCAGGTATGTTCTTGAGTTTACAGCATTTGTTATTCTCTGTTCTTCCCAGTATGCAGTGATGAATGACAATTTATGTCTCTCTCAAGGAGGCTGAAACACCTCTTTTGGATGCTGCTTGCTTCATCCCATCAGGATTATTATCACGTACAGACTTTGTAGCTTTCTGTTCCTTCAGGGACTTGTTGTTTGGTATCTGACTCACTGAGTAGCTGGTAGTGTTGCTGCACTTAAAGCAAAGTTGAAGGCTTCCTGATTTTCATTCCCTTTTGGTCACCAGGACACTTATTCAGTTTCTTAGCACATTCCAGTCTGGTGTTTGTCCCCCCAAACCTCTGTTTACATGAGTGTGAAATGGTGTTGAATACCTGCTTCTAGACGATAGGTTTTTTCCTATGATATGTTGGCCAGATTACATTCAAAGCACTGAAAGGAAAAATAGATCAAATGTTGTATCTCTGTACTTACACACAAGGAATAAAGGCCCTCTCTTGGCCTTTTAAGCCCGGGTTTTTGCTGGAGTCTGCCTAGTTATAGACTTGCAAGTATATCGAGTTAAAGCTGTTTTCTTGACTGCAGTGAAGGATTTACCACAAAGGATCAAATTCATATTACCTGATTTTAGCCATCTATCTTTGGGCATTTTTTTCTTGTTAGTTACCTATGTCCCTTATATAAGATGGAAGAGGAAAGAGGACATCCCGCCTATCAAATACTTTAGGATACTTTCTGGAAGTGCCTTTCCCTCAATTTATTACATAAAGAGCCTATACAACCAGATTTAATTAAACGCCTAAATTTTAGATGTTTCTTAGTTAATTCTCTCCTTAAAAGACTCTAGGCACTGCCATAAATTTTGACTCCTTAATTTCCATAGATGACATCTCACACTTTTATTTTCTGGGGACGAAACACCACTCACACAGAAAGTACACAAGTCCCATGTGGTCTGGGAACTGGTTTTGCACTAAAGGGTTTTGCAAGAAGGAGGAGCCAGACTGCCAACATAAAATGAGCTGAAACCAAGAGGCAGAGATCATAAGTGATGGAAGAAAGCTGCTTCTCATCATCAGGACGTATTAACTAGAATCTTACCCGTGGTTTCTAGACCTGGCATTGCTGCTTCTTCTGTCTTAACAGCTACTGTTTGAAATAAAAAGGCATTCTTTACATTTGATGAAACAGACTGTGATACTCATTATTTCTCAGGTGCCAGTGATTTCCTTGGATGTGTTTGTGCCAGCAGAGTAACAGACTATATAGCGTGAATAATGTTCCAGAGTCCATTGTGAATTTTCTAAATTCCCTTAATTCTGTGTCACTAATTTTTCTTTAGCAAAAATCTGACAGACCACAGCCTGGTGATCTGCTTGCTTTCAGCAAAGGGGCAATGACATATATAGAATAGTTTCTGTAAGTGACTCATTGAAAAAACCAGATTATTCAAAGAAAAGGCATTTTCTTAAACTTGTGTTAATACAAGTAAAATGTTAGCAATAGCACTTGTGACCATTTAAAAACTGTTTCTGTGTATGACCTTAAACAAGTCATTGATCTCTCTAATTCTTCAGATACTCCATTTATAAAAGGGGGATAATAATATTTCCTTTGTAAGATGCTTCAAGCCATACAGATAAAAAACATTAGATAAGCAGCAGCTATTATCTTCATTGTTATTAAAACCTTGCTGACAGGACATGGCTAACACTGCAATACCTGCAAGACCTCAAGATACAGTTTCGTGCCTTTTGCAGACATGATTCTGTACTTGATGTCCTAACTCACTTAACATAAAAAATAAACAACATAATGTAATTGTTGTCTGCTTTACCTGGTCTGACTTTTAATAACAAGATGGGTCCTGGGGACAACAGCTCACTATATTCTAATAAAAATTTGGAACAGCTGCATGTACTCCATTCCAAGCTCTCCTCCTTGTATAGTTTATCTCCTAAACCACCTTAGAGCAAACCCCACTTGTTTACTTCAGTGGAAGTTTTTCCACTAGGCATGTAAACTCATCCAACCTATCTCTCCCTAGTGTTTATATATAAAAATACCTAATCCATCTCTGCCAGAAAATTCAAGGAAGAGAATAAGTGCAGGCTATCTAAGGCTAAGCAAACAAAGAAGTCATCAAGGTTTTGGAAAAACTTGTTGGTTCATTTTTTTTGGAAGAACAAGGAAGAACAGTCAAAGCGGCGAAACCTGGTTTCCTAGGTTTGTGTCCCTTGTTCTCTAAGCATACATCTGGCTCCAGCTAAACCCTTCACTGTTGCAATAACTTCTTCCCTTAGATCCGAAAGGGAAAAAGGCTGGCAGGGCTGTGGCTATCCTGGATCCATGGTAAGAAAATATTTGGGCTTCAGGAGAGACTAAATATTACTAAAAATTGATCTGCTTACCAATACTGTACTGCTAGAACCTTACTGGCCAGAAGTAGTATGTATTAATAGCGTAATGGCTAGTAGGACGCTGTTATGGAAAAATGATGTTGACATAAAGTACTTGTCCTCCCATCGAAAAGAATAAACTGTATGGATATTAAAAAAAGAATCATTCTTTTATCTGTATAAGTAGGCTGCAAACTTTTAACAGACTAATACAAATTGGTTCAGCTTCTGTGCTTAGATGTTAATATGTTAGATTGAAGTACACCTGATTTTACAGCTAGTCAGCCTGACTGCTGCTTCCCCGAAGGGAGAAAAGTGACATGGGATTCCCCAGAGTATCGCTCAAATATTAGTCAAAGGCTGACAAGTATCTGAACAATTTGCTGATGCATGTAGAGATGGCCTCCTCTCAGGGGAGTAGGTGTGACCTCTGCCCTAGCGTTGTATCTGCTTTAGTACAAATCTGGCAATATTCAAGTGGATTAAAAGAGTAATGAGCAACTAATTTCAGCCCAATCAAGGAAAAGGCCTCAAAAGTAATCATCTTATGCCCAACCTCCCATGATAGACACAGTAAACAAGAATTCAGATCGGAGTTACTACTGACTATTGAAGCCTACTGCCAATATCACATCTCTCACAGATTTTAAATCAGAACTTTTAACCATGTTGAGACTTCGGAGTGTGTCTGTCACATGCAGTACCCTTGGCTATGACACAGCACTGTTTGCCTCAGGGTTGTGACAAAGATCTGTGGGAAAAAATTAAACAAAACCAACTGCATTGCTCCAGTCTTTTCTTTCAGGATGTTTCTGGAGTGTGGTGACAAGTGAAGGCTTTTTCCATTTTCCAGAGCATTGTTTGCTTATACTAACAAATGAGAGGTCACAAACAGTAAGAGAAGGAAGACCTTGAACTATACATAATAAGCGGAGATCCTGAACTGAATGCTTTTAGTCATGGTCACATGGTCATGCCCCAACATTTGATAATATGGACTTTGGTTTAGGTTCCCCTTCACAACGTACATATGCATGGCTGAAGACAAGTGAATGAACAGTATCTGTTCATCAGGTATACCCTAAACCTAAGAGAGGTTAGAAACTAAAGATTTCTGTCTCCTGAATGATGCCCAGTGACGACATCCAGCAAAGATGTGATTAAGAGATCATTCCTAGTTCATAGCTTCTCATACGGGCAGCAACAAAATGCCCCAACTATCATTCTGATATTCAGTCCTACTATACTCAGCTCTGTTATTCTAATAGCCTAGGAGCACAGGCCCGAAGAGACATCGTGGGTGATGACACCCAAACCCTGCTATCACAAGCACCCATGCAATACCATAAAATCATAAAGGTAGCAGCCTTCAACTTCAAACTAGGAGTTAAGTAGCATTCCTTCAGAATCTCACCTCTTTGATGGTTAGGAAGTGATTCTAATTTTCTAATGCTTTTGGGGCTCAACATGAGCCTTTTGGATTCAACAGGAAAATTAAGTTGGACGGTTAATAATATTTCTCTGTACCATGTTTTTGTCTTGTGGTATAGCCTGAAAGCCTTCACTGGAAACAGATGCCTAGGAAGGCTGTTCTGGTTTTATTCTTATTCTTGGAGCTGTCTGCAGGGTTTGGTACCATTGACTTCTGGATAGCTGTCTGCGCCAGGACATGGAGTCAGTTCCTCTGCTGTTGTAGGCACCATGTCTTATTATCGCATGCATTAAAGCCCTGAATTTCATCTAAAAAGCAGCTAAGGTTTCTGCCTCTATTTTGATTGGAATGCTGTTTTAAAACATCGTTGTTCTGACTGTTTCAATTTTCAGAGCCATTTATTCATGCACAACTTATACTAGGCTTTTGTAATGCCAGCATTGTTCTTTAGCTTAAAATAGCTCTTTTGAATCACTGCTTGCCCCCATACAACAAACACATCTCCTCTCAACTTTTGTTTTCTTAGTCTAAACTCCTGCCAGGCAGACCCTCTACTCCCTTATAATCCTGGCAGTCCTTCTCTAACTCTGCTCCAGGCCGAGTTCATCTTTCTTGAACACAGATGATCAGAATCATCTCCTCAATCTCTTGCACAACAGCATTAACACTTCCTAGTCTCTTTTGATGTTTTATTTCTCAATACATCTTAGGAACATACTATTTTTGGGTAGCTGTATCACAATGGCTCAAAGAATGGCTCAAAACCATCCTCTTTCAAAAGTCAAGAACTCTAAAGACTTAGAGGTTTTTTGTTGTTGTTGTTTGGTTGGGTTTTTTTTCTTGTTTGTTTGTTTAATCTTTTAATAGATGGACAGCTATCTACCACAATTCAGCATCTGGCTGATGTTTTTTTGATGTTTCTTTAAAATGGCGTCATTTGGTATTAAGGAAAAAGAGTGTTCCTGAGTGTCTAAGGGAGTGTCTTACTTGTCTTAGTATCTTTTGCAGTCTAATAGTTAGGCATCTAAGCTAACTCTCTAGGCTCTTTTTATCATCAATGGAGAGAGACAAACACCTCTAGAGGGTGATTTAGCTCATCCTAAAATAGATATCTAAAACAAGAGGGAGGCATTGCTCTTTGGAGATTACCTGTCTCTCCCCGTAGATGATAAAGGGAGCCTAGACAACTCTCAGATGTTTTGCTTAACTTGTGTGGCTAAAGTAAGAAGAGATGAAACTTAGCTGAAGTAATTCAGGTCAGTGAAAAGCTGTTTCAAAAGAGATTTAGATGTTTTGGTGTCTAGATTGTACTGAAAGGCAATAAAATTTATGTTTCTAACTCATTGGGAAATATTGGACATGTTTATCTATTAACTGTAACAAGTTTATATACATACAGAACAGTTCTAGTAATTTAAATAGGCCCCTCTTCAAAAATGCACCTGAATACGTCAAAGGTTTTTATGCTTGCTGAGTTGCACCGACAACCCTGGAGATCCACAGATACGCCAGACAGCTATGAATTCTGACCTATATCCTACAACTATAAATACCATTATTTATCTGAAAAGGACTGCTCACTCATGAGAAGTTGCTGGTGAATGCAAGTGCTCGCAGGATTTGGGCAACAATTCATGACAATGTTGCAAATATATTATGCAGTACTACAATAATACCCTTCCTATTGAATACATGATATGCTGGATTAGACCCAAATATTTTAGCACAGGTCATTCTGTTATTTAATTTTAATTTTATTATTTTCTTTTTTTGTCTTGTGAATAATGTTGGTATATGCTTGCATATTATCACTTTCAAAAGGAGTGAGGTGAAGTCAAAGGGTTTACCTAAAACATATTAGAGTTTGATATCATTATCTATAGACATCTTTCAGTAAGGGGAACACTGTCTGTGAAAAAGTGCCCTACTACATTTATTTTTAGTAGGTGATTAAGAAACATACTTAACATTTTGTTCCTTGAATGTGAAGAGGCATTTAAAAATTACACCCCCTTTTGTTGTGCTGAGACACACTTTCCGTTCACCCACCTGAACATGAAAAAAAACCATGAAGCCCAATGAACAATTCAATTGTTAAACCTGAGATCACCTTTTATCTTTCACTCAAAGACACCCCAATCCTTCCACAAATAAGTGTAAAAATAAAATTGGGAGAGCTCCTTCCACCTTTCTGTCACAGGAAATCTTGCTGAGACTAATCGGCTCTTTAGAAGGTTTACTTTTAAATAGGATTTCCTTTCACTGCATGTACGCACTCTGAGTCAGGAAGCTCCAGTCTGAGTCAATGCTAAATGCATTTGGTTTTCAACTTGAGTCGGCTTGCAAATGATGGAACCAATGATTCATAATTTCCATCCTGACCTTGTTTGCTTTATATTCACACTGTGGCAGGTGAACTGTCATGTTCAAGATCATCAAGTTATTTAAGGGGAAACTGATGCCATCCATTAGCCTGCCATGTGAAAGACACATTTGCATGTATGAGAACAAGTTATAGAAAGGTGATATGCCACTCAGATATTTCAAAGACTTGACATTTTTTGGTAAGTCTAGCATAATTTGCATATTCTAGTAATGCTGCACAAGTTAATTGTCATCTGTGCTTCTTACAGGCCTATTATTTCTCAGTCATTCATTTCTGATATCTAATTAAATAAGCCGATTTTTTTCAAGATAAGTCTGTCTGATAATAGATTCACTATGCAGTATACTGCACCCATGATATGGGAAGTCTAGTTTTAACCATGTGTTTGCAGAGCTGCTCTGCAGTCTGTTTTGTTGGCATATAAAAATTCTGAATGGCCTTTACATGTCTATATTTACCTTGTCGTCTAATGTCCAAGAGAAAAGCAAAGCAGAATTAAGAATCAGTTGTTTCATAAAATCAAAGATTCATAGAATCATTTAGGTTGGAAAAGACCTTTAAGATCATCAAGTCCAACAGTAAACCTAACCCTGCTATGTCCACCACTAAACCATGTCTCTAAGCGCTTCATCCACACATCTTTTAAAAACCTCCAGGGATGGTGACTCAACCACCTCCCTGGGCAACCTGTTCCAGAGCCTGACAACCCTTTCAGTGAAGAAGTTTTTCATAATATCGAATCTAAACCTCCCCTGGCACAACTTGAGGCCATTTCCTCTTGTCCTATCACTCGTCACCTGGGAGAGGACACTCGCACCCACGTCATTACAACCTCTTTTCAGTTAGTTGTAGAGAGCGATAAGGTCTCCCCTCAGCCTCCTCTTCTCCAGACTGAACAACCCCAGTTCCCTCAGCCGCTCCTCATATGACACATGCTCCAGACCCCTCACCAGCTTCGTCTCCCTTCTCTGGACACGCTCCAGCACCTCAATGTCCTTCTTGTAGTGAGGGGCCCAAAACTGAACGCAGGATTCGAGGTGCGGCCTCACCAGCGCTGAGTACAGGGGCACCATCACCTCCCTACTCCTGCTGGCCACACTCTTTCTGATACAGGCCAGGATGCCATTGGCCTTCTTGGCCACCTGGGCACAATGCCGGCTCACTTTCAGCCGGCTGTTGATCAACACCCCCAGGTCCTTTTCTGCCGGGCAGCTTTCCATTATGTTATGGGCCAAATGCTCTGAAGTACTGATTTCCTGACACTATCATCTGTTCCTAAGAACTTATCATAACAGATTTCTTCATTCATTTTTATTTATCATTCCAATTTTATACACTATGAGGTAGTGTAAGAACACCAGACAAAGATACTTGCAAATCATCCATTCTGAGCAGAAAGCACAGTTTGAAGAGTCTTTGTTGTATATTTCTTGTAATTTCTTGTTGAAACATAAGACCTACAGGCCAAATTCAGACCATGTCTCAGTGAGTGATTTTGATCACTTACCAAACCTTAACAAATCAACCAATATATACTTCTTGGGTCATAACTTTTCTAAGGTCTATTGTCCTAAATGGAAAGTTTGTGGAGAAGACTGGGACTTCACAACTGTCATCCATCTTTCTGAAGTGTATCATTTTCCAGCCAGGAGAGAAAGTAGATGGACAAGAGAGTGTATGGCTCTACCACTTACTGATGAGGACACTCTCTTTCTGTTTGTGAGTGACAGTTAAGGGACTATGACCCTAGATCTGTGTGTTTAAACTTGCTCAAATTGAAAGAGCCTAGAACTTAGTGTTCTCATTTCCTTTTGTGAGGCTACTATGCAAAAGAATGCCTTTTCTTCAAAAGAAGACTTAACAATGTTGGTCTGGGCAGCATCATCTAGATTTTCACACTGGCTGGCTCAGGGCACCTCCTTGCTTAATGTGCACTGAGCCAGTCTACAGAAGCATTTAAGGCCCATGATTAATGGAGGCAGGAAAACACACTTAGTCTTATGAATCATTCTTCAGAGGTGCTGAGTTTTCACACTATGTCTATATATACATCTATATATAGGATGACTAGCTTCCCTATTCCTATCTTAGGCTGGCTGACTCACTATGCTGAGGGCAGGTGCTTACTTTTTAGGCAATAGCCTATAAAACTAGGCAGTCTGGATGTAACCACCACTGGTGTGATTCATTTTACTCAACTTTACACATCTATCAATCAACTGCCTAAGCCTAAACTAGTCAACTTGGCTTCCTCTCTGGTCAATGGACAGAAACAGACACTTCTTGAAGGTCATTTTTCCCAATAATTTACGGACACATACTTTAGGATGAGTTGCATTACCATTTGGTGCTGCTTGTTTCTCAACAGCTAGCTAAAATTTAGATATCTAACGACTAGATGTCTTAAGTGGGATGGATCCACCTTAGGTATTTTAGATCTCACTAAGACTGATTGCACTGAGCTTTGGTCAGGCACATTTACTCTAGTCAGCATGAGTGACAGCAGCTGGTTGGAGGGTCATAGTACTTCTTGCTGGGAAATGCTAAGAAAGATGTGAAAAGGAAGCCACAATAAGACAAACAGAAATGTCTGAAAGAAGTCATGTGTAAGGAAAGTTAATGGCAACAACATTGTTTAGAAAGTCTCTAGGCATCTGCTGTTTGGTGAGTGGCTTTTTGTCCACGATGTGTCCCCCAGAGTCTGGTTATGTTTGACAGTCCCCAGCATGAACACAGCACTTTCCATCAGGTGTACTCTCCCACTCAATGTGTGAGAAGAAAATGTGACTCACCAGAGCTTGGTAACACTTATTTAGCAGGGGGTTTTCACTTGCGGCTGTCACACACTGTAGGCATAATAAAACAAGAAAAAAAAAAAAAAATCAGCAACCCAGATCTCTAGATAAGTGGTTAAGAAACTTCCCTTTACTTTCCCAAGTCCAGCATGACCGCTGTTCTTTCACCCCTCACTGAATGAAACTGCAGGCAAAGAAAAGGGCTTTGCAAGAAACCCCTGGATCTTCATCAAGTGAAGACCAAAGGACATCCCATTACCAGAGCTTTGTGATTTCAGCAAGGTCGTGTTAGCTCAGGTACGGTGGAAGAATTATGAACCCAGTGTTGTCAGCTGTAGTGCTAGAAGGACTTGACTGTACATTTCTCTACCCAGACTAGCTCTCAGTTATGCCTCTAAAGAATGAACTGTAAATCTAGGTAGCTGCATTATAAAAGAAGCACTAAAATTTGCAATGTACACTTTGCACAGCTCTATTATTACATGCAGAGGAGAGCAGTCTCTATGCACAGAATTCCTGTATAGAGAGATTACATTCCTTATTATTTTGTTCAGAAAATGAAGTCTAATACTGCAGTAGCAATCAGAGAGGGTGTTAGGACTGATTATAGAGCTATTAAGGAGTAAAGATAATGACACGCTTTGGAAAACTAGCAAAAGTAAAGGTCCAAACCCCAGGCAACAGAGCAATGACAACAAAAAGTTTATTTTGAGGCATTATGATGCCCTTAGAGAAAAAAAAAAAAGAAAACCTGTCTCAGAACTCCATCTTTAAAAGTCTTTGTTATTTTCTATAAGCTTCATATACTGAATTTAATTTTCTATTTCCAGTTCAGTCCCATTAAATTAGTCATCTATAATACACTATAATTGAAAGGGAAATATCCCAATTACAGCTTCCCGTAAGAGAGCTTTTTCTTGTTTTAGATCCCTCATCTATAGGATCTTAAAATTTCTTGAGACGTACCTGGGCTATATCCCACCTGCTTTCTGATAAACAACAGCAGGACAAGTACGTCTGGGTCTTGAGTTACTGCATAATAATTTTCTTGCTGAAGGTATTATAGTACCAGGAATGTATTTATTCAGCTGTTAGAAGAAAACAAGCAGCTGGAAATTAGTTTCCTTGCTGTCTGCAAGAGAACTACTGGGAATTTGTTTATTTACTACTAAAATGTATGCATTTGGCAGGGCATCTGGTCACATTTTATTTTGTCAAGGGTGGGTATCCTGGAGGCAAGGTAGCCTGAATATCTGAGGACTGTTTAAGGCACATAAGAAGTGTGGATTAATGTCTGAATATTTTTAGATCTTGTACCAATTTTTGTTGGAATGTTTTAACATAATATAACCTTCTTTGCAAGAAGTTTTTGAAGCACAACAAGCTACCAAAACCAGATAGTTTGCAAGAAGGATTTTCTTTGATCTGATTTATCTCTAGAGTATTAATATACTTTAAAAATAAACTGAGCTCAAGCTTCATATCCAAGTGATGAATCCACACTGTTCACAAAGCTATGCTAACAGTACTAAAGAAATAAACAGATATAAATAGTCAATTTCACCTAAAATAACTTGTTACCTTTTTGGTGCAAAATAAAGAGATTTTTACAAACAAAGTCTTCAAACCTTTAGCGCTCTGAAAATGGAATTGACCCCATTTTTCCATAACTAAACAAACACAGGTATGTAATTTCTTTATCGGAGTCCCTATTAAAAAAATTCTAAAAATACTTTGAATACACGTCATGAGTACAACACTTGTGTGCACCTAATGCTTGGTGCAACTGCCTGCTGAGAATCCGGGGGGTGGAAGGGGGCTTGCAGTTGCTCTTACTGGCACTGAGGAGCAGGGAACAAAGAAGAGAGAAATACTGTCCTTCCTTTGATTTAATGAGAAACCTGTGGAGTTAAAGGCAGTATTTGGGAAAGGCAATGAAAGTAGGGGAAGATTTTACATATCAAAGTAGCTGCAAATGTGTAGATGAGGCTATAGTTTATCAGGCAAGGGATTTTAAATCCTGTAAAAGCAAGACAAACTAGATTTTTTAAAAATTGTTTTCATTTTTTGAGGTATGGTGGAGAATGGGAGTTATTTATTTCCCACTCTAGACTTGAGCAGATCTGAGAGCTCCCATGCTGGACAGGCAGTGCTCTATGGTTCGCTGTCAGCCAGCCTCAGCCATCCATGCCGGCCTCATGGGTGATGAACAGCAAGGAGGGTGAGCTGGCAGGAGGAAATGAGGCAGGTTTTGAAACTTCCTTATTTCTGTTGGCCTTTTTTTGATGAACAGAGAAAGACTTCAAGTTCTTTTGGAAAATGCCTGACTGGCTTTAGCTACTGACCTTCCCTCCTCAAGTCTGCAAAGGATTCTCCTGCAGTCATGGGAACACCAGTGAAGAAATGGAAACCTTTTTCTCTTACACAAGGAAGCAGAAGTGTGATGGCAGCTGCTTTGTGAACCAAGCAGCTTCAGAATATCCTTTGCCCTCTGCAGGGACTGCTAATCTGTGGGACAAAGAAAGAAAAGAAAAGAGACGAAGTGAGGAGTGAAGACATGTACAATCAAACCACGAAGGAGATTACTCAGTGTGAGAGTGGTGAAGGGCTAGAAAGCCCAGTGGCAAGCACAAGGAAAAATTCATCACAGAGCCACTGTGAGGGGAAACATCACCTCCAGAGAGAAACAAAATGATTTTCTGAGTGAACAAGTATGGAGGCCTAAGGGTAGGACACATTCTGATTTTGGCTCAAAACCCATCCACATGTCATTTTCCAGATGCTTTACAGCAGACTTTTCCATACTATGAGGCTCAGCCTAAAGCCACAACTGGTCTACAGTCCTCTACCTCGTTTCTCTCCCTCTTCTTTTTCACCCACCATTTACTGCTCTGAAGAAGGGAGTATGATCACAATCCTCCTCTTGCATCCTTGTCCTGCAGGAGGGCAGCTCTTCTCTGACATTGATTGTTAGCTCGGAGGCAGAAGAACTTTGACAACATTTGACAAATCAGAGGCAATACACCTTTTCTAAAGAAACTTTGAACATAGATTTTTACTGAGAAGGCCGTAAATAGTCATGGTCATGTACTATCTTTTTTATGTGGCAGTATGTGGTATAACAGGTGACTCTGTATTCCACATACACGAAAGCTGTAATAACCAGAAGTCCTTGTTTCATTATTACACAAGGGGAGGGAGAAGCTTTCACCTACACACCACCTCCACCATCTGAGAGAAGGGTGGCTTTGACCTCTTTGGTAACTGGCTTCAAGCAGTACAACCATGGTTTGACTGAGACAACACCACTGAGAGTGGACTGTGATTGTGTATTCCAATCTGAGTCACCTGAAAGGAGACCCATTTTCTGAAGCTAGGCAACATCACTTTTTAAAATCAAGTGTTTCTAAAATATCTCAGGGACCCTTTTAAAAATTCTGATGTTACAGCCTTTCTCAGGCTGAAAGTGGTAGCACCACAGGGAATCAACATACCCCAGAAAACCTTGCAACTTGAGAAGTCAGAGACAATATAACACAGTTATTCTTTAAAGATCATATAACATCAGTAATGACTATACAATAAAGGACATTTCATCATAACAATATTTGGCATAGCAATGCACCCTGCAAGGTCTGTGCCATGAGGCAGAAAACCTGGAGTTAGAGATCACAAAGCAACACTTCATCCATTTTGTGTAGCATAGCAATTGTTCCGATGTTACAGAAGGCCAGGAAACAACTGAGAAACCACTTTCTTATGTTACAGGATGACATTTCTGGATTATTCAGAGTAACACACATTAATATTTTACTCTGTTTGGCACCATTTACGCATGGAAAGCTTTATAGCTCTTAAGGCTGGATTCTGCAACTGACGCACAGGACCTGCACTGTGTGCCCTTGTTTGCTCTATGGCTTTGGAAGGATGTTAGGAGAAGGTATGAACAGTTTCCACCACATCTACAGACCTTGGCAGAGAGTTACAAGATTTCATGTCCATGCTCTCTTCCATTAGGCCAACTAGCAAGAGCTGAATGCAAGCTGCTCCTCTGTGTTCAAACAGGATAGGGGAAAGTAAGGGAAAAAGCAGACACTTATTTAGACTGCCTACAATCTGCATAAATGCAGGGATGTGTGCCCTGGTATAGGGATTAGGCATACATTTGCTTCACAAATAACTGTAACAGTTTAAGGAATTTTTCCTACAGACCCCTGCCTCTGGCTGTAGGTTGCAGTATCTGAACACACTTAAGGTGCTTCAGTGTAAAGACCGGTAGCATAAACTAAAAGGTCATAGGACCTTACCTTAAGCTAAGTTCTGGGTTTCATACTAAAACAGATGAGGAAGTTTCATACTTCTTTTCTCCTGCCAGAGTTGATGAGGTGTTATTCTCTGGTTGATGGGAAGTAAAATATCAAACTGCTCCAGCTGCTTACTTCAGTGAGCATGCATCTAAGCCATAATTGAACAAGACCTGAAATACCCATATGAGACCGGAAAAATAATTTTGTGGTCAAGAGAAAAGGTGACCTTGTGGTTAATTCAGGAAAACGGCAAGTTGCTTAGAGCCTAGGATGAGAAAATTAACCCTGTGCAAGGAGTAAGTCATGTACTACTTGATAGTTAAAATGGTCTTAAAATATCTGTGCATGCTGGAAACCACTTACGATTGGTACGTAGTTAAACTGAATGTGTTTGCTTATAAAGACACAGATAAATTCTCAGCAGTTTAAGCCTATCTCAATCTAAGACAAAAAGACCGAAAGAGTCCTGTTTACTATCTTCACAATGGCTCTTATTCATAACGTGCCCACAACTTCTCAGGATGACATTTATCAAACTTTCAGAGGAACTCCTGTTTATATTTTCGATTAGAACCAATAATGTCCCCACAGCATGGCTTTACTGGTTTTGGGATATCTGCCTCACGTTGCCCTTTCTAGAAGCATAACTTTCCCCACATTTTCTAATCTTTCTGTTTATGCGTCGAGATGGTCTTTTGCATTACACCTCACAGTACAGTATGGTCCCATGGGCACATTCAACACTGTCCTGCAGCATTTTCTAATGCTTTTCTTCCCTAGGCAGATACAGTATCCACAGGCTAAATTGGAAAATCCTTGCTCCAAGACCTGCCAGTATCATCTAGCCCTCTGTTGAGAACAACAGGCATTTCAGAGATTGTTTTCAAAATTAACTTTTCTCATGTGTTTACAGGAGAGGTTGGTTATTTGTATGTTCTTATAAATGCAAGTTCTACTGCAGATCCCTTCTTTGCCCTAAGAATATTGTAATTATTTTGAAAATAAGTTTCGTAAACATGTCAGTAGAGTCCCTAGTTTGATTGTGTTGCTGATAATGGGCAGTTTCTATTGTTTCCAATTGCTTAAAGCTTCCTTCTAACATGAATAAGGCCATAGCAAGGTTGTGGTCTTATCATATTTAAAGTACACCTTTTGATAAAACATTTATAATTGGAGAATGACTACAAATGAAAATACAAACTTTCAATATGTATTAGATTCAAAACATTTTTCTTCTCAAATCCAGTATGGTCAAACAAAGGGAGGGAAGGGAGAAGGGGGGAAGGGAGAGGAAGAGTGGGAAAGAGATCATACCAAAACAGAAGCCAGAAAAATCATCAGGGCATTTGTTTAGGAGGCTGATATCCAATTCTTAATCTGCTGGATAACCCATTAACAGTACATTATTAACTATTTTTTAATGTTTCTCCCATCTTCTGTACTGCAATAGATCTTATATTTATTCTTAAACCTCTGGTAGAAAAACATTTCTAGTCCTCATTCTTTTTTTTTTGAGGCAATTGCATCTATTTTGTCTTAAATTAAAACTCCCACTGATTGTAATAGTAAGTGTTTCCACATATGTAGGGGACATGATATATTTTATTGTAGTTAAAGTTGCCTTGATAGAGCTGACTTTGTAGCTTCATTATAAATACTAATATTTGATAGTCTGAAGTTGCACCTGACTTCTTTATCTCTTTTAAAGGGAAGAAAAAAAAATATTCCTATTTCATGGTAAAGGACATCACTGAAATAACACAACTCCATGAGATATTTTTCTTCCACATGCTTCAAAGATAGGGGAGAATTTCACATAATATCTTTCTTTCTCTAGTAGAGTGAGAACAAACCTCTATTCCAAAACCCCTGGAGCCCAGGAATTATAAGACCAAGTATTTCCAAGGAACCCAAAGTATTTCTGATACAAAAGCTTCGAGCAATCACATTTGCACTGTACTAAAAGATCTGCAGCATGACTACTACCACAGTCCAATTACCATGATGACGCAGGAGGAAAAGTCTATTCTAAGCTTTGTCGACTATTCATTAGGCCATGTCAAGAGAAGCACATTCACAAGAGCCTACTCACAAGGCTCAAGTGGCTCCGCTCTTACTGGGGGACTTGTCCAGTGAAAATGCTTCAGAAGATGGCAAGTTTTCGTCAGAGTTCAAGCAAGTTCAGAGCTTATGAATGACACCTCCAGTAAAGGCAGGAAGAGCTAGGAAAAGAGCAAGGGGAAGAGACATCAATGGGTAGAAAAAAGTCTCAGCACCACACTGGGTATTTTATGTTTTCCTTTTGCCTTTCCTAATTTCTTTGCCTTTATTTTTCACAACTAAAAAATGAGCTGTCCGGAAAATTTTCTAAGCTAAAAGAACAGAAACATGTAGGAAGGATCAAGGTAAGGAGCTCCTTGTGTTCATTCAGTATAAAGCAAAGTAAAATTGGGCCCAGCTTTGAAATTACTGTAATGTCTGCAATCACAGCAAATTGCACCTGCTGCCAGAAATCATACCAATAGTTTTGCCATTTTAATGTGGCTCATCTTCTAAACCAAGAAACAGCAACTTATATTTCCTGTAGAAAACCATTGCCACTGTGTATTGCAGAATACTGCAGATGCCATATACTAAAAACAACTTAAATAAAGGAATTAAAAAAAAATAGTCTAAGGCTTTTAAAATGTATTTCAGGGTGAAAAGTAATTCCCATTTGAAAGCCACAAGTCATCTCCCCCACACACCAGAGATAAATGAATAGAGCTATATAAGAACAATTTATCTGAATGCTCATTACATAATTCAGGAAAGGTTATTTAGCTTAGGAAACAGAAAATTGTTCATGTCTGCATTTTGAGACACCAGGGCATGCAATTTAACGTTATTTTGTAGTAGGTAATTCTTAGGAGTCTAAGACAGACAAGTGGGCCAGTCTGTATTATAATGATTATATTTAGTAACTACATATAATGATTGAACTAGTTTAATGGATTTTGCAGAAGTCAGATCTGTCTTAGCACAATATCTCAAAACCTCAACTTAATACATTTGTTTTAATAAATACTGAATTAAAGTTTACCAGAAGGTATTATTAAAATTATTGATATCAATGACAACAAGTCAATGACAGGAAATGAGCTATATTTCATTGTGAAAACTAAATGAAGGCCAGATCTAACACTGAATCTTGGACTACTCTACCATGTTACAGAATTGTTGACTTGTCACTGTGCACATCTTGTACCCTTCATACTAGGCTGTGACACTGGTTGAGACTAGGGAAGGATATTTTGTTATCCTATTTCATTCTGTAGTCAGTTGCACAAAAAACAGAATCATGTATGTAACTACCGACAGCCACTGTCTTTATGTCTCTCTAACTGTGCCTTAGTGGTAAGTGGTATGTAAAATATTTAAATGAAAAGAAAGGAAATTACTGGAAGTTGGAATAAAATTTTGTATCAGACACATCTTTCAAAAGTAAATTGGAAACTTAGGGCTCAACTTTCAAATGTATTTGTGTGCCTGGCAGTGCAGGCGTGATACTACTTTCAAGAGCATCTCAGAAAGTTAGCTGTTAATTCGCCTTTAATTAAGTGCCTGAACATCACAATGGGAGTCTAACACTACTTTGATGGATTGAAATACCTCTGGAAATATGGTTTTTGACATCCAGTTGAAGATAAATGGCCTAAGTCTATACAGCAAAAACTTATAGGCACCTAAAGCAAAATTTGAAATTTACCTGATCAAGCACAGATGGATTATAGAAATCTATGTGTAAACTAATAATCTAAATTCCCTTTATGGTTATTGGGTGCAATTAATTTCATCTTAAACTATGCATCTAAAATAGGCCAGATGAATCACACTCTAAAATATCCCTGTTTCTGTAATGGTTATTTCTCTCCATTGATTATGAAAGGGAGTGTGTAGGACCTGGACCAGAAGAAGGGGTCGACATATACAGGTAGCTTAGGTTTACAATCCTTAGTAATTTAGCTCATCTGAACTCTCTTCCCAGAGCCAGCCAGATGAAAGTTAATTGCTGTGATGTTGGTCCATCAGCCTACACAATGTGAGACTTCTAAGAGTCATTCCATTTGAGATAAGTCACCAGAACGCTATTGAGAACAGCGCAGATACGTTAAATTGCACAAACTGTCCTCCAAATGAACTGTCCCCCAAAATAGAGATGAATCCTATTCACAACCCTCAAATCTAAATATCCCTGATCCTGGGGGATTTCTTATATTGGACCTGAATCTTGAAGCTTGAACTCAAAGGGTTCAGTTAGCCCATTTTTCATTTCTTGTTAATAAAAGTTTTGATTCTTTTCTCAAACCAATGAAAATGATAACAGGGAGAAGAGAATCAGGCCACAGAGAGGTATTAAAGTGAAAGACAGCAAGTGTAGTGACAATAAAAAGTCATTAGGAAATCTATATCTTTTGGAAGATGTTTCTTACATCCTATTCAAAACACTGGATAGCATCTGATGTTAAACAAATTGTTATTGTAGGTGATAATTAAAAGAGAAATTCTAACAGTAAAAGTCAGTCCAATCAATTTAAATCTATTCAATTCATGTCTAATTAGTACATATCAAAAATAAATCACTTGCATGTGTATCTGAGGAGCTTTTAAATCTTTTTGATTATTACAGGCAAGTCATTTGTTCTGCTTTCAGTTAAAGGTCATCCAGTACTTCTGTTAACACCTTACTTTCAAGGTTTCTAAGCTGACTGTAAAAATTCATTTTGAGGGGAGAAAGTAGGCAACATTTTTTCCAGCAAGGAGAAAGGATTCTTTCTTATAAGTAAAGAAAATCTAAAATAGATCTCATTTTTAAAACACAGAACATCTTGTAGAACTGCCCATTCACTTGATTCAATTATAATTTTTGTGCTATACTTATTTTACATTAGCAGGGGAAAAAAAGAGAGAGCTAGTTAAGGAAGAATCTCTTTCTATTCCAGAAATTGACAGATTTTTGTGGGGCAGAAGAGTGATTCCTACCAAGAAATCCATGTATTACTTTCACATAACAACACCAAAAAGTGGAGAATGGTCTTTGGAAATATATCCCACTATCTTTATCTGTCAGAAAGTTCAAAAGCTGCTCCAGCAGAAAATTCCTTCTGCATCAAGTGAGGGTCTCCTAGGACACATGTGTACACCTCATTAGCCCCAATAGGGATCCTGCCAGACAACATTGACCTTCACTTCAAGGACAGCTAGAGTTTAGTCCAGATTTGACCACTGGCCTACTGACCTTTGACGAATGCACACCTCTGTGCCTCACCCTTCCCTGCAGATGATTTCTTCTGTAAAATGTTTTTAGACATATCAAATCAAAACAGATTTTCAGCAAGTTTGTGGATGCTAACGAATTGTGAGGAGTGGTCAACGTGCCAGTTGGCACTTCAGAGGGACCTTGCCAGTTTGGAGAAATGGGCAGACAGGAACCTCATCAAATTCAGCATAGGCAAATGCCAAGTCCTGCACCTGGGAGGGAATAACTCCATGCACCAGTACAAGCTGGGGACAGACTGGCTGGAAAGTAGTTCTGAAGAAAAAGGCCTGGACATCCTTGTTATCAACAAGCTGAGCATGCATCAGCAGTGAGCCCTTGCATCAAAGGTGGCCCACCGTATCCTATATTAGCAAGAGTATAGTCTGCAATTTCAGGGAAGTGATCCTTCCCCTTTATTTGACATCTGTGATGCCACATGTGGATACTGTGTCAGTCTGAGGCTCCCCAGTAAAGGTAGATATTTCTATACTGGTGCTAGTTCAGCAAAGTTCATCAGGCTACTCAGGGAGCTGGAGCACAGTATGTATGAGGAGAGGCTGAAGGAACTGGGTTTGTTTAGTGCTACGAAGAGATGATTGATGAATGATCTTGCTGCTGTCTACAGCCACCTATTGGGAGACCATAAAGAAGATGGAGGTGCAGAGTGAAGAGATGAAAAGCAATTAGAAAAAGATGGAACATGGGAAATTCTGATGCAATATAAGCAGGATTTTTTTTTAGCATGAAGGTGGTCAAACACTAGAGCAGCTTGCTTAGAGGGGCTGTGCCAACTCCATCCTTGGAGATACTCAGTACTTGACCTGGCAACCTGATCTTACTGGACCTGCTCAGAGCAGAGGCTGGAGTGTATCACCTCTGGAGAACCCTTCAAACCCACATGAATCTGTGAGTCTACTCTTTTTACCTACTTTTAAAAATTTACATTTGTATGTACACCTCCACTGAAATGGTCATTCACTTCCTCATTGGAGGGCCAAAACTTTTTCAGAAGCTGATGCCAGAGGAAGTTTATTGTCCTCTGTAACATAGCAGTAACATAATTAAATCAATATTTTTAAGAGCTTAGGTGTACAAATATTCTGGGACAACACCCAAGACCAAAGACCTGAGGGCAGGCAATTGTCTGTAGCTCTAGCAGACCTACAACAGCCAGGAGGTGACACAGCCCCCTTACACAGCGAGGCCTTACCCTTCCCTCTTAGCAGGCAGTTGCAGCACAGTCCTTCTTTTCAGTCATTGTCTCCTGTTGGCTCGTCTGTGGGCACTCATCTGGTTTGAGAGAGGTAAAAGTTCTGCTTCAAAAGCTAAGGATCAAGTGTCTTCTGGCCTGCACGTGATATTTACACTGACACAAAGGTTACTGCACTTTCAAACAGGTATTAAAAGGCTGCAAGATGTCAGATCGTAACAGCTGCCTCGCACTGGTGTAAATGAGCACGCAAAGCACTCAGCAGTGGAAAATGAAGGCTGCAATGAATCTGCTTGAAAGTAGTCTTTGTCAATCAGTATAGTATTATTTTTGGTGGTTTTTGAACTATGAAGTGATGCACAAACATTTCTTTAAGTTACGTACAAGTGTATTTAGTGATGCAGAGTTTTGATACTCTGCTGTTAAGAGCTTGTGTTATTTGCAGCGCGTGAAGCACCATTTGCCAATAAGAATATTAACTTCACTGTGCCAGCTCTGGCCCTTGTTTTTTTCTTAAACAGATCTTCCATACTGGGGCAAATTTTTAGAAACACTGCTCTGATGCAAATAAAAGTCTTTGGAGAGTGTCAAAATGTTCGCATACATTAACTTATTTGACTACAGAGTCTTTTGAAACCTAATAAACAATGAAACTGCAGACATTAAAATGTGCCCTTTCAGACAGTGTATGTCACATTCTGCTTTCAATTCCCCTGGGGCAGCCCAACTGCATGTAGAAAGAAGGATATAGCTGTATATAATTTAAGTTGCTCTTTAGAAAAAATACTCAGCTTTTTTGATACATCAGAATATGCCAAAGTAACAAAACAAACAAACAAAGCAAAATATAAGCCAAGATTCAATACAAGTAATTTCTGAATTCTGGGACATTGCTAGCTTTCCATCTGTCTGGAGAACAATACAATGCACTCATGTGACTATTCACCGAAATGAGTTTCAAAAATCACCAAGCCCTCTGCTCTCTCATTATGCAGGTGGTGTGCAATGCTAGATGCAAAATGATGTGGTTTCAAAGTTCCCCGGATCATGTCACAATTCATACATTTTAAAATACGTAGGAATTCACGATCTATATGACAGTGTCTGCTAGAGTCTATTTTTTCATTTAGTTTGAAACTGTCTTGATAATCAAAAACTGTTTTAAAATTCAGACGGTAGCTCACATTCTGTAAAGTTACAAATTCTGATTCCTATACACAACTACTGCGATCTTAGAGAAATAATTAGAATACATTAAAAAAAAATTACAAATTAGTTGGAAGATAAAGTGTTTTAACACCAGAATTTCAAAGTCATAACGAACAGGATCCTAGTGTTAGCATGAAAGGCCCAACTTGTAAGAAACAGAGTTTGTTAGCAGTCTTTCAGGGGACATGTTCCTAATCTGTGTATCTGGTAATTACAATCTATTTATAGCACATGAAAATTAAAATATTTCCCCAATTTTATTCAGTCATTTAAAGAGGATCTGGAGTGGTTAGGGCTATTAACAGATCCAACAGTTGGGGTCATATGAAAATGGGGGAAATACCTGCTGAGTTTGATTTACAAGTGCCTACTGAGAGGAAATAAACAACACAGCCATTCCCCAATTTATAGCTATCTGCCACAGGAGGGAGAAGTGTTAGCAAACTAGCCAGGAGCTTATGGCATGATGCTCCTCTATGCACTGCCGTGTAAGACTACATGTAAAACTGGGGCAGAGAGGGCATCACCTTTCAGAGCTGCTGTGCTCCATTTCTGGTCCCACCATTTAATGGAACTATTGAAGAAAAACTGATGAACAGAAATGCTATGTCTAAAGGTACGCTGAGGGGGAGGGAAGGTAATGCTCTGAGTGTAAATGCACAGAGCAGATCTGGGGCCAAGAACTTTCTGTTTGTGTACAACTCTTGTGACCTGGTTCTCTGAGATGCTAACAAAGATGAAATAAACTAAGCAGCCATGAATACAACTTGATTTAAACTATTTTTTCCCCAGTAGTTTCAGATGCTTCTTTTGGATCGATCTATCAGTTCAGCTTCAAAACAATAGTAGTCTAGATTAGAGAAGACTCATTACAGGGAAGAAGTCACGGAAACTCTCTCAGAAAGTTTTATTTGGTAATCAGAAAATACAGGGGAAGAGGTTGTTACAGATACAGACACTACTGGGTACGAAAGATCAAGGAAGGAAGAAAAGCACTCATGCTATACTTCAGCAAATCAATGACACTGATGACAAGTGTTTTCCTCTGTGCTAACATTAGACTGCACACATTTCATCAGAAACCTGGCTATGCATCTGCAGTTAGATGCTGCTTTTTATATTGGCCATGGCAACATAAAACCCAAGATCTCGTTCCTGCTTTTGCCAAAGAAGCAAAATTCTTACTGATTTAAGTGAAATGTGCTGTTTGTGGAAGATTCAGCTGTATCTCTATTACTATTTCCAGTAAAGGCTGCGGAGTAGCATGCCCTGGAACATTCTGATTCTAAACAATCACCTGGGAGTTCATGTAAGCATCCTTAGAGATTGCTCTTCCTCTCCCACCAACTACTTGTACTGTGCATTCATCTACCTGTTATAATAAAGACACGTAATTAGGAGTTTTAATTTGGAGTTCTCATCAACAATCAGATAAGAACTCTACAGTCACAGCCTCATCATCACCAAGAACATCTTGTGAACTCTCCAAATTTACTTTAAAAAGTTTAAAACTGCCACAGTTGCATTACTACCAGCTCAGTCTAAATTTCAAACAACATTTACAATGATATCTGCAGTCTTTAAACACACATCATTCTGTTAAATATTGTGTTATCTTCTAAAATTCAAGGACTTGGGACAACTTCAGCCTTATAGCCATGAAGATTCCTCCCTGAATCAGAGAGCATAAGCCATATCCCTGCATGAAGAGGACAGAATTTGAGGGTTTCTGGTTTTGCAGTGTGAGAAGACTTGAAGATCTCCTGAACTTCTGTTTCACAGCTGGGAGGAAGAAAGGCTAATCCAGGAGGCTTCTGGGGAGGGTCTTTGCAAGCAACATGTGGCCTGGAAGGAGACTTCCCCTAGCAGTATGCTTATTAACCCCACATGATATATGAATGGATGCTAAAATTTTATGTTATTACTTTCAATTACAGTGAACTTGCCCATTGTGGTGTTCGTGTTATTACAGCTATGGCAAAGTTTTAACTGATTAGCTCCTACTGAAAGTGACTGAGAACTAATCTGACTCCAAAGGCACAACGATGGAACAAGCTTGTAAGTTAAAAGTGCAGGAATGATTGAGGCACTGATAAAAGCTTGAAGAAGGTTTTAAAAAAAAAAA
Source organism: Gavia stellata (assembly GCF_030936135.1). Taxonomy (NCBI): domain Eukaryota; kingdom Metazoa; phylum Chordata; class Aves; order Gaviiformes; family Gaviidae; genus Gavia; species Gavia stellata. Next base: position 97,881,243 of record NC_082595.1, read on the forward strand.
AAAAGGATTGTGTCTTTCAAACTTGGTAATACATTTCATGTCCAAGCATGAATTTTATCCATCTGCAAAGAAGAAATGCCATGTATCAAAACCAGCAGAAAGAATACATTTAAATTGAATAAGCCATTTCTTGGATGTAGGCTTGAATTAGATTAGTTTTATTCCTCTGTGAGTTTAGGGACTACAAATAAGGCAAACAAATGAAGAAAGAAGATAGATGTGGAAGGTGGTATGGAGAAAGTGACTCCCTGGGGAGAATAATGGAGTGAGGGAAGGGTATGATGTGAATGGAAATCCAGTGAATGAATTATAAAACATGGGTGTGGAGTGACAGGAAAACCAGAAAAGATAACAGTAAACAAAAGACTAGAAATGGAAACGCGTTGCATTGCACACAAAAATGACCATGTTAATTGTACATTGTAAAGAAACCTGCTTCAGGGTGTGACACAGAACTGCTGCTTTAATGTTATTTATTCCATTCCCAGTAACTCCAAAGCCTTTTGCAGATTCAGGGCTCAACTGTGCATTTATTAACCTAGTACCCTGCCTCTGCTAACGGAGCAGGCTGAGCTGGAGGCAGCAGAAGGTTCTTCCTGCTAGACTTCCTCACTGGGGTTGCTCTCCTTCCTTTCTCCTTGCTCCATTCCCAGAAAGGTGAATTGGACCACAAAGAGCTCATGTGCAAGCATGCAGTTTTCTTAGGGAAGATGAGGCACTCGTCTGCTTACTGTCTTTCTAGAACAGCCTCATCTTTATAGCACAGATAAACAGTAGCAAAGATCATTGCTAAAATAGAACTACCTCTCAGTGAATGGGGAGCAGGAGGTAAACATAAATAGAAAATAAAAGTTAACAAGTAATTTTCCTGTAGGGAGAAAAAAAAACTGGGTAGGCTACAGTTCTACCCAGAGCTAAAGCTGGCCAAAGATATAAAAAAAAAAATCTTATTTTCTTCAAAAACAAAAAATCACACACTCTATTCAACAACTTGATTGTTTTTAAACATGAACATTGTGAGATAGATAATTTTGGAAATTATATTTAGCGTGTCACTAATTCAACGAAAATTTTCAATCGGCTGACTAATCTGGGGAGCCTCCATATAAATACAAGTTCACATTGATTTTATGTACTTGTTCAGTTGTTCCTGAACGCTTGACAGGCCTGACAACTTGATCGATAAGTGATCCCATTCACCCAGACCTGCAGGTACCTTTTGTGCTCTCCCTGCTGGAAGATGACAATCAGACTCATTAAAGGCAACACAAAGCATTACCAATGACATGTTTTCTGTCAGACAAATACAGTCAATGCCTATTATGATTTTATCGGAGAGAAATTATTTAATCAGCAGTCTAAGATTTAACCTACTGTTAATAATACAATTTAAAGCTTTTCTCTCTCGCTTCTGATCAACCTAACCAGAATTTAAAAGGGTAGAAGTGACGTGAACAAGCTCACAAGGGGCAGAGTTTATCTTTTCTGTCTGTGCCAGCCTCTTTGATGTTTGATATGAAGGACTAATCCTCACAATTCCAGAAACCACCCTGTGAACAAGAAACAATTTACCAAAGCTATTATGTCTCATATTGCTGTCTTAATTTAGGTTTTACAGAAGATTCATATTCTGTGAATTTGATGCATCTGGAAGACGCATCAAACTGAAAGCTGACAGATTGTGTAAAGCTAATGTTATATGGATATGCTGTATTAATGATCCGTTCATTTGAAGCTTTAGTGTTGTCTTTCTTTCTGCTTTGTTTTTATCCAGCATTGTTCAATTCATTACAAACTACTCTAGCTTGGTATTTGTGGAAAAAAAATAGTTTTCAGAGTGATTTTTAAAAAATTTAATTTACTGAAGATACAAGAGAAAACACACAAAATAAGACTGTAATGATGCCTAAAAAAAGCACATCAATTTCTTGTAATGGGCTTATTCTACTGTGTCACTGCCAGTTTGTAGGACAAACATATTCTTCGTGAAAGATCTGAACCAATCATCATAAATTCCGGTAATGACTTTCACATATTGCTATTATTAAAGATATTAAAATGAAATTTGAGTATTAAAACTACTCATATAATAAGAATACCTTCTTACTCAACATAACCATTGCCCTTCAGTCTTTGAGTATACACCTGCATCTTTGGGTCACATTCTGCCTCCCTCATATCCAAACAGTATTTGACAGGTAATTTATATAGAATACCATTTTACAAGACTGTTATATCTTCTGACTATTTAAAAAAAAAAAAAAAAAAAAAAAAGAAGACAGTGGCTCTTTGTCTGTGTTTCTGTTAAACAACATGAGTTTGGAGGGAATGTATGGTTGTGTGGGATGTCCTGAGTGGAAGAGTCGAGAGGATGGGTTCACAGATCCATTGGGGAGGACATGCCATGCCCACAGGACAGCATGGCGAACCAAACCAAGAAGACATTCGGAAACCTAAATTCACAAGTAGGAGGCCCTTAAAAGTTTCACAGACATCTTGAAATTAATTTGTGAAACTGGTGTTTGTGTGGTGAAGATACTAAATAACACAACTGAGCGGCATTGGGAATTGACGGGGTAACCTGTGTGCTCTAAGGAGAAGTGACAGCCGGCTGAATATGAGCCAGCAGTGTGCCCAGGTGGCCAAGAAGGCCAACGGCATCCTGGCCTGTATCAGAAATAGTGTGGCCAGTGGGAGTAGGGAGGGGATCATGCTCCTGTACTCGGTGCTGGTGAGGCTGCACCTCGAATCCTGTGTTCAGTTTTGGGCCCCTCACTACAAGAAGGACATTGAGGTGCTGGAGCGTGTCCAGAGAAGGGCGACAAAGCTGGTGAGGGGTCTGGAGCACAAGTCTGATGAGGAGCGGCTGAGGGAACTGGGGTTGTTCAGTCAATTACCTGAAAGGAGGTTGTAGGGATGTGGGTGCTGGTCTCTTCTCCCAAGTGACTAGTGACAGGACAAGAGGAAATGGCCTCAAGTTGTGCCAGGGGAGGTTTAAACTGGATATTAGGAAAAATTTCTTTACTTAGAGTGTGGTGAGACACTGGAATAAGCTGCCCAGGGAAGTGGTGGAGTCACCACCACTGGAGGTGTTCAAGGAGCGTGTGGATGTGGCATTGTGGGACATGTTTTAGTGGGCATGGTGATGTTAATTGATGTTTGGACTTGATGATCTTACAGGTCTTTGCCAACCTTAGTGATTCTGTGTATGTCTGTGTGTGTGTGTGTGAAGTTGAAATGATTACTGTAACCAAGATGGCAGAAGATAAAATTCTTGGCAACAAACCTTTTCTGATTACTGGACAGAAAATTGTGGGTTTAGTCCCAAATGGCTGGGAGATGTATTTCATTTTCCTGTTACTCCATGTTTTTCTCTATCTATCTCGGCTACAGCTCCCATGAGCTGATAAACCTCTTACCTCTTTGACACCCCTGTGTAGGAAGAGCAGGTGCATAGTTCAACGCAGGATCCTGACAATATGCAAGACATCCTCTCTGATTTCAATTGCAGGCATTAAGGAAGGCTTTTCAACCCAAGAGCTGTCACCTGCAGGGTGGACGGACCCCAGTATCTTCCAAGATATTTCACAATGGGGGAAAAATATCCTGAGCTAGGAGTTCAGTTTTGTCCTGCTAAATTTTAAGTTAGAGCAGACAAGCAGAAGTAATGTCATGATGACAAGTCATGATATGAGATTGGAAAGGTAGGCTTTTCATTCATCAGCAGAAAAATGGAAGGTGAAAATGTGTCATAGGTTGATCTTCCCCAGGGAGGTTATACTGGGAGTGCACTGTGCAACAAAGAGAGAATGATGTAGACCCCCTAAAAGAGCAATTGGAGAGTTAGGAATAGGAAGAGGAGACAGTAGAGACCTGTGAAAACTACAACAGAAAATTACTTTGCGTGTGCGCTACCACCAATGCCATTGTCAAAACAACAAGGCTGAGGTTCTGCAAGACAACTGAGTAAAAAGCTTACTAAAAAAGGTGGAACGGCAGTGTTACTGCAGTGGAAGTCAAAATGGGAGAGCTTTAGCAGGGAGTGAGAGAAAAGAAAATACTCTAAATCCCTGGATGAATTCAGAGGTGAAGAGAAACAAGAGAAATATCTAGTAATGGATCGGGGGAATCACTAGTAAGCTCTGAGGAGTAAAGGGAATCCATGATAGCTGCAGTTTAAACAGAACTGAGACCATATATATACAAGTGTCAGGAATATAAGGAAGTTATTTATTGACTTATCAAAGAGAATTTCTATACATATGTTTTAATTATAACTAAAGTTTTACTTTAGAAACAGTTTCTGCTGACAGTAAAGTGAAGAGTAGTTATAGATTTTCACTGTCCTTTCAGTAATGCTTAGATGCAAGGATTTTCAGCAAAACTTTTTAATGTCACTGTTTAGCCATACACAAGTTACTGCTGAATAGCCAGTCAACATGCATTATCTGAGCTGTGGTAATAGTCCAGGGTCACTCTTAGAATAGCAGATGCAAAGTCATAGGAGTTAGTTCAGTACTTGTTTGTCACATGCTAAGTTAATATGATTTGCCTGATGTTTGCTGTGGATTTGAAGGCACCTACATGGACAGTTACCCCTTTGCAATGTTTTTAACGGTGTGAGCTTTCAGTGTGAAATCACACAAGTAGTCAGAATAACTCTTTTAATGCAGTAAGTGACCTTTAATACTGCTGTCAATGTCACAGTGATCAGTTAAATGGTGGTGAAAATGAAGACTTCCTCCCACCATTACTACTGATTTTAATGAATTCTCCTATACTATTTGTAAAGTAGTGACCCATTTTTTATTACCATGCTACTTCTATTCTACAATGAATCTTATAATAGTTTCCGCTTCCTCTTGAAAAATCTGAAAAGCTTATTCCCTAACTCTGTTAGAAATAGCTAATGATTCATGCATATTAAATACAAACAAACCACCTGGTTTGGATTGTTTCCTAATCCTTCTTAAAATCTGAGGCCCATTATTGGTGGCCTTTGCAACAGAACTCTGCAATTAGAAATCCACACAAGCTTCCCTCTTTGTCATCAAGCTGTGTGTGTCTGTTCAGAGAAAATTGCTACAGCTGTCAGCTTAAGTGCAATGACAAATATGTTTCTCTGCATATTTGGTTTCAACTAGTTTTGCTCAATTCAGTATTACTTCACTGGCATGACAAGTTATACAAGTGTTGCGAGAAAGTAAGAAAGACAAGCTGTCAGGTATTTACCATATATTAACCCTACGTGACATTACACATTTTGCTTGGGTTTAGGCCCTGTGGTCATTAGACAGCAATACTCTTTCTAGCATCAGGGGCAGGTTGCTACATAGCATGTTGCTCTTTCTCCTTTTTTTCAAGGTTATATAGAATTTTACTTCATTATTTCTAACGAATAATCTGGTAATGATACTGTGTGATTTGAGATAAGTTATTTGGGATAATGTTTATCTCCCTTTTTGTTCATCAGAGCTGAAGAATTTTTCCCAAACCACCTGTGATTTGTAGGGTTCTGTCTCCAGCTATTTCCCCTGTAAATTGCCCACCCCCATGCCTAAAGACGTGAGGGTAAGGAGTCCCTGAAGCAATTTAGTAACTTCTGAGGAAACAATTCTGAGAGTGGAGGGGGACTGACATTCCCAGCTATCACAGCTTCTCCTCCAAGAAATCTGAAGGAGTTGGGCCAACTGTTATTAAGTCTGCTTTGAGTTGAGTGCCTACTTCAATTGAAAAGTTCAGTCTATGGCAACTGCAATGACAGATTTTGGCATTCTCAGTGATGCTCAGCACACTCAGAAACAACTAAAGCAAATAATGGGAACTTTAAGCTGCCAAGGATATATTAAAAAGGGGTGGAAGAGACTGGACCGGTCACCTGAAGGGTAGGGCTTGTTATTAAAACTGATAATTTGCACCATAAAGGTTTCCTCTGTGCTCAGAACTGTTACCTATTGCTGATATTGGTAGGTACAATGAAACAATACTGAATATTACTGCCATTGAGCATCAGGACAAATCATACTGAGAATGTTATGGAAGTCAGTGCATCACATATGCTTTAACCAAGAGTCCTGAACTGATCCTGAAAAGGAAAGTCCAGATCTACAACACTCATTAAACTTAGTTTGATTATTACTTGAGCAATGATTATATTGTTTTCACTGTACAAACAGCAGGGGTGCTTGCAGAATGCTCCTAAAGAGCTCAAAAGAAATAATGAGTTTTCAAAGAACCTCATTCTGACATGTCCAATCCTTCATATCCGTATTATACTGATAATGTCTTGTTTTTTAATCAGTGATGATCAGGAGAAGGACAAGGAACCTGTGAATGCAAGGATGAATCAGCATCTGCTTAGCTATCTATCTTCATAAAATCTTTTTGTGTTTATTCAGAGAAAGTGAAATTCAAAACTTTGAGTGATAAAGATTATTGGTCTATACTTTTTTTCTAAGAGAAACACTGTTTTTATTTTTTTTTTCCACAGCACTACGGTTAAAAGCATTTCAATTAATTCACCAAACACACAAATACAGATGAACAACACTTTAGGAATCCAGAGACATAAAGCCAGCTTGTAAGATGCTGCAGAGCTGGAAAATGGAAATGTAAGTTGCTTTCCAAAGTGTTCTTTATCTGTTGAATTCTCACAAAATAAAGAGGAAATATCCTAAAAAACCCAATATGATGTTTCTTCAGAAGTTCTTGTTACTACTATGCACCTGCTCTTTCTTCTCCCGCCTGCCCTAAAGCAGACACATTCTTGGTTGGAAATGGTTAAACCTTTGCAGGCTGCAGCGTCTTGTTTACAGCTCATCTCCTGGAAGAAAACATCCAACAGCAGTGGATGTTAAGGCAGTGGCTTCTAGTGCTTTCCGAGTGAATACTAAGCTGTTTTTTCTTGAATTCCTGCAGCTACCTCTGCCTTCTTTCATTCATCTTCTGCCTGTGGGACTGCCTGCTTTGCTGCCGGGTCTTCTGCCACTGCCCTCCTCAGTGTTCTCACATCGACACCTGAACACTGCAGCATCCATCGAGTTCCCCCTCTGGACCCTGTGACAGAAGCTACTAACTTGAGCTCTGCACCACATCGAATTTAGGGGGTCCTCTGAGAGGGGGATATGTTACCAGTTATGAGCTAATCTGAAAAAAAGTAATGACTCAGTCTCCCCAACCTGTCCGTGGCCTCCCTGAACGGAGAGTTCCGGTGGGTGCCTGTTGGGGTTTGGCTGTTTGGGGTACAAGCTGCCAATCTCCCAGGGACTGAATGTGTTTCAGGATGGCTACCAGTCAGCTCATTACACCTTGCCATTATTGCTACCCTCAATTTTAAGCAATCAGTTACAGCTCTGCTCACCACTATCTCATTACCAGCCTTCCTTTGATGTTTCAGAGGGAGGAGAGCATATCTGTCCTTTGTGAGTGCAAATTAACTGCAGTTACAAAAAAATGTAACCGCTTGTGGAAATACTAGTTTGAACAAATAATCTCAAAGACTTGCAAGTGTTAGATTCCCACCATAGGCCTCTCCCTGGATACAAAATCCTGGTGTATGAAAAGGGACAGTCGGGCAGCCACCCACCATTGTGTATTCCAAAGGAAATCCTGGATATCAGTGTGTTTTATTCACATTCTGCATTAGCATCTGGCTTCTTATAAGACATGTCTTAATCAGATAGAGCTGAGTAATGGCGACTGTGATCAACTCATTGTATTCGGTGTTTGTAACACTGTCGCATATACATATGTACAAATTTGAATATATATATTTATAAAATAATTTCTATCAGCCCATTGCACTTGGCAGAAAGCTGTTCTTTCCCTCCGATACCATCACCTCCAACAGAGCCAGCCATTGCTTCCTTTGGTAAGCCTCTGTGAAATAGGTCAGGAAAACAACATGATGGAGCACACTATTTCTTTACCTTCACTTCTTCTCCTGCATGAATCGGTGCAGATGCCAAGGTGATGTGTACCTAAAAAGTCAATTCCTCATTTCTCCAGAGGTGCAGGTGGGAGTGAGCTTAATCACTGTAAATTCATTAGTCTTACTGATCGCTCCATGTGCATGCTGTCAGCCTTCTATAAAGCTAACAGAATAAGCCTTATTCTCAGTGCTGACCTTGTCTCACATGAGGATACAAGAATGCAGGTGACATTTGCTGGTCAGGTCTGCTGTGTTGTCAGACTGGTCCCTGTGACTTTGGTGGTGTGGAAGGCTATGACAGGTGAAGTATTTAACTAAATAAAGAGAAAGCCTTGTGCTGACATACTTGTGATTTCCACTTGGCATATAATTGTCCCCTTTCTCGGTACAATAAACAATAATTATACAGCTGTGAATACAAATACAGATCTACGTTGAGGAATGTATATACATCGAAGGACAGATGTGCTTAGGAAAATATCTGCTATTGGTTCAGCAACGCAAACCTTGATAAGTACATTTCTGCAGCTGCTAAACTGGTGCAGTCTGACACTTCTTATTTGGCTTTAACCTCACCAAAGGAAAATATTTTGGCAAGGTCTTGTTTTAGAAAAACAATTAAATTATCATTTATAATAATATGATGTAATATTTTCTGTTGCCGTGGCCACAGAACAATGAAGGCATACATCAATTTGTAGGGAAACTGTCTAAATTACCAAAAGCTTTAATAAACAAGCTAACAATTGATGTTTGAGGGCAAGTAGCCTTGCAAATGAAAATAATTATGAATCCACATTCAAATCTTTGCAGTAAATTGCAGGTTCAAACGTTTTAGCTTCTAGACCTCTGACTGCTTGTTTTGTTGACTACCATCAAAATATTAACATTTGTGCCTGTAATAAATTGTGCCCACAAAACTGCAGTGTCTCTTTCTCTCTTTTTAAAGCAGGCACTAGATGTAATTATATGTGCTGTGTTCCAGTATCACAACAGTAAGTAGCAGTTTTTGTGCCCAAGCTATGTGAATACTCTTCAGTCAATCTGTGTACCGAACAACAACCTTATTCAACACTAACTCTCAGTTCACTGGTAACATATATTTTTTAATTTTATGTTTCAGTATGAACAGACAAGCATAGGCTGGATTAATTATAATCCCTAACTACTAATAGCCACTCCTATTAGAGTGGCTAAGCACCTTGGGCTTGTCTAGTTTGGAGAAAAGGAGGCTGAGGGGCGACCTCATTGCTCTCTACAGCTTCCTGAGGAGGCGAAGTGGAGAGGGAGGTGCTGATCTCTTCTCCCTGGTATCCAGTGATAGGATGCCTGGGAATGGTTCAAAACTGCATCAGGTGAGGTTCAGACCTGACGTTAGGAAGCATTTCTTTACCGAGAGGGTGGTCAAACAGTGGAACAGGCTTCCTAGAGAGGTAGCTGACACCCCAAGCCTGTCAGTGTTTAAGAGGCATTTGGACAATGCCCTTAATAACATGCTTTAACTTTTGATTGGCCCTGAAGCGGTCAGGCAGTTGTACTAGATGATCGTTGTAGGTCCTTTCCAACTGAACTGAACTGTTCTGGTCTAGTCTAGTCTAGTCTAGTTTAACACTTCTGACCAATAGGAACTCTTGCACTTGTCTTCACCAGTCAACTTCATTTCTCATAATCTTTTGGAAAGCAACACTTGAAAAATATATCTGGAGTGAAAAGTTTGGAGATGTGCTGGTTTCTGAAATTAGTGAGTGACTAGGTCGTGGCTGACTCTTAGTCTCCAATACGCTGATGCAAGCTCAGTGACAAGTCATCTCTTTGTTGGTTTCTCTATTAAAAAATGGAAATAGTAGGTGGAGCCACAAACAATACCTTGCCCCGAATGAAATTAAACAACTGCAAAGGCTTTAATCTTCAAATTGTAACTCCCATTTCTACAGGTTCTGGGAGATTCCCTCTGTATGTCTTTTATTGCAGGTGAATAAAACAGAAAGAAGATCCTTTCCCTTTCTCCAGATCTCAGCAAGAACAGGGGAAAAGAATTGGAGCAAAGAAATATGGATAGAAGCCATGGGAAAATCCACACTAGTGTACTTGCCACAAAAAGATAAATTTGAAAGAGGGACTGGATCAGGATAATGAACGTTGTCTATGTTTAGCTAGTTTTGAAGACCTCTAACAAGAAAGTATGACCAAACGGCTGGTTCAAGAAAGGAACAGAAAGTAACACTGTGTTAAACCTTAAGAATAGATGTGTGCACAATTTCTGCTATGGAAGTTAATTACTTTGTCTGTACTTTCCATAGCAAACTTATACCCAGGGTTTTCCATTACTGAATGCTAGCAAAAGAAGAAATTGTAGAGTAGGACCTTGTGGTTAAACCATCATGTTATAGGATCAGACATGGTCATACAAGTACCTGTATCTGACCTACCCTATAGCTTCTGCCCGATGAACAGAACTGGTTTTATTTCACTTGGTGTAAAGTGGCCCTCTGTGGAAATGCCCATCTGAGATTCCAGCATTACAAGTCTTCGCTAACAGATCAGCTGTGCGTGCATTTACTCACACTTGCCCCTTTCCTACCAGCATAGGTGGGCATCATTCAATCCACACTGTGTGGATTAATTTTCAGATGCACAGGCAACTGATGTTATAGGTTACCATTAAATGAAACCTATTGAAATGATGAACTAAAATTTCAGCTGCATAAATCTGCAAAGCTTCATCAGTTTATACTGCCTAACACCAACTGAAGATCTAATTTATATTAACTGAAAGGAGAAATAGAGTTAATAAAAATCAAAGAAAAAATCTGGAATTTTTAAAGACACTGGGAAACAGGAAGGTTTATTTTAACACCCTATCTAGTAATAAGAAAATATTGCCCAAGCTAGATAATATTTGCTGAACTAAGAGGATTAAAGAGAAGGAAATACTAACTTCATGCAGACACTGAATATTACAGAACAGGGAAAATTAGAATACAAACAGATAGCAAATCAGCTAGTGGAATAGGTGAAAAATCTTTACTAGATTCATGCACATCTCGCCTGAATAATTTTTCTTACAAAAGTCTGTATACTTTTATTCTTATGTATTATAATTTCATGTATGTAACTGAAAATCAGAAAAGCTTGGGTGAGTGCAGAAATAATAGGGTGGTACTGAGAAAAAAAAAAAGTAAAATGGAAAAAATTACAAATATTCATTGCTTTCCATTAAACCCACTTCACCTAAAAAATTAGAAAGTATTATGTAAACTTAAAAAATTGGGTTCTAATTTGTAATGGCTTCTAACCAACAGCCTTTACAAGTCTTGTGCTGTGCAATAAAAACTGACTTAGAGAAAAATAGCAAGGTATTTTAAAAAGTGTCATAGTATAACATAGACTAGTTTTTTTATCAACCATATTCTCTCAAAAATCATTAACTAGTTATTTTAACAGAAGCTAATATCCTTGCATAAGCACATCCTGCCAGAAACTGTGGTATTAAGAATAAAATCAAAGAATAGTATAAAAGAAGTGTGATAAAAATCACAAGAATGATTCATAAATTGAATCAAAAGAACAGCCACAACAGAGAGGTGAGTAGTCCAAGCAGTTCAGAAACAGAGGTCTTCAGGTCTTTCATGTCATCTTAGATTTTAAAATCAGAGGGAAGCTGCATGTCCAAATTTTAGGTCAAAGAGCATAAACAGCTAGTTACAAAGTTAAGCCCTTAAACTTAACTTTCCATTATCATACGTACTTAAGACCTAGGTATTATCAGGTTTTCAGATTGCAGAGAAATTGCCACATTGTAGGATCATTTCTTGCCTGAATTTGCTTAATTCCAGATTCCAGCTATTTAACCATACCTTTTTATTTGGTGGTTAAAGAGCTGCCTGCTATCAGAAATATTCTGCTATACATGATGTAGACTACTGCCAAGTTGAATTCAATCTCTTCTTTAACGTGTAAGAGAACCATGGGAGATTGTTTATAGTGATCAGAATAGTATCACCGACTGGTTTATCTTTTTAAAATGCTTTTATTTGGATTTAGGAGTTTTGATATGTTCTTTATTTCTGTTGTCCAGAAGCAAATTTCTAGCCTTCAGCATAGCAGAAGAAAGCTTTGAACATACAGGTAAAACAGCTATGAAAAAAAAAAAAAATCTTGAAAAAACACCTCATAATCTGGTGACTGAGCCAAACATCATGTGTTTTTAAGACCTTATTCTTTATTTTGACAATAGAAGACCAATTATCCAATGCTGTTATCATCAATATCTTTGTGGCTGAAGAACTGCATTGTGTTCTGGACACCTGGAGGAACCGATGTTATATGAGCCTTCCCAAACTCTCTTTCCCTTTGCAAGGGAACTGTATGGGATTCTCTTGCTATTGTTTTATCCTAAGTCAGCGGATTTGCTGCTGAGACATGTTTGATCTTGTTCATAAAATTCATAACACCTGTTCTTAAAACTACATAATGAAGGGGGATTTTTACTTAGAAAGTTATGTGTAGTAATTGTCTACCCTAAAAAATAAATAAAGAAACAAAAAAACCCCTCATAAAACTGACAATGATTTTTATTCTTTTTTGTATACCTCCAAAAATTCTCTCATAGGTGTCTTTTTTTTCCAAAAGAAACTCCTCTGCAATATTAGTTTTCAGGAATTTCATGCAATATTAGTTTCAGGAACATCAGACAGTAGGCATAATTCAGACTCATTGATTTCTATGGGAACTAGATTCATTCTCTTAGGCCAAAGCCCTGAAAGACTGAATGCAACTATTTCAATGAATAATTTGTTCTGGCAAAGAGGCTTTCAGCCTTCAGATAAGCACAAATACATAATCTGCCTCACAGAATAAAATGCACTGGAAAGAGGGCTCTGTTCTTGCAGAATCATGTTCCCTGTATGGATATTTGCTGTTCAGAATTCAGAATCAGTTTTTCATGAATATACTCTGGATTTATATTAAATTCACTGTTTCTGTTACCTTGCTTCCTAAAATATTCATAGAAAGAGAACAAAAACCATAACAAACACAATGGGAATCTATTCATTCCTTTCCTTTCTATCCCAACAGAAATTTTATGCAGTAGTTTCTCACTTCAGGAAAATAGCATAATTCAAATCCTTTCTCTTTAACCTACAATTGCAAAATGTCAATCTAAGAATTTTTAGGCAACTTTAAATGAATACAATTGAAGTGACTATTCAGTAGATGAAGAAAAGGCATTTTAATTTCAGTTTTAGTAGGAGTGGAACATAAACAAGGGTTGCTTTCAGTATTTTCCAACAATATTCTTTTAATCTGTATTGCATTAATATTGTGTGAGCTAGTAGTCTAGACTAGGCGGCAGTATATAAAAGAGACTAAATTGTGCTGTGGCTACAATCAAACCTGATTAAGTAATGCTTCTGCATAGCATAATTTCACCACAGTTGGAAAGAACAGCTAAAAATAAGTCTTTTGAGAGAAGCTCTCTATCGTAACTCTTTAGATGATTTGGTATTTAGTAGTGATGGTTCCAGCTTCCGAGGATAACTTCTGCTCCTCTTATGAAAGAGTCTTCAGCAGATCAATGCTAAAACTGTCCCCTCCTAATGTGCAGAGGGTGCACTGGGACAGAAGTATAAAAGTGTCCAGGTGCCAATGACTCTGGGATTGCCAGGCAATATAAAGTCCTTTGCAGACTATTATTCATGGATCCAAGTTAAAGCTCAGTCTCTCAACCACTTTGGCAAGCTGGAGCAGGAACATTGAATCAGAAACCTGTATGATCTCCCCAGCAGCTCCAGCCTGTAGGCTGTTTCCAGCAAACACTGTGTGGAATAATCTCCTGCACAGAATAAAAACATGTGTAGAGATCAGTTTCCCTCATCTTCTCCCCCATGCCTGAACCACAAAGGATATGATCCTGTTACTATCCCAGTGAAGGAGCCTACAGTTTTGAGCTCAAGCCATACAGGCTTACTCTTTTCATTTGGGAGATGCTCAGCTCAAACTCAATATATCAACCAAAATTGCACAGCCGTTGAGTGAATCTGGAATAAATGTACATTTATTATCCACATAATTTACAGTTTATCTGGTGTTCTTTGTTTTCTGTATTTTCTTGCGTGCTCCATTAAATCTCCTCCGCCACCCACTTTGAAAGTGTCTGACTTCCAGAAACGTATGAAAATTCCTACACAAATCCCATACAGTACGTATGTCCAAGATTTCTTTTCAGGATGGCCATAAAAGCTCACTCATAAACAAATAAAATATTAATTATAGAAATGCTTGGAGAGCAAAAATTTTTCTTTGTTTGAGATGTAGTTATTTAAAAGGAATTGTTCCTGTCTTGGTATTTGGCCTACAGCACTTAATCAGCATTTAAACAAGTCCACATTCCCACAGAACTAAATGCATCTTTTACCATTAATTATAGTAACAGTGATTGATTCTATGCCCCCAGTGCCTGTGGGAATACTCCCAGGTAATTTTACAGGATGTGGGACCGGGGCTCAGATCCCCTGTTCAGCAAGATGACCAACTCCTGAGTTGTGAGTAGTCCATTCCAGTAATGTCAGCGTGTTCTTGTTGTACCACTGAAATGAAGGTGACTTTCCCACTGCCTATGAAAAAAGGGGAGGATGAAAATCTCTGTGCTTGTCTACTTCACAGAACACAAAAACAAATTAAGCATATGTAACCATTCCTATGCACTGAATGGGGCTAGCCCTGGCTTTGATGAATGCAGTTTCACACCTGTAAATAACTCAGGGCCAATTTAGAGGTTAGTAGAGGCTCCTTTGAAAATGCATTTCATGACAATGTTTCAGTCCCTGAGGCCAAGTTTTGCTGCCCTTCTTCATGAACAGCCATTTTCCATCAGTAGCAACCATGGAACAACAAAGTGAGACACTACAGTGTGGGTAACTGAAGGTAAACGCAGACATCCTCTTCTGATTTGGGCAACAGGGGTAATAACCAGTTCTATAGCAGAACAGGGGAGCTTGCCCAACAGGTGTATTTACCTCTTTTGTTATTTACCACAGTAGCGCTATTCATAAATAACAGAATCACAGTTTGGCCTTTTGTGCTGACAGCTTTTGCAAAAAAACCAGCAGACATTTGATGGAGAATTATAACAGAATATTTATGACAAGTAAATTATTTTAAAAATCAATCAGAATGCAAGCAGACTGAATTATTCATTGTTATAATGTTGCTTTTCAGGCAAATGCTACCTTTTTAAAAAGCTAGCTATTAATAATTGTCATATTAAGATGTTGCTAGAAATAATACATTTCTGTTGCATTACAGTGATATGTACTAAAATATTTTTGCTGTGATTCTCTAAGCTTCAATAGCTCAATGACCAAGAATGTCACCTGAAAGTGACATCTCTGTAAATCTATTGAGTTTGAATTTCTTTCTCAAATTCAGTCCACTATAACAATCTGAGTCCTCCTCCATTCTTAAATACTTTCACCAAAACATTACACAATGGTCCTTGTGTGATTTTAATTCTTGTATTTTCTACCGACTACCTTTTGAAAGGCATTCAGCAGCCTAAACAAGCAGGATGGTCTCAAGAAGGATTTTTTGAAAGCACTTAGATTTAAAAAAAAAATAATAAATTTTGAAAAGGTTGATAGATATTTCTGTTAAAAAAATTGGTAGACATCGACCTCTTTATACTTTGGATGAGCATTACCTTGTGCTTGGTACTGTGAATTGAAGTGTAAATCAAATTCTCAATAGGAGGCCATAACCGTTACTGCAGGGTATTAATTTTAACACAATAAAGTGATATCTTTTGATAAATCTCTAGGTTATACCTAAACCATCACCATTCTATTTCACACTCTTTTACTTGCTTCAATATGGAAACTACTGTCTGTTCCCGAAGAATAGCAGGAAAATCCCATGAAAACTGCAATTATAATAACTATAAAGAATTAAAATAGCTCTTGGGCACTTTTTATTATTGTTGTTTTCAGTTACCAAGGGGAAAAACTGAACAAAGAAAAAGAAAGATGTGCTCCCAGCACTAGGGAAAGCATTTAAAAGGATCTTGTAAACAAGCTAGCAACAATTCATTCAGGGTTATACATTTATCAGGAAAAAAAAAAATAGAAGAGAAGAAAGCGAAGCAATGCAGTAAGAGGTCTCCAGTTGAGAATGTCCTGTGGGAACTGCGAAGTGACTTGTAGCAGTAAAACTGTACTATGATCAACTAATGGCAACTGAAAAGACATGTTTAGAGGTTGTAGAAAAGTAGATACTCTCCTATTAACAACCACAATGCCACCTGAAGAGATTCTACGTTTCTCTTGTCATTAAAAGACCCAGAACTGCTGGATTTTTTCATGTTAAATAAGATTGATGGATTTTCCTTCCACAGACTCTACCAGTTGCTTCTTATTCCACTGAAAATTACTAGAAGCGGTGAGACTGACAATTAAAGACCTGTTGTGGCTCCTTTGTCTGGGCAGTAATCTCCAACAGAACCTGAGGCTATTTAGTCATTTTTACGCAAACCACTAATAGCCATCCGTCATTACTGTACTGAGCCAGTTTTAGACAGTCCTGAGAGTTTAAGGGTTTCCTGTCAGTCCTTTCAGATATGCAATCTCCTCTCTGGACCCGTAGTGACAAGGTCTGGAGACACAGAAGTAACTTTTTAAATGGTCTGTTTTGAAAAGGCTGATTAGCAAAGAGCTCCTACATTGCATGCAAGACAGGAAGAGCAGTATTTAATTGGAGCTATGGCCACTGGGCCAAGAAAGAATGAGTTGGTCAGCGTGGCATCAGGCATGACAGATGATTAAAGGCTGCTCTCTTTGCATAACTATCTGTTGCTACTGTTGTCACTGAATGGTTGATTTGCTTTGATGCCACTAAACACCTGCAACTGGAAGGCCAAACTTTTGGGGACTACTCAGAGGAACTTTCACCACTGAGAATTTTTTCCTGTCCAAGGTGGTTTCTCTGGAGCTGGCAGTGTTTCCAATCTACCAAGTCAAGTGGGTTTGCCAGGGAGAGCAGGAAAAGTTCAGTTTAAACCCAAATAAGAACAAAAAGTATAGTTCTTTCCCTCAAAATCATTACTGGATTAAAAACCCTCCCTGAGGATAGGCTTGCCTTCCCCAGAAAATAATACGGCCTCCTCACTCCTTCACAGGTTATTTCCTTTTCCAGGCTCTCTGGCTGCTGAGGGAGCTACCACCACCACCACCACCATCTCCCTCTGGCCAGCCCAGCTCCAGGTAGAGCGTCCTGCCCTCAGCCTCCACCACTGACTGAATCCCTCCCGTGATCAATTCCAACAACTTCTCCCTCACACTCTTTCTAGTTAATGCTTGCAAAACCTTTTTCAGACCTTGCGCTTCACCTCAGGCTCCTTCCAAACTGGCAGTGTGGCCCCCAAGCAGACTAGTCGGTGTCTGCCAGATGCGCCATCCTTCCACATGGTGCTCTTCTGGGAGTGTCACCACAACACTGAAAACAGCTGTATGCAACCCAGATGGATGTGCTGTTTGGAGCTATTCACAGGCTAGATTTACACTGTTGAGATCCACATCAAGATAAGATTCAAGTATGCCTCATCCTTCACATCCAGGTTTCTATAAAGGGTAAGAATAGAAAAGGTGGTGTAACGTACTTCAGAAAATCCTTTTTCCAGATGGTGGGAGGATCAAGGCTGTGCAATGCTTTGTTGCTGTACACTTAAGTGCACAGTGGAAGGTAAAAAGACAATAGACACAATATTGACTACGACCAAGGAAAATTTATCACAATGAGAGCGATTAAGCACTGGAACAGGTAGCCCAGAAAGGCTGTCCAAGTTTCTGTTGGAGATTTTCAAAACTTAATGGACAATGCCCTGAGAGTCTTGATCAGCTTTGAAGTTAGTTCTGCTCTGAGTAAGCGGTTAGCCCACGAGACCTTCAGAGGTCCCTTTTTCCAGCCTTAATTATTTCTATGACTCTGTGATTTTACAGCTGATTCCCACTTTTCCAATGAACCAATGCTTCCAGCTGGTGGCTAGAAGACTTCTCAGAATTACAATTCCTGAAAGATCTGTTCTTTAGCAAGACATAATTAGAGAAAAGACATGCAAAATAGAAGGTAAAGAATATGCCTTGCTGTTACCACTGGACTCATTGTCAAAATGAGGGCATAAGAAGGATTCCCTTTGGTTTTAGTAAGATATTACTGATAACATTTCACAGAAATCTTAGAATTCCCAAATAAATGGAGAATGACAACGTTAAAATTCAGCCTTTCACCCAGACTGAAGGTGCTGCTATACTTTGTAAAGTTTTGATAGAGGACTGAATGGAAAGTGAATGTACAAGAAGCTTTTTTTATGGTTGCACAATAACTCTGCTACTTTTCAAATACAGTCAGATGGGAAGCAAAAAAGATGTCTTTCTCCTCCTAACCGCTAGCTCTGCAAACTCTCCTTACATCTTGAGAGTCTTCCCAGCGTAATGGTGCAAATAATAAAGATTCTGGCTGAGGTTTTCAGGGCAGTGTGGTGGTTTTGCTGTTCAAACCCCACTGATTACAGCAGATAACAACATCCTTAGAAGAGAACTCTGCCTTTACCCACTTTAACTCATTTAACTGAGATGATATTTAAAGTCCCTTCCAACCCAAACCATTCTATGGTTCTATGATTCTATGAACTCTTTACTTCATACTGCATCAAGCAAAATAGACTCCAGCTGTCTAACAGAACCAATAACTTTGTGGCACCACATAAAGCACAAACCTATTTTTGCCAGGAGTAAGTAAATGCCTAGCAGACATTTATCACTATGCTTTTAATCAGCAGCAACAATGAACCAAACAATATTTTCCTTTAGCACCTTCTCTGTTCTCATTTGGTGAAATATGATGGCAAGTTGATTTACAAAGACCAAACTGAAAGACATGGTAAGGATTTAACCCACCACATCTGGGAACTTTAAAATGAATATATTTACATACATACTGATTAAAGAATTTTGACTACCTCACAATCAGAAGTAATTCAATGCCAGTAAGCATGTGATTCAACATAAAGATAAGGAACAAATAAGTTGAGAAATTACCAATTTTTCCATGTAATCTTTGTGAGAACTGTATTTAAGTTAACTGTTGAATCACTTTCTACAGTCATTCCCCTAATTCTTAAGTAATTCGGGGACTTAGTTGGCACAAGAAACCTAGAGACACACAATTAAGTTTGAATGATGGCACCTTCTTAGATCAGCATAGCTCATTATTTAATACCATCAAAACATCAGCCTTAATTACATCTGAGTAGCTAAAAATAAATGTCATAGATTTTTTTCCTCTTTCGATTACCTCTGTTAAGGGCCCCTTCTTTTTCAAGCATGTACACATAATGGCTGAACAATGCAGTTTCTCTGACCATGTCTATAACCTGACTTAGTTACATTTATGCTTTATATCAACTGGAAAATAAAGGAGAGTAAACCTAGTTGTGAATTCCTGCATGTGAACGTTGGAATTATCTGAATGGTTAGCAAACTTCCTTATACACAGCTGGCAAACTTACTTCAACAGGATAGAGAAAAATATAGTCTGGCCAAGGCAAAGGTTTTGCTGCTGTTTATTTGGTGCAATTAACAGAAAGTAGAGACATTGCCCTACACCATGGGATGCAACAATTACACATAGTTTCAGTTGGGAGATCTCTTTTCTGTTGGACAGCTCAGGTTCCACTAACAAACTCTAGAATGCATCTGAGCCAACTTTAATCATTTAAAGCTGTCTGGACCAAGACAGGAATCTTGTTTTTGTCTACAGCCAGAGGAGGAAAGAAAAATCAGCCACCTCCAGAGGGCAAGTCAGATGACTGTAGTATGAGTGGCTGAGAGACGTGGAATAATAGTGGCAGTGTGGAGAGTAGCTGGAGCAGCCCACCTCTCTTTAGCAACTACATAAGGAGCTACAGGACCACATTAGATTAGGCCTCTATCTTTTACACCACTCAGAGTGGGTGAGATAACCTTGTTCTCAGAATATAACCTGTGCACTTACAGCTGGGACAAGCTTTCTTCAGAATAGTGCTCTTCCTCTTCTGCTGTCCACACCTGGAAAAAGGAAAGGTGAGTATACACTTTTCCTACTGTCACTGATCACCTCAACTCAGTTACTTTGGCCTATGAATAAAGACCAGCTAGGAGTAAGGGACACCTTCTCACTAATGGATGTTTTCTTGGACCTCATTCAGTTGACCAGGATCAGACAGAGGGCCTCATTCTTTCTTATTTCCCGTGAAGAGTGAAAGAGGGTAAGAACATTCCAAAATTAGAAGTCTCAATTCCATATCTGCCCTGTAAGATATTAATCATCTCTTTTTAGAGACCAGTAGCATTCATAGAATAGCACAACCTTTGAGATTTACTGTTCTGTCCTTTGCTTCATTCCTCAGTAGGAAGCTATCTATCACAAATATTTTGAAAAACAAGAGAAAGCACTGAGTTACTTAAGCTGTGAAAGAGCGGTAACAATTGGTGACAAGAGGCAGTGCTGGGTGTAAGTTCCTACTTACACTGTTACGTTACTACTGTCATCCTACAGAGTCTAGAGAACTATGCTAAACCAAATCTCCAATTTTTACACCATTAAAATTAACGGAGATAAATCTCACCCTAGAAATCTCACCCTTCCAGAGAAGGGCGACGAAGCTGGTGAGGGGTCTGGAGCACAAGTCTTATGAGGAGCGGCTGAGGGAACTGGGGTTGTTTAGCCTGGAGAAGAGGAGGCTGAGGGGAGACCTTATCGCTCTCTACAACTACCTGAAAGGGGGTTGCAGAGAGGTGGGTGTTGGTCTCTTCTCCCAAGTGACTAGTGACAGGACTAGAGGAAATGGCCTCAAGTTGCGCCAGGGGAGGTTCAGGCTAGACATTAGGAAAAAGTTCTTCACTGAGAGAGTGGTGAAACATTGGAATAGGCTGCCCAGGGAGGTGGTAGAGTCACCATCATTGGAGGTATTCAAGGAGCGTGTGGATGTGGCATTGTGGGATGTAGCTTGATGGACATGGTGCTGTGTGGTGTTGGGTGGGTTGTGGCTTGTTATTGTTGTTGTATGGCGTGGGTTTTGTGGTTTTTTTTTTTGTGGGTTTTTTGATGTTGTGTGTTTTTTTTTTTTTCTTTTTTTTTTCTTTTTTTTTTTTTTTTTCCCCCCAGGTTGGACTCGATGATCTTACAGGTCTTTTCCAACCGTACTGATTCTGTGATTCTGTGACTGTTACACTGCTGAGTGGTTTTTGATATTTTTCGATACAAATTGTCACTTTCCATATGGAATTGTAGCTGACATATGCAAGCAGCTATCATGTCAAAGGGCATGCAGGTAAACAGGAGGTGATCATGCTTTTTCTTGAAAACTTAGGTAAACCTACAAGAAGCATGTTGACGGCGGTGTAACTGACAATGTTGCTTAATTTATCCTCAAACATTTTTGTACAGTGGAATATAAATCAGCCCCTGCCAGACAAATATTTGCAAAAAAATATTCATATTGCTTCATTGTCAGCCAAAAGAGAGATTACTAAGTTGTTGAAATCAGGCAAACCTCCCACTCATAACTCTTGGCTGGAAAATATGTATAGATTTGCTCCACTGAAAAAGGCTTGCTGTCAAATCAGCAAATGAACACAAGATTTCAATGAGATATGGCACACACCTTTCTGGAGCTTTGTTTAGTGATATATTGACAGTATTATCAATGAGCCTATTGCTATTCCCTGCCTTGCAAT
Source organism: Gavia stellata (assembly GCF_030936135.1). Taxonomy (NCBI): domain Eukaryota; kingdom Metazoa; phylum Chordata; class Aves; order Gaviiformes; family Gaviidae; genus Gavia; species Gavia stellata. Next base: position 97,902,942 of record NC_082595.1, read on the forward strand.
TAATCTCTGAACTTGTTACATTCCTGATTAAACTGGTAACTTCTACTTCAAGAGTTAGGCTCCAGCTCTGGAATCCCACTCCAATGATTAGACCACAGCAAAATGAATAAAACCAACAAACCAGCCCCCAGCAATCCTCAGATTGCAAGACATTAACCTCCGGTGATTTACAGAAAACTTTCTTGCAGACTCTGCCACTAACCAATCTGAGGTGAGCAATGACATTTTGCAGACTAATCTGGGGTGCAGGAAAATATACTGACTTATGACAGAACACATACATGTGTCTCTTGCTTTCTCTGAGAAGTGCTCCCCAAACAGCTGCTCTGATTAGTAGCCAGTAACAAATGTTTGACTCTTACTTCCCCCCCTGTTTTTAACTTTACTGCCCATTTACACATCATGTGTATTAGTAGCTTGTTATTTTAAAAGTTATCACATAAGAAAGAATGAAGTGCATCATGTGTTATGTGTTCGGTGCTTTTGAGAAAAAAAAGGAGAGCTGTGTTTGCTTTGGCAACTGCAGCTCAAGTAATTTGTCTAACAGGAGATGGAAATCTAGCAGCATATGGCTGCAGATATAAATACAGATCTAGAATCATATACAGACACACTATACATCAAAATGAAAAGCATTTCATGGGCAGTTGGTCACAGCGATAATTCCAAAATGCAGGATTTAGTTACCATTCTCAAGTATTTATCCCTTGCTATACATAGTATCTTCTACTCTCAAATCCTTATTGTAATCTAAACTTAGCTGGAAGATGGCAGATGACCAGATTTACCCCAAACCATTCAAAGGCCTGCCATTTTTCTCAGATGCATCTTAATATACCATGCAAAGAGCAGAATGAGACAAAACTACATGGTGTGCTTCAAATATGCATAAGATTTGTCTATACCATTAGCTTTACGCTAGAGAGAAGAGAGGGCAAAGTGATGAGTCTCATTAACTCCTGGGGGAAAACTAGGGTTTGAAGAAATGTTATTTCAAGTTCTTCATAACTTGAGTCCTTGCTTACAAAAAAGCAGACTCTTTTTCCCATACAGAGTGTAACAAGCAAGAGCGATGGAGGTGCTTCAGTCTGGAGCACTTCTGGAGTCAGAAGTTTTTTGATGAAGGATAATAATACAAGGAAGAGGCCTGAGGGTGCTACTGGTATTTCTAACTTAGCTCCTCTAACTTTAATTTATACCAAAAATACAATTTTTCTGTAAATTTACCTATTTTCCAATTCATAAACCTTTGAAATCAATGTGATTTCCCCCCATTTCTTCAAGTTTCCTTATTGCTTATCTATCAGGTTAATTCTGGTTTTTAGACTATATAGCTACAACACCACATGAGTCTGTGGATCAACCTACACAATGGTGAATGTGGCTTAAAAAACAACAGAGCAATTTAAAATGACTGATTCTTAGTTTTACTGGCGAAAGTGAAATCTTCCTTCCTTAAGTATTCGGATATCAAAATATGGCCATCATCTGTGTGCCCTCTGTTTGCGACATGTAAGTAGAAGTGTTACATGGTGAGGGCTGGGGAAAAACACCTAAACAACAAATTCAGACCAGCTTGGAACAAGTAGCTGGGAAAAAAACCTGCGAAATTAGAAGTGGATTCTCCATTCAAGTTCCCCAGATTATTAACAAGGCTGTTACTGGCATCGTTACTGCTCTTTACTTGCTGCTGTGCTGAGGCAGTTTGGCACATGAATACAGTAATGAGGAATGGCCCTACAAGTGTAAAAACACATTCCTGACTAAATTTACCATTAAGCGTAATCTGAAGTACTACTGAGATATACATAATTTCAAGCATACCAATTTGGGAAAAAAAAACCCTTCGATTTTCGTAGCATGCAATTTAATTCTTATATGCTATTTTAAAAAGCTTTTAAGAGTCTTGCTGGCTGAACAGCAAAAGTATCTACAGAAACCATCAGTAACTGATGCTTTACCAGGTATTGTCTAACTGACCAATTCTGGTTTTGAACCAAGAACCAACTCTAAATTCAATAGGAATTACAAGGAGTTAAAAGGATACAGTAATTCCAGTTATTGAGACCAAACAGGAAGAAAATAGAAAGGAAATGATATACCAAGATAAAATCTTTTTCTATTACACGAACCTTTTGTTAAAACACCTAAACTGATCCTGATACTGAATAGAAGTTTATCATTTGTTGCAGAGGGATTTTTGTATCCTTACATTATTCTGCAGATAGAGGAAGTTAGTCACTAATGCAATAGCATGGAAGAGTATGAATTAGTTTTCAAACCTATGATGCATGTCAGAGTGTTCTGTTATTATTATTTTTAATCAGATGCTTTTAAGAGAAAGAAGCAAAACTTGAGTTTGCAATTCTTGTTTTATCACTACTGAAGCATGAGGTGATTTTTTAAGCCTGACTTGCCAATCTGACCTTGAAAACAATTTTATTCATTAACCCTCTGCTGAAAAAAGAAACACTGTTCTAGTAGGAAGGCAAGTCTTGACTTTTCTTTACAAAAAAAAAGAGATTAATCAATCCATAAAGGCATTGTCAGACTGTAAATTGAGTCCAACAGGATGCAGTAGAAACACATTGCCAGAAAATTTTTTTGGGCACTAGGCATTAATAGCAAAGGGTTCAAGCTCATTCTGGATGAATTTCCAATGCTGTAGTAAAGATAATATCTCTCTTCATATAAAGTTAAGACATGGTACACTGGCACACTATGAATTGCCTTTATAGCTTTTTGCTGACCATCATTAAAGTCTAAGTATCTATAAATCCAGAAAATCATGGAAGACCTGTGAACAACACTTGGTTAAGTCCAGTGATTTAGTTTAAATACGAAAGTAAAAAATATTGCCAAATGGTCCCAATTTTTGTTTTATATAAGACTACTCTGACATTTCCAGTATACACTTTGCTTTTTATTCTTCCATACAGAGAAGGACAATATCTAAATATTTACAACATCCCTTATTTATGTAAAGCAGTGAATAAGTTTATGAATGTCATAACCAGCAGTAGATACTCAGATTATCTGTTATGTACTATATAGGCGTTATTTAGTTTGGTTAGACTGTGACATTCATCACAATATCCAGGTGCCTTACAGCTGCTCAGAGAAACATTTGTTAACAACTGGTGTAGTTCAAAAAAGTTGGTTCAGAGCAGAGATCATCCCTGGTTATGCTGGGCACATCCCTTGAAAATTAACCCCCGTGGCCAATACACACAAATTAAACACATGCAAAAATGAATACATAACAGGACATGAAAAAATTTAAAACTAAAAACTTGATCCATTTTGGATGCTACTATGCTACAGAAACTAGCAAATTCCAGACAAAAAGTCCTCTCCCAAAAAGAACAGATTTCCTTGCTGGAGTCCAGCCTTTGGGACCAGCACTGAAGCTGCAGTGAAGGACAACCAGAGAGGATGAGGCAGTACTGGAGACCACCAGGAACAGAGCCAGCCACGGCTTTTAAATTATAGCCGATAGACTGGGAGCCAGTACAGACACGTGTGTTCAAAGAGCTGTGTGTTCATAACAGCCTAGCCCACCTAAGCTCCTGTCTCTCTCTGCCAGCATCCCACACTTACCTCCTTTTCTTCCCTGGCTCGACTAAAAAGGACTCTCCCCTTCTTCAGCTACTCCCATGAGAGCTTCTCCTTTTGTTTCATCTCTTCTAGTCCTGACCACCTGGGAATTGGAGTCAGGCCATAATCTGGCCCTATACTTTTTCAAAGCAGCCTTAACTGTAAAGTTATTTCCAAAGGCAGAATTCAAGTGATGGTGAAATGTATCATCTCTGTCTGCAGTTTTCTCTACCCGGCCCAAAATAGTTGACCCTTGACAGAACCACACCACCACAGTGCTTCTGACATAAGAATGAACTCAGCTGCAGTTTTTTGGCATTCACTTGTGATTGCTCCCACCTGCCTCTATTATTTATGCAATGTTGTTTTGGAGACCAGGTCAGCATGAGGAAAAGTTTACCAATATATCTGTCCTGGCAAGCCACCCTTGTGTGGGTGCAGCTTCTACTGGCCGGAATGAAAAGAAAAGAAAAAAAAAGTAATTTTGCTGGTACAGAAAATACTGGTTCCCAAGTGGAATAAGTTATACTGGCAAAAACACTTTCCATCCTAGTGTAATCATATCTACACCAAGCTTTTGACAATATAAAAAAATGGTTAAAATAAAAATAACCTTATTTGATACTCCTGTGCTGGAAAATGTGCCTACTGTAGACCTGCCCAGATTTTATGAAAGAAAAGCCAGCTCTAAGGATAAGCAAAGCAAATGTGTCTTCTCTAGTAAGGGTGGGGAAGGAAGGGACCTACAATGAATTTGTAAATATGAAGCATTCATTATTTCTGACAGTAATTGTTTCCCGTGAAAATTTATAAATAGGGTAGAGTAATGAATCTAATTATCTTGGCCTTTTATTGGGCAGTTAAGGCAGCTGAAGGGGGAGCACAGTAAAAAATAGTTCAGACTTACCATGGGAAACTGGCTAAAAGTGGGACTTTCCAAGGAGAGTCCTATTATTGTAAAAGTACATTTTAAGTCATCCAAATAAAAAAAACCCCACATTTAGGCTGAGGTAAATTGGAAAGTAAAGGCTTTTCCTCCTTCTTTCTTAGGGTTAAAACCTGTCATTGAGAGAGAATAAAAAAGAGAAGCATTGATAGCTGTGGCACTTACAGGTTGGGTTTTTTGTTTCTCTCGAGAGACTTCCACAGAGGAGCCGTTTTCATTTTTCTTGCTGACTCAAAGCGTTCTGACACTGCAGAAAATGTTTAAGATTTTCTTAATTGTTACTGTTGCACAGAGAAATATCTGTGCTGTTATTACTCTTATAACTGCTATCAGTGCTGTTGTGCAATCTGTTTTAAAAGGTCTGGCAGGATGAGCACTGTCATTTCTGACTTGTTGCTGCCCAGGGCAGTGGGTGACTGTAACAACATCTTTTATTGTTCCAGCTTCCAAAAGGTAAGACTCATACTTGCAAAGTGTGAGAAAAATCTTTTTTTGTCTTTGTTTTATTGAACAACTGTCATGATGTCAATGGGAGTTGTTCATCAACAGTACTTCACAGCCCTAATTGCAAAACTACTCTGTCCCCGAGCAAGGACAGGACATGCGGGTGACTGGCAGGCACAAAGACTGTCTGAAAGCACGAAGGCAGTGGCTAAATTGACCTTTTTGTATTATTAGGCATAGCCTTGTCTTCAGGTGAAATGGTTTGTACTGAGCATAGGCCACTGAGGAAGGCCTCCTGTTAAACCCTAAAGCTTTAGTGGTGAATCTATGGGTGTGCACAGGGTTCTGCTGCAAGTGGGTAAGCAGAGAGGAGGCCATGCGGAGACGGGCTTGCTTTCCTACTAGGCTGAGAGCAAGACGCAATAAAGGAATATTAGGCTTGAGTTTCTGGCTTGCTTCTGGTGCTGTGGTAGCTAAAGTAATTTCTGAAGCTATCTCGGTAGCAGTGTATGTTGGCCATGTGCTAAAACTGGTAGAAATAATAGTCTTAAATAATCTTAAACCTAGGCAATCTGAAGACAGACTAAGGTTTCTACTTTTCTACCAAAAATCTCTCTGGCAGAGAGTTTCAGAGAGTGCAGTTTCAATTTTTGGACCTTTGTGCTTTTCCTAGTACACATTTTGTATACTAGTAGGTTATTGGCATAAAATTGTTTCTGTTAGACTTCATGGCTCAATATACATAAACCCACCTATACTCCCTACACCAGTAAAATTGATTTAAACAAGTGTCTGCAAAGTCAGGTTCTGGGGCGGATGTTCAAGTTTCTGGATTTTTTGTGATTTCATTGGAAATAAAAGGAAATTCTCAAGCACTGTGTAAAAACACCTAAAGCATTTTCTTCCTGAAGGGAAAAAGTTGATTTACTAGACCTGAGCTGTATGCCATCTTGTGCCAGTGACTCACTGGGCACATGTCTGTGATTTGTAGCAGCACAGTTAATGTCTGTACAAGGTCTTCCAGCTTTACGACAGAAAGGGTATACCAGTACACAGGAGTAGTCCCAGTCAGGTCAATGAATCTCCTCAAGGGAGCCAAGTTTCATCTGTGTCTGAATGTTCATAGGAACATGGATTTAGGAGAGTATTTAAAGAACTTAAGGTGCAGAGTACTGACTGCATTGACTGCACTGCAGGGAGAAAGAGCTTGACAATAGCTTCATATAAAATCTTGCTTCACTTTCTATCTTAAAGCTTAATTTTCACATTTCAGGGCCAGTTGCTGCTGCATCACTGCCTTTACTTGTACACACTCCTAATTGAACTCAAGTCAGATTAATTTTATGCCACAGGATTTTATAACAGTGACTGCAAGACTAGCAGGCATAAGACTGTTAATCAATCATGGAACCACAGAAATTAGACAAGGAAAAAGACATGTTATTAAGTTATTTACTCCAACCCAGTGCCAAATGATTGTTTTCTAGAGTACGTACTTGAGCTCTTTGTCCAGTCACATTTCAAATGGCATCAGACACACAGCAACCCACAAAACACAGCTGTTTCTTATTTTCATGGACCTCACTACTCAGAAAGCTCTTTCTGGAAGTCCATCCTAAAATTAGTTTGACTTGTATCATCCATTCTGATTCTTCTTCTCAGATCTAATGAAAATAATCCCCTTTCTCCTCTTTCTGTGTCTCCAGACTTCTGACCTCTGTACTGTAAAATGATTGTAAGAATCGACCCCTCCTGCTGTAACTTTCCTCTTGTGTAAAACAATATTTATAGTCCTGGGGGGACCAAACACACATGCAGAGAGGTACTTGTTTTCCTCCTGGCTGTCAGCTACCAGTACTGGCCAGCTGTGACAGGAGGAAGGCAGACATCAATCTACAACAGCAAAGAAATGTTCTGGTGTTAACACTTCAGTGTCAAGCACTTGATCAGTGCCAATGTGACAGAATTTTTATTATAGTAGTTATAGTAATACACATTTCTTTTTCTTTAGAAGACTGAACAGGACAGTAGTTATTCAGAAAAGATGTCTACAAGTACATTTATATACACACATATATATCTGCACACAAATACACAAAATAACATCACTGAAGACAAGTGAGTTTAGCTGGTGAAATGTCAAGAGTTGGACCACCACATAGTGAAGATCTAACTATGAAACATTCAGGGAAGGAAACGTTCATTCCCTCAGAGCTAAAACTTGCTGCTCCAACACAAAGAATGGCCTGGGGATATCTGTCTTTTACAATATTCTGGTGGTTTTGGTCTTCTTCCTTTTTTCTATGTCTGTCACTAGCAGTTAACAACTTATTTTCTCACTGTGCAGAACCACACCTGGCAAAGTGTCACCTGTCAGTCATTGCTTTAAAAAGTGTAACTTCATACAGCGGAAGACTTTAAAGCAGCATGTGCAGAGAGTCTCATACATTTAGATGTGTGATCAATTTTTCTGGGTGAAAAAGAAAAAACAACAAAAGGAAGAAGGAAAGTAGGAAAGCATAAAAAAAATGTGGTGATCAAAGAGCAGAGGACTCCTGGAGAATAAAGGGTTAAATCTTCAACCCATTTTCTCCTTCTCTTTATATAGGAGCCAAGGGGATGGCTGATATTTTACTGCAACAGCAGCTGATGCTCAAAATAAGTGTTGGGCAGGGCAATCAGACATTCCCTTCTTGAAAAATAATTTCAGACATCATTAGGCAGACACAGTCCTTTCTGATGTTCACAAGGAAATCAGGGTGGCGGCCAGTGAGTCCCCAACACTTCTCTCAAAATATCAAACCTGCCTTTTCTCTTCTGTAATTCCCACCATGCCTGTTTTTGAAAACAGCCAAACAGCTTGCTTTGAGTTTGAGCTTTCCTCATCCGCTGACTTGCAGACTCTCTCATCACCTCTCCTGCACAGCAGCCTCGTGCTCCTTCCAGCAGCAATTCCCATGCTGTCCTCTCCCAGGAGGAGACTCCTTCCTATTTCTTTCTTAAGATCTTTTTCCTTCCAGTTTTTCTGAGTAATGCCCCAACCACTACTCCTATGGGAGAAAAAGTGTTGGACTGCAAACCATGTCTAAACCCTGTTGCAGGGTTAATGACTTTTGGTAGGGCTGTAACTGAAGGATTTAGCCCCTCATAGACAATTGCTTCTGCTTTGACTGTTTGTGAGGGAGAAGAGAAAATGCTTTTGAATGGACCTGATGCTATAAGGAAATTGTGCCTACTTTGGATCACAAATTATGGGTTTCTTACCTGATTAGTGGGGCACTTGCTAATCTATCGCGTGGTACTAAAGACAGATTGCAGGAGGATTTCAAGGGGTGCACAGCAGAGCTGGCACACAGAGAGCAGTGAGGAGCCACAGCACCCTGCAATGCCTCTCTGGGAGAAAGCAGCATCCAGCCCCTGCCTCCCACCACACCTGAGCTTGGGCACTGTACCTCGCACAGAGTCGGGATGCACACGGAGGTGATGCTGGCATCCTGTCTCCTCCTGACCGTGAGATTGTCGGTCGCTGGGTCTGTCACCGCCTCCCACAGTGGCTGCCTTTCCTGGCTTACACTGTGGTTCTGACAATAACATTTTTCTTTAGTTTAAGAACTAAAAATGAAGTCTGGCTAACCACGGTGGAGAAATTGCTGAACTCAGGGTTTAGTGCAAGCTCACATATTTTGTCCACCTTCTCCACTGAGGACAGCCATGGCTGCACTCTCTAGTTCTGTTTTCTTTTTTTTTTTTTTAATATTACCAGTCAGTTGGATTCTGATTCCATAAATGTCTGTGTTTACCTATGTGCCATCTTTCATTGTAAAACTCTAAACGTGAACAAAAGATACACAGGATGAAATATCCTGTGCAGGGATTTAAACAGCAAAAATAGCTGAATGAGAGGATGAGAAAATAACAACAGCATCAGTACATTCTATCAAAATAACTATTTTACATTGAAAGGGCGAAAGCTGTCAGACTGTAAAGTATGAAACTTGTCTGAGACCTTTGATACAAGATACAGACTTTTTTTCAGAACACATAAACTGACTAAGAGTAGAAATTGATGTAAGGACTTTTCATCTCCACTTTTTGCCCATGATGTAATTATTTTGGCAGTTAATAAGACATTCAGGGTTGCACCTCCATTTTCTTAGCTTGATACAGCTAACAGATAAGATAATCCCCCCCAACAATTCAAGCCCTAGCTATTAGTCACTGTCTCTGATGAAGATGTGTCATCTATGTTATCTTGGGCACAAGAAACTGCCAGGTTTTTTGGAAACTTTTTCACTGGGAAGATTTCCTGGTGTGTTGATTCAATTTGTATGTGTTAAGCACTAAACCAAAGAGTTGTTGACCTGTCTGTTCTCAGGCACTGAACTCTTCGGAGACACAGTTTCATGCCAGATAAAGAGGAAGACACTGGATTAGTGGAGTTAAGGAGGAATCAAAGACCAAACAGTCTCTCAGACACACACGTACACACGCGCACTTCCCCTCCCTTATTCTCACACGGGTCTTGAGAATTTCTCTACAAGGAGGGTAGAAGATACACCCCAAATAACTTTTTCCATGACAATAGTCCCATTTCCTTTGGATCAGATCATATTGATTAAAAATCTATAAATTAAGTTTCATGTATTTAAATATTTTGCAGTAGGTTTTTTTATTATTTCTCATTCTTTTCCATGTACCAGAATTATATTCCCTGAATGGTTTAAAAGAGAACCAGTTTTAAGAACTTACAAAGTAGATTCCCAGACAGCAGCAAGACCCAAGGATCAGACTGACTGTGGGTAACTCTGTAATATCGCCTCTGCTTTCTTCTAGCTGAGAAATGAGTGATGAAGGTTTATTTAATGTAATGTTGTTGGTGTGCGATTAGACAGGGTGGAGGAAGAAATTGTCTGCTGCTCTTGCCAAACTGTGTTTATGTTAGTTACTAAGAGCTTATATCATGTTGTCTCCAAAATGGAAACTAACAGCTTAAACATACATTCAAAAAAGGGGCTTCAGAAAATGGGAAGAGATTATCTGAAATAATGTTAGAGAAAGCAAATGTTATGAGAATAGCTTAAAAAAAAAAAAAAACACCTCAGCCTGCAGTTACCAATGCTGGTTTGGAAGCATGAATAGTACAGGTCAGTATGCCATACTGCTGATCTCTTCCACTGCCTCTCTCTACTAAAATACAGGTGGAAAACACTAGCAACATTGATGCATTGCAAAGCGTGTGGCTCCTCTCAAGCTTTATGATGTCCTGGTTGGTGCTAGAAGCAAACTTCAATTCCTGACAAGTACATCTGAATTGCTGAAAAGTGCCTGGGGCACTGTGATGGTTCTGAACAGTCTCTGCGAGGACCACACTGTTATTTTGCTTTTGTAACCTATAGTAAGCTGTTCTGGATGCAGAAGGATGCATTCACAGCCTTGTTTGAGGAGTTAATATCAGTTCTGGAGAAGTAGTACAGCTGCCTCCAAGACTTCATTTACAGAAGCAAGAGACTATCATCCTCTCAAAGATACTGCAGTAGATTCCTTTTGATCTGTACCCATGCTGCTTAACACTGATGGGTCCACCTCAGTCCATCATTGTGGCAGTTTCTGCAGTTAAGGGCTGTGTTCAGTTGGTAGCATGCAAAAATCCATAAGACCATTTTGCAGTTACCCTGTGGAGAAAGCATGAGATGAGGTCATTGCTCCTATGTGCAGTGATCCATTTTCTCTGTCTGAGTGAAGGGGTACATTAGGCTGCTGGGCTAAATATGTTTGCCTGTATATTCTAATCCCTGTGAATATGTTGCATGTGCTGTGAATTGAAGGTTGTTAAGTCACATAGGCATGTCATATTCATAACCAAAGGTCTGCTAAGAGAAAAAAGAGTAGTATGAAGTTGAGGATGTGTACATATTCTTGTGTATACATTTACTACTTCAATGTTCTCCATTTATATCCTGTCAAGAGATACTCCACTATAGGCCACTCCGTCTTTGTTTTTGAGAATACCTATAGACTCACTCACGTCTTGCTTATCATCACCTGCTGTTGAAAGGGAGCTGATACTTCTGGGGTCAATGTCTACAGCACATATCCCAGGAAACTGATTTCTCCTAAACGTTTGCGTAGCTATATAGAATAGTCAGCTGTTTACATCAGGGTAGGAGTTAAAAGAAGTCTGGGAGATTGCTGCAGCAAAGACTGGACAACCCAAGGAACACCACAGAAGAAGAGATGATCTGGCTGCTGTAAAATCAACCCTGGGACTTCTGGTTAACATTCTTGATAAGTAGTGTCGGAATAGAAGGAACAAAGCCTAGCTGTTGGATGGATCCACTTGGATGCTACTAGTAGGAAGTTTTCACAATTGGCAATACTGTGCCAGCTGGTAAACATGAAGCGATGAGTCCAGTGGTCTTCCTCTAGGGAAAATTCTCTTGCTGCTGATGGGAGGTCTTCCTCAACAAGGTGATGCATATGGCTTTGACAGAGGTCCTTTCTGGAACGCTGGACAGCCTGCAATAACTGACATGATAATGGTGTGCTGCCCCATACTTTGGATGTATCCTTAAAGTTGGAGACTGAAAGGTGTTTTTATTTCCCTTGGCTGCAACTGGAAGTTGTCAACCTCAGCATTTTTCTTTGTGGTGATGGTGTTTCTTTCTTTTTCCTTTTTCTTTTTTTTTTTTTTTTTAACTTTAATCCTAATCTGGCCCTAATCTAACATTTACAAAATGTCTAGAACAACCAGGTAGCTAATGGTCATCACACAGGTGCCACATCAAAGCTAAGATGCCACGTACACTTTGATGATATGGCCAGAAATGTATGGTTCTCCTCCTGGAAACAGGCTTGTTTCCTTGGGGTCACAGCTCTGGGCAATATTGGCTGTGCATGCAGCTTATTTGATGATATTTGAAGAAATGTGTACATGAAGAGATAGAGCCACAGGGGCCTAGTGTAAGAATATGGTGATGCTGGTCATGCTACGTGGCCTTTTGAAACGCATTGGAAAACTCAGGCTTCTTCAGGCTGGAGCAATCCTAAATGTGGGGTTAGTCTAACGACAAATGAAAGTGACCTAGAGCATCCTGCAGGGCTGGGACTCTGTGGATGGTCGTGCTTTCAGAGGACTGTAAAGGCTAGTGCGGGGACAGCAGGGCAGCAGTTGTCATGAATTCCAGGGGTCAGGCACAACTTCACACCCAGCTTCTGGAAAGCAGAAACCTGCCAGTCCCTTAAGGGTTGCTGCAAATTCTGCATACCTGCATGCACCTCTGGTCCTGGGTATACCTGTGGAACAGGCTCCTCACTTTGTGCCATCTGGATGTCTTGAAGAGTGGTGCGGTTGAAATGCATAGTGTCTCTAGACACCTCCAGGTTATACACCCTTAACCTCCTTCCCTTCTCCCATGCTGCTAAGGGCTTTCATCTCACAAACAGTGATGTTTAGGGAGACTATCCTGACAAAGGTAGCAGCTGGACTTTTGAATTAATCAGATTCCTTAAAAGCAAGGCTCTGACCTTGCCTTACAGCAATGTCAGTTGAAAGGGCCTCCAGTGGCATCAGTGAAATTACCATAAAATTACAAATGGCACAGAAACAGCAAACAGGAAAGTGCAGTCCCTATTTCTCACAATACAAGAAGGGGCATCCGGTGAAATGGTCAGGCAGTTGGTTGAAAGCAAAAGCTTTTTCACTTAAAACATATTGAAGTTACAGAGTTCACTGCACTGGGATGTTGTGCGGCCCCAAAGCATACACAGGTTTAAGAAGGGATTAGATCATGGAGATGTCTACTTGTGGCTATTAAACTCTATTCTCAACTACAATCTCTGTCTCCATTAAATCAGCCTCCAGTCCACAGATTACAGCAGAAAAAATATCCCTTTATCTGCCTTACTCTTGTCCTAGGCCTCTGCTTTTGCCCACTGTTGTCCAGGACTAAGCTAAAGGGACTAAAAGGACTTTCACGCTCACCCAGGACGGCAGGTTTTATGTTCGTATTCTGGATTTACAACTCTGTCGCTGTGGCTGGAACCTGGCCCATGATATGTGGTCATTTTTCACTCTGTTCATTTAGCTTTTGTACTACAGTTAAGACTGTGGGGGCAGGAAAAGACAAACAGCACAGCGAACTCTGTCTGCCTGTTTGTCTGTTGAACTCATTTACACTAATTGCTTCATTGTACTGACTGATTTCTTTTTAATTTATAAAATATTCCTATCCCTGGCTCCAAATGCTTGCACAACAGTGGGTGGAGGGGAAATGAACCTCACTGAAATTTGTACCATGCTGAGATAGGTACACCACGAAAGCCTCCACAGAGAAAAGAAACAGCTCCACAGAGGCTTTAAAAAATTTGCCCTTACTTTGCAGCATGAAACAAAATTAAACTAGATTCAGCTAGTGCCAAGGAAAATGCAAGTTACAGATATAAGAGGTTCAAAATTAGGATGCCTTGCTTCTTGGCTAAAGCATTACAAGTATATTCTAAAATTACATGCATTAATGTATACGTAAATAGACAAAAGGAGCAAGCATGAAGCAAAGACACTATTAGGTGGGGCAAGCAGCTGGCGACAGGGAATGGCAGCTCTCAAACACAAATGTAAATTTTGGGAGAGGCAGCTCTGGGACAGCTGAGGCTCAGGCTATAATCAGACCAAATGGAGAGTCTCAAAGCCGAACAAAAAGCTGAGAGTCTGAGGAGCAAAGATATAACTGGCAAGGCTTGAAGGAAGGCGAGCCAACGGACAGGTGCCATCTTAATGTAATGTAATCCCATTGCTCAGGGCAACAAGACTATCTATGTGCACATTAAAGATGCTCTGCATCTCTCATTAAGATACAACCCACTCTGGATTCCCTCGTTATTATATCATTGCTTTTGCTGAAGCTTAGAACTCAAATTTAAAAGTATTCCACAAGTATGAACTACTCACAGATAATAGTACTCCACCAGGTCCCTTACTGCTCCAAACTACCTCCAATTAATTTCCTGAAGTTTTGGGATACACCCACCATAGAAAGGCTTCCTCTTTTCCATTTATGTAAACAATAGAAAGTCCAATATCTGATACAGACAAAAAGAAAATAATTCCTTAAAATTTGTGCTTGTGATTTATCCTTCATTCTGTAAGGTCCCATGGAAAAAACACAGAGTGGGAGTCAAGAGACCTAGTTCTGTTAGCAGTTCTCTTTGTTCTTCGGCATGTAATTCATACAGTCTCAGTTTATGAGTCTGTAGTTTCCCCAAAGTATAATGGTGATAATAACATTTGTTTTTCTCTGTAAAAACTCTATGTTTCTCAAGCAAAAGAGTTCTATAGATAAGCCAAATATAAACCCAATGCAATATCATAGCTATCATGTCCATTCCTTTGATTCCTAATGCTAGCCCTTACTTAAATATAATTTAATGCTCTATCAGTCTTTCTGACGTTTGCGTATCATTTTCATACTCTTTCTTCCCTAAATCCTTCAAAATCTTTTCTCTACTTAAACTAACCTTGGATTATCCCATGTAATTCAAATACATCAACATTTTCAAAAGATCTTTCTTTTTTTCCCCTCTCATTCTTCCTCTGTAAGCAATTCAATTGCTAATATAAGCAATTAAAAATGTCTTCAGGAATACTGAAACCCGTTGTCCCAACATATGGATTGCACTAGGGTTGGAGGAATAGAAACTTCACCTCCACTGCTTTCCATGGGAGGTGCCTTATCGGGAGGTTCAAAGGCAGACGGAACAATAACTATTTATTTTTTTAATTTGCTATATGTCTTTTTTAAAAAAATCTTTCACACTTATTAGTAACACAGTGGTAGATCAATAGCGCTGCCTTTTAAACCCCTTAGTCTAGCGCAGGCTGGCTGGCATGAGTCATAGTTCATGGAAGTCGGAGTTATGGAAACGGAGCAGGTGACATTTTGTACACAAAGCTCTGCAAACTCTCCAGGTGTGCCTGTACACAGCAGGGTCTTGATGTGCCCAAGCCAGACTGAAAGTGGCTGGGTAAAAGCAGCTGTGAGTTTTGACTTCCACCTCTGTGTTTAGAGGTTACTGATAGCATTTTTTTAAGAAAGAAGATCGAGGGAGTGGATCCAGTCCTGTTCTGAATGCGTGGGCTACCAACTGGAAATGTATCTTGGAGATGAGCTTCCACAGACAGTGCTAAAAGGAGGTGGAAACAATCTCAGTTTCCGGTACCTTTGCTCCCCATACTACATCCAACTGAAGTTAATGCTTCATTAGGAACTGACAGTATGCAGGAGCTAAACAAATGGTGATGTCACACATGGGTAAGTCATTAAGTCACCTAAACCAGCTTACAGACAAGCCCCAGATGCTGTTATAAGAACCAACAACTGGAAGATAAAGCCATACTGTACAAATTAGAAATAAAGCACATGTTTTTAGCTGTGAGGAGTATGATGGTTTTTCAAGTAGACTATTGAGGAAAATGATGGAGCCTTCACTTCAAGAGTTTCTCATATCATGACTGGGTGCCCTGTTGGAAATACAGTAAGCAATGTGCCATGCTCAGTGAAGGAGGAGTTGGAAACAGTTTGACAGCAGTGTAACACAGGGAGTCTGATGAATTGAACTGGTTCTTAGCCTAAAAATTTGAATACTGAATACTTGACAGAGTTTGAGTCATTCACAAACAGCCTAGAAGGTGAAAACAAATTACCTAAGGGTATTCTTAGCAAATAGTTAACATCAGCATATAGGTGAAGCAACTAGTAAGACCAGCATATAAACGAAAAAGAAAAAAGGCAGATTTTGGTGAATGTGATCAGGCAGGGTATTCCTAAAATATTCTTTAATATTCTTTCCAGTGGAAGAAATTGGAGGATAGATTTCACAAGTTTCCATCTCCTTACTTCCTGTTACATGTCTTAAAGTAGTATAACAGCAACCTGACACCCAATGAGACATTTATTAGAGAAATCTAGGATATGTAAAAGTTTGTGCCAGACCATCTTTAAAGTATATATGGTGACTGTGACTGCAGCTGACTTTCTATCTTTAGCAACAATGCTGCATCAATAATAAACTTTTCTATGGATTAAATATTTGGGCAGTCACCCAAGATATCACTACTTTAGATTCTGTACAAAGATAACTTTCATTTTTAGGAACTTAAGATATGAATACATTTAATTTCACCCTGTATTGCTGAAAACAAAGATGGACAAAGGAATGCAATATCAAAATAGTCCAGGATGCAGTTTCTCAAATATGTGAAAACTGTGATAGATCGGATGTTACAAGACTATCTTCATATATCTTAATGCAACATTAATAAAAACTAAGGCAGTTTCATTTGTGGTTTTCAGGCTTTTTTGAGAACACAGAAATTGCAGGCCCACATGAGCTAGTGCAATAATGTTATTTAAAAATGATCAACTGAAAATGCTTTAAAAAAACATAAAATGAGAGAATAATGTATGTAAAGCTGAGAGTTCATTGTGCAATCTTGATATAACAGACCCTTGGAAAAAACAGGTCAATGCTATACTGAAGCATTGTAATGAACATCGTGACAATATCTGGTGAGACCTGAGCCATGTAAAACAGTCTGAAGATCCAAACAAGGGTCCAGGCTGCTGTTTTCTAGTGCTTTAGGATCTTACATTCCTGAAGTGACTCCCTACTTAGCCTGAAAAATTGACACATACTTAACTTAGTCACCTGTACTCGCTCAGAAGTAGGGGGAAATAGTCAATAATCTCTCATGCAAGAGTGCCACTGCCACACAGGTTAGGCAAGGAGTGAGCTAACCCGGTCAGCTGCTAGAAGACAAGATGTGATGATGGAGACTCACTCTGAGCAGATGGTCCCAGGACCTCCTGTTGGCTTCCTCGCTCCCTGGTAGATTGTCATCTGACTTAGGCAGATCACCTTGAGGGGTTGCTACAGTCAGTGGAGAGAAGGAGGTACCTAAGTTATGTATGTCTTCAGCAAGCTCATCTCACTCCACTGAATTTGTTGAAAACTTAGGCATTTACTTGAGAAAGACTAGTTCATCAGCAACCAAATTTAGATGCTGGATTCCTGACTTAATAAATGTACTATTGGTCAAAATGAAAGCAGTCAATCCTCTCCCTCCCCTCAGAAACTAAATTTCTTAGATGCAATTTTTTTCTGCCTTCCCTCATGCAGACATTTCTGTCTGCTGTGACACTAAGGTTAGTAAAGACTGCTGCTTCTTTAACAGTCATAAAAATAAAAGCACACACAGTCTGAATTCAGGGGAAGCAAATGTACTCCTTTAATTGCTTGTTTGTTCCTTCCCAACCAGCTGTACCACGTCTACATAGATTATTAGTTAAGCTGTAAATGTTAGCATCGCATTGTCAGTCACTGCCTAAATTGGAGAACGTGAATTGCAACTTCCCAGTGGGTGCTCCAGGAATCACGAGGTCAGATTCACCTACATGGATAGTTTCTGATCTAGTTATCTGGATTTCTTTAAGAGTCAGTGGAAAAAGACAGGCACTTCCAGACCTTCATTTGTCTCTTCCTAACGGAGATATCTAAAATAGGTCAGTGACTCACTCTTTAAAAGCATCTATTTCCCTCTATTGAGCCTAAAGTCAGTAGTTCCAGTGTAGACACCTAGACTGTAGATGGTGAGAGTCAGAGGAGATGGATTGCATGAACTGTGCTCTATTTAGCCACAGGCAGCAGATTTTTAGAGGCATTTGTCTTCCAAAATTGGGTACGAACCTAATTTCAGCAATACTTTCTTCCTGTGTCAAACTGCATCTCTGTGTGCTTAATTCTTTTAAAAACTCTCTCATTTCTGAGCACAGAGGAGCGTGAGTCAGGGTGAGTCGGGAAGCCTGTGCCCAGCAGTTACATTTATCCTGGAAGGCAGACATGACCTTAAGAATGAGCTTGAGGTAGGAGCTGCCAGTCCTTGCCTTGCCATTCCTTGCCTTTTGTAGTATTCAAGAAACTGGGCAGGGGATATGCATTTGGAAACCTGTGTTTCCCTCCTATGCATTTTATCTGCTCCAGGACATACTGAGCTGTAAGATGTACTCTGTGCCTGACCCAGAAGACATGTATCCCATTTGCTCCTACAGAATTACTGGGCAGACAATTCAGAGTCCTAATGAACAACGCTTGCTGTGAGAGGGTGGGAGTTGCCTGCGGTCTGAATAGAGGCTAAGTGCAAGGCAGTTGGCAAGAACAACGTCAGCAACAATCCTGACCTCCTTAGACCAGTGAGATCAGTTAAATTTAGTCCTAACTCCTTCGTCTAACTGTTTTTGGGTGCCCAACAGCAGAGGATGACTCAGGCTGTGCTACTCATTAAGGGGGACACAAACCCTGCAGAAGAGAGTGCCTTCTTACCCTTCTGCTTCTGAGTATGTACCTCCTTAAACATAGTCACCTCAACACCATCGGTAGCATGACTACAATTAGATAGCTACAGGTAGTTGCTGCTCTGATCTACTTCCTATATGGGCTATATATCGAGCACATGGTATCTTCTTGTTGGACTCTGGGGCACAGTCTGAGACTTGAAAGATGTTAATAAGCCCTTTTCTCAAGGATTTCTTTGGAAAGCATCACTACTTGGACAAGTCTCAATCTGATCCTCTTAGATTTCAGTACCATATTCATTGCACTGTTTTTATGATGCATTTGAGAAGCATTTTGAAGCATATTACTTATTTTCTTAATTTTATTTTATATTTTATTTTATTTTATTTTATTTTATTTTATTTTATTTTATTTTATTTATTTTCAGTCTAATCATTATTGGACAGCATCTGGTTAGTGCTAATGGCAAAGTCAAGAAATATCTTGTGCCTGTACAGCTGTTCTTCTGACAGTTACTCCATAGGATGCAAAAAGAGAAAGTTTCTTGTTCCTGCTTCCAGACCTCCCTAGACAATCTGCCCAGGTCTAAAAGTGAAAGGTTTCAAGCACTATCCTAATATAAAACAATGTGACTGTGAGGTTCTATATTAATCCTCCGTTCATTGTGAAATATAAGCAAAGTTTTTATTTTTCCTCCTGACTGTTTGGTGTCTTGCTAAATTGCTGTCCAAGGGCAAATTCTTTTTGTCATCCAGACCTGTAAGGTTGCTGAGCACACACAAGGATAAAGATATATTCTGATTACTCAATACTTGTTTTACAAAGTCTGCTGCTGAAAACAGTATTGCGTCATACGGGCTACTTTTGCAATACAGGGTGGATACCTAAAATCCCAAATTAAACAAGTTTCAGCCATAGGTGTGTGTTTTGGAATCATTCAGTTGCAGAGAAATGGAAAACTCCAGAATGTTCAGCATAAAAAAGGGAGAGGTTAATTAAGGCTGTATAAAGGCCAGCAAAATGTTAAATCATTTAAGGAGTGGGATGACTATTTTAAATGCATCAAGTTTCCCAAAAAGTTGGGATAAGGTAATGTCTCCCATTTTAGGGCACATCCATGCCACTGAAGGCATTAGAGCAATTCAATAACTTACTTTCATTTAAGTCAAAGGGCATTTTCAGATGTTGCCAATGGATTTTAGACAAACTCGCTGACTAGTATGGCATGAACAAAACTTGACCATAAGGTAACCAGAGATGTAAAGAATATTGCTGGTTCATTTTTTATGTCTTAGGAGTTGCTTCAGCTCATACACTCATGATGTATATGCAGACGTGGCATGAGATTGGAGGAACAACTCTAAGCACCTGACAAGTCTGTGAATATGAGACATGGGGAAGTGAATATTCAGAACATAACAAGGTGGTACAGACTCAATAAAGAGGTTTGGTTTGATTCATGAAAAAACAAGATATAAAGATGACAAGTCAGGTGTATAAATTATGTTAGGAGGAGACTAACATCATGTAATTGGCACACACATCTATGTAATTTGGGTGCCCAAACTTTCATTAATCTTGGCAGTCATCCATGCGATAGGTTCTGTTTTCACAATGTTCCTCAGAACAGCAAACTGAATAAACACTTTGAAATTATTTGTGCATATAGGCAGGTGGGTAGTCAGGCTTTAAACTTTAGATTTTAGATGAAACAACATTCTTCTTTCCTGACCAGAAGTGCCATGAATTCAGGTGAATAGGAAATAGTCTGTGAACCAAACCTCACATCCCTAAAAATATGACAGTTATAAAGTTTGTGATGATGATTCACAGAATGACTCTTACAATCCTGAAAACACATTCTTGTAATGATGACCATAACTTCAAAAGGAGAGACTCAGAAAACAGTCTTGTCTGTGAATCTCAATTGGGAAACTAAAGTCTTTTGGCCTTTGAGAATTAATCTGGAATAGGCAAATTATGATTTGAAAACAAAACCATCGGACTCTAATGCACAGTTACTGGTTACTTGTAGTGTAGTTGGGAATAAGGATCCTCCCTCCAAAAAAAGACAGTGAATATTCTTTGAATCAATTAACTGAGTTTGCTGCAACCATGCTTGCTTTTGGCTCCGGTAAGTTTTCCTATGGCAGAATTTTAGTACCATACTCTGCAAAACAACTATAAAATTCACACGATTGAAACTTTTCAGAGAATAGCTATTAAATTACTTTCAGTAGATTCCTGGCTGTAAAGGCTGCAATCATACTATCATGAAGTAGGAAAAAATACTACTTGACTTTTTTTACAAGTCTACTTTTCAATTTTTTATTACCTGCAGAGGGAAGAAGGAAAGATCATTTTTTAAAAAAGTTGATACATACAGTAACATTTTTTGTGTGAAAGGCTGAAGAAAGCCATCAAACATAAAAAAAACCCCAAAACACCCTGAACCCAGACTCCAGTGAAGCATTGTCAAAATGACTCCTACAATACGAAAGAGAACAGCAGTCTGAATTATTGGTAATGTGTCTCGTAAAACATCCCACACAAAGTTTGTGAAATGCTTAGAGAACAAACCGTGTACCACTGCATAGTGATCAGCCACAATCTGCAGGAAAAAGAACAGAACAGAACTTATCATGATTTAACAGATAATTTAGCTCTGGGGTAGATTTAAATCTAGCTACTGAAAATATGTCACGAAGAAAGTAGAAAATGTTGGTGCCACCTATTGGTGAGAACTGAGATTTGGGAATTATTCAAGCTGATTTGCATAAATCCAAAGAAAAGAGAAAATAAACTGGTCATGTTTTACTTCATGCTTAAGGAGTTTTGAACTCTACTTTGGCTTCCATTCTGCAGAGGCTTACATGTGTGTTTAGCAATGAACTACAAGTTATCTGTGCTTGCATTTAAGAGAAGGGTGGAGAACTTCGGTTGTATTTTGCTTCAGTTTGCTTGTAGTAGAAGTTAATTGAAACATCCAGCACACTAGGAAATGCTGAACAGGAAGATGGGTTAGTAGACTCAAAATATATGGCTTTGCCAACCAAATTTCATTGGATAGTACATTCCCTACACAAGTCCTGGAGGTGGTATGTTTGGCATAGTGCGTTGACACTGTTGCTATTCAGTGGTCTGAAAAGAGGATTCTGTTTGACACTGCACACCCCATTTACCATGTATCCTGGTGAGATATACCAACTCAGAGCAAAAGTAATCCTTCTTACTACGTGGAAGTGACCTTTATTACATTACGGCAATTCACCAAGTTCTGCTTTAGTTAACCACAGTTCCTGCCTCAGTCTGTTATTTAATAGCCCTGGAGTTACAGGGAACACATTCCAGGCACATACTGCTATTCCTTGATGTTTTCTGTTGGAGTCTGTTTCTGCAGATGCTTAAGACAGAAGTACTTTGGTATACTGAGATCTTGACTGTAGCAGTGGTTGAAGACACTTTTTATACACCGTGAGCCAAGCATCTGCTGCCACTACTAAAAGAAGGCTGGCTTGTAGCACCTTGTAACGACTGACTAGTGGTGCTGTGATTCGTCAAGAAAAACTGGCCCCATTTACAAGATGTTGGTGCAGCAGGACAAAATTTTTAACATGTATGACCAGTCATTTCCTAACACCCGCTTCTTTCATCAGCATTATCTGCAGTCCAAAAATTAGTAGACATGAATAAAAGCTTCTTTGCCAAGTATCAGCCAAACTGGAAGGTAACAGAGAGCTTTAGGTAGTCATTTACAGATTTGATTTCAGGGTTATTTTACAGATACAGCTCACTACAGTAAGCTATTAAGAACTCTTCTTGCAGGTCACCTTTGTTGCTGGCAGCTATATATATTATGCATGTATAAATCTTGCTTGAACACAGCTGAATGAAATACTAGAATGAGTCTGGTGCAGAAGAAGGACTTGTAAAAGCACTGAGATAAGACTTAGCTGTTTCCCATGTCAAATATGCTGTCACTTACTGTGTTGTCACTCAACTTTGCACCAGCAAACACTTCTCCCCTTCTTTGTCCTGCCTACTTAGACTAAGACAGACTGTCTCTTATGTCATCTGAACACATCCTCTAATGCAGTATCACCTCTTTGCACATGAGAGTTCTGGGCATAACTACTATTAAAATCTTACGGATAATAAGCAGGAGATTACATTGTATAGCTAACTATGGATCTCTTCATATCTTACTAATTTCCAGCTGTAGGTGATCATCTTAGAGAAATTTTGCGCTCTAACAATATATTTATATTAAGCCAAATAAGCTGTAGGACTTAGTATTGACAACTGAACAGGTCTATTCCATTTCCAGGTCATAAAATACTCCATGTCACAAAGGCACAGTCACTGATAGCGATGCTCCCACAGTGGGTTGCCTGCAACCGCAGCACAGACCAGTGAAAGCAGTTGATTCTGTAAGGGCAGTGACTGATGGGGAAAGAAAATGCAGTGTGTGCAGGCAGGCAGTTAGAGAAAAATCTTTGGGAAGGAAAATTAAAATTGTATCTTCAAAAATGCCATCGCCTAGTGGGAGGTTGGAGGGTTAGTTAAATTCTAAGAACTACCAGCTTCTTTGTTTCTCTTCCTCACACCTGTTTCATCCTGGGCTCTCTGCTAAGAGACAGCTCAGACAGCAAACAGAGCAGGGAATGAGGAACACAAATAGCTTGGAACAGCAAATGGAGGAACAAGGAGCCAGAGCCGGTTCACACGTATCAGTTAAACCCTGGTTGCCTAAGGCAGCAAAATGTTTAGTGGCTGTTTGTTGTGCAAGTGACTGCAGGCTGCGAGGAGCATTCATTTCACAGATTGCCCATGAGGCAGTGAAAACTCAGCAACTCTGACAGCGAAAGTAATGGGGATATGTGTTGGATCTTCATTTACCAAAGCAGCAGATCACGGCGTGGGTTTGCTATATGACAACTATACATTGTTCCACAAAGGAGCTCAGGGAGAGATCCAACACTGCAGTTATCCTTATCCTGGCAGCTGCTGTGGATACGGAGCTCCCAGTAGCACAAAGTCAGAAGGGAGCAAAGCTGCAAATGTAAACGCTGCTGCTCTCTCTCCTCTCTCAGCAGCCAACAAAGCCCCAACCAGCCTCCAGTGTGAAATCTGAAGTAGGCCTCCTGGAAGCGGTAACGTGGAAGAGCGTGTTCTGTGTTAGCACCGTGTATAAGAACGGCAGAGGAGCTGTTGCAGAGCAAGGAGAGACTAAGCTGAACATCTAACCCCGTGGGTACATGTTTTTTATTTGTGCTTTACCTGGATTGCCATAGAGGAAACACTGTAAGCACAAATTGCACCTGCTGGAAGGATGCCTCAGTGCTCTGATTCCAGATGGTTGCCAAGTGAACAGCCAGGGAGCTGAGCAGTACCAAGGGAATGGGAGGTCATTGACTTTCTTGTTCCCACAGAATTTCATTGCGGTGCAATATGACAAAGTTCATCCTGGTTAAGGACAACTTTTTTTTTTTCTCTCCCTGAACCTTGACATCTTGCATAGTAGTGAAATTCATTTCCCAGTCAGCTCTAAATGAGAACTTTAGTGATTTAATCAAGTTCTCACAGAAAATCTGTAGCAAGTCTGGGAATCAAACCTGTATCTCTCCCTCCTGATTTACATTTTTCCTAATTCTCAGATAGCCATCAGCTGCATAGTGAGGAAAGGAAACAGTAGGTAAACCCACTCGTCCATTTCTAGTGGGAGATTTCTCCCTGTACTCAAAGCTTTTCCATTCTGTAACAAATTGATTCATCTGATACTGTTTCCACTGACTTCCTCAGAAGACTATTTCTAGTGTAATAAAGCTCACTATTAGGAACTAGGTTTTCAACTTAAATTTTCTTTTGCTTGGTTTCATCCCATTGTTTTATTACAATCTACTGACCCATGCTAAATTGCCTTTACCTCCTCACTATTTACCTACTGTCTGACTGTTCCTATTTAGGCTAATATTCATCCAATTTTCTTTTTGCTATTCCCTCTTATTTCTGCTTCTCACAAGCATTTCTAGTCTATAGGGATTGAAACTCTTCTGGATTTCGGGGGGCTGTAATTTGAAAAACTGCATACCAATGAGTGCATTTGCACAGACTGTGGTGGAAACCATGAGCACACATGACACTATATACAAATGGTGAATCATGACAATGAATAATACCATAAGCACTTAGAAAAACTCCATGTACTTCTGATTGTGAAACCAGTTCAATGAATTTACAAAAAAGTCTATGAGGAAAACTTTGGCTTTAGAGCAGAATAAAATTACATACTTGTGAATAGGTCTGGGGTAATCTAATGCTACTCCAAGAGCACTGAGACTATTACAGTGACCTAATCCTCTTATTTTGCCTCTTGGAGAAATGCTTGGACCTCAGTCAAACTTGCTTAAGCCGTTTCATTTACATCCAATCTACACTAGTTATGCCCAAACCAGCAAGGCACAGTACATTTTATTCTGCTAGATCTTTCCCATGCTCTCAAACTGTGGGTGCTAAATTCTTGCCACTACCATATCTGTGTTGAAATCCTCTGTCTTGTTTACCAGCCTAAAGAAGAGCTGTGTTAAGAAGCTGTTGACTGGTCTTCCCACACTTGATTGGTTTCCGTTCACTGATACATTATTAATAATTCCTTTAGGTGTCAGCACCAAGATAATCTTAGGAGAGTATTAAAGTATTATTTCTATTTTAAAAAGGAAGACGAAACACAGAGAAAATAAGGACCAGGCTCACAAAGGTGCTTAGGTACCTATCAAAATCAAACAGCTGAGTCCTGCTCAATCCCATCCCATCTCAAGGGTGGATACAGATAATGGGTAGGCACATTGGAGGTGCCTATTTTTCTCCATCGATAACAGAGAGAGCCTAGAAAATTAGATGCTTTAATTAAAGTAAGTAAAAAGGAAGTAGGATGAGGCTTAGATGTTCAAAGTCACCCAGGAAACATATGGACAGAGAAGAAAACTCTGCCCGAATAACCTAATGATGGGATCATCCTTCTTCTACTGAGTTTACTGGAATTGTGATGATTTATACTTAGCAAATGCATATTTGTTAATGGATATACTGTCATTCCCTATTTACATGCAGAAATTTAACAAGATTTCTGTCCTCAAGAGTTTAGAATGGAATGTAAAAGAAAACCCAAATCCCCAAATTATCTGCAGTGTAAGGACAGAGCATGTTGTAGATGACAAAGTCTGGGAATATGATTTGCAAAAATGAAAATGTCTTCTGAAATAATTTCCAGATTGTTCTCACGACTGCTTATAAACAGGAAAGGTATACAATGTTAAAATAATGACTCACTTGAATTGTTTATTAGACCCTGGAAACAAATCAGCTCCTTTTAAGGTAGGCAAGTCCATGTGGAATGATTCACTGTAGTTGTTCTTTGATGTAAACTACTTTCCATTGGGTGGCGAATGTGATACTATATATGCTTTATGGTATTCACAATGCTACTTACTACCTGCAAAGTTCATTTTACCCAGATATTCAAAAACTATTTAAAAAGGATTAATTATTATCTTGAAACAGAAGGACAAAATAGTTAAAGGATTTATCCATGATCCCACAGACAGTCCCCAGGAAAGAGGATTCACCTGTACCAGACCAATATCAAGTCTTTTGGATGGTGTTGCCCCCTTTGCAACATAGCTATTGTGAATTACTATTTTGAGTGTTAAATTTAAAATGCATTACTTTGGCACAGTGGAATCTCATTAGAGATAGCGAATACAAACAAGAAATTGGGTAGGGAAAATATTCTTCCTTACGTATCAGTAATCAGCCTGTGAAAAATATTCTGAGAAACATAGAGGAAGCTGACAATAATATCTTTGCTACAGATCCAGCTGTCCTTCTATGTTTATTACTCTGGCACCGAAGTCAATGGGAAAACTGCCAGAATAAGAAAGGAGTTAGGACTGCAGGATCTGGTCCTTATGCATAAGTTTAATCATTTTCTTCCATCTGCTACTGATCAGAAATGTGGACTCTCTGAGCAAAGGCTGAAGGGGAGGGGGGGACTTTCAGAGGTAATAGGCAACAGACATGTTTTTGACTGCAAGGGAAAGAGCTGTGCCCTTCATTTAAATTACCTGCATGTGATTACGAAGTTATAATATTCTACCCATGCAACATCCTTAATGATTCTTCAGGGGAATTCACGAGAATGGCAGAAGTGAATCACAAAGCTCTTGCAATGATCGACAGACTTCAGGAGATTGCTGGAGTCCTGAGACTGCTCTGCAAGGATTTATGCCATGAAGCACTACCAGGACACATTCCAAGGCTAGTGGGCATTTTAGTGCATTGGGTTTTTGCAGCATCAAACAGGCAATGGGAAATCTAAAAGGCATTTATAAAATGTAGGGGAGGCTGGAAGCCACAATTAAAAAAAGAATAAAAATCACACCCGAATTCGTATGAAAGTATGTAGGATCCATTCAGAAAAAAAGCTGATGAAGAAATATTAATACAGGCTCCAGAATTACAAGCTGAGATGAATCAGAGCATTTCTGGCCTGCAGACAGTGCTGTTATTAAGAATTATTGCTCAGTGTAAAAAGCCAAAAAATGTGCTCAACTCTGCATGAGTTGCAAATAAAGACAATCCCTGCTGGAGTATTTTTCAGTCTAGGATGCTGGTCCTAAATACTGCTCTTCACAGCCTGCTGTGTCTATGCGAAGGCTGGTTAACTCTCATAGGGCACAGAAGTCCATCCACAGCAAGACTGTCAACACAAGAACATTGGTGAAGACATGGTAAAAACATAGGTCCTGGTGGGACACTCGATGGCCCAGGGAATCTCTGTGTTAAAAAGCGAGTGAAAGGCACTGCTGGAAGGTCACTCTGGTCTTAAATTGGCTGAATTTCTTCCTGGAAGATCCCCTCACTTCCTGCTGACTACAGAGGTGCCTGAGCATGAGCACACGGCTCAACATCAATGCTGCTGTGCCTGATAGTAGAACAGACGGGTTTTCCTTCCATGGCCTTATGGTAAGGTTAATACGGTGTTTTTGACTGGAAATCTTGGATAAGCATGACAAATACCCGGGAAAGATCCTATGACAAAAAGGATCACCCAGTGATGAATGTGAAAGCACAGTCATAGAAAACATTGTGGGACCTCCTCGTTCTGCACAGGGTTCCCAGGCAGAGCAGAGAGAATTCAGCCTTCAGCCTTCATGGAGAACTTGGAAGAATAACAGAGCAATAATAAAATGCAGGGCTTTGTTTTTAGTGTGCATGGGGCCCCAGTAGGAAAGTTGAAAACCTGTTGAAAGAGCATCTCATGAGGCATTATTAATAAGTTATGCATTGAGTCACCGATTACAGCAGCTCCTGAGAAGAATTCCTAAAATAAAAATGCATTTGTTATTATGTCCCTGCTCACGCTTCATGCATTCTGGTCCTTAGACTTTTTGGTTTTAACATATTTTTTTAAGATTATTTAAATGCAAACAGGCATTAGTTCTTTGTTTTATAAATGGGTTAAAAGATTGCACACAACTATATATATATGCGCATATATGAAGTTGAAGAGAGATAATTCATTGACACAGAAAGAATTTGTTTTTTGTACCTCCTACAGTCAGCTTATTTATAACTAGTATTTGTGTACCTACGTTATGTGAGCATGGTGCTTTGCCAAAAAATTAGTATTCAGCCTTTTCAGTCCCTTATATATAAGCTGCTCTTGAGAATGAAAACTCCCAGTTTTAGCAAAAAATTGCATTAATCCAGTGGCTTGCATTACCATCTGCTCAATCATCTTTTCTGGATTGTAAAGTGGAAAATGTTGGATTTATAGAAACCACATGCAAAGATTCATATTTAATTCTGCCAAGATTTGCTGTCACAGCAGCCTTAAAGCAGATATACAAGCCACACAACACTCAGTCACTCTCCTGGTATTTCTGACAAGGATGTATAATCAGGAAAGTGCATCTTTTATTATAAAGTCTCCTGATAACTTAAAGTGATTAAAGTGATCTTTTATTTCCCAGTGGGTCAGTCCTGTTGAGATGGATTGTCTCACCTTCATAGAGATCTGGCATAAGTACTGTTTGAAATACAAGAGGGACAGGCAAGTTTAGAATACACAGGTCAAATTTCTGCAGTAATCTGGAAATTCGGTCCAAAAACTGCTCCAGATGTTCCTATTCACTATTCTATTTACTATTTCTGCACCAAAGTAGTTGAAACAACGAATATTTATCCCCGATTGCTGCAAATATCATGTTGGTTTTCTATTGCAATGAGGATACAGTATAAGGATCCAGGGTGAAGAACAAAGGAAAAGCATTGTAAAGAAATAAAACAATAAAACATATCCAGCCGTGTCATGTAAGGCAGAATTGTCTCCTTTTATTATCTTTTAGCAGTATCTCAGCTTAGAAAAGGGCCATACTGTGCTACAGTATTAAGACAATTCCTATTCAGAACAGTTCGAAATATACAATTAAAAAGGCATGTAAAGAAGTTGCACACAATCACTCAACAAGTGGCAGATGCAAGATCACAACTGTTTTTTCTGAGGGCCAGATCCTATCTGCTACTGGCAACACCTTTCTTAGCACAGGAGGAAGAAATCCTAAGTATCACTTAGTTATTAAAAGACCTTGGGCTAGAGCCCAGCTTGGCTGATGGTAGTCAGCCCTTGTGAATATTCATGCTGTCTTTAGGAATACTTTCACACAAGGAGAGGAGGAGGAGAATTCTTGAAGGATGTCCTCTGCTGCACTTGATTTCAAAAGGAGGTTTCAAGTCCAGCTCTGAAATGATTGTTATTCTACTCGGATGTTGTCAGAAATCACACAACACTTCCTCATCAGCTATGTTGGCAACAGCAGACACCATGATGTATATTTGAATTTAAAACTACATATATTTTAAAAACAGAGGAATATCAGATCATTGAACAGGCTTGATTTCCAGTATTCAGGACTGAGATTTTTTCTCTTTTTCTGTTATAATAACACAATTTCTCTGAACCTCACCCTTGCTTTGCATTGACATGATCCATTGAAGCCAAAGAAATGTTTGTTGTGAATCGGATCAATGGTCATTGTTATTCCCCGTTGTGTGATAACAGGGATCTGTGTTAAAATTTCCAGAGGAAGGTGTCAGCTTTTCTGAACATGGGATTAGTTTTGCATGCTTTATGTCACAAAACTTGAGGGTTAAAATCTTTTATAAATATTTATCCTAGTTTGTGTAAATAAGAGTGACATTCTTCTTTTCTATAGTTGTGCAAAGAGTGAGCAAGAACACTCCTCAGAGACCCAAGTTATAACCTTGCTGTCATGGCTGTGATTTTGTGTATGTCCTATTTTTTTTCTGTGTCATGGCAGGGACACCAGTTCCCTTGACTTCAGCAGGCATCCAAATTCTGCTGCCATTTAAGCATGATAATCCATATCCTCATTTCCAGTATCTGCCCTACCTTTTTACTCCTATTACTTATCATCAGCCTGATTGAGAGCTGAAACAAAGATTTAGGCTTTGATCTACTGTTAGTCTTGCTCCATTCTCACTTTTATTTATACAATGTGATGGGACTAGGCTAGGAAGATCATGCTGGTGGACTTGACTAAGGATGGGTATCCATACAAAATGTTTTTTCTGCTAATTGTGGAGTTGTGCCAGTTACAAACCTGAGAACAGTGTTTGATGTGCAGCTTGTAGAATGACTAAAAAAAAAAAGGAAGGGGATATAGCAGTGATTTGCCCATTTCATGGTTAAGTAATCCTTTCCTCTTTGGGGTCATACGATTTTTGTATGGTAAGACTTTCTGTTATTATTACCCATAGGGTGTATTCATGTGACGTGGAATATTTTAACAAAACAGGTACATTCTCCATTTTCCAGCTATTAAGTGCCAAATTTACGTTTATCTCTCTCACAGTTATGTTTTAGTCATAGTACTGGGGAACTTTTTGCCTTTCCAGAGGAAGTTTTTACACATGTGATCTAAGACTTTTAGATAAAAGTGCTAAGAGAACTGGCAGGACTTTAAAGTGGTAAGTCAGGAATGGTAGGATGTTCACTTCTAACAGATGGATCCTGTCCCATAGTGACATAGGGAGGTCTTAAAACTCATCAAGATTAGATTCAGATTTTTAAATAAGGGAACAAAGTTGATCATGGGCTCAACAGGGCTTTTTTACTTAATTTTGAAATGCACCTGGATTTTGCCTGATATTTTTAAGAATATTCAGAACAGCAGAACAGCATATCACACTGCGTGCCCTGATGCTGGAAAACTTACCATTTTTTATGTTTCAGAAGCTCCAAGAAGGTTATGTAATGGAATCACAAAAACAGAATTCTACTTTTTTAACAAAGTAAAACAAAGTGTAAACAAAAACAAAAGGAGGGATTCTTATACCACCAGAGTGTCTAGATCTGTTATTTCTGGTATCAGTCCATTATTATTATTAAATATAAATAAGGTTAAAATAAACATGAAGTCCTCAAGGATTTACAGGCTAAATTAGATTTGCATGGAGATAAGAAAACAAATACAGACAAAGAAAAGGCAGACAACCTCTAAAATTACTCCTAATGATTAAAAGTAGAGAAATAAATACTTCTGGTAGGAAACATCAGGATGAGTATAGCTCATGTTGCACTCAAAATGAGGAAGAGAAATGTGTACTGGAGACTAAGCCTTAGTATAACCAGGCAGCATACAAAAATGATAGTGCCATAAAAATAGAGTGATTAAATTCAAGAAAAACAGCTTGTTAGCATTTAGAATTTCAGAAAGATGGAACCAAAAAAAAATATAATTCTGACTCCGAGTCTACCGATACAATTGAAATAAGAACATGAAATGCGGTTTCCCTTCTGGGAATCAGAAAGAATGTTTTCATGGCAGAATGGTTGGAGAACAGCTACGGCAGGCAACTTGGGGACCAGTCTCTGTTGTAACATCTTCTGCAACCTGTTGCAAAGCTCAGTCCTTCAGTGTTGCTATGTATAAAAGTGGAACACTTTTTTTACACGTATTTTAACTTTTTTAAGGGCTATATATGCAAAATGGGCCTACTATTGTTTTTGACACTTAAAAGACAAATACACACCAAAACATCTGACCACACTACTGTGAACACAACTTCTATAGACCAGCTTTATATAACTGTATGTTCCTGGGTATTGATGTGCAATGCTGTTGCACCTCTTCAGAAAATATCACCTCTGTGGTGCAACTGGAGACAGTGCTAGAGCATTAATCAGTCACCAACATGTCACTTAACAGTATCAATTCTGGTAAGGAATTTGCTGTTGTGTCAAAGGCTGAGAGCTGGGACTCAGCATTGTCATTCAAGTCTGTGCATTCAGAGTGATGCTATTTTTTCTGCCTAGCAAGTCTGAACTTGTCAGGGATTTAGTCTGTTGACATGATACTATTAAGAACTGAAACTTATTCAACTTAAGCTGACCAACTCTTTCCAAAAAAGGGTTCCATGTGTTGGTTTCTGAAATTTAATAGGAGGCAATAATTACCCTTTTGCTTAGATTGTCTATTTTAAATTGCCTACTCTTTCTTAACACAGCTCCTTATTGCTGGTATCACATTATAGGGTTGAACTGTTCTTTTATCCATAGGATTTTCTCAATATGTAAAACATTTTGGATATGATCCAAAATGGCCAAATTACTTGTTGAGTTCCAAATCTTGTCTTGATATATAAGGCTGAAACAGATAAAACTGCAGAGCTCTCTCCTGCTGCAAATGATTCAACTTCTATCTTTCAACTAGTTCTAAATTATTAAGATCTGTGTATGGAATGTGATTACTCTGTTTCTGATAGGGTATACAGAATTTGTACCAGTTGTTACTGTAATTAGATAATTCTTATTAGGTTGAACTAATTCAATCATTTGCCATATTTGCACACAAAACCCCATGTGCCCTTGAATAACCTCAAAACACATCCACTAATCTAAACACATTGCTGTATGTAGGAGATGCAAGGCTGCCACATAAAACTTTGCAAAAAGACAGAATAAAGAATAAAGACATTTTTTAAAATTTTCTTTACTACTCACCCCAAGCCTAGAACCAGACTTTAAACCAGGGCTAGCTCCAATACAGAATATGCTAGGTATATTCTGTGTCTCTCTTTTGAATAGGGTTAAGAAAGAGGGAGAGCACACAGGGTTTAACTCTAACAGTTGTTGGCTTCTAAGGACTTCTTCACAGAGTGAGGGAGAGATCATGTACTTGCTAAATCTACCAAAAGTGAGGTAGGTTTAGATCCATAAAAAACTACAAAGTTGCTTTCTAGCGGATCTGAAAATCAGGTTCTAGTAATTTGAGCAAAGCTTACAGCTAAAATTAATCCTAAGAAAATAACATCTTAAACTACAGAATGGTAATAACCAACCATACTGTGCAGAAATTTGGGCAAAGTCTTCCAAGTGAACTGAGATAGTTCAATGGGTAATATACTATTGTTCACCCCATGCACTGTTGCAAATGTGTTTTGCATGCCTGGAGTTCTGAAAAATCTGGCTATTTCATCCTATATCTAAAGCCCATCTAAATTCGTGGGAGTGGTTTGAATTAGATCTGATCCATCTTGATTCACACATTGGTGCATAAGTAACATAAAATCCTCTTTTTGAACATACTGACCCCACTGACATTCTGAAAAAAATCTGGAAAAATTCTTATAGAACAAGATTATACCACAAATGCTGGACTGTGTATTTAAGATAATACAAAATATTAAAATCTATATGATATATTTATTTCATCTCATTTTGGATTCAGAAAGTGTAAGGAATAGAAGCAAATTCAATGTAGGCACAACTTTTTTAAAAGTAAGGAACGAACATAAGCTAGAAATGATGGTAGGAAAACACACTAGTGCAGCATATCACAGCGAGATCTCCAGCTAAAGCAGAGATCATCATCACACATAATCACCTCAGCATGGGCTCTCAAGTAGTTGAAGCTGGAAAGTGTTGAAGCTAGAAAGCCTAATGCAATTTTTGGATGCATAAATAGTGGTATCTAGAAATTAGGGAAATGACCTTCCTTCTGTGCACAGAGCTGGTAAGACTTTTACCAGAATATTGTAGCCAGTACTAATGTCTGAAAAAGTCTGGGAATCCTCAGGAAGCTTTCAAAAACAGTTGCAAATTTTTTTTAGAGGTGAGGGCAGCCCTGGAGCTGCCTGCCAGAGGAAGCGGTGACTCCCCAGAGGGGTGAGAAGGTTTGTCTGTAGCTGCGTCCCAGAAGTCGCTTCCAACACACAGGTAGGATGCAAGTTTGGGACCCCAACCTGATTTGGGCTTTAATCCTGATTTTCTGCCTCCTGTAGGCCAGAGTCTAGCCCCTAAACTAGTGAGTATCATAGGATCAGTCTCTCCTCCTCCTTCAGCAATGAAGTTTAGGTGTCCAATTTAAGGGGACATTCAGAAATCATTCATAACACTGAGCAGAAGGATCCTACTTTATTTGGCTCTATCAGACAAATATATCCAATCTTTGCCTCCTGGCTAGCTTAGCCAGCTTCTGAGAATGCGTTTCAGGGGTGTTTAATTTTTGCCAGTGTTTTTGGTAGTAGGTGAGACGGCTCCTAAAGTTAGAAGTTACAGTGAACTCTACAGCTGTGAAGATCTAGCCCATGTTCCCTAGTTACAATCCAAATATATGGATAAGCCTACTTAACACAAAGATCAAGGAAAGAAAATATTCCTTGTGTCGCTATATTACCAGTACTTCACAACAACAGTTCTATTTTACCTCCTAAATGTGTGCAGCACCTAACACAGTAAGGCAATAGTCTTAGCTGGAAACAATCCAACAACTTTTTTTATATCTATACGTATCTTTATGAGGACAGGCAAATGCATTTTGAAAATATAATTTCTTCAATGGAATATGAAAAATGTGGGTACTTAAAGCTATATTGCAATATTTAGCATGCATATTGATTTTGACAATCGTAATATATAGTAGCACTGGTTCACTGTAGATATGACAAAGTGATTTTCATACTACCTTTGTTAAATGTGCTGCACTCACACACTAACTTTTATTTGAATGTGAAATTACATGGATTTCCAGAATAAGATTGATGTAGTCTTTGTAATCACAAATGGCCATGGGAAGCTTACTTTTATATTTCTTCGCTTATGGGAAAGCTTATTTTCATATACACATTAATCACATTAGGTATGTGATAATTCATTCTCCAGTGCTAGATTGAATTTCTGGGAAACTTGTGAGCAGACAATATGCCAAACTGAATTTAAACCGAAGGATAGTCCTAAGGAGAAGAAGAAAACTAAAAAAAAACCCAATCTATGCCTCCTGTTCTTGACAGGATAGCACCACAGTGAGATTTATCTCGGTGGCTATTCAGAGCTGACCTGTTACTGGCTACCAGCTGATCTAACACCAATCCTGTTTACTCTGCAGGAGACATCTGGGAGCACTGTTGTGCCCTATGGCAAATTCTGCACTGTGTTGTCTATAGGAGGTTCCAGTGGGGCATGTGGCAAAGGCGTCTCCTCGTGACCTTCTCACCCCATCCTTCTGTAATGCAGTTTGATGTGGTATGTTACCAAACATATAGGGGTGGAACCTGACCAAACAGCACTGCTGCCCATTCCCTTCTGAAAATCACTGTCCAATCCAAGCCCCAAGCTTACACATACATTTTTCTAGTCTAATTATATCTCTTATTTGTATGAGATCTCCTGCCAGCTTCCCTAGACAGTTTGAATTAGTAAGTGGATATAATCTATAGCATATAGAAATGAAAGGAATAAACATATTACAGTAACTAATCTGAGTCCATGATAGTGACATTGCAGCCCAATATATATGCTGGCAAGATTGCCATTATGCAATCTGGGGATACAGAAACTGTTTGTTTACAGATACACTCAAGCAAGTTGAATTCATCAGACCAGCTAGTCTTGCTGTTGCTTTTGTTTGTCACATATTCTCCTTCTTTCCCCCAGTTAAATTATTGTCTTCCTTTCATGCTTTCTTTTGGATATAGCTAAGCAGAGTTAAATGGAAACCACAATAACATGTGCATAGTAGTATGGGGAAAAATCATATCACCAAATAATTCAACCACAGTTCTCACAAGTGAAAGATAAACTAGTTAGATAATGATAAATCAGTCCTAGAAAGATAAGAATATACCACTTGAATCCTCTAATTTCCTGCTAACACATTATGATCTATTATATTAGCACTTTTTGCCACTGTAAGGAAGTGTAAGGTGAAATGCTGTTGCAAAAGTGTGTGATACACACTGTACAGTAATTAAGATGACACATTGCAGCCAAGGAAAGCTTAAAAGGCAGAGTTTAGTTACAGTTGATCTGATGTTGTCCTGAAAGAGGCTAAAATAGGCTTTTTACTTACTGCTATTTCTTTTGTACTAGCAAAGACAGGTCTTCCATCAATATTCACTGATGCACATTTGGCATTAGCTTATGAAGTTATGAGTAAATCCCAACTCTCAGAGCAACAGCATTCATATAAAGCACAATAACTCAGTCTGGAAGATTTGATAGAGAGAAACAGGAATATGTGTCAGCCATTTACTGATCTGAAAGGACAGAAACAGAATTAACAGTGAGATAAGGCAAAAAAAGGTTTCCTGCAATGGGCCGGTACCATATGGTCAATGATTATAAACAGAGCACAGAAATGCTTCTGAATACATTCACAATACTGCTCATTCTCCCAAGACCTTCTAATTAATCTCCTGTATCTAGGTCTGTCTAGCACTTATTGGTAAGGCTTTATATATTCATTCCTTCCCAATATAAGCATTTAGTTAGTAAGATAAAATAGAATTTAATCATCCCAGGTTTCTGCACTGCCAAAAAAGATGGTCATTTCTAGACCCTGATTCAGACTGTAAATGGGATCATTGCTCTCTGAAATTATTTATTCCTCTTCATTGATTACGGGGCTGAACAGGCAAATTAAAATTAAGCAACATAATTCCAGTACTGAGCTCTGTAAGCCATGGCTTGTCAGCTTCTTTTGTATCATTGCAGCGATAGTAAATGGAAATCCCAGTCCAGGAAAAACCCTCTAGGTGAAACCATTTTACTGCTAATATCTGATCTTGAAAGAGATTAATATTTGATGCTACTGAGGAATGCTATTAGACTGAGGAATTAAGAAAAGAGTGAGACAAGGAGCAAGATAACAATGAAACACTGTGATTGCCTTTTTCCAGCAAGTAAATAATATTAATACATGGTGGCCCTGGCACATTTTGTTTTAAAGAATTTCAAAGTACTTTATAGATGTCAGTTAATTTTTTAGCTAACCCCTATAAATTAAGCGGGTTTTACCATTAAAACTTATGCTAATGCTATATGAAAAGACATGTATTTTCCATAATTTTTGTACTTTTCCATCCATTCAACAGTTCTCCTTCAAAACACATAGGAGTTTCCTTTTTCTTATTGATCTAGGACAGAGTGGACAGCAGTTGCTGGAGTTACTATAGCACCTGCCTGTCTGCATGGCTGTAAGATGGGGCAATATAACTAGATGAGATGAGTCCCTTCTTACCTTAACTGCCACATCACACAATTCATTAACAAAATGTGTCAAACCTCGTTTTAAGAGACACTAGAAAGCTAGAGAATACCATGTCTTTGAGGAAGGTTTTACTGTAATTAAAAATTATCATGGAACTAATGAATTAAAAAATATATCATTCAGTAAGGAATGACCATTCTCTCTCAATCAACCAGACTGACCGATCTATACCATAATGACAGAATTAATGAATAGCTGCTTATGTAGCTTTTGTTGTCTTGCCTCATTCCCCATAGACCTACCATAAAGCATTGTGTCAACAGTCTAAAAGATTGGGGAAACAACCTTAAGAAATCAATGAAACAGAATTAAGGGGCAAGTTGAAAGACAGTTAAAAATATTTTTTGTTTATAATGAATGCTCCACCTTTAAGAAGTGATTTAATCATCAGAGCTGTGGGCCAGATTTGTTCTCTACTTCCCCACCTGGTAAATGTACCAAGGGCTGTGTTTCTCTCCAAAAGCACAGAGGGGTCCTTCTAGGCCACAAGGCAGAGATGAACTTATATAGCTGTTGCCCTTCCAGCCTGGCAGTAGGTCTTGCAGTTCAGATGCAAAAGTGAAGTAAGCACTGAAACTTCAAGCACTGCATTAAGCACCTGTCTGGTGGGATCTGTTATTCCAGCTTAGGGACCTGTGCCCCTGCACAAACTTTGGGGAAAATTAGATATTCCAAAATGCAACCCATCAAAACCTAAAGCCCTGCTGTGGACATAAACCTCCAAGTCCAGCCATCTGTTTGATAGAGAGGACAATGTTAAGTCTTGAGTTCACAGTTCATCCAAACTCTTGTCTTCTTTACGACATTGCTTGCCTTATGCTGGCTCATCCCATTCCATGTTACCTCCCAGTGCCACATAACAGCTATGCTCATTTCATCCTGTGCAGAATGACCTGATGGACCCTCAGCTAGGAAGCAATGATCTTGGTAGGCTCTAACCCTTCCTTCTCCCAAAGGAAATAAACTGTCATGGCACTTTTAACTGTTCAAGTTGTGTACAAATTGTTTTAAATAGCCGAACAACAGTACAACCTGAGATGCTGAAGAGCTGCTAACACATTTAAATTGCGGTTGTTTCCAGCCACACTGGCAAGCATGGCGGTATTTTTACTGTATCAGTCATTGTATGTGCCCTGGCAGGGTAGAAGTGAGTCAGGGACTGCCCTGTTGTAACAAGCAGACCACAAAGATACCGTAACAGTAACATGCGAACTAAAACAATTCTATCACTTGTGGAGATCAAGACCTCCACTTACATGCAACTCAACGTGCCTAATTGAACCAAGCTCTCACGTCCTGTGTACCCTGTGCAGAGGAAACAGGCAGTTAACTGAAGGTCAGCATTCTCATATAACTGTCTCAGTAAAGAAGAAGATAAAATCACAATCAAGCTGCTAGTTATTTAAGATAGGAAACTATGAGGAGTATTGTAGGCCTTGTTTAGGTCATCAGAGGAAGTATTCAAGGAGCACATTCAGTACCTGAAAGGCAAAATATTAACCCTGTGCTTTACTGACTCAAATCACAGAAGAGAAGCCTCTTTCCCTCTGTACTTTTGCTTACAGTTTCTGCTTCCTTTTTGGACAGAAGATGCTCTGCATCCTGAAAGACAGTCAGCTGTACTTTGTCATTTCACTGTGGGCACAGTTGAGTGTTTAAGCAGCAACATTGCAATGTTTTCTTTAGTATGTCCATTGTAATGTAAACCAACACTATTAGCAGAGATAAGTAAATAGGGCTCTACTTGTTAATTTATAGTGTAAGGGATTATACAGATTTAGGGAATGCTGTAAAACAGAAAAAAATGAATGTATGCTAACTTGGGGTTGTTATCAACCCCCAGTAAATGTTATCTGGATGGGAAGAAAGCAGCTATGGATGCCAAGGAAGTTCTCCAAAGACAAGACAGACTCTGGGGTCTGTCCTGGTGAGCTCTTCTGGGATGGGAGAAGGATGAACCACATATGCCTTCCCTGTGTGTCTATGCCTTCCTCTGACTACTAGGGGTAGCTTTATAGAACAGAAGGAAAGAAATCTTAAATTGTCACCACAAAATTGATCTGCATGCCTAAGGCTAGAACCTCTTTCCTCTCTGTAAATAGTCTCTCAGAAAAAGCCAGATTGGCTATGAGTGTATTGACACTATATATGATTACTCAGCACAAAGTATATAAAACCCTGCTGGATCATGTTGTCTTCCCCATAGGAGAGGGGAAGAAGTGCCCAACACAGCTGACTAACTCCGCATGGGCAGGGGCATGGACCTGCATCAGTTCCTGCGTGACAACAGGGAAATAGGAATGACAGCAGCATCACAATAGCAAACAAAGAGAAGCGTTAGGTTTTTTTTATGTCCGTAGCCTTCATAAGGTAGTACATGAATGGGAACAGCCCCAGGTGAATAAAACAGAAACTCAGTACCTAGAGCAGCAATAAAAATATACAGATGTGGGAAGAAGGGGTCTCACCCGAATCCTCTGCCTAGGTTGCTGCTCTGGACAGGGCATCTCCGCTACAGCCAAGCCCCAGCTTTTACCTCTTTTCAGTCTGGCATTGCTTTGCTGCTCAGAGACACCTTTCCACACTTTGATTTCAGATGATGGAGGGAGAAATCTTTTCTTATCCCAAGCACTTATAAAATGTGGTTTGGGGTTGTTTTGTGTGTGCTGGAGGGGGGAGTTCTGGGCAGTTGTTTCAGGCAGTGTAGGTCAAGTTTTAAATAGCCACCATGTGAAAACTGAACTTTTCACTTATTATTGCTAAGCATCCAGTGGTAGAATACTTTAGAATAACTGCAAAAAACCCAAGCCATAAATCATCTCACAGAGTCTGTCTCAGTCTCTCTCCCTCTCTGAAACAACTGATATTGTGCTGAAACTTTTCATGCAGATTCTGAATCTTCAGGCACTCCTTCCTGGGAAAATTTTTTCACCATGAGAACAATCAAATGTTGGAACAGGTTACTTGAAAAAGTTTTAGGTTCTTCATCCGTAGTGATATTCTAAACTTGACTGGATATGACCCTGAGTAATATTTGAACCTAACTTCAAAGTTGGCCCTGTATTAAGCAGGGTACTAGATCAGATGACCTCCAGAGGTCTCTTCTAAATTAATCTACGAGTCTATGTGACTGAGTGAGATTGGTCATGTGAGCTGGGCACCAGGAAAATTAAGAGAATAGTAACATTTCCTGAGTCTGGCATCACTGCACTTATAAATTACATCAGACATAATAAGTTTACCTAGATTAAATGACTGATAAATGTCAGGAAGATGTATGGTGTTATTGATGTAATAAAAAGGATTCTAGCCACTATAAATAAGACATTTTGCACAAAGTCTTTATTGACTGTTTATGCTAGGCATTATCAAAGGAAGGACCTTTATTCTGGTATGAAAACCATACCAAAAGGTTTTTTTATAACTTTCATATTCCCTATGAATCTTATTGTAGTTATTTAGAACTGGCATTTTGTTAAAAAGGAGAACAAGATCCTTTTTAGGTTTGGATTGTGACGATTCATACTTGATCAAGTTATAATGAAATTACCATACTCAGTTTAACTGCTGGCACAGTAAATGCTGCTCTAAAGGGGAAAGTTAGAACATTATGGCAAAGTTTGTAAGCCATCAATGATCTCAGAGGAAGGGCGTTTCTTCCAGTTGTTAACTTAAACAAAAACAACTGAAGACTATACACTGGTCCTGGAGGAGAACAAAACAGACTGAGTTTCACAAAGTGCACTCTAAATATATTAGCCTCGAATGTCTTCTTTGTGAACCAGCTAACCCCATTTTCAGTGTTGGTCTACTGTAGGCCTGCCCCAACTAAAAGATCTGAAGTTATAACAGATCTGAGACTTTATCAAATGCAAACCTGATGCAGGCATATTGCCTCTGAACTGACTCTGTCTATCCCTTTACAGCTCCATACCACTGACTGATCCCTCTCCCTTGCCCCCAGGGAGCCCCACAGAAAAAAAGAAAAAAAGGAAAAGCCAATGGTTGAACAAGAAACCAGAAGGCACAAGTTCAAATTATGTTTTGCCACAAGCTTCCTATGTGATTACAGACTAGTCAGTCTCACAGGGCTTTAGCAAGGATAAATACAGCTTCTTCACAACCTTTAATGTATTCTACAGAAATGGAAACCAAATTAACGTCTGAGACCTTTTTCCTGCCATGTTTCATGATGGTGGAGGAACATGAGGAAGACATGATCTTCCCTTCCCTATGAGCACATCTAGCTCATTTCTCTCTCCATCTTTTGTCTGTCCTCCATACCCTGCACTGCATGCTGGACACCCACTGCAGGTTTCTGACAATCCTGAGAGCAGAAGTGCAAGATGCTGTGCTAACAAATAATGCAAGTTATTAATTCAAGTCTCCATTCCCTCATTGCTCTTTCAGAAAGAGGTTTTACACTGAACATTTTCTGCATTTGCAGATTTAGGCAGGACAATCTGGGCCAATGGCACTTGCTTCAAGTAATTATGAAGGGCAAAAAATTATGTTCAGCTACGCAGCTCATGTTTCTTTCATAAGAATATCTTCCAGGATTTCAACTGCCCTGGAAAAGGACAGTTTTTTAAGTGATTAAAGGGAATAGAAAATGTATTGCAATCTGCACAAAAACTGTAGGACAATTCCTGCAGTCTACTAAACAGCACGTTGACATTTCTGGTTTTGTGATCCAACAACCAGGAAGGGAGAACTGTCAAAAAAAAAATCTGTTTTTATATGAGGTCCTTGTTTCAAGCATCCCTTGAGAAAGGTAATTGGTGATTGCTAGCATGAATGTCCAGTTCAAATAAAGCCTTGTTCTCAAGGGACATGGTTTTTGAAGATCAAATCTCTTTAAGAAGTCTTGAAAGGAACACCCACCATTGAAGCAAGCAAATAGGATAGCATCCAAAAATCCATCCTTGTCCTCTGGAACCACTGAGGTTCATATGTTCATCAGCTGTATAATGGTGTTCTCATTATGAATAAAAGCATTCAGCGTGTTTTTCCTGCCTCCTATACAGATTTCTGTCTGCAAAGACTGACAGAACAGAGGGGCTGAAAAGCAAGAGTGCCAAATTAAGTGATAAGAGCATAGCCAGAAAACAATAACTAGGAGCACTAGTTTTTCTTTTTGTTTTCTTTTTTTTTTTTTCTTTTTAATCTTAGCGTAGTCTGAAATGTTTACTTTATTTGATCCTTGGAAATAGATGTGCCCTTTGAAAACAACGTAAGTGATGGTGGAGCTGGCAGAGCCCTGGAACAGGCTGCCCAGAGAGGTTGTGGAGTCTCTGTCTCTGGAGATATTCAAAACTCACCTGGATGCATTCCTGTGCAATCTGCTCTAGCTGAACCTGCTCTGGTGGGGGGTTGGTCTAGATGATCTCTAGAGGTCCCTTCCAATCCCTATCACTCTGTGATCCTGTGATCAAGATGATAGCAGCAGCATGAAGACACAGGTAACACTGCAGCTGAACATGGCTGTGTGTGCGTAAACTTCTGGCTGAGCTAGAATATTTTCTGCAGTGGCTGTTATTTCCAAAGTTGCCTCCTGCACAAATAAAAGAATAAGTTGGATAGTTCTAGAAAAAGATAAATAGCAAGCTACAGCAGAGCAATTTATTCTGAATATTTTATCCCTTGATTTCTTTAATTGGTTGTTACAATCTCATGCATCCCTCCATTATTACATACCAAACAAGAGAAATTTAAAGCAGAAAACATTATTTATTTTCCTTTGATGTAGCTGAATAAATTAAGGTTTTGAAAAGTGCCCTAGAGTTGCTATTAACATGGATTTTTAAATGTAGCTTGTAATAAAACAGCAATAAGTATTTCTTGATTAGAATAATCTGACTGAAGTATTTACATTGGTCACTGGCCTTTTTACTTTGTTATTTAGAGTACTAAAGAGATTAAGTTTTAATTCCTGTTAAAAGAACAGTTCCTGTGGTAGCAGTTTCTATCAAAAGAACAAATAGCTCAGAGTTTTAAGGACTATCATCAGTTTTAAGTTGGAAATTTTATTTTTTCTTTTATTACTTCGTTAGTGATCTAATGGGACCTGCTCTGAGCAGGAGGTTGGATTTGATGGCCTCAAAGGGACTCAAAGGAGTGGAAAATTATTATGGGACCAATGACAGTGACCTTACACAGAGATTCTGGTGCATATGTGAACATAAACTGCCAGTGAAAGAGAATTATGTCTGCTTCCTTTCATTTACAGTTTAATTTAGGTGCTAGAAGTGGATACTAACAATTAAAGTGTTCTTTGTGCTGTGTGCCTTTGACTGCAAAATGTACATTGACATGTACATATATATATACGCACATGCAGTTGTGCTCAATGTGTGCATGTGTGTCTATAGATAGATATAAACACTATATATTTAAGGCTAAAAATTACATTGCCACCAAAGAAGGCATTTAAGTTGGAAAGTGATACACTCTGGGTTCAGTTAAAACTTAGACGTGTACAGATTTAAAAGTAAAGAGATCACATTTGACAATGAGAAAATAGCACCACCGGTTGGCTTGAAGTCTGCATCCTTTAAATCAGAACTGGACACGGTAAGCCAACAGAATTAATATATTTCTCCTACGTGTACATAACCGCATCCACTGATGGTTATAAAATCCCGCAAAGAGCTCATGACAATTTGTTTCGGCTTTTTAAAAAAAATTAAACCAAATCAACATCTCAGTCAGAATAAAGCTATTTCAAGTCCTCAGCTAACCCACACAGGCTCCTCCCACCCCCAAAAGAAAAAAAGGCTGACTTGTATCTTGGTGCAAAATGATAAAACCTTAAGTTCCCTATTCAGTATAGCTAGATGTTGTCCAAGCTAGATGCTTTTGCCCAGGAAGCTTATTTCCTCAGTTTCTTTGTCTTCTTTCAAGCCAACAGTAGATTTGCAAATCAAAACCAGAAGAGCCATCTGCTGAGTAAGGATTTTTTTCCAACTGATAAACCAGTTCAGCTGAGTTGACAGGAAATTCAGCACATTAGAGGCAAAGATGCAGCACTGAATGAAGGAAAATAAGTATCTTTGTGCATCAGATGAAAGAGAGAACTGTTGTCCTGATCACAAGTTTTGATAAAGTTGTTCTGCCTCAGTTTAACTGCTGCCTGTTTCTAGTGGCAAGTAATACTCTACCCAGCCTACCCCTGAACACTCAGAAGCAGTGTGCACTTATGTTTGCATATAGCTAGTTAAGAAGAACCACATGGCACATCTGCTATGCTTGATATCAAATCACAGAAAGCTTGATGGGTGTAATGAGTAACATGAAAAAAGAATTAGGAGTTCTTCAAATTGTCCTAGACACATACCCCAAACATTGAAATACATTGCCATGCAGGGTAAAAAA
This sequence comes from Gavia stellata, assembly GCF_030936135.1. Taxonomy (NCBI): domain Eukaryota; kingdom Metazoa; phylum Chordata; class Aves; order Gaviiformes; family Gaviidae; genus Gavia; species Gavia stellata. Next base: position 97,947,282 of record NC_082595.1, read on the forward strand.
ATAAAAAAAACTTGTACAATTTATATCTGAATGAAAGAGCCTTATAGGCTTTTTTGTTCTTTTAATGGAGGTTTGTGTGTTTATGCAAAGAGATGAAAGATGAGGGAAGCTGGAGAAGAGGAGCAGAATGCCAAATACACCACCAGATTACGGGCTGGGAGCATAGCCATAGGAAAACTGGGAGACAGATATGGATATGCTTTTCTCTGGTTCTGTCAAAGGGACTTGAAGCTGTGAGCAAATAAACTGTCTGCTGTTAGATTCTTGATATAAGGGAAATGGAATTTTGTATGTCTTTTGCAAATAAACTGGAGAGCATCTATCACCAGTTTCTCATCCTAGCTACAGCTGGCGCTGTCCCAAATTTGGAATAATCACTTGGGTCAGCAACAATTCACATCAAAAAGTTAAAACATAAAAGCCTAATGCTGTGCCCTCTCAGAAGGGTCAGAACATCGTTTACGTAGGTTTCTACCTTTTTTCTGGCATTCCATATGCAATTTTGATCATTTTCGTTAAGTACTTTTTTTTGCATTCATCAAATTATACCCCAAAATACCCCAAAAGCATATCTGACAACTGGCCGAGACAGAAGAACTTCAATGAAGTTTTATGGAATTACTATAATGATTTCAAGCAGCTGCTGTTATTAACTAGGTTACTGAGAGTATTTCCCCTTCAAATACTGAATATAAAAGGATACAAATGTTCATAAAAACTTAGAATGAATAGGGCATATTTGCTGCAACCATTAAACTATTTTTCTTTTTTTTCTCCACTAAAACTGTATGTTATTAAGTTACCTTAACACTCTTCTGAACAAGTGTTTTCATTCCACCTGCTACAAGTTCCTGCTAAGTGACGATGTCAGCAACAATCAGACCCAAGGTCAGACACGCAAAAAGGGAAAGTGAGGGTGCTGGTGTTCACACCAAAACCAGCTGTATATGATTTGATCTTGGCAGAATTTACTTTTATCAGTGTAACTTCTGCCATGTGAAACTTGAGTTCAACTTTAGTAGTTAATAAGGGCACTGGTCTTCTAAAGTGCATTGAAATACATGTAATGGGAACCGCTGTGCAAGCTGATGCTGCTCTAAAAAAAGGAAAAAAAAGACCACACAGAACAACTTTCAGCAGACAAGTTCAATTCTTGAAGAAATAGATGGATCCAGAACATATTGAGGTAACTGTTTGGTAAAGGAGCCTTCACCGCAGTAGTAGCACTGACAAGAATTACTGACAAAGGGATACAGAATTATTTTTCAAGTATGTATTTCAGCTGTAGTTTTCCTAGAACCCTTAGGACCTATGGAGGACATTTCTGGGTTTGGTGGGTGATTAACAGAGTTTCCTTAACTTGTCTGGATCTGGAGTGCCAACAAGACATCAGAGATCTCCAAGAGTGATTGAAAAACATGGTGTCCACCCCAAACAAGCTCTTTGGAGTCAAGACTGCTTTATCTAACACATACATTTGGTTCTTATGGATGAGACCTCATAGTCAGTCAAAAGGTTGCATACTCCATTCTGATTTTGTTGTTGCATATTCAATACTGATTTTCTTTTCCTGAGCATGCAGTAGTTGAGGACATCAGATGTAATGAAATGTCCTGTACCTTTTCTCAAGAGATAAGGACACCGAAAGACCTTACTGGAATGTTTTCATCAAGTTACAACTGAAAAACAAAAAATACCACAAGCTGTTATTTGTTCAGAAAGCATTATTTATTTTTAACAAAATATTTTTTAATTTTTTAATTACAAAAATCTCAACTGAGATTTAAAATAACCCAAATGCAATGTTTTTAGTTTTTAAATTTCAGGATTTTGTCTTTTTCTTCCTTTTTTTTAAAAAACCATTCACCTGATGGGCAGAAAGGTATTAAGAACTGTTTATCCCTTTACTGACTTTTTCCGTTTATGAAGTTTCAAAATTTCTCCCATGTGGGATAATGGGATGGGAAAATGTACAAACTCCACTCTGTTCCTTAACTTTCAAAATTTTGATAAAAACAAAACTTTGTCGTTTTGAGGCCAGGCAGTTTCTTTCATTTTATTAATTTATTGCAAAACATTCCTGATAAAAAGAACTTTATATAATTTGTGAACGTTGAATTTACACTGCTGTCTTTAATGAGAAACAAATGAGAAAAGATATCTCTGAAAGAGTTTCACATTGAACATTTATTTATATTAAATTTGGGATTGGATTTGGGACAGTGGTAAAAGGAAGTCATATGTGAATTATATTCCCCTGTATAGATATGGATTTATGGAAACAGAAATCCATATTTGAGTCATTTAGAGAAAATGCATGGCAAACAGCAGAGCTCTTCTGTGTTTCATTTATACAGAAATACAGAAAGTGAGATAACAATGAGTGAAGATTCTTTTACTGAAGGAGTGTTAAGCTGCTGATCACCCAATATGCACCAGACTCACTTCTCAACTGCTCTCGATGACTTCTGAGTACAGCAACATCAAACAAATGGTTGTTCTGTCAGCAGGTGGCTATAATAAATGTTTTTACATGTGCAAATTTATTTCAACCTGAAATGAAAAGATTTTATTTTACCTCAGAAAGGCTGGATGATTTGATTTGTTTCTTGAAATTCTGAGGGGAAAAAAAGAAAAAGCTTAATTTCCTATGGAAAAATCTAAGCATTGGCACTGTTGTGGTTTAACCCCAGCCTGCAATTAGGCAATTGCGATTTGGGGTTTTTTTAATGAATTCACCATTCAGCAAAACATTTCAGGGCTATCCAATTTGTATTACGAGACAGGGTGGAGAGTTAGGTTTTTTTAACAGTAAATATATTCTTAACTGATCTGACTGTGTGAAAATATGCACACGGCAACCAAAAGCCATAGACACCTTAGGTAAGTTCCCTAAATTATTGTGAGTGACCACTGACTTTCCCAAATTACAAACAGATATGTGAACTACCTTTCCATAAGATTACAAGGTGGTAATCAGAGATAAGAGGTATCATTCCCAAATGCAGGACCATATATCTCTTCCCATTTAGTGCTATATCCACTGCTGGGTTGCTTAACTATTGTTGTATGAAAGCACTATCCAATTTTGCCTAGCTTGCAGTAGGATTCTTGTTGCAAGCGATGGGGCTGCCCATCATCCTTTAAGGAGAATTCCAGACCACAGTAATGAGATTTTGTCTCAGCTGATCGCAAAGAATACCTTTCTCTGTGAAATGCAAATTCAAATTAGCTAGAACTTGGGAGATAGCAGCAGGACTGCCCAAGAAGGAAGCCTTATGTATGGGACAAAATACGCACAAAAGAAGAAGGTTTTCAGCGTATTTGGGAAGACTTTATTTCTAACAGGCTTTTCCCCCATGTCAAGTAACCAGTAGAAAGAATATTCTAAAATAGACCCTCTTAATGTGATTTAAAACATTTCTTCTCGATCAGGAGAGGAGGAACAGAGAAAAATTTTAGTAATTATTTTGTTTTAGCACTTTATCCATTTTTAAAATAGTTTTAAGTCATTTAAAGATAGCTACCTAAAATGGCTGTGGCTTTTCTGCCAAGAAGAGAAAAAGAAACGATAGTGGGAAATGCAACAGGAGAAAGATTCTCAGGATTCAAGAGGATGTCCAAGCCACAAATACATTCCAGTAGATCACTAATGAGTGAACATATCTCATGTCTTACCGCCTGCTATAATCACTCATTTGATTTAAACAACATTTGGTTCCAATGTGTTTCATTTCCAGAAGGCGGGTAAAAATCTAGCTGAAAACCATATTCAGTGTTGTCTTTGCTGTTTTGATTAATTTCTAGGCAGGATGACTGTGGTTTGGGTTGCTTTGAGCACTGGCATGAAGAGTTTCCACAGTTTGGCTTGCAGTTTACTATGACCAAGTTTTGCGGCAGCTAGATTCTTTGTTAAAACATGGTTGAAACTCAGAATTTGATTTCCACAGGAAATTCTGACATTTGGGGAGGCGTGAAAAAGGGCAAGCTCAAATTATAATTAAAAACTGATAATTTTCTGAATTCTGTGTAGAGGGAGATTCCAGGGGGTAAAAATTGCTTCAGGAAGAATGAACTGTTGGAGATTGATTCTGAGCAACAACCTGGGTGGCCCCTGGAAATTGGGGACCATGAGATCATCTAATTTCAAAAAATCAAAGATAGTCTGAAACGTTCAGTGTGTTGAGAAGAAAGTCCAGAATTCCTTGACACCAGCAGGGCCCTGTAGCATTTCCAACTGTATGGTAGGAGGACTAGGAAAGTTAAAATTGAAAGTCTCACATCATTTAAGAAGATTCAAATTTAGTAGAGCGAGGACTGCCCAAAGTTCCCTGACTCATAGCACAGGATGGCCTTGAACTGCAAATCCTGGACTTTGAGATTGCTGAACATTCTGCTAGTCAAAAACAGGAATGCAACCCACTTCAGTCACCATGGAAGTTCAGTGTGGGGAGATACTGTGTTGCAAACAAAATATTTGTGAAGACCTTATTTTCAACTCTGAAATATCAGCCAAAACAGGCTCACTCCATTGTTGATGTAAATTGGCTGCTTTCAAGCATATTAAGGACCCTATTCAGTAGGATTTGCATTACTCTGCATGAGGTGTCATTTGAAACTCTTTTGTATTGTGGGAATCAGTCCAGGGAACACACAACATAAATGTACAATCTTGCCCATGGCTGTAGAAAGAATGAAATTTTCAAAATTAAAGTTTATCTAGAAACCAAGTTCCTTCAGTCCCACAGAAGAAAAACACCACTCTCTTTGCCCTACCAGAAGCATTCCCCCCTCCACTTTTCAAACTTTCATTGGAAAATGCTATTAGATTCTAATTTGGTTGCTGATCTCATTTCCAGAGAAGTGACCAAGAAAGACTCTGCAGTAAATAAAAAAAGGAGAGTAGAGTCAAGGAAAAACTCTTATCCCTCAGCTCCTTTCAGTGAAAGAACTGAGTCAACTAGTTTAAAACTGAATTTGTTTTCTTGCCAGCCTGTGAACTGCAATTGAAATACATAAAGTCAGACAGAATAAGTTCTAATCCCAAGGTAGCACACAGTGGACAGCAATTACTTTGATTTTAAGATAGGTCAATATGGAAGTAGATCCACTGAAGAGGAAAAGGTCAATTCTTGACAAATAGCAATTCCACTAGCTCTACGCCTACAGCAGTAAATTGTCTCTACTTCCATTTGGTTTTCTTTGGTACTTATTCCTCTTTCAATTATGAAATAGTTCCTTGTTCAGAAAATTATGGATTGGCTTCATTTTCAAAGCTACTGTTTTTCATATGTGGTGGTGACACAGTAAGCACTGATGAACTTTGTCACAGTGGATTGACTTGCAATATTTTCACAGCAACTGACATTATTTGGGGATATTATTTATGCTAGTCCTGTTAGTGTAGCCGTTCTTAGCCTTGCTACCAAGGTAGCCATGTGCTGTGAATGTGCATCTCCATCTCCAGCTGTGTCTTCTCTTGCAGAGAAGAAACAAGGCAATCACTCAGTTATTCTGTTCATATAACTCAGAAAACTGTCTTCCTGTTGAGAACAATGGGCCTCGTTCTTCTCTTCATTATACAGTCCTTTGCTGGGCTGATGCCACCGAGAGGCTGTAGCACCACCACAAAACTAGTCCTATACATAGAAGCCATCCTGGAAAATCCTGGAAATAGTACTGAGAGGATTCTTCTTTGTAAAAAAATCCATTTAATTCTTTTTAGGATTCTGTTCTTATCATATTCCATCTTGTTGTCTGAACTGCAGAGACATGGAAAAATAGTTACAGGTCTTGACTTTTTTTCCCTAGGATAAATTCAGCAAAGTGGATTCATGTTTCATGTCTTCAAGCCACATCCAGTCTTGAAACACCCATTCTCTTACACTTTCACAATACTGCTGTACCCAATCCACCTCTAAATAAAATAATGATATGTCCTTGATTATCTCCTCATTAAACAGAAAGATTTTTAATTCTACCCATACCACATAGTTTAGATTAAGTATCTAACTTCGGTGCCTTCAAGAAGAGAAATAGAAACTGCAATGGTATTTAGCTGCAATACTTTTGAAATTTTGAAGTGTTGAAGTTTTTGAGGACGAATCTCTAAACAACTGAAAAATATATGTGTATCTATAGACAAGTATGCACGCACACACGTCTGCATATGCACATATATATGTGCAGGATTTATATTGTGTTCCTACATGGAATGAGAAGGGTCTCCAGTATTTGGCTTAAAAATCCTTCTAACACATGGATCTTATTAAACTGTACCTCAGTCTAGCTGTGGCTGAGCAAACAAAAGTGGTTCCACATGGCTGATAAAAAGCCTGATCAAGAATAGGGAAGAAAAATGTTTCTACTTGCCTTGCTGCCTTCGGAAATCTGTAGATCGAAGACTGAATTATTTTGCCTCTGCTGCACTGTATGTAATCACTGAAGTCTGGCCATATCTCCATTCAAATGAGCGGGAAAATGTCAGATGTATTCAGCCAAACAAAGCCCAGTGATTCCACATTGAAACCTAATGAGAGCAATAGCTATACATGCAAGCCTGAGAGCTTTCCTCCCCTGACACCTTGCAATCTATATTCTTCCCATAACACTGTGAGAGTAAAGAATTTGGAAGATAAATTGAGAATTATGCTCAGATATCTTTGTTTAGAGGAATGAGCTTTAAATACAACATTTCCTTGCTATCTTACACTAATTATAACAAATAAATATAATAAAAGTTTTATATTATCTTTCTTAAACTTACGTAGCACTTCTAATAAGGAAGAGAACTTGTAAAATAATTTACAAGTTCTGCTGGAACGTAAAGGGACACCTGTTTGCCAGCAGAAAGTGCACTGTGCAACAGACTAAAACAGCACTCTTATCTCTTCATTTGATGCATACCCAATATATCTCCTCTACTTCCTGACAAAGTACTGCAGCACTGCAGCTTACTGTGACATGTATGAGAGAAAATAGCTGATGCTTAATCTGCTGATACAGAAATACGAATAGCTTCTCACATTATACAACTGCTAATATGTGATCAAATATTTCTAAACTTAGATGGTTAAAAATAGGGAGTCACAAGGAGAGTCTAATAGAGCTATGTAGTACAAGCAAGCTTGTAAGAGGCAGAGCAGGCAGTCTCATGAAATAATGGAAGAAAGGAAGAAGATAGCAATAGAATTATTCATCTCAAAGGGCACTTTACTTCCTGGAGAATGCCACTGATATCAATGGAGATATTTCCAAAATTAGACACTCCTCTGTAAGATTAAAGTTACAGGTATATACTGATTCAAAAATAATAGGATCATGATTAACAATCACGGCAGCCTTTCAAATCAAGCAACTGTGTTTGTTTTCTTCTTTTAACCACTGAAGAAGAGGTAGGGGTGAAGGAAGCAAACAAGGGGATGGGTGAGTTGAGTAGGTTGTGCAATAAAGCTCTATAAAGTGTTCTTGGTTTTCTCCCATCTCCAACTTTTCTTACATTTCTGCTCCTTAGCTCCTCTTTCCCCACTCCATCACCAGTGAGTGCCTGTTCATCTCTGCCCTCCTGTCTACCTGGCATTGCATCATTCCTCTTCCTCAGGACTTTCTCTTTACTGTTATTCAGTATACTTCTCCTTGATCTAACATTTATCTCATCATGATTCAAAAAAGTCTACAGAGATAGTAAGAAACAGATAATGAAGTGAAAAACAGTATGGAGACACATTAATGGGTTTTGGTTGGTTGGTTGGTTTTGCTGTTGCTTTATCTGCTTCTACATTGTTCCTTCCCGGAAGCCAGAGTCAGGATGCAAAGAGCCAAGAGCGGGCTATGAATGGATCCTTGTAAGGGGCCTCAGGTACTCACCCAGGGAGAAAGCAGAGGGGATGAAGAGAGGAACTTTACACAAGATATAGCTCTGTCCTGGAAGTGCTGAAATCCTGTTCAACTAAAACTGCTTACTTTACTGGTGTGAAAAGTATTAGCTTCCTCAATGCAATTTAATCAGATGCAAAATAACAAATGGAAGAATCTGTCCCTATATTCCGTTCTATTGGAAGAGTGCATATTATCCTCAAGATGCTGTGTAGGACTAACTAAATGAAAGAGAAAAAACCTCTCATTAATGTCTTGTTCACATAAGATATGGTGATACCTGCGGGATCACAATACTCGTTTTACATCAATTATCAAATACTGCATTTCTGATAAAGCATCTTCCATACTAATAAGTATATATGAATATATGTTATGGCATTACAATTATCTTGCAGTTGTGTCTATTAATTAAATTTCAAACTTAAAAACTTGCAGCTCTAGTGATTGTCATTTATCAAGTTTGATAAAGACAGAAAGCTTAAAAAAAACCCAGAAACCCACAGTATTTCTATCTGAGACTACAAGCTACATAATGAAGCAGACCCCTTGAAGCAGAAATCAGTATCTTTGAAGAAAAGCGTAAATTCAAAATTGTTTTTTGGCATGTCCAGAAAGAGTTATCAGAACTCCCTGCCATACTAGCAAATATTAGTCTGATCTTCTGCCACAGCAGGATGAGTTTTCTCTGTTGGGTGTGCTGAAGAAAATGGGCAGAACATCATGTTTTTATTCCATATACAGTCTTCAAGGCAGGAGAAAATTCAGAGGATGCTGGGTTTCCTCCAAAAGAACTCTATCTTCTAGCATCTTTGTCATCACTGTTAACATATACTATTTTGAGGGCAAAAAAGAGAGAGAACGTGAGCATACCCTAGTCCTCTCTTCGATCAAGAATGGGATCAAAGAAATCCAGACACAGCAAAAAATGACATGACTCAGATTCATTACCACTAGGTACTTGAAGTTCATTCATCCACAGGGTCCTTCTTACACTCAACTCTAACAGATACACAGTTGACGCTTTATTTCAGCTGTCAGAAAGAAGGGGAATTATTAAAGTCTAAAATGTTCTATGATCTTTTGTTTGACAAATCCTGTCTGATCGCTGCAAAAACAGACTAGCAATACAATCATGCTGTAACCTGTAGGAACCAATGATGCATTCAAGGACAACATGAGTTTTTGAAGACAAAGAGAGGACTAAAACTTATAATGTCTTTTTAGAACACAAAAAATACTTTAAGTAGTCAATGTACAAAGTATCATATAACATACAAGACAAATGTTCTGCAGCCCATTTTCACCACAGAAATAAAAGGAATGCCAACATCAGTAATGAAAAACACTTATAGAACAGTAAGTTGCCTAGAAACAGACAAACATATGAATCTACAGAGAATAATGGGAGAAAAGAAATGTAACTTTCATATATGATTACGTATTGCATTTACGTGCAAGGTTTTGGCAGTGGCACTACAGGGGTGTCTTTTGAGAGAAGAAACCGGGAGTTGCCCCCGAGTTGGACAGAGTCAGTTCCAGACAGCTCCAAAATGGACCCATCACTGGGGAAAGCTGAGCCCATCAGCGATGTTGGTAGCACCTCTGTGATAACACATTGAAGAAAGAGTAAAAACGCTGTGAGAGAGAGGAGTGAGAAAAAATGTGAGAGAAGCAACCCTGCAGACACCAAGGTCAGTGAAAAAGGAGGGGAGGAGGTGCTCCAGGTGCTGGAGCAGAGGTTCCCCTGCAGCCCCTGGTGAAGACCATGGTGAGGCAGGCTGTGCCCTGCAGCCTGTGGAGGACCACAGTAGAGCAGATATCCACCTGCAGCCCATGGAAGACCATGCCACAGCAGTGGATATGTCCTGAAGGAAGCTGCAGCTCAAGGAGATTCCACGCTGGAGCAGGCTCCCGGCAGGAGCTGCAGCCCATGGAGAAGAGCAGGTCTTCTGGCAGGACCCTGGACCCCGCAGGGCACCTACACTGGAGCAGTTTGTTCCTGAAGAACTGTACTCCATGGGAGGACACACACTGGAGCAGTTCTGGAAGAACTGCAGCCAATTGGAAGGACCCACATCAGAGCAGTTCATGAATGACTGTCTCCCATGGGAGGGACCCCACGCTGGGGCAGGGGAACAGCATGAGAAGGAAGGAGTGACAGAGATGAACTAATACAAACTTACCACAATCCGCCATCCGCATTCCCCTGCGGCACTTGGGGCAGGGGAGGAAGAGGTAGAAGAGTCAGGAACAAAGGAATGAAGTTGAGCCTGGAAAGCAAAGGGGATATGGGGGAAGGTGGTTTTAGTTTTGTTTTTGTTAATCACCATGCTAGTCTATTTCTAATTGGAAATAAATTAAATTAATCTTCCCCAAGTCAAGTCTGTTTTCCCATAACAGTAATAGTTGGTGAATGATTGCCCTGCTCTTATCTCAACTCACGAGCTTTTTTCATCTTATTTTCTCCCCTTGTCCTGCTGAGGAGGGGGAGTGGGAGAGCAACCAGCCAACGTTAATCCACCACAGTTCATTTTTGGAGACATAAAGACCAATTAGAATGACAGAACGAAAAGAAATAGTTGACTATATTTACAGAAGAAATATTTTGCACTCTCTGTCTGATTTCAAAGTTTGTTTATAATGATAATATCAAATAATAGCAAATGTTGCCATTATAGTTCTTTGATAAGAATCATAAACCAATTTTTTCAACCAATTTATTGGAACAGGCTGCCCAGGGAGGTGGTGGAGTCACCATCACTGGAGGTGTTCAAGGAATGTGTGGATGAGGCATTGTGGGACATGGTTTAGTGGGCATGGTGGTGTTGGGTTGATCGTTGGACTTTTGATGATCTTACAGGTCTTTTCCAACCTTAATGATTCTGTGATTCTGTGATTTTAAATGACATAGGTACAGTACTTGCATTTAAAGCATTCAGTCCACATCTAAATAACAACCTAACTGAAAAACCTGTAAATCACTGGATTCACTTGTGACTATTATAGTTGTATAATAATTTATAAATGAAATTATACAGGACAGCAACTACAACACATCACAACCGATACTGATACTACTTACGTAATTTAAATGGGAAGAAACAACTGCTATGCCTCTGATTTGTACATTATGGCCTTTCTGCTGCATTAAAAAAGTTACCAGTCAAAAGTGACACTTCATATTTTACAGATGGCATATTTGGTCACCTTTAACAAATGTGTTCATCTTTCTTTCATAAAAAGAGGTTATATAAATCAGCTTGATCTTTAAGCATTCCTTGAATGCTCTAAGCTTCAATAAAAAACAGAGAAATAGGACTAGAAGGGACCTCAGCAGTTTACCTAGTCCACTGACAAGATCATCTGCTCCTACATGATCCCTCAGAGATGTTTCTTTATGGTCATTGAGGGAGATGCCCCAGCCACCCAGGTACTTTATTCCAGATATTCAGAGTAGGGAGAAAGGGGAGGAAAAGGCACAAAGAGCCCAGGGATGGAAGTGAAAAGGGTAGCAGACGTTTGTCTGTGGTAGGGGAACACAAAAAATGTTATGTACAGGGAACAGGGAGTAGGAGATGGAAGGTACATAACTTTAGAAAAAGGAATTAAGTTCCAGTAGGAAGGCCTTAGTACTAACAGTTTAGGATTTTATATCAGCTCTGTTTACATGTTGGTGACGCTTCCTTGCTGTCACAGCAATGCCAAAACCAGGGTGGAAATGAAAGGGTAACGCACAGAACAACTTCTGCAGATTACAGAAATTAATGTCATGCTATTTTTTTTTAGAGTCTTCACTCATATGAGTATTTCAAAGGGAAATACAAACACAAGACCTAACTTTTATAGTTCCGTTCAATTTTTGCTGATGTTCATGGACATTTTCTACGGACTTCAAATAAGAATCATATCAGATCCTTCAGGACAATGTCTGCTTGAGAGTCATCTGGGTTTTTACACAGATATTTGAAAGCTGGAATGCACACTCAAAACTCAGAAGTGCTAATCTGGAGGGAAAAGTGCAGCTGCTCTGTCCCCCTCCTGTAAATCTGCATGTGCACCTTACTCCTTTTATACAGCTTTCAGACACCTTCTGACCTTTCTATGGGATCTATATATGTAGCCAGAGTACAACACTGAAGTGAATTTCATTACGCAGATGTGAAGGGGAGAAAATTGCTCTTAGTAATTTTCTAATGATATATTTGAATTCTAAGAAATTAAGTTTCATTCATAATTCAAGAGTACAAATATGTCAGACCACCTGATGGTAAATCAGCTATGCATATCTAATAGCAGTTCTGCACTTCAACAGATCCTGCTGTAGGAATGAGGGATACAAGATTAGGACCTATTTATAGACCCTATTTTGGCTGGCAGGACCTTAAGGACATGTGATCAGATGCTGTATTACTCCAACATAAATGGAAGGGGATTAGATAGCTGCACATGCTCTTCCATGGAGCTGGATAAAAGATCATGCAGGTGATTGATGCTCAGGCAACTCTGAGAAGGTGCACTGCTGACACTCCCTTGAGCCAGGGATGAAAATACATCGGGAGATATTTGAGAATAGCTCCAGACCTGAGCTGACAATGCTGAAATGTCAGCTGACATAATGCTGACAAAGAAGAAAATGCGTGTGATTTCTTTCCTTCTGCATTTCTCCACAAGTTTTATTATATACTTATCCAAGGCTGTGAATTTTCAGGAATAGTTTAACATTACAAGGTGGGGGGAAGACAAAGAATCTTAACATACAAAAGTATATTAACCTCCAGGGTTTGCTGATCCATCAATTTAGTAGGGTACTACTGAAATCAAAGGTCAATTTATGCTTACTGGAGGTCAGTAAAGTGTTAGGATCACTCTGGACATTTGTGCCTTGGGGCAACATATGGACTTCGAAAACTAAACTGATAGGAAAACAGAGAAACTTTGAAAACTCTGAGGAGCTTTTAGCATTTCAATGGTCCTGAAAGCTAACAGGTATTTCCCTCTGGGGTTTCAGTTTGTCCCTAGGATATTTAGGCATGGATTGTCAGTTCAGGGATTAGTACATATATTTCCTTCTCCCAGCGCGGGAGCCATTAGTACAGCTGCTGCTTTGGGAAATGTTCAATAATCTTTCACTCTGAAAAGTCATAAGCACTCATGGAAGCCAAGGAGTCCTTTATGGACATGCACTGCCTCTTTGCTTTGGCTTCCGCACATTTGATATGCACATGCAAGGCACAGAAGCAGCTTTGTAGTGAGTTTGTCGCGTTCTGAGAGTGAGAAATCATGGAAATAACTGGCTGCAATTTTAATGCCTCTTAATTCCCAAGGCAGCGCACTAACAGGACAGATGCATTCAGAAGAATGAAAGCGGTCGAATCTGGAACTGAAGCAGGGCCTAACATATGGGAACAGATAAACCTGTCTATATAAAAGAAGGACGCGTGGAATTTTGCCAGTAGTCAGCTGAAACTGGCTCTGTTCGCAGCCTTGAAATGTATATACTGTCTCCTCTCCAAGCCTTTCTTTCTGTTTGATTGCTTCTGCTTCCAGTCCAGAAGGCCAATGAAATTCTAAGAGACTATTCTTCTGGGGGATTTTTTGCCCACCTAGTAACAGGATGATCTGGAAACCTTATGAGAACTGTACTTTAACTTGGCAGAAAATCATAGCCCAAACAGAGCCCAGTCTAAAACCCTGAAGTCAGTAGAAAAGCTCCCCGTGCTCGAAGTCCAGGCCCGAAATGCCTTTAGAAGTCCTGTGCCTGCATATGGCTCCAATGGTATACTTCATCAAGGAAACATAGTGTGACTTCAGTCAGGCTCCAGCTAGGGTGAAGCATGCTGTAGGGATCAGGGATAAATGAAAAGCCAAATTTCGGAGTGCTTTTCCAAGTCAAACAAAGCCGCTGAACTTTCTGGGGTTTTCTTGGCACTTGTAGTGCTACTGGGAATTTGAACGGTGCCTGTCCGAGGATAATTGACTCCCTCTGTGCACTATTGTGATTCTCAAAAAAAAGAAGCATTTTTCTCAATCTTTCCAGACATAGTCATGTTCTTAACAGAGACCGGACAGAGCAGGAAATGGAATGGGATGCTCTTCAAGATCTAGATTAATGTCCATGAAAAGAAACCCACACCCTGGATCACCTCAACAGGTGATGACCCAGTTACGTTAGTAATTCATTATAGGATTTTATTCTCCTTATTTACACATGGTACTCCCATTTCCATTTGTTTGAGTGGTTTAGCCACAGCAGGAAAGAGGAGATTTAAATCTCTGGTTTCTGCTATGCGTGTTTTAAGAAAGAAATTAACTGTACTGTACAAAGGCAAAAGGACTCCAAGCTACAGAAGCTGAATACACTGAAAATAAAAGCAGAAGTGGCATCATAGCAGGGAGTTGTTACAAACACAAGTCATTCTTTATTTTTAAACTTCATGCTTTATTAAGGCAGGCCATGATTCAAGTTGTTGACGAAGTGGAAATTTTCACTTGGTTTAGTTTTGCCAGTTCAGTAAGTTTGCCACCATTGGTATACTTTTGAAAAGAAACCCCAGACCATCTCCAGGTATTTTTCCAACTACTATTCCAATCAGTATGTTTGATTATTTTGAGTTTGAACACTGTGCTGATACTCAAGTGAATTAACTCTTTGTTTCTTTGTATCAAGCAGCTAATGAAAAATCTTATTAATTTTAAGAGGCTTAAACTAATGTTTTCTCCATTGTAACCTGAATGAGCCGATCCATAGCAGCTAGTCTGATCATCTACTCTCTGCCCAGCTCATAATGTTTGGATCCTTTGGGAGTGGAGGATGAGAGGGGCAATTGCCTTACCAGTAACTTATGCTAATTAAATTCTGCTAATAAAATTCTGCAAAGAATTCTTATTAACAGTGTTACTGTTGCTTTTGAGGTACAAAAGTTCTAAATATTTTTCATTCTACAGAATTCCAGACAGAACTGCACCACAAGCACACACATTTATTATTAGACTTCAAGAATGCCCAAGGCGTGCTTGGCTTTTCTGGTTTTCCTTTTCATGCAAAAGAAAATGAAGTGAAAACAATAAAATTAAAACTCCAGTAACTGCACAAGATAAGGAATTTCTTGTGTCCCTATGGGCATCCAGACCAAACACCATTATTATTACTATTATGGTATTGCAGCAGATTGAGTGCTAGCTAATTGCCTCTTCTCTAACTGATTGGATTTTTTTAAGCTGGGAGCATGGAGGAGATGGGAAGAGGCTGACTTAAAATTCATAACATCCCCATAATAAAAGAACCCCCAAAAGGCAACAGCTGCTTAGAGAAGTGAAAACACTGCATCTTCAGAGGCCATTCAAGCAGAGTATGTTTTTCCTCCATGAGCTTGTCGCCTAGACTAACAACGAGTCTAAAGACATCACGTGCAGTTGCCGTCAAATGACAAGAACACCATAAAAGCTGCAGGAGTCTATATGCACAGAGTATTACTAATCACTGCTATTGCAACCCTCAGTCCTACAAACATTGTAAAAGTTTATGTGTGTTATACTTTATGATAAAAATTATGAAAGTTATTTAGTCTAGGAGAGGAAAAAAACCAAGCAGGAAATCAACATTTAAAAATGAGGGATCCTACAAACTGCATCTGCATTTATATCTAAAAGGTAGGGCACAGGATACTGGACCTGAGACTCCTCCAAACTGTACTGGTACTGGGAGAGAAGCAGGAAATGAGCTTTAAGATAAAGGCAGGTAAATGAGTGAATGAAAGGCAGAAGCGAGCCCAGGCTCTTAGAAGGAGGGAGAAAGCTCAGCAGCAGCTGGCTAAAGGCAATGACTAACATGAACAGCAAAGGCTGGGCTGCCTGCTCCCCGGGCCAGCATCAGACCTAGCCCTGAGGAATTCATTCTGCCAGGCAGGGTCATTTGGGGAACACTGAAGCCCAGCTTTTGTATCCGTAACACAGCAGATAAATCCTAGCTGAGAAATACCGAAGCACAGAATTGCACTTTAGGTTTTAGCTGCTCTTTATAAAACCTCATTTCTTAACCAGTCTTAAGTCTCGTCAAAGCAAGTGTCTTTTTTTTTTTTTTTTCCCTTCATCTTTTCTGGAAGTTTTTCTGGGCTAACTTACTAGTGCACTGTCTCAACCTAGGTATGTCTCCAATAAGTAAAGCAGGGAGTATAGGTAGGCATCACATGGAGTTTATGTCCCAGAATGTGGCTTAAGGGCAAACCAGCCAGTGTTGGTTCTAGTGATGTCAGTTACCACATTTGGGGGGAATCTGTTTGCAGAAGCATGGTACTTCTAGGAAACAAGCAGAGGAATGTGTCAGGGTTCTGGGGAAACACCAAAAATCCTCATCTGCTAAAATTTGAGTCTCAGATTTATGTTCAGCATCATTTAACAGCGTTGTCTCCAAAACATGGACTGTAATTCTATTCAAAATAGATGCCCTCAATGCCTACCAAAGATCTCAGCATGCCCATAACCTGAGCTTTCATCTTGTTTGGTCTTATACCAGTGTCATCTTTACTGATGCCCTGGAAAAGAGGGACATAGTTTATTTATCCTCTATGCTAAGTCTCAGTTCAACAAAGCACTGATGCACAGATTTTTGAGGATGCAGGTAATGCTGCAAAAGCCATGTTACTGAGCACTTTGCCAGGGGGAGGCGTAAGCCACTCTGCATTGTGAAGTCAGTGCAGGTGCCAGGTACAGGATACTGGGAGACCACACTGGTGTCTGTGGCCCTGAATGCCACATACCGGTATCACCTGGACTCCAGCCCACACAAAGCCAGAACAGAGGCCTAGCTGAGAAAAAGAGAGTTGGTTTTCTGCTGAGAGGTAAGGGTGGGAGGACAGAGGGATGTCCACATTAGTGTGTCAGGGTGCCAAATGACAGAGTTTCTGTAAGGGCTGATAAAGCCATATCAAAAAAAAATAGGTTGCAAGGGACTTCTGGAGGTCATCTAGTCCAACCTCCTGCTCAAAGCAGAACTACCTTCAAAGTTAGATCAGGTTGCTCAATACACTAACATCAGAGAGGGAGACACTGCCCAGCCTTTGTACTACAAAATAATAGAAATAGCAGGTAGTAGTGATACATATTCAGCTAAAACCCGTAATTGAATCTTAGGTTCTTATTTTTTCTTTTTCATTTCAAAACTGGTTTGCACCTGTGACACACAGCATATCATCATCTATAGCTTCATCCTTTGTTTCTGCAACCTTTCTTCTGGTAATACAGGTAATGAATGAAGCAAGAGGAAGAGTGGGAACTGAAGACCTGAGCTCCAACCTGGCTTTACTGCTGTTTACTGAATGGTCCTAGCAGTCCACTGCAGCTGGAAACAAGCCCTAGCCAGAACACAAAACCTCAATTTGGAAAGTATCACAGTTTGAAGTTGTCCCACTTCCCCCCTCCCCGGCCCCGTATTTTAAACCTTTTCCCTACTTATAATATAGTAATTAGCTTATCCTTCACACACAGCACAGTAAGACATGCAGTGTAACAGGGGAATACAGAAGACTGGCAAAAAGGAAGCAGTTTTATTAACAGAAATTTTATCCCCTTCCTTGATTTTTCCCTTGCTCAAAATGTTTAATCTTGTTTATGTGACAATTTGCTTCTGCCTTCTTGAATACCATGGCAAGGTATTGGTAACCAAAGCTTGCATAATATAGTTCATTACTCAAAATGAGTAATGAACATTCAATGATATTGCTAATGAAAATTATAAAGGATTAGGTTGAAACTTTATGCCTCCAGCAAAGGTGGGGCATGAACCATACCACCGTGGGAGTGACTCTGTGACTCAGATGTACAGTTCTTTCCTCAATTCCTCCTTGCTCCTGGCACATAGTAGTTCACTCCTGAGCTACTACAGTTGTAAAATATGACCCACCCTGTAATGGCTTATCTACTGTTTATATAACCCTTTGCTTTGTCTGTGTTTTCCAGATATGTTGCAAAGGCAGAGGACAGGAAAGCAAAACCAAGGGCTCCGTTTACTTCCCCCTGCCTAGAACAATAGCCAGGTAGTTACCTAGATAAGAGCTGAGCATATATTTTTCAGACAAGGCAAGAAATGAACTCAAATTAAGCAGTGGGAGGAGGAGAAGAAATCATATTTAACTGCATATTTAACAAGGCAGACAGAAGAAAAGCCCAACAACGCTGAGCTTCAGAGCACAGGCATGTGAATATAGGAGAACCATGTAGTTGAAAAGTGAGGAAATACAAAGCTATAGGAAAAAATATGGAATAACTGAGATAAAAAAGCCCCAAAATACTGGGCATTTTAAGTTCTTTACAGATGAAATATTAATGGTTTAATAACTTACAGAAGGGAAATTACACTTAAAATGATCTCAGAAAAATGCAAGATTTTCAACCATGTTAGAAAAAAAGTCTATCTTAAATTATTTCACCTGAATTTCAAATTCATGATTCTATCTTTAAAAGGAGGAATAGGAAAGTCTACAAAGGCCATTTTCTGTGCCGTATGCAATTGAACCTTTTCCTCACCCCAGATCCACTTCTCCCACTGCAAATTATTTTGACAGATTTCTGGCAGGGCTTCAGCAACTTTGCGTTTCTCTGGAATTAGCAAAAATGCTAATATGGGCAGTTTGCTGCTAGTGCAAGTTTTTTAGCCTGGCTGAAGCTCCAAGGCTATTTGAGATAATATCAAATCAGAGAACAAAGGGGCACCTGTCATAAGCCCCAAGCGAAGGAAACAGATAGCGCTTGAGGAATTAAAATGAGATTTCTTTACACCAAATGTCGAACACTGTAAGCAGAGTGCTGTAGGAACAACTGGAGTTGCTAGCTCTAAATCAGAGTGGAGGGGAGGAGGGAAGAGGGAGGGAAATGTGGTGCATTCAAACTGCTGCCAATGAAAGGGTGGGGATGGCCTTAGATAAGCTTCCTGATCCACTTCCACTGAGATGCTCGAAACAATGGGGTGGCAGAGCCGTTTACAGGCAATGGGACGTGTACATCAGACTACACCCCTTCCTCTTGGATGAGGTTATGGCTGTGGTCATCCGGACAACCCTCAGCACAAGACTGGCTGCTGTCAGGGTGCTGTGTGCAGAGTTGATGGCAGCGTGGGCACAACGTGACACCCTAACCCTCAAATCACAGCAGTAGGGAAACAATCAAGGAAAAATCCTATCAGCAGTGTGACACAAACAGCCTTCCCCACCCTCTGCTGAGTCTTACACATTTGCAGTACCAGTTTGTGGTCCTGCCCATAATCTTTTCACATTAGCCCAAACTATAGACTGCTCTAATTCATTGAAACAGGTTTATCTTCAAAGTAGGGCCAAATGATGCTGGGGTTTTTTTGGTTTGATTTTTTTTTTTTAAATTGTTTGGGTTTGGGGTTTTGGGGTTTTGTTTGTTTGTTTGTTTTTAATACTCATGTCACAGAACTTGGACCCCAGGCAAGACTACAAGGGGAAGTTGCTAGTGCTGCATCCTCTGTAGGAGCATCTCGGACATAATAGAGGCAGAGCCACATTGCACTTGTAGTCGCAACCTCAGCATAGCACCATAGTGTAGTGCACAGCCAGCACAGGATATTTCCAGCTAGCTTGAATATTTGTGGCAATAACACAGATTACAAAGTGGGAAAAAAAATCCCTGCTAGCTAAACAGGTGTTTATCCTACTTCAAGCTCTGTTTTTCAAGCAAAATTTTCTTGGTAGGACAGTTTTGACCCTTGCTGGTAAGTAGTATGGATATTTTCAGGTACGACTGCAATACTCACATACTCCAAAACTTACATGTAAAACTGCATAAATCTCAAAATAAAAAGAGCAAGAACCACAAGAACTGCATCACAAAAATCTCCTACCAGAAAAGACTGATGCATACTCAGTATCTGATATTTCTTAAGGATGTTTATACTTGCTGAGAAAGTTATTACACTTTCTGTCATCACTTGAAACTAGACTATTTTGAAACAGAAATGGTAGGGAGAAAATACGATCAAAATATGACTGCCTTTCTTTCCATCACCTGCTGCAGTTCCTCCAGAGTGCCATTAATATGTGTGGGCTGAATTCAAATCTAGGGCAAAATGTCACAGTAAGCCAAATGTAAACTCTGACCATTTCTGCAAATGCGTGATATACCAGGGGTTTTCATAACAGCCAACTACCTCACAGGTTTGTAAAATAAAAATAAAATAAAAATATTTATTCGCCATTATGATTCCACAGGCATCCATCAGACAAAACAACTGTTATCTCAAAACATACACACACACACAATCCTGAAGTTTACTTTAAAATTTCATATTTCAGCTAACATTCTTAGGTGAAGGTTCACAAATCCCCAGGCAAATGGAGGCCTTTTCCTCCTGTAAAACACATGGTTATGTTGTGGAAACCTCTTGCCACAGGATATTTTGTGATGGTTTACACTGTTTCAATCCCCAGGCTCCACAAAGAAGAAAGAGTGAATTAGGGAAGTGTCGTTACATTCTTGTCCTGTTCTTACACATCTCCCTATCCATCTTCTTGACCCGGTCAATGTCAGGGGAACTGATATGTGTGGTCCCATGGCCATTCTTTTGCCAGGTGACAGCAGCAGCTCTAAGGTCACTGTAACTGTCTTTACAGTATATAATGATCTTATTTTAGGTCCTACTTCAGTGTGAATTTCACTTTATAATCGGTGTAAAACCTGTAATTTCCACTGTTCCAGAATCCTTTGGGCATCAGCATGATTTTGGTCTTTGTTTTGAGGCCATCACAGTCATATTCCTATGGCCTTACCCAAAACTGAAGTCTTACATAGAGGATTACATGTTCATATGACCCGACACTTATATCTATGGTGATTTTAGATAATACCATGCTTGTAAAAGATATAATCCTCATGTTTTGGAACACATGCCAAGGAATTACTGCCTGATGTTATAAAGAAACTTTCCTTTGGGCAAGTTACAATATAATTGTCCCTTTGCAGGGATTCTGACACTTCCTTCCAAAGCACCAGGAATTAACATCAGAAAGGAAATATTGCAAAATCCTGCTTTTCTAAGGATTAAAAGATAAGCTTGGCAAGCGTCTCAAGAGACTGAAAGAGAAGATAAAATCCTACTATACAAAATGAGATGTAATTTTAAGACAGGGAATGCAAAGTCAATATCGCTTTTGCCAGTCAATCATGATCTTCAGACTTGCTTGGAAAGGAGCACTAACTCACCTCAGGCAGACAAGTCCAAGGAAGTATTGTAAGAATGTCTGTCCATTACTGAGGTTAACTGAATGTTAGTGCTGGTATTATTTCTATGAAAAAGGGAAAATAGAAGCATTCTAAGTGTCAAATCAGTCGTGTATCTCACCTTGACAAGTTATGTGGAGGCCCTGCAGAAAGTCTTTACTATAACTTCAGTTGTGAAACAGGTTAGAGATGCTCTGCAGAGAATGGTTTTTATTATATGGCAAATTATATGTTACTATGGAAGTATGAAGTGGTTCCGGTTACAAATCATGGAGTCTTGGAGGGGTGAACCAAAATATAAACTGCTGCAGGAAGACAAAAGAACTCTTTAGGGCATTTGGTATACAAAATGATATTGAGAAAGTTTAAGACTGTATTTGAATCTACATCTAGGAAAAGGCTTTAACAGAAATGTGGAAGCAATACTTCAGAGCACTTCTGGACTCAAAGACCCCTTCTTGAATAAACTTATGAGAATTCCAGTAGCAATCAAAGATGTCAAATGGCCAAAGTCACATCCATTGGAATAGAAGAGCTCTTTGTTAGTAGGAAAACAATAAATTTCAAAGCATGTCTAAAGAACCTCCATGACAGACATAAAGCCCTCACAGAGACCCTCTATTTACCATCTAGGACTCTGCTGCCAAAGCAGAAGCATAACTTGGAACCTTGAACCAAAGCAAAATTCGTCTCTGAGAAGCCCTGTCCAGCTGAGGAGAATAATTACCAGAACAACACAGACAAACTCATCTTCAGTTGTGATCAACACTCCTGAGAGAGCTCCTGAACCAACAGCTTGCAATGGAGTTAAAAGTCTATTGATTTTACTCTGTAAACCTGTTTCCAAATTCTGTAACGTGGTTTGACCTTTATCTTAGTAGAAGAAATCAAGATAGCTAACCTTTAGCCTTAACTTGCAATAAGCATGAAGCAACACTCACAGACTACTCTGTCCTAGGGGGAGAGCAGAAGAACCTAGATTTTTTTGAGTTTGCTCCATCTTCTGGCTGTTAGGTTCTCAACAGTGGGAATTTGTCACCGTACTACAGGGCTACTTTTGGGACTGGTTGCACAAAATGACACACTTATGGAACTTAACCCTTGCCAGGGTTTGAAAGTAGCTTATGAAGTCTTGTCATCTAACATGAGCTCACATCTGTGCTTCAAACCACATCAAGCGGGGATCTGATAGTGAGTGTCCCTAGCCTCAGGGAAGCACTGTAACCACTAGGCTACGGTGGACAAGCCAGGTTTGAAAAGAAACCTCAAGAAACCTCACCTTAAAGCAAAGAAATAATCTCAACAAGAATTTGTCAAAAAAAACGGCAACAGAAAGTTTCAGTTTCAACTCATCAGCATTTTCTAATTTCCATACTTTGTGGAAATATCCTACCCAGATCTAGCTGCTTTTCAGATCATAGGTACAGACTAAAATGAGACAGAAAGCATTTCTGAGGAAAAATCATCTACAGACAGATGGCTGAGCTGTGACCCAGATTCTCTCTACACCAGTGGAAACCTGAAATAACCCTATGGAGTACAGAAAGATAAAAATGACTCTGGTACTTCAGCTGTGACAGGACTGGCAGTTCAAGAGTCACAGGCTGGGTTTTCCATACTTCTCTGTTACTAATGCATGTTTCTTACGCACGCTGGAGGAAACTTGTGACTTCCCACACTACACAGTGTGTCAATGTGGAGGGCGATGGAAGTAAAGATGTTGATGGCAGAATCCATGCACATGCCTTGACAGCTAAGTAGCTCTGCCTCCAGCCAGCATTTGTATAGAAAAGATCTATAAAAAATAGTCTTTATTTTCCTACTAAAGACTCATTGATAAGTTGAATATAGAGAGACACTCATTAGCTTTATAGGTATGTTGGCTTAATATAAGAAAACCAGTGACGGCAAATTGCTATTAACAGAACCTGATGGTCTGACCAGAAGAATGTATTCCAACACATGGCTGACACAGAACAGAATGAGTGGCATGGCATTACCATTGACTTTAAGCCAGCATGTTGTGAAGAAGCTCAGCACTGGAAAGATAGATTTAACTTCACAATAAAAGAAAATTCTGCATGTTTCTCATGTGTATATCAACTGTGCTTCTGCTCAGTGCACTGTGAAAAGCATTATCTAAATTGATAATAGATTCTTCCATTATAATAGTTCTATATCTCTATGTGGTTTGGCAGCTATTGACAACATTAAACTTTCTTTGACTAATAAAGAAAACAGACACTTCTTGCCAAAAAAAAAAAAAGAAAAAAAGAAATCAGACAACCTCCAGTGTACTAGCTACCAAATTTAAACTAAAAAAGCCCACAAAACCAACAAAAACCTAAACTTTATTCACACCTTCCAACTCTCTGCCAAAAGATGGCTTTTGCAGTTGAACAAATGAAGGGTAGGAAGCGCATTTGTGCTCTTGCATCCAAGATACATTAAAATCTGTTTCTTTGGCTGGGATTGCTCAAGTCCTTAGCAGTATATCACCTATTCTCTACATATTGTTCCTGCTAGGTCCAACAAGTAAGTTTAGATAATGCCAACTAGATCAGACTCCATGTAGAACCTTTCCCAAAGGAAAGATGATCCCCTTTTTTATCTCTATTATGCAAGGTGTCTAGGTTAAGGTTCTTTCTGCCTCTTTAGAGGCAATTGTCTAACCCCCAGGCTCTCATGGAAGACTGCATTTTTGTTCAAGAGTAGGGAAGCTGGGTGAGTGGAACACTTCTCTCAGTAGGTCCTTTTGAAGTTATTTCACCTCGGGTTAAATAGCTAAATTTTCACTGCAGCAAGAGACTGGATAGTAACAAAGAGGACTCAAAAATTACCTTGTTAGGACAGCCACAGTAGGACAAAGGCTGACACTCAGCTCTGCTCTGGACCCTATAAAACAAACAAATGCTGGGAGAGTAATTCAGTTTCAAATTCTGGTGGCCCAGATGTCTACACATGAACAGTTTTCTAAGCTTCCTATATAATCAATAATGTCTAGAAATTTTAGTTACCTTGAAGCAGACGCCTATCCTGCTCAGCTGAAGAGCTCTTTAGACTTTGCTATATATAACACAGTCTGAGATAGCACGATCACCTGTAGAAAGCCACTGCATCCTATTCCGTATGTCCAGCATCTCAGACGACTGCCCTACTTTTTTCTCACCTTGTAGTTAAAGAGGAACTAACACCACTTCCTCTTCCTTGTGTGTCTGTAGAGGCAAGCTTGGTATGTATGACCCAAGAACACCTACCCAACTAGGTCAGGAAGCAAAATAAGCTACAAGCACCCTATTTCATGGATCTCCAGGAGGCTTCAACTGCAGTTAGCCTCAAAGGTGTTAGAATTTTGGGGGAAGTGAGAAACAGGTTAAAATTGAGAAGACTTGAGACTAGATCTTCTGCAGTTTGGATTGCTAGGGAGAAGAGAGAAGAGGAATGGAGAGGTCAGCTGACCAGATCATGTAACACAATCTGTTATGCAACCACAAACTTCTCAAGTGCAATGCTCTGAAGTCCAACACCAGCAGTATTAGATTTGCCTATACATTTGTGTCCCAATGAGTTTTTTATTATTTGGTCATGTTTGCTGAAGTATGAACTGCATTTTACTATTGCTTATAAACCCTTTAATCCTTGTATGTGGTATTTTAAAATGTAAATACTACATGTACAAGAAAATTATTCAATTTTATTAAATAATCCCAATAAGGTTTTAATTATTTTGCACAAACATTCTTAAAATATCTTTCAACAATACATGCCATCCCAAAAATACGTAAGAATGTAATTTTAAAGATCTATCAGTATCTATTTATGATTTGCTTTACCTCCTTCATGGCTTCAGATTTTATAACTAACTGTGGCAATCCCCCAAAATAAGGCTACATTCCCCATTGCATCTTCTACTGTCACATATTCTTTCTTTAATCTATGTTGCCAGGTAAATACCATCTCTTTATTGGTGGATGTACAGCTGTTCTCATAAAGATTTCCTGCCCAGGGAAGGCCTACGTAAAGTCAATGATGTTAACTTGTTCTTTTGTAAGACCTTTAATTTTTTCTCATGTGTTGAGATGTATGCTTCATACTGTACCCTGTGGGACAGTGATCAGTTCATGGTAAATGTATATCCTCTTATAGATGTATGGAACAGTAAAGAAATTGAGCAATGAGAAATAAAATGTCTGTCCTCACGATGTTTCCTAATAATCCAAGTCAAATGGCTATTTTCTGCTCACCTCTACCTTCACACTTGCTGGACCTTCTATAGAAAGTACTGAATCTGGACTAATGCCTTTAAACTCTTTTAATTCTCTCTGTAGAGGTAAAGAGGGTAAAAATCACTGCCATATTAAAGCTATTGGGAAAGCTCCAACTGACATAATTTGGGGACAGTATCTTACATAAGGGCCTTTGGCAATATTAAAAAAATATTAAGCCTGGTAACAGTGTTGATGATTTTATCCACACAAGCTTAAGCAATGAGCAGTATAGTCCAGACCAGTTAAAACACAGTCCACTGCAAAATTACTCAGGGACACATCAAAATGGTTTTAGAAAGCTACCCAGAACACCTGCAATCTGTTGGGAGAAGGAACACCTGCTCCACCATGATTACCAAGAAAGAAAGTCAGCATTTTTCGGTATAAAAAACCTCTTTCTTCAGATCAAAAGTAAAGCAGAAAGACAGTAAGTTATTTATGTGGAACTAGCGTCAGCACAGAGAGAGAAGCAGCATGCTTGGAAGCATTTGCACTGAAAAAACCCAAACCCAAATTACTTGAAAACAACCCTGAAATGGAGGCTTCTACAATGATTTCAATAGACTCTTTGTAGTATTACAAAGAAAGAAGTAGACTTCAAGTATAAAATTGGGTTAAACAGACACAAAGTAATTTACTCCTTATTTTTACTGTCAGTTCTCTGAAACCCCCTATCTTTTTTTTTTTTTTTTAAATCAAGTAACAAAAGGACTCTAGTGCTATTCATACAGAATCCAAAATTACACACATTTGATCCAGCTAGAATGGATACTTTCCCAAGGCTCTTATATTATGGAGTCACTCTTTCCACCTCTAAAATCAAGCTGCTTCTGATGAGAAACGCTGCAACTCAGGTTAAACAGCATATGAAGTCCTGTAGAAGTGTTTATTAGGAGTAGCTCATTCAAATCCTCATGGTATATAGCATGATGTATAAGCTCTCTTCATAGACACTTTCCCTGGAAAGAAAACAACAAAGAAGCTAAAAATGGCTGGAGTCTTTCCAAGGCAGTGTAAGTTTTCAGGGACATAACTTTTCTCCTCCTCAAACTAATACGCGCCCAGCCCAGCCATTTGCCAGAGGTTGATCTTTTTATGAAGATAATTCATGTGAAACTGAATTTCAGTTCTCCACCTACAAACTTATGACAAGTTTCCAGAGATTACTGTTCTTCTTCTTTGTGTCTGGGTGGAAGGTGATTTCTTGCTCAAAGAAAGAATAAGGTTGAAGAATGTTCTACAAGGGGAAACAAGAAAGATGCCAGTAAAATTTTGCTCTCTCTTTTATTTTCCCTTCTTTTTTTTAAGCTAGTCATACACTGGTATCTGCTGTACTTGAAAAGAGAGAGGAGGAGATTATGACAATGAATGTATTTTATTGTCTTCATAGATTGAACTAACTTTTATAGATGAAGCATTACAAACTTCCATGATATTCAGTACACTTGACAGAACAAGACAGAAGAATTTATAGCTCTTTAAGAAGAACTTAAAATGATATTTTCAAATAGAACTGGTATAGAAAAAGAGGAAAATTATGTATAATGCATTTACCATGCGAGAACCAAAATACCTGAAACTGAGAAAAGTATTCAGAGTAAGTAGTTTAACAGATAAGCCTTTAATTAAAAAGTGGTGATTCCAATTACCTGTGACAATGAGGTACTGGCTTTATACTCAGCTTTAACATGTGTTATGCAACATGTCAACTAGTACAGATGAAACGTGCTCTTGCTTCATCGGTTATTACAGTCAGGATATTTTTAAACTGTCCTTAGTACCTGAATGGCTAATGTTTAACTAACTTTTTCACTCTGGGAGGTCCCAGCTGCTTCCAACAAAAGCTAATAAAGGCAAGCTGTATTTCAGCTTTGTCTCTGCTGCTAAACATCTAGAATCTCATTTGCAATTTTTTCCAGTAAAGGTCTATGTAGTTTACGTACATAAAAAATTATATATATATATATACACAAGTACATCTGAATCATTATTTTACTAGCATGATTAAAGAAAACAAGACAAAACAAAAAAACAAACAAAAAACCAGCTGCTCATTCTGTGCCTTCAAGGAAGCATTGCCGGAACTGATATGCTGTTCTGAATTGCTAATGCTTGTAAAAATTATGCCATTTTTAGCTTTCCTTTTGGATATCCAAACTTTGGTACAGATTAGATGTGACAAAGTAGAGGAAAAAAAAGGCTAGAATTTTTTTATATTATTATATTTCAAATTTTTTCAATATTATAAAGAGATTACTACTGTTGCTACAAACTGTAGCGTCAATTTACTACTTCCCCACAAGTTTTAGATGCCTTCAGTAAATTTAGACTTGGGCACCCCTATTTCTTGAGGCTAGCACAGCAATGTCTGTGCCCAACAGCACACAAAAGGGTATTATATAGAGCTCATGTCCAACTGCCTTCACTGTGTTGCCTTGTGTGCAGGTACCACATCTGTGGCTGGGTTAGCTTTTTAGCACATGAATGAAGTACAAACTCATCCTTCTGCAGCCCAAAGCAAAGACGTTACTCTTCTACTCAAGGTATATATTGAAGTAGTGAAAATAACCCTCTAGGTCCTGCAAAGTTGTATGTTGTGATCTCCTTAATAGCACCAGGGAGAACATAGCTTATTTTGTGGAGGGTCTTTGAAAGCAGCTGCCTGTGCACTGCACCCTGTGCCCTTGGCAGCTCAGATGATGCTCTTGCAGGGCTGTGCAGGGTACAGAAAGAGGGACACTTGCACTGGCTCAGACCAAAGTGTGCTCTAGTGCAGCACCTGGTCCCGGCTGGTGGAGGCTCCTGGTTGACCTGCCCTTGGCTGCAGCCAAGCTGGTTGGGGCAGTACCGAGAGGAGCAAGCTTTCCAGGAGGAATCCCAGCCACTGCAATTTCTGTTGCCTTGCCCTGTGCTGCCTGGGTTGAGCCCTGCTGGGTAGTAGCCGCTGGCTCCTGGGATGCCTTCTGGGGCGTGCTCTGAAGGGTGTGCTGCTCAGTGTTGCCTTCTGGTTTACGTCATTCAACATTTGGTTCCTGTGGTTCAAATTTTTATTTTTTTTTTTTTATCTTGGCCCTCCTTTTCCTCCCTTCTTTCTGTAAGACAGCTGTCTTCCTTCCACAAATCTCGTTACAACAGGTGTCAGGCTGCTGTTAGCCATGCTCTTCATGCACAGACCTACAACCTAGAAGAACCCACATACGGGGACTTTACTCATGTCCAGGGAGTTCATCCTGGTATACACCAAGTCTACCATCTCCTCTGTTGTATCTTTTCAAAGCTCAGATCCCCACACATGATTCACAAACAGAAGAGACATTAAGAAGAGCTTTAAGCAAATTAGCTTGTTAGTTCCATGCTTCCTCTTTCTAAGCATTCAAGTTATCCATCCAAATGGCTGTTCACTGAGTCACATTCCTCCCTCACTACTGTGTTTATCAACTGTTTAGGTTACAATGGAAAATCCTTTAAGCATGACCTTGTCTCCCGAGGCCCTAATTCAGCACATTTAAGTATGCATCAGCATGCAGCCTTGTTCAGTGAAATACCATCCATTACTTTGATAACTGCCACACACCTAGTACAAGCAGCTTGCTGAAATGAGACCATAGTACCTTTTGTGTACACAAATAATATTTTCAAGCCAAGTGAAAACAGAACCATGTAAGAGAATATATGGTCAAGAAAGACAAAATTTGTTATTTTGGGAAAGCACACAGTTAAGAAGCCAAGTATTTATGGACTGCCTGTAATTAGAAGTAATTCCCCTATTATAGACTTGGGCAGAGATGATTCAGTATCACTTCCAGTTATTGCTGTATGATTATGGAAAACCAGAAGAATTCTGTCAAAAAGCAAACCCAAGCACAACATAATTTGAGTATTCCAGGCAATCAAATATTTCCAGGAATTTTGATTCAAATGACAAGAGAGAGAAGGATAAAGCAAAACAAGAAAAGATCATGTACTTCAGCTATATTTTATCTATCTAAATTGATCTTGCAACTGTCCAAGAAACATAGCATTCAAAACAGAACTATTCTGGTGAAAATGCAGGGAAAAAAAGAACCTTGCATCCCTGGACATAGAATTTTCTTCATTCCTTGCCATCAACAGATTGAGACACACGGGGTAGCCCTGGCAAAAAGCTGAATTGCAGAACACTGGTAAATAATCTACAAAATCTAAAATTAAAAAAAAAAAACAACAAAATAATTCCTGGCAGATTAGAGTACCTAGAGAGGCAATGATGAAGATGAGAGTTGCAGCACTTTTACCACTGCTGAGTTCAGAATTCTGTTTCACAAGGGCAATATTAGGATCAGTGTATTAAAATACCCTGACAAAGATTGATGATTATGTTTTAGTCCTGTTAACACAAAGAAGGAAAACGTTATCTGTGCGTTTTAATTTTAAATGCAATTTATCCTTTACATAGGTTTTAGTCCATATGTAAGCAGGTAACTCAGGCTGCCTAAAGATGATAGTTTTCTCATTGTGTGATGTTTTTGAGCAGAAGCAGACTTCTAGTAGCCTACCAAGGCTAATTTGTAAATTTTGGTATACAGCAAAAAAGCATACAAATAAGTGATCTACTACTTCTTTCATAAGAAATGCAGTTTTCTAAAACAAGAATTTAAAGACTGTAATGAGTAGACACTGCTTGACTGTGTGTCTTTAAGGTAAACTGTATGGGCTGGTTCTCTGACAGATACTATTTAACCTTTTTATCAAACATCTGGTGGCTGGTAAAAACACTTGCTTCAGGAAAAATGTATTGATGGCACAAGATCAGGTGTAGAACAGGATTAAGGGCAGCGTGAAACTGTAGGAACTTGCACAGTGGGGTAACTTCAATCCCTTCTTATAAAATACCCTTTATGCAGCTCTACCTGCAGATTAGGATAAAAAAAGTGAAGCCCAGTGAGGCAGTGGATAAAAATTCAACACAAGCTCTTAGTACAATACAGTGACAAGTAGAATTAATAGGACTGTGTAATGTATAAAAGAAGGAGAAAGAACTAGGATTAGAAGGGTAAGTACAGGAATGCACAACACAATTCTTCTGTCCTTGTTTCTTGTCTGTATGAGATTGTGGAAACTTCCTCACTGTTCAAGTTGAAAAAATATCCCAAAAAAATGCAAACCAAAACAATGATTAAACAACCACTGGCACATTTGTACAGGTGTAACAGATCCTGGTTTTGAGTATGCAATAAGCCTATATATCACTTCCCTATGTCTTATCACTTCCCTATGTACCTATGTCCCTGGCCTTGCTTTCTAGAACTGAAAAGGATACTGAAAGCTGAAGAAAATATAAGAGAGAGCCACAAAGGCAATGGATATAGTGATAAGTAATTCAGCACAACACCAGTGGGTCAGTATATCAAGGTCATTTTTGCTGATGCCCCTACTTCTGTGATAACCTTCCTGGGTTTTACTTAGGACTAGATTTAAGAAGACTTCCTGAAGTATCCTTAACATTCATGTGATTTGAAGCTGTCTGAAGGACCAGTTTGAACCTGATGTCCCCATAAGGAGGTAGAACATATTTTCATATGCAGCTGGAGCAGATCTTCCACATTAACTTCTCCACGAGCAGACTGGTTTGTGCACACTACCACTACTCTGTGAACCTCCAAAGCAAGTGGGGTTGATCAGGGGGGCTGTCTTCAAAATGGTGTATTACTCCACATCACCCTAACCTGCACAGCCAGAGTATTTCAAGTACTGAGCAACTTGCCTTATGCTGATATTTAAAGATGTCCAGTTAGTTGCTCAAAATGAAGACTGAAAGAAGGATGGACATATTGTAAATGTGATATTTTGCTCCTCATAAAGATAAGTACTAAAATATTCTTCAATCTATTTGGCAAAAGGCTTGATTACAGCCAGAAATTCTTAGTTTAATCCTGATTAATTCAAATTTAAAATTAAATGCAGTCTTTCTTAATGATCGTCACTTTTGAAACAAACAATTTGATCCCTTGGTATTTAGCTCAAGTAGCATTAGCCATCTGATACAGAGATCATATAGGGGTAGTCTAGAAAACTTTATCAGGTTCAGAGGTACATGAGTTATACTCTCTGCAGCCTCTGCGTT
Source organism: Gavia stellata (assembly GCF_030936135.1). Classification (NCBI taxonomy): domain Eukaryota; kingdom Metazoa; phylum Chordata; class Aves; order Gaviiformes; family Gaviidae; genus Gavia; species Gavia stellata. The sequence goes on from NC_082595.1 coordinate 97,978,764, forward strand.
TGGCTGCAGCTTTGACTGGACTCCCTTTTGGTGACTAGAGACAGACAAGAAGAATTTTCACATGATGACTTTAGATCTAAGCTAAATGTATTCTGGAGGGTGTACTTATGAAAGTCTTGCTTTATTGGGCCCTGTAGAGTGCTAATGGCTTGAAGTAGCCCATTATAGTCAGGAAGTCAGACTAGAAGATCTTGACTGGCTCTATGAATAGACAGAAGCCATGATATTGTCTCTATTTACAAATGACGCACGTGAAAGACTGTGCATGTGATTGCAGGGATAGAGAAAGCAGGAAGGTTAACAATTTTTCTGGAAGAACAGAAAATGTGGACCTACGAATCCTGCTGATCTGGACAAAAGCATCAGCACAATTAGCTGCTCTTCTTTTCTGTTAGCAGCACTTATATCTCCTTGAGAGTCTTACCTTTTTCCTACATTTTATTTGCTTTATTTCAAAGAGGAGTTAAATAGGCTTCAAAACCTTCTCTGTTCCATTCAACCCAACACAAGATTTAATTACTGAAAAGATTTGGGGGTTTTTTTTGGTCCTTAAAAAAAAAAAAAAAGAACAGTTTCAGGTGAAGTTGAAGATTTCACAGTTGCTCACGTATCTTCAATGCAGGGTGTAACAAGGCCTTCAGTACCAACTCTCCAAGTACACTCCCTGCTGTGGCATTCTCCCTGCCTCAAAATAACTCAGTGTGCAGTGCAGAGATACTAGTCTTTAATTAGAGACCAGAACAGTTTCAACATATGGGTCCAGATTCTATTCAAAGCAACTGTACTACAAGCGCACAATCCACCTTTTGTTGAGTTCAGCAGAAACATAACCTCCTGCCTTCAGTCTGGATATAATACAACCCTCCCTGAAATCAGTGTAAGTCACAATGGGGTGAATAATCAAGACTTGGACTATTAACTAAAGTAACTGTTTACTGAAGTTTGCAAAAACCCTTTCCTTCACCCTTAATAACCAGGCTGCCAAAGTCTGGAACCAGGCCCAGTGGTTCCCATTCTGTTCTTAGAGGGTTTTCTGAACAACAGCACAGGAAGTTAAAAAAAAAAGTGAAACAGTACTGAGGTTTTTGTGTGTGTGCAATCACTATAAATAAAGTTAATTTACAATTAAAAAAAAGAGTCTGCATAGCATTAGAAATAAGTAGTAGGATATGAGCTTGAAACATTGTAGGGCTCCGACTGTAGCAAGAATCAAGGGTGGACCTGCTGAGAAGAGAGAGCTCTCCCTGCTGCAGGATGCATGTAAGGTCCAGGCACTGGGTTTGGACATGTAGGTCCCCACTTCCTCCTTCCATCCCTACCTCCTCTCCCCAGCCTCCGACCCCAAATTAAAGTCTTTAAGGGAAAGAAAACCAAATTGCCTTTGCTTTGGTTTTCTCTCCGAAAGCCAAGTTGCAGGGCGGTTGTTTTATTTTAGGTCTGGCAGTCCCGTCAGTTGCCCTGGCCGCCTTGCCCAGGGCACAGTGAACTGGCGCACAGTCTGATGCTCTGACAAGGCTGGAGGGCAAATGGCACACAGTGACCGTCGGTCCAACAGTTATGATTAAGGCAATTGGAAATGTAGCACATACCAGGGTTTTATTTGAAAAAGAAAGAGCCAGTAAAGGCACTAAAAAAGGATTTGTGTGTTTGTTTTCATTTTGACAGGTAAAGGTAAAGCAGCTTAAGTGTTTGAAAATTCCTGACAGTCTTCATACGGCAACTGTGAAGACATTAAAAGCTCCTTTAAACCAGGATGATAGCAGTAAATGAAGCTCTTTTCTTTGCTAGCACTGGCTGTTTTAAGAGAGTTATCTGGAAAAGAGCTGGTTCACTGAGAACGATAAGTATCCGTTCAGATTAACAAGGTATTTTAGGGTGCTGTTATTACATGGCAGGAAGTAAACTATGCCGCAGACTGCATGAAGAGAAGAGCTTTTCTCCTGAACAGCAAATGCAGTATCCAAACCTATCAGGAATGTTACAACTACTGGGCAAAATATTTCACACAAAATAGGATTTAATGGGCTACTTCATTGTTCATATTTCTATTAACAAATCCTGGCTTTGCCTTCCAGACATCCTACCAAAATTTGGAAAGCGGTATACAGCCACAGTGTATGACTCATTTCATGAAAAACCTTCTTATACAGATCAGTGTATATTATAGAAGGTTTCCATGATGAAATGAAGCCTCCACAAACTGTCCTAAATGCAGTCTAGCCTTTGGGGAGTTAAAGCGTGTCACTTTAATCTGCTTTTTTTTCCTTCCTATAGCTGCTGTCTTCCTTGAAGACACTTTTTAGAGAACTTTTTCCTTAAAAAAAAAAAAAAGAAAGAAAAGCACAGAAAAGCAAAGAACGCCTGAACAATCATCTACACTGCAGAAATTCCATTCCACTCTGATAAAAATTCATCTATGCGACAAATTAGTCTGTGATGCTCATTGTGCTTTCACAAGACAAAATCCTTCACCTGGAGAGGAGAAAAGAGCCTTTTCCCCCTATTGAAAAACTAAGATTAGAAACACCTACTACATGAGAGAATTAACTGAGAAGAGCCGCCTACTGTAAAAGAAAGACAAAAACACAAACAGCAATAGCAACTTTGCAAGGGGAATTTTGTTAATAACTTGAGATGATAACTTCAACATCAGCTTGAAATTATTCACTGTATCAATTTTTTCCTATGGTAAGAATTTCCATGCAATTAAAACAAGTCCATGCTTCTGAAAAGCCTTGTAAGGTAAAAAAAGCAGAAGATTTTCCTTGCTCATGATGATTACCCAGTGAATACACTCAAAGCATCTGAAATGAGAGCCTGCATTTTTCAGCTGTGTTTGTATCTGTTCAGATACTCATCTGTTCCCTTGTGGTGAAAACACAAAATGTACAGTAATATGTGATGTCATCCTTTAGCCACAACAGTCATGGCTCATGCACAAGTAAAGGGATTCCTTTTGTAAAAGAGACAGCATTCATTTTCTATACCCCAGTTTGCTATTGGAATTGAACAGTCATCAGGTTTAAGCATCAATTTATCAACCCTTCTAATCCAAAACACACTGCAGGCAACACAGTGCAGCCGTCCACACTGTCATCCAGCAGTACTGCATCACTTAGCACAGGATATTTCCATCACTTCTATATTTGGGGTACCAAGCCTCCTCTTGTCACTTGGAGCACATGTGACTAAGCAGTAGTTTGACTAGGAAGAAGACTTGAGAAGATCAGGAGACTTAGACTGAATTCCCGTGGGTTTTCCTGAAGGGAGTTTCTGTTTAGTTTTAAAAAAAATCCAATCCTTAACCTCGAGTAAGCCTCAGTTTGGGTCACTTTGACAAGCTAAAAGCAGCTCTGACATCAGATACTTCTAACACATTTGCTCAGAAAGGGAAAATTCCTACTAGTTCTTTATAGGGCATATGGAAATATTAGACACCACTCAGAAGGTGACATGGACAGAGAAGTGCCCGTGATACTGGGAGAGCCGCTGCAGCGGATGCCTTCATTAGTCAAGGCACCAATGGACAAGAAACTATCTTAAAGATGATCACTTCAAGTGACAAAGGAAGCTTTTTGGGTGCCATGCGGCCAAAACCACTTTATCCACTTGGTTTGACGAGTGCTTTGCAGTCCAGTGAGGTGGCGCTTATGCCCTGCACAATCTATCCAGTGGGGCACATGGCAAGAAGGGAACAAAATCTAACACAGGCTTGTGCCTCCCAGGTTTTTGCTATTATCATGAGTTAAGGAATTTGTGCTTGAAGCTCATATGTTTCCAGTTGCTGGAAGTTTTCTGTACTAAAGTTAAAATTGTAATGAATATAAGCAATGAAGCAATTTAACTGGAAAGGGCTGTATTTGGTTTGATAATGTGAGATAGTCTCTACTAGATCCTTAACCTAATGCAAGAATTTTTTTCCCATTATAGTGTAATAATGGAAATCTTAGGAGCATATAATCTGCTTTCAAAGAACCCTTCAAGTCTTTATAAGTTTCTCTCAACTGAACCTTTTATGGTTCACTCATCACTGGTTTGTTCCTGCTGTGAGTGTTTACCATTGCTATAACTAAACTGCCATGCATGCCTGCGTACATCTATATATATGCGCATACACACACCTGCCTCCTCAGATTTTATTAATGCAGCTGTGTGCGAGCGCATAAAAAGCTGTGTTATGCACAGCATTTAGGAGCACTGTCAAATGTATTGGCTAATGAAGAGCGCAACATGTGGTATGTTAATTGTCTCACATTGGAGCTGAGATGAGCAAGCGATGAGGAAACATTCAGGTTGACAGTACTGTATCAGTTCTGGTATCCCGAAGTATATGGCTTCTCAGCTGGGAATCATGGACAACCTGGAAATGGAAAACACGCTGCAGCAGTCCTTATCTGGAGGCAGCGCAAGCACGCAACACTTCAGTGTAATCACACATGGATCTTATCTCTTATTTTATTTTTAATTGACCAAGACATTTCTGGTCACATTCTAGAAGTGCAAAAGTAGATGTGTATAGATTAAAAATACCATTAATAGCTAGGAAAATAGCCAGGACATGGGGTTTAAATTCTCTCACTACCTAACAGATTAATCCATGTTCTTCTTCAAACTGAGCGTTTTCCCCTTTACTTCCACTACTAATCTTCCCGTCAAGCCCAGAGAGGAACAGATCAGTACTAATGACACTATAACCTCTACAATCTCCCCAATTATCTTTCAGTTCTTATTGGATTCACATATAGATAATAGCACTATATAGCTAAATCCTCCGTGACAACACGGAGAGGCTCTTCAGCATCCAAAGGAAAAGGTAAAGCTAACAGCATCTAATTCAAAAGATTTCTACTTCTAATTCAGACATACTGAGAGTGGGGGTGAATCAATGGTGAAAACAATTTGGAAGCAATTGTTCTGCGTGTTGGGACACTTTGCCTGTGTATGCCACTTGCTGTAACTAAAGAGTTTAGCAGCTCTCGCTCCCAGGACTAAAACACTATGACCAATTATTAAAACAAGTGTTTTGCATTGGCATTTCAAATAGCGGATGTGCTTTTTGTAATTGCTTTGCCTAGTCAGTGGAATGCTGTCATCACTTATGCCCGCTGGTGCATAAATTTACAAACATCATGCAAATGCACTATTTGTAATAAAACTGACTAATGAACTTTAAAGGCCAATTATTTGTACATGTCTGCTGGCTCAGAGTAATCATGCATCATTCAGATTTACACTTCCATACTTGCTGTAGTGCAATTTTAATCACTTGTTAATCTATGGTTCATGATTTGCATCACGAGTAAAGCTAGATGGAAAATGGGTTGCTCAGACTGTGAAGGTCTGATACTTCCAAGATTATACAATTGGGGTAGAAAGCAAAATAGAGCTTGGAAGCTCTTTCTAAAAAAACATACCACAATTCAAATGACAGACAGCTCCCAAAATCCAAGTGCCAAGGGGCAACCACGATACCATTTCCTGCAGGACTCCAGTGGGTGCCTGTGCCCTAGTCCCCTGGGCAAGCTGGGACACTACTTGAGGGATTCCTCCTGCGGTGGATCTGCACCAGATCTATGCATCTACGTAAGGATGCAGGCTTGTTTGTTGATTCTGTTAATGGACTGACAATGGTCTGTTGTGAGAGGATTTCTGACAAACTCACTGGATGCTTGGTTTGTACAAACAGTTTTTCCAAGTATCTGAATCTGGTATCTTTTCATTTAAACATTCATTTTCCTGATGTGGCTCCTAGAAAGACATTTCAGACAGGTCGATAGACAACCTGTTGGCCCACTTCCACATCTGGGTATTCTTTTGTGCATTAACTTTTCTTGCTTGTCTTTGTCTTTCCTCAACCAAATTGGCACTATCCTAGTTGTTGTGATAACAAAGGGCTATGATAACAAAATTAAATACATAAAGCAATTGTCATCAGGAGCTAAAGGCTGTCTACTGGCCAGACAAAGATGGCTCTGATTCAAAGCAAGTTCCCTGCTCTCACCAGTCTCAGACTGGGGGAAATTTCCTGGCCAGACTGGAATTACTGTCAATGATTTACACCAGGAGAGAAGCGGAGTGAACTCCCTAGGGGCTGCTCATGACTCTGCCACTGACCTTGGATTAGTCCCTTGACTTCTCTACATTTCATCTTACCTATTGCAATGCTTAACTGTCTAGAGTGAAGATTTAGAAGTCTGATTAAGCTTTGCAAAAATATTTAAGTCCCTCAATATGAGGCTGTTCTTTTTTTGCTTTCTTTTCTAATGACCTCTGCACTGAAAATAACAAGTAAAAGATGTAAACTCTTAGAAACAAACACCTAGAAGAAAGCTGCTGTGCTGCTCGCTTCACTCGGCGTTCACCATCACTCTACCAAAAATGAGAGTACAGACCCGTTCCTGCTGAGAATGCCGTTTCCGCAGTGACTGGGGTGGCAGTGAGAGCTTGTCACCTAGCTGATGCTGCATGTAGTGACACTGAAGCCCCCAGGAAATTCTTCATGAGAACAGTTTGTTAATGTCACCACTAAAAACTCTCATTAGAAAAATCTTTGCTAAGAGTAAATGTCTTCCATCTTTATACCCCTCTTTCTGTCTCCTCAGAGCCTGGTATTTCCACTGGGAGCCAGAGAAGTGCAAGAATCTGTCATATTGTCATAATAGAAAGAATTAAAAGAACCTGCTAGCTCTGGGAAGCATTAAGTCTTTCTATACTTTTTCTCTTCTACCTAGTAAAGAAAATGATAAAATTTCACCTCAGGAAAGAGAGGATGGGAGAGTGGAAAGATATGGGAATAAAAGTCACAGGTTCATTAGGAACCAATAGTAGGAGAACAAGCTAGAAAAGAACTCAGGTGAAAAAGCAATTGAGCCTTTTCAGACAGCCCCAGGCAAGTGAAAAAAACCCTGCCTCAGTAGTATACATAAGATCAAGGGACACCTCATTAAATCAATTTTTATGTGATTCATTGTGAATCAAACTGTGCCAGCCCTTGCACAGACAACTGATTTGGTGCAACAAGGAGAGTTTTAGGGAGGTGAGGGTGGAGGGACATCGCACATGGACAAATCTGCTCTGGATAGCAAGGCCAGGCTGGATCCCCTAAACGCAATGTCCCCTTCCGAGGTCTCCCCTCTTTCAGCCCACTGAGCAATTCCTCTCTGTTCTCAAAACTCATTCCTCTCCTATTTTATTCAATATCAGTACAAAGCAACTCAAGGAGACTGAGTGACACTTCAAATTAAAATACCAGCAGTGCCTTGACAACTGACAGCCCTATATTTCCTTACACCTAATCACAGCAGAAATGTCTTACAGTATGCTGCTTATAGCTTCAACGTCCTGAGAAAATGCTGATGGAGTTGGCCTCAGGCAAGAAAGAGGTTCGAGCAAGTAAGAACTGGAAACTTTTGAGAACTTTATTCAGCTGTGACCTTATTTTCTATTGATCCCACCAGGCCACAGTTTTCAGTTCTTTCTGGGCATAAATTCAGTTTCTGAAGGGTAACACAGTTCCCGCTGCTGCAGGAATGGTCTCTGCAGATTGCTGCCTTTTCTAAACATCCCTGGGTAGGTTAAACATCACTGCTCGAAACCTTTCAAGGTCTTTCATCCAAACACTACATAGCAGTTGAATCAACAAAGTCCAAAATAAAACACAATGCATAAACCAACTGCTATGTCTCTCAAGGGCCAGGTGATTTCCTTCCTCACCAGATTTTCCTGTTTCTAGTAGTTACTCCCCACTTCTTCTAGTTTTATTAAGTAGGAGAAATATCAGCTCACATCTAAGAGCTCACTTCCCTCAGATCTTTTTCCCATGAGCTTTCTCCAGATGAACAGCAGATTCTTACAATCTTCTGACCTTGCGGTTGTGTGTTAATCTACTCAGCCGTGGTCTACACCTACATTTAAAGGGACTTCAGAGAAGGCTTGTTGATGCTAAAAAAAAAAAAAAGCATACTCCTCCATTACGGGTGCTACATCTGGCTAACAGATGATGTCTTGCTCTAGAGACCTGACCTGCTGGAAGTGGTCCCTGTGTTAGTGATGCTGTGGTGGGTGCTCTGGCTGGACTTTTCAGAAGGTTGCCCTCAAGAAAGCACCCAAAAGGACATCCAATTACTACAGATGTGTTTTGTGAACCACCCTTGAAACAGAGAAAATTCATCTGCATGAAGCAAAAGAAATTACAAGACTCAAAAATAAGTGTCCTCTCTCCCTGCCTTAGAGAAGAGCTCCTTCTCTCCAGTCTTTACTCCATTCAATAATTTCCAGTAGTTTCCAAAGTTGCAATAACCTACCCAGTCCCTTCCTGGTCCATAGGAATGGGACCTCTCTGTCACCTCTGCAGTGTAGATGTTGCTCCCTGCTCTTCTCAGGAGTCTCCCCTTGCACTGCAGGCAAGTACAAGAACCGGGACATTCCCCATTACTGCAGGCTTCTTCCTGTTTAATCATAGAATCACAGAATAGTTTGGATTGGAAGGAACCTTTACAGGTCATTTAGTCCAAACCCCCTGCAATGAGCAGGGACCTCTTCAACTAGATCAGGTTGCTCAGAGCCCTGTCCAACCTGACCTTGAATATTTCCAGGGATGGGGCATCTACCACTTCTCTGGGCAACCTGTTCCAGTGTTTCACCACCTTCATTGTAAAAAAATTTCTTCCTTATATCTAGTCTAAATCTATGCTCTTTTAGTTCAAAACCATTACCCCTTGCCCTATTGCAACAGGCCCTGCTAAAAAGTTTGTTCCCATCTATCCTATAAGCCCCCTTTAAGTATTGAAAGGCCACAATATGGTCTCCTCGGAGCCTTCCCTTCTCCAAGCTGATCAACCCCAACTCTCTCAGCCTGTCTTCATAGGAGAGGTGTTCCATCCCTATGATTATTTTTGTGGTCCTCCTCTGGGGTCCCTCCAACAGGTCCATATATTTCTTGTATTGAGGATCCCAGAGCTGGACGTAGTACTGCAGGTGGGGTCTCACCAGAGCGGAGTGGAGAGGCAGAATCACCTCCCTCGACCTGCTGTCCACGCTTCTTTTGATGCAGCCCAGGATACGGTTGGCCTTCTGAGCTGTGAGCGCACATTGCCAGCTCACATCCTGCTTTTCATCCACCGGTATCCCCAAGTCCTTCTCCGCAGGGCTGCTCTCAATCCCTTCATGTCCCAGTCTGTATTGATACTGGGGGTTGCCCCGACTCAGGTGCAGGACCTTGCACTTGGCCTTGTTGAACTTCATGAGGTTCACAAGAGCCCACTTCTCAAGCTTGTCCAGGTCCCTCTGGATGGCATCTTGTCCCTCAGGCGTGTCAGCTGCACCACTCAGCTTGGTGTCATCCGCAAACTTGCTGAGGATGCACTTGATCCCACTGTCTATGTCATTGATGAAGATATTAAACAGTACTGGTCCCAGTACGGATCCCTGAGGGACAATGTATGTTCAGATGCATTTGGTTACTCAGTCCCTAATGCAGAGGTCTCTCCTGGCCCAGCATAAGCATCCAGGACACAGCAAGAAGGCCGCTTTCCCACCTGCTGCCCAGCTGCAGCTTTACAGCTGAACCAACAGATAGTAATGCACGTAAGCAGGCAAATACAAGTGATGCCATCCATCTGTAAATCGCAATTACAATTTAATTTACTAAGGAAATAAGCTGAGGAAAAAGCAGTTCCTAATGGTTTGGAAGTGAGCAGTCCTTGCACAGTGGTGGAGGCCGGTGGCTGCACAGCATTGCTCTGCTCCACGGCGGCTCCTTGGGAAACACAACGGCACAGAAACTCTCCCAGCTCCAGAGCTCCTTTGCAAAACAGCACTTTTATTTCTTCCTCCCTTTTTGCTGCCTTATCCAAAGGCATAAATTAGAGGAACCCCTGTTTTGAAGGCAGAAGCAGTTTCAATAGAAAGTGGCCAATATTAACAATCCTCCCAGCTCTGACGGGGAAGTTTCGGTGTGCCCTTTCCTTCACCTCCAGGGAGTCTAGATTCTGGGGCAGTAAACCCCATAATCCCTGTCCTAAGAGTTAACCTAAGAAAACCACGTCTCAAGAGGAAAGAACCAGAGAACAAAGAAGTAAATAATTTGTATAACCAGTGTATAAGTTGCTCTAATAAGAACACCATTTTATTACTGTTATTATTGAGCTCAACTTCATGCAAACTGAATCATCTTTTTTTTTTTAGATTCTTGCACTTCTGATGTTTGCACTGGTTATACACTGTTGTGGTTTAACCCTGGCCAGCACTTAAGCACCACACAGCCGCTCGCTCACTCCCCGACAGTGGGATGGGGGAGACAACCAGAGAAAAGGTAAAACTTATGGGCTGAGATAAAAACAATTTAATAGGACATAAAAAGAAAATAATAACAATAATAACAATAATATCAATGACAACAACAACAACAACAATAATAGTAATAATAATATTAATAAATAATATACAGAACAAGTGATGCACAATGCAATTGCTCACCACTCGCTGACCGATGCACAGCCAGTTCCCAAAAGTGGTCCCGTCCCAGTTTTTTTGTTGTTCAGCATGACTTCATATGGTATGGAATATCCCTTTGGCCAGTTTGGGTCAGCTGTCCTGGTTGTGCCCCCTCCCAGCTTCTTGTGCACCTGGCAGGGCAGTGTGAGAAGCTGGAAAGTCCTTGGATTAGTGTAAGCACTGCTCAGCAACAACTAAAGCATCAGTGTGTTATCAAGATTATTCTCATCCTAAATCCAAAACACAGTACAATAGCAGCTCCTAGGAATAAAATTAACTCTATCACAGCCAAAACCAGGACAGCTGTTTATGATCTAATCTCTCTCTGTTACATATTTGGAGCCAGATTCTCATTCCTTACACAATGTCCAACTTTCCACCAGGGTTCCATTATGGTTTGGGGTAGTCCCTCTTCTAACACACAGCTATACCACAGCCTCCCAGTGGCAATAACAAGCCAAGACAGTACACACACTAATTCCACTAACCACTGTCTATGTAACTCAAAAACAACGGTAGCACTAACATTTCCTCACTTACTCTTTGAAAGTACATCCTTTTCCTCAATGCCATCAACAGAACTCAACATAAATTTAAGTAAGTGCCAATGGCATGCCAGAAGCTACTGCATTTAGCAGAAATGAGAATGGTGCTTCTGATGTTATTCTTTTTTACTTCAGGAAACAGTTTTAAAGTAATTTTTGGCATTCTGAAACAATATACATACATGAATGAACACAGTAAATGGTTTATGTTTGCTTCTTATTAAAGTAGCCATTTTTCTATTGCCCTGGGAGGAAAGACAGTTTGCTATTCTGCTCAGTGGTTTTCTTTTAAAGGTTCACTCATTTCAGTTTCTGAATAGAAGTATTTAAAAACCCCAAACCCATACCTTTGTTATTGTTCTTATGAAGGTACCATAACGCACATCAGCTTCCTGAAGGTGCGAACAGCTCGTCTGTTTTGTGGCTGTTAACACCTTGGTCTTACACTTGGACATTAATTCATGGGAGCAGCTAAAACTATGTGTAAAATTTTATTTTACCCTTTCTTTTAAAAAAGTGACAGACAGAGCAACAGTAACGTACATTCCAATAGAAACCTTTATATGCCAGTCATTTTCCTCTTAAATAGCAGCTTTCCAGTTTCTTTCTTGCACAACTGTTTATTTGATTAAAAAGGTTTATGTCAGCCTTTCAATGAAAAACAAAGCACTTGGGTACTATAGAAGCTACAGAGTTATTCAAGAAGTACTTCTGCCAGGCTTGTGTAGAGGTCAGAACATATCGAGAAGATGCTCACTGGACTGAGCCAGAGTGCTCTGCCCAGAATTACTGAACTACTGCTTTAGACTTCAACGACTTCTAGGTGGAAGAGCAGAATAAGAAAAGAGCCCTTGTGCCTTTTCTAAAATATAAAGTCTCAAAAATTACTTCCATTTAATTAGTAACACTGATTGAAGGATGCTTTTCACCTGCAGCCTCCATAGGATGCACTGGGAGCATGTCAGTGATATCTACATACAGAGGAACTGAGTAGAAAACCAACTCCCTAACCTTCCCAAACTTCTCTTTTTTTTTTTTTTTTAAATGTTCTGTTTTATACGGGACCAAAATCCAGTTCTGCACAATTTTTCCTCAAAGGAGGAGTTCCAAGACTGGCAAATACTCCAATAAGTAAAGTATTTTCTGGGACAGAGGAACCCAACTTCAAATTTCCCTTTGGAGTCAGCGATCGTGTTCTTATATATCTCAGGAAATGCTCTTTACACTGGTTAATCATATTCAGGAGTCTCAATTCGTAAAATTTCATCCAGAAATATTATCCCAAACCTGGCACAGATCTGGTGGCTTGCGTCACTATTGCTACGTTCTTGAGAAGAGTTTCAATGTCAGTGAATTATTTATTAAGAAAATTGGTTTAAAAAAAGTTGCTGGCAAATCTACTGGCCCAGTCATACACACTCAGCCATGAATGAATAACACTGTTCAAGATCATCCAAGCTCAGGAAAACCTCTTTTTCCACCCAGGGACATGCCAATGTAGTCCAGTCCCTCTCCCAGCTGGCAAGATGATTCTAGGTCTTCCCAGCGAGCCAGGCTGCTCTTGGCCTCTGCAGTTTCCTACCCAAGCCCTAAGCCTCTGCTTCTTACCCCCCATTTCAACATCTCTTGTCAGGAGAGCACATTTCCTTTACCTCTGTAGTTGGGCCAGTTGTGATCTGTTCTTTGACAAGCCCTCCAGACTTTCTAAGGCTTGCAGCTCCACATTACGTTTTTTGGATAGGCTACTGGTACTTACTGTAATAGAGAGGAGCTCCAAAACTTGGAGTTGGATTTCTTGGCTATCATCTTGGTTTTCTTCTTATATATATAATTTTTAAAGAAGAGATCAGAAAATGAGGGCTTTGGGAAATTTTATTCAGCATTACGTTAAAACCCATGTATAAAGCAAGGATATGCAACAGCAGGAAATTCCACCTTGCAGATCGTGTTTCCCTTGGTCAGAGTTGCTGCATGGAGACAGTGAGGAAGCTCTGGCTACGTCTGCCCAGGTTTCACGTAAGCAAGGAGAGTGCAAGCGGATACTCTGAGACAGCCGAACGGAGCTGGTGGTCTCAGAAATCCTGCACTGACTGCAGCTGTGCGGTCCAGGGCTGGTCTCCTGCCAGGGCGGGCGGCAGCCCACCACCCTCTGGGCTGGGCTCTGGCCACAGACCCCATCACATCACATACATGCTCGCTCTCGCTGCAACAATTTCTGGTTAAAAGCAATTGCACAAAGTTACAGCTGGACTTTTTACAGTGTTAAGAAAAAAAGGAAGAAAGAGGTCAGCCTATTGATTTTCACATGATCCCAACTATTTAGGAGGAGTGGTAGGAGGTTTATTTCTCTCCCCTCCCTTTAAAGTTCAGTCTTTAAATTACTGTTCTAGTAAGTTTGTTTTGGTTCTTTCCTCAAGGTGAGACACCGCAGTAGATTTCCACTCTGAAAGGCTTATAGTACACGAAGTTCAGTCATGTACTGTGCAGACCTTTACTGAATATAGCCAACTCACAGCAATAAACTCCTTTGCTTTGGCAAATTCTGCATCTTTGTAGGAGAAATATTATCAGGACCTAGTAAAAGGCACTGGATTAAAAAAAAAAAAAAGGAGAATGAGAGAGAGTGTTGAATGCTAGCAAAATATATGCAACCTGAAGTGTTAAAAAGTCAGTTAATTTAAATATTCATTTTCTGTGTGTAGACAATCATACAAGAGCCTTTAAGATCAATACTGAGTGAGGTGAGACACTAGTCGTGGTACTCAGGCATGGCACTTTGCTTATGTCCCCACTCTAGTCACAAAACTGACTGGCAATATCTGCAATGGCTTAGTCTTAGCCTTAGGCTTTTGTGTTTTGTCACGATCTAGCTGGAGCAGTGTGGGCCTCTCTGTTAACTGATGTTACATCCTCCTCTGGCAGGCTTTGCAGTAGTGACTGTGACAAGTAGCAAAGCTCCATAGGTTGCAAGTAGTCTTGTGTACTTGGTATATCCCACTTAATCTTGTAAAACAGTTAGCTAGCAAGCACAGGTATACCAGCAGCAGAAGGTGATTCCTACCAGTATAGTATCATTGCAAAGTCGTGAGGGATGCAAGGCTAAAAGAGAAGTAGAAACCCAGGGAGAAAATCAGCAGACTTAAATAGCTTCAGTAGAAAGATGCAAGTGGTTACTCAAGTTGTACAGCTCCCATAGGGCAAAGGAAGCTGCATGGTACAAACTGATTGCTCAATTTCAGAGGAAGACAGACGAGAAATAGCAAGAAGTAAAGAAAGCAGGAAAGCAAGAAAGCAAGAAGGAAGGAAGGAAGGAAAGAGAGAAAGAGAGAAAGAGAGAAAGAGAGAAAGGGAGAAAGAGAAAAAGAAAAGAAAGAGAAAGAAAGAAGAAATCAAACATACACTTTTGAAATGGTAAGATATCTGGTAATCATACAAAGGAAAAAGTATTTCTGAGACTGTATTTCTGAGACTGCCCATTTTAGTGTGTTCCTATGATTTTTTTATTTTCCAAAGTTGACTTTTAGCCTTCCATTCTTATTCAAGCTTGGATGCTGCACAAACAATGAAAACTTAGGCAAGTAGTCAAATGTCTAACAAAAATATAATAACAACCCAAACAACAATGGCTAATAAAAATGAAGTAAAATTCAACTGGCCAAATTCAGTTTGTTACGCCAGTTTAGTATTTTGCATTTAAGCTAACATAGCTAAGTAATAACTGGCTCAGTACTTTTGCAAGTCCTTTGGGATACACTTTTAAAATGGAAAATTAATTGTATGTGAGAACTCAGGTAGAGGTTTAACTTATTAGAAAAGAAAAACACAAAGGCCCTGAACCTACTGTCCTACAGGCCACGACATCCACCTGCACAAGGGCCAATTAAAGTTATTGCATCAACATGCAAATACAGGAATCAGCTCAGGCAGCTCAGATGCTGGAGGGACAAAATCCTTAAGCACTGCATATAGGTTATTACCATTCGTTATCTGAAAGCTGAATGACACATTTCAACCTTCAAGGAGAAAAATAAAACTGTTTTGCCATCAGTTCACCATTTTCTGAAAAACATTTTGTTTTGCATATTCAAATTGACAAACAAAGAGCCAGACCTGTTTGCAGAAAACTAGGACCTCTCCTATGTGGACTAGTTCCTTCTACTAATCATTTCTCCGAGGGGAAAAAGAGATCTCATACACAATGTACACATGAGATTGTGTTTCATCGTCTCTGTAGTACTTGTAATCAAGCTTCCAGTCCTTCCTGTTTTGAAGACAGTAATTTGATGCAGCTGTGCTATTGGCACAACGTAGTGATGTAAATCTGAGCTTGCCTGGTTACTTTGGCCCTTAGCTATAACTGAACTGCACTTTGCATTTCCAGACCAATGCTGGCTTTTATGTAAGCACTTCTGATGAAGGCTCGATTACTAGGCTTTTCAGAGATTACTAGGCTATTCAGAAGAAAAAACTCCCAAAATTTCCTGTTGCTGTCCCCACTTCCTGACCCAGCAGGAGCCTGCTCCTCTGAAACCAAGATTAATAGGGAAGGTTTGGTGTGGATGCCAAAAGCAAAATATTATTGTCAAATATTTACTATGCAAAAGGTATGTAGCAGACTGCATGTGGCATATAGCATTAGCCTAGATTCTTATTACAAAATCATTGAAGGAAACAAAACATATTATAAGTGTGTGTGGTCACAGAACTGTATTTACATGCCAGTCTGGACCTGTTATGGTCCTAACAAGGTATCAGTGGCCATAGCCAGAGATGACAAGAGGTGGGGGAACTAACACACTCCTTTAGAGTCTAGCATTAGTAAGGGGAGCTCCAGACAACCCCTTCACTCCTCCTTCCCTGTGCCCATACCTCATAAGTGTAAAGAACTGAAGAAGGCAATGGCTAAGTGACAGAGAAAAGGGGTAACTTTAAATAGCACTGCTAGGAGAAGCCCAAGAACTCTCTTTTCTGGTTCCTGAAACACAACTCTCCTGCCTGCAGCCCAGCTTCTGACTTGATTTGTCATCTGAAGGAAAATCCCTCTCTGAAGGTGGGCATACAGTTTTAAAATCCATCCTAGGTATACTCAGGTTATTTAAGTCTCTAGGTATGATTGTGATGCTAAGAGTTTCTTTAAAGCTTTTAGACCAACATTCAGATTGATAATGTTAAAATACAGCTATCCCTGATTTTTTTTAAGAGCTGTGCTCAGCAATTAAATAAACTTGAAATTGTTTGTCTGTTCCCAAAGCTGAAATCCCTCACTTCATCCAGTCATGGCCCTGACATTCACTGCTATTGGTACAGGTTATGTTCTTCAGGAGCCTGCAGAGCTCAGGCAGAATGAGGACCCACTCACCACCACCTTGGTCTTCCCATCATGTTTCAGCACTTGACCTTCTTGGCACTTGAGGCTGAGAAGCTGAGAAAGCCACTCCTCGCTCAGGTTTCCAAGGGACAGGCTCCACTTAGAGATCTGGCCCAAGTGTTTCAACAAGAGAGTTCCCTGCCAGTGCCCAGCGAACTGGTTCCCGACTGGCATGACAGGGGCTACAGCTGCTTTTCTTGCAAATGAGCAGGGCCTCCAGCTTTTGAAAGGTTGCATACCCTTTTGTCTGGAGTGGTAGAGGAAATTCACCTTCCTTTTTCCTGCTTTAATTTTCTGTGGTTTCGATTTATTTATTTTTATGTGAGAGATATTGTGCAATGTTGGGCAATACCTTCCTAGCTATGTCACTGTTCTTGCCAGTTAGCGTTATTAAGGCTGCTGCTAATTTCTTCCCTCTGTCACGCATTCCTGCCTCTTTCTGAGGTGATATGGGGGTGGAGGCTTTCCCCAAGGAACAGGCACTGGTGCTGTGCAGAGCCACAGGAGCCACCCTAGCACTGCACTGAAGTATTTCAGTGGGGACTATTCACATCAAGCAGCTGCTCCACCAGCCAGCTACATGCCTCTCAAACATCTTCAGCGGAGCCAAAAATACACTTCTGGATCAATTCAGCTCCCACTGAGTTTGATGGAATGTTTTCCATTGATTTCTAATGAGATTTGGATGACAAACATTTCTGCACAGAAGGCCTGTCTCTAGCCTACGGGGAGGAGAAACTAGCATGTGGTTTCTCCTTTTCACACAGTGCTATTCCCCCAAATCCTGCAAATAAGTGAGTATGTGGCCTGCATAGCAAAGGAGGCCCTCCGGTCCATAGACTTTAACACTGGCAGTGTCAGCTCCCCAGCCCCATGAGTGTAGCTATTCAGTGTTATAACATTCAAAATAATTATACCTTTGAAATACTTCATTTGAAGTTGCAATGACTTTCTTTCATGAACTGTTTCTAATTATTGTACTTCAAGTGACAAATTAAATGTCATTTGAAGCAATTATACCAAATACTCAAAAAATTATACATAGGTATGTCAATTAATATAATTAAGTCAAAAGTTACATTTCACAGCTGATTCAGCTTTTCCATTACAGCCTTGAAATTGCTCATGAGTTGAAAGAAACATTTGAACAAATCTGTAGCAAACCTGAACACTAAAGGGCTTATTTATTTTAATGCATTTATTAGACAAGTTGGGAAAAGCACAAGTGATCCTACATGAATAAGAAGGAATAATATAGTATTCTTTTTCAGAAGTGACTTTTTCCCCGTTTAACTTCAATAATTTTGTTTGTCAAAGCTCTATAAAGGAACTCGTTGTTCCCGAGCCTCCACTCTTGTTTCGTGGAAAAAGCAAACAAACATATTCTAAAGGGATTTATATGTTAGTTTTAGTTTCACAATGGATATAATGTAGAGATTCAAGCGAGGCAACAGCATGTTAACTTGTGCCTTTCTAAATAGCACCTAAAACACTGCTACCCTTTCTTGAACCACATGACTAGCGAGAATCTGGGGTCAGTAGTCTCCTCGTCTTTAGAAAGAAAAACAGTCGTGAAGCCTGGTATCTTTGACGTGCAAAGCTCTCTGAACACAGGCAGACCAAGGGAGCGTGCTTTCCTTGCTTATTGCTCTGAGAGTCCTTCACTCACCACTCTTCCACTCAGCTCTTTCCCTGGGTCTGTACCATCAGTGTGCTTCTCTATCATCTTGTATTTACACTTCTCAGGCCTGCTTTCTTGACTGTCACAGAAACCGCCTGGTCCACCTGCTTAAGCATTTGCTCAACCTTGCTACATTCTGGTCTTTTGGCTGACATCACCTGGAAGAGTTAACCTACTCTGTATTGAATGCAAGAGGGCTGATCCGTCCAGTCTTTAGCACATAACAGTCCCCAAATCATTTTTGCACAGCTATGCTGTGTTTAATGTTACTCATAGAAAGCAGCCAATTCTCCCCAGGGGATACCTGTACCTGACAAGTGGTACAAAGGTGCATGAGAAAAGCCATGATACTGCACAGAGATTGCTTGAGTTGCCAGCAGGGAAATGCAAGGCAGCAGGCAGCGCCCCTCAGTCACCTGAGGAACAATATTACAATCACTGGGTATGGCACAGGTCCCCAAAAACATCGCTAAAGGACTTAGCTTGCACAAGTAATTTTCTTCCAGTAGTTTTTTTTTTTTTACACTGCCATCAATTAACAAGATAAAACCAACGACAGTGACACCAAATACAATCCTGTGACCTTTTCAAATCTCCTATGATGTCTAAGGTTTTTTTAAACTATAATAATGCACCCATGGTCCAAAAAGCCTATATACAGCTCTGAGAAAAAGTACTGCATGTTAACAAAATTAAGGGGAGGGAACATGAGCCATAGACAGAATAGAATTTTTGAAAGGTGCTGAAATTACAGCACAAGAGACTGGTGGTAGTCATTTATTCACAGATCAAATACCATGATTTTTGTCTTCTCTCCTTGCTGGTTAGTTTCCGTAATCAAAAATAAAAATCATTTAAAAGGAATGTATATTTTGATCTTGCTTTCATATGAAAACATTACTCCCTCATGCTCTTTTAAAGGATGAGTTACAATGTTGGACCTACGGCTTGTAGCCCAATGTGGGATGCAGGTGCTGAGATACTGTAATAACGATCACCATGGTGTAAATACTCTGATAGATAAATATTCACAATGGGGAACCCAGAAACAAAACGAATGTTTCAGAAAACTAGCAGTGCAAGAAGCTGTGATAGACCAGGAATTAATTACTGTGACGTATACAACATTGACATCCAGAGTTTCATGTTGCTACAGTGGTGATGAGGACAATTTAAAAATTAAATGTAAGAAAATTTTTTTAAATGTGCATGTAAAAAAAGATTCATTGACATATAAAATGAGAGACCTATGTCCTTTTAAATGATAATGAAGAAACGTGCATGCATTTAGCTTTTCTGGAAAGCTGGCTGTTCTTGCAGTTGATTTTGAATTGTGAAAAGGAGGGAGGTCAGAACACCTTTCTTCAAACAATCTGTTCAATAAATAATGATAAAACTTAGTGACTCCAGTGTAAGCTGAATAATACCTGGCCAGCTGAGGGACTCACACTGAAAAAAGTGGAATATGATGCCTATGTTTATTTTATTAAAATACTAAAAGTACCTAAATGTCAAAAAGAGAAAATAGAGTCACGTTATAATCAGGAAAAAAATAAAGCTTTAGAAAAATATCTCTGAAAACACAAAGGTATTGATATGCAAATTAGCATACTTTCATTAACAGGCAACTAGGATAAAAATTTTATAATTCATCTCTTGAGACTAATAGGATGTTCAGCTATCTCTTGGACCCATATTTCTCCTTATGATTTGTCACTGCTACTTAGAATAAAAAAATATTCAAACAAAAAGAAGACCTCAGAAAGCAACATTCCTAACTAGGAGTGTCACAAAATTAGTTTAAAAAGTATTTATTAATGAAAAATTAGGAAGCAAGAAGGGCAGATATTTAAAAAGTGTTTTGACATGCAGTTGCCCTTAAATCCCTTGCACCAATCCTGTAAAAGGTTGCTTTACTTCAGAAAGACAGTAAGAAAATATTTTGAAGAGTCTTTGGGGATTCTGTGAATTTAGGGTCTGATCTTCATTTGGGCTGATAATACCCAAGTGAAGACAAATAATGAAATCAGCAGCCGAAAAGCATTGGCATTCATGATACTGCACTCATCACTTGACAGTCTAGGGAGACTTCAAATGCTTCTCTGTTTATAATGAAATGTCTTTTTATTATCATGCCATTGTTTCAGTTCCAACTGAATGGCAAATGGTGTGCCTAGAATTTATATATATAATTTCTGTGCATTTTTAATTGACAGTACACTGATTCGGTTGATAGTAAACTTGAGAAAATAGCTCATCTCTTATAAAGACAGAAAGCTTGGGCATGGCTTTGCTAAGTTATACACTCAGTTGCTCTAATGGCAGACACAAAATAAATTTAATATTAAAAAAGGTAAATAGATATATCAGTCTCCCCACTCCAATTTTTTTTCCCATAATTTAAGTGCACTAGAACATGTTTTGCCATTCACAGTCTTTTCCATCTATCTGTTAGTCATTAGCATAAGGCTTTCATTAGCCTGACCCCCTAATATTCAAAGTAAGCAAGGGATTCTGGGTAACACATTCACATAATGGGAAGTTTGTCACAGAGGGTTGTCACAGAACGTCTAGCAAGCCAATCCGAAGGCAGCTGGATCAAACCACATAACTCTCTTCAGTCTTCCTCTTGCTAGGCAAAGCATTCACATTTAAGTAGTTCTCAGCTGATTTTTATTCACCAAGGTCCTAATACTACAACAAGCTCTCTCTACATTGCTCTGCCAGGGCAAAAGCAGCCTCATGGTTGCTGAAACTTGGCAGAACAGGATAAAAGCACTTTCCTTGTCCTTGATCTCCCCCACTATTTTTGCTTCCTAATCAGGTAGGTGTTGTATACATAAGAAGAACTAAATCAATTAGTGTAAATTAAATTATAATGATGACTGGAATTAGCTAGAATGTCTGACAACATTTGTCCATCTACAAACAGATCCTCTTTCTCATAATATTTATTGAGGCATTTTATCAAGTCAGAACATTGTTGCTCCTTGTTGAAAACCCAATGGACTGAGTTTCATTCCCCCATCTGCTGTCTGGCTTTAATGATACCTGTTAATTATAGGTTACTTGATAAACATTTAATTAAGCCTAGAAAAAGTCCTACATGACAGGACACATTTCCTTGTCCCTATCTAGGAGATAGGTATCTAAAGTGTAAATAGCACAAGCAACTTGTCTATGAAATCAGGGTGCACAATTGTGATTGCCAAGCACATCTTTCACACCAAATTTGATTCTCAGTCATGCTTGCATAAAGTGGGTAAAATACTGAAAAATAAATTTCAGGAAAATATTTCACAAATAATACTTTCCATCTTGTAAAACTTTTTATTGGAAAAGTCGAGTAGCCTGTGCAAAATATTATACCATTACCTGAATAAATTTCTTAATAAGAAGCTTGACTAGCATATTTCATGAACATGCTCTACAAGTTGATTAGCCATGAAAGGAAAGTTTAGCCATCTCTCCCTCAGATATCTTATCTATAAAACACATATACCACACATGGACACCAGTATAAAATTAAGGTTGCTTAACTGGAGCTTTCTGGCTGCTACATGCTTGAGGTTAAGTGTAAACATGCTACAAAAATTCTTCCTCCTGGTGCTGCTAGTGAGGCACTCACACATTTCTTCAAAACATGATTCAGGGTATGTTTACCACATCTCTATCTAACTGCTGTATCTGTCAAAGTACAGTAAGATTTTTCCAGTGTCCTCACTGCCCTTCTCCAGGTTGACCGTGTGAGTAAATGAGTGATATTCTATCCTAGGCCCATAATTGCCTGGCCAATACTGTTTTGTAGGCAATTTCAATGACTGAGGTATAAAGTGTGGGGTATAACGAAATTCTGATGGACCGTTACCCATGGCAATAGTAATGATTACTTGGGCAAAGAATGGGCATCAGTAATAGTAGTCTTTCCTTGTACTTGTTTTAAATGTTAAGTGCCTTTTCATCCTTATAGTAAACCAAACTGATTTAATATGAGCAAATTTCATAATAGAAGAACCAAAAAGGTATGTAAATGTGAAAGTCTTATCTCCTGCCAGCCTTAAACAATAATCTATTATCTGAGTTGCTCTGAAATTCTGATTTATTCCAGTTCTCTGCATCCCAATGGATTTTGCAATATTGATTTGAATATGACGGCACACAATTAAAACAAATTATTTCCCAAGAGTTTATGAAGCTATTTACCATTTTACCTCAATAGCTAGCTGCCACAATGTACCAGTCCAGAGCCTTGCAATTTTTTCATTTGTTAAATGCATTGAAACAATTATTTTTGGTTTAGTTGTCAGCTGTGAAGCTGATATATATTTCTTTCTTCCTTGATATTGTGCGTTTGTTCTGTTATGTGTTAAATGGCTACTGCCATTCTATATTAAAATCCTTTTCTTCTTTGGCCTTTGAAGTCTACTTTCCCACACAGACTCAAAAACAAGTTTCCAAACAGTCTTCCTTAATTATAAAGACAGTCAAAGAAACACTGAGAGTGATTTGAATTGAATATGGGCATAAAGAGAGTAAGATATGGGCATAAAGAAAGTAAGAAAACAGGTATAAGTTCAACACAGAACAACAGTTCCTGGGCACTTAACCCAAAGCAACAAAATCTTTGCTTCTTAAGAACTTTTACGTATGTATCAGCCTTATGAAAGATGAGGTGGGACTCAAACCTTTCAAATGATCACCTAGCCTGAGCTTAAATTTCAGTCAACTCAGAACCAGTCTTACTAAGCTTTCTGATTACTAGTAGAGGTGGATGCCTTTGAAAGTATTCAGAGGGAAAGTATCTTCTGTAAAAGCAGTGGACAGAGTAGCTCATGTTTGAAGGTCTCAAAGTCAAGAAGCCTTGGCATCTCCATGAGTCAGTTTAAAGCTCCTATACAGTAAGTAGTGGTAAACTCAGGATTTCCCAGCAGGATCCTCTGCCTGCTGAGGACTGAGACTGCTGAGTTCTCTAGACAATAAGCATACATCTTATGATGCTGTAACTTAAACTGTAAGTTCAAAGGTTCAGAAGAAGGAAGGGGAGAGATGAGTCCACCTAGCACAGATGGATGATAGGATATTTAGACAGCAATTCTAATCAAATGGAGAAAAGCTTTAAATTCCTTGGAGAGGACTGGGGATAAATATCCATGGAGAACCAAAAGGTAGATTCCTACACACAGACATGGAGTGGGAAAAGGAAGAAGTGTGAAACTACAGTAGTCATGATTGAGACAAGAGGAAGAATAATGGGGAAAACAAATACGTTAATGGGCAAATGTCAGGAGTATGAAAGCTAACAGAAAGAACTACAAGCTTTAGAGCATCTATAAAGCTATGGTATACATGACACCAAGACCTAGTGATACAGAACACCAGAACTGTTACAGGAAAGCATGACTTAATAAATACAAGTAGAAGAAATGAGAGGAAACACTATGTCATCTAATTAAGATTATATATAGTCGTTATGAAGTTCAAGAAGATACAAGAAGCAGACTTGCTGAAAATCTCTCAGTAAAGACAAATGGTTAAAAGAGGAGAGTTATCAAGGTAAATGTCCACCATGGATCACCTAATCAAAAAGCTTTTCTTTTTTAAGCAGCTATGGAAAGCATATTAAGGCTAGTAGCTGGAAGTAATGGGAAGCTGTGTCAACACTGGTCTATAGGAAAGGCCGTATAGAATGAAATAAACCATCCTTCAAACACTTAGAAAAAAAAGTCACAGTAGCACCCTGAAAAATGGAGAGAAAGGTTTGATACTCTCCTCCTTATGCAGAAAAAAATGGAGGTACTGGCCAGTAGGGCAAGTAGGACTTGCAAATGCCCCAGTGCATGTTATGCTGCATTCCCATTTAATATATGTCTCAAGCTAGGAATAAGTTACATTATTCTTGCTTATGTGTGCATACAATGCATGGTTGTCATAGTATATTGAAAAGAAAATGTACTGAACTGCAACATCTGTCTGTGCTGGTTTTGTCTGGGGTAGAGTTAATTTTCTTCATAGTACCTCGTATGGGTCTATGTCTTGGGTCTGTGCTGAAAACAGTGTTGATAAAGCAGGGGTGTTTTAGTTACTGCTGAGCAGTGCTTACACAGAGTCAAGACCTTTTCTGCTTCTCACCCCACCCCACCAGCGAGTAGGCTGGGGGTGCACAAGAAGTTGGGAGGCGACACAGCCGGGACAGCTGATCCCATCTGACCAAAGGGATATTCCATACCTTATGATGTCATGCTCAGCATATAAAGCTGGGGGAAGAAGGAGGAAGGGGAGGGATGTTCAGAGTGATGGCGTTTGTCTTCCCAAGTAACCGTTATGCGTGATGGAGCCCTGCTTTCCTGGAGATGGCTGAACACCTGCCTGCCGATGGGAAGTAGTGAACGAATTCCTTGTTCTGCTTTGCTTGCGTGTGCGGCTTTTGCTTTACCTATTAAACTGTCTTTATCTCAACCCACGAGTTTTGTCCCTTTTACTCTTCTGATTCTCTCCCCCATCCCACCTGGGGGGAGTGAGAGAGCAGCTGTGTGGTGCTTAGTTGCCAGCTGGGCTTAAACCACGACACTGTCTCTGTGTAGGTTGCATCTCAAAAGCATCTGTAGATATCAAAGGTAAATAACGCAACAGATAGCAGTCAATCAATAGCCTTATTAAAGTAATTGCTGTGTTTAAACAGGAAATCTTTTGTGGTATTTTTATACTCCGTGTGGTCCTCACTGAGAAAGGAAGTATGTGCGTGCATGTATGTATACACGTGTATATATAATTTCAGTTCAAGAATTTCATTCAAGGAAAAGGATGTCTGGAGAATATGACTATTTTAAATGATTGGGTCCTAACTCTAAAACTATCCTGACACCTATATGGTTCATGTCTCAAGGGGCATTCATGAGTCTGCAGAGTTCTTCTTCACTTAGCTGCAAAAGCCTAGATACGGGCTTGTGATGAGAAGATTGGTCAGAAATAGAAAGTGAGGAAATTTAAGTATGACACCCCTTCCAAAAAGAAAGCATCAGGTGAAAAGACAAACGCATTCAGAAATTAAAATTACCCCAACAAATAGCAATTTGAAATTCAGTTAACACAAGTACAAAAAATTTGTAGTTACAACTTTGTACTGTTAGCAGTGTAGCAGAAGGATCTGAGACTTGTAACAGCTCACAAACTAAACATAATTCAACACAATGTCGTGGTAAAAAAAGTCAAATCTCCTCCTTGAACGTGTTAAGAGACATGCTGAATGTCAGATATGAGAGAGCTGTTCTATTTGATGCGACCAGTGACGGCAGGGATGCAGCTGCTGAAATAGCACATCCAGCACTGGACTTCCATAAATGCATGAAAGTGCAACGTAGAGATCTCTGAAAGAACAGCAGCAAACAAAAGCTTAGAAAACATGACACACAAGGCAAGGCTGGTGGGAGAGGGAGCTGAATCTCAAGAGAAGTCTGATGTGCAACATGTCAGGAAAGACTTCAGCCATCAAGGGAGCTGGCAAGGAGAGAGTGATTCCTTATTTTGCATGGCCCTAGGGGGAGAATTGAGGAGATATGTTCAGCAAAGAAGATGAAGGAAGTATACTGAGGGAAAAAATTCAACTTCTCAATAATTGAAAGAGAGGCCCTGGTAACCAAGTAGGTCTATAGACTCTCTATCACCGGAGACAGACATCTGTCAAAAGTAATTTGTGTTTTCTTGTCCTCTTATGTCCTCCTGCCTCAATGCAGGAAATTGAACTAGGTGATTTTTTTTTTTTTGAGATTTTTTTTTTTTTGGTTCTGCAGTCAGAATAGACTGCATCAAAACGAAGAGTCAGAAATTATCCTTCCCCTCTTCATGACTGTAAGCATTCCTTTCTTTTCCTCTTCTCCTACTTAGAAAGACAAAACCCCCAGATAATCCCATGTTCCACAGCTGGTGCATGCCAGAAGGCACAGCAGTACCCATCTGTATGTTGCTGCCCCATCACAGGAAAAGCTAATCCTTGCTTTCTGAGTGAGCTAGAGGTAAAACAACCAACCATGACCATTTTCACACCAATTAAAGCATGCTCCATTTGCACACAGTTCCTAGAGCATGTGTGCAATAATGCTGCCTAGCGAGCTGCCTTGTCCTTGGGTCTTGTGCTTGTCCCACTCCAGGTAGAGCTTTTATAGCACATACAAATAAATTTTTTTTTTTTTGCATCTAATCATAGACGTGCATGTGAAGCACACTGCACCCCAAGGTCTTCAGTCCTTTACCACTTCATCTGTGAACCTGGAAGAAAGTCTCTGCTGTTCCCTTCTCTTTGTGCCTCTGATTCTCCTCCCCCGCACCTGAGCAGAGGACGAGGTGCTGTTGGTCACCTGTTTTCTCTCCTTGCTTGATGTCTTGGGGTCCCCAGTTTGGAAGGAGCCTTTCAGCCTGAATCTCCATGATTCTTCTTATAAGTCTGCTTCGAAACCAGACTAACAAGAACTGTGCAATCACCTCAATGAATGGTTGACCATGTCCCACAATACACATCCACCTTTATGCTACTCTGTGTGCTTGTGTGGTGGGGAGAACGGTGTGCATTATTCAATTTTGCCTCAGAAGAAAGAGTGCTACATATTGAGTTATCAATATTTCTTGCCAGAAGATAGACGTTTCCTCAGGATGCTTTGTCTTCAAGCTATGACCCTCCTTAGTCTTTGTGATCTTGTGTTTCTTTCTGTGAAAGAAGAAAGCCCTGCCTAATTGAAACTACTGTGCCAAGCACATCTCGTGTCAGTGGTCAGTGAAAGCCTGAATGTCCTTGACTCGCATTTACAGACACCTTATCTGCTAGCTATTTACATTCGCGCATTAGCATGTATAAATGGAGTGTGGCTGCAGACTTGTGACGCTACTTCTGTATGTTTCTTGGTTTATGCTTTATACTTTTGCAGAAGCACTTTCCTTCAGTCTTATTGTCATTAAGCTTTTATATGTGTGTGCATGTGTGTATTTGTCCAGCTTTTCCTGCCTTGGTGTTATTTCAGTTTATTAATAATTCAGGCTTTTCAAACTGCCTCGTACTGAATAAATCCCTCCCCCTTTATTTGAGGATGATAAATTAAGCTATTTAAAGAATGACTCATTACAAGTATATATCCTGTTGGTGCCACCACCCTCCTACACATAATAGTTATTGAAGTTTGCAATGTGACGCACAGTCAGCACTTTCAAAGCAGGGTATCAGCGCTGGCGGTTGCAGTGCCTGAATACCTTACTGGCACTGGTTACCCATGGCAACTAAAATGATCTATTTGCGGTGATAATGGCTTGTTGTTCTGTTTGATAGTTTTGCTGTATTCCTTCCTGTTTCAATTTCAACAGGAATCTATCGATTTAAAAATTCATTTTAAAAAACAGAACAGTGAACAAAATTTCACTCTTGGTGTTTGTGCAAATATGGAGTAACAGGAATACAACATCATCTCGTTGAAGATTTTATCACTGTAGCAAACCCCCCTGAGTCTAAACTAATGAAATTAAATCATTCCACCTTGTCTATAAATGTATCCTTTTATTGTTTATTAGTAAGCACTCACCCTGGAGGTTTTGGCAAGTGTGAGAAAGTACGAGAGCACACCATGATTTCTACTTACTGCATGTCCATTATTTGCAGATCATCATGATTTCTTATCATCATTAACAGTATTTTAAGCAAACTATCCCAAAGGTAGGGAAGATAATCACTTGCTTCTAAGCTGTTAATACAAACTTATTTGGATATAATACACAATTTGATTTGTAAGCTAATGAACATTTTCCCTGCTACAAGCAGCAGATAATTGGCAAGTATTTTTAATTGGCAATGCTGAACTACAAATATTTTGGATTGTTCAATCAAACTCAGTGTAACCATGATGTCTTTTGGCAGCTTTTTATACCATCGTATGCTTAAGACCAGAATCTCTCCCTTGGCTGTTAGATATCCAATAATGGAAATGAAAGCAGAAACATTTCAGAATGGCCTTCTTTTTACATCGCTAATTATCAGCAAGAGCATGACAACTGGGCAGGACACTGCCTTTTGGATGGGAGCACCATGCTGCCCCTCCATCTCTGAGCAGCTGTGCCGGTTGGTGCTGAGCCTGCCTGGGGAAGAGCCCTCCATCTTATCTGAGGTGTCTGAGAACTGCAAAAAGCCATTTTGGTCCCCCCAACATCTTCCCTCTTTTAAAGATCCTTACAAGTGTCATTGAAGATCTAAAGCCCCTTTTCTCAGGGCACCATCAACAGTCAGCACTTTTAGGCATATCTGCCCCCATTTGGTGACTGTGTTGCCACCCCATCCCCTACTGATCCAGCCTGAGATTATTTCTGGTTCCTGTTCAAGAGCAAAAAGATTTCCTCCACATCCAACCTATGCACGAGCCAGCCCTCCCTTTATCTTGGGAATCAAATGGGATTGCTTATAGAGTCAGACAAAAATTTTGCTGTATGTTTAGGGTGCACTGATGCGAATATAAGATTCATTTTGCCAGTTGAGGGTCACAGAGCGTAGGGAGAAACTTTCAAGGACTTTCTTGTCCATTTTATTGACAATACCTCCTTCAAATCAAGGGTATAAATCCTGATGCCCTTAAGCTGGTAAATTTTAGTGAAGAAAATGGGACTTAGTCCAACTATGATCTAAATAAGATCCTCAAGATTTGGCCTTATGTCAAAGAAGCTGCTTTCTGTGGGTTATGGTTAGGGTTGTGAGTTGTGATTAGAGTTTATTATTTTCTAGCTAGGGTCACCAAACTTTCCCATAGTCCAAACATCCACAGTCCTGAGGAATTTAATTCATCCTTTCATAAGACTGCAATGTAAAATTCAAGAAGCCTACATACTATTATCCCTGAAATAAAAAGTTGTCTCAGCATTATTTTTAGTTGGGTGTCCCAGAGAATCCAGTTATTCCCAGGGAGATAGGAAGAAACAAAGCATCTTCAAGATGTGTGGATAAACCACTTTGTAATGGAAGTTTGGGTTTCTTTTTTGTGAAGAGGGAAAAAAAGATGATGTTTAGGCCACAGTACACATATTTTCACACAATTTCAAGATCAGCCTTTCCCCACACATATAAACAGCATCTTTTACTTAAAACATTTTTGTAAGGACTTAATTCTTTAGTTTTGTGAGAAACTGGAAGATCCGTTCCTCTGTCAATTGTTTCTGTTTCTACCTTAATAAATAAAATGTAAGGAGTCCAGCCTTAGTTGTAGAGAATCCTGTGCTATCACTTATGTCAAAACAAAACTCATGGAAAATACTGCTATTCTGATTTACTACCATTTTACACCAATCTTCTCCTCTCTTTGCTCTAGCATGATCAATAGCCTGAAGTGTACAAGAAAAGCCTTATTATACTGGGCTCTACTCTACCCATTTTAAACCCAGTGCAATGGTAATTTGATTATGCTGAGGCTGAGATCAATCTAAACTCTGCTGGAGAACACAGATCATCAATTTTGATTTCACTGACCAAGCGTCTTCTCTACTGGGAAGCTATATGAATGATGGACCACATCAATGAACGTTTACTCTGAGAATTGCTCCATATGTTGTAGCACAGGGATGATTCACCTCATTCATTCAAGGACTGAATGAGGGGAAAGAATGGTAAGATAGTTAGTCACATATCAGAGAGATTTTGTGTATTGTAGTTTGCAGGCTCATAGGCGTGGTATTTCTCTGTACTGGGTATCCCAATGAAACAGAATGCGGTCACTAATACTGAAGTGATTGGGGGAAAATAGTGGCACTGTCCAGACATTGGGGAACATGGATTTCAGTGTCACCAGTATAAGCTGATTCTTATGTCCCAGGCCTTTTTGTTGTTGTTTTATGTCAGCCTCACTTCCGTTCCTGGGAAAGTCATGGAAAGCTAGAAAGCAACTTTGCAGAAAAAGACCTGGGAGTCCTGGTCATCAGCAAGCTGAGCAGGAGTCAGCAGGGTGCCCTTGCAGCAACGGCAGCCATCTACATCATGGGTCGCATCAGTGTAGACAAAACTGTAGCCAGCAGCTCCAGGGCAGTGATCCTGCCTCTCTGTTTAGCACTTGTGAGATGACATCTGGATATTTTGCCCTGTTTACAGCTCCTCAGCAAAAGAAAAGTGTCGCCATACTGTAGAAATTCCAGTGAAAGACCACCAAGCTGGAGCACATAGAGTACAAGGAATGGCTGAGGGAACTGGGTTTGCTCAGCTTTAAGAAGCGATGGCCGAGGGGGATCCTTTTGTCTCCTGAAACTAGCTATCAGGAGCATGAAGAAAAGACAGAGCCAGAGGTGCAGACCAGAAGGAGGAGGGGCAGTAGTCACTAGCTGGAACACAGGAAACTCCAAGATGATAGAGGGGAAAATTAGGATGACAGTAGTCAAATATTGGAACAGGTTGCCCAGAAGGGCTGTGGGAACTCCATCCTTGGAGATACTCATACCTTGACAATACAAGGCCCTGAGCACCCTGCTCTACTGGACTTGGTATAAGCAGGAGGTGAGATTGGGGGTCCCTCCAGGGTCCCTCCCCTTCAACTTACGCAACGCCGCGATTGTCACATGTGTCGTTCTGTTTTGTTGCAATGATGATGTATTCCTTTTTCACCACAAAAATTTATTACAACTCAGAGCCTTTCACAAGGCTGTGTAACACTGTCTCCCACACAGACTACATTATACTTTCCATCCTTACGGCAATTTGCATATCTTAGTCTACATCTGCACTACGTAACTGAGCCGTCGCAGGCTTTGCTCTGTCCCCAAGTCCAGCTGCCACATTTGGTCCCCAGCCAGACCCTAAGCTCTCTCAGCCTCCTGAACTGGCTGATGACACCCATACTTCCCTTTGGCAGTTTTTGGTCTACGCTGGCTCCTGAGTCATGCCTGGGAGTTGTTTGGCTTAGTCAAAGTTTGCCTGGGCCAAAACTGTGCAAAGCCCTGAGTTAACAGTAATACAAATTACCAGGTCCCAGCACCTGTACCATAAACAGCATCAGTTTTTAAAAACTTGACTTCTTTAGGTTGGCGTGCAAAGGAGGATGAGCTGTCCATTTAGTGCTTGAAAGAGAGAGACATCTACTGTAAACAATGCTAAATAAAAAGTTCACCCATCACACAAAACTGATACAGGTATCCCTGGTAACTGGTTGTGTGTGTGTGGTTTTGTTTTTTTAAGCAAACAGATGTGCATTGGTAAGAGAGTCTCTGTAAATATTGTCCTTTTGGATTTTTTCTTTATCTTGCTCCCCCTTGGTGATTTATTCTATGTATAGAACACTGCTTGAATTAGGAACACAGCATTGTTAACATCCAAATTATGTGATTATTCAGGTTGCTCAAAATACACAGAAAGTGACCTACAGGGAGACACCTGTAGAATAAATGAGATATACAAAAGGTTATTTCAAGGTTTCTCATACACACAGCTGACACTATGTTGTGCAAAAGTGAATTCTAGGGGAAAAATATGGAAAATCATGTTACTGAGACATCACTATATTTCCACATTGCTGGTAAACTGACAGGGAGATGGTAAAGAAGGAAATACAGCAAAGCTCATCATGTTTTGGGAGACATTATTAAATTAAGCTGCAACTTGAGCAATAATTAATTAATGCAATGCGGAAGATAGAGGGTGGAGATCTCAAAACAACTCAGCATCAGCCTGACTTTGTTCTGATTGAAGTCAAATTGACTTGTTCCCAGTGACGTCAATGAGAGAAGAGCTAGATCAGTACTGAGTATTTCTGACAACTCAATGTTTAATATGCGTTGGCCCAAATTGTGAAGAATCATTTGTGGTTTTGGGTGTCCGACATAAAGCACCACAATAAGGTCCTCCTTCTGAGACAGGTGTTCAGCATTAAGGGTACCTGGTTCAGTAGAAGTCTGGTAACCAAAAATCACAAATCAGTGAAACCTTAGCAAAGTATTTGTTATAGTGTCTCCCTGTATCTGAGATAAAGTAAAATTATATTTGTGTTCAGTTCAAGGAACTGAAGTGCTTTGATTTTAATAGTCTTCAACAATGTGTTTTGTTTGGATTCCTTCATTTCTTTCATGGAAAATTAGAATTTTTGCAGAAATTGCTTTTGCTTTTGAAGTGATTTTTCTTAGCAAAATTCCCAAGCAGCTCTATTAATTAGACATGCTCAATCACACCAAGGAATATCAACATGTATTACAAGTGCCCTTGAAGTCAACATGAAGAGTAAGTTATTTTTTAGAGCAAGTAAATGTTTTGTTCCTTTCATTGCAGTGACATTCAATATATACTGGATAGACACCAACTTCAGGGGCAGATATGATTCCTTCCCTACATGTTAACCAGCCATAGCAGATCTTCCCCTCCCAGTTTCTTCAGACTTACCCTTTCAATTTTCAGAAAAATCCTCAGTTTGACTTTGCACTGCATTCTCAGCCAGTGTAAATAGACAAATCAAACCATGACCTCTTATGTGTAAAATGTCTTCTTGTTCTCATTTGGAATCTGTGCTCTAGTGCAGGGTCCCACTGACTTCTGGCAGTCACAGGAATAGATATACAAATGAAACAAGGTGCACTACACAACACTTCATAGGGGCTTTAAAAAAAGCCATACACACCAGCATTTACATCTCTTTACAAGGTACATAAAAACCCCTCTTTCAGTCTCTCTCCAGACTTCCAATGCAATGCAAGATCCATCCAAAACTTAAATCCTCAAGCCATAACCATGAAATAATGATTATGTTAAGCAGTTGATGCCCACTCAATATTGTCCTTTCACATGAAATACTAGTTTCAAGAGAGGAAATGCATTTGCAATGGGGGAGATTCCATTGCACTTCTGCCAATCTAGCAATCAAACATGGAAGCTTTTGTCCCCTCTACTGAATTTGTTACCCTTACTGTTAGCTGTATTTCAGCTTTGTTCTTACTTGGATAAGAAAACAAGCTACTGATGTGACAACACGTGTCCTTACCCCATGACACTTCTAAATGCAAGTCACTCAACATGTATTATAGGTGCAAGATTGATGAGATGGTCTCTGGATATTTTTGTGGCTTTTACATGGCCCCACAAAAAGGTTTTTGATCTTTCCAAAAAGCAGCTTTATCTACAAAGCATGTAGCAGCTCAAACAGCAGAGGGTGCTTTGTAAGCAAATAGAAAACACTTGATCTAAAATTATTGTTGCAGATAGATCCTGCAGCTGTGCAGATGCTTTACTACCAGCTCTATTCATGAAGTGGCAGATTCAACGGTTCGCTGCTTATTAGAATTGTTTCAGATGCTCCAATAAATCTCCTGTGAAAAACACCCCCAAAATTCTACATATAGGGGATAAAACCGTAGATATTTAATCATGGAGCTCCATGTTTTTAAATAAGGTGAACAGTATGCTATGAAATAATGCATTATTCATAGATTCATACTGTTTCTAAAGCTTAATAAAGAATTTGATTAATAGTCCAGGCACATGTCCCGCATATTTATACCCTGGTATGCATACAAATGTAATGTATAACATTAGATACTTTACATTAGATACAATATCCTCTTGTCTTTTATGCTTTTTAAGCACTTACGATGCAGAGCCGTTGAGTCAAATTGCAAAACAAAGCCAAGCACACCAAATTGTTATCATTCTGCGAAGCGGGTGGGTGGTCATCCTTCACAAGGAGCTCTATTTCACCACCATTGTGCTGATTTGGAACAGTTTTGGGAAAAAAAATGCTTGCATGGCCAGAGCTGAGTATTATGAATGAGCTGTGATCATAGGATACCATCTAAAGTATAAAAATGAATCTTCATGCAAAATGAAAAAAAGCTAGTCTGTTCTGCACATCACAAAAATATTTAATCTTGTTGGCAATCTGCTGCCATGTAAGGCATTCAGCTACTCTGGGTGAAGAGAGAACAGACTTGTTCCTAAGAAGTTGTGAGCTTTTGAGACAGTTATGTAGGCATTCAGTAATGGACTACACATTATAAGGAGTGCCATATGGAACTAGAACTAAAGCTATGTGTTCTCCACAGGAACATGAGGACTAATATTATCCCCAGTGTCATAAATGTGCTGACCTATGTAAGAAATAAAGCATAGTTTTGCAGAAACTCTTTTAAGAGAGGGAGGTTTTTAGAATGCAAGTTTACAACATCTTACAATATTTGCTGCTGCCCATTCATCTGACTTCTCCACACTTCTTTCATGTGTAGTTGACTAAGTCCCCTTTTATATAAATCTTCTTTGAGCTAATTTGCATTTTTACCTTTTCCCCTTTCTTTGATAGATTCACTTTCCCCTCTTTAATATCACTGTAGACTGTTTCCATTGCATTTCTCTTCCAACAAAGGAAAGGGAAGTTCAGCACTCAGCAGAAAAAGATGGCAGTGCTTTTAGGCATGGAGGTAAACAAGTGGGAAATGGAGGATGGAGTGAGGGAATCATTAGATCTTTAGTGCTAACATTTATTACAACTCTGCAATTACAGCTTTGAAACTACAATGACTTTCACCAGCTGAGGATCTCATCCAGAAAGCTTTTGAAGGAAAGGTGGAAGAAACTAGGTTTTGGGCCCACCCATCCACCTTGTTAAGGTGACAGAAGTGACGGATGGTATGTTAAAATTTCTAATGAAAAGAAAAATAGAAGGCATCAAAGACCTGGAGGAGCCTGTTTCAAAAGCATCACTACAGAGTTGAATCACATGAATAGATAAGATTGGAATAGGAAAGAGGAACAAAGGTGCTGAGGCAGAAGTACTATCTGGCACAGTCCTTAGAAGACAGCAACAAGCAGATTAACTCAGGATGTCATTGGGGAAAAACAGTTACAGAGGTAGAAAGAACACCACAGAGTACAGAGAAAACCTGGGAAGTGAGTTCTCTCACATCCAAACTTTTTAAACTAAAGACTTCACTCATAGTCTCACATTCAAATTTCTCTTAAACTTCTGCTTGCAAGATCCATTTCTGCAATGGAATTTCCATTGAGTTGCAGCTTCTATCTATACATGCCATGACTACATCATGATCCTTAGTTTGAGGACAACTATTCAGGGCTGGAGTGGACCATGTAGATCACCATGTTTGACTTCTGTCAGCAACACATGCTCAGCATAACAGGTCTGAATTCCCAGCTATATCATATTTTTTTTAGAAGTGATAATAAATGCCTTCAAGTCCCTAACGTAAGTTATTCCATTGGTTACTTCTCCTCATGGATAAAACTCTGTTATACTTTTGTAGTTTGAACTTGTCAGTTTTTTTCAGTCATTTATTGCCAGAAATCTCTTCCTTATTAGGTCCTCATAAGACACAATGAAGCAACTTTTTTTTTAAGTAAGGAAAGCAAGAGATGTAAATCTTCCATTGTAGACATCTTTCATATATATTAAAAAGTTTACAATTCTTTTCAACTCTTTCTAGCTAAATATAAGTTTTGAGAAGTTGATGAAGCACTGGCTGCAGTATTGCACCAACATTTCCTTGTTCCTATTCTAAGTCCTCTCATTCTTATACTCCAAAATGTCAGCGTACCTTGAGGGGTTCATATCTGATGGCTACAGCTTCTGAAGTCTTTTGAGCTTTGTTGCCTACCAGGATTCTACCTCCCATTGTATATCCCTGACCCACTCTCTGTAATCAGCATTCCTGGGAAAAAAGCTTTCATTAGTATGAAGGGGCCAAAGAAAAAGGAAGGAGTAGAGCAGGAAAATTTACTCATTAAATTTTTAAATTAAAAAAAATGAGGATAGTGACTAGATTATAGGAACAAGGAGGGAAAGGAGTAATGAGGCATCTTCTGCATTGGACTCCAGAGGACATGAGTGATGGAAAAGGAGAAGCAGTAGAAAGTGGTCACTGTTATAAACAGAAAGAAAAAGCAATATACAGGTTTGTCCTGTTGGAAGACAGGGTGAAAAAGTGATACATAGCACATCTGCATTAAAGATGAATAGTGAGTACAAAAATTTGGGGAAGTTTCAAATGGAGAGAGCACTCCAGACTAAAATGAAAGTGAAGATCTAGCATCGAACCTATACTGTGGTGGTGGAAAGGCATCAACAGAGAAAGATACAAGTAATAAATAGGACACATTGCAGCAAAGGAGATATTACAGCTCTGATAAACACTGGGACTGAGGAGGAGGAAAGGCGAGGAGAAGATGAGTTAGGGAGATGAGTGATGACATGGATGTAAAGGGAGGGGGGAAGCAGTGGGACACAAAGGCAGAGGAAAAAGCTTGTTATGGTAGGAGTCACCAGATGGCATTGTTACACATAGTCTTAAAGGTTATTTTCCTTGGCATATAAGCAAG
Source organism: Gavia stellata (assembly GCF_030936135.1). Taxonomy (NCBI): domain Eukaryota; kingdom Metazoa; phylum Chordata; class Aves; order Gaviiformes; family Gaviidae; genus Gavia; species Gavia stellata. The sequence continues at coordinate 98,015,159 of NC_082595.1, forward strand.
TTTTTGTTTCAGGAAAAAAATACTGTGTTTTAACTATTATAAATGTCTACAGAAGGAGTCATAACAAGCAATGGAGCTAGAAACAATGTTAGAGATGGAAACTCTGAAGGAACTAAACAGAAAGGTTTGATTTTAAAGTAAAAAAAAAAAAAAGATTACTAGCTCTTCATGGGTGACACTGTTGATCCATGACTGATATACAGGCACAAGAACTGAGCTAGAACTACAAGCAAATCCCACTTTTTTTTTTGTTAAAGTAGTGAGATAATCTATAAGGCCCTGACAGCTCCTATCCTTCAGTAGAAATGCAATTGATGATATCAGGAAGGACATAAGGTCTGAAGACAAGAATCAAGTAAATGGAAGAGAAGAGTATGAAGTGGAAAAATAGCAACATTGGAAAAGAACAGGGAAAACATTAGATACAATCAATGGGTAGTGAAGCATATCTGCAAGTCAAGGCAGTCAATAGAACAGCAAATACAGAACAATGAAAATGGCTCAAAATACCATGTAGAAGTGATATGCAGCCAAAATAAGGTAGGTACAACATTAGAGTGTTGTTTCGGTCTGTTCTAAAACTGCTACCATGTTTAAATAACATACACTGCACTAGAAATGAGGACTGCAGGAGAAGGGCATTCTGGGGGAGGGGAAAGACTTTGGAGTAAAGGTTGCAAGCAACATCTGCAACACACACTACTTACATTGCTGCTGAATGGCAGAATGTTGCTTCTATAATACAAAACAATTCATTTTAATAACATTTATCTCTATTTTTCAAGCCTATTTCAGGGCTTCCTGCTTCCTATGCACTTCTTGTGCATAGTCCAGTGATAGATTTGAATTCCGTAAATAAAAAAAACAAATAGCTTTTAAATTACTGCCCTCTTGCCAGAGAGCAAAATCCCTAATGAAGAAGTCCAAGAGTCAGCCTCTGAGGCATGCTGCTTACTATTCAGAAAGGAAACTGGGGAGAGAGGATGTAAACAAGTGTATTCCCACCCTTCTCTGGGCAGAACACGCACCGTGTGTTCGTTCCAGATTTCCATCCTTCCCGTGTCCTGACCTTTATGACAAAGCAAAAGCCTGAGTTCTTCCCAGTCTTGGCTGCTCGTGGAGCTTCCCAGAGAAGCTTATCTGTCACAGCGTAAGACTCTCTAGCAGAGAATACACTTCAAGCACCTGCACGTTCTGATACAATAAAAGTAAACTCCACTCAGTTGCATATGGCAGTAAAAATCCTTCTAGGTGAAATCTTGCATCCACTGAAATCAGACCTCTGCCCTCCTTCTCTCTTGATGGGCAGCCTCCGCTCTGAGCTCAAGCTGTGGACAGTCATCACAGGTGCCTACAGCTCTGCACCCTGCCCTTTCCTTACAGCAAAACTGGGAACCCAAAGGCTGGCTGCTAGCAGGGCCAGCTAAGCTAAACTCTACAGCTAGCTGGGTAGCAGCTTTCCCGGGGATGTCCTGGAGCAGACTGTGCAGTATGTGTACATCTGTCTTCGTGGGCTGTGCAGACAGCCCTGAGTTCCCTTGGCGGACTTGCTCTCCCACTATGGTCTAACTGGTAGGGGTCTCTCAGCCCACTAAGGCTCAAGTCACTCTTATCTTAAGGCTTTCAACCTACAAACACTGCACAGCAGTGAAGAAAATAACAAGTAGTTGAAAATAGGGTAAAAGAATAGCAAGAAAGGGGAAGTCTTAGAGAGTTCAGGGCATGAGAGTTGGAGATATCCACCCTTTGGAAGACGAAAACAAGCTTGGTCAGGAGAGAAGCACCACGCAGACTGCCCATGACAGAATGGGCTGCTCTTGGGTGAGATGGGCTACCTTCGCTGTGGTCCCACACTGCTCTCCTTCTCAACTGTTAAAAAGAGGGCTCTTCTGTGCTCAGCTAGATCGTATAACCACCTCCATACTTCTTTCCTGTCCTCAGTCCTATTCCTCCTGCACTCCTTGCATATCAAACTTTTTAGGGACATGCTCAACCCCTAGGAAATCCAGGACCCAACCCAGACTAAGCTGGTTTCAGAGCCCTCTTTTTGGCTACTCAGCTGTGCCTAGTCCTCATCCCCACTCTCCTCTGGGAGTCCTTCCAGAACTACCTGATCTTAGGAGGGCCATGTTTTTAAATAGCATTAGCTATTTCCAGCTAATCAGGGCCTGCTCTACTTAAAAGCATATTACACCTGCTGGTATTTAAAGTAACTTTAAAAAAGGAAACAAAGCACTAATACATGTCTCTGCCCATCTGTTCTCACCTCCACACAGATTCATGGACCATTTAGCATCTCTTTCTGACATAACAAATAAGAAGTTATCTTGTTAGGACAGAAGACTAAAAGGAACTGGATCATACTTGGAGGCTCTCTTTTAAAGGAAAACATTTTTAACACTGTAACAAAACTGGTCGGTCAGCAAAATTTGTGAGCAGCAGTTTATATTTCTGTAATAGTACTTTCCTAGGTCTGGATTCCATCTCTTCATGTTTTTGTTCTGTTTGGTTTAGCTGATCCCAGTTACATAACTGTTCTCTTCAGTCAGTAAACTTAAAGGTCAATATAACATAACGTCAAAATCAGGATTATATCATGTGAAGGGGCACCATAACAAACTAATGTGCTTTGAGCTGGTGAGCCCATGTGATGTAGCTGACTAGTTCCGCCCCACTTCCTATCTATAATTGTCCTGTGACTTGCATCTCATTGATACAAGCCAGAAGAGAAGCATCTGTGCCACTGCTCAGAGTTAATGCTGTGAGATGCCATTAGTTCCCAAGAAAAGAATGTTTTTCAGATTACTGGAAACTGGGGAAACAGGGTATGTAAAAAAATACAAGGGAAAAAACAAGGAACAATGGTTGCTAGGAAATTCAACACAGTCAACAGGCATGGTCATGCTCTTTCAGCCCTCAAAAATGCATCTGAATGAAGTACTGGATCTCTTCCAAACCAAAGTAACAGTAACAAGGTGGTACAAGTATACACCTCCTATACATTCTAGAGACCACTTCCACTGTATATGCTCCAGGATATCCAAGTACAAAAAATATTTTGTTTCAAAAAATAAAAAAAGCCAACTGTATATTTTTAAAGAAGTAGAACAGTAAGAAGTCAGTGAAGAAGCTCCCAAGTAGCACAAGAAATTCTGAAATCCTCTAAGCAAATGATACAATTTCAAAAAGAAAATTTGCAATCAAAAATGCTCCGTATGAATTGAAGAATCTTCAACTGAAAGGAAAAGTATCAGAATATAGGTAATTTCCCAGTTCTTCAAGAGGATCAATGCCATATCACTTGCGTTTTCACACAGGAAAGTGTACATTGGCTTATGAAAAGGAGATACCCATTGTTTTAAGTAGCATGTAGCTACTTAACTTCTGCTGTTCACTTCTAGTCAACTGCAAATTTAGTCTCAGTTCACCTTAGTTTTGTCACATGCCTTTCAGGCTTCTTAGAATTCACTGAAATTTGCCTATGTGTTTAAAAGTTTTGCAGTATTAGGAAATAAAACAGATTAGAGAGGTTTCATTTCTTTCTACCAGTCTTGCAGTCCTAGACTTATTACTAACAACTTACTCATTTGCCATTGAAATTTTAGAGATGGCCATGAGCAAACATGAGCACAGGAAGATGAGACTTAAAAGACAGATGGAGAACAGATCTTAAACAGACAGAACTCTAAAGATAAACTCAGTCACTATCATTGTTACTCACTTTTTTCAGTAAAAATACCTGAACCATTTTTCCATGTGCAAAGCACCATTCATCTTCCAGTATAGACACAACACTGTCATGTTATGCTCTCCAAATCATTGCTGTTAATTTAGTTTAACATCACACTTGCTATCTTTCATGAAAGTTTGTCTGTGACTTTGTCCACAGAAGGTCACATTCCAAAAATGCTCAGTTTTACATCTATTAAGGACAAATTCATAGCAAATTAAATCCTTTTTTAACCTCTTACATGAGGGGACAGAATTACAGCTCTTCGACAATGGGGACAAAGTTTTGGTTGACTATGATTTCCAAGTGCTTGACTTAAAGCTGAGACAAATCATCTGATGGTAGTCCTATTTTCTAATTTGTTTTGCTGCGCAATCTAATATTTGCTTAGGCTAATGATTTGAAAATCTATAATGCATTGTCTGCCTCTGATTTTTTTAATGAATCAGCCCCAGATCATAGCTCTTGTTTTTGTTCTCTCTTATCAGGCGAGAGATGGAGTCCACGGAGGGAGATGATGACAATAAGCTCTCTAGAACATACCAAGTTGGGTGATTCAGCACAGTGTCTCCACGCACTGTAATTAAAAGGCAGGCAGACACACATTTTCAATAATGTGAAGGCAAGTGTTTTCTAATTGCTGGGTTTTTTCCAATTGAAATACACTTGTTTAACCTATAGTGCAATCCATCCCTTCCTACCATTATGTGTCATCAGTAAATCTGAAGGTTTATTCAAACTCTGTGCTATACTCCCCCGACCGTTTCATACAGGGAGGCTTTAAAGCATGTGTTTGCATTCTGCAGAATTGTCTCAGACAATCTATACAGGCATTTTCAATACCTTTACTAAAAATTCAGAAAGGATGGACAAATCCATTTGACATCGGGTCTGAGAGCATTTAATGATTATAAATGAGAATCATGCTATCATCGAGTCCTATGTGGAGTATATGCATCTATTTACACCACTCCATGTAGGCAGAGTGGTTTGTTCTCACATACCCTTGCAATGATACATTTACATACAGAGCCTACTCACAGTCCCTATCAACTCTGAAGCATTTGGCACCACGTCGCATTATATTTAATGTTAACACTTATGTTAAGGAAGGATATACCAGGAATACATAACAGTAGTGTAAAAGCATTGCTTTCTTTCAGTTTCTCTCCCTTTTTTGCTTGCTGTCACCATATTATTCTGTGCAATACAACACTAATTTATATTAAATTTTAACTTTTCTTTCTATAGAGCATAATTAAGTCTTTTTTCTCCTTTGCTTTTCTTTTGCTGATTCCCAATGATCCAGTTGCTGTTTAGTCCTGGGAAGATGTTATTACTGTGTGAAGTATTTTTTCATTCACTAGGATGATTATTGATTTTTTTTTTTCCTCCTAAGTATAGAATAAACATTCCTTTTAAACAAAGGGATTCTTCCAGCTGTAACTTAAAACATGTAGAATAACCATACATAGTCAAAAAAGGAAAAGAATGAAGAGTTACACAAGGAGGAAGAGTTCAATACTGCCATTTTGACCTGCATTGATAGTACTTAGGTTTCAACAACAGCCTAACAGAGGCTCCTATTTTTTGAATACTTTGTCATAAAGATGATTTTACTGAGGAAATCATGGTGGAGCCTAAAGTCTTAGTAAACATTATTCCCATTATTGAATATTTTTCCTATGATCAGTGTTGACTGAATAAAACCTTAGGTTGTGGAGGAGCCTGCACAGAAGAAAATTTTGCTGCAGCTTATTTTGTTCCTAACTAATGAGGAGGTAAGAGAGCTCATTTGTATGAATAGTCCACTTAGTTAGTGATGTTCAGGTCCAGGCTTTTATTGAAAAAGCCCCAGGCTGTGGAGCTGTAACAGGTAGATTAGGTGAACAGACCCCTGCTTGGTTTCTGGTGCTTTCTTAGTTTACAGTCAGCAATAAATATTAAAGATCATCCTGGTAGGTCACACAAATAGCCTCGGGCCATATCTACAGTGGGGATTTGTTCTTTCTGCAGTCATTGGTAACCATCCCACAGAGCTGCTGCACCAACACTGTCCTCAGGCTCGACAGACAGAGCTGGAGCAGGAACAAAGGTAGCTCACACTGGCTGCAGCAGAAAGAGCGAATCACTGCTTGTATATAATGGGTCTGTCTGGGTGTAAGCCTACAGACACAGAGGCAAATGACAACCCCCTCCATATGAACAGGGACAGAGACCCAAACTGGATCTCTCTTCCTGTTGACACAGACTTACCTCTCAATTCACAATTTTCCTGGCAGTTCCTCTGCACACCTTTGAAATGCTGAGAGTACCTAATTCTGAAAGCAGGCTTAGTCCTGCTCCTAATGAAATCATTGGAAGTGTTGCCACTAACATTGATAGGTGCAGGACCAGGCCTGTAGCTCACATGCATCATGTTTCCTGAAATATTAGCTAGACTATGAGTTGCAGAATGCCACATGGCATCCCTGCCAATCCCCGTCCCTCCCGGAGCTGTTTATGTGGAAAAGAAATCAGCCTGGCACTCCTGATCTGCTTTAGCTTACCAGTGGTTAAGGGACTTCACAGACTTTAATTGAATGAAGTCTATAAGTAATTATCGTCTCTTGCACTTGGAATTGAAAAGGTGACTTGGAAAGGATTTTACTTTTGTTTTGAAATTATGCTTGCCTTCTTCTTGGCTTCTTTAAGAACATCACAGTGAAAAAGCTGAATGTTTTATTGTGTTTTTAGATCATGATATTTGGCAGCTCTTGGCCTTCTTTTATATACAAGGAAGAATCTCCTGACTGTCTCACAGAATGAGCATTAGCTCCCACAATTTAACAGCTAAAGGCTCAACACACCCACTGACTTCCTTCCTCCAAAGCACTACTGAAATAAAATGGATGTGAAAAAGGGCACCAAAAGGTGAGGAAGCAAGAAATCTGCCTGCTACCCTTTCCATTCCTAAATGCGTTGGAAAGCACACCTCGCTTAAACAGTTTTTTCTTCTACCGTGTGTGAGCAAGTTAGGTGGAGTAAACATGTCTGTGCAGTGATAATACAAAGAGAGCCATGTATCATTTCATCCCGAGGGAAGGAGCATCTGGTGCACCACAGATTTGTCAGGAATTAGGTTGGGAGTCACAGTACTACGTTTTTTAATCTTGTTTGACTTAAAACTGTGTTTTGTAATCAGTGTAATAGAAAGGCACCGCTGAGACACAGGGATTAGCTGTAGAGAAGAAAAACGGTAGTACACATGGCTCTTTGATGTATTTCTATTTGAATTAGAAAGTGCCACTTTAACAGCTCAGAGAGCTGCATATAAAATCTCAGTTTAGCAATCACACTGTCCAGCACTTGAACTTCTTGCAAAGCATTGTCGAAGTCAGACAGAAGCAAACTCTGAGCCATTTAGAAGCGCAATAAAGGATTCAGTATGTAATAAATCACAAAAAAACATGGATCATATTGGGTGGCTACAGCTGTCAGTAATGTCAAGCATGTGAATAGAAAGCAGCATTTAGTAATGAAAATGAAATGTTTAATAGAAGACTTTTAACGAAATAATGCCTGTTATTTAATTAGAGAGAGTGGAAGGGAATCAGGGCAAATACTACATATGACTTTAGACTTTCCTTTTGTGTGATATTTTTGAATCCTGGCTTACAAACACAGGCAGAATGATCATGGAGACCTTCCGTCTGTGGAACATAAACTGGGATTTATCACCCTAGAGGAACTGCCCCTGTAGAAATGCCTGTTTCAACATTGTTAAAAGCTGAACATATTTGGCAGCTGAGTAAAGCACTAGGAATTCTTTAAAACCCATCTTTTGATCCAAACTTGTGTTGTAAATAACAGAGCAGCAGCTGCAAAGGATTCTCAATTTCCACCATTAACTTGGTAGGCAGAGACTTTTCTTTCTGTAAGTACGTTTAAAACTTGCTGAGTTGATTCCACAAAGCTTATACACATCCGTAAGAGCAAATAAAAGCAAAATATATGCTTTTTATTATTATTATTTTAGTGGGTCTGCTCCTACACATATTACACTATCAAATCCTTAAATAATAGAAGTTTTGCAAGAAATTGAGTTACAGACTCAGGGCTAAGTGTACACTGAATGGTTCCTTTCTGCTGACTGTCAAATTGCATGCCATCAGCATTCCATGGAAAAAAGAAAGTGTTTTATTTGGAGTTTTACAAGTTAAGTTTTAAGGAGAGAACATGGCCCAAAACTCTCCACTTCATGCCGCATAAGCTCTGAGAAATCAGATGGTCTGTCTGAGAAAAGGGCTAACGAGGCTGATTTTGGAAAGCTGCGTTAGGCTGCATCAGAGAGAAAGATCCAGAAGTTTAACTTAAGCGGAAAATCTAAGACTGTACGCCCTGAGGTATAAGCCAGTGACCACTTCAGCTGTGACCAGTTCTGCTTCTATCCATGCCTAGCCGCATCTCTTTCTTCCAGTGCTAAGCAACTCAATACCTGGTTCATGACTCAGCCTACAAAGATACACCATCTAGAGGAACTCTGCTATTTCCTAAGGGATTGTTTTTTCCTTCCAGCAAAGGCAGAGCCTTCACTTTTCCTCAGTAGCTTAGTGTTCAACTAAACAAGCAGAGTTCCTTTGCTCACAAGAAGGAATTAAAACCCACACCATTGCTCGCTAGAAGAGGACACTCACCACCCAGCTGTCGACTGCGGTAGTGTGGGTGCACAGCAGACACCTCTCTCTCCATCAGTTTGATACTCCAGTGGGCCTGTATCCATTAAAGATAACTGAGTAAAGTAACTTGCCAGTGTGAAGACATGAACTTAGTTCTCATTCCAAAAATAGGAAATAAACTGTTCTTGGAGCAAGGAGTACAACCCAGGCTGTCTCCATTTTCTCAGGAACCAGGCTACTGACCATACGCTTGGAGAAGCTGACTCCACTGAACATGAGAGGATAATTTTTTTTTTCACCTAAGCTGTCTTCCACCTTTTCTTTTTCACGGTCAGGCGGTGATCAAGCTACTTCATAGTCCATTGAAACCTCTAGGAACAGACCATTTCAGACATTAAACTTGCCCCCTCCCCTTTTCACAAGCCAACAGTTTTGCTTATAACTCAAATCTTTTTAATTATCAAGAACATCAAATTACCTCATAAAGCATGAGGGTTTGGGTGGAACGGCTGCAGGCACTCTCCTGGCTAGGCTGAGTGCTTCCCATGCCCAGTAATGAGGACAGCCAGGTACAATAATATGCTGAAACCATACAGGAAATGTAATTGCTGCTAAGAAAGGTTTACCCTATTCCTGCTGGTAATCAGAGGTGAAATAGACCCTTTTTGTTTCCGCAGAAATTCAAAGACTGCCTACACAGAGAGAATGCTGGGTCTCAGCAGAGAATTGATGGGTTCTGTGAATCTAGAAAGATACATACGGAAGAGTTTGATTTTCTTCTTTTCTGAGACTCGGGGAACAATGTAATCAGCAAATAATTGCTATATTTAAGACAACAAATAACAAGACGTCTTCTTTTTCCTTTGATCTGTCACAAAAAGCTTGCCCGTCTTAAAATTTGCCAACACATACACCTTATTCTAATTCTGGCTTCTATGATTTTACCCTGAACTCTCACTACTCAATAAATCCAACTTTCACCTGTTACATGACTATTTTGTAGCACATGTACCTTCCTAGCTGCATCCAGAGTAACATTAAGGTAGTTGGGGTGGATGGCTTGTTCATTAGCAGAAAAGGATAATAGATATAAATATATATATATATATATAAAAAAAATAAAAGCTGTTTCAGGTCTAGTCTGAGCATTTGAAAACTTACGTGGATCAAATGGGTGTCTAAAATCTAGATCTTAATGAACAAGCTCCATGTAACAAAAATACCTTTTTGTCAGGAGCAAAGACTAGACAGGGTGCATCACCCGTTCTGGTTGCTATCAGTGGAGAGAGCTAAGGCATATGTTAAAGTAGACTGGTGGATCCAGTCAGAGAAGCTAGTAATTTTTTTCCAACAACACTGCTATTGACAGACTGCCATTCAAGAATACTATATGCAGTTAGACGGAAAAGTAAATGCAAGGAATATCCTATAACCTACTTAAATGTGAGAAACCACAATGCTTATCCCTTGACCTTTCTGATTCTCAGCTGGAGATCGGAGAGGTCACCCTTCCCACTTCTCTTTCTTTCAATGTAAATTCAATGACACTATGCCAGTTTTCACCTGATGGGGATTTGGCTCACTGAATATGAGTCTAATGGCTTCAGAAAACACTTTGGCCTTGGCAGCAATAGTAAATACTGTTTCATGTTAGTTATGTATACCTCACACACTTAGCTCTAACTTACTGTAAATAGAATGAAGAGTGCCTTGTTGATGAATAATTTATTACACATTAAATATGGCCCAAGGCAATAGAGTTTTCAAGTTCCACAAAGGCCTTATATATTTCCTGCTGTTATAATTATGTAAAGGAAATACTGACAGTCTGAATTATGAAATATAGATTATCCATTCAGCAACAGTTCAAAGATATATTGTGTGTGAGGGTAGTGAGCAAAGACAGGGGATTTCAAACGTTATGTGTACTCTTATGGCAGGTACAGTATCTGTTTAAATACCTCCTTGCTGCGCAGCAAAATTGCAGAACATGAAGGGACCTTCAGTTACACCAACAAATGGGCACGGCTGACACTACTGACTCATATCCCCTTTAGAGCCACATTTTTTTCTCTTTGCTTTGTTTCCTAGTCTCACTTTATCCTTCTTTTCATGTTTAATGAGACATAAAAATACCTTTACTTCACTGAGCATCTTTCATCCAAGCAGCTCAAAGAATTAAGGTTCACAACACCTCTGTAAGGAAGGCAAGAGGTACCCAGAGATTTTTTTCACCTACCATAAGGTGTATGTATCTCTGAAGTGGAGGGTAGTAACTCTTCTGAAAAGCAATGTGCCTCAAGATTACTCTTAAACAGCATATTACATCAATCTAGTCCTGCAAGGTCCTCAGTCAAGAAAAATACACAATACTTGTGCTTGAATTGGATGTGTAGATTTGTTGGAGCTACTCATTTTTAAAATGCAGGTGATTAGAAGTTTCACTTCTACACCTCAAAGAACCAAACATTTTAGGAAATCAGGATCAATGAATTCTGAAGACTCAGTGAGACCTGAAGAAAATACCAGCTGGCATGGAGAAGTTTTCAGCTATGGACAAATTTTAAGGACACTTGGCAATTCTGCAATGACTTCCATCAGAGTTCAATATGCATTATAAAATTTATGAAGCACATAATCTCTGTTTTACAAATGAGGAAGCTATGCAGAAACAGATGATGTGATTTCCAAAAGCTGAGAGCAAACCCGCGTGGTACAAACAGGAACACCCTGCTGGCTTCCTGGCCCCTACCTTTCACATTGGGTTGTACTTCCTCTCATATGCTTTTTAGAGATTTATACGCTCCATTTTGAATCGGGGCAAAGATATCCATTGATCTTAATGCTGGAAACTCTAATCTGGGATATTATTTTTTTTAAAAAAGCCACCAAGTGGGAGACAAAGATATTTTGAAAATTATAAACATGTGGATTTAAACATATTTTTCTTTTGATTATTCAGGATTTTTTTGTTTATGTTTCTTTGCTTTTTAAAACAGATATTTAATGGAAGGCTTTCCGAAAACCCACACCTTTGGTAGGAAGTTTGCTAACTTTTCTAGATCCTCCCAAAACATTCCTGGCCAAATGGAATTATGAAACTTTCCTATGATACTTTTGAGTGATGTATCATGATATCTATGGAGATGATGCATCATAAGATTTCTGTATTTCAGAGGATGGAAAAAGAAAAGGTTTGACAATCAATGACATGCCGACATTTTAACACAAAAACTACTTGTGCTGAATGACATTCATTATCTGAATGCCAGATCAAATGCACTTTGTTCTATATCTGGCATATATATAACCTTAGTCATGCAGTCATGGAACTTCGCCCTCGCTGTAACACTGTGTGAAAGGAAAACAGGCTGAGAAAGCAATTCCAGCTGTTATACTGAGGGTAGGTTGGATTAAATTTAACTGAATCAGAAGTGCACTGCAGTCACTGGGAAGGGAGAGTGAGGGAAGGCATTCTTGGCACCTGCGAAAAATAACAAAACAAGTGTGATTTGACTAAATGGCAGATTTAGGGAAGGGGGGTTGATTTGCCCATATAGCCTCTCTGCTACTCTTTGTACTTAAGCATTATGATTGAGTATTTAATTATATTGATCATGTACTATTTTTTTTAATTCTGCAGAATCACTGCCTCATTTAGTGGGTGGTACTCAGTAAACGAGGCAGCTGTTCAATATTCCTTTTTATCCACTTTATTCACTGTGTGTGGTCTCATGCCTTATTTAGTTCACACAGTCCCAAATCGGCCCTGGGTCTGGAATTATTCACCAAATAGTATGTGATTATGCAATTAAAGACTGTATCAAAACACACAAAAGGGTAGAATTAGGATTGCATACAGTTGAATTTAAGTTAGTTGAATTCAGTACATTTTGAGTGCTTGATTTTTCCAGCTTAATAATCTTCTTTCTGTAGTTTAGTTTTTCTTTTTGCTAACCTTCTGAGGAAAAGTCTGCGGTGGACCTTTGTAAGCCTCAGTTGCTAGAACTGCAAAGTCGTGGCCTAAAAGTTGTGAATGGTTTGCTGTGTGGAGCTGAAAAGCCTTAATTCTCAGCGTATCCCCAGAAAAGCCTCAGGACTTTCTCTGCGGGGTGATTGCCTGATGCAGCGGTATCATTCTTTCCTATGCCGTTCTCCTAATAGAGCCTCCTGAGAAACAACCTCACCTTTGCTGGAGGAGTAAAAAAGGCTCATTGTAGGTCCTACCCAATATAACACTGTGCCTTACGCAAGGAAACCCACAAGGGTCTGGAGAGAGATGACGCATCCCGTTCAAGATGCCGCAGCCAGATGGGGTTACCTTGACTATGATGGCATCCCTGATCACAAACTACAGATTGTGCTTGTGGGTTTCCGGGGACATCCCTTCTTCCTTGCTCAGCAAACAAAGGGTATAAGCTGGCCTTCTATAATATTGGAGATAAAAGACCTATCCTGTCACCTACTTAATTTCCCCTGTGGTTTTCACACATTTTTGCCTTTTTCGCATGTATAAGGCAACTCAGTGTTAGCAAGGCTATTTTTTTAAGCTGCTTTTTTTTCCCCCTTCATTTAATCCAAGTCTAATTATACCCAAGTATGTCTAATTATATCCCCTAATAGCAGGCTAAATAATTTCCAAACCTTCTTGGCTTTTACCCTGTTCAAACATTTAAAACCAGGGCCAGAATCTCCTCTCATTTCTACCGGGCTATGTCAGAGAGTAAAATTTAGCTTAGACCAATGGAGCTGCAGACTCACAGTAGTGGCCACACGGTGTGAGAAGAGGGCAGTGTCTCATACTCCAGGATAATCCTAGGATACGATCACTTTGGTAATTTGGGCCTAAATTGATTTAATTTGGCAATTTTCTACAATCCAAATTTCTGAGGCTTTGTGGGGTCTGGGAGAGAGGAGATGGAAAGGAGCAGGAGGATTAACTCATCAAAGGGTAAACTGATTATTTGGATTTTCAAGAGCAGAGGCTTTGGTAAACGAATGCACAGAGGGCTCCAAGCACACACTTAGAAGCACTGGGTTGCGGGCACTACAAAGGGCTAACTTGTAATTAATTATTGTCACATATGTTGTGTGGATTGTTAAACCACAATTACTCTCACATTAGGGTACAGCTGGAAATGTCGCCCTTGTTCTTGCTTTGCATGACCCGGTGGAAGACACAGATGAATGTTCATCTAACTTGTGTAAAGTAGCCTGTGTGCTGGCTGCTGCTCACATTTTTTTTCCTCTTTATGTTGGCTGTCTTCCTACACGTATTGCAAAATCCAGTGTCCTCCACTTACCACCACTGACTCCTCTTCTTCCTGTTCCACCTCAAGCTAAGAATAAAGAAAGGCAGCTGGATTTTCTGCCACTTTACGCATTTCACAACTGTGTAAATTAGCTCCAAAGCCACCCACCCGAGACCACACCTTCCCGGTGGCCTGGACCGATTCCCACAGAAGGAAACCTAAGTAATCCCATTGACCAGTATCCAATACCAAATATCCCATACCAAAATTGAAAAGATAAACTAATATTAAAGAAGTCTTTCTGCTGAATAAGAGCTGAAGTCCCTGTTTTGAAGTAAACAGAGCAGAACACCTGAAGTTCTTGTTTCCTACCATTGCGGGTGAGCGTTATCCCACAAATTTAATAGGAAATTACATCTTTGGAATAGGATGTTGAGGAAAAAATCTATAAAAATAATTTTAGTCAATATTCAAATATTTCTAGATCTATCATAGGAGTTCCTTTGGAGGTTTCATAAATTTTGGTCTTCAAGCATGAATGTAACAGACTTGTTGAACAATATAGTATGGAAACATATGAAAAATACACCATTTCCACTTTTGTCTTTGACTCAGACAGAAACACCCAAGAATGTACAGGTAAATTAGTACATGTGTAAATTTAAATTAATTTTCAAACACAGCTTTTAAAGAATTGTGGACTTTGTGTCTTTCCTTTTTTAAGTACTTTCGTAAGAGGGATTTGTAAGAGGGATGTCTTTTTTCATATATGTATTTGTATTCCCAAACGACTGTTCTCTGCAGACTTGGAGCTGACTATTGTTTCACAGAGAATTCCATGAATAATTTCCTTCTTTAAAATTAGCTGTTCAAATCTCACTGTCTTCCAGGGGAATGAGGTTGCAGAGTTGACACTAGCAAACATTATTCTTTGAAAACGCTTTTTCTTCATTCCCCTTCTCCCAAATTTCTGAAAACAACGCACCTTTGGAAAATATGATAGCCCAAATATGTAAATATATAGAAATACACACTATGACATCTGAATATCATGGAATTTGCCACATGAGGAAAAAAAATCCAATGCATTTTTTAAAATCAGTTGCATTTGCTTTGAGACTACAAAGACTACTACATTCTCATCCTAAGCATATTGATATTTCTTTACGTCATCACAACACAAAGCCCAGGGTGTGTGGGCACACTGCAGTCCTAACTTGGTTAGATGTCTTTTATGTTAACCTCACCTCTGATTTTCAAATGTTGTAAGCATTGGTTTTGGAATACTTGTTATTTGTTTGCATTTGTGTTTCTCTGTATATAGTGAACTTTTATCTATCATTATGGAGATCTTATCTAGGAGTTTCTATAGAATCCCATGATTCTCTTTCACTACTTAACATGCACCTAACATACACTTTTCAAGCACGAAGTCTGGAGCGATTCTTTGCTTGAAGGTTTGCTCATGGTTCTACAGCAATTCCAAGCTCTGCAAAGGCTAAAACAGATGCTTTAGTCTTTGAGTGAAACCTCTACAGGTCTGCAGACTAAGTTAGTGACAGCTGATGAACTCCTGATATAACCAGCAGGTTTATATATGGAACATGATAAATCTTCCAACAACAGAATACAGCGTTCCAAAACTTTGGACCTTGCATTAAGTTTGCACTATTTTATTTTCAAAAAAACTTCTTGTATTCATTCTGCTCATCATTTTTATGGTTGGCATGGTAACTGCCTAAAAATGTGCTAGAGGCATTACAGCTCTAAGCTTTTCTTGTAGCCTATGATGCTTAATCAAAAAGTTTGCAATACATCCCAGTACTGTAAGTGGTAAAGCTAAAAATATTGCTCTCTTCAGAACATAAACAACTTCAACATGCTTTCAAAAAGAGTTTGTGCTTACAATGAAACAGAAAAACACCAACACTTAGCCCTTTATCCATTTCTGCACTTTAGCAGCGTGCAGCAATCCTGGAAGTCTTGAGTGTCTGGTATTGAGTAAATTTTTCCTTTACAGCACTATATACTTTCAAGATTGAGGTAAGTATGTAGGTTGAAAGAGTTTGCTCTCTTTAATACATGACAAAGATGCTATTTAAAGCCATGATGTTGCAAATGAATACACATGGGGGGATTTGCACAGAAATGAATAGTAGCACTGAACTCATGGGGATGACTTACAATAGTGGTAACCTCTACGTTCAACTGGCTACAGAACTGAGGACCAGCCCTTATAAACCATACAGGTGCCCAAATATTTTCTTAACGAATTACTGGTATTGTAAATATTCAATATTTCAAGAAGACACAGATGAAGACTTAAAGAGGGAAGATGGGGACTGTGAAACCATCACAACACTTGATGCAGAAACATGTAATGCCAACAAAGGGCTTAACTGCACATAGCTAACTTCCAGATAAATCCGCATCTGTCTAAAGGATGGTACAGAAACTAAGGCTATAATAAAAACAAATTGTATGAACATGGACCATTACTTGCTAGAGATTCCTTGTATTAATAAGAAAGATGCACAAAGTAGTTATAGCCTTTGCCCCAGCACACAGGGCAAACATCTCCTTGTAGGGGCAAATGACAGCCCTCACATGGCTTCTTTATGCCTGTAATGTGGGTGAGAATTTTACCTATGGGGAATACATTCCTTTTTGGTACTATTATATATGGATCTGTAAAACCAGGGATCACACCATAGTTTCTTTCTGGAACATTATGATAGTCCACATTTATGCACGCGGAATTGGCACTCATGCACTCAGTGTGAGGCCGGATGAACACTGCTACTTAAGCAAACATGCGCTTTTAGAAGGTGTGTGCCTGGTTTCTAGGGCTATGGCCCAGCCATGCAATCCCTAGCACACAGCAAAAGTGATACAGATATTTGCAAGGCGTGTTCTCTCTCCTAAGATGCTGGTCTTTCTCTTCTCTCTTCTTTTTCTGAAGATTTTCAGACAGGGATATTGTGTCTACTCCTGTGTAAGAGGCATGACTAGCAATGCATTGGTGGCAGCAGTGGTTCAGCTGACTCTGAACTTGTTGCTTAGATTTGCTGGAAAATCCTATGCTGTAAAGCCTTCCAATCTTAATGTCTGGTAGTCTCAATGTTTTGATGGGAGTCAGAGGTGCTCAGAGCTTCTGAGAATCAGGTTTCTCAGTGAGGTGTCGTGTAAGACTTGGGTAATCTGTATTTGAAAACCTTGCTTTGAAAGGTTCGGCCTCATCACTCACTGTTGTGTTCTAATGAGAATAAGAAAGGCTTTTTGACTGTCATGTACAGCTCTAATGAGGGTGTGTGTAAGACTGTAAAAATTTTTTCTGGTCTCAAGTGACAAACAATTTAATTACAACAGAGGGAGGTTGTTTTTATAGTCTCAACTGTCTGGATGCAGTTACAGTTTCCTTCTCTGTACAGCACCAACTTCTTGCAATACCTTTGATACGACGGGGCAGAAAAAGGGCCAGATCCACAAGGGTAAACAAGTTCCATCTTCCACAAGCTGAAGTAAAGATATATACATGAGAATGATGGTCTTGTAGAATATAAACACAGAAGCACTCAAAACCTCCAGCATGTTTAATATGTTTACTTTTGTTAAGGAAACACCAGGTGTTTGTTTGCAAGAGAAACCTTCATTCAAACATATAAGAGGTAATGACTGTACTGGTGTGAGTACAGTCTGTTTACACAGGATTGTAGGAATAGGCTCTTAAATAGAATGTTTTTCATTTTTTTAAAAAACTAAGTTTCTTTTAGGAACAACTTTAAGATGTTACTAAGTATTACATTTTCACAGGAAAGCATAATTCTGCTTTTCATTAAAACTGTAAAGCTGTTGAAAAAAATTATTATCTATTATTTCATAACTTCTTTTCAATCTAGTTTTCTAAGGACTAGGGGCCAACGTAACCATGATGCACTTACCTGTCCATCAGGCTCACTATCATACTATCTACCTGGCTTCACAAATAGGTTTGGGACCTCTTGAAAAACTTTAAAGAAATAGAAATTTCTAAGTTACGATATTGCTAAAATTGTTTTGAAAATATGGAACTGCGTAGGACAGAGATATGATGTTAGCTGTCCCCAATGGAGTAAGGATGCAATGGGAGCTCACTCCTGATTACACATCAGAACATCCACACAACAAAACACAAGTGTCCCAATAATTACAAAAATTTGACTGAGTCTGTGCCTTAGTCGATGCTGAAGAATCTATTTATCAGTTATAGTGTCTCACTGGTGTGGTTTCACTGAGTTGTAGCAAGGGCTGAGCTGGTCCTGCAATTTTAGTGGAACTCAATTAAAATTTTACCTCTGTTTCCTGTTTATTGTCAGAAAATATTCCACAATTTTGTAAATATGGTAATTTTAGGTCCATTTTGATTGTCTACAACTTTGTCTGTGATACATTGCTGTCCCATGAGCATGATGGACGTTGTTTCAGGGATTTGGGGCTCTCCTGCAACTGCATGTGCTAGCAAAACCCCAATTTTTCCAATACTCAAGTAGGCTGTCACCCAACACCAAGGGGACATAGGCACCACTCCAGCTTTGAGCTCCATCCAGGTGTAGAGTACGGCTGAACTGAGACTTCAGTTGATGGTTCTGTGATCACCACAGCTTGTAACACCATTCAGTGGAAACTATAAAAAGGGCACTTAAAACATCCTTTACAAACAGGTCTTCTAAAATCCAAGAGAATATCTGTGAAGACATTTTCATGATGTTGGGCTTCTGCTCCTACTGGGAGGGACAACATTTCAGTTCAGAAGGAAGTGGGGTCCAGATGGGAGTTGTGTTTTTCCAGACCTTGTCCAATTCACTTCAAAACCCAGAGTATACAGTGAGGTAATTCTGACTTTTAAGATGAAGGAAGTCTCACCGTAATTACTGGTCAAATTTTACCAGGAAACCATTAAAATTATGTCAAGCCAATATTAGAAATACTAAATGTTACAGAAAATTAAGGATAAACCTAGAAGAAGCAGGTACTTATTCTTAGGCCTTATAGTGTTTTTAGATATTTTACTACTCCTCACTCTGTGCTGGTACTACTTCATGAAAATGAGACACGCTTTGCAGCTGAACTGCTCTTTAAGCAGAGGAAGTTCCCAGTAGCTGCGCATCTAACACAGGGGTTGTATTCAAGGCGATGGCTCCTCTGACTCAAATGAAACAAGATGGTGGCTCCCAGGACAAGAAGAAAGGCAATGATCCCTTCTTCCCCGGGACTCTGAGTGACCAACCCAATTCTAAATAATGATAGTCTTGGGATGACAACACTTTAAAACCACTGCCTTTCATTTACATATACTTAAAATACACGTAAAGTAAAACAAAACCCCCAGGATTGTCTAAAGATTTAACTATTATGCTTGTGAATACATATTTTCCATTTTAAATATAATTTTATATATGTAATATGTGGGATACTTTGTCAAGGAGATTGCAGGGGTTATTTTAACTTCTTTGCAACTCTTCCATAGCAATATTCAACTCAATTTATTTGGTTTCTTCAACAGTTAAGACTTTCAGGAGCATGACTTTCTGTTAAATGCTACCTGTGCCGCGTCAGCCGGGAAAGCCTCTCTCCTTCGATGGGTCTGATTCCTGTAAGAGAATCCAAGATACAAACAGCCCCAGACCCTGCAGATACGTAACCAGATCTACTCTTAACAACATCAATGTGAAGTTACATATGCGAGTAAAATATGTGGATATGGGCCAGGGTAACATCAAGGGACGTTTGCCAGATCCTAATTGAGCAATAAGACAGGGTGTAGGCTCTGATCCCATGCTTTGGTATGTTGCTAGGCAAAGGGCAACAGCCCTGCACTATCACTCAACAAGGTGTGCTGTCATTGCACAATAAGTCCGCACTGTGTGCTGGGATGATTATAGAGTGCTATTTTCAGTGTACAGAAGATATTTTATTTATGTATATTTTATTCTGCTGACACGCAGAAGAAATAGCTGCTTGGTAAATGTCATCTTATAGTAAGGGCATAGTCTATTTTTAGCTAGACAATAATGTGAAAGGTGCTGCTGTTTATAGGCCACTATAGGTGTGCACGGTCTTACATACAAAGGCTGGATGGAAGACTTGAAAAAACAATGCCTTGTTCCTGTGCCATGTCAATGACTCGTGGGCATGCAGAATCCTACCTACGCGTGACACTGAGGAGAGAGGAGTTCAGCGCCTTACTACCTCCAGCACTGAAAGTGTACCTATAGCAAAAAATTCCCAATGCATTTTGTGAGGAAATCTAGAATATGCAAAAAGACAACACTGCTCCTTGGAAAACAATTTCTCATAGGAAGTAGCATGAAATTGTTTTCAGCTTCACAGTTATCTTGTTTGTTTTGCTAATCCTCACAAAGATTAATGAAGGAATGATGAGACAACAGCAAACTGTAAGCACAGGAAGCGACTATTGCCTAAAGCATCTGGATATGATTATGTAAACACGATGTAATAAGAAAGCTGAGAGATTTAACTTTCGAAATCTCTTTTATTCCCTCCTAAAAAAACCCACCCTCTCAGAATATTTACCTTATTCCCCAAGTATCCTGCGAATTGTTAAAGCACTGCAATTTTCACTGCAAGTTCCTTCCTACTATTGATCAATCTGCCCTAGATTTGATCTTTTATCTAAACTTTTCCCAGCATGCATTCTGGTATCTGACCCTTTAATTTGAGAGAGAGAGGTAACTATAATTTGAAGGGCTGTTTTGTATCTAACTAACTGCTATATGTACTATTTTCCTCCTACCTGCTGGTAAATACAATCAATATTTTGAACATTTATTACATAGCATGGTTTATTTTTCTCCGTCACTGAAACAGTGACCTCTTCTTTAAGAGCCGTAAGTTGAACATTTTTCCAGTGAGCCAGGCTAGTCATCCCAGTTGACAACTGTGCTACTCACCAAAATTCCTAAGAGAAAAACCTTTTAAGAATACTGTTCTATCATATATATATGTTAGTAATTTTAATATTCATTCTACTAGTTTTTTGCTTTTTCCTCCCTCAGCAATTCCATTTTGTAGACTGCTAGTTGTACAGATTAATTTTTTTAGCCCTTTTGTTGGAAGTAAGGACTCTAGTTTTATTAACAAATCATCTTAAATCTGTACTTTGTATAAAATATATTCTAATCTCATTTTGACCTCTTTGTGGTTCTCTCTCCATAGATAATCATTACAGAGCTTGTCTGCATAAGGACATTCTGTGATACTACTATCAGGGAACTGAGATACCTGATAATGTCTAAATTTGACCCTTTTCTCCAATCAAGTGACTCAGGTAAACAGAGGCAATAGGAAGAGTTTTGCATCTCCTAAAGCTGACCCATAAAACCCAACATGCTGAAGGAGGCTGTCCAGAGCAAGCCAACAGGAACCCTCACCCATCCTCGCCCTGTGGCATGTAGTCACTGGAGCTACAGGTATATCAGGCACATCTGCGTAACTCAGCAAGCCTTACTTCTTTCAGCCTTATTTCAGATAAGTTCATAGACAGCCCTAGAAATGGTGCTATTCGTTATGGCTTCTGTAGCAATCTACTGGTCTGGATGCATGCTCAGGAAGGGGAGGACCTGCATTCAGTCTGAACAGATGCAGACCCAAATGCTCCATGGGTCAGGACAGTGCCTTGCTCAGGTCATACACAGCACAGGTTCATCCTTGACCTTCTCTTGAAGCCAAGTCACCAGGAAACCCCAAATGCAAGAGACATTGAGAAAGATGCAGCGGAAGACCAACGGCTCAGTAACTTGGGCACTTGATTAAAGCAAAAGAAATATGCACCTATTCTGTCATTTTATACCCATCTAATAATGTAGAATGACTGGAAGTGTCCAGAAGGGAGAAGGAGCTGGAGTGGTTCCTGGCTGGCACTTCCATAGCATCCCCTGTAATGCACAGAAAATCCTGCTTAGCCTCAGTAGCTCTTGGCAGAACATGGTCATTGCAGAGGCCTCTTCAGTGAACTTATGTCTCTTCTCTACTAAGCATGTGCAAAAGGAGAATATTTTGGTGGTAGGAGGCCAATGATTTGGCCAGGTAGGTTTGTTTCATGGGGCGACCAAAAACATTTCTCTGGTGGTGGGACAAAAAACCCCCTCTCTTTTCCCCTAGCTTTTGCTGTTCAAGCACAGGGCTGAAAAAGCTTACCAATGACATACGAGGCCAAACATAGACTCCATTGTCCTTTTTTTTTTTTTTTTTCCCAAAACACCGTATTAGCTGAAGTTTTCCAGAAGGAAACACACAAAAAGAGGTTGAGACAGATGTCTGGCAGGGGTATTTTCAATTCAGTTGGTCGGAGTCTGATAAGGTTATAAACAACAAAAAACAGCATTCCTCTTGACTAACACAGTTAGTCAACCTTAACAACAGACAGTCAACTAACTTTGCTCATAATTGTAATAAGGAACTATTGAATGCCAGATATTACAGTTTTGCCCACAATATTAAGTTATAATAGATAATTACAGGTATCAAGATGGGCAGCTGTTTCTCTGAATTAATATTGTCCTTTCATTTTTTTTCATTTAGATAAGGCACCAAAAATGTTAAAAATGAGTAGTCATTCATTACATAAAGCAGCAGCTGAGCGGTAGGTGGAGGAATAGTTGTTTGTTCCTACTCCTAAGCAAACACACATACAGTTTAATTTTTTAAATTCATTTTATTTTGATAGCAAAAAAGTGATCTCTAATGACACAGAGTTTTGACTGGTAAATCTTCATTGCAGTTTTTCCTGTTTAATCTCTGAAAGCTGTTGTAGCTCATTCAAATTGCCCACAGCATCAGATTTATTCTCTTGAAAGAACTTGCTCTCTTTTTAGTCTTCCCTTAATGTTTTGAGCCCTTACCAGAAATGGTAATCTTCTTAAGGTGTTGGCAGGAGCCATAAAATTCACCAAAAATAAAGCTTGTGTCTAACCAAGTATCCCATTATCAGGACCACCCAAGAGATCCACGTTTGTCATAGACACAGTATATTCCTTTATATGATTTTCTAGGATTAGTAAGGAAAGAGAATTTGGGGTGTTGATTACTCAGGTTAGAAAAAGGTTATGAGGATCATTCTACCTAAATAACACAGTCTTTCAGTTGCTTCGGAGCAAATACATTCAGGTCTATTTGTTTATTACAACCAGTCAGTTTTTCAGGGTTATTTGACTTCCTGCAGCCATCCTGGAGCTGGGTCCCACACCTTGCATTCGTAATTTATGACCAGCCTTTGCCCGAACTCCCCTCTCTCTGCACACTGGCACTGGGTCCTATGTGAGATGGAAACCCCACGGGAGCTGCGAGGTGCTACTGCACCTCTCTGTAATAAACTTTCCCCCTGACCACGGCTTTGTGAGCTGAAGCCTCGATTACTGCAACACGCTGCCTGGGCTGAGCCACGGAGGTGTGTAGCTGTTACCCCGCGATGGGAAGCAGTGGGCAGAGCATTCTGCAGGAACTGGTCCAGGGACAGCTGCTCTGTCCT
This sequence comes from Gavia stellata, assembly GCF_030936135.1. NCBI lineage: Eukaryota > Metazoa > Chordata > Aves > Gaviiformes > Gaviidae > Gavia > Gavia stellata. The sequence continues at coordinate 98,038,325 of NC_082595.1, forward strand.
GCAGCGAGAGTCTGAAAATCCAGTGTGAGCTTCAGCTTCACTGTTTATTTCTCTTTTTTAGGGAAGTGAAAGCGCAGAATGGGGATGGCTCTGGAAACTCTGAAGCATTTTGATTGTTTCAGCACAGGTTGGGAGTTGCTGCAGTAGCACCTATTGAAAAAACAGTGGTTTGCATCACAAGAGCAGGATGAGACATAGTGATACTTGAGCTAAGTCACTGCCGCTTCCCAGCACAGTTCAAGGTGATGACTAGTCCCAGAGCAGCTGGCATCCCGCTGTAGGAAAGATCACTTCTTTCACTGTCTCATACAGTAGTGATTATAATCTGCCAGATCAATCTTTCCTTTCCTGGAGCTGAAATCTCTGTGACTGACAGAAGATCATATTTGGAGGCTCCACAGTTCTGAAATTGGCTTATTCTGGAAATCTGCCAGTGTCACAGCCTGGCGAAGTACAGGGATCAGAATTACACTTGGCTACTCAGTCAGTTTTGCAAACTGTTGCATCACTGCTGCAGGATGTTACAAGCTTTTGAGTTTAAGGGACAGCTCTTTACTTTAGTCTTAGGATCATTTCCATTAATTTCCATATACCTAAAACCTGGAAAAAATATGCAGTTCTCAAGTCCATTGGTCTTCGAACACATGAAATTTCTCTGTTAGATATTCCTTTGTCCATCTCAGCTGAGGAAGCCAGGAAAATAAGCAACATGAAATGCCTGTAAGTAGCAGACTGGGGACCCACATCGAAAGGTTAGATGACGACAGTTATTCATTCATGCCTTGTGAGACAGAAATAAAATTACTTTATGATCATTTTCTCCCCACACCTCCACCCTTTTTTAAGGTTAACAGAAAGGATTCCTATAGTACATAAGTTATTTTAAGATCTTGAACAATTTAGAGACCTAACATCTTTTTCCATGTGTATAAATAACCCCACCTGTTGCAGTATCATATATATGTGATCTTTAAAATAGATGCAAGTAAAAAATAGTAGTATACTACATTTCAATCTAAAAATGATTCTAGGAACAAAGCACAGATATGAGACACAGGCTTTTCCTATTTCAAAAAGATAAAGGGGATTCTCCAGTCTGAGGTGGATTTTCCAATGTCAAAAGACTATTGTGTACTCATCAGCATTTTAAAAGTTATTGCAAATTGAAAAAACAGAAATTCTTCTTGGCCAAGCTGCTCAAGTTCACAGATGATGTTGTGTCACTGTGCGTAGTAGGGGTTGCCAAAGTGGTGGCATGGATGTGTCAAATTTTTTGGCTTCATAAATTTATGTGTCCCCTTTAACTGTTGCATCTGAAACAACCAGAGTTCTCCAGGAGTTAATGAAGTGTTTTTTCCCCATTTTTCAATAGAGATCTGAGACACAAACTGAGAGAGCTCAAATATATCTTGTGATAAAGTAGGCACAAGACACGAGAAGACACAGTATCTGCTCCAAACTGTTTGCAGGCTGATCCTAACTACTCCTGGTGTGTTGCAGGGCAGAACAGCCATACTTCAGATATGAAAGAGGTCGAAGACCAAACTTCCTGCAAATTGTTCCCAGAGAACTAAAAATCCATGGTGCGAAGGTGGTTATTTTTACAGTGATATTTTGGCTTCTTTGTTTGGTGGTCATATCACATTTTCAGCACCTAGAAATCCTCCGCTTATGACACTGTCTGAATGAAATGTTGTTACTGACGTAACAATTATCTCCTCACCCTGTAGCTTTCAAGTTATGACTTAATGTTGAGAAAACTGTGGGCTAAGTGAGTGAAATAACTTTCGTACCTTCAAAGGATGTGGTTAGAATAGTCTGTAGGGGTGGGAAGAGAGTTTTCCTTTGCAGTTGGTAGAGCGGCAACAACAGAGTGGCTTTTCAATTGCTTCTGTATTGCAGCTCAGGGCTTTTAGCCTCTGTCTGCTGCACCCACACACGATCTGGTGCAGTCACTTAAAAAGCATATAGCAACCTCTCAGCTCAAGGAGTCCTTTCAACGCAAGCTTCAGTCACCCAGGGGGCCAGCAATCTGTAGAGGGTGCTTTTTCTATCCCTGAGATAGAGTACCACATTGGCTCTGCTGCACTGGGACCACCCTATGCCCATGGTGGAGAAACAGGATTTGCTTTTCATTAATTCTGTTACTATAAAAAATTCCTGTAGGATATTCTGTAGCTAGAGCACTGAATCATTTCTGAAACTTCCTATTCAAATATTTGTTTTATATGGCAATGATATTAGTAATGTGCAAGTTTTATGCACTGCTATTTCCTCCCACACCCATTGAAAACTAACAAGAGCCAGCCTGTCAAAATAAGCATGTGAATTATAGATCAGCTATAACACGCTTCAAATAGCCAGTGTTCCAGCCTAGGTGATACCATATAACTCTGCTTTCCCTGTGCTTGTAAAACTGCACAGTCCACAATCCACCAGAAAGCCTACAAAGTCTGGATTTATCCCATCTCATTGGAGATACTTAAATCGGGTACTTAAGAATGGAGAATTTTCTCCTATGGATGATGGAAAGAGACAGAAAACTTCCTTTCAGCTCACCTATGATTTAACTTGTCCTTAAGGAGGGCCACTGCTGGCTACTGATGGAGCCCAAGGTGACTCTGATTTCAGCTTAGGTGCCTCGGTTACATACTTCATTTTCAAGGAGAAGAAAAGGAACCAAGGCTATCTCTGAAGCTCCAAAAAGCTTGTAGGAAGGCTGAGCTCTCCAGTCTGGCACATTTTCATGGGCTGTATCTATATGTGCCCTTGGAGGCTGGCTCTGGCATTACTCTGTGATGCCAGCTGCTCCCAATACCGAAAACCTAGTACGTATATTGTCCTGTAGGCAATATTCAAACCGATCAGGAAATGGGAGCAAGTAATTTGTCTGCAATGTTTGCTCATGTGGGGTAATAAAAATGAAAGCTGACTCTGAGGAGCTGCAGAGGGACCTTATGCTACAGAATGACTGGGTAATAAAATGGCAGAGGAAATCCAAGGTTGATAAATGCAAAGCCATTCACAAGGGGGAAAAATAACCTTAACTGCATGACCCAGCAATGGACTCTGATCTGGTCTTGATCACTGAGGGGACACACAAATCTTGGAGCCATGAATACAGCCATAGTCACAGACCGTCACATTCAGCATAGCAATTAGTCGTGGTCAGAAAAGCAAGTCGGTATCAACAACTGTTAGAAAGAAATACAGAACAGACCAGAAGCCAACAGTGTGTCACCATAAATCCATACTGCTGCTGTACCCTGAATGTTGAGTGGGATTCTGATTTCCCACCCCAAAGGGTAGAGCAGAAGTAGAAAAGGAACAGTGAAATGAGATCTTTTATAAGAGGAATTATTAAATAGACAGATTCTTCAGCTGGGAAAAGAGACGGTATATAATACAGGGTCTATAAAATCATGAATGGCAGGGAAAAAGTAAGTACAGAATTACTATTTGCTGTCTCCTCTAACGCAGTAACAAGGGGGTATCAAATGAAATTAGGAGGCTTGAATGACACAAGTGCAAACAAAGAATTTCTTTTTCATATATACAATTAAGTTATGGAATGCCTGGCCACAGGATGCTGTGGTTGCTAAGAGCACATGAGGGCTCAAAAGCAAATCAGAAGAATTCACTGAAGAAAAATCCACTGATGGATATCAAATAGAAAGACACTGCTGCTGGTTCAGCGAGCAAATGGGCTGTAAATTGCAGGGAGAGGGGCCTGAAAGACTGCTGTGAGGGTGTCATTATATGCTTGCACTGTTCTTGTCCTCTCCCACAGACATTTGCTGTTGCCCCGTGTCAGAGAGAACTGTGCTAGGTGGACCACTGGCCTGACTTTGTACCGTCATTGTTACGTTTTTAGTGTACCTACAAAACTCCTGTGCCTGAAGATCATTCTAAGTAAGATCATATACCTTTTTGTCTGGTTGATGTCATCACTTAAGCAAATGGAGGGTAAAAAAATGCTCATGGAAATCCAAACAGGAAGCACTTTGCAAACAAAGAGGCACAGGCTGGTGCCTGCAGAGCTGCTACTCTTCATGCTCCATGGGACCTGAAAGAGACCTCTGCTACCTGCAGCCAGAGCACAGATGCAGAAGGACAATGAAATGACCTGATTCCCTTTTTTTTTTTTCCTACTCCAGATTGTGGCAGATCTGATGCGTATCGTTTGAAAGCTAGGACACACCTGGGCAGTAGCAGCACAGCACTGAGCCAGAATCATGACAGACAGTAACTTTCCCTGGCTAGTATGTTCTGATGAAACCCAGGCCAGTACTCAAGGAAAACTCTCTGGTTTTAGTGCTCTCACGGACTTCAGTGTTCAGTGCCAGCAGCGCGGTAACACTGGCAGTGTAGCATGAAGCAAGGCTTTGTTCCAAACGACCCAGAATTGGCTCACCTAACCAGCCCTACCTCTGGGTGTAGGGTGACCTTCCCGATTAGCCTTTTAAAAGCTTTTCAAAAGCCTTTCACTATATATGGCACTTTCAGTCTTGGCAAGATAAATCTGAAGGGAGAGCAAAGGGATGTCTCATGATGCAAGTACTAAAGCATTCTTGGATTTTCAAGAAAAAATACACAAAACAACTTCCTGACTCAAAAAGAGCTGTATCTGGCATGGGAAACTTCTACATTAGACCTCATCCTGACAGGAAAAAATTAATCACAAAATTTAGAGTTTGCTTAGGTGGAAGTGATAATGACTTGGTTTTATGTTTTATGTGCTTTTAAAATGCATTTTACATGTTTTACATGTAAGCAGGATAAAGTCCTAACCAGTAAAATTTATACTCATTGCCTTAAAACATGCTGTTCCACAAAGTGAAAAAATAAAGAGATGTATCAGCCAGCCTGGAGGAGAAAATTTAAACCAACAAAAATGTGAATAATAATTTACAGCAACTCAGAAAAATTTCGTTAGCTCTTCAATAAGCCACAACTAAGTAAGATGCGCACACTGGCTAAAACCAACATCCTTCTGAGGAAGGACTGAAAGAAAGTTAATATTTTGCCAATACTTATGCAGACAAAATAGGGCAACCAGGTAATTACAGGCCTGTGAATTTGACGTCTATTCCAGGCAGAGTGATGGAGCTGCTGACAGGAAAATCAATTAATAAAGTATTAAAACACTGCAATTTAATTAATGGCAATCAACACAGATTAATGGAAGAAAGATCTTATCAAATTAATGTGCTATTTTTAAAAGACTACAAATTTGGTGGATAAAAGCAATTGTGGTAATATTGTATACTTTGACTTTGGATGCATTTGCCATACAGTATTACAAAAGATTCTGACAGAAATCAGAACTAATATGATGCACACATCTGGCCAACCAAGTTGTTTTAAAGCTGGCTAGCACTGGATCTAACAGCCTGATGTAAGGTGGAGCTATCAGAGAGTGGGTTCTGCAGGGGCTGCTTATCAGCCTTGTGCTTATTAATAATGCTATCGGCAACGCAGGAGAAAACTCTGCCTTTGCTAATAATAATTTTCAATGAACCAAAATTTGGAAATGGGTAGAAGTGGGCAATGCCTTTTTGGCGTTGCTTGAGGAGAAGGTGCAAAAGAAATAACAGGTGTTTCACATGTAACCCAACCTAAAGGATCTATTTAAGAACAAACATCTCAGGCCCTACTCACATAGGAAGGGTTCTCCTTTGGGAAGTTGAGACTGAAAAATGAACTGGGGGTCCTGGCAGAAAACCAGCTGAGCCCCAGAGCCCTCTGAAATCGCGTTTCCCAAAGGTCCAATGCAATCTTTTCCTGCCTGTGGAGGATAGCATCAAAGGGGAGTAAAAAGGTTGTATTCCTTCTGCATTTGGCATTGGTAAAAGCTACTGGAATAACATCAGTCCTGATGTCAGCAGCTCAAGAAGGATATTGGTAAATTGGAGGTAGAATATGAATGGAAAAACAAGGCTGTAAAATGGAGTGACTCCACAGGGTAAGTCTATTTAGATCTAGTGTATCAAAAGTAAAAGCTAAGGAATAACTTGATTATGGTTTGTAAGTGCTTTCATGTGGAACAGACACTGTCTAATAGGGGAGTTTTTGCTCTGGTAGAAAAACATACAAGGAAATACAATGGAAACCTGGAAGTGCATAATTCCTGTTGTATTAAGGAGAAGCAACTACTGCAACCATTTACCATTCACTGTGATGGAGATGGATGTCTTTTCTGTCTAGTCTTTCTCAAGTCCTGCTCTTGTTCAACAGGAATCAATTCCAGGTAAGCTAATGACCCACGTTGAAGAGTCAGAAATGGTCATAAGATGGTTTATGCCCTTAACATCTGCGAATGCAACTGTGTAAAGTATGTCAACATACAATCTTAAGTAAATAAAATAAAGATGTTTCTGAGTGAAGACTGGGATCCAAATTTAACTAATGACAGTTTCTTGTGTACATCAAAAGGTGCTTTATGAATGATGGGGGTAGTGTTTCCTTCTAGCTCTGCTTTGGGAAGCTGCTCATTTTTCAGTGCTACCCAAAAAGCTGGCAACACAAGATTGCAATGAGGTTTTGGAGAACAACTCCTAGAAGCACATCCAGTTGTCATGTTTCCATCTCACATTCACGTCCACTAGCATCATGCTGATGGGTGGAACCGAGGTAGCAAAACCTGCCTAAGAGGGATCCGGCTCAGGTTATGTACTTGTTTGGAAAATAACTTCCCAAGACAACTTTCTCCTAAAATGAAAAAGGGACATTATACCTGTAAAAGAAAAGAGACCTTAATGGCAACTGAGAGTCCACTTGAGTCTGTTCAATCCCAAAAGGTTAGGAATAACTAGTCATAATATTTCATAGCTTCTCTTGCATATAAGGGTTTCCCTGGAATGTGCAAACATAGCATTTCTCTTCCTGATCTTACACGCGTGGGTGTGGTCGACTCACCTGGCCCATTACAAAAGAAGTAAGCCCACCGTTTTTCTTCCCTTGGCAATACTAGTATAACTTAAAATGCAGGAAATATAAAAGACATGCTACTTGCATCTGACCAGTGAAGAAGTGCTTTTCCTCACGTAATTTCATAAAGCTAAAAGAGGGGGCCGTTCAGAAGAGAATTCCGCCATGTAAGATTGATTTCAATTAGTGAGGGATAACATTGATACGGATATACATTAACACAATCACTTTTTAGGTTCTGGGAATGGTGCCATCTGCGAATAATCAGAGCTAGTGGTAACAGAGAAATGTAAGGTCTGACTGTGGTAGCCAACAGCCCACAGTCTTGACAGTCTGATTTGGAGGGCAGTGTTGTGATTTAGAAGGTCAATTTGCTTTTGCTCGTGCTATCTGAGACTCATCAGCAATGCATCAGACATACAGATGGAGATTTCTAAACTACCAGGAATGGTTATGCTGGGAACATACTGTGGTCATAGCCACAGCTGAAACTTGGATATGTGATCCCATGACTTTGAAAAATCTAATACATTACTGGGATTCTGAACCAGAGACAAAAATCACTGATTCTTGAACCAAGGACTGCTTTGCCTCCTAGGCAGAACACTCCCATACACAGAGATTTGTCCTGCAGACAACTATGACACTTCTTAGGTCCCAGATGAATAAACATATGAAGGCAAACCTCACAGCACTTCAGCTAACAGCTTTTTTTCTTTACAATTTCTGTACAATATAACAAGAAGGCAGCTTGCAGAAATGCTGGACCTGCTTCTCTCTACCTCATTTAACTGGCTTCTGTACATAAATTACTTCGTGGAGTGTTGTTTTTTTTTTATTGCACTGTAGTCAGTTGTAAATCTTGCACTGAGTTATTCAATAACACCTTTTTTTTTTTTATTGTTTGAGTGAAGAATGAAGCCTAAGGCTTGATTCTGACTACAGATATGGCACATAGGTATTTATCCTTACATACTTTGTTGTATCCTTATTGCACATGCATGTAAGCCCCACACGTGCAGTTCATGCAAATGGGTACATTTCTTGTCAAGTTACCTCTTGACAGCAGCTCATTTAATAAAAAATGGACTCGCATACCGAAAGTCAAAATCACACCTCTTTTTAAAGAACAGAGGCTTGTCTCCATGTCTTTGAATTTTCCTTTTTGATGTATGGAGAAAAGACTTGTCCCTTTACTGTCCCATGATTTATCATTTTGCTTAGCCTTCCTTACTAACATACTAAAGTTCTAGTGTAAATGATTGCAAAAAACGATTACAAAATTTAGAAAAACATATCAAAGTTGGCATGGGGATCCAGCCTTCACAAGTGGTGGTGAGGTACTTGCAAGCATATTTTGAGCTAGCTAGTTGGATTAATTTTGCTGGAATGAGACTGTCTTCTCAATATGACAGTTCTCAACACTTAATAGTTGTTTAATGTTCCCAATAGGCTCAGCCCTGCACTTTGTAAATCAGCAAAAAATGAAATGAAGGTCTTTATTTTACCACTTCAAAAATTATTATCCTTTTTGTTCTGGCTTGTGTTTGTATGCTGATAATATATTTTCTGTAAAGGGACAAGGAGCAGACTGACCTGGAAAAGGAAGTCTTTTTTATGTAGAACTGTCTTTGATCACTCACAAGACTTGTGCTCTGATCTAAGCTCATTGACATCAATGGAAGAAAGACTGCTATTGGCTTGGGGGGGAGGGTTGGCTCCTGTCCACACAGAGTCCATATACGCAAAAGCAGATGCTAAAAGATAAAACATATTGAAAGTCAGAGTCACAAAGATCATTTTCTTTGCACAAGGTTAGGGTTATAACACTTTCAGATGTCTTTTTGCTTAATTTTTTTTCTTAGTCCCTGACACACGAAACTCCAATTTCTACATCTATTGTTGCTGTTTACCTGCAGATAAACCTTGGATACAGAAAAGGGGAGAGCTTGGCAGATACTTTCCATAGCATGAAAATGGAAGGCCTCCTCTGTAGACACTCCTGGGACACTGAAGAATAGGAAAAGGCAAAATGAGGCTCCTGGGAAACCACCGCCCCAGATGCATTTCTCACAGGAAGAGCCATTCCAGAGAGGGAACTCAGCACTATAGTAATGGACACGATCATCAAAGAAGTGGATAATTGCAGAGTCCACTTAAAAGATAAAGAAACTGCTAATGTGATTGTCTCTCTAGGTGACAGTTTCCAGACAAGGCAGACGAACACAATGAAGTCCAGAGATGAAAAGTCAGTCAGTAAACAGTCCTAAAAGGAATCCCCCCCTAGCTCACTTGGGGGAAAGAAGGCAACCTTCATTGTGACATGTATCAGTATCTTCAGAAAGATCATGGGGAGATCATGATAGTTTTGTCGTATGCCATTCTGCTGGCTACTTCTTTGGTACCATTGATTCAGTAACTGGTTTATATCTCATATCCAGAAAATTTCTCTCATTCAATTGAATAAGAAAGTATAATGAAACAATACTTGCCACTACCAACACAGTTTATTTCAAACAAGAGTCTCCAACTACTGTGAACATGACATTTAGGCTTGGACCAGCCAATGGCATCCCTTTAGCCCAGACATTCTGGCCAATGTGTTTCCAGTCAAGCATCTCTTCTCATTTGGTTAATGCCTCCTACATAAGCACCACAGCTACACAAGGCAGGCACCAGTTACGCAAAACTTTACTGCTGACTTTGACTTCAGACTTTGATCTGGCTTTTAGAACCTGATTCCTTTTAACATCTCACATGTTATATGGTGACCTTGCTCTACAATTTCAGTTAGTAAAAACGGGCACAGGATTATGTACACCTAATATCTCTATGAGGCATATAAAGATTTGTTCATTCAGAGCTTATTCCTTTAACATTGCACTGAAATGGCAATAGTTTCATTGACATATCTGAGAGCAGAAGCAATGTTTACAAAGTGTTAAGTTTGGGGAAAGATGCCATAGAAAAGGAAAGTAAAATTATTAAAATATACTGGAAGAGAGAAATGGATCCCATGGATAGATATCTGTGTCATTCCCAATCACACTACATGTATACCTCCATGCCTTTTAGGGTAGAATTAAATCCAGAAACTGAAATTTATAACCTCTTCCTTCCAAACCTGAATATTTATCTTTATGGCAGGCATATCCCATTTCACCCTGAATCACTTCTTCAGGTTCTATTAAAAATCAAGAGTTTCCAAGCAGAGGCTTAGAACGAACTAGATTTTTCACGCCTTTCTCCTTTCACTCCTTTCTCCTGTTGCGCTTGGAGGCTCTGGGTAGCCTTTCCAGAGTTGCTAGGGACTGTGGGTCCAGCTGATGCTGGGTAACTAAGAAAGTTAAATAGAAAACATCGGTCTAGAGAGCAAAGGTTGATGCAAGAGCCTAGGTCTCTCATGCTTTGTCATAGTCAGAAGGAGTATGCAGGGGCAGAGGAAGGGAGAAATTGTGTAAAAAGCCATCTACTAAGAAAAGAATGTTTGATTTGGATCACAGGATGTGAGACTGGAGAATGTATTGCATAACTTTATGGCTTGTCCTTCTTTGCAATGATTCAGTATCCGGCACTGCTCATCCCATTTCTAAAAATGGTATTGAAAAGTTACAGAGTATTCAGAGGTGACGGGAATAACTGAGGAATGGGAGGAAAACACCTTTTCATTTTGCCGCAGATAGCAAAGACCAGGTCTGCAGGTCATCCTACAGGTTGTTGTAGATCACCAGTTCTGTGTCCTTCCCCACTACCCAAGGGACATTCACCGGGCCAAATCCCAGCAGTCTCTGCTGCCGGAGGCTCATCTTCTCCATGCCAAACTTAAGATCATGACAATCCCTTCTCAGGGGTATTTCTCTTATAACTGCACAACAGGGCACATAGAGCTCCTAGTGTGGAGGATGAGAGATGAGGCGGGTGCGATGCTGTGGAGAGAGAGCTACCCCTCACCACAGCCATTTCTGAAGACTCCCCTGCCAAGACCAGCCCCGGTGAAGGAATCCCTACAGCCTCGTTGGAGCCCTGGTCAGAGGCATTTCTCTCTACCCTAAAGCAGGCATCTCCAGGACAGCCTTCTCTATCAGGGTCACTTCATTATTAGCATGCTCATTTCTCCCTACCCCTTGAAAACAAGCATCATCCAAACCCACAGGTTCTCACCCCAAAACGAGCCTTCTCCCACTTCTGACCCTCCCCTGTGCTGATGTGGGAAAAGGGGAGCCAAGCCATGGCCAGCCCCTTGGCATCGCCCTGCACCGGCTGCAGCTCTGGGACCGAGCCCTGCTCGCCCTGTCCTCTTCTTACTGCTGGTTTATGTTGGGGTGGGGGTTTTTGTTGTGGGGGTGTTAGTTTTTTGGTAGCTTTTTTTTTTTTGTCCTTATTTTAAAAGGATTCACAACCAACATCCAGCCAAACTCTAGGGAGTAAATGGCAGGCTTGTTAGGAGTTCAGGGAGCTGCTCATCAAACTTTCCTACATATCCAAACTCCTGTTATTTAAACAACAAAAGGGGAGCGAGTGAAATAACGTAGCAGACCGCAGTGGTGCTGGGCGGGGACAGACCGACCTCATTCATGGCTTTCTCTGTGCACGGCGAAAGGGTTTACGTTTTCTCTCTACCCCCTCGCCTCGTTTTAATTTTGGGATGGATTAAGTCAAGCCTGGAGTCGGGAGAACTCCTCCCACTCGACTGCACCGGGAAGCAACCGCTTTTGCTCCCGTAAGTCCGCGGAGACCCACGCTGCCCGGAAAAAACCGATTTCTTCATTGACAAAAAAGCACGCCCGCCTTGAGCACCGGCGCCAGCACATGTAATAACGCACCCGGCATCCGCGCCCGGGCGGTGGGGGCCGGACTCTTCTTTTAGGGGCCTTTATTCCATTATTATTATTATTATCATCAGCATCATCATTATTAAAAATTAATTAGTTAACATCTCACCCCCAACCGCAAGGGCAATCCCGCGAGAGGCTGGACGGGCCGGAGCTCAGGCAGCGGGGGCAGCCGCGGTCAGCACCACGCCGCTGCACACCGGTGCAAGGGGCCCCGGCTCGCCGGGCTACCCCCGAGCCCCCCGGCACCGCTCGGCAGGGCTGCGGAAGGACGTCTCACCTTGTTTACCCCGAGCGCGGCTGGCGGTGGGGGGAGGCGGCGGGTGGCCGGGGCGGGGCGGGGCGGGGCGGGCGGCCGGGGCGGGGCGCGGCGCGGTGGGCGGCGGGGCCGGGCCGGGCCGGGCCGGGGCGGGCGGCGGCGGCGGGGCAGTCAGCCTGCGCGCTGGGCACCGTGCGGGCGTGCGGCGGCCGGCAGCGAGGCACGGAGGCAGCCAGCGTCCCCGCCACGTAAGTAGCTATTAATACGCCGGGGGGAGACGATGCCTTGCTGAAGGGGATCGGCGGGGCCATCCCTGTCCTCGCCCTTGTCCTACCCCCAAGGAAAAAAAAAAAAAAAAAAAAAGACTCAAACAATATCTGCTCCCTGCAAATTTTTTTTTAAGCGATTGCAATTTATTCCCCACCCCCGGCTTTTCGCTCATTGCCCCTCCAGCCGCTGCAGTAAGAAGTCAGCCCCCTGCTCGCCGTGCTGGTTTTTCTTTTCTTTGTGCGTGAAGTACATTAAGCCGCTGCGAAGGCAGCGAGCCCCCAGACAGAAATCCCGCTGTGCAGTGGAAACGTGAAAGCGTTCCCCTTCCCTCGCCCGTGGTTGCACTTTTTGTTCTGCCGAGGCGGCCGCGACAACGACAGCACGTTCCTTTTCGCCGGCGCGGCGCGGAGCGGAGCGGTGCGCGCTGCCCCGCGTTCCCCTGCTGCCGTTCCCCGTGCCGGCGCGGCCCCGTCCGCCGGGGCGGCTCTGCCGAGGCTCCCGCCGCCCCGAGCGCTCTTTGTCGGCCCGGCCGCTGCCCGCTCCAAGTTAAATGCTCCCTCGCTATTTCGCGGGGCATTTTCGGAGCGCCCCGGGCGCCAGCGGCGAGGCTCACACGCCATCTACAGCCCGGCCGCGGCAGCGCGGCTCTGTCTCGCCGTAGGAGAGAGAAAGGACGATCCCCGCTGCGCGCAGCGCGTTACCTAACCTTTTGTTTTCGCCCGCGCTGCGCGCCCCGCGGGAGCGGCGGCCGCCGAGGCCCGGCCGCGCCGCTCCGCGCCGCCGCCGCTGCCGCCCCCCCCGGGCACCGGCCGCCGCTGCCCCGCCGCCGCGCTGTTCCGCGCCGCTCCGCTCCGCGCCCGGCCGCCGGCGGGAACAAAGGGCCGCGGGCTGAGCGCTCTCTCCCTGTGCCCAGGACGCGGCGCTGAGGCTGGTCGCCCGCCGCCGCCGCGCTCCCGCTCCCGCCCCCCCCCGCCACACAAAGGCAGCCGCAGCTGGACGGGCGAGGGATCGCGCTCCACGCCAGGGCTCCGGTGCAGCGTCTCGGCTGGTCTTCTCCATACTCATGAACATACAAAGGTCAACCCCTATCACGATAGCACGATATGGGAGACCGCGGAATAAAACCCAGGATTTTGAGGAGCTCTCGTCCATACGGTCCATCGAGCCAAGCCAGAGTTTTAGCCCGAATCTAGGCTCGCCGAGCCCGCCGGAGACCCCGAACTTGTCGCATTGCGTTTCTTGCATCGGGAAATACTTATTGTTGGAGCCTCTCGAGGGAGACCACGTTTTCCGAGCCGTACATCTGCACAGTGGCGAGGAGCTGGTTTGCAAGGTAATACCTCTCCTCCTTGTTCTCCCCCCGGTTAGCCTGCTGTCGCGCCTTGGTTTCCTGTGTCTTGCAGGAGGGCCGAGCACGGTCGTGTAGCTCAATTACTGAACAGAGGAGAAACAAAAGGCAGGGGGACAGGCTTAAAGCCGCATCCTGCAACTTTTCCCTCTCTCTAGACAATGGCCACGGTAGAGCGGTGGCCCGGAGCCAGTTCTGCCCCTTCCCCGGGGGATATTGTTCTGGAAAGAGCCGTCCTTTAAGTAGGTCTTAACGGGAGTTCAGGTCAGGAGAAAGCCTCATCTTCCCCACTCTCACTTTTCAAAATGGAGTAGGGAATCCCCAGCTAATTTTAAGGTGTTGGGACCTGCTGGCTTCCTCGATTTTTCCTGTCCCTTGTTCTGTGAGTTGGGGTACAGACGAGGATGGAGACGCGAGGGGGGAGGTCGCCATCAGCTTTGTCTTAAAAGTGATTTAAAAAAAAATCCACATCGAATTAATCAGCCTGAGCTCCCTCACCGTGGAGGTTGTTTGCAAACAGCATCCTCCCCCATTGCACAACTGAGCAAGAATAAAACCTGCACACCTACGTTTTTTAGAAGAGCAGACAAAATAGCTATCCCACTCGTTGTAGCCTGCCTGCTCTTCTCTGCCTCCTCCCAGTTTGCTCCTACTATTCAAAGGTGAGCTGTGGGAAAAAGAAATCCACATGCGTGCACGTCTGTGGAGGGATGTTTTTCCCTCTTCGGGCTGAGGGAATATTTTCCTTTGTCCCTAAATTGCGATTCTCATTGTCTGTAGTGAGGCAGACTTATGCCCGGCAAACTGAGGCAGTACCCAGTAGTAGTTTTTATAACTACGTAGCAAATTGCAACCTTGCAACCACGCTGCAGTGTTTGTATTGTTCCCAAAATATGGAATTGTGCCATTTGGCTATCTTGGGCAAATTTCTAGTGTCGAACTAACTGCAAAATGGAAAAGTAGGCATATTACAGCTCGTTTGTATTCCAGGGATTAATGATAGTATTGCTGACTGTTTCATACTTTCTCATACTTGATTCCTGAGAAGTTCTGGACTTGGCTGTAGCAGGGAAGTGAAAATAATTGCCCCGTTTGCTATTTGTAAAGATTGGAGTTCAGAGGGCGATTTAAATATGCTTACTGATTGAGTTATAAAACCTGATGTTAAAGCAACCTCGGACTTTGTGTGATTATTTAGGGGAAAAAAGGGCCTGTGACTTTGCAACGGGCTAATATTGCATGCTGAACTGAATGCTTTGTTACTAAACTGAAACAGAACATGAGAATTTCTAGAATGAAAGCCCTGCTTGGTGCAGTAGTACAGTGCTGCACTCTAGGACATTGGCATCTTTTCATGATATAAACAGATCCCACAGAGCTGCTGCTCTGCATGAAATTATAGGTGAACTTGCATAGCAAGTAGTAAAGCGGGGGCTATGCTCTTCTTTGTTTCCTGTTTGGTTTGCAGGATTAAGGCACTGTTTTGGTAACAGTATGAACAGCACAACTGCAGCTCACAAAGAGTGGACTCTATTTTTTTTTCCCTTCCCTTTAAGCTGTGTGTTTTTGAGCTGATCCTGACATTTGAATAGTATCAGTTTTTCCATATGTGCGAGGCACTACTTCTAGCTGTGCTCCAAAAATATGATCTTAGCCTGAATTGCTGGTTTGTGAATACACAGTTGTCAGTCCTGAACTCATCTTAATTTAATGCGTGCTTTAAAATGCCTGCAGTATCATGACGACTATTTGTCAAGTAGCCTTCCGGCTAAGAGACCTGCTATCTGGTATCTTATTGAAGATGCTCTTAGAGATTGCTTGCAGAAACATTGGTTTGGATAACAGACACATACTGATGATTCTCAAGATTCATTTGGCTGCACCCACTGACTGTACAGATGCCGTTATTTGCTTCAAGGCTCTGTGGCATCCAAACAATGGTAACTTCTCACTTCCAGTTCCCAGCAAGAACTAAATCAAACTGCAGCTTATTGGACATTTGCTGAATTGAGGCCAGGGATCTTAAAAGCTGGAATACAAAGAAGCCCTTTATAAAAACTATTCTAGATTGTAGCAGTATGATAGCGCTTCCCATCTCCCCCCTTTCAAACATAGTGCTGGTACATATCCAGACCTACTTATTTAATGTCGTCTGAGAACCACAAAATGTAACTAATTTATAGCAGGATAATCTGGTTAGGAGAGAATTCTGGAAAGGCTTTTTTTCACATGAGGATTTGAGCTACACGAACGTTCCTGCTTAAATTTTATTTATAGCGGCCGCTTTGTAGAAGAGCCACTCACTTACAATGTAGTAGTTATGAGTTTTGAGATCCAAATGTCAATGAATTATCCTCTGGCATGAATTACACACCAGGGATTTTAGCAACACCCCCTCCCCAACCTGGTTCTGCTTCTCTGGCACACCATGTCGCCGGAATGCCTCAGCGCTAATCTACCCCCCCTCCCGTAAAATGTGTTGGATCTGTTGGCAGTCTGCCTTTAAGGTTGTTTTTGCCTGTGCCGGAGTATAGCAGCACAGGTATGGGGTGGGGAGAAAGAGGTGTGTGAGGAGGGAGTGTCCCAATTTCTTGGGGTTTGGGTCCTTTTCTGCGGAAGGAGGTTGTTAGGGTTGCGCTCTGAAGTGTTAAATGACTCAGGTTTTGAAGCCTCAGGTAAATTTTGATTGAACTGTATCTCTCTCACTCAGTTTTGAAAGCTTTTTAAAGCTTCAAAGAAAGCAGGGAGATTTGCTTCTTGGACAGGATACAAATACCCACTACTGGAATCAAATACTAAAACACAAAAAGAAGAAAAACAATTGCAGTTTAAACCAGCTGGTTAGAGACTTAGACCAGTTCTTCATTTTTATGTTCAGTTAGAATGACACACGACTACCTTAAATTCTTTTTACTGAAGTGACAAAACACCCAAGAATAAGTTACATATTAATAGAATTTTTATGCTAATCCCTTGCTTTGTAGTACCTCTGGAGCAGGTATAATTAAAAATAAAAATCACTCCCATCAATGCTTTGCTCATATTCTCTTTTAGCACACTGACTTCTGTTATTCTCAGTGAAGTCTTTCTTCTTGTAATGTGGGCATTTCTCAATTGACTCAAATACTGATTCATTCGTCATCACTAGATTATAGTAACTTTTTATATTTGGGTTTCCCAGCAGCCTTTTTAATTCGTACAGCTCATTCATAAGATCCGTGATAACGTACATACTAGTAAAGGGACACTTTGCTTTTAATGGAGCACTTGATTGAAATGCAGAGAGTTCAGGGTGGTTTTGTCTTTGCCTTTTGAAGGATGTTTGTCTGCACTCCGACAGGCAGGGCTGTTTCCCCAGTTGTCCTTCTGATCTTATAAACAGCCATTGTAAAACTGAGACTTTGAAAGTGAAAGTGACTTTGCTGTTTCTCAGAGATGAAAGAAAGGCAGGAAGTAAATATGAATAGTGCTAGATGATATTTTAAACCTGAAAATCCTTAAAGCTCTAATTGGTTAATAAAATCAAGAGAGAGAGGCATATGGATCAGGGTGGATTTGGTATGACAGCTTCTCTCAATACAAAGCTACTGGCCATATTATCTGTGAGTTTATTTGGATGGAAAACAGAAGATAAACACATTTCCTGCTAAGTACTGCTCCTGTATGTCACTGGTCTTCAGAGCTTAATTCAGATGATTACATCCTAAATTTGATCAGCTATTAGCTAATGAAACTGTTCTTGCTATAAGGTTTGAAGACTAGCCTTTCCTGCCAAGGTTATGCGTATGTTCTGTGTGGGGTTATGTAGTCTGTTTTGTCTTGTCCTCAGTGCCATGAGCTTGTGACATCCTGTTTACATCGATGCAGCTTCAGCAGCAGCATGAATTGTACTTAGAGATGGTTCTGTTAACAGAATTAGATGTACCATAACTTCACTGTCCTTCGTGTCGCTAACCCTGGCTTTACTGTCATTGTTCCTGCAGGTGTTTGATATTGGCTGCTACCAGGAGTTATTAGCACCATGTTTTTGTCTGCCTGCACATAAAAATATCAACCAAATTACTGAAATAATTCTTGGGGAGACAAAAGCATATGTGTTCTTTGAAAGGAGCTATGGGGACATGCATTCGTTTGTTCGTACCTGCAAGAAGCTTAAAGAAGAGGAGGCAGCCAAACTCTTCTATCAAATAGCTTCCGCTGTTGCACACTGCCATGATGGTGGACTGGTACTGCGAGATCTCAAGCTGCGAAAGTTTATTTTTAAGGATGAGGAAAGGTAAGAGTCTGCCGTACTTTACAGGTGGGGGGTGCCTGCGGGCAGATTCAGAGTTACAGGATGCTGTGCCCTTCATTGTCACCGTACCATTCGTTCGTGGTACACGGGGTGTTACGCTTTCTTTATTTTCCTCTGCAACCTGATCATGGGACGGATATGCCTTTTTACCTTCTGGCTTAGGCCTTGGAGTAAAGTAAGTATAGAGTGCCATTTGCAGCTATGCCTGGCCTCTGCATTTCCACCTAGAGGAGTACCCTCATTCCTAAGGAGGGGATGTCTCCTGGAGGAAGACTCTGCATAGATGTCTATAAGAGCTCTGCTATCATAAATGCTGCTGGTGTTAAAAGAGGGAAGGAGCAAAAGTGCCAGTATGTTAAAGAGGCCTGGGGACTGAAATGGCTCATTCCAGTGAGGGGAGCATGAAGAGGAAGAACAGCCAAGTGGTTAGTGCTGACATAGGTTGGAGGGAAGGGCCACCAGCGCTTTGAAGGACTGCTTTGAGGACAGCTTCTTGCTTCCTGTGCTGGGAAGGGTCTGGAGACTGCTTCTGAGAGTATTATGTGGTCACTAATCATACTAAGACTAAAACTGCCTTGCTGTGTGGGTACCTGTTTTTAGTATCAGAGCTGTTGTGGTACTTGGGGAACTACCTTTCTTTTTTCTTCTTTTTATTTTTTTTGTATCTCCTCCCTGTGCATTCCCCTCTCAATAATTGGGTGGTAAAAGATTGGGGGAAGGAGTATGGGAAGACGGGGGGAAAAAAAAACCACCTGCTTTGTGCTCTAGCCTACATTGTTGAAGTGCTATTTCTGATGCTGAGCCATACTGGTGTACCCGTGGAAACTTCGTATCTCTTTCCTTGTGGTTACCAGTTTTCATTATGTTACATCATGTGTTCACTTGCAACTTCCACACGAAGCAGTAGAGTAATGAACACTGCCAGAGTGATGTCAGGCTTTCACAGAGGGATTGAATTGGATGATGACCATTAGGAAAAAAATGAAACTAAATGGGGACAGATCCTGCCTTTATGCTTCTTCATGTCTTGGTGGAGGATGGGGAGATGTTTTTCCCTTTTAGTTAAATCCTATAGATTGTCCGAAAGCTAGTTCAAACTTGTAGAGTGAAATAGATGTTCTGGAGAACTTTGTTAAAATAACCGGTGCATATCAGTTCCGTCTGGGGCTGGTTGGGGAAGTTATAAACAGCAGCAGAGGCACATAAGTTTTCTACAGGCTCAGTGAATCCGTGATCTAAGAATTACAAAAAACTAATACACAATTCAGTCATGAAAGAGAAGTTCCTGGCCTTAAAATAAAAATGACAACCATCTATCCTGTTTAAATATTGTCTCCTTAAATCTTAGTACAAGATGAGTTTTGCAAAATAAACTTCTGCTTTTCATCTCTTTACAAACTGAAAATTAAAATACATATTTTCACTTCTTAATTCAGTTCAGGCAATTCTCTGAAAAGCAAATAGCTATTCCTTATTTTTCTACTGCAGCTGCAATATATATGCTTACCCTTTCCTCCTCTTCAAATAAAAAAGCCTAAAATGAAACTAGCTTAATGTCCATTCAGAGAGAAACGCAAAGCAGACAGATGTAAACTGCACTTTCACAACTTTTACTCTGAGTTTAATAATTAAACACCATTATAGCACTTTTGATGCAGATAAGAAGGAAACTTGTACAAAATAGTTGAGGGAGGGATTGTTTTCTGTTGTAACTGATAACGTCCTAACGTCAAAATGGATTTTTTTTTCTGGGGATATATGTTAACTTGTGTGGTTTTGTACAAAGGACAGGACTCGGAAACGCCCTAGGGCTCACCCTAACTTTCGCTCTAAGCGAAGGCAGCGTGAGCTCAGGGCAGTGCAGTGGGTGCAGGCGTGGGCCCATGCTGAATACTTTTGAACTTCTACCCTGCCGCTTACTAGGAACTGAACGCAACACAAGGCGCAGGGCCAAATCCTTTAGCCACCCAAGAAGAGTGGTGCGTACTATAATAGCAGTGTTTGCTTTTATGAATGCTTTTAATGTAACTGCAGTCTGTAAAATCACACAGTTACTCGCTTTTGAACAGTGTCTACTAACTATACAATAATTCATTTTAAAGGTCAAATACAACTTGCTGGATATTTTTAGGATAATCATAATGCTGTTTTCTGCTGGATGTAATGTTGATTTGTAAGCAGAAAGATATTGTAATCCTTTCTCTGCTAAATAAGGTGAAATAGTGTGAGAGAGAAATAGAACCAACTAGCAACCATCTTTTTTCACATGCTCTGATCATCAGACTGTAATCGGTCATCACTTCCAATCTGCTCCTGTATTTAGGCTGAAAAATCTTCCTGGTCCTTCTGGTTCACAGAGGTGTTTGTGTGTTGCTCTTACCCCTCCAAGCTCGTGTTTCCCTGAGGCTGCTGGTGCCGGTGAGGATGGCCGCGTGCTGAGCAGCCTGCCTTTCAAAAGCTGCCGTTGGTGGCAGTGCCTGGAGATGGGTGCTGCTCGATCTATTGCTCTTTGATACCGGTAATGAACCAAGGAGGAAGAAAAGAGGTGAAAATGGTGTTTTTGAGAAATGTGCGTGAACTCCGCTGCTGCGTGTTGCCTGTTCTTCGGTGGAGCTCTTTCTCAGTAGTTCTGCTAACTATTTCAAGTCTGTTTTTCTGCAGTTCACCTTTAGTCCCTACTGCTTTGAAACTGTCTCTTACTGCAGACTCTCACAGCTTTTATTTTGGTAGAAGAAAAGATGGGAAATCCAGCATGCAGGCAACACATGAATGGAAAACTCGTTTCTTTTATTTTTTTTTAGTAAGATACTTGTCTGCTCTTAGCTGAGAGCTGCCAGACTGGAGGAGCCAGAGAGAATGTGAAGGCTATATGGAAGTAGTTCCATTCATTTAAAAAAGAAAATCAATTAAAGCAATTCTTAGTACATACTCCTTCCATTGATCCTAATGATATCCTGGTAATTCGATATGAAATCAGAGTTCCTGGAGTTTTGCAGACTGGTACACACAGCATTGAAACTCTTTCCACCTCATTCCCATTACCTAAATTACAGCTGGAATTTGCAAAGATTCAGGCTCCTGATCTAGCAGCAGCCATGAGTGTTCTTTGCTTCTCCTGATGTCACTGTTAAGAATGCATGTTATTTGGATGTTGCAAATTGCAGTGCCTTGGGATGTCTGTAATGAACCGGGAAGTAAGAAGGTGGAAAAAAGTAATGTTGGAGGCTGGTAGTGCTTGGCATTTTATAGGGGTCCTAATTTTACTAGTGATGTGATCTTCTCTTGATGTGCTAAATCAAAGGTAGACTGTGGTGATGTGTTGTGTCTTACTATGCATATGCGTAAATACATCAGCACTTAAAATGAAATCCAAAATTCCACAGTGTAGAAACAAACAAAAACAATTTGTCTGTGTTTCAAGGTACTTTATTTATAGCTTCTTTTAATCCTGAACTGCAGAAATTTTGAAGATATGGTAAACTGCATTCCATGAAAATGATGTGTGCTGCTGCCAAGCATCTTAGGTCTTTTATGGTTTTGGTTTTCTCTGTTTTGTTTAAAAGAAGGTTGGGGGATCGTGGTTTTTGGGATGTGTGTCTGTGGTCTTTTAGTATTGAAATTTCAGAGTTAAGCTCCTTAAACCTGCAGCTGATCTTGATGAAGCAGAACTTCTAAGACATTACAGCATGGCTGGAAATGTTTTGTAAGACTGGGTTAGCAAGCAGCAGCACATCCATTAAATGAGGGCAGTGACTTTCAGAGCACTGAAAATATGGAAAACAACACCAAATTGCCATGCTGGGTCTCACCAGACTTTCTGAAGTACCTATAAGATTCTTGAATATTTTAAAAATTGGGTCCTTAAACTTCTAAATAAAATTGAATCTAAAACAGTAGAGATGAGCTAAGATAAAACATGTGGTTTGGTATGTTTTCTGCTTCCATGCATGTTGGTCATTTTTTCTTGTCCTGGATATTAAGCCAGGTCAATGTTGATGTTGTGGGGCTCTTGCTTTTGATTATTTTTGCTGTGTTCGTGTCATGGTATTTACAATTTCTGTGTACAGCCTGTCCTCGTAGTAGGCCCTTGGGCAGAGCGACTGTGCCCTTCTCCTAGCTGGTGTCCCATAAGGATGTTGCAGAATGGGCAGGGTTTTTTGGGTTGCGTTAAAAATAGCACTATACACAGTATATAGCTAATAAAGCAGTTCATCAGCCTGATATATAGCAGATGCTTTGAGAAGGAGCCACCTCAAAGATCTCAGAATTAAATCAAGCATTTCTGTGTTGGTTGTTCCAATGATTTTCTTAATACAAGAACATTTCTGCTGTCAGGGAATTATTAATTTCTTTAGTGCGTTTTTAAGCCTTTAATTATATTAAAATATTAGCTGTCGTAATATTTGAAGCTTAAAGACCTTGTACATTCATCATACTCGTTGAAAGGAAAATTAAAATAATTTTGGTATTAGATATTGTAATTTTCCTGTATTCTTTGAGTAAATATGAGACATGGTAGGCAGGTGGGATTCAATAAAAATAAATAGAATTTGACACTTTTTGCTCTGTGCCAGGGGAATGCAGCCAGTACAATACACTAATTTAGAAAGCCTGTGTTAGCATAACATATTTATTTGGTGCTCTTAGAATGTTTTTTCTTTTTTTCCCCTCTAGAAATTCTCAGCTTTGAGTGGATGATGCTTTAAGGTGACCTAGTTATGTTGTTTGCAATCCTGGTGATACAAACCTGATCCCACAAAAAAATACAGAATGTATATACTGACCTTTTTCCAAGTAGACCTTTCATTTTCTTATAGTTAGTAGTAAGTTTCCTCCCCAGCATTTGTCAAATTGTAATGCAGTCAGCCACTTTTTCCCTGTGGTGTTAGAACTTGCTGTTTTACTCATGATTCAGTAGAGAACAGGTAAGTTAATGCTTTCTCTAGGTCCTAGAAAGAGAGTCCTAAAGTGGAAGAAAATGAAACAAAACAGGAGTGCTCTTTAAATACCAGAAGATTTAGAAATAAAAACAGTCGTCATCTGTTTTGTCATCTAAGCACTTCACATTACCCTGAATGGGGCCACAGGACCAAAGAGCATAACTTCTTTAGTGGAGACTCATAGGTCAGATTTCCACCCAGTATATTCCTAGAATATGGGGAGGAAGACGAACTTCTTCATAGGCAGCAAATCTCTGCTGTCAAACTTAGGATAGAGGATGAAGCAGTTGCACAGCTGTTTTCCACAGAAGAGTTCGTGCTCCCTTTCACCTTCATGTGGTTTGGTTATTAAGCCTTTGTTTTCTCCTGGCATGGAGCAATGCATTTTCGATTTGTTGTGTATGCGGTACCCTTCCCAGTGGGGTGGTACCCTTTCCAGCGGGGCGCAAGAGGCTATCTGCAGATGTCAAACATCACACCAGCCCTATGAAGTGCTTAAATCTCCTCCTGAGGGCATGGGTAGTCATAGAGGTTAAGTGCTGTGCCTAAGGTCATAAATGAAAGCAAAAGCCAGGGAAAAGTTGGCTGCTGGCTGGCCCCAGGATGAGAACGGGAGCTCCAATGGACCTTGAATCAGCTCAAGGCCCTTCAGTGAGACCATGAGTGGTGAGAGCCTTTGCTGTAGTACCCAACTCTGGAGTTTGCAGAAGGTTTTACCCTTGGACTGTGCTATCTTTTGGTATTTGGCTCATAGTTGGACCTGTATCTTTTCTTCTTCACTCTTTCTTCAGTCTTTTCCCCTTTGCAGCCTCATGTACTAGCTCTGCTGGAGGTGGTGTCAAGGTGCAGCCCCATGCCATGCTTGGAGCAGGAGGGGAGCCCTGTTTGAGGACCTGCCTTTAGGCTTAGTTGTACCGCTGCACGTTGTCCCCATGTCCTGCCTGGCCTCCCCAGCCACACTGTGTGACTTTCTGAGAGATGCCTCTTGCTGAACGCTGTTACATGTTGGCTGTAATGCCAGATGTGGTTGACGTGGTTGAGTGCCTGTCACAGAACTGATCTCTCTGAGGATAGCTGCTGTGCAGTCTCTGGAAGTAGATGTCTCTTGAGACATCTCACATTAAGAGTTCAAGAGCTGGTCATTTTGAAGACTTGAAAACCTCCATCTACAGACTCGTCGCAAAATACCCCGTGTTGATTTTTGAGTGAAAGCTGAGGACGTCTGTGGATGTCTGTGCTGGGCTTGAGGAGGGGAGGCAGGGAGCCCAGCTAGCGGCAGCTGCAGTGGACTGTCATGGTGAAATTCTTCTGCTGGCTTTTCTTCTAATTGTCCTTATTAGCACACCATAAGATTACTTCAGGTTTGGGAGGGAGAGGAAAGGTGGGGATTGTAAACAGGAGTCAACCTGGGGCGTATTCAGTCTTAAGCATCTGCTTTTTGGTAGATGTGTATTGCTTGGAGACAGGTTTACAGACATCTAAGCAAAAGGTTTCCACTGGGGTTGTGAAATAATGACCCTGCTTTATCTTAGAGGTGCTGAGCACCCACTGCATGCTCAGAAAGCATAGGGCATTTTTCACAACATGCAGTTGTGTTAACAAAATTTTGGTCTCCTTTTGCTGTGGAGCTTCACCATGCATTGTATGAAAAGTCCTAGAAAAGATGGTGATCACAGCATACAGTTGACAGCAGAGCCCTTTAAAACTCTGATCTTCAATGTGATCTAGAAATACAGAAGTGAGGTGAAGTAGCTGCCATGAGCCAGATGCTTATCACATAATTCCTTATCAAAGGCAACCAAGCCCCTCTTTGGAAGGGTCTCCATTGGATTTCAGAGCTCACACCCCAACATGCACATCGCTACCTACTTACCTACATTTTGGGGAATGTGTTGTCTCCTTAGTCAATGAGGGCATGGAAGACACTAAGTATATGGCATTCAGGACAGGCTGTTCCCAGCAATCCTATTTGAGTGTTGTAAAACTGAGGTCTTCAGGGCCCCAGCCCTTCCTGGCGGTGTGCGAGGGGTGGTCTCAGAGCTTTTTTTTCAAGTGGAAGTCTGTAGAAAAAAAGCCAGCTGAAAACAAGTTAAAAGCCCTAGGTTGCTGGGTCCTGCATGTCAGCCGGGATGTGTGGGGCAGGGCTGAGTGTGCTGGTAGCATCCCTTCGGAGGAAGGGTGGGGGATACGTAATTTTTAGAGGCTTCCTCATTCTGCGGAAGTACTAGTGAGGGAATCTTCCTGTAGGAACGAGGTTCATCCTGTAAACCTGTAGTGCCTGCAAGTCCCAGTTGTCTTTCAAAACATATCCTTGAGCTTATTTCATTATGCAAGAGACTGTTTGTCTGACAGCCTTTGTGCAGGTTTTGGTTTTTTTTCCCCCTGAAGTTGTGTAGGATGTTGTGCGGTGAACTCCCAGTCTGAGTGCTGTTATGCGCTGGAAGGGATCTTACGGTGAAAGGAGCAGGACTTAAATTGATGGCATAACATTTCCCCTATGATCCTGTGTGCCTTGCCGCCCCCGGAGGAGATCGGGTAGTTCTGAGTTCAGAACGAGTCTTTGCACCAAGCCACAAATCATCTGTGCGGGGTTTCGTTAGCCGCCTTCCCCATCTCACTGTCTCCGCCACGGCAGCCTACTTCTGCATTATTTAGGAGAGATTCCCTTAGTTAAAAAAATCAATTAGCAAAAGATAACTGTTTCCACTGTCAAGCTTCCCTTTTTATTTTTTTTTTCTTCCTTGTGACTCTAATGGCGTGATTGCATTCATGCTCGTCTCATCTTCATGATGGGGTGCTAGCAACTGACCTTGATTAAATGACCTGTAAATTATTGGCCACATAGGAGCAATCCCTGATCTCCTGGGCAGTTGATGGCTTGAGTGCCTCTGCCTAGGGAAAGGCTTTCCTGGCCTCAGTCAGAGTAATGTTGAAATATGAGATAGCATTGCTTGGGTGCCTTCATTTTTTATGTGTAGGCTAGTTTAGGGGGGGGACTATTGTGAGGCACCTCTTCCCTTTAGAAGTTGCCATTTTATATTTACCCGCAGTCATATTAGTAAAATGGCAATTTGGATGGCCATGACTGTTGTTTTCTGATCTCTGTAGGCATGAAGCTGCTATACAGAATCTGTAAATCTGGATCATCTAATTTTGACCCAGCCTGAATACCAAGTGGATGGGTGTACCTGGAATGTCTGAAGCAGGATGGCTCCTTCTGTCTTCTCCCAAGGCAGCTGATCTGGCTGTCGTCTCGGGGATGATGCTGGACTAAAATTGTGGGTCTGGTCTGCAGTTAGTATTCCCAAAATGGTTACAGTGGCTCAGCTGTGGTTCAGGTGTTATTTCCCATACAGATGGCTTCAGGGGCAGACTAGAAGCAACTGCTTTCGTTGATTCAGGCATGGACTCCTTTACTACTGGCTGTTTATTCACTGCAGTGGAGATGTTTTCCTCTGAAATACTCAGACTTTCAGTCAGTATTTCTGCTTTAAATGTTCCAGTTTATTTTTTTTCCTCCTGCCTTATGAGCTTAGAGCCTTCTGAATAATTCCACGGATTTTGGTATGGAAATTGTGTTTGCTCTTGGCAAGCAAGTGTGAATGCCGGGTTCTTACGGCCCTGGCTTTGGTGTCAAAAGGCAGGGTAGCACTTTGCCAGTAGCCCCTAAGCTCTGCAGGAGGAATAATATGAATCACTCTGAAAAAAGTATAGGATGTACAACAAAGCTGTCTGCCAGAGACGGGTGCTAACTCAGGAGGTTGCGTTGAAGAATCTTCTGGAAGACGTTTAATTGATTAGGTTTTGTTACATTACTGAAGAGCAAAGTCTGAAGGCAGTCAAGTAATGAATGGCATATTGATAAGAAATTCAGAGTGGTATTGTTTTTCATGGGTTTCCCTGACGGTTTCTATGGGGACAAAGATGCATTTCCCGTCTGAGTGCTGCTGCTGCCCTCTGATTGCACTTCTGTGGTTTCATTCACCAGTAATGGGAAAGCATTCACAGGCAGAATAGCTTCCCCTTTTTAAATAGCCATGATTCAGGGTTGTATTTTTTTTTAATGCATTAGACTAATGCAGTGTTTTATCAATGATCTGATAGATGCATAATGCTCTTTTTCCAAGTGCTTATTCAGGGTCTGCATTAAAACTTGAAATTATGTACTGTAATTACGTAAGCCTTGACAAAAGCCTTTGTTGCCCTACAGTATGCGTACAAAGTGATCCTCATCCGGCTTTGGCAGTAGCTCACATTTGAACTTCAGGGATTAAATTTGTTGCAACCATTTGAATTGTCAAACTCGAATGCTGATGCTTTTGGAAAACTTTTTTTCTCTTGTGGGGGTCCTTCAGTTGACTGATGTGAGTTAATTCTTTAGACAATGAGAGGCTTTTTAGAAATGTGACTTTCAGAAAAAAAAAAAAGAATAATTTTTGTTTGTACTTTTTCTGCTCTGTGATGGGAGGTGCTTCAAAGCTGATGGTGGTTTCACATCTCAGTGTTTGGTTTTGAGTCTGTCCCTGGCCGGCTAAGTGTCGAATTTAGGATTGTCTGGTTACTCTGCATCAGTCCCCACCCTTTGCTGTGGAGGTTCTATAGTCTCAGAAACTACTTGCAGTTTTGAGGGTCTGTTTGTTGTTGTTGGCTTTTATTCTTTTTCCTGGATATTGGATTTCAGTGCTTCCTCTGAGAGAGAGTGCGTGGGGGGAGAGATGGCTTCTCATCCAGGCTGTCTCTGCATTTCTGTGTATTTACACTCCCCTCTTTCCTGTTCCCCTCCACCGCCCCCCCCAAAAAAAGCTCTCTGGCTTGCAGAAAACAGAGCTCTTTTAGGCAATCATTGAAACGTGGAGGAAGGGAAGGCCAGCCAGAGCTGGAAGCTATTTCTCACAGAGGTGGGGTGCTGTGCACTAGGAAATAGCAGCTCCTGAGCCAGGCTGCTCCTTTTTGATCGCCTGAAAAAACGTGAAATGACTGTAAAAAGGGGAGTGGGACTTGCCGTTTACACCTGCATATTACCCAGTTGTAGCACAATTACAGGTTGTGTTCTGTACGCGAGGCTAAGGTAGGCGAAGTCGTCCGCCGGTGGTGAAAACAGGCTGGAGTGGCTCTCCCCAGCCCCGGTGCTGGCTGGCGGAGAGAGGCAGGGCCCTTGGCAGCAAAAGCTCCTGAGCGCTTCTGTGCACCGGCTGTGATGAGCGGGCGAGCTGCTGTGCCGGCGAGCCGTTCGCTTACTCCTGGGCTCTCCTTGCTGAGAGGATGGAAAACCTGCATCGTCACCTTCTGCAAAGACACCCAGCCTTAGAAATGAAAGTAGGAACATCTGAGTTACTTCTGGTGGTAATTGAGAGGGAGAGAAAGTCACGCTGAGGCTGTGTACCTGGCAGTAAGTGCTTGAGAGATGCAGCTCCCGCAGTCTGCGAGGGAAATGCGTACCTACGGGGAGTGGCGTGACCAGTGCGGTACCTGCGCTGGAGCCCTGCCTCATTGCAAAGGAGCCATCTCCTTGCTTGTACCTTATTCACGAGGGTGTTACTGGTGGAGGGCTTGGGGGCTGGCGAGGAAGGAGGAGGAGGGCTGAAGGTTGTGGTTTTGTTTCCTCAAAGCCTGTCAGCTCATCAGGATGAGAAACCTGGTTTGAGTGTTTGCTTCATTTGGCCACAGCTTATGCAGGAGCAGGCAGATAAGGGCCAGCTGTTGTTCCATTTGCTTGCTTAAACAAAACCTGTCATAGCATGCGCGAAGGGCTGCAGGCTGCAGCACCTTGCAAGAAAAGCAAGGCGGAGAGATAAGGCTTTTGTATGTTGCTTCTGCTTTATTATCAAGAAATTATTTCTCTTGTTGGAGAAAAAGATGAGTTTTTTTGACACACCTTGCAGTCTGTTCTTTCCGGTTTTGTACTGCGTCTGTTGCAGAAAGTAAGAGATTAGGGAATTCCAATAATTTTCTGTAATACAAAAGCTTCTCAATGAACTGTTTTTCTAAATTCTTTGGCAACTCTCGGAAATGTAAAATAGGATGGGAGAGTAAACAGCATTTCCCTGCGCTGTTGACAGTGGGATGGCAGGAGAGCACGTGTGGGGCTGAGTTCCGTCCTGTAGGTTGTTTATAAATAGCATGCTCTGCCCCGCTCCCTGTGTGTGTGTTCTGCTTCTATTACTTAGCAGGAGTGAGTCGATGCTTTGCTGTCTGGCAGTTCAGTGACTTAATGTGTGTTTGCATAGCTGGCCTCACCGTTTTATTGCTACACATACTTTTCTATGGAAAAAACTGAGGTGGGCAATGCAAATGGAACCACAACTCATGTCCCTGCCTTCCCTTTCATTTCCTCCTCTCTGTTCTCTGCCCTCCTTGGCTTTTTTTTTTTCCTCTGGGTGTTTCTCCTCAGTGCTCTTCCTATGCTGTGCAGGTGCAGGAACATGTCGAAGCTGAGCATCATGAAAGGACTCTCCTGCAGTCACTCTCCTGTTTTGGACCCTCTGAGCTGTGTATAAAGGGAAATTGCTGTGGTCTTGATAATTGTAATTGAGTTTCTCCTTGCAGCCAGCTTCCTGTGTGAGGTATTGCTGCTGTAGGGTATTGTTTGAGTGCTAATGAGGGGGTTGTCCATCGCCAGGAGAAGTGCTGTTAGGCTGGCAATGGGTAATTAATCAGGAAGCAGGTGTGTTGCACAAACCCCATCAGCATCCGCACTGGAGGAGAAAACACTGGCCTATTTAAGGAGAGAAGGAGCTGCCTTGACGCACCGGGCTTGGGAGCCAGGTATTCTGAATTCTCTATTTATGACTTCCTGACTCAAGGCACATTGCCAAAGGGGCTTTCACCTCTGCTAGTAAACGTCTCTAGCTGTTAGAAAGGTCCAAGTGTCATTATGAGAGTTTATGGCACAGTTGTCTCTGGAGTACTCCACGGAGTAAAATGCTCTTCTGTTGGTTCAAAGAAGATAGTGCTGAGCTGCCCTGGAACCAACTCTAAGCCAAAGCTGGCCCAGCTGTCTTTTGCAACTTAAGCCTGAGCAATGTTGTCTTCAGTAAACATTTAAGAAACAGGGCTCTCCTTGTCTGTTTTAATGCCTGTTAAATGACGTGCTTTAGTCAAGAGACGCGCGTTCTGCTTTCTGGGATGAAGTTCAGTCCCTGCCTGTGAATGTCTGTGGTACGGGAACACGGCCATGACACAGCGCTAAGAGTGATCCTACAGACTGGTGAGGTTGAGGGATGAGGACAGTAATACCCCAAGTTGAGTTATGATCCCAAGCTGTTGAAAAGAAAGCCTGCACTACTGCTAGGTCACTCATCCATCCAGATGCACTGGACAAGTCCTGTCGGGTTGTAGTGATTTTGCTCTCAAAACCAACCATTGCTGGCAAATAGTCTAAAGGGTAATTGGTAATCCTTTTGGATGCCTTTAACAGGGACGGATTTTGAAATATAGTTACAGATGCTAGCAGTGAGAATTAAAAGGAGAGAAAGGTTATGTTCATCTAGTGCTATGACAAGCAACTTGGCATCATTTTTTCTGCTCCTGTGTGATATCCATAAGGGAAGAAAATTCTCTTGCAGAGATAATTACCACAGCACAATGACAAGTTCAGAGTGCTTTGCAGGCAGGAGGAGTTTGCAATCTAGATAAGGCATCCCTGTCATCTCTCTGCAAGCCCTTTGCTAGCCTCTCTGTTCATTCCAACATGAGGAGCTCCTCTGGTTCAGCTGGGTAGATAAGCTTCCTCTTAATCTTGGCGGCATTCAGCTCACCTGATCTCCCTTTGCCCAAAAGTCTATTTAGGAAGACTGAAATCTGTTAAAATTGTTCTTCCTTAATGCTGGGATAAAGAAAAATGTTGGTTGGTCAGAGGGATCAGTTAGGGGCAGAGTGACCATTTTATTCCTGTTGACCCTGGTGGAATTACAGGTGCAGGTTACTGCTCACCCATGTGAAGGTGTCAAAATAACCTTGTCTAGTTAGGGCTAGGCTTGTATTTGGGCACGAGTCCTACACAGGTACATTAGAGTGCAGCTAACACAGAAAAAGTCTTGAGGTTTATGTCTCCTTTTGGAAATCATGTCTATGTAAAATTTACCAAACACACGAATGTGGCAATCACTTTTATCTTTTTAAGACCTTACTAATGAGTTTACTGGACACAACTGTATTTGAAATCTTGTAGCTCTGTGTGTGGCAATATTCCCTATATGTCTCTAACCAGTATAGAAGAGACAGTATCAATTATCTGTAACAAGTGCTGTGAGTGGGATTTTAAACTGATGCACTTCTGCAGTTGTTAAATTTTGTAGAGTATTACTATTATAACTATGTGATTGTAACAGCCAGGAATTTGTGTTTTGATGTTTGCTTACCTTGATGGTTTTGGTTTTTTTCCCCACAGGACTAGAGTGAAATTGGAAAGCCTAGAAGATGCTTATATTTTAAGAGGAAATGATGACTCTCTTTCTGATAAGCATGGATGCCCAGCCTATGTGAGTCCAGAGATCTTGAACACAAATGGCAGCTACTCTGGCAAAGCAGCGGACGTATGGAGTCTAGGTGTCATGCTTTATACCATGCTAGTTGGACGCTATCCTTTCCATGACATTGAGCCTAGTTCTCTCTTCAGCAAGATCCGTCGTGGGCAGTTTAACATTCCAGAAACTCTATCCCCCAAGGCAAAATGCCTCATACGTAGCATACTGCGTCGGGAGCCATCGGAAAGGCTGACTTCACAGGAAATTCTGGACCATCCATGGTTTTCTACAGATTTTAATGTATCGAATTCAGGATATGGTGCTAAGGAAGTATCAGATCAGCTGGTGCCTGATGTCAACATGGAAGAAGACTTGGACCCATTCTTTAACTGAGCACAAAGACTGGTGTTCAGAAGGTACACAACCTGGAGATGGACACATGAAGGAGCCCTTCCTGACCATGTTAAATCACGCCCTGCATCAGCCTAGCTTGGTAGCAAAAGACACTCAGAGGTCCTCGGATTGAGAAGGAACCTCCACAAGGAGCTAATATAACAAATGTAGCATGGGGACAGATTGGGGGGCGGGGGGAGCTTGCTATCAGGTTAGATTGATTTGGAGGAGAAAAGGCAGCATGGAGCAATTGTAGCTTCTCACCTTTTTGGAGCCAAGGAGACTGCACATGCCAATTCCGGTGCAGCTGTATCACTCCTGTTTCTGTTTCATTAAAAATAGTGGTAACTCACGACAAATAGAAACTTTTTTGCCTCAGCTCACATCTTGGCATCGCACTGTTAGATATTTAACTTCAGCCATTATTCAGGGAAAGTACAATTGGCTAACATTTTTTTTTAATCGGATGTCTAATAATTAATGGGATTAATTTAAGAAAAAAATTAGATGCACAAAGACGGACATGAAAAGTGGGTGCTAAAAACAAACAAAATTTCAGTTCATGTCTCTTGATAGCTATTTTCAACTCATTTCTTCTAAATAAACTACTTAATATTCTTGTCAGGAAATGACATTTTAATGCTTTGTTCCCTTAAGGGGAAGTAACTGTCATTTAACAAGCTGTTCTGTTTTGTGTCAAATGGTTTGTTGCAGGAAGCTATTATAACACAAACTTCCAGATGCATTACTGCTATAATAGGGGAAAAAAAGAAGAAAACTGTATAATTTTTTTTTAAAGATATGAGATACTGGCTTCCATATCTGCCATGCTGCACGTATATGACTAGAGAGGGCAGAAAGCCCTTAATTGTGTCTTTATCTGAGAACTGGTCTCTTCTTTAACTGACTGGCCCACGTGTAAATAGAGGGCTCTTTATTATTGAAGAAGAGTATTGTGGGTTTTTTTTTCTTTGAATTCCTCTCAACTTGGGAAAAGAATTGTTTGGGTTTGATTTTTTGTTTATGTCCAGAATAAGAAATAAGAGGGTATTAATAAGCTGAACATTTATATTACAGATATTCCTCTTGAAACATACACAGTAATATGCACCTTTTGTATTGTCAAGACTTATTCTATTTATTGAAGAAAATGTCACAGTAGTGATGTATTAAGCCAGTACTTCAATTACGGGTTGACTTGGGATGACATGTTACATGCTGTAGTTAACACACTTCTTTTCTGTTCAGGTATTTCTGTCCCTAAATAACTTTTTATTTAGCTTCTTTTTCTAGATAGCTTTATTTGATTTAGACTGGCAAATGTTTTTATTACTGCTTTTATATTGCTGTATGATATTGAAATCTCTTGGCATAAATATTTGTGTTTCCAGTACCTCAGTTGTTCTGATATTACTGCCTGTATACGTTTTGTGAAGTGGTCATGTTTTTTGGGTAGGTACATGTGGACTCTGTAGTATGTAAATGTTACTTGAATTTGTGCTTAATTATAGTATGTGGCATGTGCGTACAGCTACTTGGCATTTGACGTATGGATGCTATTTGCCTGCCTTGCAGGAAAGTTTTGGTCCCACTCTCAAGAGGATGTTTCACAGTTCTTTATCAAGAGACAAAGCTAGCTGCAGCTGACCTGCCTTGGTTCTATTTTGGTAACTAAGAATATAAAGGAGTAATGTTTTTACACTCTGAAGATGGTGCTGTGTCAAGAAGGACTTTTTTTTATTTTCTAAGTACCTTATAGGAGGAAAGATTGGTGATGTGCATGGTGGGGTTTTACTGCCTCTGGTGCTTTGTCATGTATTTGGTTTAATGTTTTTGTCCTAATCTCTTCAATAAATAAAATTGTGCATATTTAACTAAACTTCAGTGGTGAACAACGTTCTTACTGAATGTCTGAGGTGCTGCAGGAGTTTGCTCCATTAGGATCATTTAGCTGGTATTTTTTGTGCTGCTAACAAGCTCTTGCCAGACCTGTGAGCTGAGAAAGCTTAGCACTTATATTTACAAGGTAACACTGTAAGCCTTTTCATCAAATTTTTTACCGTTTGCTATGAATGAAACTGGCTTTTATTTTGTTTATTTTCTTTTGGCTTGTCCCTACCACTTATCAAGCCCATTTACCTTTTTCAAGGAGGGTATTGAAATGCAGTGAGAACTATGTCTTTTTGGTGATGGGAGGCTCTTTGGCTGATGAAGAGATACCAAAATGGAGCAAGCTGGCACTTGCACTTTCCAAAGTCCTAGAGAAATGTGCATCTTGCATTTGCACCTCAATTCCAGAAAGGATGGATCTGAAATAGCACCTCCTAATTTACTGCCTTTTCTTTAAGGCCAGATCTGTTTCTATCATTCATTTTGGATGATAATTAATAGAAGCAGGTAGTGAGATCGCATAGAAGTGCATGTGGAGTAGTAAGGTGCTTTGTGAACATGAGGCAGGACAGATGAATCCTGGTCCATCAAGAAAAGATCGTTTGAACGGGGCTTTGATTTGAACCAGGATGCAATCTGTTTTCAGCAGTTCTATGGTTTGAAAAAGCTATAGGTGGCTGATGATCACCCCTAAAGAAACCACCCAGCCCCAAACTTCTCCACTTCAAAATACGAGTATTGCACCAAAACTGCTAGCACAGGGATTACTGTCAGGCTGGCTAACTTTGTACTACATGATTTCATACTAGGTAATTCCTGGCGTGTGTTGAATATTTCAGTTGGTAGGTTGAGAATTAAAATCGTTGATTATAGCACCAACCAGAAATGTTACTAACATGTAGAAACACTTGAAGATCAGTTTTTAAATGATCTGTATGCCTGCAGCCAAAGTTTAAATTACTTGAAACTCTTTCAAATCAAACTCCCACAATAAATGTGCTTTATAGAAAAAAGCAGATTGTAATCAGTCATAGAGAGAAGGGGAGGGGGGAGCACTGAGGATTTCCCTCTCCCCCACTAAAACTTATGTGAACGGCTTCTGTTCTGTTTGGGTGGAAGTAGTTAGACCTTATTTTACAGCAACCTGCACGCTTACTTTTTCACTGCCAGTAATTATATGAAAAATGCGGCTGACTAATGATTGCTCAATTACAGTGAATTTTTTATTCGAGGCAAAAGCTTTCTTGGTGTTGCTGTGGAGGAATCCTTTGACAGCTGAAGTCAGCTTTATAAAATTCTGAAGGGGTGCCTCGTTTTCAGAGCTTCCTTGTCCCTAAAGTGAAACCTGAGAGGGGGATCTGTGATTGAAACAGCGGATTTCTGGCTCTTTTTTTATTCCTGCTTCATGGGCGCTGTTAGTGGAGTGCGGGTATAGCACTGCTTGCTGCAGAAATGCCTCAACAGCTTTCTTAGCGCTGCTCAACCCTCAATTCGGGTAGCAACTGCAGTGGGATGCAGGATTTTGCTGAGCAGAGGCTGTTGGATGGGCTTAGCTGTCTCCTGGTCCTGAGGAAAGGGACGAACTTCTCGCAACTCTGCAGGGTGAAAAACCATGTCTGCAAACAAAACCATTTCACAGAACATTACCCTATGGCAGACTTTGGGAGCAGAGGCCACCCAGACCCTCTACCCCTCCCAATAAAAAAAAAAAAAAAAAAATTATTTTGTTATTTACCACAACATTTATTTTGTCAGTGCAGCACTGTGTGTGATTTCAAGCTACAGGCTTTTCTTCAGGACTGCACAAACAAGTGACAATTATTCCTTTGGCACCATGATGTCATATAACCTGATCCCTTAGCCTTACTGAGGTGTGCATGTGTTATGGGGATAAACAAGTCAATTAAAAATGCATTCTCTTAGAGATGAAATAGCCTTGGTAAACCTGTGTTTCTGAAAAGAAAAAATAAAAAAAAAACCCAACCCAAGCCCCTAAAACCCAAAACCGCACTTTCCTGGCAGTCAGAGAGGAAGGGTATGAAATATGATACCAAGGAAAAATTATTGGGAAGGGGAAAAAATAATACTCCTCATCCTGAAACGATTATGTTGAAATTTGGAAATGTATGAGTGAGCTCTGTGACTAATAGCATAATGAATACCAAAAGAATTAGTAATGATCAGTTCTTTATTCTTCAAGTTTTGTCTAAGGTTTCTATGAAAAACTTGCTAATCTAATAAGTGATAGTATAGCTAACAACTTAACTAGCTTGTAACTTTCCTATTCTTTCAGTAGAAGCAAATGTTGAAAATTGGTAACAAGATGAGACAAATTGAAATCAAAGTGTAAGTAAAGCGGGGTATAAATGACCTGTAATATGGTGTAATTCCACTGGAACATGAAAAACGACTGAGGAAAATTTTTTCAAAAAGAAGGA
This sequence comes from Gavia stellata, assembly GCF_030936135.1. Classification (NCBI taxonomy): domain Eukaryota; kingdom Metazoa; phylum Chordata; class Aves; order Gaviiformes; family Gaviidae; genus Gavia; species Gavia stellata. The sequence goes on from NC_082595.1 coordinate 98,074,384, forward strand.
AAAAACCCACCTTAAATCAGGCCAGTTCTGGCACTGACTTTTGGTTTTCCCAATGTCCTTGAGAGTTACATTCTTGCTACCAGTTTCCATGCCTCCATTTCTGCTTTTTTGACTTCTGAATTAAGCCAATTTAGGCTATTTGCTTGAAATGTTGATCCTCCTGAGATGCCTCCCCAGAGGCCTCTATACAAGTTTGAAACTCTAGGCCATATTTGGCTTGGAAAGTTTTAAGTATGTTGGTGAGTGTATGTAAATGTGAGGAAAAATGTATTTACAGTGATGGTAGTGTAAATTCTGAGAAATTAATTTGATATTATTTGCGCTGATGTAAATGAATGGAATCCATTTCTTAAGGGCCTAAATGAGCCTGACTTGTGTGCTGAGAGGTGTCATTTATTCTAGTTATTATTCAATTTAAATTCGTTTGGACTCCTCAGAAAAAATGTCTCAGTACAGAAGTGGATCACATTGTTCCGGCTCTCCTGCTTCCTTCGCACAACATCCATAGCCTGCAGGGCTAAAATAAAATAATCTTGGTGTGGCAGCTTGTGGAAAGTAATAGGGTAGCTGCTGCATTTATTTCTGCTCGAGAGATTAAAGCGTAGTTGCAAAGCTGGTGCTGACATCATTTCAAGCACACAAAAAGCTGACGTCAGTTATGCAGTATATTGCAAGGTGTTTATCTTCATCTGATTAGGTTAGCAAAATGCATACTGCAAAGCCAGCACACAGAGAAGGAAACGGCGTGTTTGTCTGTGCTTCCCGCTCGCCCTCAGACACCACAGTCGGTCCTGGAACGACTGAAACACTTAGTGCTCGATAAGGCCCCTGTAAAAATCTGTGGAGCTATCATCGGGCTTGACTCTTTCCCATGTTAATGTCCAAACATCAGTGTTAAGCACACAGCTTGTTTGAGGTGGGTGCTGGGCAGCCCCTCCTTGCAGGGGAGTCCAGAACTTTTGGCCTCCACAAAGCCGATCAAAGTGACAAAGTGAAAGGGTACGTTGTGACACAGCAGTGTGAACGCTAATCTCCTCTTCTGCGTGCTCATCTAAGAGCGTGTCATCAGTCAGCGAGGAAGGCAGGAGGCTTCTGCCCCTGCCCGCTGCCCCTGCCCGCTGCCCACAGCGTACAGGCAGCACCCGCTGCTGCCGCGGGAGTCAGAGTTACGCTGCCTCCGCTTTCCCCATCTGCAGGAGTGTGCTGGAGATGTGGAAGGCAGCAACAGAAAACATACCTTCCTCCCTTCAGTTGTGACTGAATGTGCCCTTGAAAACAGACCCTTCCAGCTGTAGCTGTAAATACCTGCACTGAGAGGACACCGAGGAATAGTGTGCTTTACGGGTCAAGCCAAGTTCTTCAAGGTATGGGGCAGAGGTGGACGGGTGTCTGATTTCTGCTAGTACTGAGACAACAAGACTCAACAACCCACATGTGTTGTGCTATACAAAGATGTCATTAAGTATACACGTACGTTCTATGCCTACCCTTAAAAGCACAATTTCAGTGTTTGCTCTGAGTACCTGGCTTAGATATTTGTGTGTGCTTCCACAAGAGGAGACTCATTGCTCCATAACAACCGCTGGTCCCAACTAGTGACCACTCCTCTGATGCAATTCAGTCTTTATCTCAGTCGTCTTTTTTTTTCTTCCAAGTTAGTTATTTAGTTCATTGTTTCTCTCATAACAGTTTATAGTTAAAATTTGATCTAATTCAGTCACTGGAAATAAGGATAAAATTTAGGCACACATTTTAGCCAGAATTAGAATATCATGGGTGGAAAAAAAAGTTCCATTTCATGCAGTTACACTTTAATTTTAAATGCTTAATGTTAGCCTGCTAGAAGAGGGGTGTTCATGCTTACTGGTCACCAATGGGCATTTTATTACTTCATATTTTGTTATTTTCTGCTCCCTTCTATGTGTAATCACCACAACTGCATGTTATTTGTAATTTCTAAGTGTTCATAATTGCTAATTAAGAGTGATAGTTTTCATATAAGCAAGAAATGTGCCTGATCCACCTGAACAGCCTTTAGAGCAGCTGTAAGATGGAGTGTATCTATGAGTAAAAATTGCAGCTCTTCTGGGTACCAAGTTTCTGACAGGGCTCTAGCTGCATTAGGCTAAAAAGATTTTGCTACATACAAACTTTCTATTAGAATAAGCGTTGCTTCAAAAATTACATAACATGCCTACTCTCCTTGGTAGCTCAAATCAAGGCCAATCAAATCAACATGCTCAAGATGAGTAAGTACATGCATATTTTACCAGTTGTTACTTTTTACAAACTCTATAATTCGGTCAAAGGAACATATCTTCGAAGAGCAATAGCATGATTGCAACAGAGACTTTATGGCAGAGAAAGAAAATACATCTTTTTTTTCTTTTCAACATGATGAGAAATGTCAACAAATCCTTTTTCTACTGTGTAGAATATCGAGTCTTTGCTCTGTCTGAGGAGCTGCTAACATGAATAACCAGTGATCTCATGTAACCTCAGGACAGCAGTGAGATTTGTCAGAAAGTTAGCAACGTGCTGTCTTTAATTTAAAAAAGGAACATCATGCAGCATGAAATGTATGAATCAGACAAATCCACTGACATTTTGCTATTGACTGCAACTGATAAAACTGGAGCAGTCAAAATTGTCCGATTTCATCCCTACTAATCGATCAGGCCATGAGTATAACCCACATTTTACTGCAGGATTAAATTTTTCCAGGTTAAATTTAGCTGTATGTAGGAAGCCAGGGCAAGGTCAAGGTTGCATGGATGTCCTCAGAGCACAGGAGATGCAGAGTGTTTGTGCCCTTCCTCTTTTTTTTTTCTTTTCAGAGTAGTCTGTCTGCATAGGTAAAGGTAAGGAAGATAATGCCCTTTGCCCCTTGTGTAGGAGAAATGTTGTTGAGTTGTTCCAGAAAAACTTTGCATGCTGACCTGTCAAGGGCCAAGTGGTATTTTGAGTTCTACTTATTTGCAACGGGAAGTTAAGCAACGGGAAGCCTGTGCCTTATTTTCTCCATCAAGTAAGCTGGGATTGTACAACCAATTTTGGAAAATGCCTTGAAACCTATGGATAACGTACCTCCATGATTTAACAAGCATATTGTTCTGCTCCTTCTTCTACAGTTCTCCTTCAACAACATAATCACAATTTTCTGTAGTTAGTAATACTTAGAGAAATTAGGTTCTTAGGTTTTGGATAGTCTTGCCTGTAAATAAGTCATGAAGATAACAAACGTAGAAGGTATAGGGTATTTTATGCAAGCACTCGTAAACTTTTGGCAATCTGTTTCCTAAATCGCAGAACAAAGACCGACATCCCTTGGTCATTGTGCTTAAACAGTTTTATGTTCTGACTTTTTCTACTCTGCCAATACACTTTGCTTTTATTTAGGACAACTGCAATTGTAAGTGACACTTGCTACCTTGGGGTTTGTGTTGTTAGGTCACTCAGAGTGCATTTGGAGGCCACCATGGTGAGCATACCAGTAAGTGTGTACGGGAGAAATGCGTGTATTATATCCAAAGGCTATTTATCTCAGAAGCACCAGACTTTTCTAAAGTGTAGAAGGCTTTTCATCTTCTTTCTAATGGTAGGTGGGATTAAGAGACTAAATATTGCTGCTCCCATCCATAAGTAATGTTTCTAACATTGTAGCTATTGGATACCAATTGTCCAGAGAAGTAGAAAAAAAGTGTCTAAACCACATCTGTCAATATTTCTTTGTATCTTCTTGACACTGTCAATTTACTGTGAGTTCCAGTGAGCTGAATCAATAACAGATATAATCCCTAGAGACCTAGGAAAGACCTTCTTTCAAGAGGTTAGTAGATAGGCTGTAGGCTTCCTTGTCTCGGGTGGAATCATTATGTTTTTGCTGCAGAACTAGACCAAAGATTGTGATATTTAAGGCAATTTCAAAGCTTGTTCCAAGATTGTTTTCACAACAAAAGGTTACCCTGTCAGAGCACAGCAGGAGAGGCTGACCACACTTCTGGAGTCAGTATAGACAAGCCCAAGCTTTGTTCTTCCTCTCATCTCTTAAATCAAGCTCCTCGCAGAGGGGTGGAGAAACCCACTGCCAGCTTTACGTGTACAGGGAGGACAAGGGCAAGATTCAGACCATCTAATGCTATTGAAGCTGAGAGTTATGGCTTACACAAGTGGAATTCGGGGGTGGGATTTGTCCAGCTAAATGTTGACAACTATATTTCTCTCTGCTGACTATAAAAGGAGCTCAGTGTGACTAGCTCAGGCATAGATGTCTAAAGTTAGATGGGATTAATCCTCCCTGGTTGCCAAAGACCCAATTCATTTGCTTACACAGAAATGTCTTGTTCCTTTTGAGATATACCGGGTATCCAGGACTTCTACACAAAGCTTGCAGATGTGACACAGGAGCTATGGAAGAAGGACCCCTTGTGAACAGACAGCTGGAGATGTGGTGGGGTACCCTCGGGCATCTCAGATGGCAGTGGGTGGTCATGTCTATATGGGCATCCATGTAGGGTGCTCCAGAAGATCTTAACTTTTGAAAACCTAAGGTTCAGAGAACTATTCTCTCATTAGCTTGAGAGTTTCCTAGGTGTCATCACTTGGGTACCTTTAAAAATGTAAATACATGTGTAATTAATGTGGAGAATGCTCTCCTTCCTTCTTCAGAAATGACCACTTGTGAAACAAGATTGCAAACGTTGTTGGCCCAGAAGGGTTTCAGGCCAAAGGAGGTCTGACTCTTATGTAATACCTGAGTAAGCGCTCAGCCATGGGCACACGTGGGCTGCTTTAAGCCTTTTACATCAAGCAGTCGCTGGACAAAACCCAGAAATAAACTCAACTGCAGAGACAGCATAAATCACAATAAAAAATAGTAATGACGAATGTTGAGATATCAAGATATACTGGGAGACTGAATAAAAGATGAAGAGCAAATGCATTTATTTACTTTTTACAGCATGTCACTATTTTGTTTTCCTCATGTTACACCTCCATGTAGGATGTGCACCTAGTGAAATAAAAATCTACAACCTACTAAGCAGAGAAATTAAATGCTTTAGAAAAGCATTTTCCATTTCTTTCCTTTAGTGTCCAGCAGAGGATGTGCTCTCTGGCTCCAGAAGCAGCTGGTATAACTCAAATAGCTCATTAAAGGTGCCTTGTGATCCTTTCTGTTGTGTACATGGCACTTTAACCTGTTTGCTCTTAGACTTTCTCCCCCCACAACTTCCCTCAAAAACAAGTTGCTTTTTATTTGAGAGAGATCTGCGCGTTGTCAGAGAGGAAGATTCAAATCGGGCACAGCACAATAAACACAACACTTGCAAATCTCTCTGGTTTTAGGCAGTAGGAAAATGAGTTCCTAGCATTTGCTCATACTTCTTCAGACAAGTGTGTTCATCAAACAATGCTAATGTTTTTCTTCTCTTAAAAGCCAAGCTACGGTATGAGGCAGCCTTGTGTTTAACAGTTGCTCACTGAGTAAAAATCCTATGGCAACCAATAAATGGAAGCCAAAAAATGTTGCAATATTATTTTAGAGGACTCATCTGCTTATTTTTACAGTTAGCCTTGCATAACCTTCTGCATTTTTGGACTCTGCCTTATGTAGAATATTTCTTAAAGTTTCCATTTATTTCCATTGTACACTGCACATTAGGAAAACTCACTTATAAATGAGTCACAAATACTTTCTCTTTACGATGTTATTCTGCCCTTCTATAACCTATTTATGTACTGCCCTTACATAATATTTATTTGGTGTTACAGTTTTGCTGAGGATCTAACACTAATTTTTCAGTCTGCAAAGCAAAGATGAAAATAGTGCCATGATAGTACCTTGAAATGTGTCTGCTTCCTGGGATTTAAACATGTGGACACAAAATGATAACTGTGGCTCCCAGCTGATGACCAGAGCTGGGTTTGCAGCTTGAGCCATCCCATATCTATCACAAGAGTGTGTGGGGTTTGGGACAGATCTTTTTTTTCTTTTTTTTTTCTTTCAGTGTTATTGTGGAAATGCGTGTTTATAAACAATGAAAAAAAGTCTAATGGTAGATTTAAAATAACGAATAAAAAAATCCATTTAGTGTCAGTGCAGCTCAGCCGTTTGGTGTATGCCCATCTCTGTGTTACCCTGGCACAACTAACAGTTGTCAGCAGAATATCAAATACTGCATCGATAAGATTCGGCCTTCATAGAGATATGATGGCCTAGCAATAATATATTCTGCTCTCTCCTCCACAAAAATAGCAACCATATCCTGGCAGTCTGTTCATCTTTAGCCAGCAGTATTGCAGTACATGAATTGCTTCAAGCCAGCTCTGTATGGATTGGCTGGTTCATGCCTGGTGTTGCAACCCCATCACCCATGACGAATTGCACATGTAACTGTTGCAAAATTGTATTCTGAATAAATAAAGGCTTGGAACTTTTTCTTTGTCTTTCTTCAGCAACCAGGATCTTATGTAAAAGTGGAGACGGATGAATTTGCGTGTCTGCATGTGCGCATAAAGGTGCACGCGCATAAATGAACAACCCTAAATGAGAGAGGGGGTGGGGAGGGTCGCATTCCGCTTCTTACGTATCTCTGCGCCAAGCGGGATAAGAAGCTGAAATAGGAAATAGTGACGTATTCCCCAGTTGCTTCAGAGCATCACAGCTTACTTCTTCAGCAAGAAGAGCTGGGGAAAGGTTTGGCACTTCTGTAGGCTGGAGGTTTGCAACATGCTGTGTGTGCTGTTTGAGGGAGGCTGACGGGAGGTGGCAGGACCCTTCCCTTCACCTTTTCAGGAAATCCTTGCCTATACAAGTATACAAGTTTTGTAGTTGAAAAATTGTGTTACCTTGTGCATACATATAAAGATAACAGGGGAATCAACCAGTTCACTCCTTGGATTCCTTAAATGCCCTCAGGTTGGTTTCAGCCCCTTGAGCTTTAGGTTTCTGCAGGAAGGATGTCTCAGTTTCTGTACAGTTCACGGAGACCAAATCAGCATGGCCAGTGGAGCCTAGGGAGCGATCAGTCTCATCCCAAAGTAGACAATGATATTTGATCAGATGAGTGGCACCCTACAGCCACTGCCTGGGAACTCTTTTGGGTTTTTAAAAGAGGAGGCAAAACATCTAGTTCAAATATAGATGGCAACCTGTAGTCACCAGAAATCAGGAGCAATGTATCCTACTTCTAGCTTGACACAAAGTCTAAGAAAATCAGTGTAATAATTTACATTCCCATTGGTTTCCATGGGCCTTGAACAAGAACATTAAGCATAGGAAATAAAAGAAGTATGTGTACAAACAGGTATTTTTATACATACAAGTATGCATTTATCAATAATAAGATAGAGTATAACTATTCATATGCTAATCCTATTAAAATGTGTATTTGGCTTGCAAGCTCTTCGGGACAAGGACAGGTTGTTTTCTCTATGTTTGTATACAGCAGCTTAATAAAGTCTGGATAAGCCTAGGACTGGGGGTCCTTCTGACTAGTGAAGTAGAACTAATATATTAGAATGGCTGAATAGTTTTAGGATCAAAAACAATATATCCTATCTTATGTGATCAGCAGCCTCCTATTCTTCAGACAAGGCATCTGCTCTGTTCTAATTGAATTCTTTGGGGTTTTTTTGTACGAAAGGAACAAATTTTATGTATGAACTTTAGCTGCAACTGACCTAATATTGCAAAACCCATTTCTCACAGAACCTAAGCAGGTTTTAACCCAGCTTTTGAAAGGAAAGCAAAATATAATAATCTACGTCAGCAACTGTACTCAGAAGATAATCTATTAAGGGTAAATGAAAACAAGGAAATAATTTTCTTTTTATGGTCTTGCTCTGAAAAAAGGTCACATAAAAATCTCATAAACTGAGGTATTGTTTGTCATTTTAGATACTCCCAGTATCTCTTGGAATATCAGTCCAAGAGAAACCATCTAGTATAATTTCTGAAGGTTCTTTTTAAGCAATAGTATTTTTAGTTCTATCCGACAATCTGTTATATTACATATTATATTATGATTATACTTAATCACCTTCTTCAGATTTATGAAAAAAGTTTAAATTTACTGGTTTGATAAGCATGGCTTACTGGTTTATAAAACCACACAAGGTGTGACATTGTCAACAGTGATCCTTCCTGATCCACACTGATGTTTTCTGGAGTTCTGCTGGGTTTATTGCTGTTGTTCACTTTGTGAATATATTTATTTATGCTCAGTCCTGACTAGTAGTGGAAATACTGCCAGGAACAAGGCTCATGATAGCCATGGTCACGAAGCTCTGGCTGCAAGGTGCCAGTGCCGCCTTAATGAGCTGCCCACATTGATTCATCTCCAATGTTTGGACCCAATTTCCTAGTCAAGAGCAAGAATTCTCTGAGGGTGTCCTGGGGGCTGCAGGCAGCCTGCAAAGCCCCTGCTTGGGGTCTCAAAGCATCTTCTCACCTGAAGCCAGCGCTAGCAGACCCAGGTGGGCATCAGGCTGGACCTGCCACGGGGGTGTCCACAGCTGCACTGCGACTGCAGCAGTGGTCAGGGTGTGCAGGGCAGTGTAATTTAGGAGAGCCCTGAGAGGCAGTGCTGTGGCACAGCACAGTTTTGCTACACACACCCCACCCAACCTTTAGACAGTTCCATGCAGAACTGTTGTGAGGGCAAACTCAGGATCTTCATAAGGTGAAGGTATGTGGTCCTTTTGTTTATAAACCAGTATGGTCTTTCTTGCAATAGGAAATGCTGTTGTAAAGGGATATTGTTGCAAATTGCCCATACTTAGCACTTGCTGGAGGTTAATGCAATACACATTTACCGATCCATTAATTATGGTAGGTTAATTATTAAAAAAACCCCTTCCTGCTGGGGTTTCTTTCACTTCATATTTTTACTCAAAATGAACAGCCTTCACAAAGGGGAGTTTGTGAATTAGGGTGGGAAGAGTAGAGTTTAATTTATTTTTAAAAAATAATTTAATTTTTATTTTAAATTGAAATGTGAAATTAGACAAAGAGGAATGCAGAGCACTCTCTCCTCCCCTCTCACAGCTGGATATGTTCCATGGTCCCTTTTTTTGTTGCTACTGTGTCACTTTTCCCACCTCCCATAGCAATGCCCAATGCCCAGGCAGCAGTCAACACATATAAGAGTCTCATAGATTCAGACATGACATCTTTCCAGCTTGTATTGTAGTGCTGTCTTCTCTCATCTTTTAATAAAAGTTTTGTAATTTTAGCATTTTTCTTAAGACCTCATCTCCTGGAGTTTTTCCTTCTGTCCCTGGTTTAAACTTTGTATTTATGTCTCTTACGTTTGTACAGTAAAGCTAAAATGACAGAAATGCATAAAGTATCTTCAGATGTGTTATTTTTTAGAAGTTCCCAGTTTTTAAACAACCTGTGTGTGTTTTGGAGGTCTGACTTGTTTGTTATTTTTAGTGTTGAAGCTGAACTGAACTGGAAAAGCCAAGAAATGTTGTAAGCACAACTCTCTAACTACTGTGTTGTAATCTTATTTCATTCAACTGCTGAGGGCTTATATGACCACTGAAAGGAATGCAGCCCTGGCCGGGTACTTTCCCTGTGAAAAAAATATTAATTTGTTCCATGCCATCACCAATTTTTTGGGTATCTATGTCCAAGGCCAACTTTCACTGATCCCTCCAGGTGAAATACAGAAGGACAGAACAGAAAACTAAACTTCCCTGTAATTTCTAGACCTCTCAGAAATTATATGCTTTAAGGGCAGTGGCTTTTAAAAGTTTTGTGGTTTAGTGGTTTTAATAATATACATTATTGCTTTGCAACTCAATATTCCTCTGCAAAATATCCCAAACATCAGAAATAAAAGATAATAAAAATGCTGCACATTATCAGGGCAATTTGAAAAACACTTAGATGGCCATTTCGTACTGGGAACCTTCAGGAGTAATGGTGTTTCACTCCCCAGAACTTGTGAACCTGTTTCTGGCCCATGATATGTCGGAGATACCTGTCTGTCAAATTCCACACCTGTGTTTGGACATAAGTGTGCCTGATGCTGAGTTCCGCTATCATTTGAGCCATGGTACTGAATGAGTATATATTTATATATGAGTATAATTTGAAATTACTAATGTATTTATATATAGACAAAACCAGTCTCTTCTGTTCAGCTAGGTGAGGAACAGGTTGTTCTCATGCTGCATAACACAGGCTATTTCATCAGCCTGCTCCATGTAGTTCCTTTCATATAAACAGGGCTAAGCAGAGTCCACTAGTGAGAAAGGAGCAAGTTGCAAATGCCTCATCATACAGATTTTCCTTTCACACTGCGGAGCTTCTGGGGCAGAATGACTCAGGTAACTGATGGTATTAATGCCAACAGGAGAAAAGATAAAAATTTGGATGGAAGGAATGCAGCAAACTGATAGAAAGAACTTAAGTCTCCATAATCATCCAGTATCTTCCTGATCTGGTTCTACTCATTTTGCCCTTCCCTTCCCTTCCCTTCCCTTCCCTTCCCTTCCCTTCCCTTCCCTTCCCTTCCCTTCCCTTCCCTTCCCTTCCCTTCCCTTCCCTTCCCTTCCCTTCCCTTCCCTTCCCTTCCCTTCCCTTCCCTTCCCTTCCCATTTCTACCTCACATTTTCTCCGTTTGTGCTTCCTGCTGTCCTGTGAATGGTGCTGTGGCTCCTGAATCATGAATGGAGAAGTGCAGTGATCTGAGGAAGCAAATTATTGCTATAGAAAAGCCACTATTGCACAGGTTTTCCCCTTCAAAATCCACGGTCTGAAAGGGATATATCCCCTCCTTCTATTCTCCCCGTGTTTGGAGGGTCACACAGAAACTGAAAACAGAGGGCAATTTTTAATTGTTGCAACTGCCTCAAGACAGGTAAGGCTTTATGCTATAGCACAAGCAGTATCCCCAACTCTGATTACATTCCATCAAACTTGAATGCGTTGTAGCAGAATTTCATTTAGATTTTGTAAGATTTGGCCTTTTGAAATCAGCATAAATTATAATGTTCCAGTCAATAGTTTGTCCAGCAGTTGGCAAGTCACTTGATTTTCCTTTAGTATATCTCAATCTGTTAAACAATAAGGCTTTTCTTTGCTGAAGTAGGACTGGTGTGCATGCAGTAAGAATAAGCTCATTCTAACAGTTTTGCTTTGCTTTTCTGTTCTATATAGTGATAGTTTGTAAATACACTGTATTAAAGCATGTTTGGTAGCAACATGTGAACCACACCGATAAAAGAAGAATTGACCCAAACTACTCAACCTCAATCTAATCAGATTAAAACACATCAGCGAATTTTTGCTTATTTGTTTGGTTTTTTGGTAGCTTGTTGTTTCACAGCTGTTTAGTTTTTATTTTGAAGAACGTGTGAAAGCAGGACTGTGAAATGCTGTATGACAGGGAATTCTTATGATATTTTTCTACCTGAGCATGAGCCAGAAAGCTCACAAGAAAGATTGTTTTCATCTTTCCTGGCCAATATAGTTAAGTACTAACTTCTTTATGTGGTCATCTGATTAGGATGTTGCTAATGACTAATCACCATCAGAAAAGGGATTAAATATAAAGCCATACATATCCAAGACACTTTTCAGATGGAGGGATAGGTTTGCTGGCATTAACTTTTTGTATCTTGATTTTCTCAGTCTTGTTTCTTTTCAAGATACTGCAGACCAGATGCTGCAAGAGAACATACACTTTAAAGGAGAAACTGTCTTTGGTACAAAGCTCCTTCTTAAACCAGCATCAGGATATCCCAGCTATTCCAGATTAAAATCAGGCTGATTCCTCTATTTTTAGGAGTATTCTCCATGACTTACAATTCTGTGTTTTACATACAGTACTATGGCATTGACATAAATCAACTTACTAACATAAACCATAGGCAAATGTTCTGCTTCTTACTCCCAGTTAATTCTAATCCGTTATGTATTTTCTGAGAACTAAAGACTCTTTTGGTTGAATATCATAAGTGAATTAGCCAAATATTCGCCAATATTGAGAAATACTAAGGCTGAATCTCCCATCTAGGTTCTACATGGAATTCTGAAAGGTACTGTGGTGGAAATCTTGGACCTGCTGGAGGGAATAAAAGCCCAGTCATTGACCTCACTGGGACCAGAATTTCATTTTAGATGTTCTATAAGTCCAGTGAATGAATTTTCTTTCCAATTCCTTAGTGAAAACCTAAAGATTTTCAAAAACTTTAAAACTACTTACTGTTCATCAAAAATAATGACCATCAGCTCTCTCAGAATTTTGTTCCTTATTGAGCACAATGATGGGAATGAATCTTTTAGGTGTTTCCTCAGGAAAAGTGAAAAAAAGGACAGTGATAATTTTTTTTTCTTTGTTGTCTTCCTATGTGGCTGCCATATCTCATTTCCTTTGAATACTGTGGTATGCATACAGGTGGGTGTGTGTTTCAGTCCTCAGGATGAAAGAATGGATGAAAGAATGGTCCTGTTTTTCCCTCTCATTTCTGAAGCTAAATCGAATAACAGCCATGGCTCTAAATTACGGCCTTCCATTCTGCCTTGCTTGAATTTTAGTCATCTTTTGCTGGTTCCTGTTACAGTTAGTTCCTGAACTCTCAGCACAATAAATGTTATTGTTCATGAGGAGAATGAGTTGTATAAATGTCAAGTCATCAACAACCAGCTGGCCAATTGCCTGAAGCTGTTTTTGTTTTTTTCATGGGACGTAACTGCAAGTACTTATTCATATGAATGAGTCTTACACACCTAAGTAGACCTTTTGACAGTAGTGGTGAATTGAATGAAAAAAAAGGTTGTGCAACAATGTCTTTTAAACCTAGGACTGAACTTCTAGTTGTCACAAATCTTTAGCTGACAGTATAATTTCACTTGCTTCTGGCAGCATATACACCCCTATACCATTTTTACTTTTTAAAAAGGCAGAAAGAAGAAATCTAATTCAGAAGTAGAAAATTGTTATGCAAGTAATTTCAAAAGCAAGGAATGATGTGGTTAGGGCAAAGATAGAGGCTCTTGAAATGTTTAGTAAAAATACAAAATTGGATCTGTCTCATGCTATTAGCATCTCGCTGAGCGTTGATTTCTTTGGAAGAACATACCAGTGTAGAGAAATCATTATCTTACTTGATGCTCCAAACCCCAAGTTCAAGACTGTGGAAGACAGATATGACAAAGCTGACAATGTTCACAGCCTCTAAAGATAAGGAAGGAAGCTGAAAAGTAAAAACTAGTAATTACAGAGCAATATAATGAAAGGGAATATTATGCTTCTTGCAGTAGCAGGAACAGGCATTAGTATTCATTTGTTCAATAATAATAAATAAAACCAGTAGTTATAAATATATTTACAATACTTTTCAAGCAAACATTCTAGGACTCTCAAAATAAAATCAAACTAAAAAGGGGTAAACCCACTTTGAAATTGCTTAAAGTTGAACTTTTAGGCAATAATTATTTATTTTTGTAATGTAACAAGATCACAGCAGGGGAATTATCAGCATGGAATGACTGGTGTCTGGGGAAGTCCCATGTGCTGACTCCTGAATTTACTGTCATGAAGGATCATCTGCCCCTTCCATAGCTGTCATTACATGGGATGCTTCCCCATCTTGTTTGATATGACATGTTTCCTTTCTCCTCAGTAATATGAGTGCCTCTTGGCTGCAAGGTCCCTTCCTGGAGCCATTGGGCCACACCTGTGTTCCTCACCCAAGGTGGGATTCAGATACCTAAACATAGGTGTCTGGCACTGTTTGGGACACCTTGAGCTAGTCTCCCTAGCCTTCAGCTGTTGGCTGAGAAAATGCAAGTCTTCTGCACGGTCTGTGTCATGTCTGTCACACCAGCACATCTTGTGCATCTCAAATATCATAAGACACTTGCTTAGGTCTCTGACAGTATAGGTATTTACACGTGAACGACGTGTCTAGGCTACCAGTGAAGTCCAAAGAGCCACTCATCTTGTTCTAGCCACCTCCACGTGGCCCTATGAAATGTTTCACAAACCCTACTGACATCTTCAGCTTTATTTCTCACCAGCATATAACCCCTCACTTCAGTCCTACGTACTTGCTCCCAGGCTACCTGCTCCTTGGCTCAGCAGCCAGCACCCTCCCATAGCCCACCAGGGTCTATCTTTCCTAGCCTAGTGGAATCTGAGTGCAGCATGTTTTATAGAGAGAGGGTTTTCTTTGGCTAGGTGTTGACTAATAGCTTGGTAACTGTCAATGACAGTCCCTCCAGTTCGTTATGGAAGGATGAAAGTCCTTTGTTGAAAAGAAGCTGATAGTTCTTTCTGATTCAGCCCACCAAAATCAGTACAGAGGACACCACAGTGGATGGACACGAAGAGCACTCCTGCAGGAATTTTGAAATGCCATGAGATTTGTTTCTCTTGTCTATTATCAGCTCAATAATTCCCCCTTTCTGATGTAAAGTTGGAATCCCTCATCTCCATTTTGTGAGTCAATTTTACTGGGGACAATGTAAGAGGTCTGTGCAGTGACTGGAACTATGGGAACTTTGAACAGAGGATTTGTTTCCCAAAAGTTAACTTGACATTTCCTCATCTTGTAATCTTGTTGTTTAGCTTTGATGTCTTATAAGAATATATATTTCTTCTTTTTTCTTATTCTAGCAGCTGGAACTGGTAGCTACTTCTCATAGAGGGGATTTTTTTCCCCTTTACATCCTCTTTCAAGGTGAATTTTAATAATATCTCATACGATATGAACAACTGGTCTCAGTAATTTTAGTATTTTGTGAAATATCCTTGCTTTTTTACATTTTTTTTTAAAAAAACAACCTATCAGGAAAACCATATTCAGTTTTTTTCCACAGTGGAAACTGTGAATTATTTATAACAGTAGTTTGATTATATTAAAAAGCACAATCCCAAGTCTGCAGTACATTACTGGCTCCATTCCTTGCCTAAAACAGGCGTGTTTATATTTTTCCTCAGTAAATATGTGATAATTAAATGCAAATAGACCATATTTTTCAAACTAATTCCCAAGCCTGGAAACTTGGATGATGATAATCTTGCCTAATAAATGCACAACTGCAAGTGAAATCAAAGTTTACTGAAGCAGAACATTCTCAGCAGTCAGTAGCAACCATCACTTAGTGAAAAAAATACAGGATTAATATAGACACATCATTGAAAAATGGATAGCCCTAAGGTATTTTATAATCATGGCATATACCTAAGTATTAATTGAAAACACTGTGCACTCTTTATGGGATGTTCTCAGCTAATCCATTGCTGTAAATTATTAGGCTATATTGAAGTCATGCCTAAGGCTGTCATCAGTTCTCTTGCATGTTCCCTATTGTGTGTGTTATCCCCTGTTTCTAGGTCAGCTTTTCAGCCTTTTCCTTTCCCCTTGTGAAAGGAAGAAATCTCTCTCCCATATATTTCCTTTATGAAGAGAGATACTCATGTTCCTTGGCTCGCAACACCTGGTCTTCTCCCGCTCCCGCACAGTCTGAGGACCTGAGTCTCCCTTGGGGGTAATGGCTTTCGTATCACTCTGCTAGTTGCATTCCAACGAGCAGCTCTGTTTCCCCCTTTTTTTGATGGATTGGGTCTCTCTGCCTTCTGTCTCCCAATCTCCTGGGCTAAAGAAGGGGGAATATCAAATCCCAGAGAAGAGAGCATCAAAGAAGGGACTATCTCCTGTCCAGCCTGCAATGAGAAACTGAAATCTCCTCTGCAACCCTCCTCATTCCCTCCTCCTTTTCTCATTCTTCCCAGCATGCTCCACTTCTACACAGCTGTTTTCTAACATCTGGAAATAAATTATCATATGCCCTTAAGAAAAGCCTTAAAGCGTGGGATCTGGTTGTCTCAGTGGCAGGATGCTGGCAAGAAGCCGAGCATTGTCTTTGTATTACCTGGCTGGCTGCCCTCCCTGTCCCAAATAACTTGGTTTTCCTTGCTGGGATTCCTGTAGCTGCACCCCCAAGACTGTATTCTTGAGATATTTGGAGAGAGGCCTAAGAATATCTCCCCTTCTTTCGTTATGACTTCCTCACATGAAAGTATTTTTTTGCCCTTTATCTAATTATCCCTACCTGCTAAAGAAAGAGGACGCGTTTCATTCACTCTTAATGACTTTATGAATGGGGAAGAATATTATATGGCCCATAGGAAGCATGAATTTAAGGTCTGATGGCTATTCCTTCTGTAGCTCTATCCCTTTCATGCATCACTGTTTTCTTGCCTGAACCTGGAGAAAGAGAGCAGTTGCGGGGGAGGAAAAGGCAGGTTCCTGGAAGAAGGAGTAGCTGACAGGATGTTGCTTTTGTTGGACAAGATCCGTCCTGTTGACAACAGGGAGGACCCAATAAGGCTGAGAGTTAGCTACCAACCAAGCAGCATGCTGCCAATCAGAGTTCGGAGGCCAAACTTTCATTCTTCCTGCCAAGAAAAGGCATTTAAATAGTGATTGAAGTATGATTTCAATTTCACTCCAGTTTAATGCAGACAGCAGAAAAACACAGTGACTCACAAAACATTCTTGCCCCTACGATAAATAAAATTTCCTCTCAGATGTCTGCAATTTTGAATCAGTAGAGAGGCATGGTGAACACTTGGTCCTAGGATGTACACAACACACCAGCTGGGTGTTCATTCTAGGAAAGGCCAAGAAATGAATGTGTTGGAAGTTTGAGAGAAAGGCCACAATTTACATTAATGTTCTCTTTCCTTCACAGATGCAGAAATAACTGCTTTTAGAAAATATTAAAGGGCAATAGCTGGTCCTATTCCCACAACTATAAATCTTAAAACAACCAACCTATGCCCCAAAGCAGCCATCTCCTTTCCCCCATGTCTTGTAGATCTCTCCATGATGTGTGGTGAGGGGAGGGAGGTAAGGGGGATGGCTGAAGGACGTATTGCCACAGACAAGGCTGTAAAAATAAAGTTACTGTGTAAACTACAAATTTACTCCCTAGCATTGCTACACTAAACACTGATTGTAGGGGAGATTTTTTCCCTTTCTCTGCCCTCCCTTGCTTGTGGTCCTAATGCCTGATCAGCTTCTCAGTCATATATCCAAGGCCAGATGACCCCCAAAATTGGCGGAGTGTATTGGCCAGTGGCGTTGTTCGTTCTTTATCTGTCTCTGAAGGTGACCAGGAGATATGAATAACAGCTTAATTTTGGATTTTAGATGCAAGCCTGAGGTTTTCACTTTATGTAATGCTTTCTGAAATGTCCTGAAAAGAACTGAAGAGTTAGGCTGAAGTCCAGGAAAGGAAATGAATGGCAGAAATGATACATAATCTCCCCTGACATCCTGTTAACACGGCCTCATGCTTAGCCCATGAGCCCTGTCTTGCAGAGCTGGCAGGGTGAACAAGCCCCTGCCTACAAATGTGTTTTTGCAGCCATGTCCTGGTTTGCTGTGCACCAAACCCCTTGCTATGTGCCAGGGTCTCTGGGCTTGCTGCTCCGACACTGGGCTGGGAAAGCAACACGCAATGACACACATTTAAAGCCTGGTTCAAAGTCCACTAAATGCAAAAGAAAGGTTTTAACTGACGTCAGGAAGTTCTGATCAAGCCCTTAGGGAAGAGCTGGGATGAAGGACAGGAAGTGCAATTTAATGGTTTTATTTCTTCCAAATTATTATTTATTTATGAATATATTTATTGACTTCTTTGATGTTTTAATCATTTTGGAAGCACAGCAACCTGATGCATCCCTATTAACATACATTTAAATACAAAAGGGGCAGTTTATTTTTCAGCAGTTTGAGCACCTGCAATTCACATTGGCTTCAGCTGGAATTCTGTGGGCTCAGCAAATTAAACGTTCAGTAAACAATGTTATAACAGCATTGACTTTAAGATGAAATCATAAATGCATGAAAACAGGACGAAGCCTATAGCTATTTGTAGCTATATTCAATCTGTTGTGCCTCTCGGCCCTAGAATAGAAGGTTGGAAAAGATCTCAGCGGCTGTGAATTAGCTCAGCTCTGCAATTATAGCACCTGAGAAGATGAGAGCTAGTACTTTGCTTATATTAGATACCCAACCCAAAATTGTCACATAAAAGTAGGATTTTTTTTTTTTATTACAATACTAGAATCAAATTCACCTTAGAATTGAATTAGTCTGATTTGCTGAGTCCTGCAGGCCACCACCTTTCTTGTTTGATATGCTGAGACTACTAATTCTCCATTTCTGGTGGGAAGAATTGAGAGGGTGTGATTTTATGCAACCTTATTTTGCTTCTGCAATATGCCGTTCCCATTTGTGGTGTCTACTATCTAATATCCATGCATTTCTAGCAAAATCATGGTGCAAAAAACCCCAAATATGCTTAATAAACAAACTCAACCTAAGTATTTGTGCATAGTGAGTAACTTCATCTACTGCAGGCCAAGTTGGTCCATTAAGAGAGGCTCAAAGGACCACTCAGGCCCTGTTTTCAGGTCAGTCTCAAAGTGTATTAACCTGTCTTAAAATGCCTGAGAGCTGTGGGAGATGCCCACTGAATATGCTAACAAAGGGAAACTGGAGAGCTTAAATGCAGTCAGAAAAGAAACAAAGCCAATTTTCTATCTGCTTGGGTAAGATATTACTGACTCAAGAGATTATACATACCAGAAATGTGATTTTGACTCCTGCTCTTAGAAATTCCCCCAACAGGAAAAGGCTACATCCTTCCTTGGATTTAAAAAGTGTTGTGAGAAAATCCCATCATTGTGCTTGCCTTCACCACCTCCTGCAGAGAATACCAGGGAGTCATCAGAAATACTTCAGTGGAATGACACAGGTCTCTGACCTTTTGGAGGATTATGGAAGTGTACGATAAGAGGTAGTGACCAGTTTGGAGCACTCTTTCTTGGTTTCCTACACAGACACACCAGCATCTTTCTCCTTTCCTATGACACTTCACACAGCAGTGGACTTTGGGGCAAAGAGGAGCTGAAGATGCCCAAAATTGCCCCATTATTGACTTCAGAGGAGTAAGAAAGCTAGAGGATGGAGAGCATATAGGATGTCTGTATTAAAAAAAGAGTACACAGTATAGAGGAATAAGGTTCAAAACTGGCATCCTGTAAATTTGCAGAAATTAACAACATAAATGTTACTTAGAAACGGGGACAAGAGCAGGTAAAAGATTGACTGGGTTGGCACAGGTTGTCTTGGCTAAAGTGGTCAGGATCCCGGTGAATCCCTTCTTTCTCAGCTGGGACCCAGCATGCATTTATGCCCTTCACTGAATGAAGGGCAGCAACTCCTACATTTGGAGCAATCAGGCTGTTTATCCAGTGCTGGGAGCACTTGCTATCACATCTCTTTCAAAGGGAATTTTTCTGACTCATGAAAATTAGGGAAGTGCTCAAATGAAACTCTACTATTTATTAAGAGTGCCTCCCTCGGAGCCCCCTGCTTCAGGGCCTGTCATAGGAGCCTGTTTCTCTTTTGCAATCTCTTTTCTAATACTTCTTTCAGTAAACAACAGCTGACCCTCGTAAGTGTGTGGAACTGGCTAGCCCCAGGCCCTCTCATCTCTAAAAGAGTAAGCTCTGCTGTTGCACAGGCAGATGCATGTTCTTTAGCATGTTTTATCGTCGTTTTTTGGGGGGGTTGGGCGTACAGATAGTTTGGGGGGGAGGGGAACCTCATGAGACTCCAGAATCAAGCAAGTCTTGAGCTTCTGCAGCTGGTAGTTCTGCTGTTGTTTCCATCAAATGAAACAGTCTTGCTGAGAGTTTGGAGGAACCAGGAGTGAGGGTCAAACGAACAGGCAGAGAGGTTGTAGTTTTACTACAGAAAACAAAGGAGAGACAAAATCTGTAAAGTGGTATCTCTTTGTGATTCTCCTCTACTACATAAGAGATAGTATTTCTGAGACCCTAGGCTTTTTAGCCTGATTTTCTGCTCTAGAGAACTTGATGTGATGATTTACTCGGGACAGGGAAAAGGGGATGTGGTGGAGTCTGATTGATCTTCCACCAAAGAAAGGAAGATGATGACCACACATGCTGCTGGATAAATAAGGCACCAACATGCCATTAGATATCTAACTGGCTTCAGAACTACAAAGATGTGTTCATTATTTACAAGTTTTGCTATTTGCACAATGCTTGCCCAAGGCCTTTGTGGCCAGGTTTGAATCCTTTTTTTCTTCCTCCCACTGAGCAGTCATTTATTTTGTTACAACTCGTTTCCATACCTCATGTGAGACGGATGTCATTGTTTGCTTGTTTCCCTTCTATTTGAGATTTGGATGGTGATCATAAGGGATCCTTGTACAAATCCTACAGAGCAGATCCTACCACCCAAATTGGAGACATTCAGATCTGTCAGGGCCTTGACAGTTCCTCATTGACTTCCATGTGCTTTCAAAGGAAATTCACTGGTATATTGGTGAGCACTGGTGGGCCTGCTGCTGGACGGACGTCTCAGTCAAAAGTAACTTTCTTCAGCATGATGTTTAGATCTGTGGTCTCAACCACTGATGCTAGAAATTCAAATGTCATTAGTATCATGCATGGTAAATGAGAAGGTATAAATGGGGTACAAGATGAAGATAGGCTCTATATACATATCTATTGCTAATATATAGCTCTAATGTTCCTAATGCATTTTTAAATGTGCTCCTAGGTGAAGCTTTTTACTTTATTTCGTAGGCAAGAACTAAGCCCCTCTTCCCCTCTGCTTTTAGCTTCTGTTTTTTCTCTGTGCACTGAACTCTCATTATTTGGTGCTTGGGGACAAGGGAGAAATGAGTAAGTTCTCAAAATAAATCAAGTATATAAAGATCTGGGTGATGCCAAGCCCTCTTATAAGTCTGTATCGAAAAACATCCCTGAATATGGAAAGCAATTGTACCCTTGATGTATCTGGATATGGGAATAGATTTTTAAATAAATGTTTTATCTGTCAAATTCTGTAAGAAAGGAATTTACACCAGAATGGAGAGAGTACATGCTTGGAGGGATAAAGAGCTGTAGCTACACAAACATGCACACAATAGAGGTTAGGCATTTTGGCCTTGACTTTTAAGAGATATTAGATCTGCCTGAGAAGGTTCCTTCTATTTAGAGGCCAGCAAGTGTCCTATCAGTGACTGAGGACTGCCTGTGTCTGAATTAAAGATGTAGATCTCTAAAACTTATGTGGGACTTTGTTCTGATTATTGACAAATGAAATTTACGTAGCATAAAAACATGTCATCTAAGAGTGATGTTGAGTCAATATGACTCAAGAGAATAAACTGGACCACTTCACAGATAGCTCAGCCAAGACTTTTCAGCTCAATTTGAAGTCAAGATCAGAAACACAAACATAGTTAGCCAGCTCATTTTTTTACACAATACACATGGAGATCACTAAAGTACTCTTCTGTAAATCAGAAATGTCCTCATCTGCAATTTGTATGCAGTAAAGATTACTGCTTTCTGAAGAACGTATTTTGAGGAGCTTTTTAAATCAAACTGACAGTGCTCAAGAAACTTGGAAACAGACCACTTATAGCAGGAGATGGACATGATAAAAATGTGCAAAGCAACAACTGAGATAGATAGAGATAGGAGGAAATACTTTTTCAGCCAACCTGTAATTAGCCTGTGGAAGTCACAGTACAGAGAGTCAAAGGCAAGAGTATAATTAGATTCCGAAAGAGACTGGAAACGTATATTGTTGTAATTAATTATAACTCTGGATATATTTCCTGAAGTTTTGTTGCAGCAATATTAAACCTCATTCTTCCCCCTGGAGGGACTGTGTTTTTGCAGAAGGCCAAAGAACACGTGGGCAGGAAACAGCCCTTAGGTAGTCTGCAATGCACAAATGACACTCCTGAGGGAGAAACAAAGGTGCCGTTATGGCATTGAGCAGTAGGGCCAGTAAGGTGTTGGGTGGTCTGTGTGAGTGGAAGACTGACACAATAATGACTTAGACTAATACTCAAACATACAGTCACGGACGCCAGATGGTCACCAGCTGGGAGACAAGTCTCATTTCTGAAATTGTACATCCCTTGTAAAATAACTTTATCGCTATCAGCCTTTGTAAACTTTATTTTAACAGTCTTCTCTGTTGGCTGAATTTAACAGTACACTAAGTATGGCAATTATAGATTCTGAGGTAAATTTAAGTTACAACTGGAAATTTTTTCAAAGGCGACTATTATAATTAGTTTACATAAACTAAGAGGCTACTGTAGTGTGTATGCAAAGACCACATGGAGAAAAGATCTCCAATATAGCACATTCATTTTTCAGCAATATGATGCAAGCCTAGGTAGTGCTCTGGAGTTGAGAGTGTTTTACTGGGGGTTATTCTGTCCTTTCTTATCACAGAGGAAACCAGCTAATATTTTCTTTACTACTTAAATACATAGCTTAGTAGCTAACACGTTAGGAAAAACAAAGTCATCAGGAATGGGGTGGTGCAATCCCAAAAGTAAAATAAAACCTACACTGAAATACTAATAAGCCATGTGATGGAAATACTAAAGGTTAGAAGTTCTTTTGCAAATGGGGAATAATAACTTTCTGCAACTTCCGTTCTTGGCAGAAAGGACTTGTGATTGCATTTTCTATGGGAGATCAGGAACAGTCAGATGATACCACCTGGCCAGGTTACTTGATGCTCATAGCTAAATGGGCTCAGCTTCCTTGGGATCTGCTCTGCTTGGTTCCAAGGGTAGTTTTGACCCAGAGGACCTAATACAGAGGCATAAAAGGTATTTATGAAAAGAATGACAATGTGTAGCTGAGGTAATAGACATGGGCACATATGATCCCCTGACCTGCTCACTGAAATTTAGCGGTTGTAGTGGCTTTGCGTGCCAAGGTTTTGGTAGTGGGGGGGCTACAGGGGTGGCTTCTGTGAGAAGCTGCTAGAAGCTTCTCCTATGTCTGATAGAGCCGATGCCAGCCAGCTCCAAGATGGACCCGCCACTGGCCAAGACTGACCCAATCAGCAATGGTGGCAGCACCTCTGGGATAACATATGTAAGAAAGGGGAAAAACAACTACGCAACGGCAGCCAGAGAACAGAGGAGTGAGAATATGCGAGAGAAACAACCCTGCAGACACCAAGGTCAGTGAAGGAGGGGGGAGGAAGTGCTCCAGGCGCCGGAGCAGAGGTTCCCCTGCAGCCCCTGGTGAAGACCATGGTGAAGCAGGCTGTCCCATGCAGCCCATGGAGGTCCACGGTGGAGCAGATATCCACCTGCAGCCCGTGGAGGGCCCCACGCCGGAGCAGGTGGATGCCTGAAGGAGGCTGCGATCCTGTGGGAAGCCCATGCTGGAGCAGGCTCCTGGCAGGACCTGTGGAGCCATGGAGAGAGGAGCCCATACTGGAGCAGGTTTGCTGGCAGGACTTGTGACCCCATGGGGGACCCACGCTGGAGCAGTCTGTTCCTGAAGGACTGCACCCCGTGGAAGGCACTCATACTGGAGCAGTTCACGAAGAACTGTAGCCCGTGGGAAGGACCCACACTGGAGAAGTTAATGGAGAACTGCTTACTGTGGGAGGGACCCCACGCTGGAGGAAGGGAAGAGTGTGAGGAGGAAGGAGAGTCAGAGACAACGTGTGATGAACTGACCGCAATCCCCATTCCCCATCCCCCTGTGCTGCTCGGGGGGAGGAGGCAGAGAAAGTTGGTAGTGAAATTGAGCCCAGGAAGAAGGGAGGGGTGGGGCGAAGGTGTTTTTAAGATTTGGTTTTATTTCTCATTACCCTAGCCTGATTTGATTGGCAATAAATTAAACTAATTACCCCAAGCTGAGTCTGTTTCGTCCATAATGGTAATTGGTGAGTGATCTCCCTGTCTTTATCTCAACCTACGAGCCTTTTGTTATATTTTTCTCTCCCCTGTACAACTGAGGAAGGGGAGTGATAGAGTGGCTTTGGAGGGCACCTGACATCCAGCCAGGGCCAGCCTACCACAGGGTGCTTCAGGGCATTTGCTAGTTGTTTTAGGTGGGATTTCTGCTTGGCCAAGGTAGCAAATTATTTTTTTTTTGTGGTTGGGAAACACTGGAAAGATATTAATAGGTGATCTCTGAGTAGTTCTGTTTCCCTCTTTGGATCTTCCATGTATGATGAAGCAATTCAAACTCAAAAAAAGATATATCAAAACACATCTTTTGTAATGGCTTGATATGGTCATATCTAGATTAATCTGTGAGTGAACCAAGTCTGACTGTGGTTACTTGTCCAAGTTGCAGAACAGTCCCATCTTGTAAAAAGACTGTTAGAAGTGCAGAAGAGGTATTGTAATGCGGTACAGAAATACACTGGTAAAACTATGTGAGGATCCTAGTATCTGCTTTCAGTAGCAATATAGCCTTGGACCACATTAGGTACAGTAAGCTAGAAAGCTTTGTGTCTCAACAGTAAAATGTGCCTACTAACAAAGCACACACAGATAACTGTTTCAGTCTCATAATGTCTTTGGAATAACTGTTCTGTCAGTGACCACCAAATGAATGCTAGGCTGGAGTGTGCTTTACCCCTTACAGATCTGGGCTACAACCTCCTCCTTCCTTTAAGGAACGACTGTAATTGGAGTCACACTTTAACATGGACTTTCACAGATCTGATTCTTAGTAGGAAATACTGCAGTATTCTTCTAGAAAAGAAGACTTGATTTATATTATCTGTTCCTTACTTCCAGCTTTAAAATTCTTCTAGAAAAGACGTCTTGATTTATATTGTTTGTTTCTTAATTCCAGCCTTAAAAAATATTACTTGCACAAGGCTCAAAAAAAAAAAAAAAAGAAAAAATTGTGCTCATTTCCAAAGGGGCTGTTCCCTGAACTTCCCTTTCCAGCTCCTTCCTGTATCCATCGAGAATTTTGTATGCATTTTGCATCCCCTCATTTACAACAAAACACTGTTTTTGACAGAAACTTGAATGTCTTGCAGTTTGTTTACTGACATAGATTATTTCAAGTTGTTCATCAGAACACCTGTTTTATCAAAACCGAGCTGGTATGCTTTCTTCAGCAGTGGCCTGAGCCTTTGTGGTAGTAACTCTTGATTAATACCAGTTCAAGTTGCCAGTGGCCAGTGACTCACCGGCTTGAATCCTTGTTTATTCTAAACTCAGTTGGAGAGGGATCTGCTTCCTCCTCTCACTCTTTCAGGATCCACCTGGCCATTTAGTTAATTTGACCTAATAGGAAAAAAATTTAGAAATGCTGAATGCACCTTTTGCCCATCCGCTTTTTTTTCTTCCTAGTCTTGTACCTCTTCAGGGACATGTAGATTTGAAGGAAATAATAGAAAATGTTGGAGTTGACAGTCCTCATCCATTGACAAAAGTATGAAAGTCCATTAGCAGCACGAGCATAAAATTGGGCACGTGCAGTTCTAGCAAAGTACAGCTAGTGCTTAAATCCTCGCCAAGCAATCAGATGCCTTCCGCTGTAAATCCTGCTTTCAGAGATATATTCATATTTCATGTATTTTGCCTAGCACTTATTAAAGGAATGACAGTGAAGTTTGTTGCTTTCCTGCCTACCCGCTCTCAAGCCTACCATGCATTAAAAGCAATCTCTTAATTCTGTTGTAAAGTTCTAGGCCAGAGCACCTGGGATCCAGGAATTATCGCTGAGAACAGCAACTCGCTAATGACATCGTGGTGAGAACCTCACACTCATGGAGAGCTGCTAGCCACTCACGAAACCAATAAAACCAGACAGCATCTCTTAAACTTTCTGGCACAACCTTGACTCAGGATGCAAAAGAATAGTTAAAATAGTTTTGAAGCTTGTGCTTCCAAGTTGTTTCTTTACAGCCTCAAAAGCATATGCTAGACAGATGTTGTGCTCAGTTCGATAAATTTGCATATGGTATCGATGATCTGTAGATATCAGAAAATTTTTGGATTTATGTAAGTAGATATGTCCAAGTAAAGTTTGTGAATGTTAAGGGAATGTAATTCAGAACCGATGTAGCTTATGTGACTGGAATATTAGTATTCTGCGTTAGACTTCAGATATGTAGGATATCAACAAAAAATAATTATTTTATCTGCATCTTTTTAGATGTCTCATTAAGATGCAGCAATTAAGCCCTATTTTCAGCAATGTTTTTACAACAAAATCAGTAGCTTTAAGAAAATCCCTAATTTCTTCAGATTCTTTTTATTAATCGAAGTGTTATAGCCATTTCCATTCCTTGGGATTGTACTTTATGGGATTTTGGGCAGGGTGGATGGAATCTTCAATGGAAAACCGTACATTTTACTTTTGGAAGTGTATGAGCCTTAGTACTAAAAAGGCACCTATTCTTATGATCTTTCAGAGGACAGCAACACTTCCATCTTTAAATATAATGAAGAAAAAGTCTGTAGGAAGTTTTTTAGCATGCTTGTCAGAGACCGCTCACGTTACACTGTCTTGCCGTCTGAATAGCATGTGAAAATCCAATGTGGGAGTATAGGAATTAGTTCCTGTAAGGATTTGATTAATGTCTAACACAGAGTTTCCATAAGTTCCATTCTAATGCTCCCTCAATTTAAGTTTGTTTTGAAAACATCCCCGTTGATTACATTAAAGCTGAAAGAACGTCTTGCTTTTACCAAATACTATTGTTTTCCTTCCAGTAGATCAAAACAATGGTGAGCAAAACCTGAAGCACAGACCGTGTGTGGAGTTATCTTCTTTTAAACTGTACTTGCCATTTCAACAAGTGGCTTCTGAGACAGGGGACCAGCCGCTTTTCAAACACAGTCTCTTGGGGACAGGAGTGTTACAGAGCTGTAAGGGACTAACATCGTTCTCATTCTCATGGTCTGCTGGGGGGGGGTGGGGGGAGCTACTTGGATTTTTACCCTCGTCTTACCGACAGGTACTGGAAGCCTATCAAGCATTTTCAGCCCATGTGCTTTTGAGGGGCTTGACCCAAGCAATTCACCCAGGGTCTGCCAGGATGTTTGGAGCAGAATATACTTGACTTGTAAATTAGCCAGTTAGTCTTCAGAAGAAGTCCTGAAGTTAACACAGGGCTAAAATCCCAGCTGCTTCCAGCGAGTGAGGTGATATAGCTACAGATCTCCTCTGGAGTTCATCACTCTTTAAGGATATGAAGCAGCTCTGTAATGTGTGTCAGCTGTTAATGGTTAGCTAAGGACTGCCCAGCGAGGACTGCAGGAATGTGCTGTGCTCCAGCAGTGGCTGAGGCCCTGATACTTTTTCCAGTCCCTGACCTGCCTGTCTAGGCTTTCTGCCATATAGCTGCTGCCACTGCACATAAGCTGGCCGTGCGTGTGTGGGTGAAGCACCCTGCTTCATTCTAGCAAAGACAAAATACACTGACACTTAAAACATGCAGCTCAGTACTCCTTAAGGCATTTTCCTTGACTTTGACCCATATAGAGAAATTCCTCAGGCCGCTTTCATTTTACTATTGTGGTTTCACACCTCTGCCCAACAGCAATGAAATTAAAAACAATTAAAGTAGAAATGTTAAGAGAGGGGTGAATAATTCACAATGAAAGATGGACCTGCCAAAACTAGTCTGTCTCTCTGTTCATGGAAAGTCTGCAGGCTGGTCGTAATTTCCAAACATTTATTTATGACTTTGGTTTGCCTGATATTCTCCTGAGAATTTATTTTTACACTGTAGGAGGTATCACACAGAATTTGCTTCAAGTACTTGAACTAAAAATCTGAGCTGTGTTAGTTAATTGTGGTTGCTCATATGTAGTTACATGAAATGGCAGGGGTTCAACAGCAGTGAAAGCAGATGAGAACTGGAAAAAAAGCCTTGGGACGAAGTCTCTCTGGGATGGGCTGATGAACTGCATACATGGAATTATTTTAGATTTTCTAAAAACTGTTTGGTCTGTAGGAATCATGGGCTCATAAAATGGTTTGGGGTGGAAGGGACCTTTAAAGATCATCTCAGAAATGTAGGCTTTACCTAATGTAAAATAAGGACAGGACTAGACGACTGCAAAATCTATTGGCTACATGCAGAGTGTAAATGCAGTTTTCTGTAGCTATGTTTCCATAAAATAATTATTTTTATATGAGAGGTCTTATTCTCCCTAATGGATATTTTTGTAGGCCACTGTCAGATCATCTGAGTTTAACTGCCATTAAGCTACGGCTATAATAAAATGTTTTAGGGACTCTTCCCTGTTTTCTCAGGTGTAGGTGCATCTAACACAAATTCATTTTTACATTTGTGCAAATCCCTGTCAAACATGCTTGGGAGTATTTGCTTAGCTTCTCTGTTTTTCTTACAGGAGGAACATTTGCCTCCTACGTTACTGCCACTGATTCCTATTTGAGGCCAAATTATTTTTAGTGGGGATAAAACTTTTATGGAACTAAATTTTTTATTAGTCTAAATACAAAATATTTATGTTCCATTACATATTTACAATCCTATTCATGAAAAAATAATGGTCATCCTAAAGAAGTATTTCCATGGGAATTATTAAAAAGAAAAAAAAAAGAAATAAAAAGACTATTTCATTGCAAGCTTTTCCCTACAATAAATGAAACACCTGTAGGTAAGAATTTACACGAGGCAGTTAGCAAGCAATAGATATGAACTCGACACTTTTAAGTCCCGCTTTGAAATTCACATTATGTCAGACATGATCATAATGATTAACTTCAATGCTTTGGGTAGAGACTAACTTTTTCCTAGCCTTCTTCACCAGAAATTTTTTTAGAGATATAATTACTGCTTGCTATTCTATGTCTACTGTTGCAGTGAAACCGGTGCTAAATTCTGTACCAGACATCTTCAAATATCTGCAGCATTTCATTAGAGGTTGAGCCAAATTAATTTCGGGAGCAACACTATTGAAATTCTGGTCAATGAGCCAAGCAAAGCACATAAGCAAGTGCTTAAGCAGTGGGGGTAATCCTGGGAGTTCAATGGGACTATTATCATGGTGAAAGTTAAATATGTGCTTACTTGGTTGGATAGGGGCCTTAGTGTATCTCAATGCACAGCATCTATGTGCCTGAAAGCCAGCTGAAGTTAATAGAAGGGCAGTCTCTGACTTTGAGAGATTTTGAGCCAGCCCATGAATGGTCTAGTGTCATTCATGGTGTCTAGTAGATCACAGCAATTGACTCACTCCAATGATGAATAAAATGGTTCCCCAAATCTGCAAATTGCCCATTTTTCTCTAGCTCTCCTTTTTTGTCACAGGATAGTGCTCATATTGTCTGTGACTACTCCAAGATCCCCCCATTCAGCCTGAAAAATTAACCTAGCTCACAAACTCAGGTTGGTAGCCTCAGGTTAGTTTTCCATGCAGTACAGACAAGATGATTTTCTGGACTGCAGGAAGTTTCTAGCTATGACATTTTTCTCTTCTGAGTAAGGGACATGTATGTGTGGGGTAAATCTTTCCTTTCTCATTGACCTTTTTTCAATACACTAGTTACTCAAAGGAACATTTCCCTGACTAGAATTTGTAATAATATTTTTCATAACGCACCAAGAAATTCTTTGTCAAGCAATTGTTTTCTGTTTTAAATGAGAAATGCAAAGCAGAAAAAAAAAAAGAAAAAAGGAAAAAAAAGAGAGAAATTTGTTTAGGGGGCTGGAGGGGAGAGAAAAAAGTTGGGCTGAATATGTTCTGTGGCAAGTTTCCCAAATAATTTTTGCATCAGATTTGCTAAACATTTCTTTTAATCTGATGGCAGGTCACAAGTTCTCTTTCTCCTTTGTGTGCCATTGAGACACACTACCCCAGCATAATGGTTTATGTGTTGTAAGGGGATGAGATGAATACACACATAAGTGTGTGTTCAGAGCTTCCCGACAACATGCACTCAGAGCATTTGCTGCCTCTTCACTGGCACTTGGAGCACTTGATTTCCTGAGAATTCACCTAATCAGGTCAGACCTGGAGCCATATACATCTCATTCACCTCAGAGATTTGCAATGAACTTACAATCGTTTCTCTCTAACTTCAGAAAAATGACTCCAAGATGCTTTTGTTCTGATTCCCCTTCAAGCACAGGAAGTTGAGTCATGGCTGTTTGGAACTGTAGGACCGCAGGTCATGTCCTTGTGTTCTCAATGTATCCATATGATTCTGATTTTTTTTCATGGTGTCAGAATGAGAGCAAAGAAGAGGTCAGTCCCTTTGTAACAGGGCTGTTGTTTCCAAGTGAGATACATACATGTAGCCTCTATATTTAATTTAAGTCATGAAATATTCATCATCTTTTGGGTTTCCTAGATGTCTTGCTTTCCATCTGTCTGTGCTTTCTTTCGGGACATAACTACATACTTATGTCCTTGTGTAAGAGGTGAATTTGCTTTCATAAAGGAATAACATGGGCTAGAGCCTTCTTTGAAGGAGCAACAAACAGAATTGAGGAGGTAATGTGAGGTGATAAGGGCAGCTGATAACAGCTTCTTTTGAAGGATAAAACAACCCCCAAATCTTAATTTTAAGAATATGTAGAAAGTCAGTTTTGAATTTTCTGTTTAGGTACACTTGCTTATTTACAAACCTGAAGACTTGTGGTTGCAGGGACCAGGAGGTAGTTAGGGAGGTTGGGATTTAGAAAGTTTTTCAGCACACCAACCTCATCTGGGTCAGATAGGAATCTGGCCTATGGGTTTTGACAAAGGCAGGGTGTGATGGGTTCATGTGATCCCCAGCGCTCAGTGTGACTAAACACTCCAGGGTCTGTTTCAGCTATTGGAAAAGCCCTGCAGAAAATGGGCATTCAGGTATGCATTCAGGAATCACTTGGATCTGGGCAATCTGGCTGAGTTCAGCTTCACTCAGTGTTTGGGAGATTGCCTCTAACACAATAGTTGTCTATGCAATAGCTCTAAAAGTCCCATAAGGACACTGTCCCCTGGTTCCCACCAGCCAGACCTGTCAACTCTTTTCAGTCTTCCGCTCCCACAGTTTTCTTCCTCCTCATGTTCCCCACCCACCCAGCAAGCCTGTAGCGGCCACGACCTCTCTGCTGGTCTCTGATCCTCTGTGGTGGCCCAGCTGGTCTCCCTGACCTGTTATGTGTTGCAGCCTATGTGCAGTCACAGGGTGTGAAACTGTGGCTCAAAATCTTCTCATGAAAAGACACCCATAGCCTTTCCTCACCAAATGACTCAACTGTGTCATTCTTCTGCCATATTACTCACCATGCCAGATGCATCTTCCTCTTATCTGATCTGAGCCAGCACCTTCCTGCTCACCAGGAAAGAAGTTCCCTGAGAGAGGTCCCTGTGCAGGAGCATGTGGAGGGCCATACTGCTCTATGGAAAGCGTACAGTTTTGGAAGAAGGTTCCCATGGAGATCCCCTGTTAAATTTTCCTTCAGGTTCTCAAAGAACTGAAATGAACCTCAAACTATTGCTTGCAGAATTCCCTTTCCTGAGATTTGAGCTTATTAAAATGTTGCCTGAGATACCAGTAACTGGCTCAGTCTTTGCTGCTGGGGCTTTTGCCTTGCCCCTGCTGAGGCTTTCAAACAGTATAATTTTCTTCCTCTTTAACTCGAGGCTCTCTATCCCTGAGCTATTCTATTCACCCCCAGCCTCTTCTGCAGCAAATCCCAGGGCTTTCTACCTGAAGTCAGCTAATAGCCGAGTTTCGTATTCTCGTCAGGAAGGAGGAGTGTGATTAATTCTCCAGTGTCTCTTCTGTTCCTCTGAGCCCTGTTTCCTTATGGGGAATCTGTAACGGAGCGGGGCGGGAGCTAGCACTGAACTCCTTTTCCCTTAAAATAGGCACATCACCTGCTCCACCTTCACATTATGGAATAAGCCATAATGAGAGCAAAATATGCAATGCTTTCTCATCATTGACTTGCAGTCTGGCTTTTGTCATCTTGCAAAAAGTGGAGACAGTCTGTAATAAAGAAGATGTGATTCAACGGGGATGTGGGCAAAATACTACAATTAAACAGGCAAAATCAGCCGCATAAATATACCTTTTGAGGCAGTACTCCCTGAAAAGATTTTGATTTACCGTCTGTCAGAAAGGAAGTGCAAATCAAAAGCTTTTAGAGGTGGATGCCTCTTAGTACAAAAGAGGAGGCATTCACATTCTGTGATGGGGAGCGTACGCACCACATCAGTAACACCTGTAAAGGTTATTGTACCCTGTAATGCCTTGATAAATCTAAATGCCATACCCTCATAAAAGCAAGGAAGAGACTAAGGAGCTGCAAAGTTTTGATTTGCCTTGGGGACCTCCCTATTTCTCTCTGTTGGCTCCAGAGGAAAGCTGTACTGACATACCTCCTTGCTTCGATCGAGTGTCCGAAGTAAGTGAAACCGACCCAAGTCAGGAGGGTGCAGGGGAAGACAGACCAATAGAGCATGATGGTCTTCTCCTGCAACTCCTCACAGTCCCTGATTTGTGCCAGTGGATTCAGCCCTACATTTCTCACGCTGGCTGTTAACATGATTTGTGGCTTGGAAACAGCCATCACAGGAAAAGATTAGAGCCTCTCAGGGCCATTTAGTTCCTTCTTCAGAAAAGCTAGATTTTTTCCTTCAAAGTTTGTTCTTTGGGTTTTCATGCTTAGATTTGTGATCCCCAAAGCAAAAATCCATGTCACGCAGAGAAGCTGACAGTGTTTTAATGGAAGTACGTTATGCGCCCTTAAGTAAAGGAGAACAGTCTATCTGTAAGAAACACTTCATTTTCTCCAGCTGGCAACAGAAGTTAAGAGGGTTGCCTTCTGATTCAGAACAGACTATATGCAAACTCTGAGAATCCAAGTGGTATGGCTTGAGCTCACTGTATGTGTATTGGGCTCTTTGGAAGGTGTATGTTTGTATCTTTTATTAATTAACTTCACAGAGAAAAAGTGTTGAGCTGTCCTGGCATTTCCTGTGACAACACTTCCATCTGTGTGTACTCTGAGCACTGAGAAATCATCGTGGTTGGAAGGTCATGGCAATGTAAAGGCAGAAGCTTGGGGCTCATCCATAACTTCAGACTGAAGTAAATGTACTGAGTGAAGACATCTATTAGTGCAGCAAAATCCTAGCAATGACCAACAATGCTATCCTATAAAAATTGCCCCAGTTCCCAGTGTGGATTGTGGAAGGCTTAAGCACTGACAAAAGATGCCGGAGGTCATGTGCTCTTTTTTGCACCTTTTTTCTCCCCAAAATAGTGCAAATGCTTATTGTCTCCAGTAAAGTCAAAGGAACTTCTTTCACTTTTGATGTTTTAGAGCTTGCTGCTGAGAATGCTTATCCTTAACTTCTTATCTGCACTGGGGGAACGCGTCAAGTGTGAATTTTTCTAAGTCTGGAATTTTAGACAAACACTTACTTCTGTGCATTTCTTCAGAGGCTGAGTGGTTCCAGAAAGATCAGTAGGTCTGTATGTTAGACAAATATACAGCCTTACCAAGGTTGGAGTAACACCACCAGTCAACACGAGTGTCTAGATTGTGATATGTGGAAGTAAATTGTATTTTTCCCCTAGAATTCTGTCTTTGAAACTTCAGGACTGTATGAAATACAGTAGTCCAGTTATAAAGGATTAAATGGAGCATGAAGACTCTTCATTGTACGTTAAGTAAAGAGTCAAAGAGAAGTTACTGGACTATCAGCATAGATATTTTTGAATATTTCATACATGCTTGCTACTCATAAATTCACTTTGAACCATATGCATAAGAATGATTTTAAAATTTCATTTAAAAAATTGTTTATTGAGTTTTGTACAAGAAGCCTACCATTGAGGAAATTATCACAGGGTTTAAAATAGCATGTGAGGAGGGGTGCAGGTAGGAAAGAGAACAGGACTGTAGCAATCACAGTGTAATAGATTATTCTTTCTTATAATACAGCCAGTGATAAAATGTCTTAATGTATAGCTTAAATGGATGTTGACTTGAATAGTTATATACTCAGCTTCTTGTGCCAGAGATTTAATCTAGGCAGGGCTTCTTTTATATAAAAGTGACTTGTTTGCTTTTCCTAGGACTTTTCTACTCTTTTATGTGAAGTCTTACATGTCTGGAGGATTAAAAGTGTTGCAGTGTTTTTGGAAAATAATGACTACTAAAAACTCTAAAGAAGTTGGGCCACTAGAAGAAAAAATGTGTTACAAAGGGATTTGAGCTATGAAAATTAATAGATATAACTGAAAAGATCAGCAAGACGGATAGTGTAGTTCTTCTCCAGCTCCTTCTAATAAGGAAGCTTCAGGATACTAAGCATTTGTGACCTTTTAGTTTTAACTATGTTTTAATATGCTTTTCATTGTTTTTCTATAATAATTTAAAATGGTACTAATACTTTGACTTCCCTTTACTGAAAACCTTTTGTTCTTACATTAGATGAATGAACTAGCAATGCAAAAGTTGACTCTTTAAACTGATAAAGATAAAAAAAGTGATAATAAAATATAACAAGCTGACTACACCTAACAGCAAAGTGAAATCCTGTCTGGAGAGGTGATGGCAGACTCCTCACTGACTTCTCCATGGCCAGGACTTCTTCCTTGGAATTTGTTTTAACCCCAGCTTGTCATACAAAAACATTCCTTTAACATCTCTACTCTGTACTATTGGCCCCTGTGTTTTCCCTGTTTGAAGGCATCACATTTATTGCTTGTATGTATACTAGGCTAAGCACCAGTCCATCAAAGCACATAAACCCGTAAGTAGCATTGTTTTTACTGTAGCATGTGCATTTTGCTCAAATTAGTAGCTTTTTCCACTTCCTGGATTCAGGCAGTTATGCAAAAATACTCATTTGTTTTTTCCGAAGGTGAATAGACCTGTATTAGACAAGAAAACAAAAGGAAAAGCTTGATAGTCCTAAAAGTAGTAGATAAAGAAGATACCAACAGTATTACTTAAAAAATGGTGTATATATATACATGTGTGTACATATGTATATATTTACATCTTTTAAGCTAGACTCATCACTTTAGGGGAAGGAGATCAGAGGAAAGAATGGGCTGACTCATGATCTGAGTCCTGTGTTAATAGCTCAAAGGAAGCATATTATAATCTCAGTGGGAATGCCTATGCTGTTATGTTAGATCCTTCGTGTTTCCACAGCCTGTATGTTGCCTTCCATCCTGGCTCAGCGCTGGGGTGAGGTAACCGATCCTTCAGGCATACATTGGGAAAACTTTTGGTCTGAGCTCAAACTCAGCCCTTACGGGCAGTATGGGTGCAACTGGGGTCATGTGCTGTTCAAACTCAAGCTCAGTCAGGCCTTGTAAAGAAGAAAGGAATAGAAAAAGCTATTAAATCCTGCATGTGTACTGTTTAAGGGAGGGATGTTAGGGTTGGCTATATTGGCTTTTTACTCCTGGGTAAAACAATCAAATTTAAAGCTAAGCAAGTGCTTATGAGCAAGTGCTGCTACCCCTGAGCAGGTAACAGGACCAGAACGAGAAGGAAATCTGCTCCTCTGAAACAGCACTGTAACCAGACCTAGTTTAGCCAACCAAAGTGTCTTAATCCTTTGTAAAATTACTGAAGGGATCGAACAAGACTATGAAAATTAAAAGTAACGTTGCTTAGCTGAAAAGGCAAACCAATCTAATCTTTTCGGATAAAACAGATAAATGCCAGTAATTTAGCTATCATATTGGATACGTAATTATTGGCATCAGGCTATAGCACAATTAGATCAGGACTTTGCTTCCTGCTTTTTCCAGAATATTTGGTAATGAAACTAAAGACAATTTTTCTGTGACTGCCTCCCCTTATTAGGAAGCCATACAAATAAACTATTTGGCTTTGTGATTAAATGGTTAGATGGGAAATAGATGAAGATAGCTGGATTTATACACATTCCCCTATTTCTTTTCTCTTGGTTTATTTTATTAACGCAAGCCTATTTGGAGCACCCTGATTTTCCGTCTGGCATTTCATAGCTGCAGTAAACCACTAACTGAGTAGCTGGTTGCCCACTGTTCTGGGCAATGGGGATAACAGCCTTGTTTGACACCTGTTCTGAGTATGTCCACCTCCCTTGTAAAGCACTGGGTCTGCCCAGCTTCCAGCCTGAGGAGAGGCTGAGGAGGAGGAAGCACAGCAAAACCCTTCCTCCCTGTGAGCCTGTGGTCCCAGCGCACCATGGCACTGGCGTACCTGCTGCTGGCTGGTTCAGAGGAGGCAGCTGCTGCCTGACAGAAGCTGGAGCAAACTCTGAACAGCACAGTGGACCCTGCAGTGTACCAAAGAGCCAGTATTTGATTTTTCACCCTCTCTTTATAACTATATATTAGAACTTGGGGAACTCAGCACCACTGATAATAAGGGCTTGGTGGAGCTGCCTGTAGGCTTAGCTTTAAATTTGATTGTTTTATCGCTTTGCTGCTATTGCCTCGTCACCATCTGCTGTGTTTGCAACCAGTTGTCAACTGGGACTTGTGCACGTGCACGCAGCAATCCTCTTGCCTTCACATAGCAGTTTGCACGTTAAGGTAGGTGGAATAGCATTGCAATTTATACAGCCCTTGATCAGCATCCCCGTGAGCAGCACCGCATTGTTTGAAATTTAACTGAAGTAAAATCATGATGTTGAACAAATAACTGTTCACTCAGACCTTTAGCTAGATGCTGCATGCATTGCCTTCTTGCTGTAAAGGCAATCTGTTTGAAAGTGAAATAGGACCCTAAGACACCTCAGCTGTGGTCAGTAAGACCCCAAGAAACTCTCAGTTGCTGTTTGCTGGATGACCTTTGGCAAGTCAAGCTGACCTTTTTTGAACCTAAGCTTTTCTACCTATGCAATAGAGACAGCGAAGCCCGCCCTTCTTTCCTACTCTAAGGGGGTAAAATATTTTATGTAAGAGCTCAAAGCTGTTTACCATTACAAGCCAGCACTTGGGAACATGCACTCAGGGGTAGGGCAGACTCCTCAGCCCCAAATTCATAGGGACCCCAGGGCTGAAAGAGAGCTGGGTGCTGAGGGGCTGAGGAGGTGACGTGCAGGCCCTCGGCACAGGGGAAGAAAGAAGAATTAGCTGCATCATCTGCTGAAAGAAATGGGAAGGCTTTTACTGATTCTGACCTCTCCTTGGGCAACGGGAGCTCTCACTTCCTTCTCTTTCCCCTCCTGTCCTTTCTTTCTACTCAGGCTTGCCTGTGGAGTCTGCGGTAGCTTAAGATTAAAAAGGGAAAACAAGCTGTATGGTATCTGATGTTGTAGCAAAATATTCTGACATTTGAAGAGTGCTAGAAGGCAGCCAGGCTAGTCGCTGGTGAAGATGGGGACAGAGTGAGTGCCCTGTCCCCTTATGCGCTGCCTGTGACAGCCAGTAACCTGGAAAAGGTTGTCATTAGCGATGGGCACTGCAAGACTCAGAGATGGTCGCAGGATGCTTTATTCCCTATTACAGACATCTCTTCCTGCACTGGAGGATGTGATTTGTCATCCCCACAATGAGGAACGGTGCCTTTAAATTCTACTATGATCTAAATATTTCTTGGTAACAGCAGCAGAATTTGACCCAAATTCTCATTTAAGGAGCCCAAAAAAATCATAATCCAAACACATTTGGATCCAGAATGTGAGCTTGAACTTTATTTATTACTCTACAGAAGCACTCACATTAGGATTTTGCTAGGAGAAGGAGGTAGAAATAAGAATTGTTTACACAGGTTTTTAGCACTATGAGGTCCCTCACTTTCTTGCAGTAATCCTGAGCTTGGCCCCTATCTTCAAGGCTTGCTTACTGGTGAAAAATGCTGGTTAATTTAGTGGACAGTTTGCTAATGCCAGGTCGTAAAGCTACTGCCTACAAGTTCTTTATGAATATTTCTACTTCTAATAGCCTTTATCAAATACACTGGGTGCAAAGTTTATAAGGCAGGAACTGCAAACACGATGGTCTGACACAGCTGTTACTTCAACATCCATATGTTTTGCATAGATGTTTACCAATAGCTCAAGCTGAGAACCCAAAGAGTAGCAATTAAAATAATCCATCCTTGTAATTTAAAGCTTCCTGCGTAAGGAAGTGGAGGAGCATTATTGTCTTCGGAATTAAGCCTGCTGAAGACTTTCAGATTGTGAATTCAGGAACCTGAGGGAGGGCAGAAAATTTGAGTAAGCACATTACCACTTCCTCTGGAGGAGTTGGTTGCTGTTCCAGTGGTATTGTGACCACTAAATGTCACAGTGATCTCTCTGGTCCAGCTCAGCATTGCTCCGCAAACTCATCTTTTTACAGTCACTGACTCAGCTTTATGAGTAGCTGGTGTACCTTTTTTGAGTTCAGTAGGAAACTCAACTATATATTTAGGGTATCTTATAAATAACTCCCTGCCCTTTACGCAGCTGACACAAAAGGAGGTTTTAATTTCTCATTTTTGTAATGATTTACAGCTGTTGTTCCATTGGGCTTATGAAACATTATATATATGCTTCAATGAATGTTTCATATGTATATATTTATAGATAAACAGTGAAAAATTACTTCTGAGAGTCACTTGCAAACCCACCATATTTTATGCAAAAAGCATGTCTTGCAGATACACTAAGCAGTCCTTGCTGCTATCACAATTAAGCAGAGCAATTCTCATTCTTCCGTCTCTCTTTCTACATATATATATACCTCAGTAATGAAGATAGAGCTATGATTCAGGATGACAATTTTTGGACAGCAGAGCTATTTTTCACTGGCTGATTTAGGGCCTCTGAAGGGCTGTTTATTCTGGAAAATGCTTTGCTATATTTCCTTTTAGAAAAAAAAGTCAGGTTGCACAAGGTTAGGAAATTTTTTTTCTAATTCAAATTCAGATTTTCTAATTTAAATTCAGATTTTCTAATCTTGGAAATACGCTTGCCCAGGTCTTAGCGTTTTGATTTTTTGTTTGGTTTTTTTTTTGCTTCATTATCATGAAATAATCTAGAATTTTTTCTTTGTCTCAGCATTTCAATTGGAAATGAAAAGTGGATGAAAAGAAACCAAGTGAAATTCTCCCCTGCTGGAACCAGGGCTGTGACCTCAGATCTGCTGCGTGAAATGAGGCAAGTCACTTGGCCTGTGCTTCAGCTCCCCAGTCTGTAAACGGGGGCTATAACTGCTTTTCAGTGAGATGCTTTGAGATTCACATCTGAAAAGCACTAAGCGTGATTAATATCCAAGCACGTGACGTCTGACATGCAAAAATACCATGTTGTTTAATCACTGGTGCCTTATGGATGTTCTTTGACATAAAGACAGCAGCTGGGTCTCTTCAAAACAAACCCAAAAAGTCTAATCACTAATGATTTACTTGCTATTCTCAAGAGGTGTTTTACACAAGTAATTACACAGGGACTAGGAATTTGAACAGTGATGTGATCAAGATTCATCTGCATGATTGCAAACACTTCAAAATATTTTTTCAAATATTTATTTTTAATGAAAATTAAATTAAAAATTCTTAAAGCCTGGTATTTAAGATCATTATATTTTTAAATGTCTAGTGGGAGTTAAAGGAAGTCTAGGAGTGTGGAATGCTTAATACTAAAAAGGGGAAAAATTGTCTTGTCCTTTTATTGCTTGCTCTCACCCTCCCACTTAACAGGGATAGAGGAGGTCATGGAGGATCCTGAAATGATCAGTCACTTGCTGCATTAAGGGCACTCCTGTGGCTCCCTGCCCATCATCCACTACTGGCTCCCACAAGTGCTAATAGAAATTAAATGGAGCAGCCAGTGCGAATAATAACATTAAGGAATGAAGACAAATCAGTTCAGCGGGTGTAGTCTGGTTAGTCGTCTTTTGATTAAGAACTTCTTGGCTGTGTACACCTCGTTTCTCTTTAAAGGACTAGCTCTCTCTGCTGACCCCGGTGACATTTTCAGTCCTACCTTTCTGGCTCACCCATTTTCTGTTTTTAGTATCTCCACCAATTTTGTGGGTCAAACAGGAAGGAAGATACTACAGCAAGCTGTGTGAAATTCTAGAATTACTAATACCTTTGATATAATTTATGAACAAACTGATGTGCATTGCAGTTGCACTAGATGATCGTTGTAGGTCCCTTTCAACTGAACTGCAGCTGAATGGGAAACTTGGACTTGGTAATGTAATAACCCTATTCAGGAAGGGATTTAAGCATAGGTGTGTACATTTTAAAGCATGTATACAGCCTTGTGGAAGGCAGTGAGTACCTGTAATTCCTCCTTGGCCTTCAATGGAACTTGCTACTTCTGCACATGCTTAAGTGTCTTTTAGTGATACTGATACTCCTTGTGATAAGATTAGAGAACGTGATTGACAGGTTTTTTTGCTGGGTTGTTTTTGCTGGGTTTTTTTGGTGCTTTTTATTTTTAATTGCCAGCTGCTCCAGTTTTTCTTCTAAAACATTAGCATTCCGTACATTTTTTCGTCTTTCACTTCATACTCTTCCCCCAGTGCCCATGCTGTCTGTCTGAGCGAGGAACACCTCCTTTCAACCTGACTTCCGTTTCAACTCAGCAGGCACTGCAATCTTTTTCTTGGCTCCTGGTATCTCATCTAATCAGAAACCATGCTTTTATGCTGGCTCCCTGCATCTGCACTAGGTATTTTGTTAGACTATCAGGCAGAACTAAAAGCTTCCAGCTTGCCTCCCTTCTTGTCTGCCAAATTGGAGAGAGGGGAGGAGAGAAGGGAGGGAGGGAGAGAGAGACAGTGAGAGCCCTTTAGTGTGACTCATCTCTAACTTCAGTCCTTTCCCTACTCCTGTGGAAGTGCTACTTGGTATCTCTAGAGTGCATGAAGATTCAGCACTTTGCCCTGCACAGAGAGAATTCCCAGACCCTTTGATAATATCCTATTCTCAAATAGTGGATATAGCTTAATGGTGAATTGCAGGCAGTTTAAAATAAAATGAAAAAGAAGTCTATCTCACCGGGCTGGGTAAGCTTTTGGTACATAACTCTTGCAGATAATACCAAAACAATGGAGGAAAGACAACTTCATCTCTAATAAAACTTTCAATTTTAGTAAGGGAGTCTGGTGGTTTAGTAATACAGGGAAAGCATCACGAATTTAAACTGCATTTATGTTCCACTTTTCACTACTGTATATCGAGTTTCAGTTACTGCACACTGGAACAACAAAAAGTTCTCACACTACTTTGATGGTTTAGGATCTTTTAAGTTGCATGGAATAAGTAAAAATGGTGACCAAGGCACTCTTGGCCAGGATCGCTGGTCAGCACATAGCAGCAGTGAGTAATGCAACTGATGGCCACCTAACATGAGAAGAGGCTCATGTAAAGTAACAGTTTGACTAAAATGTGGGTTCAGTTCCAAAAATAGCATAGAAGAAGTACAGAAACTAAATGATGAACATGAACAGAGCATAGTCTGGGGCCCAGGTAGATCTGATGGAGAGAACTACGGGGTCTGCTGTACGTATTGCTTCACAGTTGTTCCCCTCCTGCCTCCTTCCCCTTCACTGCCACTTTGCAGGGAAGCGTCTGTCTCCCCGTCTCAACACGGCTGCATCCGCTTTCTGTCCTTGCACACACTGGAGGGAGTTAGATGTTTATTGAGAAGAATTACAGTCCAGAGCAGCCATTGCATGATATATTCAAAAGCCACAAAAGACCATTTTCTGTTGGGTGTTGACATCTTAAATTCTTTACCTCACAGCTGCCGTTACATATAGTTAAAATAAGCCACAGATCAGTTCATAACACACATGAAAAGCTGCTGAAAATAGCTAACATGCTCTGTGGTGACATACATCACCCACTGATTTGTTTAAGACGGTACAGGTCAACTGTTTTGGAGTTTTACTTTTGCAAAATTGTTTTTAAGAAGACAAAAAGCATTTCTTATAGTTTAAGCCTGTCTGAGTCTTTCACTCTTCGTGGAGAAATGCACACTCCAGTTTACATAATTCCCTGGCCCTTTGCTACCTACTTGTTCTGGTTGAAGGGAGTAAGTCAACCTTTAATGTGATTATGTGGTTGGATAATAATACAGAGCTCTTCATCCAATTAAATTGCTCTGCAAGGTGTGTAGCATCTGATAAACCACACACACTACAGCAAAGAAAGAAACCCTTGTTTTCTCTTTCCCTTTTTTTGTTCTCTGTCAGTTGGCCTTTGTTTCTATTTTATGTCATCGGATTATGTTAAGCAGTTTACACCCCTTGCTTATTTTTGCTGGGAAACCACCACTTAATCCTGATTCCTTTTCTGTGTACAGGTTTGTCACTGCAATGGACTTTTGCTCTTCCCTTTTACCTACTGCAGTATTTCAGGTCAGTTCCTTCTCCAGTTTCTTTACTTGATGCCAAGTGCTGTATCACTTTCTTTCCTCAGCAACCTGGTAAAGCTGATTCCCCTCTGCTTACCCTCGTATGAACCTGGAGCGTTTCAGGTACAGGCAGTGAACCTGTGCCAGGGCAGAACAATGCAGATAATGATGTGGTGGAATGATGCAAATTATAAATCAGCATAAAAGTAGCCTTCGCCATTATGTGGCAGCTACAAACATGTAGACACAATAACCTCACATGGTAACTTCAACCAAGGTTGTATTTTCTGCAGATTCACTGTGACCAGAAGCAAACGTTATACTAATATATGGTATTTCCTTAATGCAAGATGTCCATCACTTTGTACAAGACAGTAAATATTGGACTTCATTCTGATGGACAAAAAAAGTTTAATCTCTGGCCTAAAGACATGATCTTTTACTATGTACAAGTCACCATTTTCTCCCATGTGTTAATTTGTGTGAGCAGAATATAGCACAAACTGTAATTAATGTATCTGAAGCTTTAAGAATTGCCAGTTTCCCCAAAGTTGAAATGATTGTTGGTGTAGTGAAAACATCATCTCCATGTAGGCAGTACTAAAAAATGATGGAGGGAATTGTTTACAGCCTTTCTCCAAAGAATCTGAAAAGTGATGACTCCTTAAAATCCAGCAAATCGGTTGCTTTAATAATAAGCCATTTAAAAGACAAATGAAAACACTGATGTGCTTGCAGTCAATGACAGGACACTTTTAAAAAAACATACCAGGAAAGAAATCCGTTGTGAGATACTTCAATATTCTTACTTGAATCATTAATAACAAATCTGCAGAAGACATAACAAGTTGTGGTAAATCATGTGGACAACCTAACGGTACACAGTGGTGTAAGTTACCTGCTTAGATGTTTGCAGGCTGACAGCCAGAGTAGTATAACTGGGAGCAAAGACTGAAGATTGTATCAGCAGACTGTATCCACAGATAGATATTGACATTCTTTATATTCCTTTTTTCTTGTCTTTTTTTGAGTCAGTAAGGGAGAATGATGCCTTCATGGATAACCACCTCTCTGAGCTCCATGTTCAAGGCTTAACATGAAAGACTAATGTTGTTTTGGGATGTGTGGACAAAAGAGTATTAAGTCAGAGTAAAATGATCTTGTCTCTGTACTTAGCACTCCCCCCTGTGTGTCAGGGGGACTGCACAAAAGGGTATTGTTGTTCAATCCAGATGCCAGGTGAGGGTGAATAAATAGAGGATCTGAGACAGTGTTGAATTCTCTGTTTGACATTGTTAAAATGAGATTTACATACATTTCTAGCTTTGAATTCAACTCTAGGCAAAATCCTGTCATCTGTTATGCTGAGTATTAGAGTGGATAGCCTTTTGTGTATTTAGATGCCCTAGATTCCCCTGTTCTTTCCTTGTTTTACTTTGAAACCTTTTCTTAGCTTTTTTACTGTTTCCTCCCTGTGTAACTACAGGAGATGCAGCTCTTCCTCCACAGTAACATTTCGCACTTGGGTCTTCTCTGCTGCTACTCTCAAGCAGCTCTGTGGAAATCATTGAGTCTCATTTAGGGGACAGGGGGTTAAGCATTGCCTTGGGTATGCCCACAGCACTTACAGCTCTAAATAAAGATATAATCAGGTATATATAAAGGTTATAATCAAATCTTATGCTTCAGGGCTTTTATGACTGCCTGTAAGAATGGAGAAAAATCTTTTCTTTCTCTTTTTTCCCCTTCTGTTTTCTTAAGAACAATTGACCATTGTTATTTCAGGGTTTTGCTTAGTTTGTCTTCTGCCTTCATCTCCAAAACTGATGAGAAGGGCTATTTGTTGAGGATGAAAATGCTGCAAGAGCAAGCAGAGGTCAGGGTAGAAATGCAAAGCCTGTTCTGGAGGTGAATATATTGGTGAGCTTTTTTGGTGCACTTAAAGTCTAGCCAAACACCAGCTTTGGGGAAAAATATAGATTTTGCACCTGGGAAGAACAGCTGTTATGAAGGTTTTTGGTTTTGTTTTTTTGTCAATGTTGTGGGTTAGTATCTTCTGGGCATGCCCTCAGTTATGCACTGAATTGTCTTCCCTGTCCTCTGCCTGTGGAGCGGAACTGTTTATTCCCCTGAGGACAGAAATAATCCTTCTGTCCTTTAGCCTAACAGTGTAGTTCAATGACACAGTTAATCAGGGGTTCCTGTTTTCATGCAGCTAAGCATTGCATTGGTTTAACTGTACCTGAAAAGGTAACCTAAGTATTAAAAGAGGAGAGAAATGTAATAGCCTGTATTATTCAGGAAGTCAAAATAGATGATACAAAGGTCTCTCCTGCCTTTAAGCTCCGTGAAATAAAGAAATGGCAAGTCATCCCTCCGTTTTTTCACAGTGTCCAAATATACTTAATTTTGTCTTTAACCCT
The DNA here is from genome assembly GCF_030936135.1 of Gavia stellata. Taxonomy (NCBI): domain Eukaryota; kingdom Metazoa; phylum Chordata; class Aves; order Gaviiformes; family Gaviidae; genus Gavia; species Gavia stellata. The sequence goes on from NC_082595.1 coordinate 98,118,967, forward strand.
GAACTGGTTCATTTATTATTTCTTTTTCAATATCACAGCTTGAAGCTATATGGCTGGTTCTTTCTTTTTCAGCCTGTTCCTTTCACTAAGTGCATGTCCAGATTACTCTTTCATGCCTCATTTAACGTGGCTTGCTGTACAAAGCTATCAAGTGTTTCGTTAGCTAGTTTACTCATCCTGCTGCACTGCAGGTTTTCTGAGTCTTTTCTCTGCACTGACTCTCTGCGTGTTTCCCTTTGTTTCGCTGCAGCACCACGGATGCTGTCTCAACCGACCAGGGTCCTTACAAATCGTTTTGATCTCTCCATTTAGCATTTGTATGTTAAAAGTGACATGGTTTAAAAATGAGCGCATGGAATAAAACTATCATTTCTTTCTGATACAAAGACATGGCAGCTAAAGGGCGAGTGTTAGGATTACACACCTTTACCCCATGTAGGTATGTGATGGTAAGTGTGCGAGGTGCTAGGAGGGGAGCCAGGCTGTGGCCAGTGCAGAGCAGCAAGCCGGACAACCCAGCTGGGACCCTGGTTCGGGGTGAGATAAAGGGTCCCCGGATTATGCCTCTCTCTTTCCTATAAGTGGTTTAATGTAGACACTTAACTTTCAGATGCTTAAAGCTAAAGAAGATGTGCTTCACCTCAGTCGCTTAGGTGTGACACAGGGGCCTGAGGTAATACTCCTCTTCCGTGCCAAGGCTGAGCCCAGTGCGAATGCTTCAGAATCATCTCCTCAAAGCCTTCTTTTGAATTTTGATGCAGCTTATGACATCTCTCCCTCTGGCTTATTTTGTTTAACTACCACTTCCTCTTAGAATTACTTCAAGTCTCTCTTTCCTTTGCTGTACAGCTGAGGAAAGTCCCAGGGAGACGGGTGCACTGTGCGCTCGGAGACAGGGATGTGTCGGCTGGAGCAAGCTCTGAGAAAGCCAGATGGGACACCAGCATTGTGCCCTGCAGGAATGTCTCTCTCGTGGGGCTTTGTGGAAGGCCGGTTCACTCATTTAGCCTCTCCATGATTTAACATAGTGTTACACAGACAGACCTTCTACCCCCTCCCCCTTTTCCTGATTTTTCAGTTTCTGATATTTCAGGACTTGTAAGGTAGGTCTCCTGCCGTTTGGAGATCTTAGATCCAAGGAAAGTCATATTACCTCAGCTCTAGGTTGCTCTTAAGCTAGTTTTGGCAACTATTACAGATTTATAAATCCTGCCATTTCACACTGTTTAAGAAACAAAACGAGGTAGCGTTTGGTTCAATGGATGGGAGTGGGCATGTTTCAACATGCAAAATGAATCACCAGAGTCTATCAACCAGTCAAGCATTGTATATTTCTTCCTTAAGTCAAATTACCTTCCAGAGTGATGGAAAAACCCATCTACGTTAGAGGAGTCCAGATGCTTAATTTCCAGTAACTTAACTCCCTCTCCAGCATGTTTTTTTATTAAAGATCTTTTAAAATTAATTGAGAGTTAGCTCAACAGAAAAAAAAAAAAAAAGATGTAAATCAGAGGAAATTCTTTATTTTTAGTAAACTTGAGTGTGTGTGCAGAGATGGGGAATATAAGCCATACATTTACAGTTATCTAAACTGATTTTAAATTGTACAGATTGAAGTCAGGGGTGTTTATAACTTTGTCTTCGGTAATTTTAGGATGCTTATTCCAGATGACAGCTACAGGCAAAAAAAACCCCAAATCTAAGGCTTCTAGCAGCCTGTTCCAAAAATGTGGAGTTTAATATTTAGTTATTTAGTTAAAACTAAACTTTCATTTTAACAATGAAAGAAAACACTCGGTAAAAGTAACAATTTAGTTCTTGGAGAAGGTGATTATTTAATCTCAGAAGTTTTCTTGTTGCTTATCTTTATTACTTGAATACAATAAACTTTGTGTTTGCTTTAATAAAAACTCCTTGCTAAAACAATAAATAACCCAGTTTTCCTTTATTTGGCAAGCAATATGCTCCATTTAGTTGATTTCTAAGGTGATAATCCTTGGGATAATTATTGGGTTTTAAGTGGATGCTTACTTAATTTCTTCCTCTGACATCCTGCTGACCCTCAGGCCTTCCTGTCCCTGAGATCTGAGTACAATGGGTCTTCCACAGGTACAAATGAACCCCTCTGTGCAGAAGATGAGATCCTGATGGCCTTCAGTGCCTTCACTACCCTGTGCTCTGCTGTGAGGAAGGGAAAGCTTGCTGTTACCTGTCCAAACTGGATAAATTCATGAGGGGAATATAATGTGGTCCAAGGCGATATTAGTGTTTCTATTCAGTGGCTACCCTGTACGGAGAAAGCTAAGGGGTTTCTCCATCATCAAGGCTTCAGCAGATCCAGGCTTGGCAGAGAAAGATGCAAGATGCAAGATGCAAGAGACCAGTAAAACCCAGATGCACTGGGGAATCCCTGAGCTTCCCTGGTGTTACATGAAACTTTGGGATATCTGCAGTGGATTTGGCATACAGCTTTGAAACCATTTCCTCACAGAGGTTCCACAACACTTTTCTGCTATCAAGGAAATACGTTGCCGTTGTAGAACAGGTTATTCCGAGGAATAAGATTATGAGGCCCTCTGCTTCTCCTTGTGGGGGCTCATTATCTCTCATAATCTTTCCCTGAGGCTGCTGGAAGACAAGGATCAAGATGCTAGAAAAAGTGTAGGATGTGCATAAGCAACTTTCCATTCAGTTCAGAAGTAAACAGGGAGGTAGTCATCATCACAGGACACAGGGGTGACGTGAAGCCTTCAAGCTGTGAAACCCTACGCTCTCTTCAGAATAGCTTCTTAAAAACCTGATTCCAGCCTAGATGGAAAATACAGGTAAGTTTTCCCTGGGCTTGCCACTGTTGCAAATATGTAATTACTTTGCCACTTGCTTTTGGAGCCCTCATATTTCTTATTGTCTCTGTAGGGTTTTTTTTGGGGGTATTTGTGATACAACACTATAACACTGTTCTTCACTGTTCTGAACGTATTGCATATCTGGTCTGGCAAATTGGAGGAAACTCATAGCTTTCTGCTAAGATGATCTCAGGAAATGTGTGCAGGGGACCTCTGCAAACATTAATTGCCTGACTGTTCTCTGCAGGCTGCGCTCCCTCCTGGTGTGTACTACATATGAATTACAGCCAGCTTGTCCCAGGATGGCAAGCTGCATACTTGTGCTCTGCCCTGGGATGTGGCGGTGAAGGCCCTGGGCTGTTGTCAGCAGAACTAGCTCCAGGACCAGGAAAGGGAAATGCAGTAGCTCTGGCTGTCTGCTGTAGCTAATGACTCCTCCGAGCTATGTGGATGTATGCCTCCTCCAGCTGGCACTGCCTCAGGAACTTTTGTGAGCCTCTCCATTTTTCCACATAATTGTGCTCAGAGAAATGGTTCACAAAGAAATGATGCCTATCAGAAAGAATGAAGGGCAGACGCACAATCTCACGGAGAAGGCAAGATGAAATTCTGATCCCTGTCTTTATAGCAATTTTGACAGTTCTCTGAATTATTGTGATGTAAAATCAATGTAATTGCAGTACCCTTAGGGGACTTACAGTTTGTTCGGTTGTGGAAAAGGGAATTCACGCTATATATGCATAGTCAAAGAGGCTACTCTGACTCTGTGACCATTTTGACATCAGATAGGTTGTCATCTCTCTCTTGTATAAGCTTCCTCTATGACTGCTTCTTCCTCCTATCATCACTTCTGCATTAAGGGTGAGGCCGTTATTCTGCATTCCTTGTTTCTTCCCTTCCACCCTGGCTCCCAAAGGGTTACCTTCAGGATGGCAGAAGAAATATGTGTTAAGGAGCTAGACCAGCAAGGCAATTTTGTTGGAAATTCTTGACTTGTCAAGGCTATGGCAATACTCTGGAGACATATCTCTATGATGGATATTCCAATATCAAAAGCTTTTGAAATTGTTGACAGAGCCTATTTGGAAAATTTTAAAACAGAAAGATTGGTTTGGTTGGTTCTTTTAATTGAGTTTTTGTTTTGAAATTTTGGTCTTCACTGAAAGGTGAAGAAAAAAGCAAATGTCAAAACTGAAAGCAAAGAGCTTGTTATTGAAAAAAAATCTGAACTGACCTGATTCAAGTTGTTTGCAGAAGAACAGCTTGCAAAACAGTAACAAAATTTCAAATTTTTGTTTCATTTTGGATCAGAAATAACTTCAAAAACTTAAAAATTCTCTCATAACAGGAAAACTCTTTCCCAAAAGTCTACCACACCCACTCTTCCAGCAGCCTTCTGGAGCCAAGGATTGCAGCAGGCATCTGTGAAAGGGAGTTCCATGAGGGCTGGAGCACATACAGTATTTTAAACACTGATAGAGCAATAGCAGCAACGCCTGCATTCTCCATCCTGCCTAGTGTAAGCAATGGATTACCCATTCCTACTCTGACATGGAGCCTGGATTTGCACGAAAGGGGTCCAAAATTGAAGTGATTAAAAAAGGATGTACTGCTAACACTAGGCTTTGAGTAGGTAGCTGCTGGTCCTTCACCTCAAAAGAAAATCTTTCTCTTCCTTTAAAGGGGTTCACTTAGCCTAGCTGAATTATTCAGCCATAGCATAGAGAAACTGTATCCTTTTACAAGTTGCTCTTTGCTACCTTGGCGTTTTCTGTTTTGTGTGTTCCTTGGCCTTTCTGAGGCCCCTGTGAGTGGCTTACTGTATGTGTTTTTGCAATAATTTTCTGCTCTGCTTATCTGATTGGGTTCGTTTTGAGCTATTTGTAGACAGTACAAAAAGAGACCAGATTAAAATCAATGCAGACATTGTGTTCCCACACATGCCCTGTATTCCTAGGTATTAGAAATGGGAATGAGTCATCCAGCAATACAGTTAAGTACTGACAAATGGTTGTCTAAAGCTCTGATAAGTAAAATCTCTTTGACTTACTGCATATTTTCTGTCTCCACATACTGCTGGTATAAATCTAAGACAAAAATCTACTGTCTGCCTCCCCAAGGACATAACTTGCAGTCTTTGTTCAGGTATATTTTCCAATGAAATGTGTGGGAGTTTTGGGGACTAGAGCACTGAGACTAAATTTATGTCTTGGGACAGCGAAAAATAAAATAATCCTCCCTTACGGACAGCACTTGTCTGCATCAATGCAAATGCACATGCGTCTCTGCAACCAGAGAACAATGATATTTTTAAAGCCTTCATAAAGTTGCTTCTCTCTAACTCAAGAGATGTCTCATTTTCTAAATCATGCTGAGCACACTAGGTTTTAGCTGTTAAAAAGTTAACAATGAAATGAAGAAAAATTACAATTGTGATAGAAAGGATAATAAAATATCACCTGAAGACAACTCAATGTTTTATCTGTAGTGTTTATTTTAAGCATATTCCTTGAGAATTGGGTTGATTTAGCTGCAGGGCTGTAGTTAAAGTTTTTTTACAACAGAGGAAGGACAATTTACTAGATATACTATTTACATGAAGGTTAGTATAGGATTTTATTCTTAAGGCTGTGCTTAAATGAGAAACAGGCACACAAAGTGATTATTTCAGAAGAATAGAAGATCCCACTGAATAAATCTCACAATTATTCATTTAACATTAACATATCTACTCCAGTCAAAGGCAAAATTCACTTGCTAATGCTGGGAAGAGGATGGAGCTGGCTTCTCCTGGCTTTTCATAGGAGTCTTTTAGAGTCCCTCTTAATGACTGAAAAGAAAAAGAGCATATCAGTCCTGCTTCTGTACTGTGTGCTGAAAGCCCTCTACGTTTCCCTTCTAACTGGAAATTGTTCAATTCCAAACATACAGAACTTTTCATCCATGTTCTCACCAGCTGCAAGTGCCTGACAATTTTTTTTTCCTTTCTCTCTCTTTTTAAAATATGAGTGCAAGAGACATTGGGATTTGTTAAGGTTGTCCTGAGCTGGACATTAAAAAAGTGTAGGCAGTAAATCTGTAAACATACTCTCCCAAGTCTGCCACATGCTTCACTGTCATAGTCCTCTTGTTCCAACTCCGGGATGCTCAGGAGCAGAAGCAGCAAGGTGAACAATGGCTCTGATGACAGTATGTGGGAATTAGACTGAAACTTCTTCTTTTTTTGTATTTACAACATAAAATTTGAATGGAAGCAGTCAAAGATGCAAAAATAAAGCCTCATCCTCTCCTTCCTGCATTCCTAGCTTGTGTGAGTACCCCCTCTGCCATGGCTCCCCTTAAGCACTCCCCATATTCCCCCCTTCATGACTTGCCCTCTACTTTTACCCACTCCTGGGCAGAAATCTGCAATTCTCTTTCTCCCAGAGGCAGCCCTGGGCTATGGCATCCTCCGTACCTACCGTCCTGAGTGCAAGACATATTTCTTTGACTTCTCTAACAAACAAATAACACATGCATCTAGATTTTATTAAAAATAAATTCCAAAAGAAAACACTCTGCTGAACACACATCTTCCCCTGAGGAGAGAAAGAGAGAGCACAAACATTTGACAGATGTTGGTCACGTTGTTTAGTGCATTACTGGAAGGCACTGAGAGACTGTGGTGATGGGACCAGTAATAGATATAGTATACACAAGAACGGAGTAAAGATTTGATGGGAAATTTAGCCTACGACATTTTGCTACTTTCTCACCTTCCAGCTCTTGAGGAAATTTTTGGAAAGTTATAATGAGAATAAAGCATAATCATAAAATGGATTTTGTCCCTAAATATGCTGCAAAGGTTATAGCAAACTGAGCTATACTCTTGTTTCAATCCATGTCTACTTTGCATTTAAAGATTTGATCAGGGGTTGTTTCACAAATTCCCTGCCTGTGTAGCATAGCATCCCCTGTATGTAATGTCCTTTGCTTCCCAACCATTCATAGTCAGAATTAAAAAATAGAAATGGTCAATTGGAACTGACCCTTGCGTACTAAAATAGCATAAGTTGTAAGTTCAGCCTCAGGAAATCTGGTCCTTTAGAACAAATACCCAGTAGATGCTGATATGCTTTAAAGCCTTTATTTGTCTGCCCAAATAAAACTCTCTGCAAAGGGTCACACCCTTTCATATTCAGCTGCAGCTTAAGTTTTCCTTTTTGCATTCTACATCAATTTATTTTATTTTTCAGTACCCATGTCAACTTTGTGAAATCTACACATTTTGGCAAGACTTGATACATGCATCTTTCCTCTTTGAATAAGCAGATGTAGCCCCAGAAAAGATTTCTGCTGGGTCAAGAGAAAAAAAAAAAATAATTGGACACCATACTGGGTCAGGAAAAGATAACTAATGGGTTAACTATTTATATACAGTGAAGCAGATCCAGAAATAAGAAGCATCACAGGAAAAAATAATCTGGAACGCAGTCAGAGAAGGTATTTGACACTGGACCTGTTGTACTTTTAGTGTGCAGATACTTTAACTTGCATAACCTGTTAGTTACTGATACTATCCAAGCTTCTTCCCCACCTCAGTTAAACTCAACCAATCCAACTTTAAAGGCACCTGTTTTTTCCAGACGTAGAACAAAAATCTTGCATTTTTTGTGTTCCATGAGAACTTCAGTATGCAAGTACTCAGAGCTTTACTCAACAGAGCAGTATTACAAAATTGAAACTCTTTCACTGGTTCATATGCTAACATATGATCCATCTTAAACCAGGTCAGAGAGCAGTATCTTGACTAGATAAGGCTGAGAATGAGACTTCAAACATGCAGTACACATAGGGAAAGACAGCAAATAGGAACGCTGTAAAGATGCCAGAGAAAGCCTCTGAAATTCTGTTATTTATCTAAGATTATTTTAAACGTGCTCATTCTGATGCAAGTTGTCAAACAGAGTACAGGAAATAGATAGATAGATAGATAGATATTTTAAAAATCACAATCTGTCAAAAATGCCCAGTTATCAGAGAGATTCTCCCACTATACTTCTTGAGAACTTTTATTAGAGATTAAAACCAAGGAAAAAAAGGTCTTGTTGCTTCTTTTCTATAGTTTACGTAACCCAAACTAACTCCTCAGCTTGTTTTCCAAACTAAATCTTACTCCACATGCTAGGATCATTCCTGCAATTTGAAAAGACACTATGTAACAGCATCTTTTGTTGACATCTTTTGCAACAGTAGTTCTGCTAGAATGTTGTAATGAATTCAAGGAAAACTTCTTGTGCTGATTGCAAACTATCTTGTGATTGCAGAGATACTGCTTCTCTAGATTGTTTTGTTGCTTACCTTATGATTTAATAGAGATTTTAAAGCAAGGCTACTTATTAAGGCCTATCATCAGTCCCGCTTCTTGAGAACCTTGGTGCCTCCAGGGCTTCTTTCACATTTTTGTTCAAACGAAATACTTTGCAGATCATCACAATAATGAGTGAATAGTCACTGCACATGGTGCTCTGCCAGTAGAGCCAACCTGAGATTCTCAGTTTAACTGCTGCCTCTACCGCCAGACTCTTTGTCTTTACTGGAATTACCTTCTTTAACCTGATCTATCAAACCATTCCTCTGCTTTATGCTAAGATACCCAAAGAAGAGAGCTGTTAATAAGTGTTTTTGAGGACTGCCAAGAAAATCTTAGCCATTAAATGCAGCTTTTCTAAAAAGAGTGACTGTCTGACCTTGTTGACCTTCAGCTTCCCACTTTTTACAACTTGTTAGCATCACTTACCACTCAGATTAGTATTAGATTATAATCTCCTTCACTGAAGGACCCTGCATATTTTGAAAGGCTTTAAAACCAGTAAATGCCAACTGTTGCTTTTGATTTACTACTTTTCCTTCTTTCCCAGTCTGCTTGTTGAATCCCTCACTGATGCCATTTATCTGTCTCATTGTCTTTCACTGAAACTTCTCATACGCTCCTAAACTGTTTGCAAGATTTCACTCTGGTGCTGTGATGAGGACGGTAGTCTCAGCTGGCCAGGTAAATAGTCTGTGTTCTGATCTCTGTGCCCATTCAGATGGTCAAGCTGCTTCCCTGCTGCAAATAATTTGCTGTCATTTATTGTTAGAATATGTTTTCCACCTTAAGTTTTTCATTGGCTTTATGGGCTTTGAATCAGGCCAACAGAAATTCAGTGAAGTCAGATCGTTACAAGCTAAGAACAGATAGAGAACTTCTTCACACAACCCCTTTCCCGTAGAACAGAGGTTTTTAATGTGGGACTCATGAAGAAATATCAAGATTGCAATTATTTCACTCTTCCTACATTATTTAATACAGACTTTCCTGCTTTCTAGCCTGAGCAAAGAAATCCTGCTCATGAACTAAGGTGTCCTGCTGCTGAAAAGCTTGAGCATCTCAGCTGGGCAGGCTGAAAGGCTTTTACCACTTAAAAACCAGCTTGTAAAACAAAAGAATTACAGCATTAGTGGTGAAGAGAGGTTCAGATATTTTACCTGTTCCAGATCTTAGGAATATTCTGAATTGAAAGTGAACTTTTGGGTTAGGTCCCCTCATATACATGAGCTATCATTACCTAATAGCTTTGTGTGGAAAGGAGGATTGGCTGCAACATTTGTGTAGCACAGGAGAACATGATGGCTTCTATTTGCATTTCCATAAATACACATCTTATCAGTGTTTTTTTTTTTCTAATTATAGAAGCAAGGAGTGGGTTCATTTTTGTTGACACTGGCTCTTTGTTTGATACGACAATGCACCAATTACCAGCAGAGCACTATTAGGTTTAAAATGAGTCTTTCTGATACAGCCCAGATTCCTCATATGAATATTACCTGTTTTTCCAGAGGACATAGGGTGGAATCAGAAGTCACTGTCCATTGTATGTGACAAGGTTTTGTTTCATTAGAAGGAAGCTGGTTGCCCTTAGCTGCCATATGGCAGCTCCAACAGCTGTTTGCAGCCCAGCAGTATTATGTTGCATGCAGGAAAGGAATGTGGTGATACTGTAGTCCAGATCTTCAGCTGGTATAAATCTGCATAGCTGCCTCAACTCAAAACAGATCTCTGTTGTTTTATGCATTCTGAGGACACATCAATGCTGGAAAATGAAGTGTGGTGCAGAAATCACTGAAAAGGGGAAAGTCTGTGTCAGTAAATCCACATGACATAGTACAGTCCATTCATGGAATGATCTGCTGAGCTTCATAATCAGGATAGAACTGGTCTCTTTAAAGCCAGGTTAATCAATAAGCTTTACCCAACTGCAGGATATTGCAAATGTGGCTGTCAAGCTTCAATGCTGAATATGCTGTCAGTCATGTGTTTTGATATTACAGTCCCCAGCATTTTCCGGTGCAAGGTTATCATGTGCGGAGTTTAGGCCGTGTATTTCTTAGTGTACATGGGGGTAGATGTGCATTCTGTTGTTGTTTTATGGCTTAAGATTTCTACTGTTACATTTCCTATAACTGAATTTATGTTCTTCATTTTAAACAGTAAGTTTTTCTTCAAGGGCCCATTCATTGGATTCTGGGTTCTTCACTGCAGCCCTTGTGTATGAGATTGTTTTAGCATTTCCTGTATCCTTCATGATTTCTAGGCTGCCACAACTGGAGATGTAAGGGATAACCACAGCGACCACTGAGAACCATCTTACCTTTGGTAGTGTAGCCTGGAACAAGCGGGGTCCATGTTTTCACAACAACATCTTTTTCTTATCTACTGAACTCTAGTTCTAGTCATATTTTCTATGTAGCTTTCATAGTTTCTGCTTGTTGAAAAGAGGGCACTCTGGTTTTTCAGCTTTTCACCAGAGCACACTCCATTATCACCTGCCTGTCATGTGCTTTTTAAACTTTTCTTTCTAAATGCAGGTGTTAACCTTCTTCATTATACCTTTCTTTGGAGTAGAGATTTACTCATTCCAGTAGCCCTTGACTCTGCTCAGGCTTCTGTTCTGATTTTCACACTGGCCTTTGCAATAGACACTCAGACACTCTTTCCCAATTTTGACTTCTCAAATGAATTACTGACCCCAGATCCGTGTTTATTCCACATGACACCTTGCAAATTAAGTGAATGAGGAGACCTCCTGAGGGCACACAATTGATCTAACTTGAGGAGACGTTTCTTCAGGGGAAGAATCCAACTACATGTAAGACCTGCAAGGAAATCAGTGTTGTTAATTGTTGTTACTAAGCAATAACTTCTACCCTTCTCTGTTTAATTTTTAACTATTTTGATTTTTGCTGTAAAGAGAAGAGTCTGGATTGCACATCCTGCCTCCAGCAGCTCCCAGCATTGGGGGTTAACTGGAGCAAGAGTTCTTCCCTGGGTTTGGATAGGGGACCCTCCATACCCTGCGACGTGGAAGTCCAAAAGAAATTAAGGGCATAACCACAATGAATAATGCTGTTCAGGACGATCTGATTTACTCTTTGTGGCATTTGTGCCTGTAAAGAACCGAGTCTACACAGACGGCACATAGCGAAGAACCACAGCTACCGCACACTCATCCACGTGTCTGGTTTTGGCACCTACTAGCCAATTACAGGGGGCTGTTGGGAGGCTCCCATGGCTGCTCTAGAAGTGATCAAGGTGCTTGGAATCACTTGTGTTTCATTATTGTGTCAGAGTTTTGGAACAGGTGGGATTTATTTTTGTAGGCAAATGATCAGCTAAGAGGAAACAGTTGTGCTCTGTGCTTATATATTTCTTGATGTTTTGCTGGCTCTTGCTTGGAGCTGTCATACTGACATCATTGCAGCAAGCCATGGATTCCTACAGCAGCTGCCAGTTAGAAGCAGAATAAACATATCATTCTTCAAATGGAGGAAGTTAACAACTGGCCTTTATTACTATGTAATTAAGTTAAGGATCTGGTCTTGATCTTCAAAACCTTCAAAGTGTTTGGCTCAAACTGTTGCTGGGACTGTCTTTCCTTCCCTAGCCAGTGACCACTAACATCACTGCTTCCTGAGCAAAACATAAAAGAAGCTTGCTTGCTTAACTTGTTTTTCATAGCATAAATTATTCAGCAGACATGCAAGGCACAAAAATAGGAAACAAACCTGACATATACAAGATATTTAAACAGCCAGTAGTAAGCAACAATTTCTCAGGGACAAGAGACAGGTCAAAATTGAAGAAAAAATTCAGATACAAGCCACCCTGGGAGGGCATCTACTGCTACGTTTTAGATCCATGCTGTTTGTGCCTTACCTGGGTCTCTCCACGTGATGCACAGTGAGAGAAGCTGTGCCCTCCCTCGCGTTTGTACACCCCCACTGGGACTGTGTCGGGGCTCTGTTTACATCTTCCCCGGCTGAACCATTACTGCTTCATGGCACTTGCACACAAAATAATCTTTTCTATTTTTAGGTTCTCCAACTCACACCCTGTGAAGAGCAGCAGTGCACTGGGCATGTTCGGTTTCATTTATTTATTTCTCATCATTTATTAATGGTGCATAACACATGTATATGTCACTTAGACACCTGGATTTATCCTCATATTCTTAAAATTATGTAATGAAGTCTCAGCAGGCTTGGGATGCTTCTGTTTATGCTTTTTTTGTGCTGACTTTCTTTTGCTGCCTTTAAAAGTCAGCGGGAATTCTGTCACTGACTCCAGTGGAAATGAGAGTGTTTCCCAAGTGAAATTTTCACCCTGTATTTTCACCCCACCCCCAAATTTTCTGTTCTGACAAGTATTTAAATATGACACCAGATCTCACCACTCTCTGAAATACCCATGGGATAGTATGTGTTCTTTTTAATTACATCAGGAATGAAACCTCAGGAAAAATCCTGAAAACACAAGAAGATATTTTCTTAATGTTAAAGACCTTAGACAAATTTAGCAAACTGAGATTGAACTGACTGTTCTACCTCAATCTCAATGACCCAATTGCTGTTTCCCTCTTTTAAAATAATGACCCAAATTTCTGTCCCATTATGTCATTACAAGACCAAGCCTCAGTTCAAGATTTTCAGCTTTAGGTAGCCAAAATCTTTCACGTACAGATAAAAAATTCTTCAAATAGCAGCTGGATTTCCAGTTACTGAGCACTTACAGTTTTCACTGACTTCAGTAAAAACTGCGGCAGCTTGGCACTTCCAAAAATCAGGCAAGCCTACTGAGGTTCTTTATATATAGTGATGTAGTGACCTGATTTTCGAAACTGTTGAGTACAAACGAGTTTTAGTAAACACAGGACATCTTCAGGTACTTCACGAATTTGGATATTAAGCCAATACTTGCATAAAATTAGCAAGAATTTGCTGCAGTCTCCAGAAGTATCCAGGGATGTAACAGAATATTAATTTGGCCTCTTGGGTTCGTTCCGTAACTGGGCATGATTTAGACATGCAGATCCCAGAGTGACACTGTGAGGGTTTAACCACATCCTGAGCTTTCCTTTTAATTATTTTTCTCAATGAATGTTACAATATGCAGTAACATTTTGGTACAGAGAGCAATGACACATCCTGTACCAGATCAGATATGATCACTGATATTAGAACAGAGAGCTCTTTGTTCATCTGTTTGAAAAACAACCAGCTACATTTTTAATCTCTTTCTTTGAAAAACTATTTTGTGCTCCATGTACAGTGTATGAGGGATAGACTTGGGTTTGAAGAAAAAAATCTACATTTTTCACATGTTGCTCCAGAATCTGGACAGATAAGATAAGTCTCTGTTCTTTAGCCCTTCCGCATACATGTGGGTCAGCTCAAATGCCCATCCTGTAAAATTTTTCTGCTAACAGAATGAGGAGTTAGTGAATGTGGTGGTTAATCTCTGCCTTCCCCTCTGACCCCGCCCCTAAATTTGAAGGATGTTCCTTGCCCAGCCCCCAAATTATATTTCTAGTCATCTTGTTTGGAAAAATCCAGCACCGGAAATTTTCACTCCTCTTTCCCCCTGCAAAGCCTTTACATGTTTTTATGTATCCAAAAATAATTTATATGCAACTGCCCCAGGTGCAAAGATTTTATTTTTTTTTTTTAACCTAACCTGTCCTCTTTTCTTCACATACTTTTTCTTTTAGAAAAATTAAAAAGACTCCTTTGGGACTGGACTGTTTGTCCCAAATCAAGGAAAATGAGTACATTTTTCTCATGATATTTTATTACTCTGGCCTCTAGGCCACAATCAATATTGTCATTTTGCCTGAAATCCACAGAGCTCACAATCACCATTTTCCTTTCCTTATTATTTTATTTGATGCAATTTTATTGTTATTGTACTGGTCTTTGGTTTCCTATAGACCTGTTCTGTAGTAATCACAGTGATTTTGACAAAAACATCTGGCTTGTTTGTCTGCTAAAACCTTTAGAACCACTAGAAAACACTGAGGAACGAGGGAATGTCTTTACCACCTTTTTTCTATTCAAAAGCAGCGTTCTGAGATTGATTTTTAAAATTTAATCCAGTAATTAATTTAATGTAGTGGCTTTAGCTGGTTATATTAGCCATTCCAGGATTGTTTTCTGTAAGATTAAGACCATTAATTCTCCTTTATTTCCCCTGCTCAGGTAGTACGCAAGTCACATTTTACATCTGAGCTATTCAGAAAGATTTTCTGTCTCCTGTAAAATGCTGCATTTTGATCTGTCTCAGTATTGCTCTGGGCGCTTTACTGAGCTATAAGTACATGGCTGTGCCTGTGGTATTAGCAGTTTTTTTAAAAGTTCTGGTTGACACTAGATTTGTTTCTACACATTAGCAGAATATTCCCAACAATATTCTGAAATTTAAAGTCTTGTCATCAGCTTTGCTGAGATATCAGTTGGGCCCTTGCCTAGGAGATAAAAAAAGACCACAGACAAATGGAGAATTCATGGAAAATGTGGAGTAGCTGTATCATAATTTTTATGTGAGACTCACTGTATCTTTTAAGTTCTGCCCTACTGACCACCTAGTTGGCTGAGGGCCACCTCTCACCGGCTGGGAGTAGGAGTAAGTCAGCACTAGATTGGTTTGAGTGAGTGGACTTACGCTGGGCTGGGTGACATTGGGATGTCACCAAGGTCCCATGGAGCTCACATGATGTTACAGCAGAAATGCCCCAAAGAGACTGCACTGAGGGATGCCTTCTTCCTCATGGGTAGGGTGCTATATGAAGGAGAGAGAGGGACATCTTTGGTAGGTTAAGGGGCCATGTGACAAGGGGGACAGAAACCATTGAAGGGGTTGCCAGCTGCAACGCGTAGAGAGGTGGCATGTTTTGCAGGAGAAGCTAATGAGCAAGAGAGCAGGATCCCAACCTCTTTGCAAGGCGCTGACCAAATGTCAGATATTTGGAAGTGAGCCCATACTTGTTTTATTGTTTTACCTAGATTTAAATGTAAACTCAGCTTTTGCCCTCCCAAGTGAGTACCGAGACTCCTGGGCTGCCGCTTTGCTGCTTCTTGCTTTCTCCTTCTGGCCCCATGAGTTCTGCATTTCTGGCTCCACAGGCAGGACAGCAAGTCTTCAAAAACAGGGAATAAGGCAATTCACACAGGCCTGACACTTTGGAGAGATGGTCTGGTTTGCTCCCCGTGGCTGAGATGAGGAACGATGTGGGGTTTCGTATCGGGCGCTGATCTTTCAGGCTGTAGTTTGGGAAAGAGTTGGTGCCAGGCACCCTGGCTGCATTCTGCCAGAAGTCATTTCTCTGTCTTCACAGGGAGTATCTTAAAAGGACATTTTTTGGTGCCCAGACTTAGGATACAGAGTGCCCCAGCTACACCACACATATTTAAGGCTGTCCTACATAGATCTGTTTTTGACGATGGGGAAAGGACCGTCCTTCTCTTCCTCTCTGCTTCCCAGTCCCTTGTTTTGTAGCCCAGTATGCACGATTTTTTGCCACTACAAGTAAAAGGTCAAGGGTTTTCTGTTGACCTGACAGTGCAGGGACTAAAAATGTGCCTGGGCTTGTCTTGGCCTGAGCTGTTTCTAGCTTGTTTTTGCTGTGATAGCCATTGTCTAGCAATCAGCTAACTATTGCCTGCATTTGGTTTAGTTTAGCTTTAGTTTTTGGTGGTAACAAGTAGTTTTTCTCTGTGGATTGACCTGTCTGTGACTCCAGACTGAAGCGTGGCATGGAGGAGCGTTGGTTCCTGCTCTCATCCTCCCACTACCCGTCGTGTTCTGACAAGGTTTGTCTGACCATGAGGTGCACCGTGTCGGGGAGCTAATTGTCTCAAAAATAGCCATTTTTGACAGGATTTTTTCCTTTCCAGCTTTGAACCGCTTAAACAGTATTGCTGCTCATGGCTTTGGTCTGGAGGAAAGGGGGGTGTTCAAGCACAGCTCTCTCCTTGGTATTGACATCACTTGCCCCATCCAAGGATCTGGGCATCTAACCCCAGGTTACAAAATCTCCTACAGGATTCAGGCACCTCAGATCTTTTCCACATCTAGGCCAAAGAGATTTTTTCCAAGGTCCTCATTTAAATTCTAGTAAAGCAAAGAACTGCATAGACCAGCACCCCAACCTGCAGGCTATGGTTTCTTTCCCTCTTGTGTAACATATTCTTTGCCGACTGTTTTATTCGGAGAAGACTGGTTTGAGCAGTAGGCCTTTGCACAACTTTGCTTTTAGAGGGAAAGTTTCAAAATATATTTGTTCCTACTATTTCAGAAGAACTTGCATTTTTCTTATGCTAGGAATAGTTGCTCAAAAATGAAGAAAAAAACACTGTCAGGAAGCCAAAAACTTTGCTAGCTTTTCTTTGAATATAACCCCCACCCCAAATTATTCACACAGTTCTATTTCTAGACAGAATTTTAAAGCCTTGACTACTTCAAAAGGAAAATACTGCAAATTTCTGTTAATAGGTTATCTCTGGGAAAGGGAAGAGACTGGTAATGAGTAACCTTTCTCTTTTTCTTTTGCTTCAGAACATTTTAATTGTGTTCCAATTACTTCAACATATTTAATATACTTCCAGTATGTATTTGTACAGTATTCAGGCAAATGATTTTCCAAAGCCTTATACAATATAGTGAGTCATAAATGATTGCTGTTCCCACTCCTCCCGATCAAGCGTGAGTCACAAAGTGGTAAAGTCTGTCTCCCCGGAGCGCTGAGTGAAATCCACCTGATTTCAGGCAGTCAGTACAAAGCTGACAGCTGAGTGGCATGCGGAGATCCCTTGGCTGAACGGTGCATGTCTGCCTACACACCTCCTACCTGCTGTGAAAAAGGGGCATATCGCAGCCTTTCGGCGCGTGCCGTGTCGTAGCGATTTGCTGATCCCAGCCCGTCCCACCACCGCTATGGGGAGGCTCTGGCTGCGGCTGTGCTCCAGCTGTGCACCCTGGCCCTGGGTTACGGGGGTGGATTTCCTAACCGCTCTTCATCTGGCACTGAAGTTTCCAAGTTTTTGGGCTGTGCGCGGGGACAGATTCCAGTTTGACTCAGTACCTCCGCATGGCAGTCACCCCCTCAGCTGCGTCAGTGGGGTGGCAGCAGTCGCCGAGTGGGTTTTGGCAAGTTGCTTATATCTGTGCACAGACAAAGCCTCTGCTCCCCACAAACACATGCTGCGTGAAAAGAAGTCCCTTGAAATCAGATGCCTCAAGGTGGGTGGGATTTGCTTCCTTCCGTCCCTGGAAAATTAAAGCTATTTTCTTTGCACAAAGGAAGAAAATATTCTGTGATTTGGTAGTGTAGAGAAAAATATGCCTTTGACTCTTCATTCAAATATCAAAAAAAGATCCATGTTAACCAGGCTACAAAATGGTCTTCAGGCATACGAGACTAACATGTCCTTATCTTCTGTTGATAAAGTTTACCAAATTATTCTCAAGGAAACTTTTTTACCTCTT
Organism: Gavia stellata; assembly: GCF_030936135.1. Taxonomy (NCBI): domain Eukaryota; kingdom Metazoa; phylum Chordata; class Aves; order Gaviiformes; family Gaviidae; genus Gavia; species Gavia stellata. The sequence goes on from NC_082595.1 coordinate 98,136,655, forward strand.
AATGTGCTTGGTACAGGTTACTGTCAATAATCAACTATTTGAATAGTAGCCTGGCAGTCAGGCAACATCACAGCTGTTCCCACCTGAAGTTTTAAGGGTGCAGATATATCAGTATTCACTTTTGCTGATATATGAGAATAACATGTTCTTCTTAATTTTTATATTCCCAAACACCTCTATACTGAAGTTTTTAATACTTGATCTTTTTTTCTGCTGATTTTTCTGAAGGCTGCCTTTCAGAAGCAGATTGACCAGCTCTAACAACAAATGAAGGATCAGGTAGGGTAGCAAAAGTTATCTTTTTAAATACTTTGTAATGTACCTCTAAACAATTTTCTTTCTACATTTGAGCTTTCTCACTCACATCCCTTAATAATTTTAACAAAAAAATACCAGTCAGGGATCAAAGCTGTATTCCTCTAAACACATAGCAAATAGCCTTTCCCATTAAAAACTTGATAGTGTAAAACACTTATTACACAAATATTTTAACATTTATATAACTTTCTTCTGAGGAATAGTTCCACTGGTTTCAGCATACTCTTCATGAACTTCAAATGTGATTTAGCTCACTTACTTACTTAGTTTTGATCATTTTGATGTTAGATGTCTTGTCTAACCAACCTTCCTAGGTTCCCTCTACAGTCAATGGAGAGAGATATTCGCCTCCGGAGGGGGTGATTCATACCTCCTATCTTAAGACTTCTGCCTCTCTCAATTGACAACAGAAGTGTAGCCTAGACAACTGCGTAGATTAGATTCCTATCTCTTAGATTAGGTGAGATAAATCCTATTCTTGGCCATCTTTGTGCATGCAAATTTACAGGATTGGAGCTAAGTTGTTTAAACACCTAAAGTACCTGTGGGGGCTGATAGACTAATTGATTTATTTAGAAGCTTTCAAAATCGTGAGTACAAAACAAAGAAAAATAATCTAGTTCTTTTAAAGAAAAAAAAAAGGAAGAACATACATAGAAAATATTTTAATATTTGCCTCTCAAGTGTAAGAACATGGTAACAATAAAGAATAATAATGAAAAATACCTATAGTGCATAAATTAGTGACAGAAAATTACAACTAAGAGGTAAATTTGCTAAGTGTGTTTAGGTAATGCCCCAAACATAGCCTTGAGTTTTCAGTAGCTGTATATGGCTTTAGCACTGTGGGGCAGAATTCACATCTGAGCCATTCCTGCTTCTCTGTCCCCAGATTTTCCTTTCTGATGAGTCAGCTGGCTCCCTTCAGGCAATGGACAGTGTGCAAACCAACAGGGTGACCAATCTTCCACATATGAAGAGTCATGAAAATACAGTTCACTGCCAAGGGCAACAGGCTTCAAAATGTGCTCGTTTAGCATTTTGTAGATTTCTTTTACCGTGAATGTTAACTGAATAACCTAACCAAAGTTCTGGTCTATGCATTGGCAATCTACTTGATGATAAGACAACAAAAGAGAAACGCGTAAAGATTAGAGCAATCAGACTCCCCAAATTTCAGTTATTTTTCCTTCCACTACCTCTTCTTTTTTAGCCTTAGATCTTCTTTCTTCCTTCTTTCCTTAGGTATCTCCCCCTTCCCTTTCTGACTCTGTCGTTCCTTGGCTTTGCTAGTCTCACCTACAGTTTCTAAAAGCAGAGCTTATGCATTTGGGCTGGCTGACCTAAAGATCTGCCAACTTAGAAGTTGTCTGGATGGGTAGCCACTATTATTGTTTGGGCAGAAAGATGCTGCAGCTGCTGCTGTTTCTCTTCCTCCTTTGTCTCCATCTACTTAGCTGAAGAAAAACTACTGGTGAGGAGTCTTTGCAAAAGCCATGTCTTCAACATAAATGAGAAACCTTGGCTTGCAAGACGCCATTTGGCTACCAGGGAACCACATGACCGTGAGGTTTAGACTTGGATGCATGCACATAGACTTAACATGGCAATATCATAAAAAATGTATTTATAATGCTCCTGATCTGTGGACCCAAGTCAACTCAAAATGCCATAGGTTTATTCTTCAAATTCTGAGGTGTTTTCCTAGCACCATACAGCCTGAATGATCATATCATATATACAGACTTCACCCGTAATATGCTGGCAGCTGCAGGAAAAATAAAGCAATTTTTATAGTTTTAGTTTCATACACATAAATTTAGAGCAGCTCTTTTAATGATGATGTGACTGAAGGCCTTGGCAAATGGAAAAGTGAGAATGGGTTTTGTGGTATCAATGCAAAATGTGTAAATAAGGTGTGATTTACTCACTCTGATTATTCAGACCTTTACTGCAAGGGTTCTGTGTATATCTATTGCATGTACACATAATTTTGTAAATGAGGAAATACACTAGATTTAGGGCTTGAGACATTCCAGCTCTGCCACGTAGCCCAATACTGAGGAAAGAGTCCACTGAAAAGTTCCTTTATACAGAATGTAAAGTGGATATAGATTATCTCGCAACAAACTGCTTAACTTAATCTTGACATTTACATCACATGCAGTTCCCAGGCCTTGGCCTTTGTGCATGCTCAGTTTCTTAGTCAATTTTCACTCAGGCAAAACTTCAATTCACTCAAAAATTATGAAAGACAAAACTCTGAGTATTGTCCAGACATGAGAAGAAAGTCTCTTTTCCGAAATGAGTTAGCATCCTAAAAGATGCATTAATTGCACATCCAGTATTTTCAAATATTCCTGGGAATCAAAATCCCTAGACTGCACTTCCCACAGACTTTTTGTGCATACGATATGCTTTTCCTTCCTTTCACACTCTAAATCTAAAAGGCAACATACAACCAGATTAAGAGTGTACTTCATTTCTGATTGTTTTGTGGCACAACTGTATAACTGGAATAATTTGGAGAGCAAGGCAGAGACTTGATGCCAGCTGGAGAGGCAGCTGACATGGGTCAGGCAGTCACTGCATGTTAGTGCTCCTGGTCACTCCTTGCAGGGTCTCCATTTGTTCTGTTGACAGTTTCGGGAGGTCAGTCTCCTCACGTGGGTGCCTGAAGCCCCGTGGTAGAAATATGGAGGTATGTGGATGTGCCAGGACACAGTTACCTGGGTTGCCTTTCTACATCAAATGTCGATAGATTCATCTCCCATCCTCAAAAGGAGTGTTTTTTTATTCCTGCCACAGATAATTGTTAGGCCTATATGGAGTATTTGGTGCACATTTCTGTGCCACGAGTCTCAGCTAGTTGTCTTTGAGTCATGCTATTTCTTACCCAGAAGAGAGGGTGGGTCCCTCCTCTGCTGATGAAAGAGCTGTACTTGAAGTGTGGAAAGAACCTCAACTTGAGGTGACATGTCTTTTGCCTGTATTTCTTCTTTAACCCTCGAGTCGATAAACTTCCTAAAAAAACCCCAAAGGTAAGTGAAGAGGAAGGACTGTGAGTGATTTGGGCACGAATTGTGGAATTTGGGAGACACGCTCATTTACCACAGACCTGGTGATGCAGCTCTCAAGTGTTTTGTCAGGACATGAGCCTGGGTTGTCTGGATTATCCTAAACTGGTCGTGCATCAGAAACAGAATAACCATATTAACACAAGCTAATAAATCTTGCTTCTTTGCTGAGCAAATTGCCTGGGTGTGCAGAGCTCAGATTAAATGTAGGTATTTTGCTTCTGGTACTCTGGTTAGCTCTTTCAGATATCATTTAGGTATTTCCACATTGTAGCATGAGAATAAGAAATATAAATATGTATAAACACACTATTTGTATAAATACATAAAAATAAATACATATAATTGTGTGTTGATGTGTATCTATAATTGTTGATGAGTGTGTTGATATATATGTAATTGTTGATGTGTCCCTGCTGGTAGCAAGGCAATAATAGTACTTCCCTCTTTCACAAGGGGCTGCAGGATGTACTAAAAGTTGTGAGGGACTGTCATGGTGATTGTAACCGTGTAAATGTATATAATTGTGATGTGAAATGTATGATTTTTTTTTCATAGTTATTTTCTCTACATGTACTGAATAACTTTTCTCCTAAAAGCTCTAAGGTAGTGGTAGAGTAGTAATTCTTACATTAGCATATTTTTCCTCATCATTTTTTCTCTACTAAATAGCTTTTTCAAATGTAAGAGACTACTTCAGAAAAAGCTAGTAAAAATGCTGAGAAATAAGAGCTTGAAGAGATGTTCAAGAAACATGCACAATTGGAGAGATTCCAGAAGAAACCAGCAGGAATGATCAGAGATCTAGAAAACATGACCCTTTTTTGGAGGAAACACTAAAGAAATCAGTATTTTTTAGTCTAGATAATCTAGATAATCAGGACTGTAAAATTTAGCTGCAAAGGGCATGGTGATAGACTATTCTCTACTAGGGAAAACTCACACAAAAATGGTTTAAACTCAGACGAGGAAAAACTTAAAAAGCAGTTTAGAGAAAGCATGTTTTTCAGGAATGATTTCCAAATCTGTAATTCCACACTACTAAAGGCAAAAATCTTAAAAAAGAGAGAAAGAAAGAAAGAAAGAAAGAAAGAAAGAAAGAAAGAAAGAAAGAAAGAAAGAAAGAAAGAAAGAAAAAACCAAAAAGGAAGCTTTCTGTTTAGACAAATAAATATTCTAGTTTTTGAAATATAAAAACTTTAAAACACACTATTTCAGCTGCTGTCTTTAAAGAACCCTCACTGAGGTTGGTGCTGAATAGGCCAGACCTTTAGAGGCACTTCCTTATCTACTTCTTATGGATGCCAAGTGAGTACCTGTCCATACATCTGTGCAACCCAAACAAACCTTTTTTTTCAGTGCTTATTTTTTCAGTGCTGACTTTTCTTGATGTAAATTTCATTTCTATTTTCATGACCGTTTAATCTGCAGACCATTCTGTTCAGATTTGACCACCAAAAAACATTTGTGAGCATTCATTCCTGCTCTGCGTAGATGTTTGCTTGGAAATGGAAGTTTACAGTGTTTCTGCCCTTCAGCTTTCTGCTAGTTTCTCTGAAATTTTCACAACGGCCTGTCTCTGTTGTTATGACATAGTAACCTATAGATCTATCTGTGTACTACTACAGGCAGATTGTCTATATACATAACCATATAAATAGATTTCCTTGGGCTAATTATCTCTTATCTAAAATGCCAATACGGAGGTGACCAGAGGTACCACAGATGATTTCCTTTTTCATCTTTCTCTATAAATTTACCTCTTATTATGTGACAGGAGCTAAGTACATGCACTAAAAAATATATTTCAGTGTGTTGAAAGGTTTTATCCACACTTCGGGAGCATATATGCAGATGTCACTTATAATTACCTACCTGTTGTTTATATTAAAAATAGAAAAGTCAGTCCAGAACTAATAAGTAACATAGACAGTATAACTTAATGTTAAAACAGCTGAGGGATTATGACAGCTTTTTCTTGCACTTATGATTAATCATTTTTCTATTAAGGCTGCTGAGAGCAGCATGAAAGCAATTCTCATCCTTTGTCACTGCTGAGGTCACCAGTTTCAGCTTAGCACTTTCAACAGACATCGTGTTGTATACTTAGACTGAAAAGGCAGCCCAAAGGCTGCTAGCAAAACTGATGCAAACCTGTTGTTAAGCTCCCTTCCGGAAAGATGTCACAGTTTGCATATTGATTTTAGTAAAATCTCTTGGGTACTGGGCAAAGTTCCCCTGAAATACCTGTTTCAGGTTGGAAAGTACAGTTGTCAGCATGGTGTCAAAGCTGAGCAGGGCTAGGAAAGGTTTAATATTCTAGCTCCTAACATCCAGCATGTCCATGTGCTCATGGGAATATATTTCTTTACACGCTAATCCTTCCCATGTACAGCCTGTCTCCCACCCCAGCAAGGGAAAGCCTTTCCCTGCCATCCCTGGGCTCCTGGCAGGTACTGCTCATGTTGGGCTGCAGAGCTCCTCTCTCCCAGCCAAGACCTCTCCCTCTGCTCCCCTCCTGCTCAGCCAACATGCCTCTGACTGGAGTTTTGGCTCATCAGTCATCTTCAGTACAGCCATGTTCACAGCCTACTCTTTTTGCAATCGTGTCCTCCCTGGGCTTTCAACATGTCTGAGGGACTGCTGTCTTCATTATCCCTCCGTGTTTCTTGATCGGTTCCAGATCCGATGTTGCTCTCCAGATCTGCCTCAACTAAAAGCTCATCCTGGCCTTTTTTTTGCCAGTCACATCGTTTTCATGCTGCTGTGAGAAGCTACTGTCTGCTGTCTTTTCTCTGTCTGTGGTGCCCAGGTCTCTTGTCTGTTTCTTAATTTTCCAGAGAAATCCTTTTGGACTACTGTTCATGCTGGTCATCATGTTTGCTTTATAAAGCTCTCCAAAGCTGATTTGTTCTTTTCAAATCTTCCATGAAAACTTTTCTGTTTTAAGATTTCTGGCAGAGTTTGCCAGAGACCACAAGGCCACACATGGAGAACTGTACTGTCTTATTGCACTATCATCTTCTGCATCTCTATCCAGCAGTTGACTCTTCTAGTCAGATCTAGTCAGTTTTGGGCAAGCACCACATCCAGTTAGCGTTTGGTGTATTGCTGAGCATCACCATAACGATACTGCTGATACTCTTTGTGTAGTGGTCAGCATGTATTCATATAGCACTTTCTTTGTCTAGCTGGATGCGAGTTCAGGGTGGGCAATATAAAATGCTGGAAAAAATTTCCATTGGTAGAAATGATGCCTTACTGACAGGGAATGTGTTCTTTTAACCTGACTATGACATAGGCGTTAAAAATGTTTTCCCGCTTTCTGTGTTGCTGAGTGGAGGAAGGAATAAGAGAATGAATGTGCTTTTTGTTGCTTGCCTCAGACAGCCAGAGGCAAATAAAGCTGACTTTCCTAATCACATAGATACAAAGCGGGTAGTTTCCCACACAAGAAAACCACCTACATGACTCAAAACTCCTTTCTGTTCAAATGCTTCTATTATAGCTTGTTTGGATAACTCGGAATTTCAGCAACACTGAATATGATTCACCCTTGACAGGGAGAAGGGCAGGAACATTGTGGCCAGCTTTGTACCGTGGTAGGGACGGTCACGTCACGTTGTGAGGCACGTGGGTTACAGCGGATCCAGCTGTGATTCCCAGCTTGCATGGCCAACATGGAGGTTTGTGGGAGGTTTTATTCTCTGTGCAAACTACCTCTTACTATTAGTTCAGTTAGGAAATGAAGGTCTTAATACTGGTAAGTGCTGAGATCCCTGGCTCTAGTCCAGACATGTACTAGGCATGTGTGAGTCAGATCATTTCTTTGGAATTGATGATGTGCTTAAAACTTAAGCACATGCTTAAGTAATTTACTGAATTGGGACCAGAAAGCTTGGCAACTTGCAGGATTGAGCCCTAAACTAATCCAGGCATGTTTTTATTTTTAGTAAAAGAAAGAGTCCCCTCCCACCACACCTAGCCCCATCCTCCTTAATAATAATTTCTGCTTTTTTTTTTTTTTTAAATTATCTGGAATAAAAGTTTTCCTTTAAGGTGATAATTCAGATTTTATCTATTTTTTACTAGATTCTGCATATACCACCAGATGTCCTGCACAAATGTTTTTTCTGACTGGCTTACAAAAGCACCATATTATGGGCATAACTCAGAGCATAGATTGGTAGCATATGTAACTCAATCCAAAATACAGCAGATTCAGAGCATGAAGGACTGAGATGCAGCTACCAAATTCAAAGAAATCTTCCATCATGCCACCTTGTACTATATCTGGATTTCTGTTTACCTCTGGTTTCCATACCCCTGTTGACAAGCTCTTAAATGAAACTAAGCTACCTTACACTATTGCAATTAAAGCACAAGTTGTTAGGCTGACAGTAGTTTAACATTTAGGAATTCTGACAAAACAGTGTTTGGTGTGAAGTGTTTCAATGAGAAAGATTTGCATTCAAATATAGAGATGGTTTAGCTGTTATACATCAAATTCAGAATATTTAAATGAGAGTTAGTAAAATACTGGCATATTTAATCAAAGTTTCTGTAAATTATGCTAAAAAAAACTCCCTGAGAATAACATTTCCCACTTTGAGAAGTGTTTTGTGATGTAGGAAGAGAAGCACAAGTAAAATGTCCTAGGCTTACATTATTATGCCTACTAGCCAATATCTCTTTGCCTGACTCTATTAATTCCCATGGTATCCTGAATTATCTGCATTGGCATTTCAGTTGGAAATTCAAAGGATAACAGACATTATGGAAGGCTGGGAAAATTTTTATATCAAAACCTAATGACTGTCCTGTATAAAAGAACTATGACCCAGAATTATATATTTTTTCCTTGAGTAAGGTGTAGGACAAAATGTTAAGAAAAGGCTTCTTTTACCAGAAAAATAAAGACCTCTTTGTTGCTTAAAGATAGCATAATTTTTCAAGCATGTACAGCACTGAGTAGTCTTGTGATATTATCTGATCCGTTCTGATGTCATAGTGTAATGACTCCGTATTGCTACACCTTTGAAGACAATACTCAGGCCTGGGAATTAGTGCTGTACAGAGCACCTTCTTACCTGTAAGAAGAGAGCGAAATAAGTCTTCACAAGGCATAGCTTTGGGTATCATTTTTCTTTGGGTATCAGAACAATGAAAGCTGTACTCTGAAGTAGTTGGCCAGGTTTCATTTCATTACAGAGCTACATATATCACCTGAATACGTATGCAGGAAATCTGTCCTAAAGCCAGACTCCTTTAGATCTGTTTATTCAGTTTGAGTTAAAACGAAAACAACGGTATTGAGCAAGAATTTTCCTGTCATACTTCAGAGCTGAACTTTTCTCAAATTGTGCAAGTGAAGTCTTCCATTTAGCTGTCCTGGAACACTTGCATTTCGTAAGGTTATGGACTCTTGTGTTAGCCTGTCACGATTTGCAAACTACTGTGGCAATCAAAGGCCTTCGCCTTTTTTTTTTCTGGTTCTAAACATTTTCTAATCCTTGCAGACTGATTCACACAGTCCTACAAATAAAATGACAGGATGGAGCCTTGGTTGCTCAGCTTCTCACTTATGCAGCACAGAAAGGGCTGGATGATTCTCCCAGGGGACCTGGCAGACCGCAGCACGTATATAAGGACTGCTGAGTTGTGTCAATGAAAAGTTGCACAATCAGAACCTGGAGTTCTCTTGCCCTGAAGGCTCGTGAAGCCAAGCAGGTTTACTTCACACAGCATCCATCCTCTGCGGGAAGCTGTCTCATATCTATTTGGCTGGGTGCCACACTTCCTACTGCACCTCATTGGCCATGCAAGTTAGAAACAAGCACCTCTGGAAAGGGTACTCCTACTTCTAGCTTGTTTTTTTTTTCCTAGGCCATGTCTCCCGGTTTCTGGCACACACTGAAAACCTGATTTCTGAGACGAGTCTATGTATAAAATCTACGTGTTTATTCATAGGGAAATATAAGTGGCAAATGATACTGGTGGTAATGGGCAGGAAGAAGATGATGTAAAAGATTGTCACCTTTTCAAAGGATGCTTCCTTTGTTAGGTATGTGGTAGTTGTCTTTCGTGGAGTTTTTTAAAATCATCTTTCACATAGACTTTTTCACTGCCGCCTTTCTCACACTGAAGAGATATGCTTCATAAATAATATTTAAGAAGTTGTCATCATTCTGGATCAGGTGTAGAAGTGTTTCCTGCAACTGCATCTTTGTCACTGGCCATCAAAGTCAGTGATGCCTCCTTGATTCCTCAGGTCAACATACAAGACATGAAGAGAAAGAAATAATGCCCCCTTCTTTTTTTATCTTTTTTTCTTGAGCTACGTGAAGTTTCTAGAAGCATCAGTCTCTGGGCTCTTTAGAGTTTTGGGGCAACAATGATCTTCCGTCTCTTCTATGGCTGGTAGTTTAAGAAACTTCCTTAGAGCTTTACACTTCTTTGTGTTTAATACTTCTCAAGGACAAGGAATACTGAAAAGATCCTGTGTCCTGTCTGCTTTTCATATGAATTTCTGCATATATAATACCTATAAACTGGCAAGTCTGGACATTGTTACTGTACTGCATGCTGAAATTTGCAGGCTGCACAGACCAATACTCTTTCAATATACTGGTTAAGATTTTCTGGGTATAACATCAGATACCTGTAGTCTTTTGACATATATGGTGTTATACCACTTCTCACTAACTAATAACCCGGGCCAGTTGCTTTTGCAAATGAATGCTGCCAAACAAAATTCGGAAGAAATCTGTATTCACAAATACGACTATCACTAAAGATTGCCAAATGAATGCAAAGTTTCAGGATGGTAAAAAGTAGTCTGTGCTCTGCATGAAGCTTGTATGTACTGATTTAGGACTTGAGACTTCAGTGCATGGCTTCAAAAGGGCTGGTGCTCAAAGGAAATTTCCTTTCTTGCCCTTTCTTTTGAAGCATGCTATTGTTGCAAGGGAAAAACTACATCCTGCAATACCTACAAAGAACCTGGCTGTACCATCCACTGCTCGTGTCAAGTAGTGTCTTATGTAAGAAGTTCCATTCACTTCAGTTTAAATACTGATGTAAGCGAAGATTATCCAAAGCAAGGAAGGTTTGCAAGAGCAGGCCATAAAAACACACACACAGGGATGAGTATTACAGAAGCCAAGAGCTTGGTAATCACACCTGGCTATGTTCTTTTACAGTAGTTTAAAGGGAAGAAAAAAGTTTTCTCTAAACAAGTGAATAAAAATATCCTTAAATCACAAAGAGCTCTGGCCCTGTGTGTGAAATATGAATTCATATTTACAATAGACTTAAGGGATAGGAATATTTTGAACCTATGGTGGAAGAAAAGGAGAGAAAGGAAAAAAAAGCTTCAGTGAGGGGCTTTAGATTTTTAGGCATTCTTGAAAATATTGGAAATGGCAGTTTGGAGATTTTTTTAAGCTAAGTGGATCATGGCTTTCCTTGAAACAGAGACTTTACAAATTCCTTTTTGACTGTCATCTGCAAATCATTTGACTGCTGTTAAACAGAACCCTCTATGTTGTCCTGATAACGGGGGAAGGCTGAAAATAAGGAATTCCACCCTTAAAGCTGTTAAGGTAAGTTTAAAATTGATGTGTTTTGGATCAAAGGGTGGAATATTTTCCAGATGATCCTCTGTTTCTTCTGAGAAAAAGAAAAAAGCCCAACAAAACAAACCCAACAGTCATTTCCAAGGTGTTAAGCTTCAGTTGCTGAGCATGGGGATTCAATTTACAATTTTGTGTCCTGCTAGGGTGAAACCTAAATTTGCCAGTAAAAAACACTTCATATTTCTTGCTTGTTCTTTTACTACAAATGAAAGGTTATAGTCCATCATCAGCTATAGATGTCTGGTTTAGAGGGAAAAATCAAATGAGAATAGCAATTGAAATTATTTTTCTGTAATGTTTGTTTTACAGCATCCTTATGTATGAAAATGAGAAGGCTATTGGAGGTTCCTTATTTAAATGAATTCTTAAATTTTATTGTTAGGGAAAGTGGAAGCTTTTAGTATAGTCAGAGATTATATTTCTATGGAAGTATTAGTCATTACAGCCTTGGAAAGTAAATAGGAATGTCAGCAGAAATCAGCATCCATTTAAATTTCAGTGTATGCAAGCCACAGAGAGACACGCTTCTGGTATTTTATCTTCAGCCCCATAAGAACTTATTGTAAATGTGGTAAGTTTGTTGGCCTATGTAAAGTGGATCTCAGGCTCTCAGATCCGTTCCTAGGAGGCAGTGACCACATCAAACAAACAACAAAAACATTGACGTTACCACTACCGTTAACTTTTCTTCTGCCTCAGTAAAATAGGATTAAGGTGGGGAAGGAACTGTGTTCTCACCTTTTGTGTAGCACCTCCACATCTGACTTAAACATAAATTATTACAAGAAAGCTTCTTCTATCGGCATCGGTGTTTCAAGTTTGGGATTATTTGGGGGGTGACAGGGAGCCTTGGTCACAGCCTAGGGTGGTGTGCACCCCTGGTTGTGTGATATGGGGAGGGAAGGTGTGCTGCTGACCCCCCCGGTCCTTGATCACTGTGGGACTGCAGCAGCTTCTTCAAGGATGCTTGGCAGGGCTTTTTTAATTAGAAATAAGATTTTGACCTGCACATTTAACCTCTGTAGATACCTAACTGTGATCAATAGATTTTCTGTTGTGTTTTTGTGTAAAACTCCAGCTCTAGCCTCCCCCACCCTGGTCCTCTTTCCTAACACTCTTGTCTCCCATCCATCTCTCTGTCCCTAATGTGCTCACCCCTTCCCATGCAGCCGTTTCCTCTCCCCCAGCATTTGGTTCCCGCAGGGGAGAGTGCTGAAGGCACGGGAAAGCCAGCTGCCCCGCTTTTTGGAGAGTGCCTTGATTTTTCTCAAAGACTGACTTATCGAGTGGCATGGATTGTTTCTGACAGAAACAGAAAGGTGATATATCTTACAAAAAGGTGCTTTTCCATCCTATTTCAAGCCTATGCTCCAAAAAATAGGGAACTAGAATTTATCAAAGAAAAGATCACAAAAAATTTTTTTGTGTAGGTCAAATGCCATTTTGTGTAGGTCCACCATTATTTTTGGAAGGGCACTCACAGATTTTTGGCTGAAATGATACATAAATCCTCAAAACCATACATCCACTGGGTCACACACACTGCGGTGAAAATGGTTAATCAGGAATAAAGGCAAACCAGAGCCTTTAAAGTGGAATTGTTGTTGAACTGTTACTATATTTTGACACCATTGAGAAGAGAGCCTTCTGTTAGTGACCTTGCATCTAATTATATTAACAAAATAATAATTTAAAAAAAAAACACCCCACCCTAAACTCCTAATAAACATTTGGCACTGCAGCATACAGTACCACACTACGTGAATCCAGAGAAAAAGGGCTTTTCAAGATGGGGATTTTATCATTTGTTCTCATAAGTTCACTCTTCACTGAAAACACGGGAAAAAATGAATTAAGAACTCTAATAACCAGCCAGCAGGAAATATAAAAATAAATCTAAATTGATGGCTATGCTCTGTGTCTATATGGCTTCCTTTGCAGAGAGTATGTCAGCCTGCAAATTCTCCAAACTCATTAGTATGGAATCCTAAATTCCAGTAAAATTCCCCCCTCCCATTTTGCTTGACCTTCTGCTACTACTGACCTACTGTACAGCTCATCTCAGGGCTAATTCTGAGCCAGATATAAGCGGGACAGACATTCTTCAAATCTGCTACAACCAGTGCCACCTTTTCCAATTTTAAGTTGGAGCTGCCAGTACAGACAGTTGCAGATCTGTAGTTTCAAAATAAGTGTAAGGCATGCTCTTTCTCCTTATTCTCCTCAAGAGTGTAACAATTATTTTCGTAGTTATTCCCAGGAGTCCATTAGTAAATCTGAATATCTCTATGTTGGGGTCATAGGAAAGTTTCAAACTAACATTCCTGACAAATGCATCACTAGAAAGTTCCAGTCTCTTTCTGGAACTATTAAGTGCTATATATAAGATGCTATTTCAGGACAGTAGGTGTTTGCTGAATGTAGCGTGCTATCACAACATTCTTTATCTGATTAAAGAAAAGGCCTAAGCACTTTCTAACTGATGTGGGGACAGTTTCTAAGACTGTATTCTGTGTTACTACATGTTGTATTGCAGGAGGTTTGCTGAGGCTCATATAATCAGAAACCCATATTAGGGCATTATACACCGTGGCTCTGATAGTGCTGCTTACAGCCGTGATATCATTCCATTCCCACTCTCAGTCTCTTGATGCTCTCAATATACACTTATATTCTCTCTAAAGTCTATTAACCCTTTTAATGAACACATTTCAATTTGTTTTGTTCTTCAAGAGGAGGTCAAATAATGGTTTTCTGCTCAAATCTCAGTTTGCATGATTCAAATTTGAACTTGGTAGTTTCAGGCAGATATAGTCCTTTTCATTTCCTCTTAAATTGGTGATGTTATTTTCAAGCAGTGTTGTGTTCTGTAATGCATTTGCATTAAAGAGAAATATTCATCCTATGACAGGAGTCTCTTGTGACACTAAACATTGTACAAATTGTTGCAGCTCTTTTAAATGCAGGCGTCTTTGTAGAATCAGTAAATGTAGTTTCAAATTGTGACTTTTTTTAAAAACTCCAGTATGGCAGTGATTATAAAGAAACTTTTTTCCCCTTCAGAAAATGTTCTGAGTCTCAAACAGGCTAACAGTTTATTAATAAACGATTTACTGTCCTCATTACTGTATGGCATGTGGCAGTCATTTTCCTGGCTGCTCATCACAAACGTTCAGGAGAGTTAAGTACTAAAAAAAATTCCATTTCTAGAACACTAATGGTGATAAAAAATCACTAACATTTTACAAAACATCTTTTTTTCTGGCAGGTTTTCACATTCAGACATCGTGAATAAATCATATAAAATTAACAAATTGCAGTTGACAGTTTATTTCAATCAGTCATGATTTACAAAGGGGAGCTCTAAGGAAATCCAAAATAATATTTTATAGCTATCGCTCTATGTCCTTCTGAAAACCAAACCTCTGACTACATGCTTCTTCAAGGTTTGCCATCTGTGTGTGTGCGTGTGCATACAAGTGCATACTGCGTCTGACTGTCTGTTTTCTTATCTCAGCTTTACGTCCCGCACCCAAGCCGATTGCTGATTGACTGTAAGGGGTTACAGAGCGAGGTAAATTTTAGTAGTAGATGAAGCTTTGAAAGAACGTGCGAATGTTACATTTTATCCAACTGTGTAAGCAAACGCATTTGGCATATAAAGTACCTCACCAAGCTGCAGCCACATATCGCATCTGGTTGGTCGGGGTTCACGTTGTTTTGTCGTATCATAAAACATCAGCTCTTTCACTTCAGCTGTGAGAAGATTTAAGGCCAGTAAGCCTTGTCTTTCTCTGCAGAAGCGTAATTTCCTTGTCTTCTGAACAGTTCCCCTTTGGTTCCTTATGCTTACGGAAGATCATGTCCTTCCCCTGCATCACTGGGGGAGAAACTGAATGGGGATGAGGGTGTAATGGATATACAGGGAGCTCTACAGATGTGGATATTATTGATTTTTGGAGACTGCACATGAGACAGAGAATATTGCAGAAAGGTGATGAGACTGTGAAGCACCTCAGGGCCAGAAGGCATGGTGCCAGGCTTGGGCAGCCACATGATCGTGCGGGGGGGGCTCAGAATGTGCATGGGCACAGAAAGGTGAAAGTAATTTTAATGCCTCTCTGAGAAAAATAATCACGTACCCAGAGGCCAGCCAGGGGGTTGCTTAAGAATAAAAGCCGCAAAAGAGAGTTTTAAGACATTAAGGTAAGGTGGACATGGGCAGATCACCAGAACTCTGACACCATAGTTTCCCTTGGAAGACTAGAAACCTAGCGTTTCTGGCAGAAGCCTGAATTTTGTCACCAAATTTCCTAGTTGTGGGGTTTTGCCTATAAGCAAGAAAGCAAGCACAAGGTAACCACCACGTAGTCATACTTCGTTTCTAACAGGAGTGAATTAACTTTAAAATGGGACAAGTATTTATAAGAGCCAGAAGAAATAGAAACAGCCAAACAGTATTATCCAAACGTTTCAGCATTCTCAAAGCACTTTTGTTCCTTAGTTAACATCTGCAGCATCCTGGGATGCTAGCAGCCATTTATTTTCATTATTTGTTAATTATCTCATCCAGCATTACCTATTGAAATGTTAGCTGCCTATTTTTAGCTCTTTGTCTAGACTTCTGTTGTAGTCAGTGAGGAAAGACAGGTCAATTGCTCTCACTGCCTCTCTCCACTGATAGGGAGGTTTTAGATGGCTAATTTTGACTAACTCTCTAACTTTCTGATGCAGGAAATTCACTGAAAGAAACTGCACCCTTATTCATCGGTGACGCATAAGAAGCTGAAAGGGACGGTAAGAAAGCATGCTGAAAATAAGGTTGGAGAACACAGGCACCATTGTTCAAGTTAAAAAATATCTTATCTGTTAGTTTCTAAGGGATATTTTAAAAAATCAAATAAATTAAATTTAATTAATAAGTAAATAAATAATTTAAGAGGTAAAAATAATTATAGAGACCAGAAAAAAATTGAGACTAACTGTCTGGCTGTCTGAAATTTAGATTCTACTAAGTGTCAAAGGGGAGGTGACTGAAATCTTAGCATCTTAGATCAAACTCTGCTCTGAACTGTATTCATATAACATTACTGAAGTTATGAGTACTGCATAGGTGTGAGGACAGAATTTGAATCTCATGTACTGTGGTGTAAGATTATACACTTTCATTACCCGGAAACTGATATGATGGGAATAAAATACAGTTTAACTATGTGATCCTTAAAATTCTTAGAAAATCTGGAGCATGGCTTTTCTTCAAGTGTTGTGCAATGTTTGCTTATTGGTAAAAAAGAAAAAACACATGCTGAAATTCTCAAAGTTTCAATCTGCAAACAGCTTTACTGCATTTGGCAAAGGCTGTCTTTAACTGTTTAAAATGGAGCGCGCATCCTTCTGTTCTGGCATATGGAAAGGTCAGAACTGGGGAATGGAGCTTAGCATCCTGGCTGGGACTCCCTGGATCGCCAAGCACAGAAGCATCCTCTCCAGCAATTTTAATTCATAAGGAAAGGTGATTAATTGCCAGACTAAGCTCTGCTCTTCTTTCCAATAAGTTTACAGGAGCTTAGATAGTTTCACCAGGGCAGGTTTGGGCCCTTTGGCATTACTGGCAGGCTATGGTCCTTTACATTCTTTCTATATGTCACTTTCCCATTTTTAATCTCCTTGAAAATTTAACTGTTCTCCTTTAAATGTTGGAATCCTGCTACCAATTATAATGGTTACAGTTCCTGAATCTTGACCCATTTCACTTTCTTTTGAACATAGAAGTAGTAACATGAGCAAATACCACTGTGCTCAGTTCTCATCAAACAAGATACAACATGCTGATGCTAGCTGGCCTGTAATGGATATCTGTGCAATACCAGTAATTACCCTCATTTAGCATATCTACAGTTACTAGACTTGTCCTTCATGGTACAATAAATGAAAAAAAAAATTTATTCAAACTGGGATGAAAAGTGTATTTCAGATAACAAAATCTACAAGTCAGGTTAGCAAAAGATTACCATAAAGATATTTCTTTTTCATTAGGTATTATTTCTTCACAAAACAAACTGCAAACTCTTAAATAGTTTTATCAGTGTTAGCAACAGACATTTGTTACAAAGCAACAAGATATTTATATGAAAATGGTGCCCAATATTCCCAGACTAGAGATGCACTACACTGAGCAGGAAGACAAGCACTTGTTATCATATATTACCATATAGTTCACATTTATAATTACTTTCACCAGAAATCTGAGGACGTGTGTCAGGTGAAACACACTTAACCGTGGTGAGATAAATTAGACCCTTTCTCCATGGGTTCCCTTTTCCTTTTACAGCCACAGAAAGAGTAGCAGAGTAGTTTGTAGGGCAATGATGTGCAGTGCTCCGACTCAAATGTTATCAGACAAAAGCAGCACATTTTCTCCTGTTAAATGGTAAGACATTGAGAGTCTCCTGCTTTATCCCACCCGTGCTCTCCTCTCTTTTTCAGTCCGTGCTGTCACTGGGCGCTGTGCAGCAGGTATTGCTTCCTGGAAGGGACACAGGTTTGTCTGGCGAGTCATCTCCATTCAGCAGCACCATGTGTCAAAGTGAAGTCTGACAGCTGTGCGGAGGACTGGATGACTTTTTTGGACAAGATTGTGAAAAAAGACAAAAAAGCCTTTTTGTTTAAAGTCCACATTGTATATGATGGTAGAGCACCCTGTGGCGTTTTCTTCTCTAAAGCACTTCCATCTTATTATAAAATAGTAGCTTTTAAGGGAAGAGAGTGGTTAAGAAAATGCAAGCAGCAAAGTCCACTAAAGACCTTTATGTTTTACTTGCAATTCACATGCAGTAATTTCTAGATTTTCGGTGTAATAGGGTGCGGGCTTGTGTTGTCATAGTGGTGAAGGGACTATGGGGTTGTTTTTGAGAAAACCTGCCTACATGCTCCTAAAATATGTTGGCAGTCCAGGATTCCTGCTCTGATAGCTTCTGTGCCCAAGTCTACCACACGTTCTCACGGTTTGCATTACTTTCTCATTTCGGTAGGTGCACTTTCATTTCAGTGCCACAGTTTTCATCTTCCTCCTTGTTCACTCATGTGCACCTCAGGGGCTTTGCCAAGAGAGCCTGGGGGAATGTATGCACACATAAGGGATGGATTAAATCAGGGGTGCAAAGCTATTAAACAAAACATACAATATGACTGCTGCCAGCAGCAAGATCTGGAAATGGGTCGATGAGAAGAAGCACAACAGGAAGGTTGATCTGAAACCGTTTTTGCTATAGCTGTGAGAAAAGTGTTGCACATCTGCCCCACAGATGGCCAGAGCTGGAAGACCATTCCTGAGTGTGAAGTATGCATTGCTGCTTCAATTTAGGATATATGGAGGCTTCAGATTGAAGTGTGGTTGTAACACATGTAGCACATACCAAGCTAGTTTTAATCTAAAACTGCATACCGTAGGTCAGAGCTGCCAAGCGACTGTTCAGGTTTATGCGCAAGCATACTTTGCTCACAGCAGAACCAATGTTCTGGTAGGTTTTCTGCCATCAGTACAGGAACAAAGCAGGTGATCAGAAGGTTAGAGCTAGCCCAGTTATGTCTGTATGTGCACCAAACCTATGTCCTGACTGCAGCGTAGACATAGTTTTCCTGTCTGTCAACACACAATGTTGGGTATTGCTAATCTGAAATTGCACAGAATATTCTTCAACCAGTAGGACATATGTCCTGTCTGACATATATGTCCTGCAGGACATATATGTTTATGTTCAATGAACTCCAAGGAAAAAAAGCAAAATACTATTCCACAATAGGTTACTTCACAGAATGTTTTCCAATATACATGCGTATAAAAAAAGAAGAAAAAAATCCATAATGAAAATTTTACCTGGTGGTATTCTTTCATGTTACAAATCCAAGGGTAGACATTAGCAACCATGAAATGATGGACTAGGACACACTATACATATTAGCAAAATAAAAGGTTGTCTTTATTGTGAAAATCACACAGGTGTCCTCAGGAAATGAGGGAGAATTTATGCATGAAAACTTTGGGGAAGGATAGGAGAGACAATACTTTTTACCGTGTTCCTGACAAATATAGCTTTCATGGATTTTTACTTCTGAGCTACTTAAAAGCATTTTCTATGCAACTCAATATTTCATAGCCACATACTAAACTAGGCACTGACAGCAGAAGTGTTCTGATGGTACAGATTTAATGTGCTTTTTCTCTAAAGCTCTCCTGCTGAGACTTAGGGCTCCCTTTCTCTTATCAGCATGTGCATCACGGTCATATGTAGGTACCTGACCAAAAAAACAAACAAACTTTTCATCATAATTAAAATTTCCCCTTGTTTCTCCCTTCCACATGGATATTGGAAACACTTTCTAAATATAAGAAGAGCTAAGCAGTGAGACAGGCTTCAGAAAGTAACTGAAGAATCCCATTTCTCTCCTGAAAAGAGAAGTCTGTCTTAGGAATGGGCTAGACAGACTTGTCATGGATAGCCTAGGCACATTTAATTCTTCCTCAAAGCAAAGAGATAGACTACTGGATCTTTGAAGTCTCTTCCAATGCTACACTACTATGATACCTTTATTTGTTTTTATTTGTGTTAAAGGGATTAAGGCTGCTTTTGCTGAGCATTATACAGGATCTAGAACAAAGATAGCTCTTTCTCTGATGTATTAACAGTTTCCTTGCCCTAAGGGTCTTAGAGTTCAACTACAGACAAGACTACACAGATGAGGAAAGCATAAAAAAAAGTTCATAATGACAATCACAGCATTCCATATGGCTTTTCATAAGCATAACTTTAACATTTTTTTCTTATCTCCTGTAAGGTCATCTCTCATTTACCTACTGTAAGTAATTGTTAATGTAAGAGAACTATTATGAACACAGCAAGATTAGTGATCATTCTCATCTCCTTTGCAATAGAATTTCATAACTTCATGTAAACTACTGAGTAAATTTTGTTCCCTTCATGAATCTACATTTTTCTTTGATAAGTACCATTGCATCAATGTAATTGTATAATTGTTAACACAGATTCTAGCAGGGAGAGCGAGCCCATTTTTTCAACACTACTTTGAATAATTGAAATTCAGAGCTGGCCTTTAATTTTGATGTAGTATTGTAGACCTGCCATCAGTCTCTGGCCTACGGGCAACAGCACTGAGCAGGAAATGAACTACAGTCAACATTAAACTTTTTTTTTCTCCTGTAAGCTAATGAAACATGTAGAAAACAAAATACCAGATTGCAAACAAAATCGGAACAATTTGTTGTCAGTGTAGTATGAAATGGGGATTACTACGGGTCAGATGTTATTACAAGAGGACATTCACCAGCAGAGGAGGGCAGATGGCTGCATTCTCGTCGCTCTGGGCAGGAGCTAAATGCTAAGCCACACAGTGGCTGTGGAATCCTGCGACTCTGCCCCCAAGAGAAAGGAGGATTGCTGCTGCCCCAGGCCCATGGTGCTGGAGGCCAAGGATGTTGGACTGGGGTATAGCCTTCTGCCTGGCAGAAACTGGAGGAAAATAGATGGTGCAATACAGGTACAGTGAGTTTCTAGAAGCCCTTTAGACAGATACAAGGTTAGTAGTCCAGAAAGCAGAGACATACCTTTGAGCTCTGATTATGGTGTTTTGATGGTTTCTTGGGATGTTTGCCCTGTCCTGCTGTCATCAAATCCATTTTGCTAAAATTTAGTTTTAGGTTGCTGTTCTTTGCTGACACTGTGTGAGTATCTTCATATGATAGGAGGCTGAGTGCCCTCTACATTGATATGATT
The DNA here is from genome assembly GCF_030936135.1 of Gavia stellata. Classification (NCBI taxonomy): domain Eukaryota; kingdom Metazoa; phylum Chordata; class Aves; order Gaviiformes; family Gaviidae; genus Gavia; species Gavia stellata. The sequence continues at coordinate 98,157,478 of NC_082595.1, forward strand.
TGGACTCCAAAACTTTTACATACCTTTTATATAAAGCAGAAAGAAGTGCTGAACGTCAACAACACTCTCACACCCACTTCTCTTGAAAGTAGCAATGAGGTAATATAGATGAATTTACTCAAGCTAAGTTGTTTTAAAATCTTAGGAAAACTACTGTTGTAGTATAGCACACACAACATGAATGTTTGCACTTTCTTTCCTGTGCTAGATTAGGCATTGAGTTATCATGATATGATGACTTAAGGCATGAGATCTTGAATGAATTCTAAATTAAAAATACATTTCCATATGTAGATGAGCAAACAGTTGTTTTGACAAAATATATTATGAGTTCAGCTTGGCATCACTAAAATAGCCCCACCAACCCTTTTTTCTCTCATAGTCCCTTGAAATGCAAGAACACCTTATATTTTAGCTGTCATCTTAATGGTAGATATTATTATAGAGGAAAAAGAGCTAATATCAACTGCTTTTAATTTAGGTAGGTTTTCTTTTACATGAAGACAGAGAATTTTTCTTCTATAACCATTTTGACTGGAAGTCATAGGGCCCTTGCCAAGAAGTTTCAATTATGCTTTTAAAATAGAAGTCCTAGGAGTCTTGAAATTACAGGGTGTGGGTAGCGATATGTTAAATGTTTTACAAGTGAGGAGAAATTAGTGCATTTTGGCTTATCCTCAGTGCTGTTAAGAAACAAAACTGTTCTTTTGTTGTAGGTAAAAGCAGTTCCTTCCAAAGAACTCTGTAAAAACTGGAAACATTTTCATATAATTCTGTGAAAATGACACACAGATAACTGCAGAATGTGGAAAATAAGGCCAGCCGCAGAGCCTCACCCAGGACATGTTAATCAGGAGGACATGGTGTAAATACACCGTAGGATGTTTTGGCTGCTAGAGCAGCCATGGGATTATTTGGGGTGTGTTTTTGCTCTACCCACCTAACACATTTCCCATGTGGTATTTGGGTGGGGGTGATGAAAAACTACCCCCTAGACAGGTATGAAACTATTTCCTTTTGTCAGTTTGAGGTTAAGTGTATGACTTGGTTGTTTGGGTGGAGGACCCTAACAGCTGCAGTCGGTCTTGAAGAAGAGGGTATTTCAGTTGGGGCAGGGAGGATTTCTCCACACCTTAGAGTCGTTCATATCAATACTGATTGGGACAAAAGAGGCTATGTCAAGAGATAGTATAGAAGACTATTGATATAGCTTTCCTTCAAATATGGCAAGTTTCACTGCAGTTCTGCTGTCACTAATACTATGTTTGTTAGTGATCAATAGCAAAATTACTCCTGTATGAAACAAATGTGATCCAGCTTGGTTGTGATCAGATGGTTGTAGTTCTGTCACATTAGCCGGACTACACATGCAGAGTTTATTTTGGCATTATTTTTTTTTTTTTTACAAAGACAGGAGAACAAATGATATCTGCTATTAAGTTGGAATGGTGAAGATGGACAATATCTACTCTGGTACAAAGTCTGTTGGCACAAAGTTAACCTTCATCTATTTTTGAACAAATTTGAGCCAGTTGAATGAGGTAATATAGAATCAACCTTTTACATCATACGGCTTTGGCTTTTGGAACCAATATCAGGAGTCCTAAAGCATTTTCTGTCTTATACACCTATGGCCTCAAGTAATAAAACACACACAGCTCCTAAAGTCCCATTATTATGGGTACATAAATGAATGCACTTCAGAATAACTGACAAACTTTCCAGGTAAATATAGCAAAAGTCACATTCAGGGATGCTATTGACATGTGCTGAAATGGGAACATGAAATCTTTCAGGTGCCTCAGCCCTTAAGGCGGTCAGTAAGTTCATTACATTTTCTCTCCTTTCACTTTTTAAGTAGAGTTTAAAACCAAAATGGGTAAAGATAAGACCTTAGCTCTTCATTTTGGTAAGCTTTCTCTAAAAAATTGTGTTGAATCTTTCATTTTTCTTTAATTAGCATTAGCAATAATAAACTGTTAGTGCTTTTTTAACCAAAGCTTTAGCCTTTGGAGCCTTTGGAGTACTATAAGAAAGCAAGGGGAGTTTACTGTTCCCAAGTGAATTATTTGAGACTGTAATCTGTGGGAGGCAGGGAATAAATTTGTGCTGTACTTCTGAATGCTGAAAGCAAAATGGTCTACAACTGGGATTCTTAAGCACAACTGCAAAATTACAAATCAGCAACAACTTCTAATACAGCCACGGCCTAATTAAAATTAGTACAGAGTAGGCTACAGTACTTACATTGGAGGAGCTGATGAATGGTAGCATATGATAAAATCACGTTCTTCCATCAAATGCAGTTTACTAAGCTCAGTTCAGGTGTAACTTGGGGAAATGTTAGGCATCTGTGATTGATAAACAGGAGACGAAGATCAGGTGATTTAATGGTCTTTACTCTAAAGTCCATGAATCTAGAAGAACTGATGAGTAAAGAAGATGTGAATTGGATACCCCAAAGTGTAGACACTCACCCTAAGCTTGATGTTGCTTTTTTCACACAAGGCGATGTGTGTTCATTATTTATACAACAGGGAATTTACCTGGATTATGGTTAGATTTTCCTATGAGGTTCAGGCTGCAATTCCCGACATTTCTAATACTTCCCTGGAGCCAAGGGGAGCTAGAAGTGCCATGTACCGCCCGCGAATTCAATACAAACTGTGTCAAAGAGCAAAGGTCATAATCAGAAGCTACTATGAAAATTTGGCATTACCTTCTTTCCCCTCCCTCTCCCCAAACTTCGGTGATTCCTGTTTCCTAATCTTCTGCTCAGTAGGGCATGTTTTGCAGCCTTGCTCTTGACATTTCACAACAATTCAACAGGATATAACAGCTATTACAAAACCTGACAAATGAAATTTTAAGGTAATCTGAGAGATTTCTTTAAGCAGGTAAGATTCTGGTTTTGCAATTTGTTTCACGTGGATAGGGCTCTGTACAGGATAACACTCACAGGGAACAAAAGATTAGGGATGCATTAATGCATATTAAAGCTGTAGGATGTTATAAGCAACATGGCTTTTCAGTATGTGACCCCTCTCTTTTGTCCTATTATATCTACTTCTGATACCTGGTAAGAAAGCCATGATCCTGACGTAACAGAGGCATCCGTGTGTTCTGTTCATAAGTCATTAACAGATTCCTAGAATTGAACACATCAAAACAATTTTGTATTTGGGTTTTTTTCCAGACCATCCCAACTAAGCAAAGAACATCTGTTTGTGCTGAAAGCTGAGCTCATATTTAAGTATATAGCTAAGCAGTAGCATTAATTTTTAACTTCCTTTATGAAACGGTTAAGAGTAAGCAAAGCTCAGTAATCCAGAAATAACTGGGGGATAGAACTTGAAAACTTGGCCTAGTTTGTTTCTAGGATATAAGAGATAAATCTCTGAATCTGAAGTTACTTCCCACCCTTCTTCAGAGATAAAAAGGTCAGGACACATCCTTTCATTCTGCAAACATGGTGACCCTGAATTGCTACTTTCCTTAGGTCATACACCCAGTTTTTAGGAAGACTTACTGTCAAGATTATTCAGATTATCTATCTAACAAAAAAAGTGTCACTCTTGCTAATGTAAAGAGTAACTTTGTTCTGTCAAATAGTCAGTGGCTTGTCTTCCATTTTTCTGTTGACCTGTGATATATACTTGTAAAAAATCAACAGAAGTCATTTATACACCAAGGGGATACTGTGTAGAAAATTTCAGCAAAAAGCTTTGGGGATTTATGTGTCAGACTAGGGCATCAGCCTCATGTTCTATTGAGGCTTCTTATCTTTATCCCACACTACCTAGTAGAATATAAATCTATAATGGGAGAAGTACGACAGATGCTGTAGTTTACAATATCGAGAAGAAACAACAGAGGCAGAGGAGACATAAAAGGATAATTTTGCTTATACAAAATAGCAGCCTGAAAAATAAAACCAGGAAAACAAACAAGCAGATGGAGAAGGCAAAGTCTGCAAGACACAGCTGTGCAAAGTATTTAAATATCCAGATGCAAAGCAGTTTAAGGGTCAGGGACAAGGAAATGATGCAGAATGCTCTTAGTAGCTCTGTACCATGATTGAATAGTCTGCTTTAAAATTTCAAACATGGTAATGATTGTTGATTGTCCAGCTTTCTGTCAGATTTAAATGGAATCTTAGATTTTGTTAGAAATCCAAACTCCTGAAAATCCTGAGCACCTTTTGATATGGGTTTGTTACTATTTACACAGGAGTACAATATTTAATGTGTAGGAAAAAAGCTTTCTCAATTGGTCTTTATTCAATTCTCTTTTAGCAAAAAAAAAAACCAACCCAACATTATTTTTAGAATAGTCAGAATTATTTTCTGAAGCAGTTACTACCCATAATAATAATAATTTACGCTTTTACTGTATACTGACTTCATCTAAGGGATTCAAGTGCTTTATGAATGTTAATTAGGCATCTGCAGGCATCTATTAGGCACCACCAGTTGCTAGATGATGATTTTGGTCTATCATTAGCTCAAAAGACTCCACCTGCCTACATTGCTTAGTATGCTGTAAAGGGGACTGGGGGAGGATGTCTGCATACTGAAATGTGGGAAAGATACCTTTTGCTCTAAAATGTAGCTGCAGTGGAAAGCGTTAACTTAAAATGAGTTCCTGAATGAGATTTTATTACTGCTTTAATTATCTTCCTGGGCTTTGGACTCTGTCCTGAGCTGGCAGATGTCCCTTCATGTCATGTCAGTGGCTGAAAGACAGATTTTCATTCATTCCTACCCTCAGTTGTGTCTCAGATTCTTCAGTCATTTTGGGATCCTGTTCAAAGCTACAGATCCATTTTATAATCCTTCTACAGATAGGGTCAAATGCCTTGACTGCTTTCTTGCTCACCATGCTTCTTTCACCATCTTGTCCATTGCCTTCCTATTCTGCTTTCATTCTGCTCCAGATGTAAGATGGCCAGTGTTCCTGTTATGGCCCCATACCAGCCTGGCCAGAGTCAGGAGGCAGGCATTAAATCCAATTTTGTGACTCAGTCACCAAGTTATTCATCCTTCTTTCACGGGGTGAATACCTGCATTTAAAATGAAGCCCATACTCGCTGTATTTTTTGGTAAAGGCTTCTAATCTCCTTACAAGGAACTTCAGAAGCAAGGTAAATCATAAAAGAGTGCCAGGGGCAATGAAAACTTAGCTAGCGGGTCACGTGGGAACTACAGCCTAGTGTAAGCACGGTACTTAAACAAACATACTGCAGCAGCCTGCATTCCTCATAGGGAAGACCTGCAAAGCACAAAGAATATTGTTTTCCTAAATTGTCATTTCATAATTAAGGCGAGAAAGTGCATTTAGATGGTGAAAACCATATTTCCTATGACTCGAGAGACAAAAAAAAAGGCCATATAAAAGGATTTTGTTAGTGCTATATAAGGACAATCTTCTGATTACGAACTGTAACTTTTAAGGGGTATTAAAATTCTGTTTCAGAAAGATGGATGGTTTTAGCTTGCAATCTTTCTGTAGGACTCTATTATCAGTTTCCATTCACACACTCATGTTTACATAAAACAAAGACCTATGTTTTCCAGTTTCTTATGGATTTTTTGCATGCTGCCATTACAGGTGGGCTGGACATTAGAGGTCTGATTCTGGCTTTTCAGGGTCTTTCACTAAATAGAGATAGGAGGAAGCCCTGAGACCCTGGTCACATCCTTAGGTCCTAACTCTCATGAAAATGCCATTGTCTTACAAAAATCACCCTATAAAAGCTGGTTTATCACTAGGGAAGTTTGATTTAGATGGATCCAACCCAATTAATATCATTGTACTGTGGATGCCTGGGTGGGCCAATTCATAAAAATTACTCATGTGAGCAACATGAGCAGAATCAGCCCATGTTTTATAATTTTAAAGATTTATTTTAAAACTTGCAAACTTTGCTGGACCAGAGGAGATTATCTTAGAGGTGTATCGCTAGCAGTGTCTTAGACATACCAGAATGGCGCTGGGCTGTTCTGTATCTTGATAAGGGCAGCAGCTCCTGCATCTGTGCTGGTCTGTAGAGATTGTATTAAGGCTGTATAGCACCTAATGCTATTCCAGAAAGCTGGAAGCTTCCTCCTGGTTTAACACAGTACAGAGAGCCACTGCCATGTCTGCAGGGGAGGGCTGGTGGAACACACTGGGTAGCTGGGAGAAAGCACTGCTGCCATCACACAGCCTGCTGAGATCCCCTTACATCTGAGAGGTGTCAATCTGGTCCCAGGCTGCATCTTGCAGCATTATTCACTTGTCTTTGCACCACACATTGCAGTTCTCTCCACAGGCTAAATTACCCAGAAACCTGAGGTCACAGACAGTGCTGCAATCCAGAGCCCAGTCCCAGTCTGGCTCATCTCCCACCCCCTCTGCTCCCCCAGCACGGCACAGACATCCCAGCTCTCCCAGCATAGGCGTGCTCCTCCTCGATGGCTCATGGTGGGATGCAAACAAGTGCAGTTCAAGAACTCCTGGTTTACTTGTAGCTGCAGCATCATTTCCTTGTTATGAAATGAATCATGTTTTCATTCTTCAGACTGTTACCAAAAAAAAAAAAAAAAGGAAAAGCGTGACTGTGAACTACATTCCTTTTTCCTTGCATTCAAGAAATGAAGCTAAAGCCAAAGCACTGCTGAACATGGAACCAATTATTACTTTATCGGCTACCCAAAGAAAACATATCCACCGAGGAAAAAAACCCCACATACATACTAGGCAAAGCTACCTCAAAATCTGTAGACTTCTTTTTTTTAAAATTCTTAAAATCCCTTGGATCCCACCTCTTTTTCTCCTGTTTCCTGTCATTACTATAACAAACCTTTTTGGTGAGCAAACAAGATTTCTTTTGTTGCACTGAAAACTTTGTGCATGATTCATTTTTTTTCTTAGAAAAAGCTTCAAGCCAAATATTGTTTTCAGAGCCTTTTCTTCCTATGCCCTCTCCCCTCCCCAAATCCTTTTTCCTGAGGGACATCCTTGTTCATGGTAGCCTACTGTAAACAAAAGAAAGATGATATCAAAGTAATTGCTTGAAATATAATTGATGACAGACTTCATGTGCAACACTTAGCAATGTCTTTGCATGCAGATAATCCTTTTGCACACTTTGTTAATGCCTGGAAACTAATCATCCTCTGGAAGAAAAAAAAAGGACAAAAGGAGAAACACATAAGTTCATTACTTAAAAGAGCTTGGAAGCTTGTAAGGTACATCCGGTGCTTTTCCAAACATGGTCTGTGTCTGCATCTCACCAGTTTCTTCCAGCACATTTTGGTATCTCGCCCCTTGCAGATTTTGTGTTTGAAAGGTTTTATCATCCACCTCTCCATATGCTATCACATATTTCCTGAAAGTATTTTTTTCACAGCATACCCAGAAGGCTGCTTGGGGGCCTCCTGTTTTTTGATCAATCTGTAACATGTTTTGCTTTCATCCATTCCTCTTTGGAAGTCTGTTTTCTTGTTCATTTTTTATTGTTTCCATTCATGGTTTTTAAAATTGAAATAAGTATTGTAAGAACAGACAGAAAGGAGTATTTCATCAACTCTGGGCCCCTCTACCTTTCTCTCTCCATATCCTGCTGGGCAAACTACCCAAATCTCCCCCAAGGACAAGTCAAGGCAATTTGCAGTCACAGCAAAACTAGCTGACCTTAAACTGCATACTTTGGTTACTACTAGTAGTCTAGCTGTAACAACAGAGACTGTTTTACCATGATACATTGTGACAAAAAAAGGTATAATTCCAAATAATTTTTATTATTATTTGAGACCAGAAGTGGCAAAAACAAACCAGGAAAAAAGAAAAGAAAATAAAAACATATAAAAGAAGGACTTTGAAAAAATTTTGCTCAATATGTTTTGGTTCTTTCCAAAATGTGGCTCGTGTTATTCATCATTAATATTCTCACCTCTTCTCTTGTGTAAAGCTTGTATCTTCTTCCTCCAAAGGCTATTTGAACTCCTTTTTTTATCACGCCAGAAGGACATCTTGTCCAGATAAGACTCAGTGGAGATTGTGAGTATCTATCAATTTATGGATTTATGATTTCTGATGATTCATCACAGAGAAAATAAATGATGACTTGTACTTAAGTACATGAATTCATGGTTAATGTATATAGCCACATGATGTTGCTGTTGCACTTCTTCACCTTCCCCCTTCTGTGTGTTCTACTCACTCATATTCAGTCTTAAACTGAAAGTCTCATGCTTTGAGACAGTGGTTGTATGAGACTAAGTATGAGATGTCAACCTTGATCCAAATCTGCTTGTTCTAGCTCACTGCAAATAAATAATAGCAACAACGGTAGTTTAAAGACGGTGGGTGGGATCCTGTCCATGTAACTTAGGAATAGAATTGCACTTTAATTATAGGCCTTTAGGGTGAAATTTCGTTTCATGTAAATTTAATTGTTTGCTACACAGATGTCTGCATTTCAGCTATTTATTGAGGTTCTCTGTATATTTACTAGAGAAAAAGAGACAATTAGAAGCAAAATTCTGATCCGTTTTAGGACGAGATGCATCACTCCCTCCAAGTGAACAAGAAGAACTTTGTTATGATGGAACACAGAGGAGTTCAGGGGTTTCTGCCTCACTAAGCTCATGTTGTTTACATGTCGAAGGCAGGTTTCTAGGAGAAATGAGATGCCACTATGTGGCTGGTGCCTCAGATGATAGAGATTTCAATAAGGTCATGAGTACCAGCTTCTGATCTCAGGATGATGAAGGTCTTGATACTGATGGAAAGGCTTTGAGAAATCTTTCAGTGATTAGATGTAAGACTATTACAAACTTGTTAGCTGGAGAAGAAGAAAAGAAGCTCCTCAAGAAACTGGGTTCTCTGATATTCCTGGGAATACATAATCTAAAACTTCTAGTTGGGCTGAATACACAATGAATTATTTAATGACTAAAATAATTTTCCTTTGGAAATGTATGTCTTTCTCACAGATCCCTTTTTTCTGCTAGGTAGGCTAGAAAAAACATAACTTGCACAATCTTTGTAAGTCTAGCAGTATTTTGTGAAATGCAGAAAAAATATGTTAGGCTTACATTAATTTTCTTTCCTCAGTGTAGAGTTCTAGCTGAGACAAAAGTTCATAGTTGGGCTTGTGGACATCTGCAAAAGCTATGGAAATCAAAACTAGTGTGACCAAGGGACAGATATTACTACGAGAGCTGCCTTTTGTCCTTCAATCTTTTTCAGGGCCCTTGTTGTATTTGTGGCAAAGTATGTATCAGCAGATCCATCCAGAGGATCATTAATTATCCTTTGTTCATCCTGTTCCTGGAATAACATCTTTGACTCTCTTGGTCATATTCACAAAACATGCAGAAGGTCATTTCAGAGTTAGGGTATCAAGTGTACAATTTTGCTTTGGACTTAGAAGAATCAGTTAAGAGTAACTCTGCAAATTCAGCAAAACCACATTATCATAAAAAACACCAGAAGAACAAAAAAATTATATATTGATTTTTAAAATGTAAATATTAGAACTACCAATATTTTCATATTTGTGCAGATCTAAATTAAGTTATTTTGAACTCAGCACCCCTAAATGAAGATGCTGCTGATCATTGGAAACTTTCGAAAATCTGATCCTAAGTGGAAATGAATTGTCTGACTATATCTTTCTTTTTCCTAGAACAGCAGTAGTGTTCATGGTTGCACTGTGGACCACAAAGAGCAGCAGTTTCTTAGGGACTTCCTTCCTCTTATCTACAAGTGAGACTAATGCCTTTCACTTATTAATATGTTTTTCTTTGACCATATGTATATTATTTGACAGGAATTTGGAAATGTTGGTTGGAAAGTTGAATTTTAATTTCATCTAATATAATTAGGAGGGCATGATAGCCATAGAAAGACAGGGAGTAAAAATCACACAAGAGAAGAAAAATACATGGCTTTGATTTCACCCTCTAATTAATTGCATTGCCCAAAACCACAGCTGTATACCATGAAAGAAGGCTTAAAAGTGATTGTGTGATGACAGTTATGCAGCTATTACTCATTTATCCCAAAGCAGCAAATATGTTCTGCAACAGCTTTTTCTAATATATTTTTTATTATTTCTCTCTGTATTGTAAAACAAAATAAATACAATGGCAGCAAGTTGCAAAATGTAAGTAAAATCTTTACAGGCATATTTTCTTCTGCCTTAAGAAAGGATGCACACGTTCTTTCTGCAATACTTCACTAATTCAGGCTTGCTCAGAATTTGTCAACAAAACATAACAAAACCTAAGTTTTTACTCATTGTTTAACAAATTATCTGAAGTGATTTTTTTAAAAAAGATGAAATGAGAATGAATCACTCGGAAAATATTTGTTAATTTGAAAACATAAAATGTTAGTTTGATTTTGCTTTATCTTTTTGTGGATTAAACTTATTAAAAGTTCTGTTATTACTGAGAACCCTAGATTTAAAGCAGCTCAGTCTTCTGCAGACATAGAGTTTTCATTCTGTGGGTTGAAAACAATGTTACACATTCAGTCTGCTAATAAGCTCCTCAGAATCAATAAAGTGGGGTGGTAAAAACAGGCAAAACGTCACTTACGAGGAATCCATGAAATGGAGGCCATTTTGCATTGAGAGTTGTCAGCCTGAATATGGGACATGTGTGTGTAAGCTGCAGCCCAGACATACCTCTTATTTCTGGAAATATGTGATAAATCATGTGTACCACTTGCTCTAGGACTTCACTGGTAAAACCATTATACAAATGTTTTTCAGCTTTGTGCATATCTAGGGAAGTTGTCTGAAAACCACATATAAAGGGAGTTAGGTTAACCTTCAAAGATTAGCCTATAGCAAAGTGTAAGCAAGGAAGAATTGGAGTAATTTAACATCATTCATATGCACAACTATATATGTACATTGGTCTATTAAGGTGCTTGGCTACCTGGGCACTTCTACACAGTTTTCAGGAGGCGATTCATGCTGTGAAGGTGATTTCTGATGAAATTAAACCACACAGGCTGTTTAGTTGAACTAGCCCTAATTTTAATATTTCCCGCCTTAGTTCTTTAATACTTAAACTGCATGAGCAATATGTAGTAGTAACCCCAAGAGAGAATTAAAAATATAAAAAAGAAAAAAGCAAAAGAAAAGAGAGAGTGAAAGAGAAAGCAAAGGTAAGGTTCCTTCCAGATTCACTCAAAACTGAATGACATTTCACAAAAAGTTTCCATTTTGTGCTTTTTATGCAAGTGTTTGATCAAAATGTTTGGATAGATGAACTTTTATGTCCTTTTCATCTTTTCTTTTTCCCCTTAAGATTTCACACTTTATTTCCTTAGTATTTTGCTGCAGAAACTCAATCGTGTTTTTGACAGCAAAATCAATTCTACAAGATAGAAAGGAGAGGAGAATCACAGCACCTCAGCCAAGAATAAAGCGTTTCGATGAGGTGCCAAACGGAGGAGCGTAGTTGCATTGAGGCTTCCTTCTAAAAGCAGGCACGGCAGGGCGATGCAGCATCTCCAGGAGAGCAACCTCTCAAGGGCGGTCAGGTCAGGGCAAGTCGTGGACTGGAGCTGCCTGTCCCCTTGACTCCAGAGGGAGTTTACAGCCACTCCTCTCCTAATTTAAACACCTTGGCTGTACACTTGTTGTTCAGCAGGGTGAATCAGCCTAGCGGCATGCTGCAAATCACTTAAAGAACATTTTGGGTCCTCTTCTTTATAGGGCTTCACTGGTGAATGAAAGTGACAAAAAATGCTTGTGTAAGTATGTCTAAAACACATACAGTATCTGATATAATGTTGGGTAAATCCCTCTAATCCTGCCTCATAACAACCACCTTACACAGTCTTGCTCAGCATTACTTTAGGAATGAATTCTGAATGCGAGATCATATTCCTCCCAAATCTGTAAAGCTACAAAAGTTCAGAGGATTAGGTTTGCAATTTAATCTATTTACAGCTCAGTTATAATGTACACCCATTTGAATTTGTCTGATGGAAATACTGAGCATGACTCACTAGTTCCATAATTTGTATTTTATTAAACCCTGTCAAAATGCGATTTATGGCTAACCCAAGACAGCCTTCAGACACGAAAGCAGAAATCTTTTGTAGGTGTTGCATGACAGATGTTAGTCTGAGTTTGTTTCTCATGTTCACAATCCATAATTTGCATGAGAATAAGCACTCTGATTTCAGCTAATTGATACATGCCTCTAACTCTCATGTCAATCTTCTCTGTGGCAGGGCAGACATCTTCAGTAGCACAAGTGCCATCCAAAAGTAACATTGCAAATGCACAGCCATGCTCTAACCCGCCACCAGTTTCAGCCCACTGCTGCGGGAGTTTTAAATTCAAGGGATCACTTTTTTTCCTCGCAGCTTTTAGAACTATACTGATCTAAACATGAATTAAATACTTCACGCTATTCCTGAGCACAAGCAGGGTTTGCTAACATAGAGAAGATAAGAATAGTAGGACTGAGTCTGAAAATAGAGAGGGTAGGATGTCCCAGGCTCAGGTATTATTTGGTAAGGATTAAAAGGGCCTTTCTGAGTGTTCAGGGAATCAGTAATTTCTAAAGTATACGATGAATGGTAGTCCAATTCTAATTACTGGTACTCTAGTTATACAGCATTTGAAATTTTCTACATGCCGCCTTCTAAAAGTGGGTTTCTGAAAGAATTCTCTCCATAAGTGCTGTAAGGATCCAATTAGAGGCAATTGCTTGATTTCTGAATCCTTTTGATCAGCCATCGGTAGTGCCCCACTTCTGAATTCCTCAGGAGCTTTCGGCTTCATTGACAGTCCAGAAATAATGCCTCGGTAGGATGTCACTTGGTGCTCTGAGTTCTGATACACCCTCTATTCAGGCACCTGTACTAGACATTATCAGGCCACAGCAAGGGTCTTTTGCTAACAGCAATAAAGCTGGCCAAAAAATAGGAGGACTGAAATTGTTAAGCACTTTCCAAAGCTTCAGCTTTTCAAAGACAAATAGCCAAGTCCTGTCCCCAGAGCATTATAGTGTCTCTTGCTGAAATCAATAGAAAGCTCCAGTTTTTAACTTTTGGTATGCTCAGGAGATTCAAACAAGAAGTATTCACAATATAACATAGATACAATTCTCCTTTAATAGGAACTTACAGAATAAGCACGAAACATCTTCCTAGAAGAGCGTGATTTACATCATTATGTTAGAGAGGAGTGAAGAGAATTCTGCTTTTCTTTCAGCCATTAGGCAAACAGCAGGAATAATCTAAACAAGTTTTATAATCAGATGGAACAGGTCAACACCATTTTCACCGCATAGTTCTTTCCTTCTTCTGAAAGACTCTGGTGATAAAGAGGCTGGGAAAACTTACAGATTTCAGCAGTCATCCAGGTTTCAAATGGACAAATTGGGCTAAATATAACAGTCCACAAATCAGAAGAATTCCAAGACTTCTGCCTGTAGACTGACACTTCCTTCTGCCTTCAGCTGATAAGTAGACACTGCTTGCAGGATATTAAACACCCTCTAACTTGGATATAGCACCTCGGCTGCAACCTCAGTATTGCACATATCTGAGATTACTTAGTGTTTTCAAGGAAAGAGGCAGACCTTATGAAAAGTCCCTTCCTCTGAAAAAAAAAATTAAAAAAAATCAGTTGTGCATGGCAAATACCACCTCATAGTATGCCTTTGAAGATATAAACTAGCTAAGCAACCATCTTTTCAGAAGTGAATGTGGTTTTGGAGTTTCATCTTGTGGAAAAGTACTCTGAAACATAGCATAATTCTTTTTTCACTTGCCTTTTTTCCCGATGACAAGCCAAACCAAAAATCTTGTTATTCTAAAAGTTTGGCAGGACTCTGTGATACCATAGTACTTCAACAAAAATACATTTTTCAACAATGTTTTCCTTCAGTTTTCTTAAAGTGTGAATGCTATATGATGTAAATTTGTCAGGTGTTTGTGAAATGTGTGTATTTAACTGCTTCCTTTCTATAAAAGCATATATTATTTCCACAGCTGATAGTAACTTCACTTTAACGGTGTTTTAGTTCCAATGGGAATGAAATTTCTTTTCTGAGAGAGTGGTGAAACACTGGAACAGGCTGCCCAGGGAGGTGGTGGAGTCACCATCACTGGAGGTGTTCAAGGAACATGTGGACGTGGCATTGTGGGACATGGTTTAATGGGCATGGTGGTATTGGATTGATGGTTGGACTTGATGATCTTACAGGTCTTTTCCAGCCTTAATGATTCTGTGATTCTGTGAAAGAACATGCTAGTCAGATGAGTTAGTGTTGTCAATGTTCTTATAGCAACTGCTTTTAATGGAGAGATTAATTACAGTAACGAAAAAGTAAACACTTCTGTAAGGTTTTACATCTTCAATGCCTGTGATATCTAACCTACCTGTGAATTAATTATCCATGCAGTATAAGGAGCTATAGCAATTTACATCAGCTGAGAATGTTATAGTTACATTTTAAACTAGCACTTATATAACAAAACTTGTTTTGTTGGAAAACTTTTCTAAATACAATACCAAAATGTAAGTGGAAGATGCTTTTAGGAAAAAAACAGGTAAGTTAGAATAAATGATTGGGTCAAACCCTTCTTTTTAAATAAGCCTATGCTGGCTTAGCCAGCATATCTACAACTTGTTCTTTAACATCTTGGTCTTTCTTTGTGACCTAGTAGCAATCTAGTGTTCAAAACCAACCTCTGTTATAAACAAGTTTATTTTGATGAGTCACATACTATTAAAGGTTGTTTATAAATGCATCTACCATGCTAATATGAACGGACTCTTCAGCTACTCCCACAGACTTTTGAAATAGCTTGTCCCGATTCTTCCCTGATTTATATAAATCAAGAATAATGTGTTGCAGAGGTGTAAAAATTGCTTAAATGAGGATGTAATCAAGGTAATACTGTGGGGTTTTTTGGGGAGGAATGCTTTTGGTGAGTACATATACTGTAGATAGAAATGTTACCTTTTTCCTAATGCAGAATTTTAATAGATTTCTTTGTTCCTTGCATGTTTCTCAAAGTAGTGGAAGTTTAATACTGAATATTGAAACATGAAAGAATTAAATCTGTGTAACGCTTTGTTAAACTCTATTTTTGCCATCTTAGTTCTGTTAGGTCATCTCATCCCAAGCACTGAAAAAAACCAGTTAGTAGTGTGGCCTTTGCACCAGCTAAGTACTGAAGTACATGAGCAGTTACACTGATTTGAGGAAGATGATTTCCTGAATGCTAATACATTTCAAATGAGGCAACTTGTGTGTTTAAAAAGATGCATGAGTATAAATGCTTTTCAAATCTGAGGTTTGAAATGTGTATTTTGTATTCTATACTCTGCATCCACAACTAGAATATTTCATGAAATTTCCTGGATTCATTTGAAGAAGAAAGTTGTTTTCCCAGACTTTCTACAAGAAAAACCTGAGCCTGTTTTCCTGGAGATAAAAAAAAAAAAAAAAAAAAAAAAAAAAGAAGTGTCAATTAAAGGCTAGCTTCCCTATGGCAATACTATATTTGGTCAAGCTCCATGACTCATCTTTCCTAGAAATACTACAGTGATATCACAAAGTCCATTTCCTCCTTGGTCCAAGTAGGTTTAGTCTCCCAAATACACAGGGGATTCAGTTTTCTGAGAGCCCTTTGATTTCTAATGCAGCAATGTTTTGTTGTGCATTGGACATGTAGCAAAGCAGCACGGTAGCAATTTTAAGCCTCTGTTTTCTCCACTGGTTGAGCCAAAAGTTGTAACATCAACTCCAAAAATAGCTCATGTAACCTTTGTACAAAGGGCTAAAATGAAATTTTGTGAAAAAAAGCACACCTTTTTTAACATCCTTTAAAGATAACTATGTATATCTTTCAGCTGTGTTTGTTTAAAAAAATCCCATCTCTCAACCAAAAAATTAACTTGGAGGCTGAATTTTAATTTTTCATTCTGTAATTCAATATAGCTTAAGCTTGTATAATAGGGGCATTCTGGGAGAAAAGACAAGCCCCCAGGGTTTGCCCAGCATTGGGTTTACACAACTGCTAGCAGGAACAGGTTGAAAAGCAGACCTTTTTCCAGGAATAGAAGGAACAATCTGGAGAAAATTGATATTATTCCTCAAAATGGTTTAGAAATCCTCTAGCAGGTCTCCCTTTGTTACCGAAGAAGCCGTTGGACCCTGCGTGGAGCTGTGGGGCACTAGGTAGCTAAACTTTGTGAAACTGATAGAGACAATTATCTAACTGCATCTGTCTAGTTTCCCCTTGTGCTTACTTGCTGAGAGAGGAAAGACACAAGTCAGTGATGATGGGGAGCATGTAAACCAGGAACACAGTGAGTGTTCTTGGAGACCTACTGGAAGTGAAATCATAGCTACAGCCTGCAGCAATAGGACTGTAATGTATGCTTAGCAGGGGAAAAAAGGATTAGAGCCTGGCTGTTTGGCAGAACTTTGTGCTTTGTTCTAAGTCTGGCCCATTGCTTTGAAAGACAGTATCTAACGTTCACTGATAATGATGAAGCTAAAATGTACAACAAAATGGCTCCTGTTAATCAGCAGATGAAGCATTTCCTGGGATTTTGAAAAGTATACAGAATAACCGCTTTTCAATTCTACCAGTGAGTGAAGATTTTCTTCTGCATCCACTGACTTACTCAAACTGAGAACCAATGGGTTTAGTAAAAGAAAGATACTGAAGATCTTAGTGCTGCAATAACAGTGTGAAATCTGTGTGGCAGACCACTGGGGGTCAAACAAAAAGCACTGCTTGGAGCACTGTCAAAGGTCAAGTGTTTACGTTTTGGGAGATAATCTCATGATATTAACTGTTGTCAATTCTGTGATAAATATTGTGGAGTCTGCAAGAAGTTAGGGCTCTTAGAAGATGTGTAGGTCAATGCAAAAACCACAATCACTGTGATATAAGGGTAATGCCGGAAGACTTCAGCGTCACCAGTTTACAGATGAGCGTGGAGCTCATGGGCAATACAGAAGCAGCTGTGTAACTGACAATAAATTGTTATATGGATTCCTTTATGAGGGGAAGACACAAGACAAAACAGAACTTGGTAAGGACCTTTTTGATCTATTCTGTCACAACAAGGTTGTTAAAGCCTACTTAACAGAGAGAGGTCTCAAAAGCAACTGAGCTTTTGGTGTCTGCAAAAAGGAAGTCTTTTCTTCCATTAGTATTTCAGAGAAGATCATATAACTGTACATGACATGTACTAAACATCTATGTTGTGGTCATATCATCATGAACAACATTACTTGGGTAGAGAATAACCAAGAAAGAGTTTGTTGAACTGGCAGATTGAGTAGAATTTAAATTCCTTAACTGCAGCCACCTAGGTATTAGGGACTGGTCTAAGCTTGTTTTTAGTTTGCTCCTACAGCTAATGGAGAAGAAAATATTTAAGGCTGGGAAAAGGACCTGATGTTTGTAGATGCCTGCCTCTTTCCACTGACAGTGGCTGATATACCAGATGGGTGTGCTGCCATTCAGAGGGACCTGGAAAGTTTGGAGAAATAGGCAGAAAGGAACCTCATGAAGTTCAAAAAAGGAAAGGCCAAGTCCTGCATCTAGGGAAGAACAACCTCATGCACCAGTACATAATGGGGACCGACAAGCTGGAAAGCAGCTTTGCAGAGAAGGACCCGAGGGTCTTGGTGGACAACGAGATGACCAACGTGCCCTCATGGTGAAGAAGCCCAACATCTTGGGCTACATTAGGCAGAGTTTTGCCGGCAGGCTGAGGGAGGTGATCCTTCTTCCTCTCTGCTCAGCACTTGGTGAGGCCACACCTGGAGTACTGTGTCCAGTTCTGGGCTCCTCGGTATAAGAGACATATGGAGCTACAGGAGAGCAGGCAGCAAAGGGCCACTAAGATGGTTAAGAGACTAGAGCACCTTTCATATGTGGAGAGGCTGAGAGAGGTGGAACTGTTCAGCCTAGAGAAGAGAAGGCTCAGGGGGATCTTATCTATGTGTATAAGTGCCTGCTGCAGTGGGACTAAAGAAGATGGAGCCAGGCTCTTCTCAGTGGTGTCCAGTGACAGGATGAAAGGCAATGAACTGAACAGAAATACAGCAAATTTTGTCTAAATGTAAGAAAGAGCTTTTTTCTGTAAGGATGGTCAAACTCTGGAACAGGCTGTTCAGAGACTTTGTGGAGTCTCTTTTTGGTGGAGATTTTCAAAACCTGACCAGTCACAGTCCTGGGCAACATGTTGTAGATGACCCTGCTTTGACCTAGGTTGGACTAGGTGATGTCCAGACGTCCCTGCCAACTTCAACTCTATTGTGATTCTGTGTAAGGAGCTCCTAACTAGCTCAATAACTAACTGGGATGCTGAACTTCCAGAAGTTAGAGAAGACGGCTTTCACGCAGAATATCTTCAGCTTTGGAAAAACAATCAAACAAAATTTGGACAAGGCAACTGATGGATTCTGGGTTTGTACTGCAACTTTTACATGCATGAAGACAAAAATTGATTATGAAGGAATGGTTATTGAATTTTACAAAGTTTCTCAAGCATCTCTGATAGCACCTTGATACTACTAAAGATGCTTTCAAATCTTAAACCCCTATAAAACTCTGAACTTATCCTGAAGACTGGACTGCATGCAACACTGCAAAAATATCATTAAAAACAATGGGGTCAATCATATTTGTGATGGTTCCTGTGCATATGCTTGTACTTTGCATGGAACAGAGAGTGAATAATTTCTGAGTGAAAGTATTTATCCAAAAGCAACACAGGATAGACCTAGCTGTGAAGGAAACTGAAGACAGGGACAAAAAAAAGATGTGATGTAATACTTGTCAATTTATGGAGTCTTTATATTAGCTGTATTTTACAAAGAATATAATTTAACATCTTACCAGAATTTACAAAATATCAAACTACAGAAGCACATATGTTTTCAGTTCTCGTGTGAGAAGAAGATATCATACTACTGAAATCGTACTGAAATACTGAACTACTGAAATTAAAAACCAGATATTTAAGACGTGGGCTAATTGGACTAACGGAGGCTCTGCTTCACCAAACCCCTGCCTACCTTAAAGAGGGGGCAAAGGCAGTACACTCTTCTTAATTAAATAATCAGTGAAGACAGGTGGAAAAATCTCATCTGAAGAGCTGTCATGCAGCTCAGATAGGTAAGCCTTGCTGCTTGTGGAACTTAGGCAATTCCAGAGGGTTGTCTAGTCCACTAGCGTTGGTGCCTAAGTAATACAAGAAAGGTAGCACATCATCTATCCATGATGCAACTCCAGCCACGATCAGCTGAAGCTGGGATTACTCATAATTTGTTAAAATTGAGGTAGGTTTTTCCGTGTCAAATGTCTCTAGTTTATTGAGCTTACCTACCACTCGAGGTTGTGAGAACAAACCTATAGTAGACCTAGAGCTACTCAGTTCAGGTCTGATGCTGGAAGTAACACATTTTCTTTGCCTAATCAGCCTTTCTTCTTGCCCTGAGATTGGGCAAGGACAAAAGGGTTAGTCCCCGTGAAGCTCCATGCTAACACATACCTGTTGTTTCTAGAGCTCAGGCTAGTGTACCACTTCACAGTGCTGCACAGTGTTGTGGAGAAGTGCTAGCAAAAGAGCTAGCTCAGGCATCCCCACATGCCACTGACTGCACCGTGTGAATCTGTTTTCTCAGCGCTGCACAGAAACCTGACAGGCAAAAGTAGCAGTTGATCCCCGTCCTTCTCAGTGCTTAATTAAATACAGGTTGTTCTCTACTCTCAATGCTCTGCTTCATTTTCTCTATATTTCCAGCTTTTCACAGGAGCAAGGTTCGGGTCCTGGAGCCAACACTCTCTCTTGCCGCAGTTACTTTTTCTCAGCTCACAGACCAAGGTGTTTTCTGACATATTCTTTCCCCAGTGTCATTTTTGACAACAGCTGAACTATTTCAGCCGTGTCTTCCTCCAAGAATTCAGAGACAGATATCTGGCCTAACAAGTTGAGCTTGAACTGCTGAATTTGAGAAGTGTACAACGAATGAGAACAGGCTTTCATTGTGAAACATTGTCAAGAGTTTCCTCTAGCTAAAGCTGCTGGCTCTGCCTGCTATATTCTTTTTGGGTTATTGTGAGGCCTCTAATTTCATGTATTTTGATAGAAAGCAGTAATATAAGAGTTAAGAGTTGATCTCTGGCTCTAAACAGGTGTAGATGAATAAATCAGTTCTTCCTTGATGTTTCCTTTCTTTTTCATTTTGCAGCTAATTAGTGTGTACTGGATGCTCTCTTTCATTATAGAACCACTTCTCTCTGCTTTCATACTGCCTATTGTATTTAATTCAGTTTTAAATAATTTTGTTCAGCCATGGTTAACCCTTGCCACCGCAACATCTTAATTTCCTACTCTCCTCTGAACCACCCACATGCTACAGCAAAAAGATTCTATATGGTTTTATCTTTATTTGCAAAAGCAGCTGGTCGCAACCTGTTCCTATGCTGCGCATTTCATTTCATGCTGAGAGTGCTGCTCCACTTTTGTTTTATCATTCTAGGCTCTAAGAGGCTCCCGATAGACTGCAAAAAATCCCAGCAATGCAATGGAAGGAACTAGCTCCTTAGTAGCAATCTAAATGCCTTCAGACGTCACTTTTCGTCTCCAGCACAGCACGAGGCTTTGGAGATTTCTGGCAATTAAAACAACGCTATTAAGGGGCATGTCAGATAAAGTCGGCCATGTCTTTGCTATCTGAGGCCTCATTACCTGGGTTGTTCAAAGCTGATCAGACTGTCTGCTTTGAAGAGAGGAAAGCCCAAGCCCGCAATTACTTATCTACATGGTTGAAGCCTGATAAGGCTTGGTTTTCTTTAGCACCTCATTGACTAAAAAAGAAATATTTCTAAGATTTCTAGTTTTCAGATTTGCATTTTTTCAGTCTTTGCCGATGGCAATATGACGTTTTTCACCTTTTTTTGCCCAAATTATAGGCAACTTAACAGATCTTAAATTGGCATTCTGACACACGATGAAGGCATCCCCCCCATCTCAAGCACCCCAGCGAGGGGTTCAGTCCTGGTAACTGTCATTTGTTGCTGACTTGCATCACTGCTGGGCTAGCACAGTCCTAAGGCTTGACTTCAGTTCCCTTACATGTGGTCTGTAAGGTTGAGAAACCAGCAGCATCTGTTCCCAGCACTGCAGCAGGGGAAGGAGTTTGCTGATGGAGCAGTAAAAATGACAGAGTAGTAAATATGAAATCGGACTGTGAAATGCTGCAGAACTATGTGATGATAGTGAGTCAAAGCAGCAAATAAAAAATAATTTTAAACACTGAAGAATAATGGGAACATTAATAGCTGTAATGTACATTGGAAAAAATCTCTACTGTACATAATTGGTGTAGCTAGCACTGAGGTAGTTATTACTACTAAGAAAAGGGATCTTGGAGGGTCTCTAGTCAGAAATGCAAACCTCAGGTCAGTCATCAGTGGCACTCAGAAACAAACTGCATGGTACAAAGCGTTAGGAACAAACCCAAAAATTTCACTGCAACACCCTATGAATCTACAGTGTGTGCCTCTCCTCTCCTCTCCTCTCCTCTCCTCTCCTCTCCTCTCCTCTCCTCTCCTCTCCTCTCCTCTCCTCTCCTCTCCTCTCCTCTCCTCTCCTCTCCTCTCCTCTCCTCTCCTCTCCTCTCCTCTCCTCTCCTCTCCTCTCCTCTCCTCCCCTCCCCTCCCCCTCCCCTCCCCTCCCCTCCCCTCCCCTCCCCTCTCCTCAAATGAGAAAACACAAATTATGAAAAGTAATGATAGAGAAGTATACTGGCCAACTCTCATGCAAGTTCTAAAACGATTATGACTGGATAGCTAGAAAATGGATGACTGAAGAGGGATATGATAGCTGTCTACAAATTGCACCGAGAAAAGTTATTCATGGTTCTTACCAAATACCAAAAGTAGGAGGAACTATACGAGGTTACCAAGTGGCAGGAATAAAACAATCTGGAAAAGGTTCTTTTGCGCACTACATTTATATAAACTGTGGGACACGTTGCTCTGGAACACTGTGATTCTCAAACTTCACCTGGCTTCAAAAGCAAAAACACCCATTAAACAAGGGATGACAATTCAGGTGCAGGGAGCCCCTGAGCCACAGGTCATTGCAGCCCGGGAGGTGCCAATGAGGCACTGCTGTGCACCCGCCCAGATCCCATGCACTCCCACAGGGACTACTAGCAAGCCAAAACTTTTTTTCTGGGTAGCCCAAAATGGCAGTTCTGCTGTCTACTACAGTAATATATTCCACTTCTGGTATGTGTGCCATGGATTTTACATCTCATCCCTTTATTGTGCTTTTTTCCCCCTTTAAATTAAGGGTATTAAGTCCTAGTATGCTGAGATATAGAGTGCCAGAGGGTGACAAATTTTATTGATGGCCAAAAAATTCCTACTGTAGGAAAAAAGATAATGTGAGCTACTGATTAATATTGCCTTCTTTTGTTAACAAATGCTGCTGTTTTCCATTCTGAAGGTCTCTTGTCAAGTCTCAGTAGTGACAGGTGACATTAGCAGTACATCAGCCACTCAGCTCATGCAAAGCTGTTATCTAATTTTTTTCAAGAGCTCATCCATTTGTACAGTTTACATCATTTAAGAACACTTTTTTTACTTAAGTGGACAAAATGTCTTATGGCCTAAAAAGAAAGTGTGTGTATTATTGAGAAAGATGCTAATTTAATCTGTGTTGAAGATTAAAGGACCACAATCTATAACTCTTATTCACTGGTATAGTGCTATTCTCTTTGGCAAATAGTTTGAGAGGAAATGTTGTTTAAACTTCTGGACAAGTCACCAGACTGATTTTAAACCTCTGCTTTGCCACAGACTTCTTGTGTGTTGCTTCCTAGCTGAAAAATGAAGATACTACTTTTTCTTTTCACCTCGTTTTCAACAATTTCTTTCTCCAGTCAGTCAAGACTATTTCATTGTGTGTATGAGTAGCTTCTATCAAGACAGAATCCTGATCTTGTTTGAGGTTCTCAGGTATTGCTACAATATCACTAATGTGAATAATTAAAGTAATAATTTGGCTCCGGTAGTTTTGCATTTCAAATGTATTAATTGAATATTTTTCTGTCATAGGACAGAGTAACTGAGAACTGGAATTCTCTACCAAATTTATGGTATTTCAAATGATACACAGCCCACCTGAACACAAGCATCTGGGATTTATCAGAAATCCATTCAGCCATGTTTTTTGTTGTGTTGGAAGAATGATACAATTGAGCAGTTCTGTAATTTCATCAGCCTCTTGGATATAACCTAATTTAAAATTTATTGTACTGAAAAATATTTCTTCAAAGATTCAGGAAAACAATATGGAATGTAAACCATTAAAGCCACCCCCAGGTTATATCTTTATATTCTATTAACTTTGCACAATGACTCCAGGTTTTATCTGTTCTAGTTTAATTCAAATAAAGGAATGAAATGCAGCTATTCTGTTCTGTAAGTTTTGAGAGAATAGAAGCAATAAAGTGTATAATCTAACAGAGTTGTCTCTTTTGTTTCTGTGTGTTTATTTTTATGCAGTTTTGCATTAAGAGCTTCATGTACTTTTCTATGTTGTCTAACAGTGATTTAGCTCCCAGTTCTCTAAAAGCCTTGACTAGGGCACCTGATGAGTCCCACTGAGGCCAAACTAAGCCATGTTTGAAGGTAAGTAAACTTGTGTATGAGTCTATGCAGTCCATCCCTCTCATTAGCATCTTCCTTCCATGTTGTTGAGTCTTGTGGCCCATCACTGGTTTCATATCTCACTGAGCATGCACTCCTCAACACTGTGACGTTGAACTGCTGCAGCCCAGCCTTCACCAAGCAGACTCCTTTCTGTGTTTCCAGCGATGATTGTTCCCACAGCAGCTGATGTATCTTGCTTCCGCTGAGCTTTGTCTCCTTTACTCCGCCTCTTTTGATGCCTGTCTCAGTAGCTTCTTTCCTGCCTTTTTCCAGCTACTCCAGACTTCCCCATGGAAACTTCCCTCCGACCCTGCAGAGCAGCTTGCCAGCAACTCCCGTCCAGCTTTCCTCAGAGCCCCCCACAGCTTCCCCACTTCTAATTTACAGCCCAGAGCAACATCTTCCTCAGTAGTCATACCCCCTGGCTCCTCTCCATCCTCTCTGTCCCACCTGGGTCCTTCCCTTTGCCCGGGGTAGACGTCTCTGCAAAGAGCTCTTCTCCTCCAGTCCTACACAGCTCCTCCCAGAAGCTTGCGGTGGGGAGCAGGCAATGTGGCAGGTCATGTCTGTGACAACAGCTTTCGTTGTCAGAAGTTCTGTTCCAATATCAACACGTTTGGCACACAATATACAAAGTTTGGACAAGAGTATCATGGGCCTGATCCAATTTCCATTGAAGTCAGTGGAAGTCTTTGCTCTGACTTTAGTGGGTGCTGGATCAGACTGTTTCGGCTGTTGACTAATGCTCTTTTCATTGTATGTTTCATAATGTGAATATCCACAGAGGAACATGACCCACAGAAATACAAGGTACTTATTTTTCAATATTCATTCCCAACTCTTGGCAACAGCAGTCTAACACAAATATTGTTTTTAAATGCTATCCAAGGAGCTTGTTTATCTCTATTCTTCACCTAGCAGCCTAGAAAAACAAACTTCCAGTTTAGAAATCTGTTTGACTAAGGAGACATTTATATTGAAACAGACTCATTGAATCTTTGTTAAAATAGAATATATATTATCTTTTACTGTCAAGTTGAAACTCTTTGCTACCTGGGCTACCTTCCTACTTCCAGTAAAGTTGTCACTTGCAGTACACAGCACCATCACTTTGCTGCTGATAAAACATTTACTGTGAACTGCATCTTAACCTTAGCCATGCAAGCCTGCGTATTTATCATGTTAATCCCTACACTTGGAATCTGAAATTAGGGTATTATCTTGACCAAAATAAATAGCAGTTAGAAAGCCATTGACATTTTTTCTTCCTTCTGCAAGCATATTCCTCATCTAATTGGAGGCATGTGCAGTAGAAATTATTAACTATTCAAGTTAGTATCAACTCCTGTAAATAATAGAGATGCTTTCCATCCTTATTACTGTACTGTATTGTGAGGAACACTTGTCTGTGGTGCAGTAGGACACAACATGTGAATATGAATGTAAAATCTACAGCCACTTCAGTAAAATGCATAATGAAGATGATGATAGGAAAAAATAATCCAGGCTCTCCATACACTTAGATTTAGCCTCAAGTAATTGGCAGCTAATATCTTCAAAGATTTCATCTCTACTGAAGATGCTTCTGGCCCTCACAGGTTATTAAAAAAGAAAAGAAATAATTATGTCTCAATCTTTGTCTCCTTAGTTCTCTATCTATGAAATGGGAATAACACTGCCACCTAATCTTAAATTGATACTTTAAAAATAAGTGGATAAACGTACCTATGAAGTACCCACACTTAAGGGCAAGGTCATATCCAGGATATAGATAATGAATAAATTTTTCTCTATTGCAGATTTTGGATTAGCTACACTAAAAAAATCTCAGCAAAGAATAACTGAGTCCCAAGAAATAGTGGATATCTCGTCATGCAGTGGATAGGGGAAAAATAGGATTTTGCGGTGTGATAGTATTATGATACATTTCATCATGAAGATTAACACTCACTGCCAAGCTAGGCTCCCATTTTGTATTACATGCATGCTTGCTTTGCATTCTTAAAATCCTTTTAACTCTGAGTGGTGTTACCCAATTAGTAGATCAGAGAGAGGCTCTCAGGAGATGTCACCCTGCCTGTTCCTTGGCACCCTGCTCCTGCAGGTTCCTGGGGGAGGGTGGGAGCCAGCCGTGCCCAGGACGCACTGTCCTGGCAGCGGACACCCTCGCTCCCAGGGCTCTGCAGGCAAACACGTGCCCATGGTGGATGCTGGGTCTTTTCCTGCTTGTGTGTTCAATGGCTTTCTTGCATCAGGGCATAAATCCAGAAACTTCGGGCATTCCAGATTGAAAATAATGCCAATATTTATTGAATTTTCTTTTTTATGAATATGCCTTAGTCCATTCTCCTGGAAGAGAATATAAACTTGTATTTATTCTTATATATATATATGCATTCTATATTAGCGTTGAAATGAAATAAGGAAGATACAGGTGTTAAAAACAATATGTGGAATGGGTGCGTATGTCTAAAGTATTATAGTACCCTTAACTGTGAATTTCAGTGATATCTGTGCAATGCCAAAGTATAAAACTTCGGTATATAAAATACTAAAATTGTAAGAAGATGGGCCTATTTTCTCCATATAAGTTATCTTTATCACTATAAATTCATGTTAGCATGTTTTGTTAGCCTTTTTCATGAGAATAAGATTTGTATTGTCTAATTTATTATATTGATTACACAATGATGAACTGCTTTGGCCTTTTCAATATGCTGTTATGGGATTGGTTGTCCATTCCACTTCATTACTGCAAGCTACTTTGGTTTAAACACGAAAGAAGTGGAAAAGCCAGCCAATAAAATGACATAGCTGTAGAAAGGTTAAAGAACTATGCAGCATTCGACTAAAGCTGACAAGCATTGAGGTTTGGATTTCTCATTCTTATGACAAAGATGGTAATGGGAAGAGAAAAGAGCAGTATCTAATCCATTTTTATGACAGTGATTGTAATTAAATTGGAAAGGATATAAAAGCAACCTGTTCTTATTATAATTTATATATCCTTATCTTATGTCCCTTCCTCGATTCTTCTAATTTAGAGTCAGTATACCAGTGTAACATTTGGACAGTGATTCTTTGGGAAACATGCAAGATGGTATGTACAGAGCACTGTGTTATAAAGTGGCTTATATATTTCTAAAGTGATTAATATCTACTGATATTAATATTCCAGACTAGAAAAGGAGTGGCTTAAAGTATAGATAACAATTTTACTGCTCAATGTTCCCCAAAGTGAGCACATATGTCATATGAATCTTTTGTGAATCATTATTCACAGTATTTAATAGCATTGATCTTTACTTTGGAGTGACCAGTGATTCCAGATTCAGAAGTTTCTGTCTTCCATTAACTCAGACATTAACTTTTCTTAAGAAAATGGACAATAAAAGTGAAATGAAATGATAGGAATCAATCATTTTTATCAGCATGGTAATATATAAAGGAACCCACTTCCTACAGAACTGAATGAAAATGTAGGACTGACTAAATATTTCACTATGAAAAATTAAATTTTAATTAAATTAAGGTCTAAAAAAAGGCTCTCCTACATAGAAAATATAAGGTTTTATCTAAATTTATCATTGTGATCTATATATTGGCATAAAGTTTATTTATCATAGACTAAATAAAGGTCATGTTTGGCAAAGTAATTTCTTGTATACCCTACACAGACAGTTCTAAACAATTCCTGAGAATTAATGACTACCTAGGTATCATTTAAAGCATCAGTCATGCAAAAATTTTTAACATATGTTCACCTATAAGCATAGATACAGAAGATTGTCCTTGCTGAGTTAGCTCAGCATCTTGCAGTAACCAGAAGCTGAAGCTCATGGCAGAGCACAAGGAATAAGATGGCTATAGAAATATAAGAAATGTCTGTGGCATGAAATGCCAAACAAAAATGACATTTGAGAACAGCCTTATATACTGATACAGCTGAATTTATAGAGGTCCTACTGTTCCTAGACATATAGTATAGCAGTATAGCTTTTCCCCTTTCACTGGTGTGTGGATCAAGCTGTTTATGTCAGTCCAGTCCTCAGCCTAATGTTGCTGCTGTTGCCCTTTACCCTCAAAGTTTATAACAGCTCAGTACATTGCTGTATGAGGACCTACCAAGTGAACTGGAAACATTCTAGGAGAAAAGCAATTTCATTTTTATCTGGTATTTAATGTACTTATCTTCTATTTAGTCTTGCAGATCACAGTGTTTGGGTTGCAAGCAGCGATATACTAGCTATTATTTCTCTATCTTTTCATTTAAAAAGGAACAGTTTCCTTTAAAAGTTTCCTATTGGTAAATATTTGTCATGATAAAAAGCATGCATGTCTGTGTATTATTAAAAAAGTAAACAGATTTCTGATTCATTTTCAGGTTCTGGTCAAAGCTTTTTTCATCCCAGCTGGGGTCATAGCTTTGTTTCTGATACTGTGATGATGATGGCTGTATTTGAAAGGTTAGCACAAACAGTTTTAGTTTGCAGGGTGTGATGGACAGTAACCATTTTATCAACAGTTTGTCTATTTTATAAAGGTGGTGGGCCTCTGAGAAGATGACTGTTGTTTGCTTTGTCTGGGACAGACGGAGCTTTCTGAGGGAAGATGTGCTCCTTGAAAGCCACTGCACACAAAAAGGAAGCAGGATGGAAAGAAGGGGATATATGAAAATGAAGTGAGCAGGGAGATGGAGCACACCAGAGTCTGGGAGACTTTGGGGAAGATCATGAGGCACGTCTGCATGTGGCTAGGCTTCTGACAGGATGGAAAGAGACAAGCTAGGGCCTTTAAAGAGACTGTATGGAGTTTGTTGCAACACAGAAAGCTGTTGAGGTGCTAATCTCAGGTCAAGGCTGGTGGAAGTGCTCACCTGCAAGAAAGCAATGGGTGGGCAAGGTCCATCCAAAAGCTCTTTTGGTTGTTTTGGGGTAACACAATAATAAAAAATCCCCCTCAAAATTCTGGCCTGACCTGGGGCCTTATCAAGCTTTTTCAGCTGAACTAGTGTAAGCTTGTGCTTTGGGATCCTGAGATCTAAATGTCTGCAGGTGCTGGCTCATCAAAAGAATTAATGATGCAAGTGTGATTCCCAGGGGCATGTGGGTCAAAGAGCACTGTGAACTTGGTATGGGCTTTTGCAAGGGGAAAGCGGACATTAAAACTCATCTACGTGCATTTTGGTGCTGTGGAGTCAGAGACAGTTTTGGATACAAGACCTGACTTTCAGCTGTAGTAACAGAAGGCTACAGTTTAACTTGAATTTCCAGCTTCAGTTCCTGCAGGTGATGACTTACTCAACTAATAATGAGGCTGAAGATATAGTGCTGTTGGGATATACTTGCTAAATGCACCATTACTATAATGATTTGTAATTAGACACTAATCACCATATAAAATGCTAATAGTATAAATGTACTTCGTATTTTTTCATGCTCCTGGCAAAAGTCCTCTAGGCATGCCATTTTCTCAAGGGCGTGCTGAGCAAAATCAGACTGAATAAAAGAGTTGGGGCATGGTACCCTCTGCTATTGTTCCTCTTTGAAAGAGAATTACTGGTGGTTTGAGGATCATTTTAAACCAAGGAAAGCATTAGGTGCTATTCTATTCCCAGTCTCTGCCCATGTGTCCTGCTGTCTTCTTTGTGTCTGCAGTAGCAATTAACTATGGGGCTATGGCTCTGCTTGTCAAGAAAATGATCCAGGTGGAAATTAATACTATTTTGTTATTGCCAGATTACATTTTAGTCTGTTTTGTCTTCCCTTGTGGCAGGAACAAGCGTTTAGTGTGAGGATTTGGGGAAAGAGGCAAGGAAAAGGGCAAGATACTTCTTCTGGCAATGGTCTTTGCTTCTGTCAGCTTAAGTTAATTTTCAATAGTAACCTGATTTAGAAGGCAATAGCAGAGCAACGGAAAGCCCGTTGCTTCTCCTCATGTGCATGCACCAGACTCGGTCACTGTTGCTTTGTGTACGATACAGGACTCCTTTCACATGTTCCTCTGTAATGTGGGAAAATGAACGTGTAGGTCCCTATGGCCTTTCTCCACCCTGCCTGTCTGCATGCACCCATGTGCATGGTATGTGCACTCGTGTATACTCTCTTCCCCTGCTTCACATCTGAATACCTGTGGGCCTCAATATACTCAGGGCTAGGTTCCCACACAAACTCTTTCTCTCTAAATAAACCATATTTCTTTTCAGTTTCTTACCCCACATTTTGTTTTATTCCTTTTGTAAATATGCAGGTCAGCAATCTCCAGGTGTAGGGAAGGTTTTGATAGCTTTGGCTGGTTTCCATGTCAGTTGGCAGCACTGTGTCATGTGTCTGTCTGGTGAGAAGGAGGACTCTGTACCTGATCTAGCCACCCTTTACCATCTGTGGTTGATGTGATGACTAACTGGCTTATTCGGTTCTTGCTCTGACACCAGAGAAGATAAAAGGAACAGTATTTATAGGGAAAAGTAATATCCTTTTTTTAATCAGTTGTGCTATTTAGGTTGATTTCTCTTTTCTTCATGCTGTGCAGTCTTCATTTCAAATAGAAAATATAGTTACTTCTAGTTAGAATAAAAACAATGTCATAACTGGTACATTGTTTATGGATATGAGAAGAAAGGTAGGAAAAGATAAGTCACACGCTAGCATTTTTCCTGTTAAATCCGTGGATAAACTACCATAGCTGCTATCACACCTGGGATATATGGAAGAGTAATAGATCAGTGTCAAGTCCTCTAACCTTGTGATAGCAGATATTTTTATAATATTTCTGAATTTTTGTCATTAGATTATTAACTTATACTTTCACGGCTCTGAAAATACACAAGGATGAAAAGCTTGCTATATGTCCTATGTATAGTATGTATACCTAAACGTATATGGTTTGCTGAATCTCAAGACATTTAAATCTCTATAAATGATTCAAAAGGGATAGAATTGCATACTGGTCTGAATATTGTAAAGGGTTTGGTTATATTCAGTGTAAGACTGAATGTCTTTTAGTACTCCCAGATCTGTAGCAACTCAGCAAAAGATTTTCTCAGATGTACAAGCAATAACATGCGACCGGCACATCCTGTTATGTAGTGACATCACTTTTTCGCTTATGTGAAATCTAAGATTACCATAAATTGTCTATACAGAAAATGTGAAACTTACATTAAGTAATAGGGATAAGAGAAGGCCAGTGTTTGTTAACACTTTTGCTTTTCTCTGTATTACTAATAGCTGATGATTTGCATGATGCATATGTCACTAATATCTATTATTGGCTTGTGGGAGTTCTGCTTATTGGTTTTAGTGGTAACAGCAGATGCTGTGGCACAGTACAGGTGGAATAAGGTTTTAAATAGATAACATTCACAGGCATATAGAAAATTCTCAGCTCTAATTGTTTTCCCTTGTTGTGTAACTTGGGATAGATGAAGACTCAGATTTTAAAGTGTTGGGGACTGCAACTCTTAACATCCAGGCAGTTGGTCCTTGTTTGAGATCCAGGTTTCTCCACTGTGCCCTACATGAAAAATTTAGAAAGCTGGGCTCCTGAAAGTGAGTGCCCAAATACCAGCAAGCTGAGTAAAACTTAAACTAGACAGGTGAAGAATCACAAAGTCTGAAACTCCCTGGGCCCTGCATGCCTTAGGAAGACATCCCCACCCAGGATCCATGTCTTGGACTTCTTTTCTAGCCTCCCTCCTGGAGACGTGTGATTTTTGCGTGGTCTCAGGCAGTGGGAAGGCCTGAAACATGCTCTCCTGCTTTCTGCATGAGTGCTCAAGCTGTTGGTGAACTACTCTGCAAAAGGGGGACTGTGGCTGTTGCCAACACCAACATAATTTCAAATAAAGTATTGGCTAATGTTGTGTTTTGCATGCAGCCTGATTCAACTAGAACAAGGTGAGACATTGCAATGACATCAGTACTCGGGAGTCTCTGAACAAGTGCAGAAACAGAACTTTACCTTCCTTAGGTATATGAGGACTTATGACATCTTCAGGGTTAGGCAAAAGAGATACGGAGCCTCGGTTTTGGATGGGTTTGCCTCTATTTTTCTCATTCCTTTTTTTTTTTTTAATGTGATCCTATATCTCACTTTTCACTTGGAATGATAGCAGTGATAATATTAACTGTTTGAAAAATGTGTTGTTCTGTGACCGTGTTTTCTTGAAAACAACAAACCACAAAAATAAGGCTGTTACCCCTGCCTGCTTAAAAAAAAAAAAAATTTAATCATTTTGACATATCGACATAATAACGGTGTATCCCACAGAGTTATTCTGATGCTAAATTGCTGTATTTGAAATATCTGCAATTGTTATGAGGTTTTCAGATACATGATGAGCAGCAGGCAAATGGCTGCAGTTCCAAACTACAACAAGCTATGTAACAGCTAAATATTTGTTACGAGTTTCAATCAGCTAAAGAGATTTATGAGCTGAACTACTATGGTAAAAATATATAGTTTGTCACAAGTTGTAGCTGATATTGCCCTCTAATGTGGAGTTAATGAACAGCTAAATAAAAAGAACCTAAATGCTATATATTCTTTTTGTTACCATCTAACTTTGGCTGCATGAATTTGCAGATTTTTTTGAGTTATATTTAACATCCACAGAAGACAATGTCAGACTTTCCATTCACTTTAAAGGTAGGTGGACTTGTTTATTAATCATTTTAGTAAAACCCAGTGATTTTCCTATCAGCTTTAGGGTGTTAATAATCCTAGACTGTTCTAAGAGACATTTTGAAAGATATAAACTGTTGGAAGATGTTTGAAAGATGTAAAATGTATGTTGCAAAATCTTAAAAAGCTATTTATGAAATCATGACTTTTTATAAATAGGCAAGAACCTACAGGGTTACTTATACAGAGAAAATGGTATAATTTCCAAACCACTGTTTTCACTGGAATGAAATAGACCAGCAATATAATAGATTTAGAAGTAACAATAACATCTAGCAGTAAAACAGATTTCAGAAATCTGTAGCCTTCAGATGATTCACATGTGTTGTAAACTGCTTGGAGGAGAGATCACTTTTCTGCTGTTTCTGGAGTGCCTCAGCACAAGGCACTCACTGGTGCCTGAAACTTTATACAGTTTTGCAGTAGAAATACTAATGGTAATACCTACTATTTGTTCTTCTAAAATGAAAACCATGGGCAGAACAAAAATTCTCCATCCCATCTGAAATAGATTAATGCAGCATGAAGACTTCTGTATCTGCATGGTTATATACCCAGTAAAAAAGAAAAGAGAGAAACTGCTACCAGCATTTTATAGGAGACATCATAGCTTTTGCTTGTTGTGACATCAGATGATTTGTCAGCATGTTTTTCCTTTAAATATGTTTTCTTACATATGTAAATATGTGATGGGTTGTGCCCACTGAGGTTCTTCTTGAAGCTTTGGAATGAATCAAATGTGGTTTGCAAAGTTATAATTTTACAGACTGAGATATGACATCCAGCTGTCTATAGGGCTTCACTTTGTTCAGCCAAGAAGTCAGGAAACACGGATTAACACAATGTTAAAAAAAAAAAAAAATCAGGATGATTTAAATGTACTGATGTAATGTTTTTTCTAATGTGCGGTTAAAGGAGGGGTTATGTCATGATGTACTAGTCACTGACACTATCACATGGAAAATTAACTTCTGATCAAATGCTTCCAGATCAGATATTATAGGATTACATTAACTTGTGGATTGTCTCAGTGGCGTCGCTTTCAGATGTAGATCTTCACATGTCTTAATTTCAGTCAATATTTTTACTGGGTACAACAGCTCAACAGAGTTACACTCAGAATTAATTTGCTGGGTTGCTTTAAATGGCTTTCTTGCTCCATCAGAAAGCAGCTGATCATTCTAGTTCTTGTTATTATGGGTAAACCAATATGGCATAGCCATGTTTGCTAAAATTAGACCTAAGGAGGGCTAATTAACTTATCTTGAGTGGTGAGCATGGTTATACTGCTGCTGATATGCAACTGAGCTTGAGTATCAAGCATTAAAAAGTATCTTGAGAGAAGCTTATTAACCCAAACTTTGATTTGGTACAGCAGATCTTTGTATGATACACCACTATCCAGATATTTCATTTTGTCATCTAGCAGTTGTGTTGTAGTAGCCAGGAAGATGTGACAATATAGGCTGAGCAAATCTGTAGTGAGGAAGTAATGTCTTTTCTTAGACAGAGGTAGAAGAAAGGGAAAAAATTATCAATGCCATAAGAACAGTGCTCGGGGTTTCACTTCTGAGTCCTGACTGTAAAACAGTCAATGTAAGAAGGGACAGAACAAACCTTCTTAAACCTTGCTTATATTGAGATTTTGGCACCTAGGTCCCACCTAATTCTCAGCCAGCAGCCAGACCATCTGTTTGCTAGCCCTGACTTATCATGTACATGCGATACTGATTGGACTGGATGTCTTGGGCTAGGTACCCACACCATAGTTCAGACTACCTTGCTCTGAGGAAGGTTGTGGGGGAAGCTTTATCGTTTTGCATAATAGCCTAAAGGGTAAACTCTTACTCAGAAAAGGGAAGGGATTCCCCTGCTCCCTGCATTCTAGCAAGGATGATCTTGCACCTCCCGAGTGCTATAATCACCAATATTGGGTATTCTACTCTATCTGTCTATGGCATTTGGTCCACTGTGCAGACACCAACGCAGGAGTCACAGGTCTGGAAATCCAGTCTGATGGCAGCCTAGGCTGAGTCCAGATTCTAGCAGTTAGGGTACACGTTCGATGAACAGTGCTCTCATGTTTAGGTTCATATTCCCAGGACTGTAAAAAAATGGAACCAGTTATGGTCTAATACTCAATGTCCATATGTATTGCAAGGAGTGGGATCTGAAACACTACTGGTAGCAGAATTTTCTCTGGTCTGTCTCAGGACTCATGATTATATGGTATTCCCTCTTTGACAGCAAGAGTAGCCACACACTAGAATTGGGGTTAGGGCACTCTTCTGCAGTCCTTCTTAGGCTGGGTGAAGGAGATCAATGAACCCAAATCTTCTGTTTCTTGGTCAAATGAGCAAAACTAAGACAATTATACAACATAGTGACTAACAGGAGGGTACAGAAATGCCCACCACACACACCTTTCTGTGCTCTGTGAGTTACCTGTGTGGTGGCTGGGTTCTGGCAGGATGGAGGTGCTCAGCATAGCCTGTTGGTTCCTTAGACATTCATCAGGGAAAGACAGAGCCTCATTTAGGTGTCCTTACAGTGCCCTCCGGAGGTCTTCAAGGCCACCTACAAGTTGCCTTTGTAGGTAACTTGGGCCTACGCAGTTGTCCTCGAATTAGTGGAGCTGGGTGTAAACTCTGATGCCCACTACAAAGCATAGTAACTGAGGACTTCCGTTAAAGTTCTGTCAGGAACATTCAAAGCAAAAAGGAGAAGGATAGCCAAAAAAGGCAAAGGAAAAGCTCTTCTCCCAAGTCTGAGCACTGGGAGGAGAAGAGGGGTTAGAGTGATGGTGAGTGTGGAGATAAGTGAAACTTGGAGTGGAGGGAAAGATGAGGAATGAATGAACAGACGAGCAAGCTAGAAGGTGAAGAATAAACAGTGGGAAGCAGGGATGGGAAGAGAGAGTCCTCATCACTCACATTCAGCCAGGTCATTAACGTGCTACCGTCTTACAGGTATAATAACAGGACACGTGCTCATAAATGCTTTCTGTATAGATCAGTAGCTTGATTTACTCTACAGATGTCTTGTATTTTCCAATCTGCTAGTGTTTGGCTATATTAAATAATTTACTGCCCTCTCTTGTAAGGTAAAACTAACTCTTAATGAGAGCAACAGATCTAATTAAATGGTCTGTCTAGGATTTGCCATTGTTGTGATTCATTTCTCCAAGGTGATTAAACTTAGTAGCCAACTCAAACAAACAAGAAAAAATAGTGAGTCTTAGGTAGAAATTACTTGGAATTTAATCAATGCATAATGGTTCCCAGATGAGACTTGTACACTTTCTCATACAAGTTTGCAGTTTGTTTGTTAACCATGGCACAGTCCACCCATCTTTCTCTAAGTGAAAGGATAGCATTTTTCATGCAGGGAAAAACACCTCACAAAAGCAACTGAAAAATCACTCAGCTTATCCAGACCAGGATGGGGATCTAATTGTTTCTTCACTCTAATCAAGCTCATATCAGACTTGTTGCAGGGGAACTGAATAACTAAGATTTATTTATTAACTGAATAACTAAGATTACCTATGAATTAGTGTAAAAAAAAAAAAAAATGTAAGTGGGATGGTGATTCCAACTAAGATAAATGGAGGCTAGGGACACCATGTGCACAGAAGATGATGAGATTTAGGTGCCTACCTCCCTTTTGTGTTTTTGAAAGCCTTTGTCTAAACCCTTGTTCTTCTGTTGCCTTTCCAAGAAAGCTTTATCACTCAATCTCACAAATTAGTTGCATTGTAAAATAGTCAAGTTAGTGCAGCTCTGTAGATGACAAAAGAGCTATGATAATTTTTGCCTCTGTAATGATCTTGAGCTTTCTATTTGTACTTCTGCTAGCAGTGGTGGGATGTACGTGTGGATGTTAGGGTTTTTTTTTGTTGTTTGGTCGTTGGGGTTTTTGTTTGCATTAGGAAGCCTGTTGTATGCTTCATATATTTAACAGCTGCCTTAAAGACAATGGACTGATTTTGTTCTTAGCTCCACTAGTCTAAATCTAGAGTAATAGCCAAAATGATTGATTCACTTAAATTGTAAATTCAGAACATTTGGTAATCTACTTAGCTGAGAGAAGTACTAACATTGTCATTTTTCCTGCTGCATATAAAGCTTCTACAAGTTCCTCCACCACAGCACACAGTTTCCTGTGATTTCTCTTCTCTTATTTTGGCATCACTTCATACTTCAGTGAAATGAGTTTCAGCTTACACCAGAAGGAAGCAAAAGGAAGGCCCCTTCCAGTATCCTTAGGGAAGGCAAAGTGTATTTGCAGAGAAAATACATGGAGTAACAGGAGGAATAATATGTTTACTTTGCTGTCTTCACACAAACACTTTCATAAATATAATTGAGGAGGAATGCATTGCTCTTGGCAAACAAACTTCTGTCAAGTTCAAGTATCTGGAAAAGTTGATGCTTTTTCCTTGATCTATCTGTTTTGTAAGGTTTCATAGTACAGGGCAGAGCAAACATGAGTTTCAAGGTGCTAAGAAGAGAGAGCACATAAGAGCATAGGCTTTGATAGAGAAATTCATTGGAAACGCCTGCCCCTAGCTACCTTTCAGAGAGAGGGGAAGTGTTGCTTAGACTTACACTTGTGCTGCTAGGGGAAAGGAGTCATTGCTGGAAAGCAGAGTTCAACAACAGATGAACTCACACAAATGAAGGAAATTGCTGTCTTCTGCCTCCCTGGCTATTCCTGCTAAGGGAAAACATACATTTCCCAAATTAGAGGTATTGAGTTTTTTCTATACCTTGATAAAAAGTTTGCCCAGCTTCTTCTTATTAGCAGTTTCTTGGACCATTGCTTTTTTCCTTGTCAGTCCATCCTGAGACTGAGATGCCATCTGTGGCAGCTGCTGGCATTGTTTGCATTGAAAAGTAATATCCTGAATAACAGTCACATATTTTTAGCCGCCTTTTAATGTGATTTAGAAGGTGGAACCAGGAAAGCTACCGCCATGTGAACCAACACGTGCCGTGCAGGCCAGGGACAGCCTTTAGATCACAGCATGTGACCTTTTTACCTAAAGGGCTTTCTCTGGGGTTTCAGGGGAAGAGCAAGCAAAGGGTGATGGGGCCATTTTGGCAGAGCCTGTAGCATGGCTTGTGGACAGGTGTGTACCTCGAGGAGAAGCACAGAAACACTCTTTCTCGGTGAAATGCTAGGAATGCAGTAGCTGTGTCTTCTAAAAGCAATTTTTTGAAGATGTAGTCCAGCTGCTGATGTAGAAGTGAGGGTGGAGAAAGCTGAACCATGGCCGACTCGCTTCCCTGCTCTCTGAGGGAGCCAGAGCTGTCAGTTTGCCTGATCCCTGTGCAGGCCCCACTGAAAGAGGGAGAAAGTATTTTCCACCTTTGTCACCACTTCTGTGTAACAGCCTGCTGAAAAAAGCACAAATAAAAATAAAGAGAGAAAAGACCATGATTTATTTTCTAGCATGCTCTATATATTGAATTAAGCAATGATTCTCTGGGAAAAAAACCCAACCCACATATCAAGTAACATACATCACAGAGCTAGGGAAAGAACAGGAATTTTTTTCACCACAAGGTTGAAGCTTATTTTCATTTCAGTTTCAAAAAAACCTGATTAACAGGGGACGTCCCAGACGACTGGAGGCTTGCCAATGTGACGCCCATGTACAAGAAGGGCCGGAAGGAGGATCCAGGGAACTACAGGCCTGTCAGCCTGACCTCGGTGCCGGGGAAGATTATGGAGAGGCTCATCTTGAGGGTGCTCACAGGACAGCCCAAGGGATCAGGCCCAGACAGCATGGGTTCATGAAGGGCAGGTCCTGCTTGACCAACCTGATCTTGTATGACCAGGTGACCCGCCTAGTCGATGAGGGAACGGCTGTGGATGTTGTCTGCCTGGACTTTAGTAAAGCCTTTGATACCGTTTCCCATAGCATTCTTCTGGAGAATCACAGAATCACAGAATCACTAAGGTTGGAAAAGACCTGTAAGATCATCAAGTTCAAGAAGCTGGCAACTCATGGCTTAGACAGGTGCACTCTTCGCTGGGTAAAAAACTGGTTGGACGGCCGAGCCCAAAGAGTCGTGGTGAATGGAGTGAAATCCAGTTGGCAGCCGGTCACAAGCAGAGTCCCCCAGGGCTCAGTTTTGGCGCCGGTCTTGTTTAATATCTTTATTGATGATCTGGATGAGGGGATTGAGTGCACCCTCAGTAAGTTTGCAGACAACACCAAGTTGGGTGGGAGTGTTGATCTGCTGGAGGGTAGGAAGGCTCTGCAGAGGATCTGGACAGGCTGGATCGATGGGCCCAGGCCAATTGTATGAGGTTCAACAAGGCCAAGTGCCGGGTCCTACACTCAGGTCACAACAACCCCATGCAACGCTACAGGCTTGGGGACGAGTGGCTGGAAAGCTGCCCTGCAGAAAAGGACCTGGGGGTGTTGATCGACAGCCGGCTGAATATGAGCCAGCAGTGTGCCCAGGTGGCCAAGAAGGCCAACGGCATCCTGGCCTGTATCAGAAAGAGTGTGGCCAGCAGGAGTAGGGAGGTGATCGTGCCCCTGTACTCGGCACTGGTGAGGCCACACCTCGAATCCTGTGTTCACTTTTGGGCCCCTCACTACAAGAAGGACATTGAGGTGCTGGAGCGTGTCCAGAGAAGGACAACGAAGCTGGTGAGGGGTCTGGAGCACAAGTCTGATGAGGAGCAGCTGAGAGAGCTGGGGTTGTTCAGTCTGGAGAAGAGGAGGCTGAGGGGAGACCTCATCGCTTTCTACAACTAGCTGAAAGGAGGTTGCAGAGAGGTGGGTGTTGGTCTCTTCTCCCAAGTGACTAGTGACAGGACAAGAGGAAATGGCCTCAAGTTGCGGCAGGGGTGGTTCAGTCTGGATATTAGGAAAAAATTCTTTACTGAGAGAGTGGTGAAACATTGGAACAGGCTGCCCAGGGAGGTGGTGGAGTCACCATCACTGGAGGTGTTCAAAAAACATGTAGACATGGCATTGTGGGACATGGTTTAATGGGCATGGTGGTGTTGGGTTGATGGTTGGACTTGATGATCTTACAGGTCTTTTCCAACCTTAATGATTCTGTGATTCTGTGAGAATACAAAATATTATTCCTGAAATAGATGTCTAATAAATTTGTTGCAGATGCACATGGCATTTAAATCCTGCAAGACTGAGATGTTCCTACTTTTAATTCAAGAAAAAAGCTATGTGTTGGAGTTAGAATTTGGTTTTAAATTGAATAATAGGTTGTTTTGGCATTGGTGAGCTCATTTTTCTTGGGAGTGAAGTGTAGACCAAAGTGATTGAATTTTGAAGTATTTTGATTTTGAAGGAATTGTACTTTCTGTTAGAGAACTGCTTAGCTGAAGTTGTTCTGACAGTTTGGCATGGTGTCACTTGAGTAAATAGAGTTCAGTAACTAAACTATTCACTTAAGAAAACAGACTAACTGTTGGTATTAGTAGGTAGTTCTTCCCTCTAGAGGAGAAAATCTTTCTTTATGCTTTCAGTGTTCCAGCTTTTTCATGGCAGTGGATGGATAAGAATGTTCAGAGTACCAAGATCCAGAGAAAAATATATCTTGTAGTGATTTGTAGACAGTTTTCTGTAGACAGTTTTGTGCTTATTCATCCGGTTTCCTGCTCTTCTTTCTGCTCTACTCCAACCCAGTCATGCTTGCCATCCTTATTTGTGCCTATCCATCCCTGTTCCCTCCTGCAACCTTCCTGCTCAGACATAATGTCACCTATACTCACTCTTCACAGCTCTGAATTTCTAATTAATCAATGATTTGCTGGCAAACAATGGTATCCATAGTCTCAGTTCCCTTGATAAGTAGCACAGTAGAAAGGAGAACAAGCAGCCCATTTGGCCACCAAAGTGAAGTGTGTCCTTTGCAGAGAAAAAAATCGTTCCCACTTGCTGCTAAATGAACATATCTACATTTCTTTCAGTGTCCACAAACCAAAACTTTCAAGGAATCGTGATCTCACCATGTTTTGATCACTTTTGCGAAAGGACAGCAGAAGGTATGTGGTTGCCCACTTATATTTCTCTGTTGGCTGGAAAGCTTGGCCTATTGGAGCATATTGATAAAACAGGACTTGCTTCTGTTTTAAAAGCAGGGCTAAACAACTTAGTTTTTCCTATGCTGCTTCTGAGGGGAGGAGAAAGCTCTTAGTATGGGACAAATATCAATTTTGGAAAGGTCTAAATTTAAGGCCAGAAACTAAAAAGCAACCGGAAACTGAGGCATTAAACAAAAAGTGTGAGCATACATTTACTATCTCCATTACTACTCAGTAACTCAAAGTTTTTATGGCCTCAGTTTACAAAGGCCACATACAGAAAATCTCCAGCTTCCCTCAAGTTCCGTACCACTGTTGGGCCATTTATTCATTTGGATGACATTGTTCAGGTCACAATTAGCCCCTAACAAAATGAGGTTGGGCAAATTATCCTTTACATTCGGCAAAATGCAGATGGGGGAAATAATTAGTCACCTATTTCCCTTCTTGTGAACAGCTTCCTTGTACTCCAGGAAAGGATGTCACCCTGTAAATTAGTCACTTGCAATCTGTCATTTCTGATCCATAATGGTAAAATGACCGTCCAGCTAAACAATTTGCAGAACACTTGAAAACCCTTGTGCTATTATTGACTGCACATGAGTCAGATTTGCAACTGATGGCTTAATCAATCTGCACCTTGGATCCTGTATGCCATTCTTACTCTGCTTGAATGAAGCAGCTAGGTAGCTAAGCCTGACATGATGGCCTTCTGCACTAAATGATTTCTTGAGGTTTCTGATCTCTAATCATCCTCTCCGATACAGGAAAGCCAAATGAACTACCTGCCTGGTTTGTGATCTTCTCCCATCCTTGTACTGGACTCTTCTTCCACTTAAATGCAACTCAGTGCTTTCCTGGGTACTGTGTCTCAGCAGAAAAGGTCTTTGTTCTTAAGTTCTTAAGATAGTTCTTAAAGGATAATTGTGGAAGTTCAAACTGTGAAATCACTTGGAGACATATTAAATAATGCTAAATTATTCTGCCTTCATAACTAACTGTGCATGTCCTTTGTTTGTACAACATCTAAACTTGATTCTTCTCTAGAAATAATTTAGCAAAAAATAAATTTTATATATGATCTATAAATAAAGAAAGTAATAGATGTTTCTTGCACTGAGAGTGGGTAATTGGGTGTGCATAGGTGACAGACCACAACAGGTCAGAGAAGAGAAATCAACAGTCTTGGAATGATGATCTGCAGTGAAATTTTGCAGCAGGAAATCCCCTTTTGGGCAATGCTGTAAATGAAGGAATTCTGTCATTCGGAGGGGACTCCCACTGAGTCCTTCCCAAGGGGGAAGGTTGGGAGCTGATCACAGACAGCTTTAGACAATCCGTCTGTTCCCCATCATAAAGTTATTTCGCCATCCTAGTCTTACATTGCAGCAATACTGTGTGATTGAAGAATATTTACCACCAAGGTTATCACATTGTAACAAAGCGTATGGGTACTTTAAAACCATGAGAAAACAGCTGTGTCTGCTCTGTCAGAGAAAAGCATGCAGGTGTACAGTATTAGTTGATGTTTTAAATAGATTCAGCCCAGTAGGAGTAGAGATAGACTCTGCTGGAAGAAACTGAAGAAGTGTAGGAAGCAGGATTGTTTTTCTGGAAACCAGTCCCTTCTAACCTGTTGTCTGTAAATTTTGGTGATGAGAGATGTGTAAATTACTTTGACATGAACTCATGAAATGTCAGTTAAAAACGAGGCTTTGTTCTACTAGTTCAGCACCTCTGTTGTCCGTCCCACATCCCCCCTGAAAATTTTGTATTAAATTTCTTCATAAATTGGAAAAACGGACACCCGCTAACCTGATAGAGAAAGAAGGGGGAGCCTGTGCACCCCTGAGCTGAAGAGCAGGTAGGTGCTTAAGGGCTTGGATGCCTCTTTCTCCTCTACCAAGGATAAAGCTGCTTGCAGAGGCTGCCACGCCGAGCAGCCGCCGCAGGAGCGGGCAGCCGGGGGCGGCCGCCTGCGCTCCCCGGCCCGGCGCCGCAGCTCCGAGCGTGGTTTTATCCTGCCACCTCGTGGTGTTCAGCGAGTCGGGCAGGTGCTGCTGCCTGCGAAAGCTGAGCTGCGGAGGAGGCTTTGTGGAGGCGGCAGTGAACGGGTGGATCGCCCCAGTTTAAGTAAGAGCTCTCTGTCAAGGTTTGGGTCAAGCTCTTTTTCTTCTCAAGTGCAGCCACTGGGACTGCGAAGCTGCCAGTCAGGATAAATGTCTAGCCCAGCCTGCTAGAGTATACCTGTTTCTCCAAAGGAAAGCAGAAACTGACGTAGTTAACTGATAGTTTGGTAAGAAAGGAAAGTGCAAAGGAAGACAGAGACAACTGAAACCCTGTCTATAAAACGAACGGGCTTTGGGCAGGGCAGGAAGGGAGGGATGCTGCAGTGTTCAGCAGTGCCTGTGCTGAATCGCTGGCAGAGGCCAGTGGCAGACCTAGGAAACAATGAGGAGGAAGGCAGAGGTGGTAATTTTCAGCAGTCCTTTGGTTTATGTCAGACAAGTTCGTTGGCTGATGTTTGCTGCCGCGTTGCAACCTATGATACAAAGACTCCTACCATCTGGGTTCATGAGGCTAAATTAAGAGATGGGATAAATGAGGTAAACAAGATCCAGTAAAAAAATCTATTAGCAAGAGAAGAAATTGCTTCTTTGGCAGAGTGGTACTGGCTTTGCTCTCCTGTGTTTCTTGGATTGAACCTAACTGGAAAGAGACTAGGAATGCCTGTTAGAAATATCTTGGCAGGTTCTAAGTATCTTCTTAATCCATACCACATTAGTAAGACAGTGGATACCACAAAATTTAGAAACGTATTACAACAGATAAATGAATGGATGCACATTTTAAGGGGAGGTAACTCTGCAAAATTATAAGGATATAACCTTGCTTGATTATTATCTTCAGGTCACACCTGTTCAACTGTTATTGCTTTACAGTATTTTGAAGTTATGGTTGCTGTTATATATAACCTCTGTATAAACTGGAGAGAGTTTCATGTAGGACAGAAATGGATGCATAGTCACTTGACATAGGTGCCTAGAACTCCTGGTTCAGATTACAGAAGGTAGAGAAGATAATTCTCTTTCTTTCCGTCTTCATTTTCTGAATGTGACATATTGAAAGGGAAAGTAGTGATGTTGACTTTGCCACCCTTAAAAATGGGGAAAGGGGTGAGGACAAGAGAGTGCATTGAGAGGATCCATAACAGACATAACGAGGGAATAGTAGGAGAGGAGAACCCCTCTTTCTCAGACTGATCTTTCCTCCTTACTGGGCAGAGCTCTCTGTTGCCTGGCATCTACTGTTTGGGAATTATCTGAGCTGGGAATGCTGCAATAACTTTCA
This sequence comes from Gavia stellata, assembly GCF_030936135.1. Taxonomy (NCBI): domain Eukaryota; kingdom Metazoa; phylum Chordata; class Aves; order Gaviiformes; family Gaviidae; genus Gavia; species Gavia stellata. The sequence goes on from NC_082595.1 coordinate 98,201,314, forward strand.
TAATTTTTTTGAAAAGTGGGATGAACTATTGATATTTCATTGGAAAAATTGTTCCAGCAAAACAATCCTTCTGCCTTTTACTACCAATTGACAGACTGTGGTACAGTTCTGTCAGTTGTACCTGCCAGGGTTAATCCAGAATCATATCACAGAATCATAGAAGGGACCCTAACGACCACCTAGTTCCAACCTCCCTGTCACAGGCAGGGACATCTTCCACTAGATCAGATTGCTCAAAGCCCTATCCAACCTGACCTTGAACAGCCAATATGGAGAGAAAACATTGGCTGAGACTTTGGAGAGGTGAAACCAAATTAGAAGCAACACTTTTAGACTCCAGGCATAATGATTTCCAGGGTTGGGGCATCCACAGCTTCTCTGATCAACCACAAGTTCTCTGATCAACTTGTTCCAGTGCCTCACCACCCTCATGGTGAAGAATTTCTTCGTAATATCTAATCTAAACCTACTCTCTTTCAGCTTAAAGCCATTACCCCTTGCCCTATGACTACCTGCCCTTGTAAAAAGTAAGTCCCTCTCCAGCTTTGTTGTAGGCCCCTTCAGGTACTGGAAGGCTGCTATGAGGTCTCCCAGGAGCCTTCTCTTCTTAAGGCTGAACAACACCAACTCTCAACCTGTCCTCATAGGAGAGGTTCTCCAGCCCTCTGATCATCTTCATGGCTCTCCTCTGGAGTTGCTCTAACAGGGCCATGTCCTTCTTCGTTGGGGGCCTCAGAGCTGGACACAGGACTCCAGGGGAGGTCTCATGAGAGCGGAGTAGTGGGGGGAGAATGACCTCCCTCAACCTGCTGGTCACACTTCTTTTCCTGCAGCCCAGGATACAGTTGGATTTCTGGGCTGTGAGCATGCACTGCTAGCTCATGTTGAGCTTCTCAGCAACCAGCACCACAAGTCCTTCCCTTCAGGGCTGCTCTCAATCTATTCTATGCCCAGCCTGTATTTGTGCTTGGGATTGCCCCTACCCATGTGCAGGACCTTGCACTTGGCCTTGTTGAACTTCATGATGTTTGCACGGGCCCACCTCTCAAGCCTGTCAAGGTCACTCCGGATGGCATCCCTTCCCTCCAGTGTGTCAACTGCACCACACAGCTTGGTGTTGTTGGTAAACTTGCTGAGGGTACATTCAATCCCACTGTACATATCACCAACAAAGATGTTAAACAGTGCTGGTCCCAATACCGACCCCTGAGGAACGCCACTCATCACTGGTCTCCACTTGGACATCGAGCCATTGACCATAACTCTTTGAGTACAACCATCCAGCCAATTCCTTGTCCACCAAGTGGTCCATCTGTCAAATCCATGTCTCACCAATTTAGATACAAGGATGTTGTGCGGGACTGTGTCAAATGCTTTGCACAAGTCCAGGTTGATGATGTCAGTTGCTCTCCCCATATCCACCAATGCACCATCATAGAAGGCAATCAAATTTGTCAGGCACGATTTGCCCTTAGTGAAGCCATGTTGGCTGTCACCAATCACCTCCTTGTTTTCCACGTGCCTTAGCATGGAGAGAAGACATTGGCTGAGACTTTCAAGAGGTGTAAGAAAATTAGAAGCAATGTTTTTAGACTCCATTCATAATGACAACCAACAGTAGTTGCAATACCACATGCTACTATTGTCAGAGGTAATCACTGATACAAAATTGAGGGAACTTTATTTCAATTTGCACTAAGATAGCCTAGCACAATTTCAGTGAAGTTTGGGTGCATCCTGGGAGGACAGAAGGACATGAAGTGTATCAATCAATCAAACAAACAAACAAACAAAACCAACTCCCAAGTCCTAGCACTTTTCCAGGTTTGTGTATTGTCATTATTAATATCCTAAATAATGGAAACACCGATGATGATATGACTATGGAAGGAATGGACTTACTTGCAAATATATCTTCTCTGGTCCTCAGCCTGCTCTCTTCTGAGAATTGCTTGTGTCTCTGTCTCTTGTCTCTCCTCATGGGGCACATACCTTTTGATCATGCTTGTCCTTGTTACTAATCTTTACTATAAACCTGCTTTCTTTCATATTCTATTTTCCTGCTTTAACCTTCCTGACAAACTTGTTATCCATACAAAGACAAACAAGGCAGTGCTATAAGTGTCATCAGTACAAAAAAATTAGTCCTGTAATAGGCAGAAAATGGTTGGGGAACATGAAAAAAGAGAGATCTAGCTTTCTAAAACTCAGTGTAAATGTCAAAAAATATAGGAACACTCAGGTGTATCATTTGGAAATTAATGTGTAAAACAGAACAGGAGATACAGGAATGACAGGAATGTCAGAGAACTGACTAAGACCATTTGTGGAAGACAAATTATAGGTAAGATGAGTATCCTATGGAGAAGTGAGGAAGTCCATTGATAATTAAAGTTAATGTGAAAGCTGCCTATAGCTCATAAAAATCAAATACATGTCATTCTAGTTGTTGCTAATACATATTCTGAGTTTACATCACTAACTCCAAAAATCAAGATTTGACATAATGAAGACTGTTCTTACAATCACAGCTCTGACCTTTGTGATGTGATTTATTGCTCTATTTTGGAAATAAATAAATTCTATCTCCTAACATTCATTCCCATATGAACATAAACCTTTCAGAGACAAGGGAAGTCCTAGCTTGGCTTTCAATGCTCTGGCAACGATCACGATTCAACTCCTACAAAGCAGAGAAAAGAAAATTAACATGACCACTGCTTGAACAACATATCCGATGTTAGCCTTCAACATCTTGTATCCTGTCTCATTTTTTTCATAAGCGCTAGTATAATTGCAAGACATTGTGAAAAAACAGGCGCAAGACTCGTGATGCTTTACCATAGCTGTCTGTGTACATTATTTTCTTTATCAAAGTATCTTGGATCTAAGTGAATCTATAGAAAACATCTATTGCCGTAGTATACACTTAAATTTTATGTGAACGTAACAGCTGATGATGACTTTTATGTCTACTCTACTGCAAAGGGTTTTAAGAAGAGATGTTAAATAAATGTATAGTCTCTTTTTCCATGAAACAGACTATATTTCTCTAGTACTAAGAATTGTGTTAACACCTTTTTGTTTGAGTCCAACAGCTTTTGCATTGGCTTAAGTGGGAATAATTAGATTAATATGAAATAGTATTTAATTTTAGTAATATAATTCATAAATATTTACATAACCTGCAATAATATACATAATAAATATAGCAAAAATATTATTAAATTTCTATTGAGGTGCAGGTTTGGGCCTGTAGAATAAGGGTGTGGTGGGTTCACCCTGGCTGGATGCCAGGTGCCCACCAAAGCCACTCTATCACTCCACTCCTCAGCTGGACAGGGGGAGAAAAAAATATGATGAAAGGCTCATGGGTCGAGACAAGGACGGGGAGATCACTCACCAATTACCATCATGGGCAAACCAGATTTGACTTGGGGAAATTAGTTTAATATATTAGCAATTAAATCAGACTAGGGTAATGAGAAATAAAACCAAATCTTAAAACAACTTCCCTTCACCCCTCCCTTCTTCCTGGGCTCAACTTCACTCCCGATTTCTCTACTTACTCCACCTCAGTGGCACAGGGGGATGGGGAATGGGGGTTCCAGTCAGTTCATCACATGTTGTCTCTGCTGCTTCTTCCTCCTCACACTCTTCCCCTCCTTCAGTGTGGAGTTTCTCCCACAGGAGACAGTCCTTTATGACCTTCTCCAATGTGGGTCCTTCCCACAGGCTGCAGTTATTCATGAACTGCTCCAGCATGGGTGCCTTCCACAGGGTGCAGTCCTTCAGGAACAGACTGCTCCAGCGTGGGTCCCCCATGAGGTCACAAGTCCTGCCAGCAAACCTGCTCCAGAGTGGGCCCCTCTCTCTACAGGTCCTGCCAGGAGCCTGCTCCAGCGTGGGCTTCCCATGGGGTCACAACCTCCTTCAGGGCCCATACACCTGCTCCAGCGTGGGGTCCTCCATGGGCTGCAGTTGGATATCTGCTCCACCGTGGACCTCCACGGGCTGCAGGGGCACAGCCTGCCTCACCATGGTCTTCACCAGGGGCTGCAGGGGAATCTCTGCTCCGGCACCTGGAGCACCTCCTCCACTCCTTCTTCACTGACCTTGGTGTCTGCAGGGTTGTTTCTCTCACATATTCTCACTCCTCTCTCCTGGCTGCTGTTGTGCAGCAGTTTTTTGCCCTTAAATATGTTATCACAGAGGCACTACCACTGCCACTGGTCAGCTTTAGCCAGCGGCAGTTCCATCTTGGATTCGGCTGGCATTGGCTCTATAGGACATAGAATCATAGAACCATAGAATCATTTAGGTTGGAAAAGACCTTTAAGACCATCAAGTCCAACTGTAAACCTATCCCTGCTAAGCCCACCACTAAAACCATGTCCCTAAGCGCCTCATCCACACATCCTCTAAATACCTCTAGCAATGGTGACTCAACCACCTCCCTGGGCAGCCTGTTCCAACGCCTGACAACCCTTTCAGTGAAGAAATTTCTCCTAATATCCCATCTAAACCTCCCATGGAGCAACTTGCTGCCATTTCCTCTTGTCCTGTCACTTGGGAGAAGAGACTGACTTTCAGGGAGCTGTAGAGAGTGATAAGGTCTCCCCTGACCTTCCTCTTCTCCAGGCTAAAAACCCCCAGTTCCCTCAGCCGCTCCTCATAAGACTTGTGCTCCAGACCCCTCACCAGCTTCGTTGCCCTTCTCTGGACACACTCCAGCACCTCAATGTCCTTCTTGTAGTGAGGGGCCCAAAACTGAACACAGGATTTGAGGTGCAGCCTCACCAGTGCCGAGTACAGGGGCACGATCACCTCCCTACTCCTGCTGGCCACACTCTTTCTGATACAGGCCAGGATGCCGTTGGCCTTCTTGGCCACCTGGGCACACTGCTGGCTCATCTTCAACTGGCTGTCAATCAGCACCCCCAGGTCCTTTTTTGCAGGGCGGCTTTCCAGCCACTCGTCCCCAAGCCTGTAGCGTTGCATGGGGTTGTTGTGACCCAAGTGTAGGACCCGGCACTTGGCCTTGTTGAAACTCATACAATTGCCCTCAGCCCATCCATCCAGCCTGTCCAGATCCCTCTGCAGAGCCTTCCTACCCTCCAGCAGATCAACACTCCCACCCAACTTGGTGTCATCTGCAAACTTACTGAGGGTGCACTTGATCGTCTCTCTCCAGGTCATTGATAAAGATATTAAGCAAGATGAGCCCCACTACTGAGCCCTGGGGAACATCACTTGTGACATACTAGGGGAAGCTTCTAGCACCTTCTCTCAGAAGCCACCCCTGTAGCACCCCTGCTACCAAAACCTCAACATGGAAACCCAATACAAAGGGGAACGTGCAAAGATATCTACAGCACAGTAACATCTGGAAGAATTTTTTGGTTAAACTACTATTGAGTCATGGAGGAATTAGCCCTGATAAAGGATTTTAATCATGTTTCCAAAGACTTAACATTTGTCTACATGTCACGATCACATTTGACTTTTGGTGGGCTTCTGGGTTAGAAAAAGAAATGACAGAGGTTGTTGGAATGGTGTGCAGACTGTTCTGCCAACTCTTGATTCCCAGAGCAACCCATGCTCAGGTAAAGAGGGTCATTACGTCAATAATTAGTTTGAATTTTCCAGGAAGAAAAAGTAACGTACATGTTGTCAGGTCTAAATATGCAATGGGAACAAAATTCTGCATTTATGCCAAGACTAACAAGTGATGGAAGTGGAGATCTATTTTTAAGACAAATAGGATTGTTTAGTACCCTTATTCAACATGTGATCCCACTTATCTTTTGATAAGTTTTTTTTTTTCATTGAACTCACACATGGTTTTAATTTTCTCCCATATTAATCACAACCTTTACTTCTGTCTTTTTATTTTCAACCCTTTTTCCAATGTATGACACATACTTTTTAAATACATTTTTCTACCCTTGTTTTCTGCTTGTTAAACTAGATGCAGCTTTATTGTATTTTATACAGATAAATTATAGATACAATAATATGAGAAAGAAATATTTTGACAGAAGAAAGTGGGGTTTAGTATTCCTCTTTCTTTGCATTTTGTTTCAACAAGGTAGCAGCACTTAAAATAAAAACTACACCTGAATTCCTTTTGTTACTCCCAGTTGCTTTATTCTGGGCACACTCTGAATTTACTACAGCAAAATCTAAGATTGATGAAGATGGTGTTCATCAGAAAAGTTGAAAGCGAAGGCTCCTGACACCGCAGAGCAATTCTTTTTTGTATCCCTAGTCACCTTTGCAAACCTTAATTCAATTCCTCAGTCAACCATCCTGTGTAATGAGACCTGGGCTGGAACTTTCCATATTGATTTGTGTGAACTCTCTTCCTCTTGGGACTTATTTATTCTCTTTCCCCCTACTTGACTCTCTATTTCTATTGTTTCCCTGATCTTTATGTCTCCCTGTTTTTCTGTACTGCTCTATTTTTCCCTGCTGCTCATTGTGATAAGAACTGAGGCATTATTTTTTTTTCCTAACTGCCTATGTGGAAAGACCCCTTTTCTATTCAAATGTGATCTTCATGCACAAATAACTTTACATTGGGGTAAATTTAAAAGGAAAAAGTAGCTGACATTTATGTATAATGAGGAAGCCAAGGAACATTTCAGATTTTGTTATGCTGTATCAGAGAATTCTAGAACAAATGTTGAAATATATTGGTGTTTGCTCAGCCTGTCCCTAACAGTGTGAGATTACTCAGTTCCTACATGCCTACTTCATGTGAAAACTGGTGCAATATCTCCAGTTCTTTTTTTTTTCTCTATATGGCATTGTTAAATGTAGGTTTTTTCCCAAATGTATCTGATATCTTACATTTATGAGAGTCCATTTAAAACAAAATTGAATTTTCATAAAATAATTTATTACTTTGAAAGTGAAAACTCACAATAAGATCTTTTTTTGACATTACAATGTTATTACAACATTTGTGAATGTTTTCAAACCTGTCAACCTCACTAAGAACCAGGATCATCAAGTAGATCTAGTTTTTATTCAATCTCATCTTCTGTTGATTTGTTCCCCCCCAGCTCTGTGATGAGTATTAAAATTCTAGATACTTTGTTTGTGTACATACTATCTCAAATCTGTGCATTCCAGAAACAGGTCTTTGCCACTGAATTTTCTGACAGTTACTGTTATTTGTTGTTACTATGGTGGTACAGAAGCTCTGGTAGTGGATTAAAAACTCATTGTGACAGGACCACTTCAAATACACCATAAAACCATATTTTTTTGTCCTAAAATTTTATAGGCTCTCCATTACCCTGACTAAGGTACAGCACTGTACACTCTTATTTCATATCCTCTTTCTGGTGGATTATAAACTGTGGGTCTCAAACAGCTAGGGCCACTTTCTGATTGACAGGAGCACAGGGACGATGCTCCTTCTTTTGTGTTGGGTGCTAATTTCCAGGTGTATCCATGGGCCACCAAGGAATGAGAGCAGAGCAATGCCTAAAACTGTGAAGGAAGGGGAGCAGGAGAACAAGTTATTAAAGACCAGTCAAGAGGAATTACATTTGCTAAGGTTTAAAGAACAGACCTGTGAACAGATCTAGGAGTTAATCATGGATTAACACTGCTGGGATTGAGAGAGTCAGCTAAGGCTCAGTGAAGCTTGTGCTGGGTAGCGTTTAAAGGCATTATCTCACAGAAGATGGGCATTGCCATGGAAAATGTAAGCAAGGACTGCAATTATTTGTATTAAAGCAGCATGCCTAATCTGCAGGTTTTGCTGATCTGGGGTAGAACTGAGGTTCCCAGCCTGATGCTAAAAAGGGTTTGTGTGCATTTCCAGCTCATGTGGATTGTTTCCGACTTGTGTTGCATGACCCCCTCATTCTTACAGAGTTAAGCAAAGGGACTGGCTGTACACACTCGAGAGGATTTTTATATTTTGTGAAGGATTATATAAGTGGGAAGGAAACTGGGGCTCCAGGCAGTTCACTTGCATATGTGACTGTATTTGACTCATTCCAAAAGACGTTGAACCATCAATCTATGATAAAGTTTTAAGTGGATTCTTCTGAAACATGATTTTTACTGATTATTAATCCATGTTTTATTTATGAATCTAACTACTGAGTAAATGTTTTTCTATTGGATATAGTTTCTAAATGCTAGTTAAACTAAACAAGGAGGAGTGCAGTGGCTTAGCTGCTTAGCTGAATGTATTTGTGTATTTCTGAATTTTGGGTTAACCCCGGACAGAGCTAAAAGCATAAGCATTGTACTTTTCAGATGCTCTGCCTTGGAGTAAGCCTCTGTTGTTCATCTTCCCAGTCTGTACCTTCAAGCTCTGCCTAATGCTGCTGGCAACAATCCTCAATGGGTGTTAGAATTCTGTGAGAGACTTGAAAAATGATAATACAGTCCTTTATAGAAAGTATGCATTAAATTGTCTTCTTCTACTCACATTTCAGGGATATAATACAGCACAGCACAAAGGTAATTATTTTTTTTGCTAGGAGTGTTGAATTGCTATACGTGCGTGATACTATTTAAGTAAACATAGAGATGTTATAAAAGGGTGGGAAGTATCCAGCCAAGGAAGGTGGGATTCTTTCAGCACAAATAAGCAAATGCTTTATCTGAATAGTCAGTTCTCTGAAGGATTTAAGACTCTCCCGTCGTCTGCATTTTTTTATACATGTATAGAATGGTGGCTTCCAGAGTGCCTGGCTAACTCAAGAAATTTTATCAGCTCTGAGGAGCTGATGCTACATTTAAAGTAACTACAGGAGACAGCAGAGATAAAGTGTAGGAAGTTCTTCTGTTTCAGCATAGGCATCTGTAAGTTAGTTATCTAACTTGGGGCTAGCAGGGCTACATTCCCTTCAGAAACACTTCCTGGGAATGATTCATCTCAATATAAGATAGATAAATTAAACAGTTCCAAAGTTAGATGAGTCCCACGCTGAATAAATATATTTGTTGTTTGTTATTCAGGTCCCAAGATTTACTGTACCAGGGATGGCTAAAATAACTTTCTTCCTTTTCCTCTCCACCCCCTCTGTTCCCATTATGTATTTGCTGAGAAAAGGCACAAGGACTCCTTTTGAATGTCAGTCTTGTTCCACTTTTGACCTTGACAATTGTCAGTGTCTGAATGGCCATAGACCACTTTGAATACTGCTGGTTGTGATGTTTGGTGTTTTGTGGTCTGCATGGCAGAATTTGGCCTACGCTCTGGAAGTCCATGTTTCTTTCTGTGCAGCACTGTTATACCTTCTCTGGGTGAAAAGGTTATTTCGCCACACAGAAGTAGTCACATGACATCTTCTTGTCCAGGATCCATATTTCCATTGTACTCTCTCTGTATGGGCTTTCAGGTCTTGCATAAAGTAACCAGATACGAATGCATTTCCTAAAATAAAAATACATACAGTGACTAACAGGGCATATTTCAAGATATATGTTCTACCTTCTACGGGGGGGCTGGCAACCCTCAAGAGTGATTTGCCATGGAGTTAGGGAAAGAAAAGCTTAAAGTTAATGGTTCCAGTAGCAACTCAGTCATAGTTTGGAAATGCCACCTTTCAGAGAAGGGAGATGCAGCGGATCAGGTAGTTGTCTCATGCAAAGCAGGGGCTCCTGGTTGCCAGTGGGAGCCAGGACACCACTGATATCTCTGTGTAGCAGCAAAGTGCTGGTCACCTCTGGAACAGTGTCCTGCTGCTGTCTGTGGCTGTGGCTCCCACATAAAGCCAAATTTGGAAGAGGCAGTGTTGCTTCCAACCCCCAGGTATGCAGCACACCAGTGGAAATTCTTTGTGTGCTGCCCCGTCACCTCTGCTTACAGGCAGATCACAGGTGGTGATGCCTGCTTGGTGGAGTTTTTCCATCTAAAATACTTTTGGACAAAGTTTGCCAAACAGTCTAATTGGTTTGCTGTTGTAATTTGCAAATTAGTAAGAAAAGATAAGTCCAGACTGGGTAATATATTTTATTTTTTCATAGTGTGTGAATTTTTACAGTACTGTCTGGTTATCTAAGAACAGAGGGACAAAAGAATCAGTGTTGAAATCAAAGGGAATATAACAGAACAGAAAAATTCAGGATTTCCTTCAGATATCACACTGTAAACATGTTTATTGCACTGTCTTCATCACCACAGGCATATGAGCTCCCACAGAGCAAGCTGAAGTTTACAACCTTTATAATAAATTAGAGAAAACAAGAGGGGGGATTGTAAAATAAAGCATATGAATTCTTCAACGTTCCCCCAGAAGGAATTTCTGCGATTTGTTTTGTTCTTCACTTCCTTTCCTCCCTGTCTGCTTCAATTCCCTAGTGCAGGAATCCTTTCTCATTACAGCAGCCGCTCTGATTAAAAACTCATTGGGTGAGTAGGATATCTCACTTCTCAACAAAGGGGAACACATGCAGAGCTGCACCGCTTCTGATCAGCATTGCGGGAGCCTCCGACTGTCGATCATTCTCATTTGTTTAGTCACTGAGCGCAGCAGGATTACTGGGGTGCTTAAAGTTAAACAAAAATGCAAATGTTTGCAAGGTCAAGGCCCAAGAGGCTTTTAAAAGCACAGCCTGTTACTTGCTTCTGCCAGGACAGAATAATTTGGGGCACTTATTACTCAACATGGGAAGCACAGTCGCTGCCATCCCCAATAGTATAACTAGTAGTAACAATTGGAAGAATCTGTTAGTTCAAGGAAACTAACAGAACTAGAGCCTGAAAGGCCCAGGCTTATCCTTCAGTTTGTAGTCTGGTGCTTTATCAAGATGTTAGAGTCACATTTATTTGCATTGTTTTGTCTAGAAGGTCATTAAACAGATTCCTGACTCCACAGCAGTGTGAACTGTTGATCTTCAGCCACTTATCAGTGTTTGAAGTCTTGGAGAGATCTGTGTCTCTGTAAATGGAGTTCTTTAAGTCCTTGGGGTTTTTAAGACCTTGTTGGACTTGTTCTATTTCTTTCTGTGATAAAGGAACTGTTATTTGTACTGTTCAATGTTGATCTCAAACTATCTTATTTCAAATTACACAGCTGAATTAATTTGTGAAGAATAATTTTCTTACAGATTTTGTAACTAGATGCTAATAAATTAATTCTGTGCTCCATATATCAACCTTTCTGTTTCCTAAACCTAATTTGGAATGCTAGAATACACTAGAAAAATAACCAAAAAAGAGTTGTTAATATAGGAGTGTTTATCTGCATACAAAGTTTATGATTTCTGTGAACATTTTCACAATAAACCTCAGAATAATGTATTGATGCAGTATTTGGTGAGAAGAAGATAAAGAGCAAAGTGGAATTCAATGTTTTGTGTTCTGAAATTATGAAAAATGATCTTTGCTCAGAGTTAAAGCAGTATTAGCAGATACTTTAAAAAAAATCCAGAAGGATTTTAAGATCTTTACAGTTTGGTGTATGTTGCTGTCACAAAAATAAGAGGTCAGAGTAAAGAAATATATGAAGTATTCTGGGAAAAAAATTAAAAAATTCTTCACTACAAGTATAAATGGAAACATTAAGCAGCTGCTTAGATCAGCTAAGACTCCAACTCTTCTTACCCAGTTAGTTCAGTAGATGTAGTAATTCTAAAGGTTTGTGGGTTTGGATCCCTCCCACACTTATTCTGGTTTAAGGATATTCCTGGGGTATCTGAACTGGGCCCACTGAACTCCGTCAGTCATGGGTAGTGATGGATCAGGTCAGTCAGAAAGTCCTAAACCCATTAAAAGGTGCTGCATATGTCAGAACAGTCTTTCTAGTGACACCTTATGAAGTTTTTCCTTTCAAAACTCGCAGATCAGAATTAGCCACTTGCTGCCCACTGCAGAGTCCTTTCATAATCTTTAGAAAAGTCTGGATCTAGCCAGTGTAAGAGATTGGCCTCTGCATGAAATCAAAGTAGTGGTTTCTCCATTCCTGTGAGGTTTAGAGAAGCAACTGTTTCCCAGTTGGGACAGAAATTTGGTGAGGAGAGTCTTGTCTGATTTTTCTGCATGTCTGATGAAGTAAAGGTGGTCTCTTTAGGAAGCAGCACGGGGGCATTTTGAACACGCATACTTACTAACTGATGAATGAGCTCACATCTTTGCTCAGCAGCAGCATTTCCTTTACTTGCAAATTAATGCTGAATTCTACAACAGAACAGAATCCTGTTTCCAGCATTAAAGTGTCATGAGATAGTAGTACAATAACTGTAAAAAGGCTCTTTTAACCTGAAGTGTTTATTTTAAAAAGTCAATAAAACAGAAAAATTAAGAAAATACATATACTGAATCTATTTTTTCCCCTGTACTTTTCTCTTACTTTTAGTTTATGTACATTATATAGTGTATAGTAGGTAGGAACTCCAATTGGATCAGTGCTAGCGTGCAGTGTGTACATAAAGATGATACCTACCTGAGGTTTATACATCATAGATGTAGACTAATATGCTAGCAATACAAAGAGTACAGGTGAGCACGTGAAATAATGGGAACATACTAGTCTCCAGCACCACAAGGGGAATGGAAATTGTCTGCCTCTCTTCAGAGAGATGAGCTGGCTGCTGTATCATGATGCTCTCCCTTCCAGCAGCTCCTGGCATGGTCAGGGCAGGAACACATTGATATTTCGAAGAGTAGGAGGTTAACCTGGCAGAGTACAGAGGATCCCCAGGTTGTCCTGAACTCTGTCGAGGCCAGGATGACTGCAGAGACAGCCTTGGATTTGTATAGTTTTAATTCCCTTTCAGCACTAACATAAGGAAACAACATGTTCTTGGAAGTGATTAAAATTCAGGTCGTATTTCTGACACTGTTCGTTCTAGTTTCCTGGCTAAGTTATAGCGCAAGAAAATACAGCCTGGCCTACCTGCACTCACCTGTGGGTACAAGAGGATGAAGTAGCCTTCATTTCTATCTTAATATACCGCATAGTGTTCCTGGCAATGGTAGATGTGTGCTGCTTTCCAACCCAGAGGGGTCTATATTTCAGCGTGAGTGCAGTGATCCATATACTGTTATTATCACACCATACAATGCAATCTTTAAAGCACCTTGGGGTCCATCTCTCTTGGATGAAGGGCATTATAAAAATGAAAAGTATGTTCATAACGGTTTGCAGTAGAATACTGCATTAGCCTCATTGGGCTACAGTGATGGATTAAGGGGAACCATTGCCCTCAAGAAGAAAAGGCTTGAGTGAGTTATGTACTTCCTTCTCAATGCGTTCAGAGTGTGCATATATTAAGAGTAGTTTTGGCAGACTCTGGCAGAAGGCTGAAAGTGTCACAAGGAGGTGACCAGCTTTTGATAATAGCTCATTAACATTATTTGTCATACTCATAACTCTCTTTAAAGTCCACGCAGAGATGGCGATTCACTGCTGGGCAGAGGGGAAAACAGAGCAGCAATGTAAGAAAGGAAACACAATTTTAAATGTACTTGATTGAAAGAAAGCTTGAAGAGAATTAGTCTCCTGAATTATTCATGTGCTTTTGAGACATCTCCTTTAAGTGACTTAACAGGAGGTCACAGTTTGAGCAAGGGGACAGAACTAAGAGTATGACACTATCTTTAGCCTCACAGCCTGTAACTTTATTCCCAGCTGGCAGCAGTGAATGTTTTTATGGAATAAAGCTTCCTGTGGGACTATACTAGCTGCAGTAAAACAGCTATGGGGAGAGTTTCCCTATGAGAGATGCACACAGGGAGGTCTGTTGATGGGCAGATTGCAGACTTGGGAGGTGGGAGAGCTTGGTTTGTTAGTTGTGCTCTGATTCAGAAAGCGTCAGAATATCCCAGATGAGTTTCAGAAATACTTTTTTCTCTTTATCTCATTAAAAGAAGTCAGAAGTCTTGGGTTTGCTCCAGCCTGGAGCAGAGGATGTTTTTGTGACCTCAGCACATTCTCCAGAGCAGGAAAACAAGTTTCCTGTTCCACTTTACTCTTCCCAGGGCTGATCATTCTGGGGTGGGGATACGGTTGTATTGGCATTATATATAAAAAAGTGTCTAACTAGTTCGTAACAGGGATTGGGTTTAATTAATATTAGACTTTTTCTATTCTAAGTTGCCTTTTGGAAACTGATCTTTTTTCTGGACTAAGAACAACTGAAATGTGGTTTTGCTGAGCACAGGAAAGTGCTTTAGGAGGCATTGAGCAAGCAGCTGGATTGCACTGGCGTAGATCTGCATCCCAGATTCTCTCATGTGAGGAGGAAGTGTCCTTCAGAAAGCTCCATGCACATCCCTGGCAGAGCTGTCTGCTGAGGTTGTAAGTGGAAGAAAGTTGGGGTGTGACCTTTCCCTGTTCCTTCCTTTCCAAGTGGAGGAAGGAAAATGTCCTCCCCTGCTGTCATCTCTGTGGCACTGGCAACCAACAAAGTGGGAGTGAGAAATGTCTTAAATCTTCTAACATCCCCATCCGGGTATGTAGATCAGATCAGAAGCTGGCCTGCCCCAAGGAAAAAAAAGGCCCAGTGAATTAAGTATTGAGCAGTGTAATTTGTTCCCCTGCTGCATGTCTTTGCAGGTTTAGGTTCAATAATTATCTGCCAGTTATTTTTCTTTAATTTTCAACATATGCTAGAACTTTCATTTTTTAATCTTAACCCTCAGCCTATCCATCATCCTCCAGATCCACATGGTGCGTCCGTTGTTTAATTTTCGTTTGTTCCTTCTCTTCCTCTACCTTTGACTCTTATTGATTTTTGTAACATTCAGTTAATATTTCAGTATATTATTAGTTTGTGTGACATTTTGCAGTCCATGCAGTTAAAGCACAACGGGCTTCTTGAAATTACTGGGCATGTAAGTCAAATAATTAAGTTAACTTTCAAGGGGGAAACTGGCAGAAAAACAACACAGAAGCTTTTGACACTGTGGAAGTAATCACTTTTGTGTGTCCACAATACCTGAAGGAACAGGGTTTTTTTTTTTGTTTTAATCTTCTTTATGTTACTGAGGTGTATTCGTATTCTCAAAAATACCTACTACATGTTATCTGCATATTTAGCTGTCTACATGACTGAAAACTCAACCTCAGTGTATTATGTCCTGGCAAGGGAGCCAGGCACTGTGGTAGTTCACTGATGTAGGGACTGCTCATGCTGGATCAATGCATTTCCCTCTGGGCTTTCACCAGCTGGCCCTCCGCTGGCAAAGCAGCATTTGATCACTTGTACCTCCATGGGGAGGAAGGGGCAAGTAGCAACCACGGAAGATTTTAATTACAAGTCTGGTACAGCAGAGATAATCCTATGGGTCAGCTAAGGTCATCTGTTTTGGGGTTTTGTGTTGTGAGTTAGCAGTTATTAATTAATGTTTTTAGATCCATAGCACGGGAACATGACATCTACAATGCACTCGTTCAACCTTCAATAGATATTAGTATGGGGCATAAACATGGTATATATCTGTTCTTTCAACTGAGGAAGCATTTGTTTTAAGGCCAACCCTTCTATGTATTATGTTGAATATTATCTTTCTCACTTAGGAAGAACTGGACTCTTATTTCTTATGACATGGATCTTGCACAAGCAATATATAAAACTTTATTATATTATGTAGCAGCTCTGTACACACATAAAATTACTTATGTATAAATGCCTGAAGGAGAGAGATTTCTATTTCCAGTGCTAACGTTCAGCTCAGAAAAGCTGGTGTTTTCTCCCTTTTGCCAATAGATGGCAATATGTTATAGACATGTGGAATTACAAAGCCCAACTTTAAAACTGCTTTTTTTTCCAAGAGGCTTTTTGAAACATTAATTGATCTGCATAGATACTAATTGCAGGAAAACAAAGCCAAAAGTTATTTAAAATCACCTTTTTTTGCTTCTTTTTGTGCGTGCCTCTAATTCAATGAGAATGTATTACAGGGAAAGATGAACAAAAGAACTCTCTCCAGGATGCAATATTACGTATAAATTTTAAGCGGAACAGAAGAATTACTACATAATTCTTTCTTATGTGAGATTATAAGTACCTACCTATAATATAATCACTGAAAATATTATGGAACTTGTAAGGGCATTACAGTAAAGTCAGTATTTATAAATGAGAGGGAAGAGTGATGTGAGAAAAGGAATAAAATTATGGCTGGGGGAGGGAAGGAGATTAATAGAGGCAGAGGTTTGTTTCAGTTCTTAGCAAGATCTTCTCTGATAAAATGAGCCTTTATCCAGATTTAAAAGTACTTGGATGGGTACTAAATTAGCAGTTGCTGAATGGTTGAATGTGTTGAATAGTATGAAGGGGCAGGGCGAAGGTGGAAAGTATGTCTGTTTCCCTTATTTTCAGGCATGACCTTTGCGGGTCCTTTCGCTTTGCCCCAGCGTCAGTACTTGATTGTGTTTTGCCTATGGGCTTCAGGGGAAAATGGGGCAAGAGTTTTTCACCCACTATGGCTCTTTCATGACATGCTTTTCTACACCCATTGAGGAACCGCAGCTGCATAAGCTTGCTGGAATAGATACTGAGCTGCGCCAAGGAACTGAGCCTTTTGTGTATTAAAAAGCTGTTTTCTGTCATACTTTACGTTGTTAGAAGAGATATAAAGAGCAGCTTTGTAAATTAAAGGACAAAAATATTCAAAGAGCAAAACTAACATGTCCAGTGGAATACGTCAGTTAATTATAAACTTTCTGCATTATACCAGCATTCATTTTTATTTTAAATGGAAAAAAACTCACAATGAGGTAGACTGGAGATCATCGTGATATTTAGCTAAATAATCAGGAGAAATTTTGGTTTTTGCAGGAAACGAGTCATGAGATGAAAGTAATGCAGACTTCCCATTACTCTAGGAATCAATTCCTACGCACACGATATTTTTTTTTTTTTTTCAGTAAGATTGCTTGTTTTAGTTGCAGCTGTTTGGATTTCACAGGATCTATTTTTGCTGCTGTTTGAGATGTTTTTGTAGTTGAAAGGGTTTAAAAAAAATCACTATTTGTATGTTTATTTGGAAGTATGTGATCATGAAAGTATAAATTGAACTTAAAAAGCCCACAGTTAAAAAAATCCATTTTCAGCACCTGTTAATTGTTTCTTCTGTATCAAATCTGCCCAGTTTAAAAGTCAAAAAAAGGGGTTTTATAAACTGTATGCACTGAAAAAAAAGATAAAATCCGTTGTCTGAAGGGCAAGGCTCTGCTCTTTTTACTTTGCAACCTGTCACCAGAACCAGAGATTACAGAATTGGAATTCAGCTGACGGGTTTGCTAATGGTGCATAACATGAAATAAGGGAAAAAGAGGCTCTCTGTAGTACTAACACACTGACTTTACAGAGCAGTCAGCTGGAGGTATTCTGGAAATTTTTGGCAGGTCTGGGGTTTTGGAGTAGACTGATTAAAAACATTAGTCTTATTATTCAAAGCTAGTTTAAAATTATTGCAACCATTTAGACTTGGAAAACGGAAATGGAATCTAGGGTTTAGTGATACTTCAGATATATTGGTATCATAATTGCTGATGATTTAAAAAAATTAATTTCAGAAAATACCAAATATGAAAGACAATTAGGAGGAACACATTTTTTGAACTCCAAAGATGTCAAAATTTTTCATTTTTTACATATTTAGTTAAAAATGTATCATAATTTGAAAGGTTCTGCAGTGTATAGTATTGCAATCTTTAAGTCATGGGGGGAGCCAAGAAAAATTACCTTGAGCTCACTAACTGAAAACAATACCACATTTTTTATTTATTAAATTTTTGAGGAAACATAGCCAGTAATTCAACTGTAAATACATCCATCAAGAATCTGTTCCTCATCTTACAGTAGCACAAAAAGAAATTCTGTTGAGCTGATTGCCTTCTATTCAGTTTAGAGATATAACATATGATTCCTAGTTCCCCTAAAACCCACTCACCTAGGATTTTGCTCCCTCAAATAATACAGTTTTGCACATCACCATAACTGCGAGTGATAGAGAGAGATAAGTTTGTTATATGCAGAGCACCAATACTTCTGCCTGCGTTTTTATGAAATTTCCGCAGATGCTGTGCTGGGTGAATGCAACGACTCCAACACATCTGAGACACACTGAACTGTGTTGTTAAACTGTGCTTTTTCCAGGGCTCCACAATAAGTGCAGTCCAGAAGGGCTTTGGAATATCTGTTGCTGTTCATCTTCTTGGGTGCAAAAAGCCCAGACACACCGAGTCCTGGGGAAGGTGATTTCCACTCCTTAGATTGCTGGGCTTTGTCATGTTGGCAGAAAGTGACACAAGATTGTGGAACACAATACGTTTCATCCTGCATCTCAACTTCTTCCTCAGCTGCATGAACTCTAGGCCTGTTGGGGAAGGTGGAGAGGAGAAAAACAAGAAAACAGAAACAGGTGTTGAGGCTGCAGGTAGTAATAAATTGTGCATTATGCTCTCTTGGCAAGTTGAGGGACAAACCATATAGAAGAGATGGGAATCTTTCCAACCAGGAACTTCATCTATCCTTCAAGACTGAGTCTTGCAAGGTGCTCTGACTCCAATGAGCAAATCACTTAAACTCATTTCCCCATGGGAATACTTACATGCTTAAAGTTAAGCAGTATTAAATACTGTGCTGCATTAGATAATGTAGAAGTGAATGAAATTGCTTTCAAAGCCTAAATCAATTATGACACATGGTATTTCTGTGATTCTTGCAGCAAAAATGCTCTGCACCAGCGGATGTCACTGTGTGCACCCAGGCAGAGCAGTTTAATGACGAGTCAGATGAATCCTTGCAGAGGATGCATGGGGAAAAAGAGATCCGTTTGTGATTCAAATCGGTCCCCTCTTGCTATCCACTAAAAGATAGGAATATAGTGTTTTTGAGAGTCTAAACCTCCCCCATACAACCCCCCAAAACCAAACAAACCCCCTCCTGTAATTTAGCTTGAATTTTTTCAATGTGTTTTATCATCCAAAGTCATGTATCTTCAGTTCTTTTCTATCTAGAACAAGTAAGATAAAAATAACAAATGTACAGCTAAAGCCAGTGATAAATATTGCTGTGTTCATAAAGTCTCTGGCTGTATTGTTACAAGTAGGATAGTTGACAAATTGGGAAATCCCTGAAGCACCGTTTAGTACCCAGCGCAGAAATTTTATTTATGTAGATAAATAGCACTCCTTTAATGCGGTAAATCTGTTAGAGTGAAATCTGTGTGGTTTCAGTATTTGTAATGTGAGCATTTCAGAAGCGTAAGTACCAGCTTATGCAAATAGGTCCCAAACTCATCAGTTTTACCTACCTTATTATTGATATCTATCTTCATTGAAGCTATGTACTGAATGCACTTCATTAAGGCTGACAAGCCAAAGGCTGCTCCTTCTCCCTGGGAATTGCCATCTTCTTTACAATGCAAAAGCCATTAAATGAGCCTTTTACAGTAAGTCAACTCTCTCTGCTTCTCTCCCCCAATGGGGGGTATTTTTTTTTTATTTTACTCCACAAATCCTGCTTAAAGAGACATGGTAAGATTCTTTACAATGAAAAACATTACACCTTTTTCCTTCCTTGGAGGAATGTATTTATTCCCCAGGGTCCTAACTGCTGTAAGATATTAACTGTGACCTTGTACTTAAACCATGTGTGGGAAGTTGTACATACACTTTTTTTAACATCCATTGCAAAGAAATGTTCTTTTCTGTCCATTGCCTCTAAAATGGGTTTATTTTTTCCTACAGCATGTTACAATGCATCTGTTACATAGTGATATTTAAAGGTAAAACAAAGCAAAGTTCTCTGTATACAATGCTCTGGCTACAGCTGCTGGATGAGGGAGATTTTACTCACAGGTTTGGTGTTTGTACAAGCTTTGCTAGAGCCCTTTCTTACAGGTTTCTTGCTAGATCGCTTAATCTATGGTCACATGTGAGAGAAGAACTTCTTTTAAAGGACAGTTCAGTATCTTGGCTGCACAGAAAAGGATTTTGAGTTGATATTAAAAAATAAATCCTGATGTAGATGGGTAATACAAACCCATTTTTGTATTGTACAAGCCAGGCCCCTCCCTGCCTTAAAAAATCCACTCCTGTTCTTGTACTTCTGTACACTGCTCTGAATATATGACCGTTTCTGTGGCTGTATAATGACACATCAGCAGCTAGAGTTGGAATAAGGTATTTGAGTCTGATTTTTTAACAACAGTTCTTATAAATACATGCCAAAATATTCACAAACTGCTTTCTTCCTGACTCTGTGCTCAAGCCCTAGATGCAAGCTCTTGCTGTTACTTCTTGGGCTGACCGCATTAGAGACACTGTAAAGCACTGCACAGTGAATTGGTGCTTTTGATGTAGATCTGAAACTTTGTCTTAATCTGTGAGGTACTTTTAAAAGAATACCACACCATTATTCAGTCTGGCTTTTTTCTAATGTGATTTATCACCTGCAGTCAGAGAGATCAGTTCAGATATCCTGGTGTGCCAGGGGAGCACAGAGGCTGCAGTCCATGCGCTAATAGCTGAGGAGATGCTGATCCACTTTGCATGTCCTTCTGTCAGGCAGGAATAACCACTCCCAAGGACTTAAAGGGCTTCTCAGATTGTAGTGAAGCAAAGGGAATTTAGGATTAGGTCCCTGTGGTAGCAGGGAGGAGAACAGAGCACAAGACTCGGGGTTCAGAAAAAAGCTTCTCTTGGATAAGGTTTTATGGATGTAGACCGTGTGCATATTTAAGGTAGGGTTTATTTCAGCTATTTTCAGGATCTCAAAGCATGGTTCAGCTAATTCTTTCACTCATGATACATGAAGGAGTTGTTTTTATCTACTGTAATGTCCCAGTTTTCTGTTCTGCTGCTGTTTCCCCTCCACCTCTCAGCGGCAGTTCTGCTACAGGCTGTGCTGCCAGAATGTCTCTACATAATGGTCCAAAGGATAGATGCAGGCCCCAGGCACTAAGTGGGGCACTTAGTGGGGGTCCTCATGTCCATGGAACGCTGTCTCGAGTGAGAGAAGACAGCTGCTCTTCACCAGTCTTTTTAATGGTAGATGCGTAGTTGGATGTCTTCAGCGCTGACTTTTGCAGCTGTTCATCCTCAGCAGGAAGCTGTCTGCAGGCTAAGGTGCTGTTATCAGCCTAGGGCATGTGCTCACCTTTTTCATTTTATTTTCCAAAACCCTAGGCTTATGGGCTCTGTTTTATCTAAGATAAAATAAAAATTGACTTATGTCTACTGTGCATACACATTATAGGCCAGTGGGCTGAGATTTGGGAAAACTGGTGCTCAAGGATTTCACTGGTTTGTCTTGGCGGCTGTAGGATAAGGGAAGGTGTCTGCAGAGGAGGTGCGTTTTTTCACCATTTATTTGCAGTTATCTTCTCCTGCCTCTAGCACATGGATGTGTGCAACTCCCAGGATGCAGCTGAACTCAGAACCTTGGTTTTTGATTTTTTTTCCCCAGACTTCTTGTTGTTCCTTTCTACACAGTGACATAGAGGGGATGGCCATGAACTTTTGAAAATCCATGAAGTGTCTGCAGAAAGTTTTGAGTCAAATTTTACCATCTTTACTAATAACCATAAGACAGAGTCGTCTCAATGAAGAAAACTTTTCTCTTTCGCACTCGTGGGTGAGTGTGAGCCCAAAGATTAAAAAACCTTGCAGATTCATCGGCAATAGCTTTCATTGGGCTCCCATGTTGTATTACGTTGTCGTTCTGAGCAGATAGCCTACAAGTGACTGCCTGTTTGCTATTAAGGTAGCAGGATTACAGAGATTTAGTAGACATTTAACTTTCATAGAATCATAAAATCATAGAATAGTTTGGGTTGGAAGGGACCTTTAAAGGTCATCTAGTCCAACCCCCCTGCAATGAGCAGGGACATTTTCAACTAGATCAAGTTGCTCAGAGTCCCCTCCAACCTGACCTTGAATTTTGCCAGGGATGGGGCATCTACCACCTCTCTGGGCAAACTGTTCCAGTGTTTCACCACCCTCGTCATAAAAAATTTCTTCCTTATATCTAGTCTGAATCTACTCTCTTTTAGTTTAAAACCATTACCCCTTGTCCTAGCACTACAGGCCCTTGTAAAAAATTTGTCCCCATCTTTCTTATAAGCCCCCTTTAACTATTGAAAGGCTGCAATAAGGTCTCTCTGGAGCCTTCTGCAGGCTAAAAACCCCCAACTCTCTCAGCCTTTCCTTATAGGAGAGGTGTACCATCTCTCTGATAATTTTTGTGGCCCTCCTCTGGACCAGCCTCAACAGGTCCTTTTCTTCCCTTCAGAACTGGACGCAATACTCCAGCTGGTGTCTCACGAGAATGGAGTAGAGGGGCAGAATCACCTCCCTCGACCTGCTGACCACGCTTCTTTAGATGCAGCCCAGGATATGGTTGGCTTTCTGGGCTGTGAGCGCACATTGCCGGCTCATGTCCAGCTTTTCATCCACCAGTACCCCCAAGTCCTTCTCCTCAGGGCTGCTCTCAATCTCTTCATCCCCCAGTCTGTATTGACACTGGAGATTGCCCCAACTCAGGTGCAGGACCTTGCACTTGGCCTTGTTGAACCTCATGAGGTTCACACGGGCCCACTTCTCAAGCTTGTCCAGGTCCCTCTGGATGGCATCCCGTTACTCAGGCGTGTCAGCCATACCACTCAGCTTGGTGTCATTTTTTAAGGCAATACTGTTGAATACAGAGTTCTTCTCTCCCTAATTGGAACTATTTTTGAAGTACCTGTTCTGACCAGGAAGTGGAGTTCGGAAGCTCTTACTGAGTTGGGTAATTGTCAGTTGGCTGATTTAACTGATTAAAAGATTAATTCATAAAATGTTCAAAATACATATAAAATATGAAGTTACATATGTACTCCTGTGTACTGCTTAAATTGTAAATACTTGTTAAAGATATAAATATTTTTAATAGATTTCATTTATAGAAAAGTAAAATAAAGCCTCACAAGTTAAGCACCCAATAACTAACTAAAACTGGTAATTCTTAGCAGAGTTAAAGTCAACATTTCTGAAGGAACAATGTCAGCTACGACCTCTTTCTGGCACTGTCGTGATGAGAAGTATAACCTCTGCCCTCTCCAAAATAATTTCAAACAAATACATTTTTCATTCTTCACAGAAGTTCACCAAATACAAGCTGTTTTGACACAGGCAATTAAAAGAAGAGTTGAAGGTCCTGCAGCCCTAGCAGCCCCCTCTTAGAGGGTTTCCAGATCTAAGTTCTCAAAGAGTGCGATAAGACCTGGTAATAGAGACAGGGACTCAGGTATTTGGGGATTTGCCCTGCCAATTTAGTCACATAACCAGTTGGGACTGTGGACACAATTTAATTGGAGCACCAGTAATTTTTCATCTTGCATTGAGATGAAATCTTTATATTTTCCTATTTAGGTCTAAACAAATATACCTACAACAGTTGTTTTAGAGCAAATGTTGACAGGTTATTTTCCATCAGATCTATTTAGAAAGAGTAGAATAATTGAAAATTGTAATTTTTGTTTAGTAGTTGTTCCTGTTAGCCTCCCCAGCAGTCACATGTCTTTCACTCTTGAGTCGTCTCTCCTTGCTTACTGTACTGGGTTTGTCTGGGATAGAGTTAACTGTCCTCATAGCAGCCCATACAGTGTTGTGCTTTGCATTTGTGGCTAGAAAAGTGTTGATAACACACCAATGTTTTGCCTATTGCTGAGCAGTGCACACACAGCATCAAGGCTTTCTCTCCAACCTGCCCTCCACGAAGACCAGTAGGACGGGAGTGGGCGAGAGCCTGGGATGGGACACAGCCAGGACAGCTGACCCCAACTGGTCAAAGGGTTACTCCGTACCGTATCATTTTGTGCTCAGCAACAAAAGCTCGGGGAAAGGAGGAGGGGGGGACACATTCGAGGTTATGTCATTTGGCTTCCCAAGTAACCACTGTGCATACTGAGGCCCTGCTTCCCAGGAAGTGGCTGAATATTGCCTGCCAAAGGGAAGTGGTGAATGAATTCCTCTTTTTGCTTTACTTCCGTGCGCAGCTTTTGCTTTTCTTATTTTACTGCCTTCATCCCAGCCCATGAGCTTGTCCATCTTATTTTCTCCTCCTGTCTTGTTGAGGAGGGGGAGTGAGAGAGACTGGGTGGGGGTCTGGCAGGCAAGATGCAATTATTGCCTTAATGAATCAATTATTACAATATCCCTGTAAAGCAGGAAGCTTATTTTTTGGTATCGTTGTGAAAAAGCACAGATATGGAAGAACATGATGGTGTTTGAAGTGGCCTGAGTTCTGAGCTGTCACAGTTTCAGTAAGTTAGGTTCTAGGTGAATGGTTTATTTGTCATCTCAGCTCATGCTGCATTGGCAAATACGGGATATAGCTTTTATACTTTCCGGCGGTGTCAAAGAGCTTTTTAGGCAGGTTTCCTGTACAAGGAAAATAGAAGACAGCAGCTTAAGTTTCTTCCAAGTCATCAGGGAAATCAGATTTTAGACATGCATCAATGGCTAAATTGGGTGGGGAATTATCCTGATGTGATAAATCACTGTATCTAAAAGTCTTTCATTTTTTTGTAATGAGATGGTAAGTGTTTAATTAGTGTATGGCTTGTTCATTGCATAGATTAAAATTGTCTAATTGTTACTTTGCGCATATATATATTTAATTTCTATAGAGTAGTCCTTGAGTTTATGAAGAAGCTGTCCAATTTCTCACAGGTTTTCTGTTGAGGTAGTCATCTTTCTGCACAGATAATAGAAATTGATACTCATTTTACAGACTATTTGAATCAGGATAATAGAGTCCTTGATGGAGCAAAACACTATCCATATCCTAAAAGTGATGTGACATTCCAGAAAGCATCTTTCCTTATGTTGCATCATTATGATCAACACACTTAGGGCAGGATGACAAACTGGATTATCTCTATCAGGATCTGAGATGAAATTTTTACCTGTAAGGACCAGCACCGTTGTTACCTAGGAAATACATTGTTTGGCTCAACTCCTGCTTGCATTAAAACAATGCGGAATCATATTTTGTTGTTTTGGAAACAATGCTACATATGGGACATATTTTGCAGTCCTTAATCAAACAGTACTTCTGGAGAAGTCGGTGACACTAGTTTTATGTTTAAGTGCTATCCTACACTCCAGTATGACTAGTGAGATCCATTAGTGAATAGGTAAATCAGATGTGATTAAAAGTCTTTTCAATTGTTTAATAATTTTACAACATTTTGGAATTGTCTAGGAATAACAACTCCAAATAAGCAATACAATACAATGTATCTTTATTTTGACTCTTTTTTATGAACTGTATTTAAAATATTTTTAATATTACATAATTTGAGTCACAATTTGGAAGTGAGAATGAAAGAAAAACAGAGACCTCTAAGTTAGGAAGCTAATATGAGGGGAAAAGAAGATTATTTTTAATTCGCACCTGAAACCAGATGGAAGGTAAAAATCCTCTGGCAAAAGAAGACATAACTTCAAGTGTGTGTTATATAATATTCTGTATTCATGAATATTCACAACTGAAACTTTTCTTACTGCCTTGCTAAAAATAATGTTTTCTGCTTGTTGCTTTACCATAACTGATAAATAATATTGTCTTTGACTAAAACTTTGCACGTTCATATTCTCTTTAGAAGGTTTTCTTGCCCTCACTATATATATGGAAGATGTTAACATTTAGTATTTGAACTCTGAACACTGATGGAAAGACAAAGACCTTGTATTAAAGTCAATGTCAAAAAGTATGCAATTACCCAGTTTGGTGTCTTTGATAAAGTAGTGGTAATATTTTCTTTCTTAATGTATTTAACTTACTCTTAGTGATAGTACTTCATTTACTGTTACTGATATTCCCAAGAGTGGAAGTTGATGTTTTTCATATCTTCACAACACAATTCACCATATGCAATAGAAAGCAAGTTTTCTTTCACTGTCTACAAAAGCACTTCCCCTTTGTGTTATCATGTTGTTATTACATATTATTTTATATATATTATATATTACTTTTTTTTTTTTTTTGGACAGCTTTGTTCATAATTTTGTCCTTAGTGTCTCTGTTATGATTGAAAAGTGGGGTTTTGTTTTTTGGGCTGTAGCATTTTGCTTTTTGCAGATCAAAAGCAGGGTTTTTTAAAGTTTGCCATCAAGTTTCCAAACTTGGAGTTACATTGTGGGCAAAACTGCCCTTGAGAAAATAATTTGGCTCACTCTGGCCTGGGACACTGGGTTGGTATATAAAACATGTATTTTTACAGGTTTATCTGTCAATTTTAGATTTTTGAAATCTGATCTGTTTTTCTGATGATATGAATGGGCCCCTGTTAGAATCCCTATTCAGGAAAGGTCTTGAGTATGAACATGAAAATACTAAGCCTTTTTAGCACTTTCTTCAACCGGAACACAGGTGAGTAACTCTTTAGGTCGTATTTAGATGACCAAGAAATGTGCAAAAACTTTCTTGGTGGTTAGTAGAATTCAGTTAAATTGCTGTCTGAAAGACTGTTATGTGTCTTTGAAATTAGAGTATTAGACATAAGCCCTGTCATTGCCATAAAGCAAAAAAATAACAGTCAACCTAGTCTCTAGATTCATATTTGACCCTGCATCTTGGGAAAGGCACTGCACTAACTGTACTATCGCTCCTATATGCACTAAAAAATTTCCTCAGATTGTATTATTACCTAATATCTGGCACCAGAGAATGTGATTATCCCCTCCTGAAAACACTGTAGACCTTATCAAGGAGTATGTCTAATCCACTGGCTTTGGAAGTAAATATTACAAGCTGTACTTGCTGAATGCAGTCTAATTCTAAGAATTTGAATGTAAAAAGGCTGGATGCCTAAAAAGAAGAACAGTTAAATGTAACTAGGTTTCATTGCAGATTTCTGTTCCAGTACCTGTTCAGAACTTGTCCATCATGCCCTGTCACAGACTAGCCAATATTTAATGAGTTCTTTCAGTTCTTTACCTTCTCTTCCATGATGTCTGAAGCAGGTTCCATTTATCTCAGTAAATTGAAGTCCTATACAAAAGCTCATTCATTTAAATATTACAGAAAGAAATTGCTTACCTCATTGACCGAGTGTCTCTGCACTGTCTGTAAGTCTACTTGTACTTAAAGAAATAAGGATTAAGGTATTGCACTTCTGAGGAACAGGCATCTATTTTAGTGAGAAAATTCCAAGAGTGAAGATGACTCTAGGACACATTCAGAATTTCATTCCGTTGTCACTCTCAGGAATCATAGGTATTTTCTTTTTAAGCAAGCTTGGAAAAACTAAAGATGGAAACTTTACCACAATTGTAGGGTTTTTGCTAAATAAATGACAGAAACCTCCTTCTTTAAAGAACTTTTTTTTTTCTTGCATTTGATGTCACGGTTGAGTTTTGAAACACTGTGCAGAGACACAGCACTGTGAGAGCACAACAGCTCAAAGACATGAGCTCTGAGATAAGGTTAGATTTGCTCAAGTCTTTTGTGAAACCTCTGGGTCATGCTGGGCAGTCTCAGTAACTAACATCAGTGTTTGTATAATCATTCTGGAGCTACCACTGTATTATCAGTTACATTGCATTGGTATTTCAATTAATGAATCCCTACAAAAGCAGAAAAAACAGGAAAGCATAACAACTTTCAGGAACAAGATGAGAAAAAAGTAACTCGTTGCTTAACCCAGAAAGTTACCATAACATTCTGGTTTTATTTCTCCTCTTTGTCTGATTCATTCTTTTCCCAAGCAATAATTTCTTTCTTTGCCCTTTCTTAGTATGTTTCCATCCCTTATTTTTCACAGGACTTCTCAGTTCTTTCACTCCTGTATATCTCCTATAATACCCGAATGTGGTTGGGCTGAGAATCATATAAGGAAAGCAACATCCTGCAGCCTTATCTTTCAACAGCAAAACTTAATGCAGCTGAAGGCTTTCACTTGCTGAAAGAGAAACTGAATGTAAGGCAAAGAGCTAAACATTCAGCATAATGAAATCTAATTTTCTTAGGTAAGAAGAAAGATGCATTCAAATTAAATTCCACCCAACAAATTTTAAAATATTTGGAAGAAATATATAAATTAATCAGGGTGACAAGATGTTTTTGTGTAGGAGTTTAAAAATGGTCTTTTGAATTATTTTGATAACATCTGTATTAATTAAAAAAAGAGTCTTTTCAAATTAACATTATTCTTTAATATTCTGTACTGTATTTTTCTCAACTTTCTGTGACTGCTGGCATTATGGTGCTGGCCAGTCCTGAGGACAGGGAAATCAATTATCCGTATCATCCCTTAGCCACACTAATTTTGCTAATTGTTCATTTTCACTTTCAGCTCTTTGGGAACAGAAAAAATCCAAATACCACACAAGAAAGACAGGGTCTGCTGGTGTCTATTTGACTAATACAGAGAACACTTTGGAAATTAAACAAAATTATTAGTGGGAGCAGCATCAGGTTAGGATAAGCAGCAAGACGGTTAGAAAGGAAAAGTATGTGAAGACTGGCAGTATCAGAGGGGAAGTGATATAAAAAGAATTAATGACTTTGGCAGGGAAGAGTCATAAGACCTGTGAGGAATATATGTAAGAATATATCTTTGTTAGAGATACTCTTGATGTGATGTTCAGGGTGGGTAGGCACGGACTATGGATATGGAACTGAAAGAAGTCTCTCAGCACAGTGATGATTCCATTGCTAGACCTCATCATCTGCGTAGATGAAACTTTTAACTCCCTAGCTAACACTGGTGCTCATAGAAACTATTTTAGGTGACAAAACTTAGATTCCAGTAATGGATTTTTTTTTAAAGGGAAAAAACCTGAATTACGTATACTGTTGCAAAACTGCTGGCCTATCTTATTCTTTGCTTCTCTCAAGAACAACGTCCCAGTCATCTGACACATACGAAACTAAATTAACATATTGTTCTACGTTCCCTCATTAAATTGAAGAAATGTTGTACATCTGTGCTTAAAATTAACCAACCCATGAACAATCACTTTATTAGAGAGATAAAAAATAAGTGATAAGATTTATGGTAATCTGAGGAGTGAGGTACAAAGTGTTCACTTATCCTGGTCCCTCAAGTACTATATAAATAAATGCAATGTCTTAGGTTTCAATGATCAAACATCCAGCTAGTGTCTTTGATGATAATTCAATGAATTATGTATTATTTAGTTGTAGAGAAATCATTGATAGAAAGATGGAAATTTAAGGAATATGATGTTTAAAATCTCTGCAAATAATTGCAAAAATTTATATGTAAATTAGACTTCTAACAAAATTGCACTAGAGTAGTTTGTCATTGAAAATGTGTGTTTTTTTCCTTTTAATATCAGCTTCTTAACTTGTGTTCTCTCTTTCAGTACTATGAATGTGTACAAAAAGGCAGACTTTGTTTAAAAATGCTGAGAATGTCACCTATGTTCTGTGAAGGAATTTCTGAAGGTGTGGGTCGGCATCTAAGCAAGGAAAGCAGTGCTCCCCACCTCCCCAAAAATCTCCTTTGTCTTACTCAGCCAAAATTTATATCATGTGTAAAGAAAGACTAGGTAGCTTTGCACTCATTAGCAAAGATAAAACTACTACTACCTCCTAAAGGCTCTAAAGATTGTAGAATATCAAGGAATCTGGTACAATTGATTATTGTGCTCCTTCTAATTGGCAAAGAAGAGGAAATTTTCTCTGCTGCTGTACAGACATATTAAATGCAAAGATGCTTTTTGGATGGTGTGGAACAACAGCCTAGATAGGCAATGTGATGCTGGAAGGTTAAAGGGAGGGAGGTGAGGAATAATAAGCACAGTTGTAAAAAGTGGAAAGACATGGAAGAACACATGTAGCTGAACACTAACTCGTGCTCAGAAGTGGGGTGAAGTCCACAAAGGTCAGCAGGAGCAAATGAGGCTTTAGAAAGAAAGGGATAGAAAATTTAATATTTACATAAAATAAGTGGACAAAAAAAGAGCATGGAGGATCACAAAACAGGTGATTATTTTTCCAGAAGAACAGTCAGATATGAAAAGGGATTTAAACTCCTATCTCCCACTAGAGGTATGTAAATTCATTCTTTGTTTTCACAGGTATCCTTAAAAGATTTCTTTAGGAAAGAGACATCATGCCTTTCATTTAGCACTCACAAAGCTGTCCAAATACTGTTCAAAGGCCTTGAAAAGCTATTAGAAAACTGTTATCTTCCCTATCTTCCAAGAAGGTTGATCTTAGAGGTATTCTGTAAGCTATGCATAGGCAATGATTAGAGGTAGCCAAGCTAGGCTTAAAAGGAAAAATTTAGAATAGTAGTTGCATTCTTACTGTGGCAATACAGAACTGAGCACAAGTTAGTTCAGCCAGGCTTTTCCTGGGATGCGTTTTGGTGGAAGCTGCCAAGGACAGAAGTTACCTGCAATTCTGCAGGTAAGGGTCTATCATCCCACAGATGGTGACAAAACCTGTTTAGGTAGATTGGGCTGTAGCTCTCCTCAAAAACCAGCCCATGAGGTGTTTTTTACAGGGCATATCTAAATTACACTGTGCAGCGTAACCATACACTGTAGTAAAGTTAGTTGCTACCAAACAAAGGGATAATGGCAAAGTTTTTATCATCTTTCCCTCAGCAGTGGCACTGCTGATCATTCCCTTCTGCAGAGCTATTGTCTTTTTGATATCTAGTACTCTGCTGAATTTCATTGATGCTTTTCATCAGTATAAACATTGCTGCAGCCTTTTTCTCCTCACAAATAAATCGTGGACTTTTATCAGAACCATGTCAGGCAATATTTTCCTCTAAACTGCTTGTCCAGGTTTCTTTCTATAGGGAAGATATGGAGAAGGCTGGATGAAACCATGAGCTAGGACATCTCACTGCATAGCTATAGCCAGAGGACCTGGAAATGGGTATGCCAAGTCTGTTCTTTACATAGAGGAGGAAAAGAGCTATTGTAGGAGTGTGTTGTAAGTGTCTCACAGATAAACAGGTGCAAAGGACCTGGTTTTAAAACTTGGTGAGACACTCAGTGAAGAAATATTTAACATGTTAATGTGTTGTTAGAAAAAATTCTCACTGCATTTTTTACTGTTGGTATTCTTGAGCATATTTATTGAATAAAAAATAAAAAGCCTGCATTTCTGGGTTATAGTATATAATTATGATATTTCTTTGTGTAAATTGTGCATGGTTTGCTTTTCATGTTCTCTAACCTTGAATCACTTCCCCTAGCCTTAGCTCTAGAGATTAAGGACAAATGCTCTTTCTCTTGTCTCCGTATGGCCATTCCATTTTTTCAGACAAAAAAAGATTGTAACAGAAAATGATGCAGTACGTAGTCCAGAGCCTGCGTAATGCAAACATTGAGAACTAAAATCTTTTTGTATGTCCTCTCAGGGGCAAAACAGTGTGAACAATCATTTTGTGAACAAATAATTTTCTGTAATTTTCAAAATCTAGATGCATCTGCCTCAGGAATGTGTTGCTTATTTCAGGGACAAAATTATTATTTAGCTAACCCAGTTAAAGTCTTTTACATTACTTTGAAAAAATGCTTCTGCAGTCTGGTATTCAAAACATCCATAAGGATAAATTAAATTAATTTGATTTTCCACTGGAAGAAATTGAGGTGCAGAAGAGCCTGATTTCTGGTTTTGAGGCATTGTTGATGCTGCAGAAAGAGCTCCAATTTTAGCTTGCTCTTTTTTCCCCACATTTTTTTTCTTCCCATCTGGACAAACAACTTATTTTGCCTTAAATTAAAACAACAACGATAACCCTAAAAAACAACCCCACACCCTCTCCAATTCCTCTTCTCCCATTGACACCTCTACCACAGATCTGCTTCTGATGTTTCATAGTAAATGCAACTGAGTGGTGAATCACATGCTTGAAGCTGTATACAGAAAACAGAAAAATAGGTCACTGCTTACCTAAGAAAGTATACTTCAATCACAATTAAATCCTATTTTTACACATATAGTTAAGATTCAAACTTGTTTGACTTATTGACTGAAAAGAATTTCCAACTAGTAATGCATATTTGCACTTGTGAATTGACTACCTAAGTCCACTCATGCATTGGAAAACATATATGCGTTTAAGTAAGGATTTTTTCTGTGCTGGTGCAAATTATAAAGGTAATACAGTACCTTCTCTAAGACGCTTAAATAAACCTGCTTGTCAGGATCACAATCTCTCTGTCTAACTATAAAACTGATGATTTGAGCCCCAGGAGTTTCTAGCAGCAATGATAAAACCACAGAAGGGGAAGGTGACAGCTCAGTTTCACGTAGTTCCCTTTGCTAAGAGCTGTCCCACTGCTGTGAATAATATACCTAGCAGCAGTATAAGAGTTGTGTTGAGACACAAGGTTTTGCTCCTGAGGTAAGGGTTTGTTGTGGGCTAACCCTGGCTGGTAGCTCAGCCCCACACAGCCACTCACTCACTCCCCCCTACAGTGGGATGGGGGAGAGAATTGGAAGGGTAAAAGGGACAAAACTCATGGGTTGAGATAAAGACAATTTAATAGGTAAAGCAAAAACTATACAAAAGCAAAGCAGAACAAGGAATTCATTCACTACTTCCCATGGGCAGGCAGGTGTTCAGCCATCTCCAGGAAAGCAGGGCTCCATCACGCGTAACGGTTACTTGGGAAGACAAACGCCATCACTCTGAATATCCCCCCTTCCTCCTTCTTCCCGCAGCTTTTATTGCTGAGCATGACATCATATGGTATGGAATACCCCTTTGGTCAGTTGGGGTCAGCTGTCCCGGCTCTGTCCCCTCCCTACTTCTTGTGCACCCCCAGCCTACTCGCTGGTGGGGTGGGGTGAGAAGCAGAAAAGGCCTTGACTCTGTGTAAGCACTGCTCAGCAACAACTAAAACAACTGTGTGCTATCAACATTGTTTTCGTCACAAATCCAAAACATAGCACTATACTAGCTACTATGAAGAAAATTAACTCTATCCAAGCCAAAACTGGTACAAGTTTATTGACCAAAGACAGAACTAATGACAGAGGTTACGGAAATAAATTGGCTGAGGTTACTGGAATAAATTAAAAATCCATTTATGTTCAGTTCATTTTTCACTTTAGTAAATGTTGTTTAACATTTAACCAAACGTAGACTTCAAGGATGAAGTTATGTAGCTCCAAGCGATGCATATGGTAGAAGAAATCTTCTACCGACATAAAAGAGAGTCACCTCACTGAAGCGAAATAGAAACAGACTGATCCAGTGCCATCTGGTCCTATGAAGTTAGAGAGGAGAAGCTATGACTAAGAAGAACTATCACAGTGTTCAGTGGACTAGGAGGAAAATCTCACAGGATGCAGGATAGTGGGAATTGTCTTTATTACTGCCAGCTGGCAAAAAGAGTTTCAAGGGGCAGTAGAGTAACATAGATAGTTTTGCAGGTGTGACACTAGATTATAAAGCAGAAGTATTATCCCGTATTTTTTGCTTGCAAATGTTATCATTCAGCTGAACCAATAACAAGCTACACGTTTTGAGAAATTCGTGTAGGAAGATCTGTCAGAATGTTCTGTTTTCTAGCAGCAAACAGGAGAAGATGAATGTAATCTGCATTACAATACTTTTATCTTCCTGGAATGACCTTCTACCTTACTGTTATAGCAAGGATGGCAGAAACTATATGCACAGTATTTATTTTTCCTGTTCATCAAAGTGCTTCTGTATGGTTACTCTTACATGATAAACAGTGCCCATGTAAATAGACACTTTTAAAAGGATACTGTCAGATTATTATGTACATAATAAAAAATAAAAAGAAAAACAGCCTGTAAACTTACCAAAGGAAAAATTGTCAAAGTCTGATAAATTTAAATACCTTTAAATGCCTCAATATGAAAAATACCAAGAAGAGAGAAGGCATGGATCTTTCTCACCTTTGTATAACTTATGTTTTCACTTGAATTTTCCTGGGCCACCTTGAGAAAATAAGACATTTAGAAGAGTTTAATACTCTTTTTCATAAATATAAGATACATTGATAGATGCTTTCTGTCATCCTCAGCTCTCACAGCATATTCATATGCTTGACTCTTAACTGGACCACTCTTCCTGCTCATCAAGGACTTTTGAAATAACACTAAGCAATCAAAAGGGTTAAGTACACTTCATTAAGCCTATAATAATGAACAAGTATCATCCCTAGGGTAAGAATGGAATAGAAGAGGAAAATGCTTAAAAACAATAATTTGTTACCTATTATTAGTAAAATACTGTGGTATTTATGAAAATAGAGGAAGCTGCCAAGAGACCATATTTGGCTTTTTTTTCTCTATCATGCAAAAGACTAATTTAATAAACCATTAAGAATGTAATATGCACTGATCTATCTTAAATAAACAAGATGTGTTCTGAAAGCATAAAAGAAAAAGTCTTTATTGTAGATAAAATCAAATTAATTTAAAGGATTATAATAGAAGCTGTTTGTGCCTCAAGAAAAGATTAAGCTATAAACTAGCTAAACTTAAAGGAAAGCAAAATGCTTAAGGGTAGATAAGGTCACTGCAAAGAAGGGCAACCATAGTCAGAAAGATGAAAATAGACTGACAGTATGAGCAAATAACTAGTTTATTTGATTTAGTGTAAAAAAAGCAAGGCAATAAAGCTAGGAACCAAACACCTGAAAAAAGAATGTGCCTGGAAAAGGAAATATAACATCAAAAATGGACCAGAATAAAGGATTTAGGGATTATTACGAAAAGACAGTATAATCTTCAGCAGAGAACTCAAATAAACTTCCCAGATACGTGACAAAAACTAGATGCCGAGGAGACAAATACCCAAAATGTAGGAAAATAAAATACTCAGAGGAACATCACACTGAATTGGATATTTAAGAGCACTCTTTTTTTATATATATTCCTTTTATCAGAACATGAGAAATTAATTCCTGTGCTGTACAGTTTCAATGTCACATTGCAGTATGATTGGGTACTACAAGATATCCTTTTAAGCATAAAATTATGTCTATATTAACCTTATAATGTGGGGGATAAGCAAAAAAAAGATTGCTTTTTTAAAAAGTTAGATGATCACAAAGGTACATTAGGACCAGATTAGGACAAAAGACATCTAGAAGAACTTTTAAAAAAGTGTTTAATCAACTTCTCAGTGTTTTCAAAGCAAGATCTTTAAAAATCTGATCCTAAACTGGTCCTAAAACCTTCATCAAAATAAACCCTCATTTTTGTCCTGAAGCCTGTCTATAGTAATGACAGGCTGTAAATTTGCCATTGACAGATGTTTAAACGGTTCTTTAACAGTGTTGGGGAAAGACATTTCATCATGAATCATGGTCTGAAGCAGCTACATAGACATTATTTGCAGAGTCAAAGCAGATGACAGCAAAGTGCTATCTAGCATTGCTGTTTATTACTATCTTTGCACGTTGATTTAAGGGTAGACAGAAATGAAAGAATTGAATGATGTCCACTCTATTTCTTCTTATGTGTGAAATATCTACATGCTTCTATGATCTGTAGCCGTGGGGTATATCAGTAGTAAAGGAGATAGGGGGTCTGAAGGACCCCAGGCTTCCAGGACTCTTGTGAAGCTTTCTAGACAGAAAAATGCTAACAGCTAGAGCCATCTTTGAAAACATTTATAACAAAGATCTGTATCTTATTGAAGGTCATAAAAAGCAACATGCTATTCACAAATTCAATTCAATTTCTGTAACAGGAACAAATAAAAGTTTCCATGTTTATCTTAGTAAGACCCTTATAAGTAAAGAGTACTGTTAAATTAATTGTTTAACTTTGCTACATAATTATAGTCTTTAATCTGAGGAGAAAATTAAGCACAAGTCTGAAACACTTAGCTATTGTGCAAAAGGAGGTTGTTGACCATAAGTGAGTATGGTGGGTCTAATTTTCCTGAATTTACTGCGGTCATTGTGCATTAGAAATAGCTCCCAATACAGCTCCAAGATCAGCACTTTGGATGCTTCATAAAGCAACTTGGTCAGGAGTTAGCCATGTTCCCTGAAGCCTTTCTGGTTATGACAGAAACCTAAATACTTACAAGGATCCTATGAAAAACTCAGGACCCAAATTTAGATGCTATGCAAATTTAGGCACTGTATGGGCTCAGAGGCCAGTGGAATAGGGAATTTATGGTCTGCATTTTTTGGAATGTGCATCCCTGTATATGCTTAAAAACTGTTTTAAAAGCCAAAGAAAAATCTTGAGACTTGCCCACAATTAGCTGGCTCCTGCACTGTTCAGATAATATCAGGGTTTGAACAGTGTAGGAATTCACCTTATTCTGCAGGCTCTTGTCTGCTGCACAAACTATTTAGTCCATTCTGGGGGACTGTGCTTATTTACAATTACGCATTTTTCTCTCCTGTGGTCTACTTTCTCATTTCACACCATTTGGGATTTTTGATTCACCTGTGTTGCACAATCCATAAATATCACAGAGGCAGAAAATTCAAAGTGAAGGAAAAAAGTTCTTTCCTCTCAAGTGTATCAAATCTTACAGTCCAAAATGTTCTACTCAGCTATTACATTTTGCTAAGGCAAGCAATACTGAATCTGTTCAGAAAATATCCACCAATGACATTTTAGTGTTCACAGATGCTTCTGCTTTACGCCTTCTCCGCGAACTGTGGTGGATGTAAGACATTTGGATGACTCTTGTGGAACTATAAACTCAAGATAGAGAATTGGTACTTTCTGGAATAATTACACCATTTTATAAACAATAATTGCTGACATAGTAATATTAACTGAGAGCTTACAAAGCAATCTTACTTCTCTACTGCATCTCTGTAGTGTACCTCCATGAACTCCTGTTCTTTCAGTGGTAACCCTACAATGCACATCAGCAAGATGGATGCTCTTAACCTGACAGGAAAGTCTTTTGTGGTTGTAAACTTGGAAAATTTGTTTGAAGTCAATGACCCTGTATTCATACAGACCAGATGGGATAAAATGCTATTATTTGAAGTAGTTGAATCCTTTGAGGCATATAATGAAGCTTATATAAGATACACATATAATGTGTAACTCTGTAGATGAACTCTAGTTGAGAATATATTTTTTCCAAACAATTCCTACTGTTGCTTATCACATTCAATAAGGAATGTCTCAAATCCTCTGAATAAGTGCAATAAACAGATTGTTTTTCACAAACTGCTACAGTTAATAAAAGCTTAGCATTTATGAAGTATGAAAGGAGACAGGTAGGTCCAATCACAGAATGAGAGAATCACAGGATGGTTCAGGCTGGAAGGTACTTCTGGACATCATCTTTTTCACCCCCCCTGCTCAAGAAGGGCCACCTAGAGCTGGTTGCCCAGGACCATGTCCAGATGGCTTTTGAGTATCTCTAAAGAGAGAGACTCCACAACAGCTCTGGGCAACCTGTTGCCGTATTCAGTCACCCTCACAGTAAAAGTGTTTCCTGATGTTCAGATGGAGCCTCCTGTGTTTCAGTTTGTTCCCATTGCCTATTGTCCTGTCACTAGGCACCACTGAAGAGAACCTGGCTCTGTTTTCTTTATTCCCCCTGCAGCAGGTACTTACACGCATCGATAAGATCCCCGTGGGCTATCTCCTTGAGGCTGAACGGTCCCAGCTCTCAACCTTTCCTCATGAGAGATGTTACACCTTAATGTTTGAACTTTCTCGAGTATGTCCTTATCTCTCTTGTACTGGGGAGCCCAGAACTGGACACAGTACTCCAGATGTGGCCTCACCAGTGCTGAGTAGAGGGGAAGGATCACTCCCCTCAACCTACTGGCAATCCTTTGCCTAATGCAGCCTAACATACCACTAGCCCCTTTTGCCACAAAAGCACATTGCTGGCTTATGTTCACCTTGCTGTCCACGAAGACTCCCAGGTCCCTTTCTGCCAAGCTACTTTCCAGCAGGGTGGCCCCCAGCATGAACCAGTGCATGGGGTTATTCCTTCCCAGGTGCAAGACTCTGCACTTCCCTTTGTTGAATTTCATGAGGTTCCTGTCAGACCATTTCTCCAGCCTGTTGAGGTCCCTTTGGATGGCAGCATGACTCTCTGACATATCAGCGACTCCTCTCAGTTTGGTGTCATTTGCAAACTTGCTGAGGGTACACTATGCCCTATCATCCAGCTCATTAATGAAGATGTCGTACAAGACTGGATGCAGTATTGACCTCTGAGGTACACTGGTAGTTGCTGGCCTCCAACTAGATTTTGTGCCACTGATCACCACCTTCTGGGCCCGTATGTACAACCAATTTTCAATCCACCTCACTGTCTGCTCATCTAACCCATACTTTATCAACTTCTCTTGAGGATCTTATGCAAGACAGTGTTGAAGGCCTTACTGAAATCAAGGCAGACAATATCCACTGAGCAGGCAGGCAATACCCTCATGTACCAGGCCAGTCATTTAATTGTAGAAGCTTATCACGTTGGTGAAGCATGACTTCTTGGTGAATCCGTGCCAACTACTCCTGATGACTTTCTTGTTGTTCATGTGCCTGGAAATGGTTTCCCGGATTAGGTGCTCCATCACTGTTCCAGGAAACAAGGGAGGCTGACCAGCCTGTAGTTCCCTGGGTCCTCCTTCTTGCCCTTTTTGAAGATAGGAGTCACATTCACATTCCTCCAGCCCTTAGGCATCTCTCCCAGTCACTGTGATCATTCAAAGATAATAGAGAATTGCCTCACAGTGACATCAGCCAGCTCCCTCAGCACTTATGGATGCACCCCATCAGGGTCCACCGACTTGTGTATGTCTAATTTACTTAAGTATTCCCTGACCTGATCTTCTTCCAGCTAGGGTAAGTCTTCCGTGCTCCAGCCTTTCCTCCTGGTCTGCGGGGCCTGGTATTCCTGAAAGCTAGTCTTGCTAGTAAAGAATGAGGCAAGCAAGGCATTCAGTGAAGAGTAATTAAGTCAGACCTAACAGTCAGATACTTTCACATTTTGTGAAGTCAAGATAGAACACTGGGTGTAAAGGAAACAAAATATTCACCTAACTTGTTCCAATTAACTAAATGCCAAAGGTCTACAATAAGATTTTCAGTTCTGCATAATTGAATTACAAAGTACTTTGTTTTCCTTAATCTCAGTCCAAGAGGTCAATCAAAACTTCATTCCAGTTACATGGAGTTTGTGGATATTGACATCTTGCAAGCATTTTTGTTTTGAATAATTCATAAAGACATATCTGACTTTGTTTTCATATTGGGAGTATATCTTCATGCAGGGACTCCTGTGTATACATTGGAAGCAGAGGAAGATGATTAGACAACTTTACTTTTAGAATGATACAGAGGCACATGCCAGTGATAAACAAGTGTATTTTGATAAGTCAAAGAATCTCACATTTCCTAAAGCTACTACATATTTATCTACATGGTTTCACTTTACAACAAAATCTTATTTTGGAATCAGGTAGAGAAAGTGGTTATTTACCTACAATAAAAAGTGCAAGTGTCCATGAATAAGCTATGCTTACATTGACACAAGGTAGGAAGTTAAAACAATAATGAAACATGGATTTCAGGAATATCAAACATCATGATTCTATTTTATGGGATTTTTTCATTTACCCTTCCCATGACTAATAGATGTGGGTTTTTACAATTGTGTTTTTCAACATTGTTATCCATCAGTGGTGTTATATCAGTTCTATTTTACAGTTACTCTTTGTAAAAGGAGAGAAACTGCAACCATCAGAAAGATGCTTCCAGCAGTGTGAGACAGTACAGCCAGAGTATAAGTAAGTGGACTATGTGATCTAAGTACAAAGAGGAAGATAAGATTATTATTCTTGTATTGGGTATTTTGTCAGAGTTTGGGTTAGAAGGTTGGATTGATATCAGAACTGTGATGTCCCAAATCAAGAAAGTTGAAATAAGAATATTGACTGTGGCTGTGTCAACCAATATTAGAATATAGTACATACTATCTATATATTTAGGCTTAGCTATGTTACAAAATGCACTTAATAGCATTGCAGTGTAATAAAATGATTATACACTATTGTTATAGTGTATTCAACAATGAAATATATAAATGATTATATATAAATGATTTATATATAAATCATTTATATATAAATGATATAAATGATTATACACTAGTGTTACAAAATACAATTAATATTAAAATGTGATAAAATGATTATACACCATTGCTGGTTATACTGTTTCAGTGTGGTTATATTTGGATTTAAGGCAAGCAAATACTGATCATATCTTGCTTGATTTGCTTCTATTTTATGGGTGTAACAGGACTCTGCTTTGGCTACACAAAATTAAACCACTGAAAAAGGATGCAGGAGGGGAACAAATGTGTGTACAATGAGTGTGTGTACAAGATATAACTATGACATTCTATCATGGACTGTGCTGGGAATTAGAGGGGTGGGTTTATGTTCAGGGCTTCTGTATGGTTATGAAGAAGGGGCATTACCACCATGCAGGGAACTAACTTCTCCATTTTGTCTGACTTCCAGTGCTAGCCTAATTTCTTCATAGCTTTAGCTTCTAAAGAATGATTCATAGCACAACTTACCATTTGCATTAAATTACATTTTAATCTTTTTTTTATTATACTCAATAACTATGAGACAAAACATATTTATCTATTTCACCTTTGATTTTCCTGCTTTTGTACAGGGTCCTGCTTTTGTACAGCAGCAGCTGACCACTTAATATTATTCTACCAAATAATAGATGTGGCACCACTTACTTTCTAATTCCGGTGAGTTTTTCACTCATTTTTTCACACATATTTTTTCACTTTTACACTGACAACAGCATTAAATACATGGGTTCTGCAAAAATGGAAGAATGTTATTACCATAATTCCAAGGTCCTTTTGAACAGTTGTGTCTCTACAATTGTTCATTATTAGGTTAATAAATGCATTGGCCACAAAGAAGAGAATTCCTGCTCAATCCAAGGATTGGGTTTGGACTGTAAACAGATGCAAGAATAGCAAAGACAGTAGGAATGTCTTGTTAAGAGTATTTTACTTGGAAGCTGGCGTAATATCCATCCAGCTACGCAGAATGGAAAGACTAACCACTACTTTCTTTTTGAATGTAACAGAGATGGATCAGAATGGACTTGATGGTGAGCTAACTTATTGCTGATTAAGATCAATAGAAGATAACCTTCCCTCTCTTTCTCTAAGCCAAAAGAAATGGAAAAGTAATTGTGGCTTAAAGCCTGTAGGGTTACTCTGAGGTTTGTGCAATTTAGGAATGTGCAAAAGGCTTCAGAATCTCTGTGGTTCCTCTATACAACTTGACAGCATTTTGAGGACTTTTTTAACATATAAAAATTTCACAACATTTCTTATTGTAATAGTTTGTTCTTTTAAACTGTAATTCAGAACCCAAGTTCTGCTCTCATTTCCTTTATGTTTTGTAATAGCATGTAAAGAGACCAAAGAAGATATTAAAGATTTTGTACGTAATGCAGTAGTGAAGAGCTTTTTATAAGAAATCATTAGAGCTTTAAAAATGCAGGATAGTTTTTGAAATAGAATGGCAGAAGAACACCTTTTCTGTTACTTGCTTGCATTTCTCTACCAATTTCCAGAAGAGGTGAGTTATCTTTTGGTTAACATTATCCAATATTACATTGTTTTAAGGTCCTATCTCTTTGTTCATGTCCTTTCCATATTCCTTTGGCCCAAAGGCCAAAGAAAACCTTTCTCTGATCTTATTGGGCAAAACATTTGCAGATTCTTTGTATGTTTTACTTGTGTGATGATTTTGAGATTTGGATCTAACGTTAATAAATTTGGCAAGTGAAAAAGAAATATTCAAGACACAGTTAGCTTTTCTAGATGCCCTTGCTTTGTTATCTGACTCAATCTATATCCTCAATAATTTATTTTAAATATTGTATAGGAGGTTTTTCTAACCATAATTAAAATTTGCTCATATTTTAAAATATAACAGATGGCTAAACAGCATATATATAAATCTACCCACATTTCAATAACTTCTTTTTTTTTAAAGGTTGTAAAATGTTCTGCTTTTAGAATAGGTACAGTTAATCTCTATATTTATGCCAATTTATTTTTCTCTCTCAAATTGCAAGCTAGAAATCAGAATATAGTCTATAAAAGTCTTCTTTCTATCTAACGTCTCACTTCTATCCTGTATTAGGTTTGAGCTAGAAGAAATCTGTATGTGAGCAAAGCTGATG
Source organism: Gavia stellata (assembly GCF_030936135.1). Classification (NCBI taxonomy): domain Eukaryota; kingdom Metazoa; phylum Chordata; class Aves; order Gaviiformes; family Gaviidae; genus Gavia; species Gavia stellata. The sequence continues at coordinate 98,243,443 of NC_082595.1, forward strand.
AGCCTCAAGTAAAATGCATAATCTCTATCTACACGATGGACTAAGATACATAAAATGAGAACAAACATCAGTTATAGCATTGTTTGCCACCAAACCTTAATAACACTTGTCACTTTTAAATGTTGTTTGGAAGATTTAGAGTTTCTATCGAGCACTTCATCTAAGATCAAATTAAAGTGTCAGGCAATTATGATCCAGTCATTTACTCTGAAACCAAACACTATCTGTTTTGTTCAGCAGAGTGGCCTGAAAGTGCACAGAGTGGGAAGCATCTTTCACAGTTACTACCTCATAATATCAGATTCTCAACCTTTTTTTTTTTTTTAATAGATTGGATTTTTCTATAATAAAGAAACTGGTGAAAATAAAACAGGTTTTTCTTGGTACCTCCCACCCTGCCACTTTTGAATTTATTTATGGCTAATGACTATTTGTACATTTTTTGAGCAACTGTACAAGACTATTAGTCATCAGCATAGTAATTATAGCTACATTTATAACATAAGAGTAAATCTAGGTTTAAGCAAACAGTTACCACAGTTTCTAGAGATACAAAGTTATTTACATTCCACACTGTTAGTATGTAAAAAACTAATACACCCTCAATACACCTCATAGAGATGCTAAGATTACTCAATGTAAGAAAATAACTACCATATAAGCCTTGGGCTAAATTTCCTCCTTGAACTTCACTGTACTTGGACATTCCTTCAGAAGTACCTTTCTCTTAGCAGTCAGTCAGAAAACTGGCATGGTTTTCCCATATATTCTGAGTACAGTTTAAAGTTTTGCCTGCCAGAGTAATTCAGCACTACATTGTGCACTTTTTTCAGGCTTCACAGAGGGCTGTGGTACCATTTAAAGAACTATACTACTAATGTCCAGGCCCCAAACTAATTTTACAAAAATAGTGGGAGAATAAGCGTGTGACAATTAGCTTATTTTACCTTTACAAGAAATAAGATAAGTTTCAAAGCTGGACTGACTTTATTTCAAAAAATAGTTGGGTCTACTGGTGGGGAGATATACATGTCATTTATCTTAGGTGCCCCAAATTTGATCGTTCTTGTACTCAGCAGATGTGAGATGTGGCAATGTATTCTTGGCCATGTGGGATGTTTGGGAATGAGATAGGTACTGTGTTGCCACGTGTGGTGGGTTGACCTTGACTAACCGCCAGGTGCCCACCAAGATGCTCTATCACTCCCCCTCCATCAACAAGATGGGGAGAAAATAGTATGGAAAAGCTCATTGCTTGAGATAAGGACAGGGAGATCACTTACCAATTACTATCACAAGCAAAAGCAGACTTGAACTTGGGGAAACTAATTTTATATATTGCCAATTAATTGTAAAAGTGTAGGATAGTGAGAAATTAAAACTAAAACCACCTTATCCACCACCCCTCCCTTCTTCCCAGGCTCAACTTCACTCCTAACTCTTCTACCTCCTCCCCCCAAGCGGTGAAGGGGGATGGGGAATAGGGGTTGTAGTCAGTTCATAGCATGTTGTCTCTGCTGTTCCTTCCTCCTCAGGAAAGGTCTTCCCCTGCTCTAGTGTGGAGTACCTCCCACGATATAGCCCTTCATGAGCTGCTGCAATGTGGGTCCTTCCCATGGGCTGCAGTTCTTCACAAACTACTCCAGCATGGGTCCTTTCCACAGGGTGCAGTCTTTCAGGAACAAACTGCTCAAGCCTGGGTTCCCCATGGGTCACATGTCCTAACAGAAAACCTGCTCCTGTGTGGGCTCCTCTCCATGGGCCTCACATCCTGCCAGGAACCTGCTTCTGCATGGGCTCTCCAGGGGCTGTGGTTTCCTTCAAGGTATATCCACCTGCTCTGGCATAGGGTCCTCCACAGGCTGCAGTGTGGATATCTGTTCTGCTGTGGTCCTCCACGGGCTGCAGGGGCACAGCCTGCCTCACCATGGTCTTCACCAGGGGCTGCAGGGGAATCTCTGCTCCGGTGCCTGGAGCACCTCCTCCCCTCCTTCTTCACTGACCTTGGTGTCTGCAGAGTAGTTTCTCTCACATTTTCTCACTCCTCTCTCTCACAGCTGCTGTGCAGCCTTTTTTAACCTTTCTTAAATATGTTATCACTTTTCTGGTGGGCTTAAGTTTGGCCAGCGGCAGGTCCATTTTGGAGCCGTCTGGAACTGGCTTTGTCCAACATGGGGGCAGCTTCTGGTGTCTTCTCATAGAATCCACCCCTGCAGTCACCCCACTACCAAAACCTTGCCACATAAGCCATGTATTGTCAAGATTAAGATGCTCCAGAATATACACAAAGCAGACGTCTAAGGAAATTATTAGCAAATATTTTGATTAGGTAACAAAGGGGAAGATTTTTCAGGATCTCAGGACTGAATTTATGTACCTGAAGTTCATCTAATTCACATTGTAGACACGAAGACCCACTTTAACACTCTGAAAATGTTACCATCTAGGTCTAAGAGGAAATACTTTCTTGATCTTAATTTTATCTCTAAATACCTCTAAGTTTTATAAAGATAAGATTCCTCTGGTTTTGTGATTCAGAAAAAGTACTCATCAAAAAAAGTACATAATTTACACTCTTTCAAGAGTCTTTATGCTTCTGGCCTTTCTTGAAATAACACTTTACAACTATTAAGTAAGTTCAGCCATACGCTTCAGATATACACTTACCTCTGTCTGAAGAAAGGTTCTTAGGACTTTTTCATTATCAACAGTTTAAACTATCTGAGAATCACTGACTCCTTATATGTCTTCTATCAATCATGACAAAAGAATTCTACAAAGGAAGGACTTCACCCTAACAGTAATACAGAGAAAGTATCAATAGATGAGGTAAGCAACCTAGAATACTACAACAATGTTAAAGCTGCTTACTACAGATCACACAAGCAATACATCATTGAGATGACAGAAAGAGAATTACACTGATAAAAGAATAAAATCTGATAGGTAGGAGAGGAGCCAGTCAGAAGACATCAGAAGCAGTAGAAGTTGAACAGTGCTCATAATACTTCGTAGTCTTATTATACAAGAAGTATATTACAAGAGGAAAAACCCTTTGTGCAAACATAAACAGGTTCAGACAAAATAGGAAATGCTCACTAAGAAAGAACTTCTTGATAACATGTAGCAATCAAAACTCCTATAGTTCAGAGACTGGAGTACGGAGGAAAGAAAACAACCCAAAATACTCTCAAAGGCACAATGGAGATGCTATAAAATGTTAAAACAATAGCAACATTTTGTAAGTGGAGTTTTACAGTAACAAAGGAATAAACAAAGAAGCTGTAAAAGTGGGAAATCCAGAATTAGCATGAAAAATGTCAGTCTTAAAATTTAGGGGAAATTGTGTCCAAATCCACATCCAAAATGCACCACTTAGGCTCATCTCTCACAGAAATTAATGTAGATTAAAAGTTTGCAGAGGAAAATCTATTTAAATTTATAGCATAGAGGTACTGAGTGCTATCTGATTTATATAGGTCCAAATTGTGCCATTCTTCATGTTCTTCATATTTGGCTGAATGGTGTGCTTTAAATCACAACTCAAGCAAAAATAAATCACAGCCTTATGAGAGTTTCAATTTTTTCAAAATGTATTTTGCCACACTTAAACCGCATTCATTCTCTTGCTTCAAGTTTATAACACTTAACAACCTAAAAGCAGTTTTATTGTGGTGCAATTATGGGTTGACATAGAACTTCATTATTGTTTTCTTGCCTTTTTGTCATCCTTGAGCTAAACATAATGAGTAGAAATACCAAAATGAGCCCGTGGCTATGTCATTCATTACTTATGCATCCTACCTATCATAATACACGTCAGTGCAGTACAGCGGTTAAAGTCCTGTCAGTATTGGAAACTAATAGCAAAATTCTCTTTCCTTTCACTAAGACTGAAATGTTGCCTATTGGCATTTGGTCCCCAGCCAAAACCAGCACATCTGTTTACTAATCTGTACAGAGCACTGCAATAATATGGGAAGTTATTATAAAGATACAAATTGAAGAAACATCAAAATAAACTAATTTATGAAAAAAAAAAATCACAATATTTGGACTGCTGAGTAGAATGAAATAGTTTTCCCCTTTTGGGTTCTGTAATATTCTCCATAGAGTCTTATATCATTTTACTCATTTTAACATCGATATCTGAGCAGATAATTAAAAAAAGATCTTCCAAGTTCTTTGTTATTTCATCCTGTTATCAGAGGGAGAAAACATATACACTGAAACATTGGTATATGTACAGTTTAAAGTAAACGACACCACCACATCCAACCTACCTATTTACATTGGAGGATAAAAGATTTTAAAAATTCCTGATATTTGCACTAGGAGATAGTAATGGTCTTCAATTTCTGGAAAAGACAATTTGTACTCAGCCTTGCTCTAATAAAAATGTCTTCCTGGCAAGACAAGTTGTTGTGTCTTTTCATTCAAAACGGAAGAGTTTGGTTTCTGCAAAATGTTTATTAAGAATTAATCCACAAGATGTAATAGTGGGAAAAGAGATGCACTGTTCACAGCGATGGAAGAGAGCAATAGCTGTGCAATCTGTCAGTCCACATCACCAACATGAACAGATAAGTAAAAGTAAAGCAATCAACAGAGTGTATGTATATGTCTGTTACACTACATACATATAAATACAATCACTCGCATAATTATGGTCTACTTTATCACTGACAGCCTAGTTTTTGTAGCTCTGCTCTAAAGCCTAGTAGTCAGTACTCTCCAGCACCTCTCCCAGTATTATAGATTCATAGAATCATTTAGGTTGGAAAAGACTTTTAAGATCATCAAGTCCAACCATTAACCTTATACTGCCAAGTCCACCACTAAACCACGCCCTGAAGCGCCTCATCCACACGTCTTTTAAATACCTCCAGGGATGGTGACTCAACCACCTCCCTGGGCAGCCTGTTCCAATGTCTGACAACCCTTTCAGTGAAGAAATTTCTCCTAATATCCAGTCTAAACCTCCCATGGCGCAACTTGAGGCCATTTCCTCTTGTCTTATCGCTTGCTACTTGGGAGAAGAGACTGACATACTTTTCTCTACAGCCTCGTTTCAGGTAGTTGTAGGGAGCGATAAGGTCTCCCCTCAGCCTCCTCTTCTCCAGGCTAAACAACCCCAGCTCCCTCAGCCACTCCTCATAAGACTTGTGCTCTGGACACTTCATCAGCTTCATTGCTCTTCTTTGGACACACACCATTACCTCAATGTATTTCTTGTAGTGAGGGCCCCAAAACTGAACACAGTATTTGAGGTGCGGTCTCACCAGTGCCAAGTACAGGGGCACGATCACCTCCCTACTGCTGCTGGCCACACTCTTTCTGATACAGGCCATGATGCTATTGGCTTTCTTGGCCACCTGGGCACACTGCCAGCTCATGTTCAGCCGGCTGTCAACCAACACTCCCAGGTCCTTTTCTGCGGGGCAGCTTTCTAGCCACTCTTCCCCAAGCCTGTAGCGTTGCATGGGGTTGTTGTGACCTATGTGCAGGACCTGGCACTTAGCCTTATTGAATCTCATATAGTTGGCCTTAGCCCATCGATCCAGCCTGTCCAGATCCCTCTGCAGAGCCTTCCTACCCTCCAGCAGATCAACACTCCCACCCAACTTGATGTCATCTGCAAACTTGCTGAGGGGGCACTTGATCTCCTCATCCAGATCATTGATAAAGATATTGAACAGAACTGGCCCCAATACTGAGCCCTGGGGAACACCAATTGTGACTGGCCACCAACTAGATTTAACACCATTCACCACAACCTTTTAGGGATGGCCGTCCAGCCAGTTTTTTACCCAGAGAAGAGTGCACCCATCCAAGCCATGAGCAGCCAGTTGATCCAGGAGAATGGTGTCAAAGGCTTTACTAAAGTCTTGGAAGACTACATCCACAGCCTTTCCCTCATCCACTAAGCAGATCACCTTGTCATAGAAGGAGATCGGGGTACTGAAGCAGGACCTGCCTTTCATAAACCCATGCTGACTGGGCCTGATCACCTGGTTGTCCTGTACGTGCCGTGTGATGGTACTCAAGATGATCGGCTCCATAACCTTCCCCAGCACCGAGGTCAGACTGACAGGCCTGTACTTCCCCAGATCCTCCTTCTGGCCCTTCTTGAAGATGGGCATCACATTTGCTAACCTCCATTCAACTGGGACCTCCTCGGTTAGCCAGGACTGCTGGTAGATGATGGAAAGTGTTTTGGTGAACACTTCCGCCAGCTCCCTCAGTACCCTTGGGTGGATCGCATCTGGCCCAATAGACTTGTGGGTGTCTAAGTGGTGTAGCAGGTCGCTAACCATTTTCCCTTGGATTGTGGGGGCTTCTTTCTGCTCCCCATCCCTGTCTTCCAGCTCAGGGGGCTGGGTGCCCAGAGAACAACTGGTCTTACTATTAAAGACTGAGGCAAAGAAGACATTAAGTACCTAAGCCTTTTTCTCATCCTTTGTCACTGTGTTTCCATCCGCATCCAATAAAGGATGGAGATTCTCCTTAGCTCTCCTTTTGTGGCTAATGTATTTATAGAAACATTTTTTACTGTCTTTTGCAGCAGAGGCCAGATTAAGTTCTAGTTGGGCTTTGGCCCTTCTAATTTTCTCCCTGCATAACCTCACAACATCCTTGTAGTCCTCCTGAGTTGTCTGCCCATTCTTCCAAAGGTCATAAGCTCTCCTTTTTTTCCTGAGTTCCGGACAAAGCTCTCTGTTTGGCCAGGCTGGTTTTCTTCCCCACCAGCTAGTCTCTTGGCACATGGGGACGGCCTGCTCCTGCACCTTTAAGATTTCCCTCCTGAAGAATGTCCAGTCTTCCTGGACTCCTCTGTCCCTCAGGACTGCCTCCCAAGTGACTCTGTCCACCAGGCTCCTAAGCAGGCCAAAGTCAGTCCTCGGGAAGTCCAAGGTAGTAGTTCTGCTGACCCCTCTCCTTACTTCTCCAACAATCAAAAACGCTATCATTTCGTGATCGCTATGCCCAAGATGGCCTCCAACTGTCACATCACCCACAAGTCCTTCTCTGTTCACAAAAAACAGGTCCAGCGGCGTGCCTTCCCTAGTTGGCTCACTCATCAGCTGTGTCAGGACGTTATCTACCACACACTCCAGGAACCTCCTAGACTGTTTCCGCTCTGTTGTATTGTATTTCCAGCAGACATCTGATAAGTTGAAGTCCCCCACGAGAAAAAGGTCTAGCGATTGTGAAACTTCTCCCAGCTGCTTATAGAATATTTTGTCTGCCTCTTCATCCTGGTTGGGTGGTCTATAACAGACTCCAACCATGATACCTGCCTTCCTGGCCTTCCCCCTGATTCTTACCCATAAACACTCAACCCTTCGTCACCATCATGTAGCTCTAGACAATCAAAACACTCCTTGACATACAGGGCTACCCCACCACCTCTCCTTCCCTTCTGAAGAGTTTATAGCTATCCATTGCAGCACTCCAGTTGTGTGAATCATCCCACCATGTTCCTGTGATGGCAACTATATAATAGTTTTCCTGCTGTACAGTGGCTTCCAGTTCCTCCTCTTTGTTGCACATGCTGTGTGCATTGGTGTAGATGCACTTCAGCTGGGCTATTGATCCAGCTACCTCTTTGGGGGTAGAAGCCCTGATTCCTATGTGATCATTCTCAGGCGCTTCTGTGGTTTCTAACACATCAATAACCCTTGTGCCTTTGCTGCAACATGGATCTACCTCCACTGAGATGGTAGACCGAAGGACCTGGCAAGCACACCGTCCGTCAAACATTAGCGTGCTGCCCCCACGCTTATCTGTAGCGAGCCTGGTTTTATCCATTTCCTCCTTCAAATCTAGTTTAAAGCTCTTTCAATGAGCCCTGCTAACTCCTGTGCACAGATCCTTTTCCACTTTGAAACAGGTGTACCCGTCTGTCGCCATCAGGCCTGGTGTTAGGTGGACCGACCCATGAAGAAAATACCCAAAATTCTGCCAGTGACACCAGGCTCGGAGCCAGACATTGATCTGCTGGCTCTTCCTTTTTCTTCCCTTGTCATTCCCTGCAACTGGAAGGATAGAGGAGAACACCACTTGTGCTCCTGATCCCTTAACCCGTCCTCCCAAGGCCCTGAAGTCTCTCTTGATTGCCCTCGGACTACTTGTTGCAACTTCATCGCTACCTACCTGAAAAATCAGTAACGGATAATAATCTGAGGGCTGTACCAGGGGTGGAAGCTTTCTCTTCACATCTTTAACCTGGGCCCCAGGGAGGCAGCGGACTTCCCTAAAAAGTGGGTCCGGTCTGCATATTGGGCCCTCAGTCCCCTTCACAAGGGAGTCTCCTATGACAATGACCCACCTTTCTTCTTTATGGAAGCAGTTTTGATGCAGGGCATAGGCCAACTTAACCTCAGCAACACCTCCAAGCTAGACGAATCATTGTCCTTGTTATTGTTTGGTTCCACTTGCGGAGCCTCATACCTATTATGCAAGGGCACCTGGGAGAGTGGGATAGTCACAGAGGAGACGTGCCTGTTGCACCGGGCAGGAACTCGTCACCATTGTCTCCTATTCCTTAAGTCACCGTGTTCAGCCAGGTGGAGAGAGGATAGGGAATCCTCCCTATCTTATGTCCTGTCTGCCTGTTGGGCCTGTCCCAGGGAAGGTGGTTGTGACAGAGTAATGAGTTGCTACATATCCGACAGAAGTAATCGTAACTTCATATGAAGATACAACACAGTAACAATTAGATATCTGTGAAGATAACATAAGAAAATTATTTCATTTGGTTTTCTTTGACATCTTGCTTCAGCTTCATTTCTTTCCCTTCTAACAGCAGTTTTGAGTACTATCACACAGTTAGCATTTAGTTTGGGACATGATGTGGCAGGAAAAGTTAAAGAAAACTTCCCAGAAAGCACCTGAATGGTCAGGAAATGTTTATCATAACTTCTTTATCCTTCTTTAAGTAAGTCTGGAAAGTAGAGCAGCTGGAGGTGTGAAGGAGTCCCCACTCTTCACCTGCTTGGGTCAAGCAATACGCCTTGCCCCTTTTCTCCTCTGGCAAGAGTACAACCAAACCTGGCTTAATTTAAAGAGATCCAACATTATCCAACATGTTTGCATGAGGGCAGTATAGCCAAACACTACTATATTACGAAGTAATGAATTAGTTATTCCCTTTGTCTTGTCCCTCATGTCACTAAAATGCAGACTAAACGACACTGTGAACAAGAAAGGCAGCATTGCCCCTTCCCTGTCTGATGAAACCAGGAAAAATCAAATGATGTCCCAAGAGTTGTGGGATCATTCCCCAGGCAGGAATGAAACGACTATCAGGTCTGCCTGGCTTCTGACCCCCAGAGACACAGGGTGAGGTGTTCAGAAGTGATCTGAAATCATGTGGAGGAGCTGCTGAGACCCGGACCCCATGCCCTTTCCCCAAGAAGTCTGTCTGTGGTGAGGTCCAGGGAAGGAGTGCCTCTCTGTCTGCAGCAGCCAAGCCGCTCTGGTCCAGGAAGCACTGTGTTTCCACAACTAGAGCACACACCTTGTCTCAGCAAGACTCAAGTGCAACCTTTGGCTAACAAATTTAGCAGCCAGATCTGCAATGTGCCCTATCAGCTTGCACAATGGGAGAAACTAGCCTGTGCCTGACTCTATGGATATCTAAAGTCCCCTTGGCAAATTATTCTCCTCCTGTCTACCCACATTTGCCAGGGAGCAGATTTGATTTGGAGCTATGGTTTTAACTGATTTCTGGCTCATCAGCTTCCCTGAACTCGGCAGGCAGGCTACAGTGCTACACAATAATGAAAAGGAACTTATCACTTGTGGCAAGCTAGGTAACAGCTTGCAAATATTAATAATTCTGTGGGGAAATATACAGTGTTTACATAAATGCTGACCTATCCCTCTACATCCTTGCCAGATATGTTGATTATTTCTCATCTTACAAAATGCTTGGTGTGGTTTCAGGTCTACCTTTATGTTTATGCCTTTATGAGTGATACCTACACAGTGCAAAGCTGGACACCAAATTTAATATAAAAGAAAAATAAAATTATTTTTGAAGATCTTGCTGTCACAAACATTTTCACACATACTTGAACACTTTTGGTTGTGTATTGCTTTACATTTTACCATGATTGCACATAGGCTTAAAGTTATGCAGGTGGATAATTAGTGGAATCATGTTCTTCCATGAACAGTTTAAGAAGTCATCCAAACTGGAGTGCCACAATGTATAAGTCTTAGAAAAGTAAGAATAGCATGTGGAAATGCAAGTTTTCACTACTGAAAAATAGGTTGGTGTAGTTTTGTTTTGCTTTTTAGAGAAAAGTAACTTGGGATGCCATTGATTTCTTATTGCTAAAAGAATTTAATAAAGTCAGCTGGTACTGATGCTCTAAATGTAAAATCTACTGCCTTCTTTGTTCGTAACAAATCTTATTTAACGCATGCTGAAGCATGATGTACATACTTATTTTAATGCTAATGGCTCAATACGTAGACTCAAAAAGACAGCCACTGAATTATTTAAGTAAAAGGCTTAAAAAAAAGAAAGTATGCATATGTAGCATGTATTTTTGCACATATGATGCTAAAATGTTTTTTAAAACTTGGGGGGTTTTGCACCTTTAGTTCTGAACTTCTCTATAGCCTTCAGAGGACAAATACACTTGACCACAAATTTCAAGAGAGTAAAAGTATGATATAGCAGAAAAGGAGTAATAACCACAGTAAAGTCATAAATGGTCTGACACTGAATCTGGACTGAAGTGGACTACTGGAGATTTTAGACTAACATGAAGTATGCAGGAATGATAGTATCTCTGTGACTGTGTAATGCATTTGCAGGTGAAGCAATGAAAGGTCTATACTTGAGTCCTTCTGAGTAGATTATATTTGAGAATGCACAAGCAGCACATTTAGGCATCGACAGAAGAATGACCAGATGACAGAGATTAGATGATCTATAGCTTTCTTTCACATCCAGCTGTAGAAAATCAAAGTAAGCAGTCCTTAGCACTTTTTGGTGCCTGAAACTGATATATGTCACATTTTAGTGTAATAAGCACATATAATTCGATAGACAGATAAAAAAACTTCTTACTCTGTTTTCCAAAATATTATTTCAGGGGAAAAAATTATATACTGAACTGTAACTCACCATGATATGTATCTTTCAAACAAACACAATTTTAAAATTCTTTGAGTAATGGACATATGAATTATTGCATAAATGACTATATAAACATGGTTGACTTTTTCCTTGGAACAGAGAAGGTATAAACATTGCTGAAAATAATTAATGATTATTCTGGATTTATTCACAGTTAAGTCATGTAGTTTACCAATCCTCATCTAATTCAGAATTCAGTGTACTCAGTAAAAGGACATTAACTTCTAGCCACAAAGTGAGATTCAAAACAGAAACTAGAACAACATTAACATGAGGTTTTAAGTTTTTTGGTGTAGTTCCTGAAGAAAAGGGGTATAATATTCAATCTGTTCATCTGTCTTACTTCACCCTCATGCTTTTTAATTATTAGGTACATCAATCATTAAGCAATCATTTGAGGAGCTGGCTTTAAATGAAGTTAAGGGAAAGCAAGAAAAGCTGAAATTAAAATGGAACTGGGCAAAATATGGCAGTTCTTCATGGAAAAAGATCAGCACTTCATTTTGGTATTTTCTAGAAGTATTTTTTTTCCTCTTTTTTTCTCTCCATGTTATTAATGTATTTTTCTTCCTCTGTCCTCTCTAAAAAAGGGAAATGCAAGAAAAAAAAAAGAGTGGCAAAGGATGCAAGAGAATACAAATTTGCTGTTTATTTTTCTTGAAACGTATGGATTAATACATTTGCTGACTTTTTAGAGTAGCAACCCATTTGCTTATTATATACTAAAGAAAAAGAAATCACCCCTGATTAGTGTGTCTGGTAGTCAAGTGGCTAGAAGAGTTCAGCATAAGGATGACCAGGTGGCTGTCTGGGACTGAGCTGCCGGCTGGGGTTAACCCACACCACCAGGACTAATATTCTTTTGAATTCTGTGTGACACTGAGAGACAGGGAAAACCTTTCTTTCCTCTCAAGAGACTGTGTGTGAGGTCCACTTCAGCAAATACATTGATCTACAGAGTAGTTGTCTGCCTGTGAGCTAGTCACCCTAAATTCTCATTACAGTCAATGGAGAGAAATAGGCATTTTGAGAACAATTGTGCACTAACCATACCTATTCTTTTTTCTTCACCAGAAAAAGAACTTTAAGTGATTAGTTAAAGTGTAGATGTGTACATTTAGTCAGATGAATTGCACTCTTGCCACATACAGCAGTAAATTGAAGCACCAAATGGGTGTGCATCCTTCACTGTGTAAATGGAAAAAAGAATGCTGAATGCTGGAAAGGAGAAAGAGGAAGGGACAGAGAGAAGTAAACATGCTTGACTTAACATAGGCCTCCAAAGGAGATAGTATGCTGCTTATATGATAAGTTATATTCTGTGCTGTAAATGAGTGTACACATTCTGTCAAGGAGCTTTTGTGAGGAACACAGTCCTGGATGATATAGTTTTAATAATATACTTTAAAAGATGTTAAATCAGTCTGTCACTGATGTGTTGGGATACATTTTGAAATTTTTTTTTGGTAATCTAAAACTACAACGAACAAGTTTGAAGAGAAAACACTGATAGAAAAATACCAGTGAATTGGTCTGTTTTTCAACAGCTTTGGATGGGAAGAGTCTGGCTGGAATTATCAATGAAATTGAAATGGACCTATGCTCACCAAAGCGTAAAAAATGAAGCACAACCAGCATGTGTTTGAGTATGGCTTTGCAGCTCTAAAAAATATTGTTTGAGATTTAGCTTCCTTACCCAAGAAACTTTGTTAGGTGCCAAATGAAGTAGTTGCTCTAATACAATACATCTCATTCCCTGCATAATAAATGGAGAGAGGTAGGTGATTCCCAAAAGAGGTCCTATCTGACCACGTTTTGACACCTAGGATGTAACCCCTCGCGAGCATTTATAGACATTTAAGGTTAAGGGTCTAGTCTAAGCTAATAATCTGGGCTGTGTTACAGACATTGGAGAGAAACAGTTTCTTTCAGGGAACAGTTAATCTTAAACAAAGATAGATGGCATTTAATCTAATGGGGGCAAGCTGCACATTTCTCTCCATTGACTGCAGATGAACCCTAACTCACTGGCATAGGCAAGTCCCCTCACTATTGAATAGCAAAGGTAGGTGAGACGTCCCAGCCCTGATGTAGGCAGACATATTCTTCTAACGAGCTTCAAAGTTACCTCTATTCATTGACTGTGACTTTAAGTACTTATTTTAAAGAATTCTCTCATGAAGTGCCTAAGATTTAGTCACAAAATTATCCATCCAAATTAAGCAGAATAGATTCTCCTTATATTTTCTTGTTTAATTCAGCTGTTTTAATTAGCAATTATTTTATGAGCCAACACCAATAATATTTATACACAACAAGAAGTACAGATGAGTTCTCAAAACAAGGTCTCTCTCTCACAGATGTATTTGTGGCAAAAGTCAGATATAATGACTGATACCAGCTGGCTTTTCATTCTGTCATACCTTTTGATGTGGGATTTTTTTTTAGGCTTCAGGCTTGAGGGCCTTTATTGTAACAAATCAATTCAACAGTGCATGGCTTGCATTTCATGTGTAATAGTGCATATTTTTGTGGCAGCTGAGTGATGCATTTTAAGAGTGAAATTTCATGATGAGGATGTGAAACGATCGATATCTTTGCACTTATATAACAGATCATAAAATATAGTAGAGGTTTAATAAATTGAACACTTTTAATAAATTAAAATTAATTAAAATTAAGAGAATCTATTTCACAGTTTTATAATGTCTTCTTTAGAAATTGGCAGCTATTAATGAAGCATGTACTATTATCCTTCCTCCTAATAAATAGCTCAGTAGAGTCATGGCTTAGTTTCAGGTATCTGCTTTTCATCTAAACTTCAATAACTGAGAGATGCTGGTAAAAAGTGTAAAGTATTGCTTATAATGTTAGAAGTAAACACAAAATTCAGATAAGCTATTCAGTATCAAAACTAGAATCCCTGATTCTTAGTTCTTCTGCAGCCGCTAAACATAGACAATATGGTAAGGGAGAGATTACAGGCAATGGCACCTAAAAGAAAAGAAGCAATTTTGTATCATCACTACCTAGAAGTGATCGGACAGGAAAGGCTGAAACCGTCTCAGAGCATTCTTGAAAATGATTGTTATATCACTGGCAGCATTCATGATAAAAATAGGTGCATGATGAAAACTCCGGAGAGACTTAATTCATACATTCATACATAGTATTTGTCCCTTGCCTGTGAGTTTGGCCTTGGTATTTAGCCCTGTCTATATTTTCTCTAAAACTCACTATGGCATTTTTGTACACTCCTCCTCCACTCGGATTTTGTTACAGAAGACAGATGTCTGGCAGGAATACAGAATAATAAAATGGCAAACGCACCCAATTGTATTGAATTTTAATCTTGCAGGTATTAAAGTAAAATCACATTGACAGAACTCACCTTCTTGAATCAAAAATCAGAAGCAGATGTCTGTAAATGTCATTCAATGCATAATATAATAAATGCTGTATACTTTACATATTCACATTCAAAATTGCTCATAAACATTGGAGTTAGCAGTTGATGAGTAATGAGTAAAATCAACTCCAGTTTCACCCCAAGAAGCAATGTAATTTACATTTATGGGATATTATTTGTATGCATTATTTATAGAGGTTTCAAATGCTATTGGTTGTCTTATTACTTTTAGAGGCTATTTTTCTACTTATAAAGAGAATTATTACAGCAGAGCTGTTCACAGCTGGCTCAGTTGCCTTTGCAAACAGTCAATGTTTTCTTTCAGTCCTGGCCAAATCAGACAGTAGGTGAAACTCATGACTGGGAAGTTAAAGCAGCCTCCTTCAGGGCTGGCATGCTGCATATGGTGGCCTGGCCAAGTGGAGAGTGCCTCTCTCTGCTGAAGTTAAATGCATGCTGATTGACCACCTGGTGGCCTGGGGATGTGTGAGCTCCACTTGGCTGCACCTGAAGTAGTTTAAATTGTCTTTGTAGTTGTGGTGGTTGTGTGATATTAATGTATTTCTGGAGCAATCTTTGGGTTGGTAACTAGTCCAGGGAGGGAGATCACATGAAGGTACTAAAAAAAGGGATGTGGCATGTGTGACCATAGGGAACTGCAATAAAGGTGGTGGAAGTTATCTCCTGATATTTCTGTGTTGGGGTATTTAGTGGCCCACTCACTCGTCTGAACTGGGCACTCCATTCTGCTTATTCTTCCCTTGATCTTGTGTTTTCTCCTTTTACTTCTTTTAACTCTCTTGCTTTTTGTATAGGGAAAATTTTGGCAATAGGAGAAGGAGAACTAAGATCAGATTAGCTAGATCCACCTCATTGCACAGTGCGTGCAAAAGTCATCTGGATCTGCCTTGCTTATCAATTCCCCCAGGAGAGGTGTAAACATGGTTGCTACATCTCACTGGCTGCAGCACTGACATACTTAGCAGGGCAGGAAGCTCATTCCAGCTATTCCCTACATATATTCTTACATCCTCCCCTATTATGCTTCCTTTTCCTTTCAAGAGGAGTATTTCAGTCTGAACTTCCCTGTAGACTTTCATCTTTCAGAGGGAGACTGTATAGTGTTAAAGTGTTTATATATAGATAAAAGCAATACAGGTATAGCTTTCCCATAATGCAACCTCCCTTTTTCCAAAACTCTATGCATAAATTCCAGCTAAATGAACTCAAACTGCAAAAGATTATGACTATTAAAGAGTCTGCAATGAGAATTTCTAGAAGCTGAACTTCTAGCATTTCAAGTGCACTAAAAACTGGCTGCACTGTATCTGTTAGAATTTATTAATAAACAATAAAACATTAAGAGAGTGAATAGTTAACACAAACTAAAATAGGAACTCCACAGATGGATAATGTTGCTAAGTCAAAACTGTGGGAGAAAGTGTGACTTTGGAACTTTCTGGCATTACTGATTTTGACTTCTGTCATTGCTGTTGCTGGTTGATATTGGTTCATTAACTGTAGATGTTTTGCATATCATTTCCCTAGGTTGTGTGTTTGGAAGAGAAGAGCAATAATCCAGAAAAATGTGGCTTGCCCAGGTTTTGTAAATCTTTCCTTTGAAGATAATTGACTTGTAAATTCCTTTGTTTACAGTTACGCTAACCTACAAAACACACCAAACCTCAGCCTGATGGTGGTGTACAGTCTAAACTTGTAATCCAACTGATGAATCAACATCTGAGTATAAATCACCTAATAAAACAGCTGTGCTCTTCATTACCTATGCCTCCATGTGCTCCTTTAGGATCACAAGACATACTATTATTAAATTGTTCCTTTTTTATTTGCTCAGGCCGTAACTTCTTCATATGTAAAGCAAATGCTACTCATGAGTCATTTTTGCTTTTGGAACTCAGCCTTACTTAGTAACTTCCTACATACATTACAAAAAGAAAGGTAAACTGCATGCAATGGCAAAATTAGTTTGGTGCTTTGCTAAGAAGTGAGGATTTGAGTTCTGCATTCCCCTAGGCTTCTGTGGGCACCACACTGATGTTTAAATCAGAATTCGATTGAAACCTTTTGATAGGCTTCTGTCCGTTTTGTGCTCTAATGGCAGTGCTGATGTCTTTTTAGGTGGGGTTTTTTTTTTTTGTCTGCTACAGCTGAAATAGGTCCTCTTCTCACCGTTGAATGGCTGCTTTCTTCAACATACTGTCAGTGTATAGTTCTGTACTTTCATATGTAAATCCCTTTTCCATGTATGACACAGTTTTAGACTCAGCATTTGTCTGGCCAGAGTGTTCTCCCATTGCTGCTTTCTGCCCTTCTTCTTCTGCAAATTTGCATCACACCTGCTCATGTGAGTTAACATTTTATGTTTGTGAGGTTTTGGTACCTTCTGTGTCATGTGTCCTTCAATGTAGATTTTAACTGAACTTGTACCACCTCTCAGGCAATAACAAGTTCTACCACTAAATCAAGTTTAGCTCACATGTTTATTGGTTCTTCCTTGGCTTGGGGAAGAATGCATCCCAGATAAAATCACATTCTCAACCATTTTCTCTGGGAAGAAATTTAAAGCCAGTAAAAAAGCATTAGCAGATGTGTGTAAATAACTCCAACATCTAGTTCAAGCTGAAGTTCAGCTTGAACTTATAGTGCTTTGTTGGCTGACAATAACATAGTTAAAACCCCTGAGCAATACAGCTTCACAAGTCAGTTACAAATCCACACATTATTAGTTTCTTATTAATCTTACGATTCCTAATGCCTTTTGAGAATGGCATTAGGTCACAAGTAAAATTTAAAATCTGTTACTTAGTAACACAAACAATTTGCTAAGTGGCAGAGTTAAGGTTAGGTTAGTGTGCAGTGGTGGGCCTTGGTGGCCCTTTGTGTTTGACTCTGTAATGATATTTTAAATACTGTTGTTCTATGTGAGACATGGCTATAGTAAATTAAATATTTTTTTGTTAAAATCTAGTTTTACGTACCTTACTTAACAACATTTTTTTAGTCTGTTCATAGTTAGAAACCCATGAATACAAGTTCAGTTTAATCATGAAGGTACTTCTAACAGTTCCCCAGGAAAGTTAAAATGGATGTGTTTTCTTCTAAAAATCTGCATATCATTTTTCACACAGAATCTTAAAGTCAGCAATTACTTTGCGAGCAATTCCCAAACTGAGTGAAGATGTCATTTTCCTAGAATGATTTTGGTTTGATATATAGTCTGCTTAAAATTCACAATCTGTGACCTTGGTAGATGAACTAGAGTTTGCAAACTGTATGTTTCTACATATTAGAAGAACTTCTCATAGACTTGGGTGACAATCTTTGAACATTGGTTGAGTATTGTTTTGGGTTTTCCCCACTTAAATAAACAGATAATCTGTAGCTGGCATGCCTGTTTAGAAGACCACCAATCTCAAGATCAAGGGACAATAAAAGAAAAGACTTCCTTGCTTACCTCTCCTAAGACGATGTAGGAGCTCTTTTTTAATAACTCCATTGACATTTACTGTTCACAATTCATGCATTTCTAATAATCTCCCTAAAATGTCAGCATATTCTCTAATGGGCACTTCTGGAAAACCACTTCAGCCTGCACTGTCTATGGGCCCTGTGCCATTTCTCAATACTAGGCCATTGGGCTTGATAAAAAGGCTAACCTCATTCCTCTGTGTAAGAGCAGATAAGGATGACTAGGTAGAGTAGACAGCATGTGCTGTTAGAGCAGTTCTGTTGCAGTCTCTTGCCTTTTCCTACCTCTCCCAACACCTTCTCTTGGCACATGTCCATGAAAAGAGGAAAGTAGCATTACTTCAGAATTGGAAAGTGCAAGAGGAAAACCACAATGTTTGTGAGAACAATGTAGTTAGATCACCTGGAGTTTTGTGATTTTGATTGCAGTTAAAGCAAATGTTTGCAGAAGCGATCAAGGTCTATTTCTCTGCTCCTAGGTCATATTTGCTAATGCCTAAGTTTGAAATTAAAATCGTTAGGGAAGGTGGATTTCCCTAACTAACTGAGAAAAGAAGCTTTGCGTCTTTGTATTGCCGGGTGCTGGATAAAGGACTCGCAAAGCAAGTTGTCATTGGTTTTATGAGTAAAATTTGGCATTGTGCTGCTATTGCATTTACATTACAAGTATATACATTGCATATATCCTTGGCAGGTTTTTTGATTGAAAATTTTGTGTTTAGTGTAAGCACCACAGTAAGCATGTGCACACTATTTCACACTTATTTCAGAACTGCTGCCCTCCCTTGAGTCATTGGCAATATTCATATTCTCTTATTATCATTCCCTGCCTGTTGTCTCATTAGAGTATGTAGCAAAGATGTGATTTACCTTCAGATAAGATGGATCTGTTTATGTGATATTGATATTCATATCTTGTAAAGATTCTTACTATTTGCAAAAGAGGCAAGTTATATTTTTTTCTCACATTTCAGGGGAGCTAAGACCAAATTTCTCACCACCCACCTCCAAAACTAAAAAATGCTGTGACTTTCTTTTCTACAGTTTCTGTAGCTGCTCTAGATGGTGAACCTGCTCTGTGAAAAAGCTACTAGAGATCAACAGTGCACACCTATATATACACATAGACAATACTGCAACTAAATACAGGTTGATTAATTAATGACATTTGCCGCCACTCCTCATTGTGACTTTGTTCTACACTTACTGCGTTCTCACAGGTACTCTGATCCTGCTGGAAACCTGTAACTTTATTGACATGCCCATGGACAATAAATACAGCTATATTAACAGTCTTTCTGTATAAAAAATCTAATGTATTGGCTGTATGTTATAGTAAGTACTGTGAGAAAAGCTGTTTTTGAATTTACCAACCTCTAATCATATTAAAGGCTGGTAGGATTACAAATCCATGACAATTATAGGATAAGCAGCTAACTCCCTTTCCTCACAACAGGTACATTGCTGTGTTGCAAAGACATTGTGCTGTGTGACTTCACCTTGATTTGAGCAGCAGATGAACACACTGCTTTGTACCCTCTTGGACTACCCTGGGTAACATAAACCGGGTTTTAAGTATGTGAGCTGGGTTACTAAACTTTACTGATCAATGCTTCTCCCATTACTCAAAATTACACTTAAGCCTAACAGTTGAAACTTCCCATACCTGCATAGTTGGAAGTTATTTATGTTTTTAGTCTGTAGAAGTCCCAGACTACAAAGGTACTCTGGGCTGAAGGTGACTTTGCTGGGGATAGGCATTTAAAGAGACATTAGGTTTTACATTCCTTTTATAGTTTTGGGTTTTATGGATGATTTGTATTAGGGGTTTGTGATCATAACTCAGATTCAGTCAAGCTATTGAAATATCTCCATTTTAACTTAATCTGGACGTGTGCTGTGCTAGTGGTGAGAATCACTTCCCTTACCTTAGGCATCAAAAAGCCGAAATGTGGCCTAGCACCTCCAGAGGGTGAAACATCTTCTAAAATAATTAAGATTCCTCAGTTTCAATAGATCAGATGAATTGTAATGTGGAGATCTCTTTTACCCTCTGTTGTCTACAAAAGGAATTTATGGCCAAGGTACAAATTCAGTGAAATGAATCTCACTGTGAGCCCCTGATGCTGATCTGGGGAAAAGGGGAAAGAGGGAAAAAATAAGTTCCAGTACTACCCTAACTAACGTACAAAATCAAGCTTACTATTAACGTGTTAAATACTGTTAATGGTAAGAAGAAAAATAATAAAGTACGAGTGTCCATAACATTGATAAGTTACTTCTGCAGCTTGGTTTGCTTAGATACATGCCTTTAAATTTGCATTGCAGTGATTTATGCATGTGCTTGAATGGGAGCCTGTGGATATGCTGACCTAAAACATAAAAACTTTTTGCAGTATTTCACAGTATCCTTAAGGGATTCCATCTTCTTCTATTAGGATATTTAATTTAATGCAAATATTTTACAGTATGTAGGTGAATGTACATCTCCTGCTGAAGTCTGACAGGAAATTTTTGGGTGTGGCATGAGGTCTGGCCTCCTAGGCTTAATACTGATTTAAATTGACAGCAATGAAAGGCAACTTTGGAAATTAAGAAAAAAAAGTTACAGAAAACACCAATTTGGTCATCTGAAAGTGCTATTTTAAGGTAAGTACAATGTGAAACAGAATATAGCATAACTAATTATACAATGTAAGCATTAAAAAAACCCATGTCCCTTTCCCCCCCTCCCTCCAATCCACATTAAGCTGACTTTAAAGGCATACCACCATGGTTTCTCTTCATTCATGCAAATGTTCAGCTGTGCAAAAAATAAGTGGTATTTCTTGACAGGTACTCCTCAGGGAATTTTGAGCTGCAACTACTGTACAAAATGAGTAAAACTACTTTAACCATAGAATGCATAATAAAGGGAAACAAAATGGCTTTCATCAACCCATGACTAGAAAAAACCTACAACTAATGTAGCTATTTTTGATGTACCTGTCCAACAAATATTTTTTCAGGATATAATCTTGATTCAAAGTATAATATTTAATGAACTATCTAATATATTAGTTTTAATTTTGAACTGAAACCACTAAAATGGTGTTAGAATTTCTTGATTTAGATATACATCTTAAAAAGTGTCTGCAAATGCTTTTTCACTTTATAACACCTTTCAGTGTCCCAATAGACTTGTGTATATTGAGAGTGAAACCATCACTTCTCCACTTTCTAAATTTTAAATCCTTTTTGAATCATGCTCTCTAGTTTTAGAATCTCAGAAATAGCATTTCACTGGATTTTCAGAGGAAGGTTTCGTTTAAGCTGACCATGCTATTGAAAATGTCTCCTGTCTTGTCTCTTTCATCATCAGGCCACAATTTCCTGGGTGGCCACCTGAAGAGATGGGAGTATGCACTGCAGATGGAAACGTCACACTGCACACTCAACAAGTGTAGTCTGATGAGAGAAATTAATCTTACGGCTAGCTGCTACCAGTAGAAACCTATTCTCTCTTTTTGTAGCATTAGTTTTGGCTGGGTGTGGCTTTTTGAACTGGGTTACCTTGAGGGCAGATGAATGACGTAGTACAGGGAAAGAAGAGCTACAGTTGCTAATGTGGCAGCAGGCAAATATCAGATCTGATTGAATGCAGCATTAAATGTCACACTAGTTCTCTGGTACCATGATGGTCTAAGGAAACAAACCTTTATCCATTTTCACCCATTTTGGAACCTTTATTAATGTGGAACATCTAGAGTTTCAAGAGGAGATTAATTTACAAGACAAAAAAGCACAGTATGGTCTAGGAAGTCTCAAGAAGATACGAATGCAATGATCTGGTAAGGTAAAAATTGAATGGTATGAATGCTCTTGGATATCTGCATTGCATTTTTCAGATGCCTGTTTTTTCAGAACAAATTTAATCTGACACTCATAAGGATAATGAATGCTGACCTGGGATAGTTTTACCCAAAAAAAGCCCCCAAACACTCACCCCCCCCAACCCCAACAAAAGAAACCCAAGCCTTGTAAAGGAGGTTAAATAGTGGCAGCAATTTAAGTAGAATTTAAGCAGACATTAAATAGATGATAATTTTTGTGTTCTTCTCTCTTAATTCTGATCTTTTAAAATAAAGATTAAATGAAGAAATAAAGACAATAGTTGAAATTGATGCCTGGTGTTATTAGATACAATTCCACTGAAGTAAATGAAGCTGTGCCTGCAATGTATTTGGCTTGGGATGCAGTTATTTTGTTTCAGCACAGTGTAGTTTTTGTTTGTTTGTTTGTTTGTTTCTTTGTTTTTGTTTTGATTTCCTCTTTAGCCACTATAGATTTTCCTTTTAAATAAAATCTACTCTTCATAGGGACATCTGCTTGTTCTGGTTGGTAAAGTGTCCCAGTAATGATTATTTTACTTTATCAGTTTAGAGTTCTGGAGTGGAATATTAATATTAGCAAATTAGAGTATGCATACAAGGCATAATAATGAAGAAGGATGGTGTGAGGAAAAGCAGCACATTGTAATGAGCCCTAAGCATAAAAAATATATACTATTGCCATAATAAGAGACGGTATATATGGCTTATTCAAGAAGATATGACCAATTAGTAAGTTTTCGTAATAACAGAGTTCACAGAAACGGGAAAGCTAGCATGGCTCTTGGGCCTACTTTCAGAGAAAAAGTCATTCTGAGAGAATAAAATACCATATTGTACTTTCCCTTCTTATATAGCTCAGAAAATGTCATTAATCTCCAGTTGGTGAGGGCCACGTATATATATGCATATATAAAGATGCTATACACACTGTAGTGATGATAATAAAGTTATTAGTATTAATTCTAACCATCCACATAGTACATCAATAACCAAATAGCTTTTTGACACCTTCAGCTACTGAAATATATCAGTGCAGAAATGTATAATTTCACTTAAATAAGGTGATAATGAAGTTTCTTGTCACGCATCAGAAATGAGCAGTGAGCTACTTCAGACAGCAGCCATGCCTGCTCCTTCCATGGGGAATGGGCTATGTGAGTTTTATGTGATACAACGGTAGAGCACTTCAGGGGTCATGTAAAGGGGCAGTGTTAATGAGTAGATGATTTCAAATTATTAGCTCTCTAAATCAGACAAAAAAACTGCTGTAAAGAAGTCATAGGAAAAATTACAAGGAAAACTTTTAACTTACTATGCTTAATTTGCTGCTTACCAGAAAACACCATGTTTTGCAGGAGCAAAATTAAAGCTATGAGTAGCATGACCTTAGCTTGTTTGGTCTGTTCATTTGTATAAATAGAACAAAGAATCATCTCACCCCATCGCTGTTTTTTAGATTATTGTTTTTAATTTGCCACCTGTCTTTGCACTGCAAGTAATGAGGACAGCTTTAGAGAGTCAAAGAGTTATAAGCAAACCTCGTTGCATGCAGTATATCTGGTTGCTGCAGAAAATCCCTGATTGTTAACGCTTACCACGGAGCATATGCCATGCTTTTTTTCTACTCTGGCATTTAGAATAAATAGTATGTTTATTAACTAATATAACATTTAGAGCTATGGATGAATTCTTGCCTGCCCATACTGAAAGCATCAGTATCCAGAAAAGGCTTTAGTCCACTTCACATGTGACATGAACTTGTAGTTCTGTTTCAGAATCCAGTCCTAAGTTACTGGTATCATGAAGAGATGAGAGATTATCATAATTATTCTACCTGTAGATATGTCTCAATTCTCTGTAGAAACTTCAGCAGCATCCTGCTGCTTTTAAGTTAGACTCTGGTTTTGGCCACAAAGATGGTTGATTTAGAACTTTCCATTCTATCACTAGCAAGGAATGACTGCCCAATGAGGAAATCTAGAAGAGATTCTGATTTTTTACATATATTTAGAGATTTAAAAGGGAAGAAATCTAATCAAGACAAAAAAATAGTTGGGTTCTGCATTTCCAAGTACAGGACAATTGTGGCTTGATGGGCATGGTGCTGTGTGGTGTTGGGTGGGTTGGTTTTTGGTGTGTTTTGGTTTGTTTTTTGTGGTGGTTTTTGTTTTTTTTTTTTTTTTTTTTTAAGGTTGGACTTGATGATCTTACAGGTCTTTTCCAACCTTAGTGATTCTGTGATTCTGTGATTCTGTGACTCTCATTGAAGTCAGCTGGAGTTTGGCATCTGTATATACTGCCTGATGAATCAGGGGGTTGAAGCAGGACACTTTTCATGGCTCATTGAACTGACATTTCTTCTTCTGTACTTCCTTCTACTTTGTTTCAGGGAGCACTTCAAATGGTAAGTTATAATTTTATATTCTTGGTGTGGTTTGAGCTGTGTAATATGAAATAGGAGAAATCAGCCAAAAAGCATTGTGTAAATTTGAAGGTCTGCATGAATAAGGTTCTCAGGATGAACTGTTAGATCCTGGCATTTCCTTCTGCCTTGTAAGCTTTCACCCTTGCTTGTATGTCTGGGGAAGGCCAAATAAAGCCTTCTTATAAGGGCAGGAATGCATGAATACAATAAGATAAAATGAAGACTGTTTTGAATTTGGTATGCAGATTACATAGGTAATATTGTACTTGACTCCTGTTCTGCTTTCATTCCCTGTCTGCTTCTCTAATTTGGCATAAAGATCAATTTATTGAGAAATATTTTCTATCCCTAGTGAATTTTATAGAAAATACTTTTTATTGCAGCAAAGCATGTCTGCACATGCTGAAATTAAATAACAAACAGTGAATTTACTGATCAATTTTTTTCTCTATATGTGTATGAGTTTAACGAGCTGCCACTATTTCCTTAAAATGATACCTGGTACCATGTAGGGTATAACTGTCTTAATAACATTTGAATATGTTTGAGCTGTAGTTCCAGGCCGTACTTCTGACACAGTGCAATCAGAACTGACCTTTTTTTTAATTTATTTTTTAAAATTGTTTTATATTTGTGGACTTATCTTCCTCAAGGGCATTATTTGATTGACTTAGTTTCCTTATCATGTTTTTTTTTTTTTCAATTGTACTGTCTGTTAGGCTCTCCTTAGTATTTTTTTGAGTTTGTGGAACAATTTCAATCACGTTTAACAAATTACGAAGTGATCTTAAAGAAAGCAAGTTCCTCTGTGGCTAGAGAAAAGAGACCCAAATGAGTTCCGCTGCCAAGCAGAGATTGCTGCTTTCACTTAGCAGAATATTGGACATCAGGATCCATAGGACAGAAAGTCACAGGAGATGAGGCTTCTCAGTGTTGTGTTAATCCTTGGCTTTTAATCACATCAAATGAATACACCTGCCTGTGCTACAAATTCCTCTCCTTGAACAACAGAATATGTGTCTTTTAAGGAAATTTTCCTTTTTCTGATTTGAAAATTTAACCAAAAATAACATCTTGCTGAAATTGCTATCTTAATGATAGTAAAATTTGAGGTTAAATAAGGTTTCTGAAATACTAACTATATTCTTAAGTGTCCGCAGAAACTGAAAGCAGCAACACACCTCTTTCTTTGATAGACATGTTAAGGAATGAAGTAACATGAGAGGAGTGAACTCATACTAGAACTGTAGAGTCAGGTCTACGCTAGATGGCACTTGAGGCTCCATTTATTCAGAATATGTCGAATTGAAGTAGCTGGAGTTTTGGTTCTTAACGTTTTTCGTGTCTGTTTGACATGAGTCATTAGTAACTCTAAAATGAGATTTAATAATTCTCACACAAGTAGTAACATAGCAGAGAATAAATATTTCATATTGTAACACGTATTAAAAACATTTTGGCATCCTACATATGCCTCTGGAATAGCTCTGTGACATCCTTATGAAAGTCCTTTGGTGTATTCTAGAAAAACTATTGCTTAAATAGCATTCATAATTGCCCTCAGGCAGTTTTCACACACTCCCTAGTTTACTCTCATATCACCTCTTGTTAGCTGGAGGTGATTTAATCAAACGGCCTTGGAGTGTGTGCACACAGCTCAGCTGGGGCAGCGATAACATCTATCAGAATGAAAGTTTGGCTTGTGCTAATGTCATCTTGGAAGTACACCTTTAAACAAGAAAGGTTTCTTTGCTGGCATCCGAAAGTATCTGAATTTAAAATGCTCTCTTTTTTTTTTTTTTTTTTTGTTCGGAAAGCACAGATACTTTCTTTCCAGTATTTCTATTGCCATATTTTCTGTTGTGGTACTGCCCAAGGTGTGGCAACTGCTTATACTGGAGTGAAAGGACAGGGTGTTTTCTCTGTATTTCCTCTTCAGTACTGATCAATTTGTCCTTTGGACACACAGAGACACATACAGACAGAGCTCTTTAAAATTCTAACACATTTACTACAAGATACAGTAAAAGATAATGCTATGTGTACAATTGCTGAGTCTGCAGAGGCAAAACGTGATGAAGGGCAAATGAGAAAACAGTGGGTTTTGTCCAGTGAAGGTGCTGTGGGTAACTGGTAGAATGGTCAGGCCTGGTGTCCTGCATCAGGGAGGGGGGGCAGTGGTGGAGCAAACCCTCTCTTTCTTCCTCTTCTGGAGGTTGTGACTGTGCTTTTTATACAGGTGCTTGATACCTCTTCTGTGTTTTCACCAAATGTGTGATGTTTTATGTACATGGGATATGCATTCTTCGTAACCTCCTATAACAGGATAGGATAGTGCTTATGAATCTCTCTGGGTTGTACTCTTTTAGAGACCAGTGATCGACTGTTGGTGATCTGTGTCTGTACCGTTGGGTCTCCGGCTTTATCCTGTGCTTGTCCTCTGGAGGCCTCTGCTGTGCTCTCTGCTTGTGCTCTGCGGGTTACCTGCCACAAGGGCTTATTGCATGCACGTTCAAACTAAGATAGACCTGGCCCTTGCTCTTCTTCATCATCAGCCTGCTGCCGGTGTCCTTGCGCTTTAATCATCCACATGTTTAACAGCAGAACAGATTCATTTTCCACAGCACTGGCTCTTAGAAGTGCTGAGCACAATCCCACAGGAAGTTAATGACAGTGTTAAGCACTTAGCAATTCCAAAATATCACATCCCACGTATGATGAGCAGTTGTGCAAAGGCAGTTATGCTTAGTAAGAGGAATAAGCACCCTTCAAGGTGAAGAACTGCACTTTGTAGGTTACTCTTAAAGCAAAATCTCTAATGGTGAGTTAGATCAAGCTTTCCATGGAGCATTAAATCTCCTTTATTAATAAAGAAATCAATTATCACACTCCAGCAATTTACCATTAACATTTGTTCTGCATCACTTAAAATGTTGAACAGTCATAATTGTAAGCAAAGAACAGAAACAAAGAAAAGCTGTCCCCTAATTCCCCAAACAGTGTTTTAATTCAATTTCCCTCAAAAAGGGAGCATTCATATTACAAAAAAAGTTATATAAACCTCAGGGTCCTTAGCTGTTGCTTTAGCTATCAGCATTTTTACTAGTTGTTGACACAACATCAATTTGTCAGGCACATGTTTTTTAAAGGCACCTTTTATCCTAGTCTAGACAAGCATTTAGTCAGTATAATTGTCTCCCAAGATGTGCCACATAGCCTCTGTCAGGGTGGAAATAATCTGCATGCTGTGCTTTAATCTATAGAGCACACTTCATCTGGTTAGTATTCCTGAAGATGAGCATGTTAATATAGCATTCTTCAGAAACAATACATATCTCACTGAGACATCACAGCATGCTTTCAAATTGGGAAACGGGCAGGGTTCTTATGAAGCAATGAGAAAAAAGTGCAAAGTGTGCATGTGTGCCAGTGCACTTTCTACATCAATGAGTCACAGGCATGAATGAATGGTTTGAAATGAATACATGAGAGCTTTTAGCTAATAACTCTTTAAAGTATGCTTTATCCATCAACGTTGGAAGGTAAAGTGGTGATTCAATGCCCATTAATTAATAGCAGAGAACTGTAAGACCCCTTTAGACTAAAAAAGCTCAAGGTTTTGCCAGTAAGAAAACTTTGCTAATGTTCAGGCTAAGTCTGCACTGATGGTGTCACAACATTGCTCTTTCAAATGCTGCCTTGTACTTGCATGATAATTCTTCATCCTTCTTGGTATTCACATCTTCTTTTTGTTAAACACTTATGAAAGCTTACGCAATGCTGAATTTTCTATGCATGGTTTGATTAGACCAAGGTCATACAAAGCTGTCACTTTCTTAAGCATTTTACTGAAACAAAGTTTGCATCAATGACATTTTCTTGTTTTGTTTTAAATAAATAATGACAGGACTCTCTCTATAGCTGGCCCGCTGCTCAGGATTAGCAGATGCTCTTTGCTATACAGCTTGGTTTCCCAGTGGAATCAATGGCAGGAGGTTTGGGGGTAGTGTGGGTGTTGTTTGCTTTCTTTAGTTGCACTCATGTGGATTGGTTCTGGAACAGACAAAATCACAAACGTTTCAGAACTCTTACCCTCTCTTCCATGAATTGTTCCCAGAAAGTAAAGTGGCCTCAAATTGTGGGTAGATAGATTAAAATAGAGAGTAAATCTTCCTTCAACGTGTCACAGCTTCTCACTTTCACTAGCACAACCAAAGCAAATAACTTCCAGTACACGTTGCCAAGAATGAACTTTTTCTTGGGCTGCAGGGAGAGAAGCCTTGGAAGGTTTTATATGACAGCACCAGTAGGAGACATTTGCTGTTAATCGGTGTATTTGGAAAAACAAATTTTGAGTGGTTTCAGTGGGAAATTATGCAAAACACACAGGAACGTTCAGTCTTGCTGTTAACAGGAACATTTCTGTCGAAAACAATGAATAACACCAGCCCAAGTTTTGACTCAGTGTTTTGGACTTTGAGCTTCAACTTCAGCGTTGTGTTCCTCTCAGTAATATGCAAGGCCTTAATTACTGAAAAAGTCTCTGGCACCAAAAGGGATTTGAAACTATTTATGCAGTGCAAACAATCTAAGAAACAAAAAAATTGTTACAGAACCTGAATTAACACAAACGTGCTCTAAAGAGTCTTGCTGGTTTTTGACAGAAGTGACACATTGCTGAATGGCATAATAATATAGGAGTTCTAAATAGCTTTACTCTTCCTGTGCCAGAGGATTTACTGCGATAAAGCTGTGTACTCAGCGTAATATGATAATTAAAGTCTTGTGGATTGTAGTGCAGGACAGCGATGGTTTTGTGCTATATTTTTGTGCTTCAGTTCCCCCAAATTATATGTATGATTCACGTACATATATTAAAGAAGAGTGGAAAGAGGTTGAGTAAAAGGTCTCAAGCTTCTTTGTCTTGTGATGGCAGCATGAGATGCCTAAGGTGGGAGCATAGCCCCTGTAATTTTCTTACACAATAGGTACAGAGAGAGAGTGGAAGAGGCTTCTGACAAGGGTGATTCAGAGGTTAAGTAAGCAGAACTACAGTTTGGACGTGATGCTTTCTGTTCCATAGCAGGAGAACGCGGGGCAGGCTGCTCCTGATTTACAAGGCTTGGTATGATGACTACTTTGAAGTGAAGTGGGTCTGGGCCTTATAAAAGGCGGGCTTTTTTGGTTGGTTGGTTTTGGTTTTTGACAGTTTCCTGAGGACAACTTTCCTTTGTTAAATGAATTATGGGAAGTGTCTCTGATTCACAACATGAAAAATTGTCCATTATACAGAGTGGGCAAAAGCTTATGGACCTAGAAAAAGGCTCTGGGACTGAATTTAGTTTCTATCCCAATCCTATTCATATTTTGCTTGTCAGCTAGCATGACTTCTATTGCGATCCCCTGCTCACATAAAATACATATAATGTCAAATGCACTATGGGACAAGGAAACATAAAGGTGACTCTCAACAAACTTTTTTGGTCATTCAGTCAGTTTGTGGCAACTACCCTCATCCCTATCACTGTCAAATGGACTTTCTGATGTTTGCGTATGTGTAACAGTTGGATAAGGGTTTAAAAATTTGTATTTATTCTTACACTTGTTTTATCATCTTATTTATGCTTCTTGTTTATTATCAGACTAGAAAATATATAGTTTTTAGCAAAGTGAAAATCAAAACCAGTAATTATAAAATATTATTTTTAAAGATGTATGTATGCTGGAAATTAATGCCACTTTTCCTCTTGGAGTGTATTCTGAAAAGGACTAAACTTGCTTTTGAATTGATGTCCATATACCAATTTTTATTAACATAAAATATTTTTGAATTTATGAATGGAAAGTGTTACAAAAAAAAAAAAATCCTGACTCCTTTCATATTACTGTCTCAGAAAGGAGACTTCTGATATCTATGTAATACTAAGTTGTCTTCTGCCATCAGAATCTTAAATATTTGGGGAAAAACATATGAGAAGCGATACAGTTATAATGTAATTGTAAGTAAATCAGTAGTGGCCTTTGTGAAATATTTCACATAAACAAGATATAAACAAGCATCCCAGAGTTACTAAACTAGACTGTCACAATCAATTTTATCACAATGGAATCAGTCTCAGGTGCAATGGAAAAGCACTGCTTGATTTTGAAAGTTGAGGTCTATCTCTGCCTTGGCCTACGGTTGAATTTAGAGCCTCTTTTCATGCCAGAGGAAGGCAATAATACTTGATCATGCATTTTATCCCTGAACTGCAGCATAAACAGGTAAAGCCAAAACATGGTATTGGCACTACTGGCGTACTCTGGGACACTAGACATGTATGTATAGACAAAACCCAAGGATTTAAAAGATTCCATTTTTATAGGATTAGGTAAAGATGAACCATCTAAGTTTGAGGAAGATGCAGTTGAATGGACCTCAGAAAACCCTGAAACTCCAACCTGGAGAAACTCTTCAGCTCCAGGTTGATATTCTTTCTGGAAAAGAGAGAGTTAATCCAGCAAGACTGGGAAAACACCATCCCATACTAGTCTTTCTTTGGTATATAGAGTTCAATAGCTAATAGTTATTTCTTTCATTCTGGGTTGCCGAGCTGCCTCACTGAGGAGTAGCAGTTCCTCTATGAATTCTGCAGGTTTGTTTCATTTCAAATTTGCCTTGCTATGTGTCTTTTAGGAGGAAAAAGTCAAATGCTTGGTGAAACTAAGGGATGGAGGGTTGTTTTTTGGTGGGTGGTTTTTTTGGTTTTTCTTTTGTCTAAGTGAAGGCTTTAATCCTAGAGGAGTGTGTTGAGGGATTTGGTTTATTGGCAGCTATTTTTAAGGACTATAAATCATGGAGTGTGAAAGACTAATAACCTTGGGAAGCAGAAATAAGTGTTTTGAAAGAAAGCCCTACTATTGTCTCTGTGGAAGGTCAATAAAAGAAAATGGTGAGCAGATATTCTCTTCTCTCTTGGGTGCTATTCCAGAAGCACACTAATATCACTAATGTAATATTGTCTGTCAGTGGTAGTTCTGGGGAAAATTCTGTGAAAAATCCTAAAAAAAGGTCTCCATTTCTTCACTGGAAGTGCAAGTCAGAGGCCCAGAGTCCTAAAGGCTCCTAGATACCATAATATGTCAACAATTAACTATGAGTTCTGCAGGAATGTTCCCTAGGTTATAAATGTAGCTATTCTGGTTATTTTTTCTAAGTTCAAAAAGTATATCTGACAGCAATCTTGAGACTTCTGGACGCAGTTGTTGGAAGTATTTTTTAAAAAGATTTTGTTAAACAAAACTCTTGAAATTATTGTGCCAAAGCAACTTAGTAGAAGATATCCCTCTGGTTTCCACTCTGATGTTTCCACATCTATTTTTCTGGTGTCTTGAAATATTAATGGTTTGTGTTCTTGCAGTTGTAACATAGAAAGGTGTTGTTCTGTAAGCAGAACTTGTGCTGCCTCATTTTCTCTTGCTTTTGTCTATGAGCTTGTTTGTTGTCTTCTTCAATGTATGAAGCTAGTGTGGGGGAGAAGAGAAGACTGGATTTCTATTACCCAGCTCTCTACTTTTATAAGAATTGAAGGAAATTAGGAATGGCGTTTAAAAGCCAGTTCCACCCTATAACTTTACAATGTGTTGACAAATATCAGTCAAATTTGAGCGTCGCAGACAAATTAACCAGCTAAACTATGCCTTAAGTCAAATCTCTTTGAGAATGAAAAATCAGCCAGGAGGTATAGACAGTGTAAAACAGTGTAACTATGTTCAGAAAAGAGACCAAGGGAAGGAAGTAATTATGTCATGTTTTATTATTTCTCTCACTCCAGGGCCTGATTTAGGTCTGCCAAGATCAATTTATGAAGACATTTTACCCTTCTCTTTTTGACTGAAATATCTCTTTAATTGCCTCTTGAGATGAGTGACAGTCCTGTTTTATTTTCTTTCCCTAGTGGTTCTTTAAAGCAAGATCCAAAGAAATTACCGAGGGTTTTTTATTCGATTGTGTAGAAGTTATGTTTTACAGTGAGAGCTTTACATGACTCTCCACAGATTGGCATTCTTGAATTTCTCTAGACATGTTTCAGCAGGTTTTGTGTAACATGAAATTTACACAGATTGCCAAATCTCTCAAAAGATTTACTGATTTCCTGTTGATGTGAACTGTTTCATGCCATGAACCTAACTTGATTTTGAGGAATTCAAATAGGATGATCAGGTTAATGAGTGAAGTGATGTTTTCCAGCCATTTTTGAAGAGACAGATGACAGGGATCTAATGTAGGGTTCAGCAGTCCCTTTGGCCTTCAGAAATCAGCTGTGGCTCCTGGTCTGAGGGTGGAGGATGGACCACTTCTTTAATCATTTCCTCAGTGTGGGATCAAAGGATGAGGTTTTTTCTTTCCTCCTGTGCTCCTCTCAAACAAACTCAATGACTACTGTAAATAGGTCCTGAAGTTAGGAGCTGGCTCTTAGTTAATAACGACCTGTTAAAATGTTGGCTTCCACTGCTAACAAAATAGCTTAAGGGTTCTGAACAAAATAAATCAAAATGTTATGATTATTTTCAATTATGTCCTTGGATGTGTATGTATTGTATTAGCAAAATTCTGCTGCTGCACTCCGTTTAGTTAACTGAGAATAGTTCACACACGCAAAAAAATGAGTATTTCTGAGGTTGTTTTGTGAGTTTTATAAAACCGAATTTCTAACTTTGGACTCTCCAGTTTATATTTTTCCTCAGCAGAATTATTAGCTTCCAGGGAATAGTATGGAGTAAATGGTTATTTACAATAAAAAGAATCTTACATCAGGAAATCAAAATAAGATTTTGTCACAAAAATGATCAAGGTGCAATAATGAAAAAGCAATAGTAGTAATAGCAGTAAATGATGATAGGTATTCTGTCTGAGCAGGGGAAATTACATGAGACTAAAGGAAAGGGTCTGAGCACTGGCATAGCATATGAAGAAAAAATGAGATGACAATGGGAAAAGGAATAGAATAAAACCCTGGCAGGGTGCTCTTATAACAGTTCTTCCAGGTCCATCTTTAACAAAGGAGGTCCCACTGAAGCCCCACTGGGCTTTTTAAAATTCTAAAGACGTTAAAAGATGCATCTTGTTTTTATGGCCGTATCTCACTGAGCCATGCCTTTTAACAATATATCACATCATGAAAAGACCTCACCAGCCTATAGTAACAGTTTGCAATAGCAATAATTTCATTTAATGTTTTTTTTTGCTAAAAGGGCTTGATGGCTACCAGCTGCTATACCTTGACTGTAAAGACAATCACAGCTCTTATTAAACCTTAGGTATGCAAGCAGTTCATTGCAGGCTTAAAAAAAAAGAAATAAGGAAGACTTTTTATGCCATAAAAGCATCTGGTGGTGGGAGTGGGGAAGAAGGAGCTCTCCCTGAGGAACTATGATGCAGGGCAATATGACTATGTTTCAGATTGCTAGCGAGGTATTAGCTTGTCAGATGGAAATTGTGGATATGTATGCACTGGGCATAGAAATCTGGGAATGAGCAACGAGAATGCAAAGAGATGGGGCTTTGTGGGTAGATGGTAGTTTGAGGAGCAGATGTGGAGAATTCAGAGTTATAGAGCTACTTGCCCCTATTCATGCTGTGTTTGGGGAAATAGTACTTTGTATATTTTTTTAAGTAAATAAAATTACATGAAACTGTGTATTTGACTGATGTCTGCAATTTTCTCATTCCAATTGAAATAACCTTTCAAGGCCCCAAATTACAACCAATGGGCTTAGGTCAGAGGAGCAATGGCATTTTTTTATCGCTGCATTTGCATTTCATGTAATGTACCAGTACTGAATTGACTGGGCTTTATTTCTTTCAGCATGAAATTATATGAACCTAAATAAGCTTTTTCTTGTTGAGGCTACCAATACAAACTTATGGTAATGAAGCTGCAAAAGTGTGCTAAAGTACTTCTTGGTTAGGATTCAAATCCTCTCTCTGCCTACCTCTCCAGGATGAAAAATAATCAAAAGTGCTAGGGATTTGACCTGCTGCTTCTCTTACTTTTTCAACTTTGAAATGTGTGCTTGCCAAGTGAATTGAAGAAGTGAACATGTTTTGTAAGCTGTCATTCTGTATAGAGATTTACAGCTTTCCATTTCTATTTAGAATTAAAGAATGATGGTGTAGCCCTTTCCTGAAAAGTCCAATAAAACCAAAGTGATGCGCACAGTATATAATGAGAACTAAATGGAGCTTTCAAAATCACTGGTAGCTATGCATCTCCGTCAAGCTGTCATTTATCACACAATCAAGCCTCGAGCAGAAACCAAGCCACAAAATGGCATTACAAAAATACATTCTTGAAGCCTTGCTGAGGAGTTTTCAGAAGAACATTGTCAGAAATGCTTTATTTCATTAGCTTGCTTATTGAAACTGCATAATTACTATCTGGTATAGGCAATTATTTCTTGGACAAGTATCAAAAGTCACAGCTTCTGCTGTATGTATGAATTGTGATTAATTCAGACTTTCATGTTTAAATGATATTTCCCAATGGTTATGATCTTTTAATACGTATAGTTCAACATCAGTAATTAAAGGAGCTTTTCAGAGCTCTTTTAACGTATCTCTTCTTACACAGCAGTAAATACTCTGTTTTTACATAATCATATTGGTTGAAAAGGACCTCTGCAAGTCATCTAGTCTAGCCTTCCTCTTGAAGCAGAGCTATAGGTCAGTCACAGGTTTGTTTAGGTGAGACTTGGAAACCTGTAAGGATAGAGATCCTGCTCCTTCTAAATTAAAGTGCTGCACCACACTCCTGGTGAAAAAGTTTTTCCTAAAATCCAATCTGAATGTCACAAACTGCAGCGTGTGGCTGGTGCTCTTGCTGTTGCATCTGCCCCTTCATCATCTTTGTGATGCCTTTCAAGCAGCTGTAGGTTGCTATTATGAGGAGCCTTTGTCCTTCTTGTCGCCAGATTATGCTAGCCCAGGTCTTTCAACATTTCCCCTCATGGTCTAGATTCCTTTCGTAGTGCCTTCCACTGGACCTTCTCCAGCTTCTCCACACCTCTCCTGAATGGAAGTGGAACAGGATGATAACTTCTTTCAGTCTGCTTGCTACCCTTTTTCTAATGCAGTTCAGTAGGAAGTTTGCCTTATGGAATGAGAACACATTGTTTGTTGCCTTATGTTCAACGTTGTGTCCACAGTGGTGGCAGCAGGGTGCTCCCCTCAGCCTGCACTGATGTGTGGGGTTATCCCACACTAGGTGCAGAAGTGGGGGCAACTTATTGAACCCCATGAGGCTCCTGTTGGCCCAATCCCCATGTTTGTCCATGTCATTCTGAGAGGAAGTTCAGCCATGTGTTGACAATCACTTCCCCTTCATTTAATACACCCTCTCTAAAATTTTTCTTATGTCTTACTATCCAAATCACTGATGAAGATATCAAAGAGTACAGGAATCAGTATTGGTCTCTGTGGTACCCTGTTCGTTGCCAGCCACCAGTAACTGATTGTCATTAGCTCTATAGGGGCTAACACTGTAGTGAACATTCAGTACTCTATGGTTCTTTTGAGCCTCAGATAGCTTGAAAGGAAACTAACTTCCAACTTCAAAGAATACTTTAAAATCCTTCTGAAAGGACACCACTGGCAGAACCCCAGTAGCCACAAAACAATTTCAGGATTTGGTTCTCTTTAGGTTGAAGAATTAGGCCCCATTACTGTGTGGTTTAACTCATTTATTAAGAAAGATTTCTTTTTTCTTCAAAGAAAACCTATTCCAAATAATAATACCTTTAAGGCTGCCAAAATATTCTAGAGACTGCAAGAAAAACATCAGGAGTTTTAAAAATGTGCAAATAAAACATTTTTTTGTTTTTACTTTCTTCCTTCAGGGCTACTGTTGCCACTGCTGCCCACAATTATTTCTGCCTGCAGTTTAACTGACTTAGTCATCTTGCCTTATGATTTGTCAGACATCTTAATGTAACCTAAATTGCAGGTACAAAATTGTTTCCACAAAATGAGAACCCACACAAGACAAAGAACAAATCAAGGTCAGCTTGTCCTTTTTGTTCTAAAAGGTACTCTTGTATTTATTATTATTAACTAGGCTTTTGTATAAATAATGTGTATGAATCTTCACTTGCATTTACAATCTCAATGTTCAAAGATAAGTACAAACTGCTTAAACACAGTAGGACAATAAAATGCAGCACAAATAGATTTATAGTGATTTCTATGGTGAGGACTCTAATATGAATATTTTCTCTAAAGCAGGCTGAAAAACAGGACAAAGAAGTTAGGTTTTCATCCTTCTTTCAAAGTCACTTCTCTTCTGACACTCCAATTTTTTTTCAAATTCCAGATCTAGAAATCCATTTTGACTTCTGTGGAGAAGCTGCATTCATCTCACAGAGGAGGAGAGTTTGAGAGGTGGTTACTCTTAGAGGAGTCGAATTGCTCACTGTTACGTCTCTGGGCAGTTCTGTCCTCTCTTGCTTGGATCCCTGCTTGAAAAAGGATATAGCAATGTTATATGCAAATGTGGCCTTCTGTAAAATTAAACCTGTAGAGCATTCACTAGCATCTTCTACCTGTCTATATCTCTGTTCTGCAATTTTTAGTAATAATCAGTGATGCCTGTGTACCACTGGGGGCCCTGAATAAGTTAGCCACCTGTATAAAGGTATTGCTTAGTCCTCAAACTTACATCATAGGGCAAACATGTTACCCAAACATCTGAAAATGGCAATAAAACCTGAATGAAGTTAACACCGGCTCAGATCTTCTCTTTCCACTGAATAGAATGATGTCCCTGGAAGCTGCAACAAACAGTGCAATTCAGCAAGGCCTTTAATGCGATCTATGCTCCTAAAGATCAGTGTGCTATTGGCAAACATATTAATGAGAATGAGCTTTCAAGTTCACTGCCACCTGGAGTTGCATCTGGCATCTCTGAAGGCAACGATCCAGAAGCTTCTGCATGTTTTAAAACAACAGGCATTGCTTCCATACATAGCATACAGCTACTTCTCCTTTTAGCAGCTAAACCTCCCTTGGCCAACTTCAGCTGTTTTTTGCTTGCCTTTAAGGATGATAGAGTGATGTTAAAGTCATAAAGATAGCATGTTGGCTACAAACTAAAATAATGGAAAAACAAAGCAAAAGAACATTTTTTGAATGGTCCCAGTCTCTTTGGCTCCCTCTCTCTCTTAATCCTGATAGGAAAAAATAAACTTTGAGAAGGAAGATCATCCATCTCTTTCTTTTTCTATTGTTTTTATAG
Source organism: Gavia stellata (assembly GCF_030936135.1). NCBI lineage: Eukaryota > Metazoa > Chordata > Aves > Gaviiformes > Gaviidae > Gavia > Gavia stellata. The sequence continues at coordinate 98,281,067 of NC_082595.1, forward strand.
ACCTCAGAATTGTCTGACTGGCTAACAGTTGGCTAAGCTCTTGGCAAAGTGATATAATCTTTCTAAAGAAAACACTGGCAGTGTACCAGCTGCAAACAATGCTATGTTCAGCTCAAAGGTAGGAAATGCAAGCAGGGACAGATAAAACTGCATCCAAATATTACTGCATTTTTCACTTCTTTAGAAGAAAAAATAAGTATCCCTATTATTTCTGCTGCTTCCAAGTCAGATCCAAATTTGCAGAAAGGGACACTTTCAAATCAGAAATCGAAGCAGATGTTAGCCTTGTGCAATTTTTGATTTGTTCCTCACTACTGCCTTTTCAGTCTTGGTACCTGTCATTGGTAACCAATGTGTTGGCCCAAGGCAGCACAAACATTATACTCATGGCATTAACAGATGCTTTCTTCCCAGGAAGGTGAGAAATTCTGTTGCCAGGTAGTGATGTGAGTTCTCTTAACTGTCTCTTACCCTTTTGATACCAGAATGCTATTTACCTACACTTTAGCGTCTTCACTCCTATGTATTGAAGGAATAGCATGGGGTATTTTTTGAATGATTGTTTTCTAGGTCTCTGGTTTCTTCTGTGTGCTTCTCTGCCCTGTGGAGACCTTTGGGTGCACTCTCTCCTGCCTTCCTCATTCTTTGAATCTTTGTAGACACAGAAGGTTTTGAGGGGTCAGTGAAGGAATATGAACCACAGTTTTTGCAACATACTCGTATCTTTGCATTTCTTGTCTACCTAATCTGGGGAAAGCATAGTGAACTCTACTATTAGCCCCGACAGTCAAAGATGCCTCTTGTGTCAACAGCCTATGTGGAGAAATGGCTGGTTCTGCCCAGAAGAACTGTGAGAGCATTTTCAGTCCACGATAAGATGTGTGTGCAACTAACAGGTTTTTGAAAAGAATAAGCAAGAACCCAGGGAAAAAAAACCCTCCTCTATATGGACAAACTATAGAAATGACTGACTAGTGTTACAAAGAGCAAACAGTTCCACATACATTAATAGTGAGACCCTGAATAAGAACTTTCAGCTCTCACAGTAGCTTCTCCAAAAGCTACCGACACAGAACAAAGCAGAGAAAAAATTGTATCTGTATGTAAAGCACAGGGGAATAGACACAAAGATAATTCATAGAAAGGCACAAAGAAAACATGGAGATAAAGGGGGCAAGACATCAAAATCTGTTGAGAAGAAAATGTAAAAGTATAAAGCAGTGATGACAGTATGCAAAGGCAAACCTGGGAAGGTGTGGAGAAAACTGTAATGGAAAATGCCCTATCTCTAGGTTAATTACAGCCTAAAAACCATTATGTCAGAGCACGCAGACAAGAAAAGAGAAGGAAAGCAATTCATCACATTGGGGGCACAAGCAATTAGTGGAAGGATGAGATTTTGCATAAATGTAACTAGTGCAGAAAAATAAAAGGTTTGTAGAGTGTGCAATAGCAAAAAGTATAAGGACAAGTTAGCAGAATAAAACCAAACAGGTAATTGAAGGCCAAATAGAGAATGGTGTATGGATGATTGCTCTAGCCTGAAACAGCTTTCTCAGTTTTATTAAGCAGCACACTGCAACTAAGCAAAGCCAAATTATAATTTAACTAAGAAGATATTACCCTTAGAACAATGTACATAAGATGTAGCAGAGCAAAGAAAATGCACAGCCTGAATTTTCAGGTGCTGCAGAAAGCAAAGGAGCCATCCCTTTCAGTTAAAATGAGTGAATTCATGAACTACTGACACTAAACTTAGGACAAATGATTCACAGGATAGACACTGAGGCAGAACAAAAGCATTCAGAATGGCCAATGTGCTGCAGTAGCCTGCCAGCAGAACTCCTGTAGTATTCATCTGAAGGACTGTGACACCCTCCAGCCATGTTATACCTAGAGAAGGATGCAATGCTTCAGCAACCACAGCACCTTTCCTGAAGCGTTCAGAGAACTAAAGCAAAAAAAAAAAAAAAAAAGGAAAAAAAGCGCAAGTAATGAAGCGAACCGGCAAAGAAAAGAACATTGTTCAAGTTAGAGTCTTCACATTGGATGAACAGCAAGATAACATTTAAGAAACCAGTGCAGCTATGTTTTCTTATATTTAGGCAACTTGCATATTAAGAAATGCCCACTACCAAGTATTTACAATGCAAAAATATTAACTCATAAGGCAAAGACATTTACATAATCAACATTTATTTCCAAAGGTAGGTATTGGCAAATGAAACTGTATAAGACAAGCAATTGCCTGGTAGCGGCTTTTGAGATTATCTATTTACAAATGTTGAGAATACTATTTGCAGTCTATTAAGACAACTGATCTCAAAATGTGTCAGAAGCCTCACAAATATGATGCAAATCAAAATTCAACAGATGTTTCAAAAATAAAATGTGTATAGCATTACCCTGGAGTGTTGCTACTATAACAGGTAGTGACGAAATACCCCTTACCATATGGAAATATTACTATGTAAATGAAGGATTATTCATATATTACAGTGCTGTGAAATGGGCCTTGGGCCCTTCCTCCTTCAAAACTGCTTGGCAACTTCTGTATGAAGCTCAGTATCATCAGCAGAAAAAACATAAATGCAAATTAGAAAGCTCTAGCTATGTTGTTTCCTTGAAAAGGGCTTTAAAACAAAGCTGTTCATAAATGAAACACGCTCCTGCAGGGGATTCTCAGAATACTGCACTACAGAGTTTGATGACCAGTTTCCACCCTGCTCCAAGGAAGAAAAATATGCAGAGGCCAAAAACCACTGCACATAGCAAGACAATGAGCTGCCAGAAGGTAAATGGGCAGGTACTAGTACCTCCAAGATCTTCCTCTAGAAACTAATCATACTCTCAAGATTAGCTTTATGGAGTAAGTCCTCATTCAGAAATAGGGTTACTCACTAAACACCCTTGTGTAACACTGAGTGATGGAAGTTTGTGAAATAAGTTGTTCTGCCAAACTTCATTTGGGAGAACACCAGCCATGAGTCAATTGATGAGGTATAAAGAAACCCAGAGAGGAGATCTGAAGAGTCTGATTTGGGAACAAGTCACTTGCAGTGTATATACAGCAAGAAAGGTAAGTAGTGTGTGCTAAAGAAGAAATAAAGCCTCAATAAATTGCAGTTTCTGGTTTTTCTGTGGGCAAATACGCCACCTCTTTACAGTGTCCTGTGCACAAAGCGCAGGCTATAACCTAAACTGGGCAAGTGGGTGACAGAGCATATCTTTATTTTCCTGTCCAGCCCCCCACACAGGTCATCTCTAAAATGTACTCTGCAACAGTTGGTAGCTGTAAGAATGTGAAATTTCTCCTTGTAGGATTTGACAAGACTATTCTTCCAGAAGTGACAGGTCATTTCTCCAGGTTCACCATCTAATTTTATATAAATAATTCCTAATCTGCCTTGCATGCAGATTAATATGCATCCAAGACTTTTTGAATGACTCAGTTACCCATATCTCTTTTTAATGATTATAAATTATCAGGGAATCTGTGAGGTTAAGGATAGAAAAGACATAGTAGGTGGCACAGACTTTTCCTTCACTAAGGCAGAATTATCTTTCAAAGCGCAACATGTAGAACTTTATCCAGCTTCCTACCAAATGTTATGTCACACAAGCCAATGATTTAGGGGGCACTGTTTTTAGCAGTGTTTCCTTAAAGGTTAGGTTGTCTGTCTGTCTGTCAGCTTCCAGCTGAGAGCCAAAGGACAGAAGAAGCAGATTAAAACTGAGGTGAAAGAGTAGCTAGGAATTATGAAGGAGTTTGGGGGAGCAGAAACAGCATGGATAAAGGTGAAGTTGTAAATGGAAAAGGAGAAGCTGGGGTTATTGCTGAGTAACAGCATATAGAAATTTTGAACAATAAAACAAAAACCCAGGCTTTATTATTTCCTTTCCTACAGATGCTACAGTACAGCAGCTATTAGTTAACATACACTCCACTGCCTCACAGCTGTACGACTCCACCTATGCCATGGCTGACTGTTTTCAAGAACGAAAATAAATTCCTTTCTATGGCAAAATATTACATTTTTTTAAAGCAGAAAAAATGCCAAAGATTAAGAAAAACTTGTGATCTAGGGGTTATCACTTGCTGGCATACCGTGATTGCCATATTCTGCTCAGATTAGTATTTGTATTTTTCTCTAAGAAAGGTATCATTCTTTGATTATAATGAAGCCAGATCTATTCTAAATTGCAAATTGACTCAGGAAAGCAGACTTTTCAGGATGAAATTGCCTTTGTATTCTTTGATAGCTAAAAGATACTCAATTGCTTTTCAAACTGCACTTTTATGAGTACATGTGTATGTTTGTTTACTAACAGCATTGTTTTTTCAGACCTTAGTGTATGGACAGTTTTTTCCCCAATTTTCTGTGGCTGGATTTGATTATGATAATATCTTTGTTTCTCAGCATTATAGCAATGATTTTTCATCTTATTCATCAATTTACATTTGTCAATATTTATATCTATATGAAATGTTTAAAATTTTCTGTATTCAAGAAATACTTCTTACACCTGATTACATGTTTATTTGCTGCACATTGTCGTGACCTAGTATATAAGACTACACTGTCAGGCCTTCAATCTGTGATGTTAAAGTCATAGGAACTTCATAGCTTATTTCAGATGAAGTTCCTGCACAGTACCTCTACAGTGGTAGAGACACAAATCCTGAGTGTGTAACAGCATGACTCCAGCAAAGTTAAAGTAGGTGTGATCGTTTTCTCTGGCTGATGGATCTGATCAAGAAGACATCAGCAAAGCAAATCTCCTCTCATACAGAAGCTCTAAAATTATTCCAGCAAGGCTTTAGACACATACCCAATGAGTGAAGACCTGCCTTTCTGTGAAAAAAAAAAAAAAAGATACTGTGAGAAATGTTTGCTAAAAATAAATAAAAAAATAAAAGAATAAAAAGATCTTGTTAAAAGACAAGGGAGATTACTAGGAAGTTTTCTCAACTAAAAAAAGTTGTTGAAACATTATCATGGTTTTGGGTTTGGTGCTACTTGTAAGAGTTCAAAACTGGAAATAAATAGGAGTTCATCAAAGGTGAAATACCTTTTTCTGTTTCTTTGTTTCATTCTGAAGTTAAAAATACAAGGCCATGTTCAGCTAGCAATTACTTTCTGTGTTGAGAGCTGTGAAAATGCATTCTTGAGAGAACCTGTCCTCCCACACTTTTATTATTTTTCTCTTTCTTCATGACCCTAATTGCTGGCACACTTCAAAGCTTTATACTCGCCATAAAAGAGATGTAGGAGGTCAGGTCACCAAAATCTGTTTATGCATGGTTAAAGCAGGTGAAATTTAATACATTTTCCAGCAGAAAGTTCCTGCTTATAACACTTCATTATGTTTTAATTTCACTTCATGATAGTTAATCTATCCAACCATCCCACTATGATCAAATTCCATCCTGATTCCTTTTTATTTTTTATTAGCTCATCCTTCCCTTTGAGGTGGATTGGGTTTTCTGCACTAAAAATTCTTTTTAGCAGTATTATGCTGAAAGAGTTCATTACCTCTTTTTACTTTACTCCTTGTATTTTTTAAAGTGGCTAATGTCAGCAAATAAATGAAGGAAAACATAAAGCTTCTTTTACATAGAAATGAATATCATTTTCTCTTCTAATATAATTATAAAAGTCTTAATGAACTTAATAGTTCAATTTTTATTCCACCTGTTAGCATTATTCTTCAACGTTTTGTTGTCTTATGCCCAGGAAATCAGTGACCAATCTAGGGAACATTTTGAGAGCTAGGTGGCCATTGTTTTTTTCTGCATTTCATGGAAATTTTAGGAAAATAAACCAAAAATATATTAATGTTTCTGTTTTGCATTGGTTTTAAAAGTGCACATGCATTTGAAATCACATATAAGAAAGTCCAGAAAAGTCAAAACCACAATGAAACTTTTTCATTGGGTACCACTATGAAGCAACAAATATTAGGGTAAATGGCATCACTGACACTGGCAGTCCCAAGCTCTATGCTACATGATGTACTACCTTAGTAATGTTACGTGTACCTCCATACTGTAGTAAGTATCTGGTCTAAAAGCTGGTGCACTCTTCCTGAGTGCAAGTGTTCACTTGTACTAAGAAGATGATGTTTGAGTGACCATGTGAGCACTAGGATGGTTGTTTCGCTAAGAGTTTATTTCTCCCTCGGAGTATAAACAGGGTTTTCTTTTTTATTGTACCTTAAGTTGGGTAACCTGTTTATTCCCTTTGCTCTTGTAAAATAAAATACACATAGAGGAGCTGATGGGGCTTTTGGTGAATCCTCCAGTCTATCCCCTACACCAAGACAGGACCATTCTTGACAAATGCTTTTCCAATTTCTTTTAAAGACCTGCGGTGACAAAAGCCACACGGTATTTTCAGGTAGGTCACATCAGAGCTTCACTATTACTACCATTAGACAGTTTCCCTAACTTCTAATGTAAATCTTTCTTCTTTGTAATTTAAGCTTTCTACTACAAGCATGGATAAGAGGTTATAATTTTCTATTTGATGTTGCTTTTAATAGACTACAACTTAGGGAGTCCCTCAAGCATTGAATTAATGGATATTCTGGGATGGATGCTTTCCACTGAAAATTGACATTTTCCAATGTAAATTAGTTTAATAAAAAAAATAATCACAGTCAGATGCAATTATTTAATACATTACGCACTTCTTTAACTCATAGCATATAGCTTCATATGCTGTAAATAGAGCCATTGAGATAACTGCAACAATACTGGGCTAGACTAGTAGCAGAAACAGAACTGGGCTTTAAAAGGTCAGTTCATGTTATATCACATTCTATATAGAATACACTTTATCACCAGGTTCCAAGAAACTGGGAAGCATTATTTTTATTTAAAAATAAAACTAAATCAAAATTATGAGAATAAATTAGAGGAATAGATGTGTTCATAATTGGGTAGTAGATATAGGTTGAGCAGAACGTTAGGAATCAATAGTTTCCAAACGTCAATCCTACCTCTGAACTGCAAATAGGAAGAAGAGTAGCCTATTCCTGGTCCAATAACTTTTCTTTTTTTCCATTTCCCTACTAGTGTATTCTTGTATTTGTTATTGTTGTAATGTATATCGTTGTTATAGTTATAATGTATTCAGTCATAGGTATCAGTTGAATCTTGATTTTTTAAGATGTGCAATACTGTGAAATAGAGCTGCAATGCACATATTACTCTCACCAATTATTATTGAGTGTATTTTTGTTTACTGAGTGTAAGTCATGCTGGTGTATTTCCCCAAGTATACTATATTGCTAATTAGTGAGCCCCACTGGGATGCAAAACACCAATTTGAAAACTCACATTATTTATTTGAAATTGTTTGTTTAACTGACAATTCACAAACTGGCAACTATTACAGATTATAAAAGCACTACTAAAATGAATTGGTGTGGTAGACTAATAAAAAGAAGGAAGGTTTAGATTAAGATTTGCTCTATTTCTGTTCCTTTGAGTCATTTAAGTAATTTTGTATGTGTCTGACACAGTTCATGACATGTTTGCTCTTAATAATTTTGCCAGCAGCAGAAACCGGAATCCTTACAGTAGCACAATCTCAATTCATTTAAGCTTTATAATGACTCACTGACATTCACCATATCATCTCCCAAATAAAAGTCAAACAAATATTTAAGTAAAAAATGATTCTAATATTTGTTATTCTGACAGGGCAGTGTTATAGAAAGCTTTCCTTCAGATTCCTCATCAGGTGGAATTCACTCTGCTATGATCAAGGCAGAAGCTTTTGGCTTGCTCAGAATGATGATGGCATGTTCAGAGTGATGGTTGGCAAATAATGGCAGCAGGATGCATAAAACCTCACTGTTTAATGTTCTTTCATGGGGTCATTAATATGGAATGGGAAGAAAAAGGGAGAAAAAAGCAGAGTTTTCTATACGTCACTGTTTATCTATCACAGTATGAATGCTGCTGTTCAGTAATAAGATTTGACATTCATTTTTACTAGGCACCCAGAAGTATTTGACTTTGAGGACTCCTGGTCACCTGTATTACTTGCGAAGAGAAATCTCCACTCACTATACCTCAAATAAGACACACAGTGAGTATCCAGAAAAATATCCTGTCTTTTGTATCCTGAAAGTATTATGTCTGTGGTGGATCTTGGCATCTGTGTGAAAGTGTGATGGTGTGCTCCCCGCAGCCTCTGACCTGACCTTTTCCCATAACCCTGTTCAAGCGGTAACCACCAGTGGCATTCATGATGGATGTGTCTGCTCGTGATGGATGTATTCAGCTCAGAGTGTATTCAGGGTAGACAGATAACAACACAATAGCCAAGGGCTAATTTATGGCAATGCGTCCACCTAACCACAGTGCTGGTCAATGTCCAACTGAAGCCAAACTTGGAAGAAAATAAAATCTGTGGTCAGTATGCAAACATGACTATGAGTGAGTCAATCATCTTACCCTCATAAATAGTGAGCAGCCCAAGAGCTCTTTGAGCTCTCCTGCATGGCAGTGGGCTGCATGATGGGATCTCCCCTTGAGTAGGGACACCTCTCAAGGTTACTACTTGAGATTGAGAGATTCCTTGCCACTACAGATTCTTGGTAAGTGACTAATAGCATGCTGAAATTTCGAAATCTTAGCTGAGTGATATAAAGGATTGATTGCGCGTATATATAATCCTTTAGACATAAACCATTGACAAAGTCTGGGACTAAGTCTGGATCCAGCTGCACCTAGACTCCTCTCTGAGAAGGAGTTCAGAATGTAAGGGGATCCTTTCTGAAGCTCATGACTCAATGGGACAGTCTTCCTGACAGTTTTGTCTGACCTTGTTCTCTACGGAGTAAATAGTCATGTACCTTGCCATCAAATCTTTTTAAACCATTGCCACACTTACTATCAAACTTTGTTAACTCACTATTTCATATCAATAAAACATATTGTTGCTTCTCTCTTATGAGTGAAGTGCACTCTCTATCATTCCATCTGCAACAGAAGGCATCTTTTTGGGGCCAGCTGGAGAGCCCCTGCAGGCAGGGTGGGTTGGCTCCCTCCTTTGGCTGAGCAGTGCAGTCAGCTGCATCTTCCCTACTTCATGTACTGCCAGCCAAAATCTGCTGGGGCTGGGCGTAGGTTTATTCTCTTTAATGTATGTGGCAGTGTGAATGTGTATGAAGAAAACAGCCACAGTGGGGCTTGCAGCATAGGATATTTTCTGTTCCCTCTTTCAGCAACAGGTATAACTTCTCTAAGACTACTTACTTGATAGGCATAGTGGAGATAGTGGAGTAGAGTCTACATTTATCCCCTTATTCCCTAAAAGGAAGGCTTGCATTTTTTTTGGCTTAGCATAGCTGATGTTTACAGAAGAGTATACTGAATTTCCACAGTGCTATGCATGGGGTGTTTTGCAATGGCATAACTGTAAATGCAAGTGCATCAACTCAGGGAGATCTGGGAAGAACAATTGGTCTAAATCCCTGCAATTTTTATTTATTAGCTTGAAGATATGCTGGAGATCAGTTTCACAGAAACGTAGATACAAAAGATCAGCTCTGTCTCCTGTCATGGGCCTTTTTAAAGGTTTGCAGGTACAAACCAGTGCTTTTAACTGTGAGCTACACATCGACAAATACTCCAATATATTTCAGGGCAACTAGACTGTACTTATTCAATGAACATTCCTTTCCACAAGCTTTCATGTTCTACTTCATGTCACTTCAGTGTTTGGATACTTTTATAAAATAGTTCCTGCTGTTGGACAATGCAGTAGCCTAATTAACTTCTTGGTTTTTTAGTGTCCATTAAGTTCCTAAGAGCACATCTTAATGTTGCCACTGTGCATGTTATGCATGTGTACTTCTCAAATAGAGTTTGAAACTTGAGTTTCTTTGCTCAGTGGTTACATTATTTAGGGCCCAGTAACAGGTAAAAATAGCTCAGCATACTGTATTGGTCTGCTCTGTATCTGCCAGTATTAGAAAAGATGAGCTACTCATGGGTAAAATTGATACAGATGAAAAAATAAATATTTAATAAAGGTACAAAAAAATTATACTAAAGCAGCTAGTAAAGAAACTAAAAGCTTACTGTATTCTCATGTGTAGCCTGTAGCTTCTTTTTTAAAATGTAACAAACCATGCCAACATTCAGTGTCATTATTTCTTGATATATCTATTTGGATGATAAACAGCGAGACCTACCCCAGAGCCCTTGCTACTCTGCACTCCCTGTCTCTGACCCCCTAAACTCTACTGCCCCTTCGACTCTTACCGTTTATGTAATTTCGTCTAGGTTTTTGCAAAAGTGGATCAAAGGCTTGTTTTGTTTTTAAAAATAAACAACTTTTCAACAGGGATTTTTGTGGTGTTATGGAAAGAAGAGATATTGTATGCCATTACTCTTCTCTTTCTGGACCTCTTTGCCAAATGGTGGGCAAAGGCACTGGAAATACTTTTTCCTAAAAATAAGCCCTTTCCAAGTCAGCATTATTATAGAGCAAACCAGTAGTGAAGATATGAGAGGTGGCAGAGGTTGTTCACTCGAGAACTCAGTCAGGTAATGTTGTATTGCCATACTTATCCAAAGGGAGGACTAGGAGCGATTTTCAAGGAAAAGTTTTATTTTCTGCATGTATGTTTGTCTCCTGTGCTTAGTCGTAGAGAAATCCTGTTTCAAAGGCTCACTCAAAATGAGATTCCTGTTGCCTGATTGTAGCCGTATCAAAATTAGTCATCTGAGCTTGTGACATCTTTCACTGTGGTCACAGGTACCCATCAAATGCATCTTAAGCACACATTTTAGGATTAAATCAAATAAAACACACGTTTTCTCTACAGCATCTTTAGAAATAAAGCTAGAAAACTAATGGAAACTACTTACTTAAGTGGCTACTGTGAACTGAATTCCACTGTTAGTGGAAAAAATAAGCAAAGAAAACTATCTCACTGAGATTTCTAAGTAGATAAAATAATACTGAGCGCAGTATATTTGAAACTTAAATCTCAGTAAATATGGAAAATAAAATTAGATCTGTTTCAAAAGCAGGAACAGGAGTTATTCAAAGAGCACTGTTCTTAAGTACACTTTTGTAACTCATTCTTGTCTTGGTATCCAGTATGAAACTTATCCACTACACTAAATGAAAAAAGAGTTTGAATCTAAAATGAGTTGGCTGCCTCAGTGGAAAATCCAGCAGGTTTTTCCCCCACTATGAGTATAATTTATAACCAGTTACTCTGAGTGTTAACCCATAAATTGATAAGAATAGGAGAACACTAGTTTTTTGTTGTTTTGTAAAATATTAAACATTGGATTATTGTATTTCTCAAAGTTACACTTGTAGCTGGAGGAAAGCAAGATGTCAGTTTGTTTTGCTTATTTTTAATTCTGATAAAAATATGTCTTTAATTCACCTATGTGCTATAAACATTTTATGACAGGTAAATATATTGTAGAAATCATTAACTGCTGTACCTGAAGAGCTTCCAATAGCTTCTAAACATTTCTATATTCATTTTAATTGCTAACCGTAACAGAATAATTACTTTAATTTCAAGGAACTACACATAATGAGAAATGTGGGTTATATAAATCCTCACTGTGCTTTTTTATATGCTGTTTGTTGGCTTTCTTAGGATGTTGGTTTTAGCAGAACATACATCTTTCTTTTCCTCTGAAGTCCTTTTAGAAACTAATTCTACCGGATTGTCTAAAACATACATTTTAAAATTGCTAACATATATAGCAGTTTATACCACATGAAATCATCTAAATCCTGGGTTTTGAAAGATGCAATATAATACAGGAAGACAAGGTACAATAATGGCCATGGCAGAACAGCATTACAGAGTGTAGGACGTTCAGGCTGTGACAGTTTCACTTTGTTCAGTGTTGTAGCTGGAAATTCATTTCGAGCAAACAGATTTCTAAATATTTATGAGCAACACCCCCCGCTCCCCAGCCTTGGGGCCTATCTGAATGATCATGGAAGGAATAAAAAAAAAAAGACTGAAGAAGAGAGTTGAACAAGAACAAGATAAAAGGATTATACAAGTACAAGAAAAAACAACCTGATTTCTCTTGCACAAGTAATTGCAATGCGTGGAGGCTGGATTGTCTGTCCTAGGTGAACTGGTGAGTATCTGACACTATCTATGCACAGTACCTCCCACCCAGAATTGACAAAACTCTTTTCCCCTGTTCCACCAGTATAAAAATACCATATCGGAACAAATATCAGTGACTTGAAGAATCAATACACAGTTATAACTGAGTGAAGGATGATGGGAGAAGAGGGCTAACCATGGTGGGTACTGTGGGACAGGTGGGTGCTACAGGGTACCCTGCAGACTTGCTTCTGATGGTTACTTGGTGATGTGGAGGTTGTATACTGGCTCTGTCACATACTCCAGTTCTCTTTGGAAAGAAAGCCCAGCACTTGTGCAGGGATGAAACAGGTCAAGTCCAGTTGGTGCAACTGGGAGACCAAGACCAGCACAAGCAACAAGGGATACTTGCTTTAGAGGCAGAATTTAACCAGGATAACTTGGGAACCAAAACTGTGGGGTGCATTACAGAGCACATCAAGCCACTATCATTTTATGTCACTTTTAACCACCTGGGTACAGTTAGGTGCATTTGAGCTACATCTGCAAAAGCCCCCTGGGTCTCCCAGGCTTCAGAATGGTGATTCAAACTAAGAGAACAAGACACCTAGAAATGTTCCTTGTAAGTCTGGTGCACAAGAAACCTGCAAGCTAAGTGAATATCAACTGATAAAATGCACCAATTATAGGGACATCTGAGCTCTTAGCTCTTACTATTTTGGCTGCATGAGTCAGAGCAACACATAATTCTCTCTGATGCCCACTAGAGCAATTACTGAGAAGAGATACATGTCATACATTTTGCTTGATCTAAGGGAATTCAAGCAAACCCTTTGGGAGCATGCTGCAGCTGAAAGGCTAAGCAGACTGAGGGTATCCTCCATGCAATCTGTTGGAGTTGCAACAAAGAATATGGGGCATTAACAAGATTGTGGGGGCTAGAAGGAAAGCAAGACAAAAGAAGCCCGATACTGTGGCTTTCTGGGTTGAGGTGAGCTCAGGGTTCTGTCTTCTGCTCCATAGTTTCTTTTGCACTGCATACCCTGTGAAGTGCAATTAAAATGATAGTCCTAGGGCCAAACTTACAGACTCCACTCTTCAGATGTATGTCCTGAATCACCAGGCTGTTCGTGTCTGCTTGCCCACTGCTCTCTGGGTCCAAGTGTCTGCTGTTCCCGCCCGCACAGTGGCAAGACTGGCAAGATTTCATTGCTAAGGCAGAGGGCACTTGGTGTGCATCCAACATGCCTCATCTCTAGCTCTCATAACTTCCTTGTGGACAGATAGAGAAGGTCCTTCTTGTGCTAAATGAAATGCATTAAATCACAGAGCATGCCATTGAGATTTGATGGCATGAATCATTCCTGGAGATAAGTGAGGAATTACTTTGAAAGATTAATATGCCTGGTATCTTATCCATAATTCGAAAGACTAAAAATGAAAGATGTTCCTTTTCCTCATTTCATTGTCTCCTGTACTATTTGCCTATTTTATGTAATGCTTCTTATATTTCCACTTCACAAATTTTCATGTCAAATATAAGCCTGTTGATTCTTGCTAGAACAAATACTTTATCATACTTTAAAAAGTCTTAGAAGTTGGAGTGACTTGGACTTTATGAAATTAAAATGTACTGAGATGCATGATGTTTACAATAAAAATAATTATTTTAATATATTTTTCAGCTTACGTAGTGTCAAATTGGCTTCTTTCCTTTGGGGATAGTAAAAGCAGGTTTTTATTAAAATTTGTCCTTGCTTCTCTTCTAGTGAAAATGGTCCATTGTAAATTAATAAATACAAATAGGCTCTTACACATGTAGTGGTTGTGCATATGTTTAGTTAATACATTACATTTTTGGGCAAGTTTACCTAAGAACCTTGCAAAATTAATTGTTGAAGTAAATTCTCTCTTACCTTAAATTATTCTCCACATATTAACCTCATTTTCCCATTTGGACTAAACATCCCATCCTTTTGCCATGTAAATTCTGGATAAAGAGATTTTTATTATAGAAAATGGGCACTGAAGTACATAGGAGCTTTTGAAATCTCTGTCATGGGAGGTCTTTAAGAACAGGTTCAGCAAACATCTGTCATGTACTGATCCTGCCATGAACTAGAGGGATAATCATATAACCTCTTGAGGTTGCTTCTAGGCAGTGAGTGTTTTGTATGTGATTGGGGCTGCTCCATGCATGAACTGTATCAAAAATGTTGACGCTGCTTATGTTGGTGAACTATTACTTAATAGGAATATAATGCATGGAAGGAGAATTTAGGTAATGGACGAAAAATATATATATATAGATCTTCTTTCTTTCCTTGCAAAAGGGAATCCTGCATTTGTGCTGTATGGGAAACTCATTCCAAGGGGTTGGGGAATTCTGCAGTTTTTCAGCATCTGGTGGGGGTCATGTTTGCCCCACCTGTCTATGATTTCTGAGGATGAAACAAGAGTTCAGTAATAACCATTTTGTCTCACTCATTTCTGTGTGTTATACATGTTGTGCTAAGCTGACTCTTTTAGAACAAGACATTTCCAGGGTAGATTTCACACAAAGTATTCCTAAATATTTTGCAGAAAGTATTTATAATCTTGGCAATAAGTATTTAACAAATTAATGAAGCTGGTGAAGGGTCTGGAGCATAAGTCTTATGAGGAGCAGTTGAGAGAGCTGGGGTTGTTTAGTCTGGAGAAGAGAGGGCTCAGGGAAGACCTTATTGCTTTCTACAACTACCTGAAAGGTGGTTGCAGAGAGGTGGGTGCTGGTCTCTTCTCCCAAGTGACAAGTGATAGGACAAGAAGAAAAGGCCTCAAGTTGTGTCAGGGGAAGTTTAGATTGGATATTAGGAAAAACTTCTCCACTGAAAGGATTGTCAGACACTGGAACAGGCTGTCCAGGGAGGTGGTTGAGTCACCATCCCTGGAGGTATTTAAAAGATGTGTGGATGAGGTGCTTAGAGACAAGGTTTAGTGGTGGACTTGGCAGTGTTAGGTTAATGGTTGGACTTCATGGTCTTAAAGGTCTTTTGCAATCTAAACAATTCTATCATTCTATGATTCTAGTTTGTCCATGTGGTTATTTGGCTGTTTCTATGCCCTAGTGTCAGTGTTATATAGCTATAACCCACCAGTCAGTCAACTGGCACCAATTGGCACACAGCTGAAATAAGGGCCTTGTGAAAAAAAATTATTAATATTACAGTAATATTTCTTCTATCTGTGAATCTCAACACATAATACATGAGAGAACATCTGCAGTCTGTATATAGAGAAACCAATGCTCAGAGGGAAGTGACTTGTTCAAAGTCACCAAGTAGACTTGCAGCAGAATTAGGAAAAGGACTAGATTTCCCAGAGCCCCACTTTAGTATCTGATTAACTCAGCTATGCTCCTTCCCTTGGTAACCATAACTGTAGCATCATCTTGTACAAAGTTCTTCCCTGCCACCTGCCCCTTGTTTCCTTTTCAGACATGCAGTTCTCACTCTCTTAGGTTTATGCTGCAAAAAGTAGACAGGAAAATAGGAACTTGGCTTCTGCTTGATTTTTTTTCCCAATGAATAAGCTTGCATTGAAGCAAGTAAAAGAAGAACAGAAGAAATAAATACTAGATTGATACATATATTTCACCGATAATTTAAAATATCTTGAATTACTTTGTTGCTATATCTTCCTGTTTGCTAGGTATATTTATAACTGCCCTTAAGTCTGTAGTTGCCTGCAAATAAAATTACTTGCTTACTGTTTTTTGAGTTCCATATTTCTTTCTTGTGCTTTAAAATGTTCTTTGGTTAGCTAATATGGGCAGAAAAATAAAACAAATAGGCAGACAGATTTTTAGTATAAACGTAGACATTTAGACTGCCCAAATTGCTATCCAGTACTAAGCTGGTTTCTCTTTTGAATGATGCATGTACAAATGGTGTAGTAAAAAACTCACTTCTGACTATATCTTAGACTATATTATATATATAGCTTATCTTCAGCAGAAAAATACAATTTCAAGCTACATATATCCTTTTGTAAGTATTGCTTCAGATTGGAAATTTATTATTATCTGTCGTGAAATGGAAAATGATCATTTTATTTTAAGCTTTTGTTCAATTTACGTACAAAAGGATTCTGTCAAGCCTGATAAATGTTTCTTTATTTTAATTTTTTAAAGGAAAAGTACAGATATGTGTTTCATTTCCTTTCTTTTGGAGTCTTTTGCTTTTCTTGGCCTAGGATTTATAGAAGATCAATGATTTCAATAGATTTTATGTAGGACATTGGGGAGAATTGTCGTTGAAATGTATAGCAATAGTCAGCTTTCAGTGTGTGCATTTTTCAATGAGAGCCTTTCTATGCCTTTTCTTGTGGCATTTTGTGAACATTCTTTTTATTTTTTTTTATGAGTTTATCCCTGTAATATATTATGGGATTACAAAATTTCAATTAGCCCTGTTTTACCAACTGAAATTTAATGAAAGTTAAGTATAAAGCAACCACCTTTATTTTTGAAAATAGTTTAAGGGATATACTCAGAAAGTCAGAAAACTCTCTTTCTATTACAGAATGCCTAGGTTGTTCCTATATGTAGTGTTCAGAAGCATGTGTTCCCCTGTCCTTTGAGTGGGAAAAATTACTCATCTCCCATATATTCATCTGTGTGGTTCACAGCTGTTGGTCCTTTCCAGTGGTATTTCTCTAAATTCATACCGGATTCTAAATAAAATATTTTAAAATATATATACTGAAGCATTTACATAAATGATATTTGTCTTATTTAAGCAAAATATAATATGAATATAGGTATTTTGATGTCTTTCTGTATTATACTCAAATATAAGGATGTAAGGAAATCTGGTTAGAAGCTATTCCACATAAAACCAAACAAACAAAACAAGAACAAAAGGCAAGAAAAATAATAAACTCCCAGACGATACACAAACCCTATCAAGTGGAAATAATATAGATGACAATGAAGATGAGACCTCTCAGGTCACTGATGCCTGGGCCATTGAAAATCCTGCTCACATGTAGCATTTGCACGGTTCAGCCTGAACTTCGGAGCTGATAAGGCAGGGGGAACGAGGTTGTCCTGTGTCTCATGGGCAAGCACTTACTTATTAAGGGATATTTGAAAGGGCTTGCGGGCTTGTGCAGAACTTATTATGGGATGTTGAAATGAGATACTGTTGTAAGATTTAAAGACCAGGGAAGATATAAGAGCTAAAGAAAAAAAAAGAGAAGGAGTGGAGTGAATCAGGGAAGAACAAGCGTGGTGGATTAGAGAGAATGGGGACAAAAGGGGATGGCTGGGTATAAACCAGCAGCTGGTCGGCATGCTTGTCTGGCCAAGCCCTGTGCCTCATTACTGCAGTCTGTCCCGTCTCACTAAGTCTCGTTTCTAACTATTTTCTGTGTAACCCCGCTCTCTGTTCTGTATGTGCATATGTGTTTCATTAGCAACCTTCAAGCTGAACTAGATGGTGAGTAGGAAGAATCACAGGCCTGGAAAGACCCAGGGTCTGAGCCAGTGGCTGGGTAAAAAGCCTGAGGCCTGGACATAGATACTGGACAGAGTTAAAGCTGGGCTTTGAGAAGATATGAAGGGAGTTCCAGTGGTATTTTCAAGGAATCTCTGAATGTGAATAAACCTGTGAATCAAGAGTATGTGTGTGTGCGTGTGTGCGCATAACCTTCAATCCTGATCAAATATCAAAGGAAGGGCAGAATCAGGCTGTCAACATCCATGTTTATATGAGTAGTGTTGGGGTTTTTTGTGGAGGACTTCACTCTGCCTGTTCTGCGCAGTGTGGTCAGGTGTAGGTTTTTTTGTGTGTACCTGGATCTTATGAATACATGCTCAGCCTTGCTACAGACCAGACCTGCACATGGGAACAGAGCAAAACACAGGCTAGGAAGCAAAACCCCTGTGGTCCTAGATTTGGCTTCTCTTGACAGTTATAATAAACAGACTTACGAGATTGTCTTTAGGCTCACATGTTTGAAATACAGCCCTATCCTTCAGTGTGCTGAGACACATATTTCATATTCATTCTGTGAGAACAGAAAAAGTTCTTTACTGAGAGCGTAGTGAAACATTGGAATAGGCTGCCCAGGGAGGTGGTAGAGTCACCCTCCCTGGAGGTATTCAAGGAGCGTGTGGATGTGGCATTGTGGGATGTAGCTTGATGGACATGGTGCTGTGTGGTGTTGGGTGGGTTGGTTTTTGGTGTGTTGTGGTTTGTTGTTGTTGTGTGGTGGTTTTTTGTTTTTTTCTTTTTTTAGGTTGGACTTGATGATCTTACAGGTCTTTTCCAACCTTAGTGATTCTGTGATTCTGTGATTCTACTTTTTGTTCAGCTGCGAGGTTCTGAGCAATCACCTACCTAATCTGATCTACCTAAGGTAATTCCAGAAAGCAGTTACAAGGGTATATAAGTACAACATTGTGTCAGGCGATACTCTAAATGGGAAAATACTGTCTGTTGGAAAGCAAAAAAAAAAGGTTTAGCACTGTGCAGTCGAGCTCTTAGGTATTTTTTTTATATTTATTTTGTGTAGGGTAGTAATTTGCAGAGTAATAGTTTGCAATTGTTTGAAAGCTAGAAATGCCAAATTGGGGGAGGATAGGATAGTGCAGGTGGTACGTTTAGGAAAACCAGCTGAACTGAAAAAGACTGGAGTGAGATGACTTGAGAGACCGCTTGTCAATAAGGTCAGTCTGAGCAGTGGAATATTCACCAGATGAAAATGAAAGAAGCTTTCCTACCCGAGTATCTTAAAACTGAGCCAGGCAAATCTCTTGAAAAGTAGATGAAATGGGATGGATAGGTCATTTGAATTTCCAGGTGCATTTGAAACCCTATGCTTTTGAGAAGCTGTGTGACAGGAGTGAGACTCTTGTTCCCTAAGAAGTTAGAAGCAGCTGACTTTGATCTGCTAAGTCAGAGTGGTTAAATAGGATCTGCAAGGACAAGGACTGGAACACTGGAGCTTTCAGCATATGTGAACTGCTGTTCTTCCAGCAGAGCAGTGCAATATACACACGCACACACCTTTGAGGCTCTGTAGGTGGTAGTCACAAGGTCAGTGGATTACTGACCAAACTGAAAAGAAAAAAAGCTAGTAGATTCTTGAAAATGCAAATTAGGATCCCTCACCCTCAAGAAACACATAAATAGACAAAGACACATTGGTCCCTCTTAGCATTTCAGTTATATGGTTGCTGCAATTAACAGGCACTCTTACTCAGGTGTTTCCTCTTCCAGCCCTACATGCAAAAAAAAAAAAAAAAAAAAATACTGTGAAGCTTAGTGGTGCTTTCAGTCTTGACTAACTGGCACAGGATGAAACTGGGTGAGAACCACTCTTCCTTTTTACTTGGGCTAGTACTGCTTTGCAATAAGGAAAGCTGCTACATGAACAGGATGTAATAGTTCTCCTCTGCCTTCTCACAATTTCACTCTTGGCCAAGAGAAACAAATTGACTATCCATTTATTAGGGTCAACACTTGCAGTGGCCCAGGGAACCATAGAAAAAAACTTAATGGGGTATTCTTCACCACAGTCTGCATCCCCATAGATTTTGCAGTTCTTACTCAGCAATATAGCTTTTTTTTCCCAGAAGAATCGAAGTGGATACTTCTTCAGGCTAAGTGTCCAAAAAGACCACCTGCTCTAAGGATTTTACATGTTACCCTATTGAAAGCCACAGAAATACACAATAGCTGACGTTGGAAGTCACCTCACTTCATCTAGTCCAACCCTCCTGCTGAAAACAGGATCAGCTAAAACAGGTTGCCCAGGACCGTGTTCAGCTGGCTTTTGAATAATTCTAAGGATGGAGACGCCACAAGCTCTCTGGGCAATGTGTTCCAATGTTCAATAACCCTTATAGTAAGAAAGTTTTTTTCCTCATCTGTAAAAAGAATTTCCTATATTTCTATTTTGCTCATTGTTTTTTTCCTGTTCCTAGGCAGCACTGACCATGATTATTATTTTAAATAAGTTTTCTGTTCAGATTTTAATAGCATGAGAGAATAAAGATAAGGGAAACTCAAAGCCCTCAACATACTGTGATAAGTGGAACACCTGTTTTCTAACTAGCCCAACTTGTGTCATTTGTGCAAACGTGGTAAAGTGCACACCTGTTCTGTTTAAGCAGCAAGATTACACTCTGCAAAGTGTTTATTCAAAGGCTATGTGACAAATTTTTTATTAAACTGGAAAATTTTTGCAAAATATATTTTTGCTTCAAGCACTTTGCTAAAAACATCAGCTGCTTTCTAGCACAGATAAGTAGAATTTTCTACAGATTATTTTTCTACTTTTTTAGATCCTTCCACATATTCCTGGCATTTGCGTAAGATATGCACTTTAAACTTATCCTTGTTTTCCACCTACAGTAAGTATTTTTTTGTCTAATTTAATTTTTAGCTTCATTTTTCATGTTTTTTGAACCATCTGACTTTTAGAGATGCCTTACTAAGTTTACTTGGCATGATTTGTATAGGAGGATATCTTCTGGTTTTGACAACTTTTTTTTACATTTTCAATTTTTTTTCTTTTTACTCTTTCATTTAAGTGGAGCATGTTTCCACAAAATTCTGTATGAAGATTCTTCCAGATTTCCATACAACACTGTAAAATTATAATGGCGCTATCATATAGCTTCAGCATTCACTATTTTTAATTGGAACTCACACCATAAGCATCAGATGTGCAGCAGGAAAACTATTATATAGTTGCCATCACGGAAACTTGGTGGGATGACTCGCACAACTGGAGTGCTGCAATGGATAGCTATAAACTCTTCAGAAGGGATAGGAAAGGAAGGAGGGGCGGTGGGGTAGCCCATATTTCAAGGAGTGTTTTGATTGTCTAGAGCTTAATGATGGTGATGATAGGGTTGAGTGTTTATGGGTAAGAATCAGGGGGAAGGCCAGGAAGGCAGGTATCATGGTTGGAGTCTGTTACAGACCACCCAACCAGGATGAAGAGGCAGACAAAATATTCTATAAGCAGCTGGGAGAAGTTTCACAATCGCTAGACTTTTTTCTCAAGGGGGACTTCAACTTACCAGATGTCTGCTGGAAATACAATACAACAGAAAGGAAACAGTCTAGGAGGTTCCTGGGGTGTGTGGAAGATAACTTCCTGACACAGCTGGTGAGTGAGCCAACTAGGGAAGGTGCCCCTCTGTACCGGTTGTTTGTGAACAGAGAAGGACTTGTGGGTGATGTGACAGTTGGAGGCCATCTTGGGCATACTGATCACAAAATGATAGCATTTTTGATTGTTGGAGAAGTAAGGAGAGGGGTCAGCAGAACTACTACCTTGGACTTCCCGAGGACTGACTTTGGCCTGCTTAGGAGCCTGGTGGACAGAGTCACTTGGGAGGCAGTCCTGAGGGGCAGAGGAGTCCAGGAAGGCTGGACATTCTTCAGGAGGGAAATCTTAAAGGTGCAGGAGCAGGCCGTCCCCATGTGCCAAGAGACTAGCTGGTGGGGAAGAAAATCAGCCTGGCCAAACAGAGAGCTTTGTCTGGAACTCAGGAAAAGAGGAGAGCTTATGACCTTTGGAAGAATGGGCAGACAACTCAGGGAGACAACAAGGATGTCATGACGTTATGCAGGGAGAAAATTAGAAGGGCCAAAGCCCAACTAGAACTTAATCTGGCCTCTGCCACAAAAGACAGTAAAAAATATTTCTATAAATACATTAGCCACAAAAGGAGGGCTAAGGAGAAACTCCATCATTTATTGGATGCAGGGGGAAACATAGTGACAAAGGATGAGGAAAAGGCTGAGGTACTTAATGTCTTCTTTGCCTCTGCCTTTAATAGTAAGACCAGTTGTTCTCTGGGTACCCAGCCCCCTGAGCTGGAAGACAGGGACAGGGAGCAGAATGCAGCCCCCACAATCCAAGGGAAAATGGTCAGCGACCTCCTACACCACTTAGACACCCACAAGTTTATTGGGCCAGATGCGATCTACCCACAGGTACTGAGGGAGCTAGCAGAAGTGCTCAGCAAAACACTTTCCATCATCTACCAGCAGTCCTGGCTAACCGAGGAGGTCCCAGTTGAATGGAGGTTAGCACATGTGACGCCCATCTTCAAGAAGGGCCAGAAGGAGGATCTGGGGAAGTACAGGCCTGTCAGTCTGACCTCAGTGCTGGGGAAGGTTATGGAGCCGATCATCTTGAGTACCATCACACGGCACGCACAGGACAACCAGGTGATCAGGCCCAGTCAGCATGGGTTTATGAAAGGCAGGTCCTGCTTCAGTACCCCGATCTCCTTCTATGACAAGGTGATCTGCCTTAGTGGATGAGGGAAAGGCTGTGGATGTAGTCTTCCAAGACTTTAGTAAAGCCTTTGACACCATTCTCCTGGATCAACTGGCTGCTCATGGCTTGGATGGGTGCACACTTCTCTGGGTAAAAAACTGGCTGGACGGCCATCCCTAAAAGGTTGTGGTGAATGGTGTTAAATCTAGTTGGTGGCCAGTCACAATTGGTGTTCCCCAGGGCTCAGTATTGGGGCCAGTTCTGTTCAATATCTTTATCAATGATCTGGATGAGGAGATCAAGTGCCCCCTCAGCAAGTTTGCAGATGACATCAAGTTGGGTGGGAGTGTTGATCTGCTGGAGGGCTGAAAGGCTCTGCAGAGGGATCTGGACAGGCTGGATCGATGGGCTAAGGCCAACTATATGAGATTCAACAAGGCTAAGTGCCAGGTCCTGCACATAGGTCACAACAACCCCATGCAACGCTACAGGCTTGGGGAAGAGTGGCTGGAAAAGTGTCCGATAGAAAAGGACCTGGGGGTGTTGATTGACAGCCAGCTGAATATGAGCCAGCAGTGTGCCCAGGTGGCCAAGAAAGCCAATAACATCCTGGCCTGTATCAGAAAGAGTGTGGCCAGCAGGATTAGGGAAGTGATCGTGCCCCTGTACTCGGCACTGGTGAGACTGCACCTCAAATACTGTGTTCAGTTTTGGGCCCCTCGCTACAAGAAATACATTGAGGTAATGGTGTGTGTCCAAAGAAGAGCAATGAAGCTGATGAAGTGTCCAGAGCACCAGTCTTATGAGGAGCAGCTGAGGGAGCTGGGGTTGTTTAGCCTGGAGAAGAGGAGGCTGAGGGGAGACCTTATCACTCCCTACAACTACCTGAAAGAAGGCTGTAGTGAGGTGGGTGTTGGTCTCTTCTGCCAAGTAGCAAGCGATAAGACAAGAGGAAATGGCCTCAAGCTGTACTGGGGGAGGTTTAGATTGGATATTAGGAAAAATTTCTTCACTGAAAGGGTTGTCAGGCATTGGAACAGGCTGCTCAGGCAAGTGGTGGAATCACCATCCCTGGAAGTATTTAAAAGACATGTAGATGTGGCACTTCAGGGCGTGGTTTAGTGGTGGACTTGGCAATGTTAGGTTAAATGTTGGACTCAATGATCTTAAAGGTCTTTTCCCACCTAAAAGATTCTACAATTCTATGTGCAGCGTTGTAGAGCAATGTGGAAAAGAAAATGCAATGTGCAAACATAACTTTCAGTTCTCCTACTCATAAGGTTATTACTAAAATCTTTTCTCTCTTATTTCTCCAACATAAAACTTTCTGTGTCACCCCCTGTGGCCTAAAGTCTTAGATATCAAGGAATTTTGACAACATCCCAGGAAAGATGGTTAACTTTGCCAAATCATTGGAAAGACTGAAGAAATTATTGGTAAGCTCCCCATATCAAGATGGGGAGCCTTGGAGATTATGCACAGCACGGGGAAGGAAAGCTGTATTGCATGCCTTTTATCAGCCAGCTTACATGGAAATCATAAAACTGAAACCTCTCATGTTTAAAAAGACTTATAACCCTCATTGTCAGAAGTTAGAGGCAAAGGCACCAACTTTTATTAGTCTGCACTTTAATATAACCATTATTCTCTGCAGTTTGACTTACATATTACTAAATGTAGAGCATATAATATTATACAGTACCGGAAATTGCACTAAAATGTGTTTTCATTAGGTATTTGAAGGGTAAGAGAAGTTTGCCTTTAATCTATAGAAATACTGTCTTTACACAGTGAAATGACATTGGCAGGGGGGTATATTTTCATTTTCAGGAAAATAAATCTTTAATTCCACACTCTGCATGAAATACAAGCCCCACTGAAATCAATGAGAACTTTGCCATTGACTTGAATGGACTTATAATTTCACCTTCGTTTTTAACTTTCTCTTTCCTCAGGTAACCACTCTGTCTTGAGGTTTTTGACTGAATCTGGCTTTTAATGGCTGGACTAAAAGCCAAAAGAGGCTTTTTGCAGTGTTAAATTCTGAGAAAAAGCAGGCAATAAATATAAAATAATAATTTAAAATAAATAAAGTAAGAAAAATTACAGATGCCAAGACTGCTCTGGTTAATTCCACAAAGCAAAAACTTCCTCGAGAAGAAAACCAGTAAATTTAATTGTGGCTTGTTTGGGACATGCTTTCAAAATTTTGTCAGTACTTCACAGAATCACAGAATCACAGAATCACTATGGTTGGAAAAGACCTGTAAGATCATCAAGTCCAACCTGAAAAAAAAACAAAAACAAAAACAAAAAAAAACCCCACACAAACAACCCACGCAAGCCAACCACCACACAACAACAACAAGGCACAACACACCAAAAACCAACCCACCCAACACCACACAGCACCATGTCCATCAAGCTACATCCCACAATGCCACATCCACACGCTTCTTGAATACCTCCAGGGAGGGTGACTCTACCACCTCCCTGGGCAGCCTATTCCAATGTTTCACTACTCTCTCGGTAAAGAACTTTTTCCTAATATCTAGCCTGAACCTCCCCTGGCGCAACTTGAGGCCATTTCCTCTAGTCCTGTCACTAGTCACTTGGGAGAAGAGACCAACACCCACCTCTCTGCAACCCCCCTTCAGGTAGTTGTAGAGAGCGATAAGGTCTCCCCTCAGCCTCCTCTTCTCCAGGCTAAACAACCCCAGCTCCCTCAGCCGCTCCTCATAAGACTTGTGTTCCAGACCCCTCACCAGCTTCGTCGCCCTTCTCTGGACACGCTCCAGCACCTCCATGTCTTTCTTGTAGTGAGGGGCCCAAAACTGAACACAGTATTCGAGGTGCGGCCTCACCAGCGCCGAGTACAGAGGCATGATTACCTCCCTGCTCCTGCTGGCCACACCATTTCTGATACAGGCCAGGATGCCGTTGGCCTTCTTGGCCACCTGGGCACACTGCTGGCTCATATTCAGCCGGGTGTCGATCAACACCCCCAGGTCCTTTTCTGCGGGGGAGCTTTCCAGCCACTCATCCCCAAGCCTGTAGCGTTGCATGGGGTTGTTGTGGCCAAAGTGTAGAACCCGGCACTTGGCCTTATTGAACTTCATCCGGTTGGTCTCAGCCCATCAATCCAGCCTGTCCAGATCCCTCTGCAGAGCCTTCCTACCCTCAAGCAGATCAACACTCCCTCCCAACTTGGTGTCGTCTGCAAACTTGCTGAGGGTGCACTCTATCCCCTCATCCAGATCATCAATGAAGACATTAAACAAGACCGGTCCCAAAATTGAGCCCTGGGGAACTCCGCTTGTGACCGGCCGCCAGCTGGATTTCACCCCATTCACTACAACTTTCTGGGCTCGGCCATCCAGCCAGTTTTTTACCCAGCGAAGAGTGTACCTGTCTAAACCACGGGCCGCCAGCTTCTCCAGGAGAATACTGTGGGGAACAGTGTCAAAGGCTTTGCTGAAGTCCAGGTAGACAACATCAACAGCCTTCCCCTCGTCCACTAGGCGGGTCACCTGGTCACAGAAGGAGATCAGGTTGGTCAAGCAGGACCTGCCTTTCATGAACCCTTTCATGAACTTGTGAGTAAACATATACAATAAGCATATTCTTAGAGGTGATGACTGAGAAGATGAAGGTAAAATAAAAGTAATTAGGATTGGATAATCTATAAGAACCTTAAGGCGAAGGTTCTGATCTTTTACAGTTATGAAATAATGTCTCATCTTTGGAATTAAGGTTGTGTTAGCTACAGTCTTTTGACAAAATATTTATCTGATTCTCTATACTCATCTTACCTCAAACATTCCTTGAAATTCAGCTGACAAAATTATTCATTACTTCTTACTCTAAAATGCTGCACATTGCTTCTATGGACTCTTAAGCAGCTACTCCACATAAGTCAGAGGGATAATGTATTTCGGTGGTATATGAAGCCATTTCTGTCTTAGCTTCAAAATAGGCATACTGCTTTAACAAAGGTTTGTTTAGATGACATTGTGATGCATTTTAATTTGCCTCTTACAACAAAAATTATAGGTGAACTAACACCAAATTGCTCTGAAAAATCTCATTTGCTTTTTAAAAAATTTAACATGAAATATTCTTAAAAAAGCCTTACATACAAAAAGTATGTACATAAACACTTCATTAAGTAATAATTAATGACACAATTACAGCACATGACAACCCATAATGCCCAGTGTAATGAATCTGACATTCACAGCACCATACATAGTGCAAAATAAAATTATGAAGTGCCTTGTCAGGTCCTGGTACTCACTAAACATAATTAATAAAACAGAACAAAAGCAAACGCATTCATTTTAGGACAGCAAGACACTATTTGCAGTAGTAGAGCTGACATTTGCACTTTATGTTAAATCTGTTACTTAATATATATAGCTCATTATATATATTACTGTGATAGGAAGAAAATGCTTGTATGTCATGGGATTTGGATATGCATTCAAGCCTGATATCTTTTTTACTCCAATAAATTAAATAAGCCGAAACATTAAATGCAGATTTAAAAATCGTGCCACCACAGTGCTATAATTACCTGACTTGATTTTCTGATGATGGATTGAGATTGAACTTCAGCTTATATCAAATAAGGGTCTTTGACGTGTTTTTTCATGGAATTTGAAGGAGATGAGAAGAAACCAGACTTATTGCTTTGATGTCCATACAAATAGCAACTAGCAGACATGCCAGATGAAGCTGGTACTATCTTTAAAAAGATGAACTATTGAGCACCACACATCCCATGCACCCTGCAGGTTGGCAGTGAGTTCTTAGAGCACATCCAGGCATAGATCATGCAGGCTGCCAGAGGCACCTGGCAGCAGCTTCAGACACTTCTGTGGTATTCAAGGTCCAAGGTGAGATATTAGTCACTTTGTTTCTCTGTGTTTGTTTCTGGGGGATTGAAGCATATCAGTATTTCTGCTATTTTTAAATTACTTGTGTAATTAAAATATCTGCCAGTTACATTTTAAGTAACTGAATGAAGCAACTGCTTCTGTGTGTATATATATATATAAAAATATATAGGTATGTGTATACATATGTCTAGCCAATTGAATGTCATCTATTCAGAAGCACTAACATATGTTTTAGATTACACAAACAGGATGGAGAAAATTTACATTGGGAAGAAAGTAATTTAAAAAATTTGGGAGAGGGGGTGTGAATCATAGGTGGACTGTCAGATTCATATATAGTACAGTGTACCCCTAGGATGATATTGTTTTGAGCAGTACTATAAAGCATGCAAAATATGTGTGCCACAATGAACTCCAGGAAAGAGATAGTCTCTTGCATAAAAACTCACTTGCATCACTCTCATTCCTAACTGAAGCAGGTTCTCAAATTACATTTCATCTTCCTGCTGGCTTTGAAAGGGCTGGATGGGAAGAATTTCCTGACTTTCCTCTTCTTTCCTCCACTTTCTGGAAACAGACAGTTCAACTGTTAGCTCAACTTTTCTCTGATGGAGACACTGCATGCCTACTAAGGCATGGAGAGATGATCTTGAGATGCTTCCATTGTGCATTTGAGGTTCACTTTGTCTCACTTCAAGAAAGGGCTTTTTGGGTTATTTTTTCAACCTCTTTATCCTACTTCCTGCACCTGAGCCTGCAGTTTTGTGAATGTTTCTTGAGTAATCTCCATCTCTTTCCTTTCAATCTACTCTTTCCTGGTGCTGGACTATCCTCTCTGGTTTTCCCATATAAGCATTTCATAGAATCATAGAATGGTTTGGGTTGGAAGGGACCTTAAAAATCATCTAGTTCCAACCCTCCTGCCATGGACAGGGATACCTTCCACTAGACCAGGTTGCTCAAAGCCTCATCCAACCTGGCCTTGAAGACTTCCAGAGAGGGGGCATCCACAGCTTCTCTGGGCAACCTGTTCCAGTGTCTCACCACCCTCACAGTAAAGAATTTTTTCCCGATATCTAATCTAAAGCTACCTTTTTTCAGTTTAAAACCATTACTCCTCATCCTATCACTGCAATCCCTGATAAAGAGTCCCTCCCCATCTTTTCTATAGGCTCCCTTTAAGTACTGGAAGGCTGCAATAGGGTCTCCGCAGAGCCTTCTCTTCTCCAGGCTAAACAACCCCAACTCTCTCAGTCTGTCCTCATAGGGGAGGTGCTCCAGCCCCTTGATCATCTTTGTGTCCCTCCTTTAGACCCACTCGAGCAGGTCCATGTTTTTCTTATGCTGGGAGCCGCAGAGCTGAACACAGTACTCCAGCTGGGGTCTCACCAGAGTGGAGTAGTGGGGGAGAATCACCTCCCTTGACCTGCTGGCCACACTTCTTTTGATGCAGCCCGGGATACGTTTGGCTTTCTGGGCTGCTAGCGCACATTGCCGGTTCCTATTCAGTTTTTCATCCACCAGTACCCCCCAGTACTCCACAGGGCTGCTCTCAATCCGCTCATTGCCCAGCCTGCATCCATGTTTGGGGTTGCCCTGACCCATGTGCAGGACCTTGCACTTGGCCTTGTTGAACTTCATGAGGTTCACATGGGCCCACCTCTCTAGCCTATCAAGGTCCCTCCAGATGACATCCCTTCCCTCTAGAGTATCAACCACACCACTCAGCTTGGTGTCCTCTGCAAACTTGCTGAGGGTGCACTCCATCCCACTGTCCATGTGCCCAACAAATGTGTATGGCTCTGTGTCAGGAAAAAACATCCAAACTCACTAACTGACTTGGTTTCTAATCTTGTCCATCATATGACCTTACAAATAGTTGTGCTGGCATGGGGCATGGCATGGCATGGCATAGAGTGCATGAAAGTGAAAGTGCATGATTATTTATACTGGTATAAGTCTTTGCTGCTGAACATGAAACCACAGACTACAGGATGCCATTCATAAATCTTTCCCTACTTTCCTTCAGAACTTCATGATGCTATTATCTATTACTATCACCAGTGTTGTGGGAGTATATCAAGGTGCCTAAGGTACTGCATAAATGTATAGTAAGAGACAATTCTGACCCCCAAAACTGACAAACTTAATAGACGAGACAGTGTGGAAACTAAGGCACAGAGAGGGAAAGATAGCCTTCCTAAGGCCATACTGAACGACTATGACAAAGAAAATAATTACAAGTCTCAAGCCAGCGCCTGCCCTACTGAGCTGTCAAACATAGATGGGAATACTTCCAGCTGCGTGGGGTAGGAATCTCCACTAGCAACTCCCATTATTACTATCCAGTCATAGCAGTGAATTTCTTTCAAGTTTTAAATGTCAGCCAACACATACAGATTTTCCATATTGCAGATTTTCTAAACTATTCAATTACTATTTTAGTAAGAGATATCATTTTCTAAATGGGTTAAAAGGAGGTAACTGTGAAGTGTTACTGCAGAGTAGCCAGGTCCTTAATGTATATGCAGTATATTCATTACAGTCACCTAACTAAATTATCTAGTCACATATAAAACAAACTTTATCCAAAAACATACTAAGCACTACACCAAGTAGCAAAAAGGCTCACAGAGTATCTATTAGTTATCATGAATCTCTTTAATAGTGACTCTAAAGAAGTACAAGTGAGATTGAAAAATAAATGACTGAAGGCCAATGAAGTAGAACAAGATTTAGAAAACATACACTCTTCTATTTTGCAAAAAATATCCATCTTTTAAAGCTCATGTTTTTTCTCCATTGGTGCAAAAATAGCATTTCAGGAAACTTTTCTTTGTAATAAAGTTTTGAAAATAACACATGCATTTTTTTTCCTTACAAAAGATAATAAAGAAAAACAGAGTACAAACCAGAATGTTATTCTGGAGTGTATTATCGTGGCATATGAATTCTATACAGAATAAATATAGATTTCAGAGGAAGTATAAGATGGAATGAAAATTACTACATGTTGTGTAGAAGAATAAACCAGCCATTGAGACACTTTGAGAAACATCTCACCTCACAAAAGCTTTCTTGTTGTTATTGCCTTTTAAATTTTGAAGTCTTTTTCAAGGTTTATAGGCAAGAAGAAAGTTGCCAGCAGAAATTGGTATGAGACTGGTTACATTGCATCTTGCAATCAAAATGTATTCCAATATAATAATTGAACTAACATTATCCTCCAGCTAGATGCTTTCAAAAAATGTCCCTAGTTTGAACTGGTAATGAGTAGAATGATTTCTAATGTTCACAAGAAGGGTGCTTCATGATAGAGCAGCAAGAAAGAAAGATTCAGTGTAAATGTGAAAGGTCAAAATAAATGTCATAGAAATAGAAAACTGAAAAATTTTCTCCTGGCTATGTCATTTTAACTCAAAAATTACTTATTCTGAAATGTACTGGGAAATCTATTACTTTTAAGATATAAAGGTCTTGTTAAAATTACTGTGAAATCTTTACAAGACAAGGAAAAGTCATTCACACATCAAAGACTGTAGTTCTTAAAAGATAATTATCACAACAAAATGTATTTACATCAAAGAAGGACAAAAGTACTTTCCTTTAAAACACTTTTCTTCTCTCTTCCCTGCTCTATCTTGTAGAACTACAGAATCATCAAATTAATAGTCCATAATCTTTTTTAATGAGCAGCCTTTCTATGTACAGAGGGACATGAGAGAATGGATTATTTGTTTTCTTTAACTTATTTCCCTATGGGATGGATCTGCAAAGTAATAGCAAAATTGAGAGTATTAAAGAGCAGTTTTCCATTGCAGGAAAAAAATACTCAACTTAGAATCTGATTATATATTAAGTGCAATTTATTTTTTTATTCATCAGGCCTTGAACAGAAGTGATTAAGCAGCATGTAAGCAATTGGGAATCTTGGACAAAGCTGACTTCCCAAGAATTGATTTTATCTAAAGATACTGATGGCAGAAAGCAAACTTTTTTTCTTTGTCTAAAAGCTAATTGTTCTTCAAGGACTCTGTAGGCACAATAGCATCAGTTTAAAAATTGCCTTCTTAACAACATGTGGTTTTCAAAGACCAGGGATGCAGGGATGTGTCTGACTGGCTTCAGTATGCGGTTGTGAGCCTGATGGCTGGCACCTGCCTACCCTGCTAAATAAGGATCCTGAGCTAAGTCAACAGAAGGCAAGTTCAGGACTACATGCCCTTCCTTGGAACATAAATTTTTTATTTCGGTATCAAAGGCAGGGTGACACAACTCAAATAATTTCAATGGCATTGCAGATTTTTATGTGCACCATATGTAGTTCATTAATGAATGGAATGCCTTATCTCAGGGACTTAATTGGGAGGAACATCTGTCTTCTATCTGCTCTTATTCATTGTATTATTCACTTCACTTCACTTCACTTCACTTGTCTTTGATTTACTGTGGCTCCGTAGCTGTGTCTATACTAGTCAACTAAGCAGGGCCAGGGCATGGATCTAAGCACTGATGCGTGGCTCGTCTGTGGCGTTTCATGCCAGCCCAGGCAGCAGACTCTCAGGCAACATCCAGGAGTGGCCTGGGGGTCAGCAGGGAAACAGCCTGCATGTGACTGCTTCCTTGTGGTGTGAGAGATCAGCTGTATGCACACCTGCCTGACCCTACCAGCTGGCTGCAAGATCAAAAAACCATGCCTTTGCCCATTTTCTGCCCAGATAAAAGGTCTACTGGTATAGCCTTCATAAGTAGGTAGCTGTTTTGTGAGTACATAGTGGTGGCACAAGACGACTTTCAGCTTCAGTTTTATGATATAGAAATTATCCTAGTATTGAAGTTTTAGATGTTTTATGGCGATTCTAGATTTTAGGAAGAGACAAACTAGTTAGTCACATCGAAAGTAGCCAAACGATGCTACCCCAAAGGGTAACCGCATTTGATGGAATTGCATGGAAGTTGTGGTTATGCGGTAATATTTCACCAGATCATTCTAAAGTAAATCTTTTATTCTTTAAAAAAACATGGTTTCATATTTTGCCCTGAAAAAAATTCCAATTTTTGTCAATATACCCTTGTTTTTTAAAAAAAAATTATAAAATTATAAGGTGACTTGTTTTGTGTGAGAGAATATATATTTCCCCACTACTGGCTGAGGTTTTATGCAGAAAATGTAATAATATCTGGGGTCAAAACTATTCACAGCAATGGGAAATTTTAACTGACAGTTAAAAGCTTGTATCTGGATAGTACTAGTAGACGGATACATAGAGCAAGATAGTCTGAGAAAACAATGTTATCTCTGCACTTTGAACTTCCTGGTTCTCTGGTCACCATACAGCCGAGTGCAATTTCAATAGTTCAAAATAATCTCATCAGCTAGAAATTACTAGAGTACATGATGGTTCATATCTTCTTTTTTCTGACGCCGATTGACACAGAAACTTTACAAACCAGCTCTGGTGCAGCTGAATTGTCCACAGACTGACAGCCACCTAAAGTTTTTGTTCTGATAAGTTTTGATTAACCTGAAATATTTCCTGAAACCTAAGCCCTAAATGTACCATTTGGCTTTGTTGGAATGATAAAGAACACCATGAGTCACTAAAAGCTTCAAAAAACTTTGAGTCAGTTCAACATTCACCTCTATTCTCCTTTTATGGTGGTTTGCCTAATGAAGTTTGATGTCCAGGAACTGGATGTTTATATTCATCTCTACATCAAGCTCCCGAAGCCAGATAAAAAATTGTGTTGTACATTCCAGATAGAATACTTTAGGCAAGCTCAAATTTTTTAGATGAAAAAGAATCGCTGCCCATATTGTCATCACAATAAACTTATATACCATCAGTGCTGGAGTATCTAGCAAAATTTCAGTGAAAGCAGGCAAACAGTTTATCATGTATTTTATGCTTGTATAAAGCATGAGTTTATTTTATATATATTACAACTACTTCTAAAATTATTAGTAACGAAAATGTTCTTACTAAGTCTTACTCTTGTCAAATAAATATTACTACCCATAATGTTGGACTACAGTTTACTATTGACAGATTTTAAGGATGTTGAGCTTGTGTCTATGGACATTTTCTGACACACTTTATTTATTATGGCTCCCTAGACATTTTTTAGCCTAAACACTTTTTTCTAATACTGCCAAAATTCTACACATAATTCATTGACTATTCTGTTTACAGCACATGCCACCATATAATAAAAAACAAACAAACAAACAAACAAACAAAGCCCTCAAAGGCAAATCTAATTTTGTAACTATCAAATCTGTTTTCTATGTCCATGTTCTCATCATCATTTAAGTAAGTTTAACATATTTCCTTTATGGAAATTAAAACCTTTTTTTAGCACATGACAAACTGTCAAAATCCTTAATTACCTTTATCGTTTCTTCTTGATTTTTGTTTTTCTTTGTAATGGCTTCTAGAGTTCATTCTTTTATTACTTTTATTTTTGGAAAGCTAAAAATAAATGGTTTTTTACAGATTGCAAATTATTCAGTCCACTTCAATTTCAATGTCGTCATGTATATTTCCCTTTCTCTTCTTCTTTATCTCTTTCTCCCTCTGCAGCAAGATTAATCAGATTAATACATTAGACTTTCTAAATCTCCATCTAACAATTGTATTACTGAGTTCCTTTGAAACATTCTCCAAAAGCTGTTTTTCAGTAGCTGAAATTTCACTGTCTCATAAATTTTAGAGCTGCTTAATCACATTATCACTGGGCTGTCACTCACTTGGAACATATTGAAAAAGGCCAATAAAACAGGTGTCAGGAGCATCCTAAAGGAGAAAAAGACAAGAAAATTGTGGGCACTTTTTTCACGAAGGAATTCAATTGGTTCTGTGACTGAAGTCTGTTTTAGAGCTTGTCTAATACAATTTGCTGCCTTTGAAATTATATTGGACGTTGAACTACATTTTTACTTCAGCTAAGTTAATTTTGTTCTTAATCAAGGTAAACAGCAGTGAAATAAGAAGCTCTTATTAATCTGTCTTGGCAGTATTTGTTTAAATAACTACCTTAAATTATGCTTGGTAGACAGTGATTTTTCCATGAAAGTAAAATTTTCTTATTTTTCAAGCTGATTGTATTTTGCTCTTTGAAAAAGCTGGAAAGTGCCACCTTGGACTTAGATTCAGGGAGAGGAACTCTTGCTAGTTGTGTCCTCTGAAGAGAGAAAGTTGATCATGGAAATGTTTCTGAAAGACCAAATGCAAAGCTGATGATTTGTTATGTTTGTAGTCATATGAAGAATATGAACATTTAATATGTCAGCTACATACTATGTCAGCCAGTAGACACTGGTTGAAAGACAGAAACAGTCCTCAGTGTGGGAAATTAACCCAATAGTCTCCTTTTAAACTGTTGTGCTACAGTCATGCTCCTTTTTGAATTCCTTTTTCCTCCGTCATGCACAGCTTTAACAAGAGAAGTGGATGGTATCTCCCTATGAAAAAGATTATGGGTCTGAAACCTTACCTTAATGAAGTGTCTACACCCTGAGAGAAGTAGGGTTTCAGGAATGTTTTTTTCAGTGCTTTTCGTTACTTGACTGCTGTGTGCTGACTACTAGAAGTCCTAGGTAAGATTCTCCATCTGCCTGCAACATATATGTACACTTCAGTGCCTAACTCAGGATTCAAAATGACACTCTGAGAGTTAGGCATCTGAAATTTAGGCTTTGTCTTAGTTCCTTTGATATCCCTGAGATCAAAACACCTTTAAGTACATGTGAACCATGATGATGGTTGACTTTAGGAAGCTCTCTGTGCATATAACAATATTTCCAGAAGGAAGTGTGAGATTTTATTACTTTGAGTGTGACATTCTTCTGCTGCTGTAAGTTATATTTTGAGGCTGGCTCTTCCTTAAACTCACTGTCCCTTTCCTCCTTAGCACAGTTTCTGGTGATTGCTAGGTTTGGTGATTGCTGCTTCTGTGTTATTTTTTTTGCAAATTCTTTTAGAGGTTGTTTTTTTATTTGGAGTGATTATAGAGCTATGCTAGGTGCCCAACTTTACTGGAGATAAGAACAGAATAGAATTTGGACAGTGTTGCCTCTTCATGTTTTATTATATCTGGGTCATATTTTCTGTGTTCTTCATTACCTCATGGTAGGCCACTGATATAAGAACATGGTTTATAAGGAGGGATGGGACTACATTTTAAACCTAAACTTCTCTTTTCCACTGCAGGATGAGCTTGTTTCTTTTGGTTGTGTCATTTAAGCTGTAAGATGGATATTTTGAAACCTTTATGTCCTAGTTGACTTCTCTGTCCCACATACTGTCCATTTTACTTTGATTTTCTTTAATCAGTCTTTCCACCTAGTTCATTCTGAAACTGAAGTTTCACCCTCTGAGCTAACTAAGGTATTCTTGAACAGATAAAAAATTGCCAAAGTTGTCAAGATTGTCAGTAGAAATTATTTTCTGAGTTATATAAGTAAATACAAAACACTGTGAATCACTATATGTTGAACCCTGAAGCCTGGTGTCAGCTTTTATCCATTTTTGGTTTAAGTAAACAAGGAATTAAATAAAATTAGAGCAATTTTTAACCTGTTCTTTTAATCAAGAAAGCATATATTCAGAAGTATCGAATTATTTGATGTGTGTCAAATACATCTATCTCAGTGAGACCTTGGGTCTCAAAGGTACAGTGTCACATTCCTGCCAGCTGGAGAATTTCAGTTACCCTCACTTAGAAATTACTTGTGCCTGGGATAGGGCTACATGGATGTGGTAGACAAGTTGTAGCTCACTCTGCTCTCCTGCCAAGATGACCAGACTAGAGGCCACTCTGATCTAGAAGCCAGCAAGTTTCATTAGCCTGTTATTTTTGCATTATTTTCCTTCTTGGCAGCATTTGCCAACTTTGGTATAGCTTCAGAAGGAAAGGGCTACATCTATATGCTAGTAAATTAGCACCAGGGGCAGAGGCTCTTAGGGCATGCCTTGAGGGAAAACTGGCTTAGTCTTTTTGCCTCCAAACAAGATTTTTGCATCCAAATTGCCTCAGGAGAATGATTCCCTACTCCCTTGAATTCCCAAACTGCATTTGAGAATAGTCTGAAAGAGTAAGAATTGCCCAAAGCCAAAGCTGAGTCAGGGACCACCATGCCAATTTAATGCAGTAGAAATGAATGTTCTGCTGCTAAAGTTTCTGACCAGGTACTGGCTGCTTTACTAGTATGGATACATCTGTAGGTGAGTTACAGAATGGAGATTAATTCCAACCAACAGTTAAACAGTGCCTTAATCGCTCTTCAGTGTTGCAAAGAATAAACAAATTACCATTCCTAGCTCCTAACTGCATCCGTAAGTGACTACATTGCTCTACAATTCTAGTCCTGAATTTCCAAGGTCATAAAAACAATGTTCACAATAACAAAGAAAATAATACATTTTCCAAAGCCACACTTAGCAGATTAGTCAATGAAACATCCTTTTTCCCATTAACCTAAGAGGGCTTGACTCAGAAACTCAGACCTATTTAATTAGTCTCAAGTTACAAAATAAAAATCAATAGTTATTTTCAAAAGATAAATACCCTCTTTGAAATGTGCCAAGACACTTTGTAGGGTAACTTTTCTGAAACAGGAAAAAGCGGTCAGGCAAATAGCTTTCCAATTTCATGGAGTAGCATTCCTTTTCTGGCAGTTATTAGATATTTCACACAAGTAGGTTGATTATCTGCGTGTTCATAGGTGATTTAGTACTTTCCAAGGAAAAAGCAAACCACCAACAACAGTGCGACCTCTCAAAATCAGGTAAAAGAAAATTGTTTCAACTTGACTACTTGAGTAGATTAAAAAAGGAAAAGTCACGACTGAAAGCAGAACATGAAAATAAAGCAAATGCACTTCCATAGTGAAAAATAAAATAAATTTCTATTTACCATAAATTATTTATTTTTTCTCTTCTTACAGAGCAAATAAAATTAAAGTTCATTATCATACAAAATCAGATTATGCTCTGTACATTCAATACATCTAATAATTACAAGCTACACTGTATATGTCATCTAACTGTAATGATGCAAATATTACCCAGGATTCCAGTTGAGGTTAGTAGGTGTGGGTTATGACTGCAAGAACAGAACCCTAAAACTGACAAAAAGTGGAGGCAGAAAAAACTCCGTGAATACTGCCTCTGCCAGCAGCATTATGAATGCCATACATGGTTTCTGTCAGAGCAAGCAGTGAATTGATTTAAGTAAGAAGGACAGATGCACATTAGTTACACCTAACAATAAATTACTTAAAAGATGTTGCAACAGCTTGAAAATACTGAAAACTACTATAAGTTTATTAAAGTTAAAAAGATGGTGCTAGTAAGGAAAACAAAACAAAACAAAACAAAACACTAGAGAAGCCTCCAGGTAATGCTAATTACCTGTTCACTGAATGGCAGCATGTGACTCAGGTTTTGGGAGTGAACCTAGGAAGAACTGACTTGTAAGGATTTGATACTGAAGCAGGGGGGACACAAAGGTTCAACTTCAGTAGTCATTGCTGAGAAAGAAGATCTAGGCTGCTTTCCTAAAAAATATCCAAAGTAGAGAAAGAGCTGAAGAGGAAAAAAAGCAATTAAATTTAATCTAGAATCACATTTTAGTACTTTAATCTTCTGGTTTACAACTTTTCTTTCAATCTTATGATCTTTTTAGTGTTTAAAATTAATTCAGAAGAACGTGAAGTAGTTTTAGTTCACCAGGGTTGACACATTAAAAAAATGTTATGTGCATCAATAAAGCCTTTGGGTGCTTGCAGTATGGAGCAATTTTAGATATCTGAGGAGCTAGAACTGTTTTCTGTTAGCCTTCTTGCTACCAAATGTCTTGGGGAACTATTTTTAAGTTCTTGGGTGAGTGGAATAGTGTCTTGTTGCATGTGTCAGCTAGTTCTCTCTCCAGAAAGAGATAAGAGGTAGAACAGCACATGGCTTTGGCTAATCCCATGTTTTGAAAAAAGTCCCATAAGCAATTCAGAAGTTGTTTTATCTGTTGGTCATCTTAATACCTGTTACTTTTTCATCAGTAAAATCTTGTACTTTTTATAGCAGATGTTCTAATCTACTCTAATGGATGGTCTCCTGCAATGGAATACCTAAATCACCAAATAGTATGAAGCAATATATCAATTACCACAGTATTTTCTGTTTAGTTTCAAGCTAAATTGTTTACATGCTGGCTAAACTATTTAGCTCAATAGTCATTAGTTTTTTATATTTTTTTCTGTCTGAAAGTACTTCTACCATACTTCATGTTTTATTTTATAGTAGCTAAGTAATGATATATCCTATTTACCATCAGACATTCAAATATACTCCACCTCGAAATACTTTAATTTATATTCATTCAACTTCTCTAAATCTTTAGTCTTGCCACAGATACTATTTTACATTGACTTTAACATAAGTCACCAAAATATTTTTATTCTGAGGCCTGGACAATTCCCTCTCAACATGGTTGAACCTAATTTACATACATAATCTTGCAGTGTCTAATTGCATAACTTAATGATATCTCTGGTCTCTAAGGGGACTGACATGCAAGATTTCCTAGCTTATTAGGATACTGAAGGGAATAAAAAAAGAAAAGAGAAAAATCCAGTGTATACTGACTGGATATTAATTCTAATTGTGATCCAAGTTGAGTGTTAAGGAATAAGATTAACAAATTTAAGGAGGAAAGGACAACATTATTCAGGAGGATAAGGAAAAATAAAGGCAGCTAGAAAAGGGAAAACTTATAAGAGCTTCGTAAATGACAATATGATGAACTTAAGTTTTGCTTACTGACAACCCACGGTCTGGAGGTAACCACTTGATATCATCCAGCCACATCTGACTAGAAGCAGTGCCAGCAGTCCTTATGTCTAGAGAATGAGAAAAAATGCTTAAAAAAATTTCCCTTAGGAATGGCACAAGAAACATAAAAAGAAGGTATTATTTGTAGACTTTTATAAAGAATAATTCTTAAAACTTGCAGTGAGTGATTTCTGCATGTTAACAGTTTTTGTCAGTTTACAGGAACAAATATGGCCTTCTAACAGATCTATGTTTTCTGATGTATTTCAGTATGAGTTTAAGAAACTGTAATTCTTTAAACCCCATCACTGAAAACTTGACTTCTTGAGTAAGTAAAGGTTTTACTTCTGGCCCTGTTTAAAATTTAAAGACATAATGGAATTCATAATTCTTTCTATGGCAGATGGCTATCAGCAGGATTAGAAAAAAACGTAATGAGAACATTGTCAGAGGTATATTAGAAGCAGACTTGGAAAATTGAATCACTACTTGAAGGAAATAGATTTTCAATTGGTTAAAGGACCACAGAGATTTTTGAGAGAAGCACAGATAGACATGCTGAGGAAAAGTGATAATTTTGACATCAGAACTAGAAACAGAGGAATAGGCTGATAGAAACAGGAACTGCTTGTACCTATTGATATTATAACTGGGGAAAAAGAACAGTGTTAAGCTATGAGCCACAGCCATTAAGATAGAGAAGAAAAGGATATTTGTTTGGACAAGCTCTAAACTAACTAGAGAAAGCATCTCAACTTCTTTGGATTTTTAATTCCTCAGAAGGTTACAGGGAGGAGGAAACATCCCTATTTGTCCCAGGAAAACTGAGATACTGGGCACAAAGGGAAAGAAAGTGGCTGTGTGCTTGTCACAGGTATTGAAGGAAGTCCTCTTCCCAGGATCATTCAGATGATTCAGACATGGGGTAGGTGATCATCCTTGAATGTATTTTAGAACCTCTGATAACTTCAACTTCTGCATGCAGAAGATTTTATTTATTTTTCTGAGATTCAGCCTTCCTAGCCTGTCTCACAGAGTGTATTTATTCAGTTAAGCAAATGACGTTAGCCGCGTTACCTTGCTAATTAAAATGGGTATGAGATAAGGGAGAATGAAGATCAAAGTCGAGGTCACACAGAAAAGTTCTGCCTCAGATTACATCCTTTTTCTGCTATGTGCATGCTATTATGACCATTATTGTGAAAAAGACAAAAAATCACGGGGTTATTCTGGTGAACCAAGGACCCGGCCTGCACCGCACTTACCACGGGAACTCTGAAAAAGCAAAGTACTTAAGGACACAATCAACTTAGGATGAGCGGCCTGACTGACTCCAGTGCTCTACCTTCACATGTGAAAAACTTGACTGAATGAAGTCAAAGAGTAAAAACCTGTTGACCTAGACAGAAATTACTTTTCCCAATTCCCATCACAGGGTATTAATAATATATAAAGTAGCCTAATATTGCTTAAAGTATCTTTTAAGGAATGATAAACATTAACTATCCACTCACTTCTATAAGCTGTCACAGAAAGATTAATTAAAATAGCCACAGGTGTGTTGTTTATAACACAAGATAAAGTGTTTAACTATATATGTGCAAATTTTAAAGAGCTGATTTTACTTCTCAAATACTTAGTAAGCTACTACACTAGTCGCATTAGGTTCACCTGTTGTCAAATGCATTAGAAAGGTTTCTCTTAGGACATGTAAAACCTTCTGGAAAATCATCAGGAATTTCAGTACAAAGCTAGTTCCTTTCCTCCGTATATCATCTTTCTGTTTCAGTACCCTTTTGGTAGCATGTTCTGGCTTTTTGTAGCACACGTTCCCACAAAGGCCTGTCTCCCCCAGGAACTGAATCTGCTCAGCACTTCTGAAAACTAGGCCCAAAAAAGGACAAAACAATACTTAAGAAATCATTACAATCCTTATCTTGTGAGTAGTGATTGCTTATCTGACAGGTTGATATTAAACTACAATGGCACATTTTGAGGCAAATACGAGCTAATTACCCAGCACTCTATTTTTTCCACTACAGAAGAATAAAATAAATGCAGCAATGAAAGTTTATTCGCATGTCTGAAAACCAGGGCTGAAATCCCAACCGCAAACATTTAGCAGCAGGCTTTCTTTGACAATTATGGTTGGGATTTCATTATGGCATTATA
Source organism: Gavia stellata (assembly GCF_030936135.1). Taxonomy (NCBI): domain Eukaryota; kingdom Metazoa; phylum Chordata; class Aves; order Gaviiformes; family Gaviidae; genus Gavia; species Gavia stellata. Next base: position 98,322,378 of record NC_082595.1, read on the forward strand.
AATATTGCAGCTGTGAAAACTAGTAAAAAATGTTAGGAAACTGTCAAGGGCCACCTTTGCTTTTGGATATGGCCTGCAATTTTGGCTCCGAGAGCCTTGTAACCACAGTTTGCATTGTTTCTCATTTTCAGCTATTACAGATGCTTAATTTTTCCCTCCTGCTCACAAATATGACCAAGAAATCTTAGAACTCCCAACAGCTTCTCAACTGTGGTGACACAGCCCAACACAGAATAAAGAAGAAAAAATCTGTGAAGGCTTAGTAGAATGTTCTTTGATTTTCCTTTAATGGTACTGTAGCTTTCTGTAATAATTGAAGGACTACTTTTTAAAAAGTGCTGCATATGGCATCTTTTGGGATAGCGAGCTTGAGCAGCCACCATCAGACATAGCTAACAGCTGCCCCTTAGACAGATGCACTCATGGTTTTAATACCCTGCTCCTATATCTCCTCCAGTGTGAAGAACTGGATTGACTGACAGGGCACCAATCCAGAAAACACTTAAAGTGAGATTCATTAGAGCAGATGTAGCTCTCTTCATCTCAACTAGTTGACTGATGTCCTTTTATAGGTAATGGAGAGAAACAGGCTGTCTTAGAACATGATTCATCTGACTTATTTTAGACATCTATTTTGGTGTGAGATGAATCACAAGCAAAGAGTGTTTATTTCTTTCCATTGACATTATCGAAAGTCTAGACAACTAGTTGAGACGTAGTTGTCTACATTTATCCTGATTAATCCTGCCCATAGAGGCGAAATAATCCCTGCAGGGTTTGAAATGAAAATCCATGGTTGTATTCAGGGAAAGAAGTAGAGTGAGAAATCCATACCATCTAGAAAGAGCCTGCTGTGTATGGGAATTATTCTTGAAACCTGGGAAGAAATTTTATCCAGTTTAGCTTGGATTGAAATGTAGACTTAAGTGAGACTAAATGTGTCTGGAGGCTTCTGGCTGTGTGATTGCTTTTTAACAATTTTTTATAGTAGAACTTTATTACAGCTGCTAAATAAAACATGTCATTTTTCAAAGACCTTCATGAAGTTCACTTGCCTTTGCTCCTGAAAATGGAGGTGTAGTTGCCTGTAACCCAGAAACAAGGTGACAAGCTGCTGACATGTAGGCACCATTCTGGCTGGACATAAAAACTTGAAAGATTTCATTTCAAGACAATCAAGGACTAGAAACTCAGCTGACCACTGGGAAGCACTTCTGTAAGGAGAAGGCAAAGTACAGAAAGTGTAACTAGCTCCAAAGTGGCGACAAAAGAGGAATGGATAGGATAGAAAACAACGCACACCACTAAATCAAATTCTGATTGCAACTATTTCTATTCGTTTCCGACTCCTGGAATATTTTTGTTGTGTTTCAAATTACTATAGCCTGACTTGGTATCTTTGTGATTAATCCAGGCATCTGAAAGGTCCTCTGATGGTGTGAGGAGGCAAAAGGTTTTATGGTTTCCTTTGAGCTACAGATGTGCAAGTATGGCTGAGACAAATTGCCTTGTGCCTTATTGGCCACACTTAAACAGTGGTAGAGTCAAAAGGGTGAGGGAGCAAGGCTGAGCACTGGCACATGGCTGACTAGATCATTAATTTCTCAGCAGGATTCCTGTTGTAGCTTTGGCTTGGGCAAGGTAGCATGAGTATAGTATAAGAGCTTAGCATGGTCCAGGGACCATTTGCACCACATAGTTTGGACGCCACCATCCTCTTATGAAAGGTAAAATAAATTAGCTGTCTTTGATGCGATGCAATTTATGCTGGTCCACTCAGTCTGAAGGCCAGAGAAGAAAAATTCATTTGTTTCCTATACAGTTATCAGCATCATGGTCATGTTCAGTTTTTCTGTCTGGTGGTCTTTTTGTGTGGGTCACTATATTCATTTGAGTATTATGGGCTGAGGCTGTAAATAGTCTATAGAATATGATTTTCATTTTCCAGAAAACTGAGTTTGGGTTTCTTGCAAAACACACTCATATACTTTTTTACTTTAGAGGCTCAAAGGAACATCGAAATGGGCGACTGGGCCTGGTATGCCTAAGGCTGACTGATTAACACAATGCCTGCCTGCATCTGCCTTGCATCAGTAAATGCGTCAAAGATTAAATCTGGGTAATCAGAAATAGTTAGGTGTTTGAAATAAATTTAAACTGCTGCATGCACCCGAAATGGCAGTGGCATTTTAAAAGGTGTTTTATTAAAAGTTTACAGTATTGTTTCATCTATTATTTCTCCAGTGGGATTTCTATAGAAATAATTACATTTGTGACATTATGACTACTGTATAATTCTGTGCCATCATATGTAAATTTAACACTACGGTTATATCACAGGGCCAGACATTCTGAAGTCAGGAGCCTTGCAAAAAATCATGAGGTATGGTCACAAACTTATGAGGCAGAGATGAGAATCTCTATCTGATACCCCATTGGACTGGGAATTGAGTCATTAGCACACCCAATTTGCTTCCAGTGTCAAAATCTAGCAGTTTGAATGGAAAAGTAAAAATATGCTGGTACATTTTCATAAAGAAGGAAATAAAGGCAATGTTTTACCTAAAATGAAGTTTTAAAAAATTCCAATAATTCTGTTAGTTTTAATTGTCTAATAGTTTTATAGTTTTATAGTTCTAATAGTATTAGAAACTTGTAAGACCAAATATAACCTAGGTTCAAATTAGTCCAGCCCTGTTTACAAAACTGTAATTTTCCTCTCAGCCCAAATACATTGATATAGAATTATAGCTGATAATGTACATCTGTACTGCAGTGTAAATAAAGCTATAAAGGGATTGTAATAATCTCCAAAGCATGTTTTATTAATTCAAAACACACGTGTCAGAAGCTCTGGGTTAAAGTTAAATGTAAATTAAATACCAGCATGTTAAATGCAAACACTTGCAAATGATACTGACTATTCCCCGTCTTGATGCCATGCATATTATTATGATTTGGATGTCTTGGTTTTCCAGGCCTAGATTATAATAATATTATCTTTTTTTTAAATGTACTTTACTGATGATGTCTTTTAAAGAGGGAATTACTGTTGTGCATTTATATAAAATTACACAAATTTGAACAAAATATGTGTTTGCCCCTGAGCTTCCACTGTGCCAGCAGCTGATACAAACCTGTGAGTGTGGTTCTTTGTGCTCAACTTTTTGGGTCTATTAGATAGTTTTTGTGTGCTTGTACAGTACTTAGATCCATGATGCTGTGATTCTGACTTGTATCTTTTATTCCACCTTGAAACAAACCACCTCTTCAATTTTCATTCTGATGATAATTTGAACTGCTTTTTCAAGTATTACAAATTAACTGCTCCTGTATAGCATAGCTTATTCTATTTATAATTAAGACCTGTTGGTAAATTTGATTTTATAAGTGTTTCTATTTTGAATATTTAGAAAGACAGAAGAATATCAAAATTTTGGGGGCTTTTTGTTAATTTGTGTACTCAAAGATATGTATAGGGAGATCTATAAACTCAACCCAACCCAGGATACACCACATTTACTGAGGCATCATAGAATTGTAGAAATTATTCATCTTTATCATTAAGATTATCTGTAGTTGACTGTTCTGATCAATTCAATCTCATCTTATCTATCTGGCAATTTAAGCAAAGTATATTTTGAGATCAGGAACCAAACAAATTTAGTCTGGAGGCTTTGCTGTAAAACACAAAGTAAAATCTTAATATATGGAACAGAGTGTTTCATAGATACATGACATTCAGTCCATATAAATTAAGTTCTTGCCTAAGGCAAATAATTTTTTTAAAATTTTTCTTCTGTTGGTATGTCACTCAGTTTAATCAAAGATGTTGCAACTTTTCTAGTCCTTTGCTGATTTTAATAATCCTCATATAGAATAAAAGCTTATCTCCTAGTAGAAGTAAGCCAAGTACTTCTTAATCCTTCTTATTCTGTTTTGACAGTCAATGCTAGATAAAAAGCAGAGGTTAGAGGAAATCAAACACTACTAAAGCCTGGATGTTTGTGACTCAGTCCCTTTTCTCCTTATTCTCTAAGAAACAGTCATTGAGGCTGACTTTTAGTATTCCTTTATGTTTTATACATACGTGTCTGAAAAAAAATTATCTGTCTAAGAAGAAACCACTCACCTGTTATTCAGTGTTTTTGTCAGTTTATGAAAAATATAGTTCAGCTCCTGCAATGAACTGTTGTTTTGTGAATTGTTCATTAGTTAATCAAGGAATCAATTTTGATGAAAGAACAGGATATAGAACAGTAGAGCATTAGCTGTCTTGTTTTTCTTGTTTATCTAAATGAAATACTTCATACTGGCAAAGAAGGAAGGGTGTTTGAAATTTGTAGCAGGATTCTAGACAAAGAACAAATCTAGAAAAAAATCTGGGCTGGTGAAAAAAGTGATTGATGAATAGAAACAGTCAATTAGGGAAAAAAATGGAAGGGAAATCTTCAACTAATGTGGCTATTTCTTGTATGATTCCTAAGGATAACTTCTCAGTCTTTTGTTTTTTTGGTATCTTTATGAACAGAACATAAAGATATGGCTGACAAAGTTCACAAATGTAACAAAAACAGGTGGAGGAGGAAGTAAGGACAGGTCATATCACCAGAACCATCACGCTGCATAGGTAGCTGGCCTTATGATTTGTGCTTTAATTCAAATAAATACAAGGTAAAAAACAGGAAAAAGGTCATATTTGTAGCATGAGAGGGCTACCACTACTTTGGAAAGCAATGAATTCAAGAGGGATGAAGCAGCCATGTGAAATAATGTGTGGAACATGGATTTTCAGCATGTGCACATGTGCTTCTATTATTTCACGGATAAATTAGGAAACACCAAATACAAATTGGAAGGAAATTTTACCTTTGTATGCACTGTGAAAATCATTATTTGTTTAGTGTCCACTTTTGGTAACCGTACCTCAAGAAAGGATTATTAACTATTATAAATGGTTCAGAAGATAAAAGGAATCGTAATACATGAACAAACATCTCTTTCGTATTTATGAGTTAGGAATTGCCAAAGAAAACACCAGAGCCTGCTGGAATGATTAAAAGCAGAATTTTACTTTTAAAAAAGCTGAATTTCAGTCTAAAAATAGACACCTGATTTACCCATGGGTATAGTCTACTGTCTATTGTGTCTTGGCTTAACACATCTATGACTCCTGCACTATAAGTTTGGTTGTTTATTTTTTTCTTTTTTTAAGAATTAAAAATAAAGTCTGTAAGTCTTTACTGAGTTAAGATTCACTTTCAGATTCTGTGATGATAGAAAAGGGACTATCAAAAAACCCTATGCTTGGCATCATGATAGATAAATTCATACACAAGTAGATGAGAATGGTCCCTCTGACAGTTCCAGCTGCTGTAAATGCTTAAAATGCTCTAATAATATGAGACAGGGTTTACACTGAAATGTAAAAGTTTGCTTCAGATGAAACAAAACCAGAAAGGGAATATTTTTTGGAGGTGAGGTAGATTCACAGGATATTAATTTATTACAGGGTCTTGAAAAGAAGGGCTAAATATCACCTTTCTTTTGTCCCAACTTCCTCATTTTCTTTACTTTAGTAGATTTTCCTTTCTTCCCATCACATCTCAGTCTCTCAGCCTGCCACAGTTAGTCATTATTTTTATTACACATTGTCACTTACTTTCTCCTCATTTCCACTTGGTGCCTAATAATCCTGTCATAACCTCAGAATAAAATATAGAACAGGGAAGAGAAAATATATCTTTCTCACATTTCATAGTTTCTGTAGGTGCTGCCAGCTCAGCCTCCTGAGGCTCACAATTCATGCTGTCCTCAAGGTGATCAGACTCAAGATGATTCAGCAGAGCTGGTCTGGGAGAAAATTCCTGTGGGAGGGTTTCCTGAAGAAAAAGGGGATAATGGTGTTATGTAGCAGCTTCACAGTTGAACCTAAGAAATACTTTCATGCTACAGCAATGGTCCTTTTAAATTCTGAAATACTGTTTTTTGCTCACTCACACTAATGAAGAGCTATGTATCATACAAGTGGGAAATGAATAACTGTGGTAAGTGAAATAGATGAACTTCCAGGAAGAGTAGAATTGATATGAGGGGATGGGAAGAGGGGATGAGTGAATGGACCACTATCAAAATGTTTCATAATCAGTCCATATCCAATGGTCTCAATGCAGTGCAAGTATTCCTGAATTACAACCAAGGTATTTGTATTAACTCACGCTTTTTCTTGATGCGGTCAGGCACTCACCTGTGTGTATATAACTCAAGTACCTCAACAGTTATTTATTTCTATTTCAGTAACAGTTAAAAGTATTAATCATGGAACAAGGCTCCCCTATGTCTAAATTTTCAACTGGTGTAGACAAATAAGAGCGGATTTGTAGAGTGATCAGTTGATGCTGTGATCCCAGTGACTGCTCTGCACATATTTCAGAAGGTCTTTGCTTCTGACTAATTCTAGTCCATTCATGTGGACTTAATACCCCATGAGTTGGTGGAGCACATCACATGCAGTGCTGGAGCACATCTTCTACTTCAGTTCCGTATGATTTCATCCAGCTCATGGCACTCAAGGGTCATTGTGTGATGTGAACCAAAGCATGGTAGGTGACCAGGGGTGACTAGGAGATCCACTTCAAAAGTATATTCCTGTTCTGAACTGAAACACTAGGGGAGATGACACCACTGTGTACCAAGAGTACAAATCACCTTCATATGGCACAAATCATATTTTCTGCTATGAGTATATTACAGGTCTTAGTATTGAAACAACAAATGTTTGCCGTAAGGGGAAAGGAAAACGCAAAAAGTCAGTAAGTCTTTACCAGTTAGCCAGATAGGCAATGCTATCAACATTTCACTTGCTAGATCATTATAAAGTTTGTAAAACTTATTTGGAGAATATGGAATTCAAGGAGAAAGGGATGTGGAGATATTTATGTGGTATTGCTCTTTTCAAAGGAGGGGGTGCTTGAACAAAAATTTATCAAATGCGACAACAATTTGTGCTAGGTTATATTTATACTCAATTTTTAATGGAGAATACTGAATAAACTGGATTATTACACACACGTTTTATGGAATGTATTTATTTCATTAAACGTGCTTTGTGTACCAGATTTTACACTCTCAACCAATTGTAAGCTACTTTATACCCCAATGATAACTTGCATTCATAACAGGGTTAAGTTTTGCAGTCTTTAAGCCATTATCAAAGAAATGCTACAGTTTTCAAATAAAAGTTTTGGAATTTTGACTTGTGCTTTTTATAAATAGAAAAAAATAATTTCATGAAAGAATACATCTTTCTGAAACATTAAAATGGTGCGCCTTTTATTCTCTGCAAGTCAATAAAATAACAGTCGTTAGAGTTGGAGAAGCTATCAGCCAGCTATCTGTAAAAATTAATGTACAATATCAAAGAGTTTATAGGAAAAAGCAGTTAATTAAGTGTGTTCAAGTTCATTTGATTCAGTCCATTTTTCTGTGAAATTGTATTAAATGAGAACCAAAGGTTTTGGACTTCACTGTTTGAGCTCTTCACAAATAAACATCCTTTACACTTTATGATGTAGTGTAACATATAAAAATATGTTTCATTAAGGATGATTGAGTTCATTTCTCATATATACACTCACATGTTCAGATTCTTTAGACTTTAATCAGACTATAAAGGCAGTATATTTTAGCGTTAATTTAGCTTCTTTATCTTCTAAATATTGCAGAGCAGAACACTTTTCTGTCAACACAAGACTGATTACTATGCCTTGATAGAAGTTCCTTAGAAGATCAGACATACCAGTATAAATAAACACTCAGACTCTTATAGTTAAGTCACTTATAATTATAGTGCATCATGCAGATAGCATTGGTAATTATTCAGAATGCCTCTACCTGTTGAGAAACCAAACCAAGGAATCTTAAAATAAAATACATGCACAGGATAATTTGCACTAGTTATAGACTGTTTAAGTGGGGAACACTTTGTTCAGCTGTAATTATCTTCTGGAATACTTTATGAAATAGTGTCTTAGTCTAAAGCATAATGAAGTAAATTCTAGGACTATCATTCATTCATTAGAGGAATGAGAAATTTAGAATTACCATATCTTAGATTGACAGTAATGTGCAAAAATACTAATTTGAAACCTAAGCATAAATGATCACTTTAAAAGTGTTGCCCTGACTTCAGAGTGGCCAGGAGACTTTTCATGTTTTGGAATGGGTTATTCTCCTGCTGACAGAGTAGCAATGTGTTGACCAAACACATTCCAAGCCCTTTTTCCTTCTATTTAGGATACACTTGCCATTCTTGTTACTGCTTCTAACAAGAACAGGTTGCAGGCATTTAGACCCATTCAAAGGATCTAGTAGAGCACAGATGGGTCTTAAAACGTCACTTAAGCTAACTAGTCTTGGTGATGTTTAATGTCTTGTTTGATGTCTTAGCATGACTTTGAACTACCTCTTATCTTTAGGAATCATTTAACTGCTACCCTGTTCACAGGTATATGAACCTGGGCATAGGACTTGGAGTAAGGACGGCTATAATACAGTGTGTGACTTGGGCCAGTTTATTCACCAGAAATTATATTGCTAACAAAGTAACCACATCTGTTTTTCTGCTACTTCTGGAAGGGGGGAAGGGGCAGGGTGAGAAAAAAAGAAACTGTCTTTGAAACAACAAATGAGGCTGTAATGCAAATTATTGCCTAAATTCTTAATTTCATTGTCTTAAACAGAAAATCTATCATGTCCATCTGTAAAGATACTTTTTAGTGACCTAAGTAACTGGAATTAGTGTTTTCACATCTTAGGCACTCAATCATTAAATAGAATCAAATGGTCTAAACTACTGCGTTTATCTGCTCAACTGTGTCTGTTTATTCACTCTCTGCCTACAGAACCCCCCAAATACCACTTCACCTTACACAGGTCTATCCCTTCAAAAAAACATAACGTGGTCTAAGGACAAATTCTACCACCACATGCTCTCAGACAAACCTATTGCAAGAAAGGGAATAAGAATTCACTCTTCTGACAGATAGTTCAAAAAGGTAGGTAGAATTGTCATCATGAAATCTTTGCCAGATATACTTTAATCTTCACCCTCTGTGTTTGTTAAATACTGCCAGTTCAAACAAGGTTGTAATTACAGTCTCAAAATGCAGTCTAAGACCTCTTAGAGGGATATTATACACGAACCCTGAAAATCCTTTTTAAAAAAACCCTCAAAATATTGGCTTTAACTTCCAACAACTTTAAGAATGTCTTGTTTGCTTTAAACAGTCCATTAGCAAAATGGATGCTCTTGTGACTCCTAGGATATATTTTTAAAATTATGATGAAATACCCACAGTATGAATGCATGCACTTGCATATAGAAACGTTTGCAAGCATGTGTAAGCAGCGCATAAACTCATTTAAGAAAATGTCACCAAGCAAGTGATAAGTAAATGAAATGGAAATACAAATCCAAATGCCCACATCCTAAAGCCTTGTGGAGATACTAAGCAAGTTCTAAATGTTTGTACGAAGAGAGAAGAGAGTGAACCTTAATATATACACTAAATCACAGACACCAGAAGGTGTTGTGTCCTTGAGATACATGATGTTTTCCTGAGGAAAGTGGGGTTTGCCATACCCAGCTTGCTCCAGTGCAGCTGTCATGTTTCTCTTCTGAAACAGCTCTAGAAAAAACCCAGTATCACTGCAACTACTGGGAAATGTTGTGTTTCCTCTCTCGTCTGTTTTGTCCTCTCCTGAAGTATATTGTGGCCTTCATTATCTGATCAAAACAAGTAAATACAGCTCGGAAAACTTCTTTGCTTAATGATCTTAAAATACCAGGCATATATAGCAGAAGTAGAATACCTTGGTATCAGGGAAAACCCAAGAGTCTGCTACATACTCTGCAAATATGTCTTCTTCCATTTTAATTATTTATTTTTTGTGTTGGCATGATTATTTATTTTTCAGCTGTTAGTAGTTTTGATGGTCTCAGAGTTTGGGTGCCAGGCTTTCTGTGGTGGGACACAAAAATTACTTCTCCTAAGCTAGATTTAATAAGTTTCATAGAAAGTCAGTGGGCCATTTGCTAGTTTCACTGGGCAGTCTGGGTAACTACCAGAAAGGCATGTATATCTTGAATTAGACTGGGGAGGAAATCAGCTCTGCAAAAAACCCTCACTAAACTGCATATGAAACTAGAAAACTGTGTGTAGTGTTGTTAAGTAAGTAACTTATTTAGGCATTTCAGCATTCAGCAGAGAAACTCTGGACACGGTAGACTCATTTAAGTCTGAAGTTAGCCCCTTTACTTCCTTTGCAAATGAGCAGAGAGTCTAGTTTACACAGCCATAACATGCCCGTTCAGCAAACTGTATATAAAAACCCCAAACACAACAAGTCTTGCCCACGAGTCTTGTTAGTTATTTCACCATTTTGGAAATGGAAGAACCAGGTTCCAATTTACCACGGGGAAAAACTTCTCAAGTCATGTGGTTTAAATCAAATTAGCATCAAAATGATTTATTGAATTATTAATGACAGATACTTAGCTGGCAGTAGCTGAATTATACATTCAGAGTCAATATCAATGATACAACAGATCAACTACTATAGTGGATGCTTAAAAACTTTATAAACAACTACAAATCTCTGAACACCCTTCTAAGACTACTGCCAGAACGTTCTAATCACCTCCACCATCACACACACAGACACAGACACACAGAGTTACATGCACAGCCTGCACACTCACAGGCCACGTGGGACAGGAGAGTACACACCCTCTCTCCTCTCCCCTATTTCCACATCCATCTCGTAGCAGACGTGGGCACTTCCAGCCATGTGAACACAGGGTTCTCTGCTGTTCAGTTTACACCAGGACAACTTCCATCCAGACGTCCCTTTTTCTTTGCAACCAGAGGGAGAATCAAGGTATCCATGAGGCACAATGCCTAAATGGGGCTTATTAGCTTCTGTGTAATAGACCAAAATAGTCCTCAGGTGGTTTTTTGCATGAATCTGCTGTACTGTGAAGACACAGAAACTCAGCATTTCTGACACTGCAGTACAGTCCATGGGATAGGCATCTCTTTGTGTATATAATTTTCATCAGACAATTTTAGGGCATAGTTTCTTCACTATACCCAAATACTAGGCACCACAATGCAGAGCTAAACTTCCCCTGCAGAGCTCGTTTAGCAGAGCTGTTGCAGCCACGGAGGCTCAGAGCTAGGCTGTACCTGCGTTTTGTGTGAAAGGCAGGGCAACAGGCTCCTCACCCTTGGCCCTCTATTTGGCACGTTCATTCAGTGTCAGACATAATTGAGTCTTGTGTGCAGAGTTTGACAGTGGCTTTTATTATATCTGGAGCAATTTAGACTTGAACTCAACCAAATAACCTTTTTTCTTTGAAAAATCTCATTAATAATGGCATTATTTGTCATATATAACAAGGTTTAATTGCACTGTTTAAAGTCCCACAATGTTTACGTTAAACTGATTTTAATCTAAATGGCAAGTCAATGGGTTTCAAAACAAATTGCACTTGCAGATTTTTATGCCAGTATTTCTTTTACTTAATACTGTAAATGATGCTTTATTTGAAAGTGTTCTCTGTTTACGAAAATTATTATGCAAAGAAATTAAGTGTTCTAACATATACGCAGAAGCCATTTAAATGGCATTTGTAAATCAGAGACTCAATTTGGAAAACTGTATGCCACTCATAACTGAATACAGACTGGAAAAATCATATACAGTACAACTCTGATTACATTTTGATTTGGGAAAAACAATATTTGGATTCTTATCCCCAGTCAGAATCTAAAAAGGGGGTCTCAGTAATCAATTGAAAAGTGCCACTTCCCATTTCCAAATTTTTTCCTCTTACCTTCTTTCAAGATTGTTTAAAGCCTATCTGTATATCCCATCCACAAATCTCTGGCCACATATGCTGCTATTTGTCAAAACAAGCTGCTGTCTCTATGAGGGACGATGTGAGTATGCGGGTAATAAGAAAAAGTTCAATAGGCAGATGCTCAGAGAAGTTACCTTTTTTCAGTGAGTGACTTTGTTTTTCTTACAGACTTCCTGTTCCCTGATTTTGAGACAAAAAGATGGTCTTTCCTAGCACTTTGACACACCTTGAGAGTTAGCAAAATTCCTGATACTTTGGTGTGGGTTTGGAATGTGAAGTCTATACATTGCCTCACTTAGACAAAGTGAACACTGGTAATTTTAGGCTTGGCTTCAAAACTACATCAATATATAATCATAGCCCCTATATAATATTAGAAATATAATTTAAGTGGATTGATTAAATGGCCTTACCCTGACCAATGGTCATGCACTGGAAATGCATAGATCATTACAGAAGGTAACTGCAGAACATGGTAAATCATGTTACGTGTTTTGCTTACTGAAGATATCTGTTGCAGTATACAGTGATAAACTTCGGCTGATAAGTGAGGGATAGCATTTTAAATAATCATGGGCACTGCTAGGAGTTTTGAAAAATACTTTGCCACTAACCTAGCCCTTCATCTCTTTCGAAATTACATGCTTTTTACATAAACTTTTTCTTGGATATTCAAGAGAATGTTGATTTAGCATTAAAGTATTTCTAAAATAATAATTCAAAAAACACTGGTAAGGCAGGGAGTATAAGCAAACTGATTTTAGGCTTTTGCAAATGCCTCAAAATCAGAGTAGAATGGTATTAGAGCTGTGGAAAACTCAGCAGTTCCACTTATCAAGACACTTCAATGGTTTCACGGTCATGGGGTTTTTATTCAGCTCACTCTGTGCACTTTTCCACTCCCAGTTCCCCTTCTGTTGCCTTGAGCTCTGTTCACAAATCATGTGCTCCAGCCTCCTGAACATCTCCAAGTTTATCAACATCTTTCTTGTATTTGGGGAACCAAAAACTGGAACAATATTCCGGGTGTGGCCTAACGAGTGCTGAGTAGAGATGGGGGTGGTTACTTGCCTTAGTCTCCTGTCTGTGCTCATGGTCGTACGACCCAGGATGCAGTTAGCCAGTCGTGCTGCCTGGGTTTAATGCCTCAGCTTGTACCAGAAGATCCCAGGGGCCTTTTCAACAGAGCTGCTCCCCAGCCAGGCAGTGCTCAGCCTGTATCACCACAGGATGATATATAATATATGTATATGTATATGTAATATGTATATGTGTTATGTAGTTCTACAGAGAGTTAAAAATCTATAGAACTGTGGTATCTTTTCCATTGTGGGAAGTTTATAGCTCACAAGAAAAAACCAAAAATTTGCTTTTCATAAACCTGTCTTTTCTAATACTGCCAGACAAGAAATAAAATCAGTGCGATAGAAATATTTAACTTCATGTGCAATTGTGCTAGTAAGAAGAACAATCACAGCACCACTGAGGATGAGTTATTACATTCCCAATAGGCCCATCAATAAATGCACTAGTCATGATACATGCAATGTCATAGGAAGCATCCTCACAAGCCTTAACATACAGTTGGCAGGACTGGTGGGAAATTAAATGAATTGCCTGTCTAGATGGTGAAACTCATTAAGACAGGAAAAAATTTAGGCTCCCAAAATGAAAAATACCAAAAAGGATTGAATATTCATTTGAATTATCAAGAATTATTACAGTGAAACCCAACACAAATATTGGAATCTCAGACCTTGTCCTTTAGATGGAATACTAGTCTAAACCCATTAGATATCAAAAGGAAAATAGAAAAGTGAAATCACTTTCATACCATTGGTCTGAACCAATATAACAATTTCTGTACGGAAAAGAGCTGCTTTTCATTATCTGGGTTCAGCAATGATTAAAAAACAGATAGCTCTCTGATGAAGTATTCCAATATTTGAAAGGTAATGTGGGTAGGTATACATTTAGGGATAAGCAATAGCAGTTATTCAGGCAGAAATGGTGAAGGAGGACGCTGTATATAATTTTCCCAGATACCTCAAAAGAGTAAAGAAAAAGTAAAAAAAAAGTCATTCTCCCATATTTTTGCAAAAGCCAAAACACTGAGCGAGAGGAAAGTAAGCAATAACATCTATCAAGGAACCTCATCACACACAGCAGGTAAATGGCTTTCTTATTAGACAAACAACAATATTAATAAAATAAAGGGGCTGCAAACAATCATTCATACTGAGCCCCAAGCCATCAGGAGTTGGTGGCAGCAGTGATTATACCAACAGAATCTATTATAATGTTCCCTTCAGTGCCCTCTGCTGACTAGCCGACTTTAATAATCATAAACTGCAGGACACTATTTGTGAAGTAACGATTACCATCGAACTTTATTTCTGTAAGTAAGTATGTATTTAATGAAAAACTCCTCTGGGGCAGGAGTGTAAAAGTGTGGTTGCTCTTGCCTGTCTTGTAAAGATATTTCTCTTTGGTGGATGGTATTGTGAGAATTCACACAATTCATTTTCTCTTAATACTGTTATCAATTATGGAGTCATCAAATAAATGCCATCACAGATGTTATGTCATTAACAGAATAGTGATATATCTGTAATGAAACCACAAACACAAACTTCCTTGGTCTTTAGTTACAAACCTACCTCTCTATGTAGAGGCCTCAAGTGAGGCTGAAACTAGATTTTTTTTTGAGTGACTAGGTGGATATTTTGGTTTGGTTCAGACCCTGTTGATCAGAAATCAGAAGCAGATATATTGCTAAATATCAGGGAATTCAACTGTAGATTAGGATGCCAGGGGTTCAAGGGAAAACAATCCACCTGCTGTTTTGCGTGCTGTGAATACAAAATGAGATTAAGCTTTGCAAAAAAATTTGGCTTGAGGTAGGGCACATGCGTGATAGCAAACCTCAGCAAGCAGGGCTTGCTCTAAAGTGTCTGTCCTCTCCCACTTCATGGATTATAAGTATACTTGGATGATCTGGAAATCCTCAGCTCAAAACCTTGAGAAACCTAAGTTTCTTCTAGTGCTGCTGATGCAGCTGACTCTGCAAATCAAGCTACGTTGTATATTTGTGTGCTAATTGGTAAGTCCCTCTTCTTCCCCCAAAAACTTTCTTTCTCATAGGAGGCCACTTGTAGAGGCAATAAGGAAAGAGTTAGCTGATACCAGCCTTCTCCTCTGCCTCGTCCCTGGACCAGCACCCTGGTGAGGACATTTTCATGTGCTTTTATCTGAAATCCAGGTGTCACAGCTGCATGTGCCTCCAGATTGAAGGAAAATTTAATATCACTCCTTGTGAATTGATTCCCTGGAGCTTCATATTGCTCTAATTTTCAGCTACCTAAATTTCTGGTGGGATGGATAAAAGGGGCAATGAGGGTGGCAAATTCAAGCTAGTGTCTCTTGCTGTGAAAGCTAAGAAAGGTCAGCTGGAATGTGTGAATACATCTAGCAGCAGTGGAAAGTAATAAGCTCCACAAAACAGGATCTCACATTCAATTTATATTTTATGTTCTTCAGCAATGAGCTCTGTAGGCTTCCTGGATAGTTGCCAAAATTTGAATTACATTATCTGTACTGATTTACAGGACATATCTGGGAGTGGCAGTGTGGAAATGTTCGGCATCGGGAAGTAAGTCCTAAAATTATATTGTTTGGGAATGTAAAGAGTCATTGCTGCCCCTCTGAGTTTAAGAACTCCGTGCACCATAGATTTATCATTCAAGGTCATCATTACTTATAATTTTAAAAACACATCACCAAATTCTGCAGTGCTTATTCACTCTGTGAGTCTGTGGATATAGTGAACAGAGCAGCAGGTATACTCATTTTTTCTACCTTTGTCTCTTTGACAGAGTCTGCATGAGAGAAATGATACCTGTCATATCCCAAAGAATAGGTTTTGCTAGCACAATTCATTCAAAACATCTCAAACAGAAAGGAATTGATTAGCATCTAGCAGACTTCATATAATTTATATTTTAGCATGCTCTGGCCACTACTGGTGCAGTGCTAGTTAGGGAACAGCCCAAAGCTGAAACAGTTCAACTTTTTCTCAGCTGCATAAGCCTGTATGTACTGGATGTTATAAAGAGGATACAGCGCCCATTCTCCCTTCAGTCCCCTTTCTTTCCTCATTCATCCTATTTGCTCAGGAGGTTGTATAATACAGAAAAAGTTGTGGGGTTGCATAACAGTGGCACTGCAATTTCAGCTATGTTACCATCATGTGGAGCAAGGCCTGGACCTTGTAGGCACTGAACCTTGTCTCACAAAAACATGAGGATGGAGTGCTTCATTCACAGGGCTTTTGAAGCCTTTCTTAAGTGCATAGCGATGGGAGATAGTGGCTCAGAAAATTGCCTTTTAAGGATTTTTTTTCTTAGATTCTTTCTCCTTTTCTGCCTACAGCAGGAACAAGCACAAAAACTTTATGGTAATTTTGATATGAAAATTTTCAGCGTAGTTATGACCATGAAACTCCTGCAGAGTTCAGAAATAAGCATATTAGGAGTTTCTTCACAGACTTGATTCCCATCATATTGCCATGCATTGATGCGCACAGTATCTCTGTAAGGTCATGAAACATTATTGATTATCATTGCTGTTCTATTTTTCAGGAACTGAGAGGGAAATTAAATTATCTGAGGTTGCAGAGGCAGAACTCAGGCTTGTCCACTTGTTTTTTCTGTTTGAGCTTGTCCTTTATCCACAAGCTAATGCAGTCTCTATTTTTATGAACAAACATTTCTGGTTTTCACATGGTTTATAAGTGTCAAAAAGTCCCTTATAGATGTGGATGTAGGTCAAACTCCGGATCACTGCTGAGAGAGTCAGCTACAGCAAGTTTGGTGCTTTCACATAGGCTCGTGCACATTTGGTCTGGATTGAGTGAGCCCAAGTGGGGAAGGTTGCAGCCTGGCTTCAGTTCTTCCTTACCTCCACGTAAGCTTCTCCTGGGTTCACTTCCAGTGATGTGGAGGTCAGAGGACTGCTCCTGACCTTGCTTTTTGCTTCCTATTGCAGTCATAATCTGGAAGGATTATGGGGGGATTTGTAGTTGACTGAAGTATCAGTAACACCTGAAAGCGTTTTCCTCCAAACTTCTTCTGTTCCAATATGTCTACTCACTCAAAGAAAATGTTTAAAATTGATGTACTTTTTCCTGTAAATGCAGCTTGCAGTAAGTTTAAAAAAGAAACGAATGTGAACATACACAAGTTTTGATAAAAGCTACACTTTTCTGAATGTAGACACAGTTATTTAAAACATTTTTTCTCTACTGTCATCATGGCTTGTTTAGGCCTAAATGTTAAAAAAACCCACCCCCCCGCCATGTTTCAGATTACTCAACATAGCTGTCAGTACCAATTCCTACAACTCCTTGAGAGCCTTCTTGCAGGAGAACAACGGATCTTTTGAAAACATATGCATTTATTTTTGCTTCAGTACATAATAATATGAACCCTTATGGTAAGGATATTTGATTTTGATTTTATTTGTGTGGTGATGAGTAAAGATAAATTGGAAGACAGAATACATTAATGTGTAGCAGGAAAAACTCATGGTATAAAGGTAATACATTGGTTATATTTCTCTGAAAAAAGACAGACCAATTTCCTTCACCAGAATGCTGCTGACTTGAGTCCTAAAACTCCATGTGTTGTGTAACATTCTGTGTTTGATGGTGGAAAAGTCTCCATACTGTAGCAGGAAAGTGATGTGGGCCCAAATCCTTAACTACTCTTTCAGTCAAGGCATTTTTCCCCAAGTTTTTTGAATAAAGAATATAAGATTATACTATCTTCAGAATTTCATTATCATTAAAAACAGACATAGAGGTTGTGTGGAATATCTGATGAGCCTTATGTTGGGAATGAAAACAAATACAGATGTTCTCAGAAGTGCATCAGAAAAACAAAGAAGTAAATGAAAGTGCAATTAAAGACGTCAAAGCTACTGTGAATCTCATGGATGACATCAGTGTCATATTTGCTGATTCTGTTGTTAATTTTGCTGGGTTTTCTGCTAAGGTATTCATTTTTTATTGAAAGCACATCAGCTACTTCTTTCTCTGTGATGATATTTTATCTTGTTAGAGACTAGTGCCTTTATCATGCAGATCTAGTCATTTGGTTTTATGATGGGACTCTCCTAAACTCAATCAAATACTTGGGAAAGAAGCAATAGCTGTTTGCAGTTCTATTGCAGATAGCACTGTTGCTTTACTGTCCCAGCACCTGGAAGCACTAAGCAGTGACCTGACCATCTGCTAGATGTAGTCCTTTCTCTCTCCATCTCATTTTCTGTCTAGGGAGATAGGGAGCTATATTTACATTGCACTGTTTAGGCTTTATTTTCCAGATGTTCGTTCTCTTATATGTCTAGGTGTCGCGTTAAAAGGAATGCAGTTTCGAAATTTGTCTGTCAGAGTCCCAGGACTTTCACTGACCCATTTATCAGAGCCCCAACAACAGGACTTGCACTGAGCAGATGCACAAAAATCGAAATTAGTTATTTTATTGAAAGCGACAGAAACAGATTCGAGATTGCCGTTGATAAATTCACTAACTACAATAGTGCTACTAATTAAGGTTAATATTGCTAGCAAACTTGATAGTAATACAAGAACCCGGGGATAACTTTCACCCAGAGGGTGAGAGGAGCAGCGCTTACCCAGAGAGGCGTCCCTGCCTGGGGTGGAGGAAGAGAACACAGCCCATCGACTGGTCCGTCAGGTATCGAGGTTCTTCTCTCCCACCTTAACAATCATTTTCTCTGTCTTTTATCCCCAAAAATACGAGGTCCCCCCCCCCATATGTGACGTGTAGCATGATTTGGGTGGAGAGACGAGTGCTATAGTCATATATGTTTAGCATGACCTCTATAATCTTCATTAGCATATGCAGGGGTGTGAGTTGTAATATGCATTTCACAGGTAATGAGGCAAAGGTCAGTTATCGGACATGAAGCCTTTTCAAAGAAACAAAGGACCTCTCACATTCCTGTTATCTTACTGTCTTTGCTGACCACAAGCAGGGCTGTCCTGCCTCCACAGGGCCCCCTCCTTATCTGCACCCTGTGTTAGCCGGGCGAGTCTCCACTCCCCCGGGTCGCACAAGAGATAGCAAGGGCAGTCTTAACAGCTCTTTGTGCACAGGAATCCCCCCTCATTATCCAAATTCCACACTAGGCCAGTGAAAGTAAGGTCAGAGGTGTATGTTGCAGCCAGAGTGAAAAGTGAGAAATTTTGGCTCCTGTGGAAGTCGTATGAACACTCCAGTTGGGCCTGATCTCCTCAAAGAAACATGAGGTTCTTAACAGGTAATTCAATTCTGAGAGGAATCTCCAAGAACCTGTAGTTTTCTCTAAGGATATTTTTTAAGAAAAGCCTCAGTTCTATGATATCATTAATTTTTTTTTTTTTTTTCATAATCTGAAACTCTTGTGCCTTACTTTACAAAAAGGCAAAGCTCAAGAACTGCAAGGGAAAGGCAGTTGAGAGAGAATCGCCAGATGAAGGATAGACGAGACTGGATCTAGACATGCTAAAATATGAGATCTTCCACAAATGATAGTCAGAAAGGTTTTGCCAAAGACACTTCCTAAATCTTGCTAGGGAAAAATAATTCTCTGTGGTAGCTATTAGAAGATAAATTAATTGCCTTAGGAATGTGTTTTCTTATGTTTCAGATATAAATAATTATTTTTTATTTAATTTTCACTTAAAGCCCCAGGTATGTGGTCTGATTTATATTAATCAGAGATAAAACTTAAATTTCTTCCAGGGAAATTAAATTTTACTTCTTATTGTGTGTTTCATGGCTCTCTCAATAGCTTGAAAGAATTAGGTTGTGGAGTTGAACTCAGTTTGATGAATAAGCCTAGCTCTTCAACCTGCCTTATTTCTCTAAGTCCTCACCAAGAACTATTGTGATATCCATTTCTTTTTCTGATATGAGGGGTAATAGGTCAAATTGTCTTTCTAGAACTTTGTCCACACAGCCCCTACATAGTAAATTTAATTATTTTTATTATAATTCTTTAAAAGGAAAGAATCTTTCTGAGAGTTCTACTTGCAGCTGATAATAGTCACAGAGACTTAATTCCTTTATTTACTGAGGAATTATGCAGGCAGTTTTTCTTCAAACTGTGGTTACCCCTTGACTCTGAGCTTTTTATCCTCATTGCTGCAGTGTGAAGCCTGCAGGAAGACAGGCATTTGAGGAAAAATACTGAGAACTTAGGTGTGATGACTCTTTAAGAGTATGCTCAGAAACTTACCACAGTCTTAGTTCTAGAAATGCCAGCCAAGGTGTCTAATAACGGCAAACGTAGCAGATTGCTTGGGCATGTAGGCAGGTATTCAAAATGAAGAGGATAACTGAGATTACCCTAACTGTTTTGCAGAACAGACCACAGAGTCTGACCTAAATTTCAACTAATAATCTGGAAATGTGGTAGCATTTCCATGCATTTTTTTAATCAAGAATTCCAGGGATGAGAATGTACATATATCATTTATAATAAAATAATCTATGTATTCTGGCATGAGACATACTTTATGTGTTCTTTCCCCACAAAACCTAATCAAATTCTGAACAAACAAGCTGGTTTTATTTTTAAACAATGGGTCTTAATTTCTTTTTTTTTTTTTCCAACAGTCAGAGCTCATATGTGTTTTCAGAAAGGTGCCCAGACACTTCTCAGAAGTCTGGCACTCGATTAATCAATTTTAAATGAAAATAAAACCATATTAATTTCTAATTTTAACTTACATTGTTATTAGTGCAGGATAGCACAAACCACTCCCTGTGACTTTAATAGTTATTGTAATGCTGTACCTGTTGCCTTATTCATAATGTCTAATTTGCGCAGGGTTATTAAAATCACAGTGCAATACACTTTCTTAATTATACCTGGAATTCTGTATTTGTTTCAAACATCCTTGACTCAAAAGATTTATTTCTTCTCTATGTAAAAAGTTATACTGTAACAAAGCTATTTTTCTGATATTAGAGGTATAGACGGCTCCATTCACTTGCCCATAGAAAGGCATCTAATGCCATTTGAGATGTCCTAGACTATTCTGTCTGCCTACACAGAGCACAAATCTCCCTGTATTCCTTATGTCATATATGCCACCTCGGTGCATATGTTTTAGACATGCTAGGCAGGAGGAGTTAAATAGCACTAGAAAGTTGTGTGTAGAAAACTGAATTGAGACCGGGGCACTCCATAATGTGTGATTCATCATATCAAACTTTACCCTGCTAATCATGCTCAAAGTAATGAGTTACGAGCCTACTGTAGTTAGTGAAGTGAGAACTATACAAGGGAATTCAGTCCAGTCCAACATGGGGCACAACTCTGTTGCCTAACTATAGGTATTCAGTGACACTTATGATATCCTGTAGCAATTTACCAGGCCTCCAGTTACCACGAGAGCGTGCGTCTGTTTTAAGTCCTCTGTCATATCTACCAGGCCCATGTGGGTATCTTGGATACTTTAGGACATAAACACTTGTATTTAGGCAATTCAGTACAGAGATGACCGTAGATACTAAAAAACTGAATCAAGTTCTGTGTCTAGAAAGGTAATTGAGACCCTTATGTGCCTGCTTACATCCATCCAAATACCTAAATGTCTCAGACTAAATCCTTCCACTAGAGTTGATTTGTCTTTCTCCTCAAATAGCTGAGATTCAAAGAAATAATCCTTCAGCCTGCATTCATCTCTCAGTTTTGAAATTGGTCTTTTATTTGTAATTCTAAAGTAAAACCTGCAAAAGAGCCCTCAGCAAAATACCTGAATGAAACCTGATCATTGGTAGTGTGCATCTTACTGAAATGAAAGAGTGAAAAGCAATCACTGTGCAAGGCTGCAACAGAAACTAACCTGTATTAGAATTCTGGAAAGATAATCTCATAAAGCCAAGCTGAAACTAATGGTCTTCATTGCACATATTGGTGCACTCTTTTTTATGTTGTAAGACTGTATAAATCAAATGTAAATTAAACATTTGCATGTGGAAATAATGCAGTTCTTCCCTTGAACTTACTAGTGTTCGGAAAGCAAAGAAGACCATGTGAGTTACAATGACAGAAATGTAATACAACTCCCTTTCTAAATTTTTTAGGCAACCACAATCCAACAAGATGTTATAAACTATGTAGTGCACCTATTTCAGAAGATGGGTGTACTGGAATGAAAGGAAATATCCTCTATCCAAATTGACAAAATTACGTGATGGTGGCTACTAAGATTAATAAAATAGTTTAAAGGTAGGAAAAGTAAAGTAGGACAAAGAGTACATGAAGGCAAATTACTAACATAGGGGAAGAAAGAGCTGAAAAATTCCTTAGTTTATGAATAGTAGTTACTCATGTGGTAGTGCATAGTTCTTGCAATAGCAGACTTGAAAGATTTTTTATGTCCATGAGCAAGATTTAACGAGTTAGTGATGAAGTCTAGGTAATCCCCGCGCCTTCCTTAGGAAAAATGGCTGATTACATTTTTGAGCTGGCAGATCATTCGAAAAATTTTGCTGCAGGGTGTCCTTAACAGTATGCATGGGAATAGTCCTTAATGATACTCAGGGACAATTCAGCAAGAAACACTGATATTTCTCATGATCATTGTGGTTTCCTTACTGCACTGATTACACAGTATCCCTGATTCTCCTAGATGTCTGATGTTACATCAGGCTTGTCCTTATGGTTGTCAAATGAAGAATAAGTCCAATTTTTATTCCAGTCAGTGTTGCATTGCTCTTTCAGGGCTTATGAAATGAAGCTGGCAGTCATCCGTCTATTTAGATTGATTCAAATTATAATAATTTTTGCAACTTTTTCTTCCCCTTTTATTCACACTCTGAGTAATCCCTCAAGCAATGGAATGCCTTTTTTTTATCCCATAAAATACAGTCAATGGAGTGTGTAAGCATTTTAATTAGCAAACTACATACTCCTGCTAATGCAACAGCAGATCCAGACACATTCAAAGGATCTGTAGTGGGCAGATTTACTGTTAGTTTCCACTCAAGAGTAGCCACTCTCCCTAGAAATTGAACTAACACTCTCTCAACATCTGGTGAGATGAAAGCAATGAAACTCTTATTTGACATTTTTTCATGCCATGGACAAACATTTTTATAATAAGGTGTGATTAAGTTAGGATACAGAATCCCTGCAGCCAAAGAGTAGTCTTGAAGAAATTGAAGGAAAAAGTATTTTGTGTCAACACATAGAAAAAGGAGGACTTGCAGAAAGAATGAACATCTGACTTAATAGATACATCAATTCAGTCTTCTAAATGTCTTTCAAATGACAGATATACAACACTCTGTGGTCTGGATACCCTGTTGCTGGAAAGAGACAAAACTTGCTCAGGAAGAGTCTAGGACATCCATATACAAAGGAATAAAAAATTATCTAGGAGGAGTTGTGAAATGTGTAAGTATGCAGATTAGAATAGCTGAATTAGTTGATTTTTTCCCCAGGTACATATATGCATCTTTCTCATTATTCCTTTCCTTCACCATGTTTTACATTTTTATAGATTTCTGCTCCCACTGTTCACAGATTATGGCATTAAACATTGTTTTAGTATTCTAAAGTCATCCATTCACCTTCACTGGAACATTGGATTGTATCATGAGGTTCATAGGACAGAATAAAGAATACTCATTATCCCTGCTTTTCTTTATTGCTTTATGTTTTAGCATGCAAAATATTTTTGCAGAAGATTCACTCCTGACACCACTGCTCTCAGTAATATGACTATTGTCTCAAATTTTTTATGCTTTACATCACCAAAAAGTGTAATTTATATGAACTTCTGAGCTGTATTAAAATATATACATTTACTATTGTATGGGGTGTTATTGCTGTCCTGTTTCATGCAACAGTACAGCTTCTGATGGCATGAAGGAAGAATTATTCTGCTTTTTGTTTAGATGTTCTTCACACCACAGTTAGATTTATTGTGTTTACACTTCACTGCAGGATGGCAAGGATCATCAAAAGGCAAGTATACAACATAAAAGAAAGCTAAACTACTTTTGATTTAATTACTTTAATAGGGAAGGGAAACACAGAAACTGATTTGCTCATCTACATGGAAGTTGAGACAAAGTCACCATGTGTAGTTCAGTTTGATAGAGGACACCTTAGAGATATTATTTTGGGAACTGTTCCTTGTCTCCTGGAATCAACTGCTTGTTCCTCAGATAATTACTACACCAGTCTGTACTGTACTAGCAAAACACTTTGGATGGTAAGATTAAGTATGAGCTTGGACTTACTCTTGATGCTCAATAGATCCTTATGCCATCTATTTATGAACTCAGAAGAATTCAGTAGACACTGATTTCTTTCTCTTTGGAAAACAGATTTTCCTGTACCATAGGGGAAAAATATATGCTTGAAGAGGAGACGTTACTCAAGTGCTGCTCTGTGATTCCCATGCTCTGGTAAGAAGGAATGGCCTGATAGTCTCCAGCATTCTCTCAGAATGTGTTTTAATATACTGTAATAGAAAAATCTGCTTTTACAACACAGAATTTGTTTTTAACCTAATGATTTCTCAGATACTGAAGGGAACTGTACATACTGATAAACTGTTTGCACTTTTAAGGGGTGTTTTTTTGGCTGAGGACAATTACCTTCCCAGGCAGACCCTAGAATGGCTTGAGGATTAGAATAGGCCAGGAACAATTACCAGTAGTTGGCTTGGATGATTCCATCATGTTTTGAAGAGTAAGAGAGTTTAGTCATATGGATGCAAGCTCTGCAGAGCCAAATCACTTCAGGACAAGAGAACTGCTGTCGCTGGCCGAGCGTGTTTGCCATTTTCCATTAGATGGATGTTGCATAGCCCACACCTCTAATCATAGTTTTCTAGATTCTGCAGTAATTTAAGTACTCTTTGATATATATGTAAAAAAAGAGGGGAAAAAAAGAGCAAACTCAAATCTTTATATGTGACAGGGCTGTTTTTCATCTCAATCCTTTATAAGATTTTCCCTGTGATCCATGCAAGAGCATGTGTTTTATTTGGCAAATAAAATTATTAAATGCTTTCTATCTCTTAGAGAAACCTGTAGCTTGCATTGCTTTGCAACCCTAGGGAGTGTTCCTCTGTGACTGCATTGTCAGAGGCAGTCTGCAACATGGATTCAGCGAAGTACTACACAACGTCATAATTTCTTTCTGACATAACAAAGAGGAACACAGGAAAGGAACAAACTCACAAAACCAGTAATTTCCTACTGGACTGAAGAAATTCTTATGGCTGAGGAAGACTTAGCTGAAAACATAGTTTTAGGTTAGGAAGTTTAACTTTTCATGCTTTTTTTTACTATAAGCAGTAAACTTTCCATTCTCAGCTTTTCCAAGAGGTTAAGAAGAATCATTGTTAACCATTGAGGCATCAGAAAACAGTTCAGGAGCAAGCTGATGAACAACTCACTTCTGCTATTGATCTGCAGCACCTTTGTAAGGTATTCACCACTTTTCAAAACACAGAGACTTCACATTCCCTTCCTGAAGGGTTTACATGTTAATAATAATCACCACAGGCTATATGTTTCTCTTTTGCTGTATATAAACGATCCCTAAATTGTAAGCTGATCTCCATAATATTCAAGAATATACTTGGTAGTAAGTCTTTCATGCAAAAACACTCTAGACATATAGAAGAGCCTAAAAAAAAAAAAATCACAGTGATTATTTTGATACCTCCCTGGAGGTATTCAAGGAATGTGTGGACGTGGCGTTGTGGGACATGGCTTAATGGGTATGGTGGTGTTTTGGTTTTTGGTTTTTTTTTGTTGATGGTTGGACTTGATGATCTTACAGGTCTTTTCCAACCATAGTGATTCTGTGATTCTGTAATTCCCTTCTGCTCAGCACTGGTGAGACGCATCTGGAGTGCGGGGTCCAGTTCTTGGCTCCCCAGTACAAGAAAGATATGGACTTGCTGGAGTGGGTGCAGTGCAGGGCCACAATGATCATGAAGGTATTGGAGGATCTCTCCTATGAGGAAAGGCTGAGAAAACTGGGATTGTTTAGCCTGGAGAAGAGAAGGCTAAAGAAAATACCCATTGGGAGGGAAAGAAGATGCAGGCTCCAGTCTCTTCTCAGTGGTATCCACTGACAGGATGAGATATAGCTGGCACAAATTAAAAACCAGGACATTATATCCAATTGTAAGGAAAGAACTTTTTTTCCTGTGGGGGTGACTGAGCACTGGAACAGGTTACCCAGAGAGGTTGTGGACTCTCCATCCTTGGAGATATTCAAAACCCACTGGACACAGTCCTGGGTGACCTGCTCTAGGTGATCCTGTTGGAGCAAGGGGATTAGACTAGAAAGTGTCCTCAATTCCCTTTCAATTTCAGCAATTCTGTGAAAATTTGGATGGGCAAATATACAGCAATTACAAAATGTGTTTAAGCTAATATTTCTGTACTTTAACAAACAGGCAACAAACCAACCCAGTTAGATTTAATACAACTTTCAGTGAAAGCAGAGTTTAATAAAACAAAACAAAGCTGAATACAAGGAATGACCCAGAAGGCTTTGAACGAGCAGGCAAACAAACCGAAAGGGTAAACTTTTAACATCTGATCTTTAGAAACAGTTTCCTTACACAGTCCTTGAACCTGAAACATGAATGCAATAGCATTGTATGACACGTTGCTATCCAGACCGCCACAGGACTGTTTGCAGAATAAGGCATTAGCTTTGCCATGGGACAGTTCTGTCAATAAATAATAATAAAAATAAACAATGAAATGCACCCTAGCAGTAATACAGGGAGCCAGAACTAACGCCGTGATCTGTCATGTCCGTGCTGAATGTTTCACTCACTAAGCTGTAGGAATTGCTCTTGTTTGTCCCATGTCTCTGACCCTCTGACTCTTGCATCCTTCATTCTAAAATAATTCAGTTGTAGCTGGAGAAGTGAGACACAGCAGGTATCACTTTTGCTTGCCCCTTCTGTCCCTCATGCTGTAGTTTACGGGTTAGAGCATTCTTTTGATAAATGAGAGGTGAGATTTCACCACAGAGGTAAACCAGATCTTCTGTCTTCTGAGTGAAAGTCTTAAACATTGAGCTTTAATGCACTGTTGCTATTTTGAAAAGAACAAATCCAACTCACCTATACCTTCCCCCTAAGGAAAGGACTGTTCCAGATAAAGCTAAACTAGCAGTGCTTAAGGATGTGCTCTGGATTTTTTTCCCCATGGAAAACTACCCTATTGCCTCTGTGAATATTTTATTATCCAAACAATTGGATTTTACCGCTGAAAAAAATCCTTTCAGTGAATAAAAATCATGCTATATATTAAAGAGGAGAGGAGAATTTGCAGAGGAGTAGCTTAACTATAGTAATTTATCTTTTGTTCCAGTGGGTAAAGGGAAGATTTTTGAAGGAAAAGCCTTGTGGGAAGAAGAACTGGAAATAAAGAGAAATAAAATCTTTCATCTGCCCACATGTCTTTAATGTGATGTAGACAAGGGAAGAGAATTTCAGATAAATGACCATAAGTTCTGAGTACAACAGGATATTTACTCTTTCCTACAAAATTAAGAAATAAGTATAGTAAGCAACTACCTTGTTGCAGCGGTATCTTGCCTAACAAAAGAAAAAAAAACTCTCTGGTTTAGAAGGCAGAGGAAAGCTCTAGCAGCAGTGTTAGGAGCTGAACATCTAGCTCTGTTTTTTTCTGTTTTCCCTGGTCCTTGAAGTGAAATAAAGATCAACGCAGGAGACAGAGGCTGGTATTTAGTTTTGTTTGCTGCTGGCTGTGATTAGTGTTAGGGGCCACTTCTAAGACTGAACAAAGATACACGGTTTAGTTTTTTTGTTACGAAAGAATGAATTTGCCACTTGAGTTTTTTCAGTCAGCTGTACTACTTGTGTATTTTCATGGAGATTTAAAAGCTGTAAGGTAAATTTAGGACACCGGTTGTCTCCTCTATCTGCCCTGCAAGCAGACAATGAGTTTTGTATTTTGAAACTACTGGAAGCTACTATTACTGGAAAGTGATGTCCTTGGTGTATGCCTGATTCTGTGTTTGTCAGAACACTGTGTGGGCAAATACTATGTGCACTTTATACATTAATAATGTAAAATAAATGTTTAAAGTGTTGAGCTATATTATAGGCATGTTGAGAGATCAGCATTATATTATTTGATTATTTATCTATGTAGTATGTAAATAGTGCATATATGCTTGTGCATATGTATTTTTGTATATCAGACTCACAGAACAGTTGAGATGAGAAAAGACCCTGGAGATCGTCTAGTCCAACCCCACTGCTCAGAGTAGGGTCAGCTACAGCAAGTTGCTTATGGGCATGTCAGCTTGGCTTTGATTATTACCAAGGATAGGGACTCTCAAACCTCTCTGGGCAACCTGTTCCAGTGTCTGACCACCCTCACAGGAAAAAGATTTTTTTCTCGTGTTTAAGTAGAATTTTGTGTATTCCAGTTTGTGCCCACTGCCTTTTGTCCTGTCACTGGATACCACTGAGAGCCTGGCTCCATCTTCTTAACTTCCCCTTCAGGTATTTATACATGTTGATAAGACCTCCCTTCTCTTCTCCTTGCTGAACAATCACAGCTCTATCAGCCTCTCCTCATATGTTGGATGCTTCAATCCCTTAGTCATCTTTATGGCCCTTTGCTGGACTCACTCCAGTATGTTCGTGTCACTCCTGTACTGGAGGTCCCGGAACTGGACACAGTACTCCACATGCATCTCACCAGTGCTGAGCAGAGGGGAAGGATCACTTCCCTTGAACTGCTGGCAGCACTTTGCCTAATGCAGCCCAGGATGCTGTTGGCCTTCGTGGCTGCAATGGCATATTGCTGGCTCATGGTCATCTTGTTATCCACCAGGACTCCCAGGTCTTTTTCTGCAATGCTGCTTTCCAGCATGAGCATTAGGTGCAAACAGTTTTGTGGATTTATCAGTCATTATTCAGACTGTTAACATAGCTATATGCACCTTGAGGTGAAGATAGATGAGTTAGTACTGAACAAACAGCCATAACTACGTCTGTACTAATACATTAAATATGCTAGTGACTATTTTTTTAATTGTGAAATCCATACAGCTAAAATCTCTTAGCCTCCAAAACAGGGCGTTGGTGTGTTCACTTCTTATTTGGAAAGGTGTCTTTCATGTGCTAACTAGTAAACAAGCATAGATAATCAAGTTCACTGGCACTGTGTCATTTTTATATATATATTAAAAACCCCCCAATGTTTTATAGCCTTTAATGGGAACACCTTGCCTAATAAATGCTGAGTCACACTTGTAAAGCAGCAGTGAAATAGTCATCTGATATGTCCACCTGATACAGTTCTACATAAAGAAGATATATTAGCTCTGGGCTTAGAAACAGTATGGCCATGTCACCAAGTGTTGCACATACAGGCAAATTGAGTCTGCAGACAGGGACTGTATGATGCAAGAAGACAATACTCAGTCCCCCATGAGGTTGTTACCAGCCCTCTGTGCCTATACATACATATACATTTCCATCTACTGAAGCAAAATTCAGCTCCAGAGTTTGTCAGATAGACTGCAAATTTAACTGGAATGCAGAATGTGTTTGTGGGGTTAGGATACATGCATTAGTGAAACATACAGATTGAAATGGACGTTATATCAGGCATATATGCTGCAGAGACTTTTTTCAAATACTATTTGTGCTACATGAAAAAGAAAAAAAGGAAAGAAAGAAGAAAAAAGGAAAGAAAGAAAGAAGAAAAAAAGGAAAGAGAGAAAGAAGAAGAGAAGGAGAGAAGGAAAAAAGAAAGAGATAGAGAAAGAAAGAAAGAAAGGAAGGAAGGAAGGAAGGAAGAGAAAGAAAGAAGAGAAACCCTGTCATTTTGAAGGAAGGTCCTCATTGCAGTATTCACCAAGCAGTAAAAAACACATCTGTTCCAGCAGAAGTAACAGATGTGTCAAAAGTCTAGACTGGGAAATAAATGCATAGAATCATGCACCAATTTAGTTGAAAGGTTGCTCAGGAAGTCGTCTATTCGCACCCGTGCTCAAAGAAAGTGTAAATAGATCAGTATGTTCAGCTTTGGTCAAATCTTGGTCACCTTCAAAGATTGTAACTAAATGTGAACTTGCCGGATAGTTATTGGAGAAATGAGTCAAAGTCCCATCTAATCAAGGAGGAACTGTCTACATCAATAAAATCTGAATCACGTCCTTACCAGTGATTAAGAAACAACTGTGATAACCTGCAGGTTTGTAAGGGTTTCTGCTTAGTGGTTATTAAACATTAAAAAAAAAAAAAACCAACGTAAAGAAACACAAGAAAAACAGACAAGACAAATAATAAATTAAACCCTAATGACTGTAGATAACATAGATGATAAGAAAGATGAAATATTTTGTGTTGCTGATTTCTGGCCTGTTGAGGACCATGCTCCTGCATAGGCTTGATGAGGTTCAACCTGAACTTTGCAGCTGATAAGGCAGGGGAAACAAGGTGTTCATGGGTCTCATGGAAAACCATCCACTTATTATGGGATACTTGAGAGCGCTTGTGGAGTTATGCAAAACTTATTATGGGATGTTTAGTGGAAGGGCCAAAGACAAGGAAACGGAGGAACAAGCTTGAAAGACTAGAGAATGGGTATACAAGGGGTCAGCTGGGTGTAAGCCAGCAGCTGGTCAGCATTCTTGTCCGGCCAAGCCCTGTGCCTCATTACTTTACAGTCTGTCCTCTCTTCTTATTATATCCTATTCTAAACTATTTGCTGTGCAATGCTACTGTCTAATCTGTATGTGTGTTCGTGTGAGAGATGCGTTAGAAAACTTCAGGCTGGAGCAGCTGACGAGTAGGTTAAACCAGCACCTAGAAAGATTAGTTTTCACATACTCAAAATGTACTCAAATTGAGAGGCAAACACAAAGTAGACAAAGAGGTGAATAGAAATAGCTTTTTCCTTGAAAGAGAGAGACATCCAGAATGCCATCTAGGGCTTCAATGGCTGGGAAGAATGTAAAGTTTATTTTATGTGTCTTGCAGGTGACACACCTGTTTGTCCATCCCAGTGTGACATTTGTTTTTTCACTATGGTATTTTGCCACTGATTTCAGTGTAGAGTTTCAAGCACAATATCCCTCAGACTCTTTCCCTTTCTGCTTCCTAGCCAGTCTTCCTATTTCATATTCCCTAACTACGATATGTACTTGTCAGTGATTAATTTCATCATATTTTTTCCAGGCCTTTTTTCCTGTTTGTCAAGATCATTTTGAATTCTATCCCTGTCTCACTCTGAAATTCCAATAACTATACTTGCTCTTCCATCCTGTTGGTGTTTAATGACAATATTCAATTACATTCAGTTCAGAACAGATCTCATCAAAACCATGAGGTCTACTGGATGTCTCTAATTGGAACAATAAATATTGGTTGGGATTTAACAAAGCTGGAGACTGGTAGGGCCAGCTATCTCAGCAAACACTGCAGTAGCAGAAGAAGTAAAGCTTATTGACGGTATAGCATGAGCTACAGAGTTTTGCATATTATCAGTTGTTCTGGCTTCTCAAAATGCTATGTTTGTGCTTTATACTTATTCTCACTACTGCAATACAGTTTTTCAAATCTGTTTTTTGCTCATGAATGAGAAAAAACAGTGGGTTTTTTGAATACTAGCCAGTATAATTAAGCATTCCAGGTTTCAGAGTGGGAGATTGGGACAGTAACACTGTAATGATTTTTCTAAGGAAGTCTAGAAATTTAACCTAGTCATTTTTCCTATCAGTTGCTACTTGGCAGAAAGTTTGCAGGACAAATATATTCTGTGCTGAATGGGTATATGTTCAAAAAACATCTGCCTGATTTTATTAGATTGTCAGTTTTCAGGATGAAGAAATATATGGAGAAGGCCTTATATTCAAAAACATTCAGTTTAGATATAAAAGTACTACACTTTTTTAAAATAGTTGAGCAATTTAGATGCTGAATGAGGATTGCTGTATTCCAGCAACTTTTAAAACTCTGGTGTCTTCTCTTGGGTTTCCCAAAGGGATGTTGCTTTGTTTTGAAACAATCGTCTTTTGTCATAGGTGTAGGAGACTTGAGTATCATCCCTAGGCAATTTAGAAAGTCCAGCCCAGGAAGGTGCCTGGCTCAAGGTGACCTGACAAGCCTTTTGGCAGGCAAAAGTAGAATACTGCTGCTTAGCTCTTACTAAGCACTGGTGAATTTCTTTTATTGATTCTCTGTCATACAGCCTGCTTTCTATAAGGTTCACTTTGACGTCTTACAAACAAGAAATCATGATGCTTTATTGCTTTACCCAACAAATCCGTCTCCCTCCAAGAAGAATTATTTTTTGAATTATGATTGTAACACCATATTACTCCTTATTAACAGAAGTAAATTAAATCTGTATATCACCTGTCCTGTGTCAAAATCTGCTGAAATTATAGGGATGGTCAAGGTCTAAAACCCTTTCATGGGACTGTAAACTTTGGACTTCTTGGAGGCAAGGACAGCACACCTGTGAGGTTCCTTCTATCTCACATCTCGTTTTGTAGTCTTTCTTCCTGACTTGGGGGTTTTCAATGGTGTCTCCCTTTTTTTATAAGGAAAAAAAAGGGACTGAATATGCTTGCAATTACTGCTTTTCCTTCTTGGACTGACTTTGGAGAAATATTACCTTTTTCTTAGTTATAAAAAGCTTAGGAAGATTACAAGATTATTCTAATGCCTAAAAGTCAAACCCAAAGAGTAGAACAACCCAAATTAATCTCTATTTCCGAAGTCTGAGAGGTTTCCTGCAGTGGTATGTCAAATAGAATGATTTAAAACTGCACTTCTCCCTCTGGAGAAAAAAATAATAGATGAGTCAACTAAAGAATTCTTAAGAGCCCTCACAGAATATGTTAACATCAGTTTAAAAGAGCTGCAAGGTACTACTGTGTCAGTATCATACATAGTAGAAGGCTAAATAATCTAATGTCCAAATAAACACTCTAAACCAATGTACTGATGGGATGGAAACAAAACTGATTAAACATGACATATAAATAACAGTATGGAGGTGGGAATTAAGCTAAGCAGATAGAACACAAAACGTGTTATTGAAAGATAACAAGGCACTAAATAGCAAAGAGGAAAAGCTTGAAAATAAATCTAGGTTCTATATTGTATTTGTCCTGGAGATGCCAGGAGGAACAATAACATAAGCTTTCAGAGCCAGGCTCCCAAGGACTTTAGGATATAAACGCAAGGGAGGTCTCCTTCTATACAGAAATCCACTCCAGAAACAAGTGAAAGCAGCTCAAGTGTGGGGAGGGGAAAAGATCTGAGTTTGTGCTTAAAGGTATCATGAGACAGATAGGGTTATCCTAACAATCATGGAAAGGGTTTCTCGCTGAAGGGCAAACCTCTCTCTTCTTCCTAAAACTATGTCCAAAGGCAAGGATTGTGCATTTTGAGGCTCTGGAGGGATCCTGTTGATAAAACAGGAGACTTGTCACCTTTCTGCCTACTTGAGTCACGCAGGCAGACTTTATTATTCCGGTAGATAAGTACTAAAAAAACCCAAGCATACAGGATAGACTGAATGAGCTGTGGATCAATCAGTATTGTATTGTTAATAAGAAATAGATATGAACTGCAAAGTCAGGACACAGATCTGTCATCTAAATAACTGCACATCTTGGGACTGTCCATTAAGACTTGCAGGTATTGTTAATTTCATTGTACACATCAGGTCTAGCTGTGAGATTTAGATGAGGCTTGGTTTAAATCCGTATTTTTCCCCTAATGTCTAGATTTTTGGGGTTGTTAGTTAAACTCATGGCTGTATAGAAATAAATAAATGAAAATATAATGAAAAGCCTTAGAACATACAGACTTAAAAAAATGTAAGTAGTTACATATCGTTGATTATTTAGACTGACTAGTTTTATTTCATTTTTGTCCAGCAATAGTAAAAGATAAATTACATTATATGGATTATTCATAGGAACATATGTAGAAATATGTTAGGTTCTTGAAGGACTAACAGACATATCTATAAAGAGTTTTATGTTAACTGATAAAGAATAACGAATTCTGTAAATTAGGGTCCGTTTTCTCTAGCCTTTTCTCTAAGAACAGTTGCTTTAGTTTTGTCTCATAGCAAATAGTCTTCCTTCTTAGCATTATAAAGCTTTTTATTGTGTTTTGGTTTTATGAAATCTTTGCCAGTTAAAGTGAGATTATATAACATAGTACTCAAAAAAACCCGCCCAAACTCAACACCCTATTAAAAAAGAGTTTAAGAAAAGTTGTATGAACTAGAATGGTATAAAATTGAAAGAAATCTCTTTTGTGTGTGTGTGTGTTAATACTAATATATCTAACATGGGGAAGCACTACACGTTCTTGTAGTCTTATTCTATACATGGAACAGCATTGGCTTCCATATATGTAACAAATTTGACTGTAGGTTAAGTTTGTGCAGACTTGAGTGTATGCTTTGAAAGCTGTTGACAGAATAAAGCACTGGATTTGGTTCCCTGATGTGCAAGTGGTTTTATTATTTATTTGGTTGGTTTGCAAGCATTTGTATGGCTACTGGGAATTAGTGAGAAATATAGTGAATCAAAACATTTCCTAAAATATAGCATGAAAAGTCATCCCACAGGTGCATTTGCTTTTTGTCATTCTCCTATTTAAAAATGTTCAGTTACTCATATACCATCTGACTTAGGTGAACAACCAAACAGTAGAAATTGCAAAAAAGAAAATAGAAAAAATAATTTATTTATTTATTACGATTTAGTAATAAATCATAGTCTGAAAGTTATTAATACAACCCTTCAACTAATACTAAAAAACTACAAATGCAAAATAAAAAAAATCAGGATCTGTTTTTAAATGATTCATTATGCAAAAACCAAGCAAAGCAACAAATATTACTTGTAATGATGTCAGCTATAAAAGGAATAATAAATAGTCCAGGTTGAAGAATAATGGTTACAAACCCATAATGTTTAAAAAGAGAAGCTTTGGAAAGGTCAACATTCAAAATGGGAAGTAATTGGAGAGAGAGGCACCAGAACTGGTGTTTATTGTTAATCTTAAATTGAGTTTCCTTGAAGACAATTCTATTTTGCAGTGGTTTCTAAGGTGCAGACTTTCTGCTTTCTTCTACAAAAGAAGTAGATGGTTTTTTAAATGTCTTGAAAAAACTTCTTGACAGTTTGTAATGCGTATACATGTAGCCTAGTGCTAAGCAATGTGCATGACTTAAGACTTGTCTCTTCTGTTTGATTCAGTGTAGCTTTGCTTCAGACAGTTTTGGCATGGACAAAACCATTCCACAAAGTCCACCCGTGGTTTAAGAAAAAGGCTAAAAGATTTTGTCTTGCCATTTGCCTTCCATTCCTTCTTGGATCCCTATAAAATCACCTCAGGAAGAAAACTTGTGTGAAATCAATATATTTTTGTGAAATATTTTAACTCCTGCATGAAAACATGCATGACTCCTGCAAACGAAATTGCAGTTATTTAGAAAGTTTTGCCATTCTGAAAGCTGCTGATTGTCAGGTAGGCTGACTTCTTCCACAAGCCCTCAGGAAAGACCCATTAAAGTGTCTTTGTTATGACTGCTGCATGGGAATTGTGATAACGCAGAGAATGAAAAGTTTGGAATGAATGGTGTTATTCACCATTCTCTGTGATTTAGGGCCTCACCATAAATTTTCTCTTGTTTTCTGGGGACTCTGGGACCAGCTTCAGAACAAAGGGCAGATTACAACTGCTAATGGGGCTGAGTTCTAATGATGCTTTTTATTACCAGCTCTTTTTTAAAAGATTAATCTCTAAATTGAGTGCTTGCTGCTTTGGGTTTTATAACATTGGCATTCCTGCTTCCCCAGCTGTTTATTTTTGTTGCTAATA
Organism: Gavia stellata; assembly: GCF_030936135.1. Lineage (NCBI taxonomy): Eukaryota > Metazoa > Chordata > Aves > Gaviiformes > Gaviidae > Gavia > Gavia stellata. The sequence continues at coordinate 98,358,269 of NC_082595.1, forward strand.
TTTTGATGTTCGGTATAATGAAACTGTGTTAGTACATTCTTTAATCTTTGACTCTGTCTATAATCTCAGGCATTATGCATGCACTTGTATAACAAGCTGTTAGAAAGGATATGTTCTGCCTTAATGTAATAACCAGCACAGCATCCTATATAAATTAGCACCCTAGGAAGAATGTTCTTGCTTTTTACCTTTTCCATGAATATGCATCGCTTGTGCTGCAGCAAGAATTATGGATAACATTTGTAACTATTATTTCTTTAAACTTTTTAAAAATAAGCACATGCCTATGGACTGAGTGGATAGCTGGTTTGTGAACTATTTGCTCCCATCAGTTCACATGGGTTGTGACCTCCAGTCATTGTAAATCACATAGTCTATTTGCATCTTTCTTTAACTGGGCATCAATTCTGAAAACACATATCTACATGTTTACATTCACTGCCCTGTTAGAGGGAACTGTGCTATTCACATGAACAGTTAACCATATGTAAGTTTTCAGGCTCTTGGCATAACTGCTTAAGATTTGTAGGGTGATTCTTCGAGGCCCTGTTGCACTTGAAGCCATATTATATTATGAAAGAAAAAAACTCCAAAATATAGCAAATTAGGTCAAATTCTTTCAATTGTTGTAATCCTTAGTTATGCTGTGCACTGAATGTTCAAATATTAGTAACACAATCTCAAAAAAAATTAAAGTTTACTAAGTTTAAGTTACTCTCATGTCTGGCGTTCATTGCCACTGACAAATTTCCAATCCCAACATCTTCAGAAGAATATGCAAGAAAATTTATAGAGACAGTTGCATTTGAAGGAACACTATTATTATCAGTGAAATTATCATCTTCATCACCATTATTATTATTATGGTTATTGTTGTTACTCTTAGAAATAACATTGCCTAGCCTCGTTAAGTGAATATTGGATATCGGAAAACAAAGAGAGCTTTAAGAAAGTGTTTCCTTTTCTATACACTGAAGTTTCATGTAGCACATCTGCATCTTGATTCATGGAGCAGTATGCCCTCCATTTCATCTTGGAGAGTATATACGGCATGTATAATATTCCAATTTTCATTTAGAAACTAAATGGCAACCGAGGTATGACACTAAATATATCCCCTCACAGTGCAATAAAAGAATAAGTAGATAAGCTGTTTATAAACTAAAATATAGCTGTGACATATTAGCCATGTGTCACTGCATGAAAAAATTGAAGCATTAAACTTTATGACTATTGTCTGTTACTTTAGTGGAGGGGCTTATGCAAGGCACAGAAGTCATGAGACACTGTCACTATGTTAGTTTTTATTTAAAAATATACTACAAAAAGTTAAAACCAAACCACTAACTGTTCTGATTTCATATTATGACTAAAATGATCTTTATTAAGTAAACATTTTGAAAAGAATAAGACTTTTTGCTACTCCCAAAGACTACCAGAAGTGAAGTCTTTAGACCATGACTTCTCTGTAACATGAATAATCTACACACCAATGAGATTTTAAAATAGTTTTCTGTCTCAGTTCAGAGAGGCCCATTTTCACTGTTTTGAGACTTACTGCAGAATGCCATCAGCACTGTCTTTTTTTTATAACTTGAATAATACAACATAAGGATCTTGCACAGGTTAAGCCAGAAATAATTGCATGAATTGGTGTGGGATTTCCCAAGACGTGATGTGCCTGATCAAGGTGTGACTGGGTATCTTGAATCTGACAAAAACACACAGCATTCAAGGCTGGAATAAAGATTTCTGGGGCACGTGTTGGCATCCTCTCTAGCTGCCACCTCTTGTTCTTCCAAATGAGAACTGTGAGATCATAAAATGAAGAAATGTCTGTTATTTCAGTCACAATGAGATCTATGAGCTGCTTCTTCTCATGTTGAGGAAGTGTTAATTTCAATGTTCAGTAAAGATAGCTATAATATTGACATTTAAATTATTTAACTTCTCTTCAGAATAAGTGGTCTTTTTTCCTAATATGCTTCAATAAAAATATATCAAGAAGCCACTTTATGAGCATTGCCATGCAATATATCAGAGATAATAGTACTTAATTCTTATTTCTCTAGACTATAATTAGGACAAAATAACAATGATTACATTCACAAAGTGATGATGGCAGTCAAATTGCCTTATGCAGGTCCTTTTTGTCCATTATACCACCAGCCATTGATTCAGTGCTGATTTTGAAGCCAGTTGGGGCAAATTACCAACCAAATGTATAACTTTGAAACAGTATTTGGGTTTAACTGTAGTGCTAATGATGTTTTGTAAATATGTATGTATGGGTATGTGTAGATATACTGAAGGTCAGGGCATGTTTCTGAGGAATACCAGTTCTAGGGAAAACCTGTTCTGTTTCTTCAGGATCATTCAAGGTCAGTGCTTGGGGCTTTCTAATTATAAATTTGTGAGAAACTTGTCAACATTGGTGTCAAAATGGTGAGAAAATAGTAATAAGGGCACGGTATTCAATTTTCCCCTTCAAGTCTTAAACATATTTAATTCTAAAGTGAAAAAGGTTGCACTGAAATATTATATTAATAATCATATCTCTGTCATTATCAAATTTAACAGCTGCAAATGAATTAAATTGTCTGAGTATTAAATAAATCAACAATTTTATAAATGTTCTATTTTTGACATAAAAGAGGAGAGAATGCTAACTGGCAGAATAAATAGTAATCTTTTCCCCCTAGACTTCTGCCAGTATTGTGAGATCGCATGTCTGAAGTTGTTCAAAGAAAGCAAGTTTGCTTACCCAGCCCTCATGTTATGACCTCAGATCTTCAGTGAATGCATTGTTTCAGAAAATATAAGAACTTGAAATCCTAATTTCCAGATTCTTATGTGAAATTTATGGTCAACAGACACTGCAATGGAGCATTAACATTCCCTGCTCTTTTTGTATCAAATGGCATGTAAAATTCAGAGTGTTTTAAGTGCACAGGAGCATTTTCTGTTGATTCAGTTGACAGAATTTTTTTTTGGTGCAAAATGCTTCTTTTGTCTAAGGGCAAACCTTACAAGAAATTTGCTGCCGCACATTTCTTGTTCTTCGAACAAATCTGAGTATAAGAAGCATAATGTGGTAGAAAAGGGACAAGGAACCATGGATAATAGAATTTATTATTCATATTTCAAAACAAAAATGTTTAACTGTGGTGTGTTAGTCACATCACACTTTGCTCTATGTGCAAAAGTAAAAGTACAGTAGAAGTATCTGTACAAAGTAGTTAAATTTAGCCTGTGCTGAGATATCCTTAGTCATCTCCTCAATTACATTCATTGCTGTTAGGCAAAAATGTGGTCTTATTAATCTCCTTTTGTGATTTTTGAATCACCCTTTCGTGTAGCAAAATGTAGTTGATGCTCTGCCACTACTTTTTTGCGCTCTCAAAATTTGTTTTCAGAGTAGAAGATAGAAGGAAACCTATCTAATTTAAGAGCCTATTTTTTCCCTAAATTTTAGGGATCTAGAGAAGCAGTCACCCTAAATTAAGTGTCAAGGTTCCCTGTCTAGTTAGCAAACAGATGCAAATGATTTTCAAGTCCTCCAGAGGAAGATGTACTTCTAAGGAAATAATGGCTACTACTATTAAGGGATACTAAGAGTAGCGTCTCAATTTAGCATTTCAAGTGGCATTTCGATTTAGCATTTCAAGCCTTCTGCTAGTTAGTCTAACGCTAGTTAGACTAGCATTCTTCATATCTGCATTCTGCTGAAGTGTTCAATACTCTTGGAGTTGGAATGAGAGCTTCATATGGGGTTTCTAAAGAATTGCAAAACTATTTCATGCCATCTACAAAGCCACCAATTGGCAGATAAAAGAACAAAGACTAGAAAGCAAAATTTGCAAGCACACAAAAAATGAACTAAAATCTTTATCAAAGTGAATGTTACTACCTTTCTTGTCAAAAAGTGTCCTTTCTGTTCCTGTTAGGTTGACCGCTTCCTTTTGTTCCCAATCAGACTGTGAAATAAGTGTCATCAACCCATATCCTGTGCATTGGTTAATGATAAAACACTTGTCTATATCCATGCTTCCCACCTAAAATGCCTAACTAATTTATATGTAAGGAGACAAGATTATTAATTCACAAGACAGCCCAGAGGACAGCTTTCTTGAATGTTTAAAGCACTTTTAAATAGATACAAAAACAATTTTGTTTCCACCAGTTCACTAGGCAGAACCACACACATGACGTACTCACTGATAAAGAAATGATTGGAGAAAGAGTGGAATATGTTGATCTAGACTATTAACTGAAAATACATAAGGCATATCAAGGAACTCATATGGCAATGAAAGTTCCACATGTTATTTAAATGCCACTGTATATAAGAGATTATGTTTTGTGTTTACTCGATGATAGTATATTTTATGTGAATATAAAAGCCTGTATACGTAAATGCTGTTTGAAATGCTAGTACAAAGAGGTTTACTACCACAGGGGGAACAATTAATTATGCCCGTGTATACCCAATTAAGTGGACTTTGTTTCATATAGCTGGATTTTTTGCCTGAACTTTTCATTGCTTCACAGAGACTGAAATGTCCAAAATCTTATTGAAGAGGAATGAATATACCACATAGATTTATTATTTCCAGACAGATTTTTTTGCTGCAGTTTGAATTGATTCCTGCCAGCAGTATGAGTATGGGACTTTTTCTGAGCAGCTCAGTGGTATGGGTTAATTTATCCACATAAGGAGAAATAAGTGATTTTGGTTTAAACTTTTCTGTTCTGTTCCCATATACACACAGTTGATCTGGTGCTCCTTATTTTTTTTTATGTGACTTCTAAGATGAACTCTGAAAAGTTTAATGACTATACTGTCCAAGCTTGGTTATGATTTTGACTGATGCCTTGTATTGGTAAATATCTGGATGTTATATGAGCAGACATATATGATGGGATTGCCTGCAGTAGAAAGGGACTGGATTCAATGACTCTTGCCTTCCTATACTTCTTCAATATTTATTCCATTCAATCACATCATTGCTTATTGTTAAAAATGAAAAGAGCCTGAGAAGAAGAGAGAAACCTTGGATCTCTGTATTCATATTAAGTGATCTAATCAATAAACTTGAGAAACATGGTGTCCTATTTCTTTGATCTACTACTTTTTCTGTTATTCTAATTAAAAGGAAACAGCTTCAGTAGAATTAGTGCAGGGAAACCTGTCTCCCCTTTTCCCCTTAGTCTGTAAACTAGGGTTTGAGGCACTTTTGGAAGGGATTTGAAAGTCTCAGACAGAGTTGGAAATAAAACGTCAGTCTGCCAGCTCCTGGTTCCAACCACCAGACTTGTATGAAATGGTGCAGCAGCTCCTATTTGAGTCACAGATGCCACAGGGGTTTAGGTAAATCTTGTTTTGGCAGGCAGAGTTCAGAGTGATGCCACTCACAGAATCAGAATCACAGAATCACTAAGGCTGGAAAAGACCTGTAAGATCATCAAGTCCAACCATCAACCCAACACCACCATGCCCACTAAACTATGTCCCACAATGCCACGTCCACACATCCCCTGAACACCTCCAGTGATGGTGACTCCACCATCTCCCTGGGCAGCCTGTTCCAGTGTTTCACCACTCTCTCAGTAAAGAAACTTTTCCTAATATCCAGTCTAAACCTCCCCTGGCGCAACTTGAGGCCCTTTCCTCTTGTCCTGTCACTAGTCACTTGGGAGAAGAGACCAACACCCACCTCTCTGCAACCCCCTTTCAGGTAATTGTAGAGAGCAATAAGGTATCCCCTCAGCCTCCTCTTCTCCAGACTGAACAACCCCAGTTCCCCCAGCCGCTCCTCATAAGACTTGTGCTCCCTTTGAAAACATGTGATTTGTGGATCCAAAATTATCCTAAGTGTGAGAGATCAGCTGAGCAGCCAGCCCACACAGGACTGAAATGCTTCTGGATATTTTGAAAAACAGAATTTAAGTACTGAGGGAATTTGAATAAAATTTTATTAAGTTCTTGAATTGTGGACAATCTTGCTAAAATCTATGATGTGGACATAACCCAAGTGATTTGCTCATTGTGACACAAGTGTTATTGTATGAAGCTGATGAGTTAACTGAGGGGGACTTTATGTTTCTTTGTGACCATACTTTATGAGTGCCAGGAAAACCATTTAACCATGCCACCCTGAGGATGTGTTGGCATCTGTCATCAACCATCAGAGTAGTGATTTCCAGTCAATTTTGACAGGGAAAAAAGAATTAATTCAAATTATTTATCCTTAAAGAATGCAAAAGCCATTGTTTATACCTCTGAATTTGATTATACAAACAAACAAACAAAAATCTATAAAAAGTAAAGATCATCAATGCGTTATGTTGTGAGTGACAGAAGAGTGCAAGAACCTCCCTGATGCTCAGTGGTGTTTGCCACTAAGACCTATTCAATTATTAGATTGGAGACGGTGCATGCAGCAGAGGAGGAGAGGCAATACGTAGTACTGCACAGGCCAACAAAGAAGTTGAGTAAGCAGCATGGTGTCATCACCAGACTGTTCTGAGGGGTTATGCATTGGTTAAGGTTCAGGCTGCTGCAGAGACAGATCTGGGTTATCGCCTATAACCAGGGTCACATACCCAGACTCCTTCTTGGCTGCCTTACTTCCGCCCAACTATCTAAAATGGGTGTATGTGCAATACCAAACCAGTGTCCACAAAATGACATTTGCGAATAAGAGACAAAAGGAAAATGTGCACTGGGCCCCCAGAGAAAGAGAAATAAACCAGTCAAACATCAGGATTGACAACTTATATACGATTTATTCAGCATCTATGTATTCATGAATAGAAACTATGCGAGATAAAACTCTATTCAGATACTCCTTGATAAAGATATACAAATACCTTATCAAAATTAAAAGGATAGCAATACAAATCAAACTTACAATTGCAATTACAGTGACCGGCAGTGTCATATGGTCAAACGTCCTTGGCTGGGAGCATCTCACCGCACTAGTGAGATCCCCAGCTAATTCTATCCTAAGCTCAGCTTTTATGTGAAAGGTTGCTTTACCTACATGCAATTACTTGCAGCTATGATCTGAAACTAAACCGCAAAAAACATAGGCCCCCTGCCTTTTCTGCAAACTTCACCACTGGGTATTTCTTCCAGTTGGGCACCTTCTGTACTGGGTAATTGCAGTTTGTACCAGCAATCTTCGCATGTTTCCGCAAAAAGACGAAAGAGGGAGGGGGTCATCGGTTTATCAGCCACTACACATGGCTCTGCCAGTTCCCTGTTCACCGTTTGGTAGGAGCATGAGCCATTCTTGGCAGGGTATCACTACCTTTTTCATATCCTCATACCAGACTACCTGTTTGATGCACGGGACCATGGAACTATGTTTAAAAAAGTGACACTGTACAGTGTGTTCAATGGTACTGAAAGATCTGTGGTAGCAATTTAACACATGCATTTTCGTTTATGTTCAACTTCACATCTACATAGCATTTTCAGTCTTTTGCATCCAAAAATATAGGGTTTTTTTTTTATTTCTTTAATATTTATTAAAATACAGATGAAATAAAGAAAACATTTCTAGCCCTACAAGAAATCAGATTGCCAGGTGTTTAAAGGGGTGCTTCTTAAAAAAAAAGAATTTTTCTCTACTTGTTTTCCTGTGCTGGAGATAACAACCAGTTTACTAACATTGAAACATAAATCACCCTCAGCAGCAAATGATTGTTTTTGCTTTCCAATCAACTATACATAAATATCAAACCTATTTTTTAACTAAACAACCTTGTGGAGGCATTATTTTCATTTTAATGCTTATTTAGCCTATGGAAAGAAGATTTATTCTCTTTTACCAAGAGACATTGATGCTTATATTATTCTTTCTAGAAGACTGATATTTCACTGATGATATAATATTCTCTCTCAGAGTGGAATCACTGCTATTTTATCCGTGAAATTACTGTAAGAATGCATGTTTATTCATTTTAACTAGAAATGGTGGAAAAATTTGCTGAAAGTTCCACACAATGAAGGTAGTCTATTCTGTTCATATATATATGTCTAAACAGATGTTAGTATATAAATGATGTACTAATGTATTAGTGACATTTTTTCCACATAATTTTCAATTGATATGTAAAGCATTGCATAAAGGGACAAAGGTTTTATAGTAATTTCATTTTCATCTGAGTCACCGATATTGGCCTGGTGCTCCAGGTGTTGATTTTCAATTTTCCTCATGCTTTCCATAGACATTTCACTTTTTGCCTTCAAGTAAACATGACCATTTTATGAGGTGATCAGTATTTCAACCCATGCTAGAGGAGAACTAAAATAGACACTGGTTGCAAAGGGTACCGTCGAGTTTCTTTATAATATATGCATCAACCAGCAAATTTTGCCCCACAATATACCTATACTACACCATTTCCTTGAAGTGCAATTTCCATTCCAATGTTTTTATTTTTTAACTTTTTACAAAAAATTGGTTAAATATAAGCATTTTATGAAGTAATGCCTGGAGGTTTCTGTCAGTCTTTATTGTACCACCTTTTAAGCCTGAAATAATTTTCTGAGTTAAGAATTCCTGTTCTTTTTGATAAGATTCACCTTCCTTTTTTAAACAGTCAGACTGAGAATAAATAGCTGCTTGTACAGCTTATGAATTTTCAGATCTCACAATTTTTTATCATGAAAAATAACAAGGTATATTCATTACCTTTTCTACATTGACCAATGATTTAATTACAAAGTTTTAAAATGTTGTCTGACCTCTACCTATAACAAAACTGATCAGTGATTGCTTAAGTTCTTAATACAGTGTCAAGTACTCTGTTTTCTACCTGAAACTTTCTGTGATGAGATTTGTAAAGTGATCCTTTTACTGTCATGTGTTATGTGTTTTGGGATAGCAAATTCCCATTTACTTTTACTACTAAATTGCCTTTCATCATGGTTTTTACATGTTTTACAATGATGTGTTACGTCTAAAAGATGATAAAGAAGGCACGGTTTTACCCGGGGATTTATTGGTGACACAACTGATGGTATGTAAAAGTCTAATTACTTGATCAGCTAGCAGAAAATAGGAGTTTGAATTGTGTTCGTTACACGCAAAGCTCAACAAAGGACATAATTTGTGCAGTAGATTTCCTGTGTTTAGCTCATGTCTTCCCTAATAAATGTGCTCATGGTAAGCAGTTGTTTACAACCTTGCTTAATTGTAACTTTTCTTTCTATTTATAATCACCCTCCAAATAATTCAACAAAGGACCAACCATGGAAATAGGAGATGCTTCTTTTTAGATATACATGAAATGGAATTTTGGCCTTTTCACTTCAGGATCCTCAAAATGAAGGAGTCTTTTTGTTACATTGACTATATTGTTTCCAGAGTAACTAGGTTTTGACCCTTGTTGTTAACAAAGCACATATACTATCTCTCACTCATGATACTGTCATACTGGTCAGACACTGAGTCTAAGATAGACAAGCAGTGAGTGAAGTGTGAGCTGCATATTGTTGTATTTTAATCGTTATAACAAATTATATTTAGAAAATCCTTAAAAGCACTTAGTACTCTTTGGAAGTAAGAGACATATTTTTCCCCAGTCTTTCCCATTTGCTCCAGACTTTCTCTTTATAGAAATGTTGTCTATTTTGCATCTCGTCTCAATTCTATTTGTAGAACAAGATTTGGAGATGCACAAAACAGAAATAAAGAAAACAACACAGGTAATGAGAAGTGGAAGCAAATTGGGATGCCAAAAGGCTCAGGCTTAAAAATGGTGTGCCCTTCTGTCCCCAGAACATAGAGTAGAAAAGGTGATTCTGGACAAAAAGAGGTGATTCTGTCCTCCTCCAGACTACATATAATTCTCACTGAGTTCAGTCAAAACCACCCAAAATATTTGGGCTTCAAATGCAAATATTAAGTCTGAAATGTTCATAACCCACAGTATCTTGTGAGCTTAGTATAAGGCTGTATGACCAGCTAACTGTCCAGAACAGTTCAGCCCAGGGTGTGACCTGTGATGCCAGGGAAAGAGTACGACAACATGGGAAGATAAAACAAATTTCTCTCTGGTATACCTTCCTAGTTTCTGGAAATACTGTCTTTGGCTCTGTGTATTTGTCTAACAAACAATTGTTTACAGTTTTCCTGGATGGAAGAGTCTACCTGCAGTATTGATAGTAAAGTTGAACTTGTACTAAAGTCACATCCTTTCCCTTCTGAAAGGGTTTGTTTCTGAGTGTCTTTTGTAATTAGGTAGCAAGTACAAAGTTCTAAAATGTATAGCTCCTTCTGAGTTCCTTTCCTGCAGATAGCTTTCTGTAATCAGCTTCTCTGCATTGTTTCCTCTTAAAATTCTCTAAGGGTTCCTCAGCTCTGCTGTCACAGAGATTACTATCTTTATAGAAGCATTCAGCATGCAGTAGTTGATTGACAGTGTAATCCACATTTTTATATGATTGGGTGGCAGCTGCCTCCCAGAAGTAATGTGTTCAGGAGTACGTCTTTTATACAGAGATCACAGATAAATCTCACATTTTCAATCTTGATATTTAGCATGGGAAATTGACTCTGCTTTTTCTGTACTCAAGAGTACATTTTTAAACTTGGTTCAAGTTTTGACGAAATCTTGTTAATCACTTTGGGCTCCTCTGTATGTATTGTCACAAGAGGATTTTGGACTTCAGGATTTTCCTTGATTTGTTATGATAGCTATGATGTACAAAAAGTGAATAGTTATTTACATTCCAACTGCTATTTAAAAGAAATCCTGCTTTATTCATTGCATTGGGACAAATCTAATCAGACTGTGAACGTATCCTTGCCTGTAATTTGAGTGAGGTGACTCAGTGTCCTCTTGCGTTGGTTTCATGGACGAATACACTATGTGTCCCATAGTTAAGAATCACAGAACCACAGAATGACAGAATCACTAAGGTTGGAAAAGACCTGTAAGATCATCAAGTCCAACCATCAACCCAACACCACCATGCCCATTAAACCATGTCCCACAATGCTACATACACATTTTCCTTGAACACCTCCAGTGGTGGTGACTCCACCACTTCCCTGGGCAGCCTGTTCCAATGCTTCACCATTCTCTCAGTAAAGAAATTTTTCCTAATATCCAGCCTTAACCTCTCCTGGTGCAACTTGAGGCCATTTCCTCTCATCCTGTTGCTAGTCACTTGGGACTCATCCTCTCATCCTGTTGCTACCCCCTTTCAGGTAACTGCAGAGAGCGATAAGGTCTCCCCTCAGCCTCCTCTTCTCCAGACTGAACAAACCCAGTTCCCTCAGCTGCTCCTCATAAGACTTGTGCTCCAGACCCCTCACCAGCTCCGTCGCCCTTCTCTGGACATGCTCCAGCACCTCAATGTCCTTCTTGTAGTGAGGGGCCCAAAAGTGAACACAGTGTTCGAGGTGCGGCCTCACCAGTGCCGAGTACAGGGGCACGATCACCTCCCTACTCCTGCTGGCCACACTATTTCTGATACAGGCCAGGATGCCGTTGGCCTTCTTGGCCACCTGGGCACACTGCTGGCTCATATTCAGCCCGTTGTCAATCAACACCCTCAGCTCCTTTTCTGCAGGGCAGCTTTCCAGCCACTTGTCCCCAAGCCTGTAGCGTTGCATGGGGTTGTTGTGACCTAAGTGCAGGACCCAGCACTTGGCCTTGTTGAACCTCATACAATTGGCCTTAGCCCGTCCATCCAGCCTGTCCAGATCCCTCTGCAGCGCCTTCCGACCCTCCAGCAGACCAACACTCCTGACCAACTTGGTGTCGTCTGCAACCTTACTGAAGGTGCACTCAATCCCCTCATCCAGATCATCAATAAATATATTAAACAAGACCAGCCCCAAAACTGAGCCCTGGGGGACTCCGCTTGTGACCGGCCACCAACTGGATTTAACTCCATTCACCACAACTCTCTGGGCTCGGCCGTCCAGCCAGTTTTTTACCCAGCGAAGGGTGTACCTGTCTAAGCCACAAGTCGCCAGCTTCTCCAGGAGAATGCTGTGGGAGACAGTGTCAAAGGCTTTACTAAAGTCCAGACAGACAACATCCACAGCCTTTCCCTCACCCACTAGGCGGGTCACCTGGTCATAGAAGGAGATCAGGTTGGTCAAGCAGGACCTGCCCTTCATGAACCCGTGCTGGCTGGGCCTGATCCCTTGGTTGTCCTGCACGTGCCCTGTGAGCGCCCTCAAGATGAACCTCTCCATAATCTTCCCTGGCACCGAGGTCAGGGTGACAAACCTGTAGTTCCCCGGATCCTCCTTCTGGCCCTTCTTGGGGATGGGCGTCACGTTGGCAAGCCTCCAGTCGTCCGGGACCTCCCCTGTTAACCAGGACTGTTGATAAATGATGGAGAGTGTCTTGGCAAGCTCCTCCGCCAGCTCCCTCAGCACCCTTGGGTGGATGCCATCAGGCCCCATAGACTTGTGAGTGTCCAGGTGGCATAGCAGGTCGTTAACTGCTTCCTCCTGGATCATGGGGAGTTTGTTTTGCTCTCCATCCCTGTCATCCAGCTCAGGGAGATGGATACCCTGAGGATACCTGGTGTGGCTGTTAAAGACTGAGGCAAAGAAGGCATTAAGTACCTCAGCCTTTTCTTCATCCTTGGTGCAATGTTCCCCCCCCCCCATCCAGTAAAGGATGGAGATTCTCCTTGTCTCTCTTTTTGTTGTTAATGTATTTATAGAAGCATTTTTTGTTATCCCTTACAACTGTGGCCAGATTGAGCTCTAGCTGGGCTTTTTCCTTTCTAATTCCCTCTCTGCATGACCTAATGAACTAATCCAGTCACATGTGTTTAGATCCTCTTCCTCATACATGAACACCTTGGTGATAATAGATGGTATAGATGGCTTAATACACTGATTAAAAACCGCTTTATTATACTATTAAAGATATATGAAATAAAATAAAGATTTTTCAACAAGGAAGGTCAAACATTTAAATGTTGTAGAAAGGTGTACAAGATACACAATAACAAATGCCAGAGTCTGAATCTGGCATGGAGTAATGCCGGACACGAGTGTAAATTGGGAGAGGAGTGGCTGGGGTGCTGGTTGACAGCAGGCTCAACAGGAGTCAGCAGTGTGCCCTGGCAGCCAAAAGGGCAAACTGCATCCTGGGGTGCATTAATTACAGCATAACCAGATGGTCGAAAGAGGTGATTATCCCACTGTATTTAGCATTGGTGCAGCCTCACCTTGCATACTGTGTGAGGTTCTGGGCTCCACAATTTCAGAAGGATGTGAAGGTCCTTAAATGTCCAGAGGAGGGCAACAAAGCTGGAAGGAATGTCCAATGAGGAGCGTCTAAGGACTTTGGGCTTGCATTGTTTGGAGAAAAGGAGGCTGAGGGGCAACCTCATTGCTCTCTACAGCTTCCTGAGGAGGGGAAGTGGAGAGGGAGGTGCTGATCTCTTCTCCCTGGTATCCAGTGATAGGATGCCTGGGAATGGTTCAAAGCTGTGTCAGGGGAGGTTTAGACTGGACATTAGGAAGCATTTCTTTACTGAGAGAGTGGTCAAACACTGAACAGGTTTCCTAGACAGGTGATTGATATCCCCAGCCTGTCTGTGTTTAGGAGGCATTTGGACAACGCCCTTAATAAGATGCTTCAACTTTTGACTGATCCTGAAGTGGTCAGGCAGTTGGACTATTCTATTCTATTCTATTCTATTCTATTCTATTCTATTCTATTCTATCCTGTTTTTTTCCTTTAGGGCAGCCACTGGCTTGGGTAGGGAGTAAATCCAGGCTTTACAGTCTGAATTTTAATTTGGGTGAAGTAAGGCTAGGTATGAAAGAACGAAATAACACTGTATGTGTAGCCAAAGGTGTAGATTTTCCTGCAGTTGAAGAATAGTTTAAAAAATATATCTACAAATGAAATAAAGATAAACCTGAAAAAGTGAATATGTGGCTCAAGTAAGCCCAAACCATGCTTGCGTTGGCTCCTGTGATATCTGTCATCACTTGCTTTACATAGACACAAAAGTCTCTACAACATGCTCAGTTATGTCTGATTTGAGACCAATAAAGTCTTTTTGTAGCGTATCTTTTTGATTAGATTTTACACAGCTATCCTCAGCTAAATTTGTGTAAATTGGAAGCCTCATGTAGCCAATGGTAGAAAATGGGAATGCTTTTTGTGCTGCTGACCTTGCTGCTTCCATTATACATTCAAGACTGTCAAAACTTTAGGGGTCTTGTAAGTGTAAATTTCACAACTACTGCAGGCATTTAGTGAGTTACTCTTATCCTAATATTCCTAATGGTTTCTGAAGCCATGTTGTTCTTCAGGCAGGGGAGAGATACCAGAGCTGTGTGAATTATAGCAAAGCAGAGGAACATCAGAGTCATTGGTTTCTTTCAAGCTTGGCAGGTGATATTACTGATTAGACAATCATTTTGCAACACCTTTATCCAGTTCTTTGAAGCTGCAATGTATCACAGTCGCATTGATTTTCAGGTGGGTTTTTTTAGTGTTTTAAGTTAGGTATCCCATTTCCAGCTGTGGCCAGTTCCTTGTGGTTCAAAGGAAGGTGAACTACCCTTGTCTACTCTAATAATGGATTTAGACAGTTGTGCAATCCCTTTTCTGATAGCTACAGGCAATGGCAGCAAAGGTAACCATGTTGCTGGAGTAATTTCACTGGCTTTGTAGACAGATTAGTGAGTGTACTTGTCTGTCGACAAATTAAAGGTGGAAAGATAGTATATTGTCCCTTTTTACTGTTTAGTTCCTAACAATACATTTCACATTCTGTACCTTGGCTGATGTTAGCAACCTTCAACTGACCTCTGACAAAATATCGAAACCGAAACATTCAGCTCCAGCTTTCCTCATCCGCCCTACACTTATGCTTAATTACCCTGTCTTGCTTGCTGTGTCCCAGTGGGCTGAAAGTGGAGGACCTTTGCACACCAATGCTCAAGACTCATGATTGCTTAAATTGTGTCTCCTTTCCCCAGCCAGCAGGAAGGGGGAGTGACACTATGCATTGTCAAGAAGACTGAGGAGGATCAGCTGCATCAGAAGTAACAGAAAAAGAGCATGTTGTTAAAAGCAGTACAAACTCTTAAAGGAAAGGGAATGCTCTGCTTTGGATGCTGTTCTGCTTTCCTGAAGCAGTGGCAATGCAATGACAGTAGAATAATATCCAGAAGACAAGTATTTAATGAAAAATATTCTCATAAAATATAATAAAAAAAGAGATTACTTTTTACAGCCAGATCTAGCAGCGCATGAGCTTTAGAAGTTTAAGTGGCTGTTAATATCTCTAGGCTTTCCATTCTGCAAACACTGTTGCATGCCCTGATACATATACTTACTTTCTTAAAGAAATTATTCATACTCCTAACTTTAACCAGCCAATAATTTCTTTCATTTCTTCTTTTTTATACTAAGATATCAATAGAGTAGTATGCATCCTGGGGTCAGGACATATTGTACAATAACATGTAAAAAGATGTCACCATAAATCAGTTTTTAAAATTACCATGGTAGAAACAGACTTGGAGCCTCAAAAGACAAAATTCAATGTTGCAAGTTGTATACACATGCTTAATTTTACCAAAAAAATCTCTTTAAATCATGGAGATTTGTGCTTGTGTAAAATCTGTATCTCTTTTTTGTAAAGCTATGTCTCTACTGTGTCGTGTTTTAAACCCCAGTAGGCAGCTCAGCCCCACACAGCCACTCCCTCCAGTGGGATGGGGCAGAGAATTGGAAGGGGAAAAGTGAGAAAACTCGTGGGTTGAGACAAAGACAGTTTAATAGGTAAAGCAAAAGCTGCGCATGCAAGCAAAGCAAAACAAGGAATTCATTCACTACTTCCCATCGGCAGGCAGGTGTTCAGCCATCTCCAAGAAAGCAGGGCTCCATCACCCTTAACAGTTAGTTGGGAAGGGAAACGCCATCACTCCAGATGTCCCCTCTTCTTCCTTCTTCCCCCAGGTTTTATGGCTGAGTATGATGTCATATGGTTTGGGATACCCCTTTGGTCAGTTGGGCTCAGCTGTCCCAGCTGTGTCCCCTCCCAGCTTCTTGTGCACCCCCAGCCTACACGCTGGTGGGGCAGTGTGAGGAGCAGAACAGGTCTTGACTCTGTGTGAGCACTGCTCAGCAATAGTTAAAACATTGGTGTGTTATCAACACTGTTTTGCTCTTAAATCCCAAACATAGTCCTATACAAGTTACTATGAAGAAAATTAACTCTATCCCAGCCAAAACCAGTACATACTGGTAAATTAAACAGTGCCAGACAATGTTGCTGAAGCTAACATGTAGACCAATCCTCTATACTCTTAATGTCTTTCAGTTGCCTATACCGTTATATTGCTAGAACTATCTTTAGTATCCTTTTAATGTAAGCCAAATAAACAATTCCTGGGCATCCAAACATTTCCTTGGAGAAACATTTCCTTGGTCCAAAGACCAATTCCCAGCAGACAGTTTGGATGCTTTTTTAGAGCCTATGATCACTTAGTGGATGCAAGCTGTTCTGCATCATTTATCCTCCAGGCCAGAGAAAGGACCCAGGAGCCGTTCAGTTCACCAGCACAGAAATAGGCTATATGGTCTTGTGAATATGTGAAATGCAGTCTGCTAATGACCAAGGAAGACTTTAATTTACAGTGTGCCTTGTGGCTTGTGATTTGTGTATTCTGTCTGTTGTCAGTCACCTTCCTGAGGCTACAGAATTAATCATAGCTGCAGTGCAGATTTCTGAAATGGTTCAGTGTGAACCACCATTTCTGTAACAGGACAAAACCTGAAATTTCTATTTAGTGTCAGGAACCAGGTGCTTCTTAAAGACTGTAAAATTGATTGAACTTTTAATATGACTCTGTACGGCTAAAGATGCTTCAAGAAAGAAAGTCAGATCACAAATAACCTGAAAGTTTACATTCAATCAGGCTGAAGCTTGTTCAATGTTCTCGGGTTCTTGCTGCCCGAGTTTCTCGAAGGATAGTAGAAGAAGTGCATATGGCAGTGTATAACCATTTTATTGCTGCTGGTCGAATGTTTGGTTTACGGTTCTTCAAGCAACTTTGACTTACATGTCCTTAAATTTTGCACTTGTCCCATGCTGGTATACAATATTTAATATACTTTTACTAGAGATAGTCAGTTAGTGCATCAGTGTCCTAGGTTATGCTAAATACAAAGTTATTTCCTCTTTTTATCCTCTAAAAGGTCTTTCTCAGGAAATCTTTGACAGTCATGATTTTTTCGAGGATTACACCCAGCTTCTCAGATAAAATTGACTTGGACCAACTGACTAACAAAAAAACAGTATCAAGAGTTTCTTTGATGACACTGTGTAAAACTAGCATATGCATAACATCTGTCCAACTGAAACCAAAATCACTTTCAGAGAAACTGACCTGCCATAGCTATGTCTATAGCCATAGCTATGTCTGCATCCTGCACTTGAGGTCAGTGAATGTTTTTTTTTTGTCAAGAAAAGGTCTTATTTTGGAGCTACACATCAACCTTGTTAGAGGAGACAAAAAGTGGTATGGAGGATTAGAGCTGTATCTGTTTGTCTGGCTTCTTTAGCTCTCAGAGCACCTGAGGTTTTCAAAAGTAAATCCATTTTCCCTATGAAAAATGTGATGGCAATCTTGTTAATAACTGATGAAGATACTTCTTTACATACTGCATGTTTTACTATGCAGGGAGTTGCTCACAGTGGAGTGGGATCAAAAAAAAGCCTATTCATGTCCGAGCAATGGGAAGATAATAGTGATGTGAATGAACAAGAGTAACACTCTCATAAATAAGTAAACTATTCACACCCTCAGACTCTTAATATGACTTTACATATAGGTTACAGTATCTATGATCAGGAGAGCTGGCTGTAAGGCTTTTCAACCTTAAATTGTAATTTCTGTGGCTGGTGTGATTTTATCACAGCATGTTATTTTAACAAGGCCCGCTGGATTCATTGGAATGGCACTTGCTTTGAAGGCTGGGCATATCACAATATTTTACAGCATAAAAGTTAGTCAATTACAACACTCTTATTTAAACACTATTCTTCTTGTAAAGCAGATCAGCATTAGCACCCTCTATATTCATTCTTTTTCTCAGCTGCACAATTGATTAAGGGCCTTTGGGAATTATCTACAGTAACTCTCAAAGCTCGCTCTTAGTCAGTATTCAGCAAAACAGTTACTCCCTATTTAAAGCTCCTCTTTCTTCATTGTTTGGTACAGTACATGATTTCTTAGACTCATTTGTTTGTATTTAATTGCTGATTTCTGCAAATATTCCACAAATAATTTGTCTCACTTCCTCCAGAGCTGTTAATTAGAGGTACTCTTTCATACAATTTCTAATTTAATTGCAGCACACTTGCTAATTGTCTCTATATCAATGGTTGCATGTTTAGTTTCAGCAATTGCTATGTCATTCTCAAATACTGCTTAACAATAATTCAAAACACATGAGTCAAAGTGTGTGTTTTCCCAAGCATGGCATTATTATTAACTCAATTCTTCCATGCTGATGTAACTCTACCTCAAGGATGGCATATTAGCCTAGGGGAGCAGTTCTCTTTCTCAGCTGTTCATCCATGGGAATATTTACGAATCTGAACAGAGCAGAACAGAGACTTTGTAAGGTCAAAATATTGTCACACCTTCCTTCAGTGATAATGCACTGGGGCACTTCTTCCCTAGTGTTATTTCTAAGCAGCATTTTCATTGCCTCAACACTGTTTAGTAACAATTCCTTTTTGTTTTGCACTTTTTTCTATCATCTGTCTGTTTTTATGGTGTCATTAACAACAGTGCGAGAAACCTGTAAAAGGGGACAATTCCCATACAGAGATCAGGAAGAGTAAACATCTGTTCTTGCCATCTCTACAAGTGTTGAATTTTCCTGGATGGTTGTTTTCAGTATTTATTTTCTGCTGCACTTTGCTTTAAACTCAGATCTTTTAGCCTGTTTTAATGATTGGCCATATTTTTGTTTCTGGCATTCTGCTATATTCAAAAGACTGTATTTTCTTTCAAAAGATGCACTGAGTGACACTAAATGCCTGTAGCCTCTTTTTCCTCAATAGCTCTGTGAATAGCTTACATCTTTTAAGCCTGTCATCCTGATTACCGCGTTTTTGCCACATAACATCTGAGACAAAGCTGATCAATAGAATAATGGTTACTGCACTGCAGCCTGTGAGGCGGATTTGCAGCTTGGCCTCCATAAGGTTGTCATCATCAATAGCAAGGGAATGGTTGCACAGCTGATTTGCAGCAGTCCTCAACGTGTGTTAATTAAATCTGTAATATAGCTGCTAGGCAACCAGATTTGCAGCCCTCCTGGACAGCACTCATGTAGCAATTCAAAATATTGTAATTAAAAACGAGACGCAATGACTAACACATATATACAAAATTAACATGATTCCACACTCTTTTTAGGTTAAGCAAATCATCTGAATGCCAAACTACTGTTCCAAAATCCTCCCTTCTCTTATTCTGTGTAGTTTTATCTGGCATTTGACAATCAGATTTCAAGGGACAGATCCCCAAAATCTATTCCCAAATCAGTCAACCTCTCAAACAATCACAATTTTCAGGATCAACCTTCAGCAACAGTAACTTGTAAAGAAAAAATTGTAACAAAAATTGTTTCACATAGTTTTATTTAAAAGATACTTATGAAACACCTGATTCAGAAATAGCTATAAATCTAGTTTGGAATAGAATCAGAAGAGGAGATTTCTATAATTGCATTTTAATAGAAATCTTAAAACCCTTTGGCTACATCTAAACTGTTATTTGTGAATGTGCTTTGTTATTATTCCTCTGTGAAGGGGAATTTTTTATTTGTTGAAATACTGACATTTGGCTAAGTCTGTACCCATGTGTGTTATGAGTTCTTGCCAAACCATAAACATGAATCACAAGGAACAGCAGACTTCAGAAACAACTCGACCCAGTAAGTAGCAGCATGAAGAAACAGAGGTTTATGGGATGTTTGAGACAGAGTTCAGGTTATGCAGTTGTCGTGGTTTAAGCCCAGCCGGCAACTAAGCACCACACAGCCGCTCACTCACTCCCCCCAGGTGGGGTGGGGGAGAGAACCAGAAGAGTAAAAGTGAGAAAACTTGTGGGCTGAGATAAAAACAGTTTAATAGGTAGAGCAAAAGAACACTGCGCGGAGAAGCAAAGCGAAAGAAGGAATTAATTCACCACTTCCCGTCGGCAGGCAGGTGTTCAGCTATCTGCAGGGAAGCAGGGCTCTATCACGCGTAGCGGTTGCTCGGGAAGACAAACACCATTACTCCGAATGTCCCCACCTTTCTTCTTCCTCCCCCGGCTTTATATACTGAGCATGATGTCATATGGTATGGAATATCCCTTTGGTCAGTTGTGGTCAGCTGTCCCGGCTGTGTCCCCTCCCAACTTCTTGTGCACCCCCAGCCCACTCGCTGGTGGGGTGGGGTGAGGAGCAGAAAAGGCCTTGACTCTGTGTAAGCACTGCTCAGCAGTAACTAAAACATTCCTGCTTTATCAACATTGTTTCCAGCCCAAATCCGAAACACAGCCCCATACAATCCAAAACACAGCCCCATACTAGCTGCTATGAAGAAAGTTAACCTCATCCCAGCCAAAACCAGCACAGCAGTAACCCTTTCTCTGGAAAGCCTTTGCACATACTCGAGTT
Source organism: Gavia stellata (assembly GCF_030936135.1). Classification (NCBI taxonomy): domain Eukaryota; kingdom Metazoa; phylum Chordata; class Aves; order Gaviiformes; family Gaviidae; genus Gavia; species Gavia stellata. Next base: position 98,378,969 of record NC_082595.1, read on the forward strand.
AGTCAGTGATGTGTGTTTGGGTGGAGGAAGATTCAGTCCTGGAAATCAACTCAGGAATGGCTGAGTCATGTGTTAATTGCCCTGTGGTTGGATAGATATAACAGAGAAAAGTGGTAACATTTTATTTTCTCAGGAGTGACAGCAAAAGTGGGGCACAATTCCTTGAAGTTTTGTAATACCGCTCAAACTTTTGAATACAGGTTTGGTGATAATTGGCCATCCGTGGCTGCTATCCCTATTTCTTTTCTTAGTCTGCTTATCCTTGAAGGAATGGCATTACCTGGGACTAGGATTTCTCACTCTGTGTAAGTAACAACAATCCACTGGGAAGTGGAAATGAAATGTAGTGATGGGATCCCCTCCTCTTCTTCAGAAAACACCACCACCTGGGAAAGATGCTTAAGCAGCTTGAATGCCATCTGGAAACCCGTACACCACTTCTCTCTCCCTTTGGTACCTTGCTGAGGCAGTAACAGTATTCTTAACCGAGGGCAAGAAGAGGACAAAGCAGCCTACCTCAGGCTCTTCCATTGTCCATCACAACACTGGACAGACTTTGAAGATAGTTTTATCCCTATTCTGTGAAAGGGCTTAGAAGAAGGGCGTTCGCCCTTCTGATGGGTGGTCCCAGACTGCGGTGAGACTAGTCAGCTCTGGGCTCTGCAGTGCAATAAAGCCAACTATAAAATTATCATGATCCCATCTTAGATCCTGATAGCATCAGCACTTGATACTGATATTGTGGGTTGCTGCCACAGTTTGCTACTGCAAAGTAGCACATTTAATCATGCCACTACTGCTGTTAAGTGCTGCTGCCATCACCAGTCTGCAACCACCATGACTCTAGGACTACAAGAGGGGAATGTTCTGCCTGCAATCCCTAGGGTAAGCGACACTGGAACAGAAACCAACAGCACTGATCAGGACAGAAGGAGTACAGGTGTCTGTTGTGCAGATGGTATCAAAGAGCAGCTGTGGATCTTAGTGTGAACCCCAATGTTTCCTTTAGTAACACATCACAGATAAAAGTTAAGACTTACTTTAGAGGCAACCTTGAGAGGAAGGCAGAAGAGAGAACATTCCTTTAACTGCAGATGAAGTTTGGCGGGAGCAAGCCTGCAAAAGTGAGAGAGTTCAATATAAAAGCTTTGCAACAACTAGTCAAGTATTAGTATGAGCAGAAAGAAAAGTGGGTGTCTGCCTCACCATTCCTTTACAGAGCTTAGGTCTAAAAAATGTGTGTGGCTATCATATCGTACATGCCTAAGAGGAAACTTTGCATACTGCCACTGAGGACCCTCAGATTCCTATTCTCCATATTCATAAAACATTTCTGCTGCCTCTCTGCGAGAAAGCCAGTCAGGAAACAGATATTGCATATATTGCACTGTATAAATATGTTCACCAATCAAACTTCTTGATTAGAGTTATCTCTGTTGAACAGCTAAACTAATGCTGGCAATTTATGAGGAAGCAATGATTCTAAATTTGTTTACAAAAAATATTTGTTAGTCAGTTGAAACAACAAACAAACTGCTGGATACCATAAAGAGGCTAAATTTGTGTATAGTCTGTCATTAATAATTTGATTTGCTCTAGTTGTTTAGTTATATGTGCTGGACTATTAAACATCATGTACATTGTTATAATGTACTTATATCTATGCTTACAATAAAGAGGGTCCTCATTTTTGAGCTAGCCATACAAACCAAGAGGCAATTAAGGTAGGTATTGCATGGTACTTTAAATTGTAGTATAATTACAATGGTATTTATAGGACATAAATAATTCCATAATTGCTAGATTCTTGGCTCACATTCTGCCTTATAACAATTGCACTATTACATAGTAATTACATGAATTAAATTATTTGTGCACCACAAAACCAGACTTTCTTGTACTTTGGGTTTACATAATACACCAAATCTAATGCAGTCTTTTTACTGTATTAAACTGTGCTGTTTATTGGAGTGGCTCAGATCTAACCCTTACTCATCACAACAGAAGGATATAGATATAGACATAGATATAGATAATCTATAGATATAGGTTATACAGAGATTTGGGTAAATATATATAAATTCCTAAAATATGTCTGTCTTCTCACCAGTCTATTGCATGTGAAACCTTAACCTCTAGAAGTCTGAGCTGCAGTCTTACACAGTGACTGAAATAATTTGAAAATGAAAGGGATTTCTTTTCTCTACTAAGGTATAATGACTCTAGTGACATGTGTCCCTTTGAAATAGAGTTTTGCAACAACTGTTAAAAAGGCAACCAAAAATTCACACACCAATAATTAAGAGTTATTTGCCTTTGTTTTCTCCCCAGATGTTTTGTTTCACTGCTCTCCTCCCGCTGCATTATGATAGAACAAGTATTTGTGTAGTTGTTCTGTGAAAGGTTGCTGAAAAAAAACTCAGCAGAATTAAATTAGTTATTTCTTGGGATTAGTTTGCTTGTTGAGTTCTTTGGCACAGCTAGAAAAATACCTGTGCATGTATAACACAGGAATTGGATAGGGAGGATGAGGAACAGGTGACCGATGATGACTTTTTGACTCAGGTGGTGGAGGAGTCAACAAGGAGAGGTGTACTACTGGACCTAGTACTGACAAACAAAGAGGGACTGGTGGAGGACATTAAGGTTGGGGGCAGCAGTGATCACGACAAGATAGAGTTTAGGATCATGTGCAGTATGCACAAAACGACAAGTAGGATTGCAACCTTGGACTTCAGGAGGGCTAACTTTGATGTCCTCAAGGAACCACTTGGAGAAATCCCATGGATTAGGGCTCTAGAGGGTAGGGGGCTCAAGAAAGCTGGGTGATATTCAAGTCCCGCTCCCTCCAAGCTCAGGATCGGTGCATCCCTAAGAGCAAGAAATCAGGCAAGGGAAGTATTCGAGGTGCGGCCTCACCAGTGCCAAGTACAGGGGCACGATCACCTCCCTACTGTTGTTGGCCACACTATTTCTGATACTGTACTCCAGAGTAGAGGGGGAGGATAACCTCCCTCGACTTGCTATGGGCTCAGCCGTCCAGCCAGTTTTTTACCCAGAGAAGAGTGCACCTGTCTAAGCCACGAGTCACCAGCTTCTCCAGGAAAGAAACTACAGGCCAGTCAGCTTCACCTCCATCCCTGGAAAGATGATGCAACAGCTCATTCTGGGTGTCATCTCAAAGCATCTGGAGGAAAACAAGGTTATTAGAAGTAGTCAACATGGATTCACCAAGGGGAAGTCATGTCTGACCAATCTGATAGCCTTCTATGATGGCATGACTGGATGGATAGATGAGGGGAGGGCAGTAGATGTTGTCTACCTTGAGTTCAGCAAGGTTTTCGACACCGTCTCCCACATCATCCTCATAGACAAGCTTAGGAAACATGGGTTAGATGAATGGGCAGCGGGGTGGATTGAAAATTGGCTGAATGATAGAGCTCAGAGGGTTGTGACTGGTGGCACAGAGTCTAGTTGGAGGTCTGTAACAAGTGGAGTTTCCCAGGGGTCAGTACTGGGTCCAGTCCTGTTCAATATATTCATCAATGACCTGGATGAAGGGATAGAGTGTACCCTCAGCAAGTTTGCTGATGACACAAAACTGGGAGGAGTGGCGGACACACTGGAAGGCTGCGCTGCCATTCAGCGTGACCTGGACAGGCTGGAGAGTTGGGCAGGGAGGAACCTGATGAAATTCAACGAAGGCAAGTGTAGGGTACTGCACCTGGGGCGGAATAACCCCAGGCATCAGTACAGGTTAGGGGCTGACCTGCTGGAGAGCAGCTCTGTGGAAAGGGACCTGGGGGTCCTGGGGGACAACAGGATGACCATGAGCCAGCCATGTGCCCTTGGGGCCAAGAAGGCCAATGGCATCCTGGGGTGCATCAAGAAAAGTGTGGCTAGCAGGTCGAGGGAGGTTATCCTCCCCCTCTACTCTGCCCTGCTGAGGCCGCATCTGGAGTACTGTGTCCAGTTCTGGGCTCCCCGGTTCAAGAAGGACAGGGAACTGCTGGAGAGGGTACAGCAAAGGGCTACGAAGATGACTAGGGGACTGGAACATCTTTCTTATGAGGAAAGGCTGAGGGACTTGGGTCTTTTTAGTCTGGAGAAGAGAAGACTGAGGGGGGATCTTATTAATGCTTCTAAATCCTTAAGGGGTGGGTGACAGGAGGATGGGGCCAGTCTTTTTTCAGTGGTGCCCAGTAACAGTGTTACCGAAAATCATGTCCTATAACAACACGACAAGAGGTAACAGGCACAAACTTGATCATGGGTAGTTTCATCTAAACATGAGGAGGAACTTCTTTACTTTGAGGGTGGCAGAGCCCTGGAACAAGCTGCCCAGAGAGGTTGTGGAGTCTCCTTCTCTGGAGATATTCCAAACTCGCCTGGACTCATTCCTGTGCAGTCTGGTCTAGGTGAACCTGCTCTGGTGGGGGGGTAGGGCTAGATGATCTCCAGAGGTCCCTTCCAACCCCTGTGATTCTGTGATTCAGTTTGATTCTGTGACTGGGGCAGGACAGGATGGGTGGCCGTTGCTTAAACCATCTCTAATAGTTGAAGAAATGCATCTGTAGTTCTGAGTGCTCTGATGACGTCTCATATCTCTTGCTTCTCAGATTTCTGTAATTCTATTTCATATGTAAGGCTTCCCTCCTGGGTTTTGAGCTTTGGGTTAGAATCTTAGGCACATCATAAAGTACTACTGCACCACACTGCATCCACAGCTTCATCCACACCATCCAGCTCCATATACAGGGACGTAACTGTGTGCTTGGGCATAGCCCTTCAATGCTGAGGATGTTCTGAATGGATGCAATGAAGTCTATGACTGTTGGCATTTGGAGGACGGGGGATTTGTAACACAGACTTTTTCCCATTCCTTCATACTGCTGAAATCCAATTTAAGGAATATTTCTCTGTTTCTGAAAACAGCCAAATTAAGGAACTGGAAATCTTAAGGAAAGGAAATGTCTATGAAGTTTTTCTCCTCTTGATAATAACTTTGAGACTCACCTAGGAAAGCAGTTACCGAAAGTTATTACCATTCGTGAGTCCTCTGAGGGGTTGTGTGAAATGAGTTAGTGTTCAGCCCTGTTCCTAGTGGACGGCTTTAATCACTACTGCTCTGTGCTTGTACCCTTTTCAGCAAGAGTGTGAAAATCTAAATAAAAATTTAGGAGATAGTGGAGGGGTGTTTGAACTAAAATCTCATGGTGGAGTCTCATACATCTTTTGAACAGAAATTAAACAAAAGTTTTGAACAGAAAGTAAACCACAAAGACAGTGACTTTTCTGTTGACTCTTAGGTCATGAAGAGACACTTTTGCCCATTTCTCTCCCTCAGAATGGTTTATCTCTTCAATACTGATCTGAGGAAGCATTTCAAGGACTGAGAGTGTAATGGAGCTCCCAAGCCCATTCAAGCCTCTGTCTTTGGGGACAGGAGTGTAATTTCCTCTCTTTTCTTCCCCATACCCCAATTGCTTACAGAAGCTTACACTCACTTCTTTTTTCTAGTAATACAGTTTCTAGCCCATTCTGAACATTGCTTTTGCTTTCAGAGTGCAATTGTCTTGTGAACTCCCTCAGTGCTTATGGTCCTTTCAGCTTCTCAGTTTTTTATTTTGAGGGAATTTTTGACTTTCCAATAGCTGATGATACACTGTCTCTATGCCCTTCAAAATATTGTATAGCTTAATTGTCTGATTTTAATTCTTTGTAATGACAATAAATCTGATTTTTTCCAGCCTTTCTTAAAATACTAGTTATAACCTGAAAGATACTTCATCAGCCTTTTCTCACTATTTTGTACAGTTTCCAGGTATTTGGTCTGCTTGCTTTAACAAGGTGTCCAGGTTTATGTACAATACTCCAGGTAAGGTCTCATTAGATTTGTGTATACAGTGCCAACATCTAAAATTATCTCTTCAGATATGTGTTTTCCTCCTTTATCTTTGCTGCAGTCTTTTCTGGTATCCTGTTTATTTTTTTAATTGCTGCCAAATTTGAAGCTGATGGTTTTACAAATTACATCATCAATCCTGCTAACACAGGCAGATCCAAAAATGGTACAACAAGCCAGACACTTCCCATTCCTGACAGGCTTATTTATCAGTGCAGACCAGCTCTGCTTTGCCTTGACAAGAGAGCTGCTTTGCATATGCACCGTGACCAGTACTGTCCAGTGTTCTCAAATGTCCAGTGTCCTGAGCTGACAGGTGCGTGGAAACTCACTTTGACAGTAGCTTAAAATAATATGATAGCAGTCTTCTTGTAAAAGTGATCTTCATGTCCAGATTTGTTGACTGTCCATCAAATGTTCTTTTTTCTACTAAAAATGTTAAAATTTTTCAATAGCTCTGATTGTCCTTAAGATAGGTGGAAGAGGGAACCTTCTCAAACTTATATGGCCATACAAGATCTTCTGAGAATTGGATGTCATCACAGCGATTCTGTATTGTGTGTTGTTTGATTAAATTGCTTGAGAGAACCATAGCTGCATGATATCACAGAGGATAAATTACACCTCTTAATGAAAACTAAGTATTTTGCTGTGAAGGTTTTAGGAGGCAAGGAGCTTTTAACACCAAATCAACCCTGAGAAGTCAGACTTGACTATGAAGAAGGTTGCCAAAAATCATGAGGATATTTTCAAACACAATTAGGCTCCTAATTCGCTTAGTGGGCTCTTGTGCTCTAAATCACATAAGAGGTTACTCAAAATTTATTTTCTTTAGCCAGAAAAATACTGTGGTCTCCGTTAACTTATTCTGCCTGGGCCATAATAGGTGTGATGTGGTTCCATGCTTTTCTGGATGTAGATTTGCAAATGGCATATACCTATGTTATATCACATGTACCTTTCAGCATGAAGCTAGATCCATGAAGGGAGGATCTGCCCCCTTTTTCATATTGCAATTCACAACATATCCCTCATTTTAAAAAAATTCCTCGTCTTTTTTTTTTTTTTGTCTTCATATGCGGAGTGTAGTTTTAGGTTTAGATACTATATTCACATTTATAAACTTGGGCATTTTACCTTATTAAAATAACAAATTTACCAAAATTTCCTAGTCTAAAAGCTAAATAATTCAAATAATTCCTCATAACCTAAGCTTTCAGGTCTGTAGCTGTTTGTATCCACTGGTATCTGTCTGCATTTTGTGCTATCTGAATGTACCGGTTAATTCTTAAGGGAGTTCTTAAAGTTAACTCAAATGGTAGTCATAAAAAATAACTTGACATTGAAATTCTTAGAGAGTATTGATTATTAACCACCTTATTTCAGGCTCTCAGATGAGCTGTTACTTATGCCTACAGATGTTTCCTCTGTGAAACCACATCAAAGAAGTTAAAGATAATATATGCAAATATCTGCATTCTTCCCAACTTCAAATACCTCAAAGTTGGTGGTACTATCATTGTACTGAATTAGTATATTTATCTGGACAAGATGCAATAAAGCTGAAGTTCCTTCATTTCAATATGTTAGAAATTACTTTTTTTTTAAAGTCACTATTTTAACACAATTTTAAAGTTCTTATTACTTTGAAACTTTTCTTCATCTTCCAGGTTGGAGAAGTTGACTTGTTTTGTTGAACACTAACGTGGACTGTACTGTCCTTAGCAAATTTTCACTTTGATGGTGGAATGTTATATTATCCTTAAGGATTTTTTCATTTGATGTATTTTTGTATGTTTTATATAAAATATATTCATCCAATTTTGACTTGAGTAGGATTGATGCAATATCCTGGCTTACAGATGTTCAAAAACTTGCTTAACAATGCTGTTATAAATACCTTGGCAAAAATTTACTCATTGCAGAAAGGTGAAATATTATGACAATGTATTATAAGCCTAGGGACGAGGTTTGGCTTAACTGGTTTACTCAATTGAACTCCAGCCACTCATTTTAAATTGTCTTATGGCAGGAAACAAAAGCTTGTAGAGTTCTGGAGCTGCAAACTGATTATGAACCAACTTAAAAATTAAAAAAAAAAATCTTGACGTTAAAAATCTATAGATCAACATATACTGGAAATATAAAAGGAATTGTTAATTTCCTTTGTAAAGGAATAAATGAAATTAACCAGCACCTGCCATTTAATCAACTTAAGGTGAACATAGGGATGTATAGAGAAAGATGGATTCAGAGACGGTGGGATGACTGAGCCTTAGGAACAAGAATCTTATAAATCTTTGGATAATTCAAGATGCAATGGAACAACATTATATGCGAATAGCAGTACTGCCAACTGCATGCGTATGGCCACCGCTTTGCTAAATCTAAAGGAAATAAAATGGATGTTTTGCATTCCACCTTAGAAAAGAGAAAAAAAGCATGTATCACGAACAATAGATTCTAACAGTGCTGACAGGGATTTGTTTTTCAGTAAACATTTAGTCTGTAGTAAACCGAACATTTGCGGTATGTACTGTGAAACATGTGAAATAGAGGCCAAAAGATGCCAAGTAACGTGCAGAGATCTGCAAATTTCTTTTATTATTTTATTCTGCTGGCAAAACTGGCAGGGACCTCAGAGATGTATCATTTTACTCCTTCCTAACTGGTGTTACTCATTCATCGCATCATACAGCTGTGCAGTTGTGTCCCTGCTGGCACCAGGAAACAGATTAAACCAGCTGGTTTATGGTTTCTACTGGCTGTAGCTGAGTATATTCTGTTCTGTAACATATGGCACTTTAGGGCAGTGTGTTTGCACAGATCTTGGGCAATAGAGTTGGGTTCATAGTGTGTTCATTTGCTGAAGCATGTATTTGTCCTGGCTCCTAAACTGACTGGCTGTGAAAGTCTTGTTTAAGGCTTTCATTTACAATTATTTTCTGTATTGTTTACTAAAGTTATTTTGCATCCTGTTGATCGTTCTTTGCTGACATCCTTTGACTTCCAGCTCTTCTGCTAAAGTAGGCCAGTACTGGATAACCCTCAGACACTGTCTGTTCTTCTTGCATTTCATATTTCTGCCATGACAAAGACTAATATAACCTAGATGTCTTTCTTGTCTGTGGCCCCTCCCCTTTCCCTAAAGAAATAGGTAAAAAAATAATATTTTAGGATTTTTTTTTCTTAGTCTGACAGTAAAATTATGCTCATATCTTGGACTTTCTTCCTCACTTAACTCTTCTTACCTTTTTAAGTAGATTTCTACAATGTGATCTTTTCTAGCATGACGCATTTATTAGAATACTATTATTTTTGTCATATCTGATTTCCTTTAGTTTATGTGTTAATGAGGACTGGTTTTTAGTTGTTTTCTTATAAGTCTATTGCTATATTTAGTGCAGACAATTTCCTGATTCATCCAGAGTACATTTCTCATCTGCATTTCAAGCATATCCAGGTTGTTTTAGTCATTCTTTGCTTCTACATCTATGCTTTCAAATTTGGAGTAATATTTGTTCTCTTTTTTCTCTTATATGTAGAAGAAATTGTAACTCATTTTGCTACTAGGACTACAAATAGCAGTATATCACTCATCTTATGTATTTCATTGTATATTGAATTATGACTAGTTAATTAAATAATTTTTTATCCTTTCTTTTTCTTCTGTAATATATATTTTATTATACAACCATGCTTCTCCTTTGGGTTATTTTGCCCTACAGCTAATTCCTAGCATGACAGATTCTACAACTTAGATATATTTACCTTCACTTATGAATAATCATCAGGGACCCTTCACTTGTGGTTTCTCTAGGGGTTCTTGTCTTACTGATTTACCTTCTTTAAACTATAAAGCTATCACCTCATTCCTTTTTCTCCTAAGCAATCCTTTCTATAGAATTATATATCCTTCAACATTTGTCTGTATTGATTTTCATTTCCCCATTATATTTCAGTTAAACCCTTTTGCACTCCACTTCTATTCACAACTTTGGTTTTAACAATTACTTAGCATTGTCATGATCACTTTATCAGACTGGATGAAATTGCTTTTGTCTGGAAACGCAAGCTTAGGTCTCAGCTGCAGGCTTAAATGTCCATCAGCTGGAAAATTTGTGCAAGAAACAAAACTCCACTAGATGTTCCTCAGAGAATTCTCATTGTCTTGTTTCAAAATCAAGTTTGCATCATTGATTGAATCTGGACAACTAATTTTTTGGCTCTGAAATATCCTCAGATTACAGACACAACTATGCAGTGGCCCAAAACACCTGTGCCATCTTCTACCCCCTCACAGTTACACTGCTGCCCTTCCTCACAGAGAAGAGAAAATTGTTCTATGGAACTGGCAATAGCTGTTGAATCAATTCCTCTTGGAAATCTTAACAGACTGACAAAATACTAGATCTCCTTGCAACTCCCCATACTTACCCTTGCAAATGTATTTGCAAAATCTTGTTGGCTTCTGTATCTGAGGAAATAAATCAATCTTCTGCTGTATATTTTTGAGATTTGACAACTTCTCCTTCCTATAGTTTTTCCCATTGTACCCAAACATTTATTTGCATTTACATCTTTGTTTTGGGTAGTCTGGGTGATGTGTGAGTTTTCTTCCCTACCAGAAGTACATATATGTTTTTATAAATATCCTCCTTTTGATACTAGGTATTTCCATGATTTGAGGAGGGCAGTGCAATGTTGCTTAAACAAGCTTAGTTTTTTTAGAATGAATTGGTTCACTGATATTACTGAAAGACAAAATCACTGCTATCTAACAAGGCTGAAAAAATTTTACTTTAGCGATTCAATAGGAGTTAATAGTTGCCCTTTCTTCATCGTTTATATCTTTGTACTGAAAAGAGATGTTATGCTGTTCACCAGCAAAAAGATGAAATGACTTTCCTTGAAGCCAAAAAAGATATCAGAGATCTATCACATATCTGTGGGCTTTTCTATCAGCCTCATTTTTCTTTTCAGCAATAGGATGGGAGTACTTTCTGAGAGAACAATAATCATCAATAATGGATTACAATTCTGCAGGCTGACTGTCCAGTTCTTTGAACAAGATGGTTGAAATTCCTTTTACTAATGACTGAGACACTCTTAGTACCTTGTAGGTAAAACTGTTACTTGATTCATGTAACTAAGAATAGCCAACAGAATTAGCCTTTAGGAGTTGTTCCACTGCTATTACTCATTCAGGTGGTCATGCTGACTTCAAAGGGGCTACAGAGGCCTATGCATTATTCAGTAAGACCGGCAAGACTGAGCCTTTAAACTTTTACTGCAATCCACTAAAGAGTTTTTTTAAAGATATTTTAATTATAAGGTTTAGCAGAGGTGTCTAGGTTAGACATTTGATTCCAAAATAGCCCTATGAGGTAGAGAAGCATTAAGCATAGTGCTGTTACCTCTTTCTTACAAGCAGAAAAATAAAGTGACTTGCCCAAAGCAGGACAGGTGACCAACTTTGGAGGACAAATTAAAACAAAGGAATTGCTGCTTCACATTTCTACATTATATGTAAAAACCTATATGTCTGTTTAAATTTTTTTTTGGTCTTTGATGTATATTTATTATATGAAGATTGATTTAAGCTTTTTGCAATTCATTCAGTTAAAAATTTCAATCACTATTACTTCCATCTCCCCTTTCAATTTTCTTTTCAGTCATAGCTTTTTCATTCTGAGAGGAAATTAATTTATGTCATAGCTATAAATTAAATTTTTAAACAGTGAATTTCTTAGAAATTTTTAGTGATGAATTTTCCTGAAATTGTGCAGAGGAAAATATGCACTATAATATGGACTATTTCTCTTTAGAGAATCTGATAGAAAATAGATTTTTATACGACTATGTTCTGAATAATCTTTCTCATTTTTGTTCTGCATAAATTTTTTTTTGTTGAATTCTATTTACTGAATGAATAATGATGTTAATTTATTATTAGAATACTATTAGTTTATTGTTCTTGTAAACTTTCATTGGCAGCAGTTTATCAATACGTTGAAGGAGTTCTGAATTTTATTTTATTCATCTAAGATAATGAGCTTGCTAACTGTTGGTTGGTTGCTTTTGGAGATAGAGACAGAGGTGTAAATACTGCCTTGTCACTTAGCATTTGATAAAATACCTGTGTGTTTGAAATGTGATACTCACATGTGTGCAACAGCATCTGACTTTTACACTGATCCATTGAGAGTTTTGCATTCATCTAGTTTGGCTGGGACAAAAGAAGAATCTCTGCCAAGTAGAGTCATGGCACCATCCTCTGTGATCAAACCAGATGTGCTCTGTTTCCAGCCAAAGAGCAGATAGCTTTCAGTGAATCCTAGTTCTTTCCAGCTTCTAATTTACTGAATAAATTCACACTATGAAAGCATCACTAATGATATTGGCAACCAAAGTTTTTATGCAGCCACATATTTGCTTCTAATATTAGTACCTGTGACCTAGCAGTAGTACAAAATCCTTTCCTTCTTTCTGGATATACTTCATAGAATTTTATGTAATTTAAAGTAATTTTTATGATTATGTTCTGTAAATAATATGCATTTTTATTGCATAAGGGGTAAGCACAAGAGTGTTCTTGTTTCCACCTGTTTTGTAGTGACGTTGGGTCAAGTTCAGACCTGTTGTAAGACTGTAGCACAGCTTTGACAAATACTCTCTTATGCTTATACCAGCGAGTGGCTCTTTTCATAATATATCACAGTCTCATTTTGCACTGCTTGTAGTGATGTTTGGTACCAAATTGATCAAATGAAAGTTCCCCAGTTGAAAGCTTTAAGATTGCTCAGCTTCTGAGTTGGAGAAAATGCTGTTTGCTCAATTCCATCTCTATCTGTTGGAACATTCAGCAGGAGAGCTAACTAAATGTCAGTTCTTTTCAGCTGAAATGGACTCTCAAACTAGTGCAAATTGAATGTTTGCTTCTAGCAGATAGCCCTTCATTGCTCTGAATTCTCTGGTTTTATGTTCAGGGGAATCTAAAACCAAAGAATTTCTACTGTGTTTCATCCACTTCTGCATTCTAGTCTTATATGGTTTTGATTTGGTAGAATAAATTCTGAGTTTGAAAAAAACATTATTCTGCCTTAAAGCAGTTCTGAGTTCAGCTTGTGCTTGGTTCTTCTCCTGTTTTCATTCAACTATCCAAAGATTTGGTATTTATTCAATGGTGAGGTGTCTCTCTGTGATGACAGTTCACAGTTCATCCTGAAGCAATGTTTCTACATTATGTGTGCTCTCTGTTTCCCACTGAATAAGTGTATGATTACACCAAGAATACATTAAAAAAGGAAATTCTATTTCACCTTATGAAGACTGTTATCCTGTGACCTAGAAACTAAGGAGAGTTAGAATAGCAGATCATATGCTACATCACAGCAGAAGTTAGTATGCTACAGACATATGCTACAGATTTTTGAATCAGATGCTGGCAAGGTTTTTAAACAAGTGAAGATAATTCAGACCAAATACTTATATTTTTTCCTGCTTTGCCAATACATTTGAAGTGCACCAAATACAGTGTAAGCAACATCCCAGTAAGAAAAATTATAGAAAGGATTACTATTGATAATCAAATAATTTATTATTAATAAACCAATTATACTTGAGGGGATAATAAGAGCTTTTAAAAATAAATGAGGATAATGAGAATAAAGAGGAAATAAAATTTTCAAATAAACAGCTTTTCATATGTCAAATAAGTATTAATTCTTCAAAATAGTTAGCCAATGATCATATCTATTACTCAGTGTGAAACCACAGCACACTTCACCATATTTCCTAATAGTGTCATCTGTTTGCTAAATTTTTCTTCTGTTATTTCATGGATAACTCAGTTGACATCAATAAAGACAATTTAGTTTTAATTTGTTTGATAAGAACCATGTTATCAGACTTTTGTGTTCATTGAGAAAATATGAAAATAGACTATTTATTAAGAAACATTTGTAATGGTCACTCAATTTACTAACAGTCAATTTCCATGTTCATCTTAGAGTGATTGTCTACATTAGCGCTTCATTTGCACAAAGGTTTCAAATTAGTAATGTCTATTGATGCCATGGAATGGAATAATCATCACCAAGGACTGGATTAATCTCACCTTATATGAGATTTCTGCAATGTGTATCCATGCAATCTAACCCTGTCATCCTAGATTCCCTTTTTAGTCAATGGAAAGAGTCAGGCACTTTGATGGACTGCTGCATGAGACCTATTTTCAGCATCTTTGGTAAGATGAGATTCATTCCACGTCCTAAATTCCGCTGTCAGTATTTACCAAATATTCACCATTTATAGAGCAAACTGATTCAGATTTAGTCATCTGCTCTGTGAATATCCACATTTGATGGGAAGAATTCCACCAAAGAAATGAGCAACCTTGTCACTGTCTATCTCAGTTAGGGGAGCTACTCCCTTATCTAGAAGAACTCCTAAGATAAAGGAAGGGGTACTCAATTGTTCTTTTTAGAGAATCACATGTAGCCTACTGATCCTGACAGGCCAACTGGCAAAGATCTGTGAAACTATTAATGTCACCTAGTAAGAGAGAGAGAGGGTTTGGGTTCTAAAACAGCTGGAACACTTGAAAAAATATTGTCTGGTCACAGTGTTTGTGATGATATTCGCTTCATCACAGATATTAGCTGCTACATACAGAAGTGCCAAAGCTAAAAGGAACCTAATCCTCATCAGCCTCTCCTGCACTATATTCTTCTAAATGGGCAAAGAAAGAGTATCTATCTATCCCATCTACTTCTGTCAGATTCACTAGTCATTCAACTGAGTTATCAGAGAACAAAAGAAGAGTTCAATATCTTACGATAAAGATGATCAGGAGCTGATTCAGTTTGATAACTGTCATGGTTTAAGCCCAGCTGGCAACTAAGCACCACACAGCCGCTCGCTCACTCCCCCCTGCCCCAGGAGGATGGGGGAGAGCATTGGAAAAGTAAAAGCGAGAAAGCTTGTGGGTTGAGATAAGAACAGTTTAATAAATGAAATTAAATAAAAAAATGATAATAATAATAAAAATTTTAATGAAAAGGAAAATATCAACAACAAACAAGAAAGACAAGTGATGCAAATGAAAACGATTGCTCACCACCCTCCGACCGATGCCCAGGCTGTCCCCAAGCAGCGGTCCCCCAGCCAGCTTTCCCCCTAGTTTATATACTGAGCATGACATCGTATGGTATGGAATTTCCCTTTGGTCAGATGGGGTCAGCTGTCCCGGCTGTGTCCCCTCCCAACTTCTTGTGCACCCCCAGCCTACTCGCTGGTGGGGTGGTGTGAGAGGCAGAAAAGGCCTTGACTCTGTGTAAGCACTGCTCAGCAATAACTAAAACATCCCTGCTTTATTGACACTGTTTCCAGCACAAATCCAAAACACAGCCCCATACTAGATACTATGAAGAAAATTAACTCTGTCCCAGCCAAAACCAGCACAATAACTCTAGCTACCTGAAAGTAAAGAGTCTGTTACATACCTAAGCTCTGTCCTTGATCATATTAATCTTAGAAAACTGTCTAAAAGAGAGATAAATCTTCATCTAAACATCTTTCTCCCTTTCTACTTATTAAAGATGGAATATGGACTACATGCTTAACTTTTATGGTGTGAAAAGTAAGTGGAAATGTTCCAGCCAAAGAGTATTCTTCTGGGATTTGTCAGATGTGAGTTGTGAACCACACATGAATGGCCCATCCTGATACTCAGGAAAACAAGTAAACCTATAAAAAACTGTCTTCTTAGATAAATAGGGGGTTAACAGTGGAGTTCCAATACAAAGAAAAAGCCGTAGAAACAGGAATACGCTGCAAAGGAGGAATTCAGAAACATTGCTTGGGCATGACAAAGTGTTGCAGGGAAAGCTGGAGCACATGTGGAGTTGACATTTGCAGTTTGAGTTGCATCAAGGACAAGATCTTCGATTACTACATTAGTAGCCAAATGCTGAACAAGCAAAACATGATCCTGTTACTGAATGGAAAAGATGATATAGTGAAGATGGGCATTGCCTAATACCAGTGGTCTGGAGGAAGCGGTGCAGTGTGGTCTCATCAAGTTTGCAGATGACAATAAATTAAGAAGAACAGTCAATATGCTGGAGAGTTGTGCTGCCATTCAATCTAGACAGGTTAAAGACATGGGCTGACAGAAACCTAATGAAATTCAACAAGGGCAAATGTGAAGTCCTGCACCTGGGAATGAGGAAACTCTTTGCAACAGCACAGACTGGAGACTGACTAGCTGGTAAGCAGCTCTGTGGAAAAGGCCCATGGGACTCTGGTGGGCAGCAAGCAGCACGAGCCAGCAGTGTAACCTTGGCAGGAAGGCAGGGGTTCAGGAGCTCTGACTGGATATAAGAGAAATTTTTTCCCTATGAGGACAATCAAGCGGTGGAAGAAGTTGCCCAGAAAGGTTGTGGAGTCTCCATCCTTGGACATTTTCAAGACCAACTGAATAAAGCCCTGAGCAACTTGGTCTGACTTTAGCATTGACCAGGCTTTGAGCAGGAGATTGGACTTAAGACCCCCTGAGATCCCTCCCAACCTGGATGATCTCGTGATCCTGTAATTATCTTTTTCATAGGAAGGAAATTCTCATAATCTCTCCTTGGTGAATAGCTCTCTAAACAGTTCAATAAGATGAAAAAAAGGCCATCAAACAAGGGTAAATATGAATGAAGGCTGGACTTTGTTATTGCTCCCAGTAGTAAATATCCATGCCTCTGATGAATAGATAGGACCTTGTCTTTGACTGCCTCTCATTTTAAATATCTATCAAAAAAGATCAATTTTGACCCCAGTGTCAAGATTTGGTTCAATTCTCAGGTGGGTTCTTCCTTACTTGTTAACTTTCCAATATAGTTCAGAAATTCTTTCCATTCACTCAGTTGTTTCGTGCCCCAAGCACAGAGAACCATCATCACTGGTCTGCTCCTCTCATGCAAGTCTTCATATATGTCTAAATAGATAAGGGGATACAGGGGCATGGATGTAGCACTGGAAGGAAGTTTAGTGATGAGCTGATGCATTAGTGAAATTAGAAGCTGACGAAAGACACAGAAGTCACTTCGGTTATGCTTAGTGATGAGATAACTTTAGAATAAACTACTGGCAACAATTACAAATAAGATGAAGGGCCTTATCTCACACACACTGTAACAACAGTACAATGTTTATCTTTGAAGCAAGCACCAAGATATAACACGTTCTCATTTTAGTAATGTATCCCATCTGCCTATTTTACTGATTTTAAAAGTAGGGTAAGTCTATTTCATTTCAATTTCCCAAATTGTCAATAAATGGCAATCAGTGAGATCATAAGTCCTAAAATTTACATATTTATAGGAAAAGTGATGGTGATTAACATGGAGAGCCGTCTTTTATTGATTACATACTACTGACTTTTAACAATGAAAGTAAATAAGACAGACAGCATCTTAAAATGAAAGCTTGGCAAAAGTAAGTGAGGGCTTGACAGGGATTTGTGTTACAAACCACATCTAACCAGAAGTCAGACAGCAGTTAATAGGAACAGTTTGATTTTCAGAGGTACAGACCTTCAGAAATTGTGTCTGAAACCAATGAAAACTACCTCCACTTTCCACCTTTCAGAATCAGACAGTATATATTTAACAGATTGGAAAACCCCTAAGTAGTTTAACTTCACCTGCTTCTTAACATCTATATGAGAGATTAACATGATCCTAACATCATATTGTCTAAGGACTTCACAGCCATTAATTACATTTGTTAATCTTTATAGCACTCCTGAGAAGTATGAAAGTAATGTTATCATAGACTCATAGAATCATGTAGGTGGGAAAAGGCATTTAAGATCATCAAGTCCAACCATTAACCTAACACTGCCAAGTCCACCACTAAACCATGTCCCTAAGTGCCATATCTACACATCTTTTAAATACCTCCAGGGATGGTGACTCAACCACCTCCCTGGGCAGCCTGTTCCAATGTCAGGCAACCCTTTCAGTGAAGAAATTTCTCCTAATATCCAATCTAAACCCCCCCCAGTGCAACTTGAGGCCATTTCCTCTTGTCCTATCACTTGTCACTTGGGAGAAGAGGCCAACACCCACCTCTCTGCAACCTCCTTTCAGGTAGTTGTAGAGAGTGATAAAGTCTCCCCTCAGCCTCCTCTTCTCCAGACTGAACAACCCCAGCTCCCTCAGCCGCTCCTCATCAGACTTGTGCTCCAGACCCCTCACCAGCTTCGTCGCCCTTCTCTGGACACGCTCCAGCACCTCAATGTCCTTCTTGTAGTGAGGGGCCCAAAACTGAACACAGCATTCGAGGTGCGGCCTCACCAGAGCCGAGTACAGGGGCACGATCCCCTCCCTACTCCTGCTGGCCACACTCTTTCTGATACAGGCCAGGATGCCGTTGGCCTTCTTGGCCACCTGGGCACACTGCTGGCTCATATTCCGCCAGCTGTCCCTACATTAAAGATAGTGAACTACATTAAAGATACACTAAAGATAGTGTCCCTACATTAAAGATAGTGAACTGAGGCACACACAGACTGAATTCCAACATTACGGTAAAAATCAGTGGTGGAGCAATGAACTGAACTTATGTATACAAACTTGAGACTAACATTTTCTCCAGTATTACTTTCCCATGTGATCAGTGAGTTCCTTTATATTCTTCTGATTATTTGAAACTGCAAGTGTGTTAATAAATAAAACCACATCAGAATATCACTGCAAGACTTCTTAAGATTTTCAGGACAGATCTCAGCTAAACAATCTTCTAGTATGTGCTTTGAGTCTTATATTCTATTAGAGTAAGCTTGCTTTATGTCTTGATAAATTTATTTCTTATGTTAGCTAATCATCTCTTTAGTGTGGTATTTTGCTTTCTTATTGGTGGTTCATATGCCACTCGTGTTTGATAAACTTGCATGTGTTTTAATCATACTACTTCCTGATTTTTTCTGTCCTGTTCAAGGGTAGGCAGAGATAGGCAAAGGTAAGACCTAAGACATAGGTTTGTATTGTAGACTAAGAGTCTACAATTGTCTATTAGTCTGGATTGTAGACTAACAGTGCCTTATTAAACTAAAAAGAACCAAAACCCTCAAGAAGGGCAATTCTTTGCACTTAGAGCTTCATTCTATATCTCTCATTTTTTCTGACAGCAATTACAGTGGATGTGGTGCATTCTTATAACTAATTTAGATCTGTTTCACAGTTTCCATGCTTTTGCTTTTTTCTGTTATCTCATCCTTCTATTACTGTGTGTCATAGGAAATAGAGTGTATAAGATTTCCTGAAAATTTTAGCATTTAACTGAGTAGCAGGAGGTAGGTGAGAGTAGCTAATACCCAAGATCAGTTCAACATCCTTCTACCTTTTTTCAGTTACCCATCTTTAAGCATCAGTTTTGACTTTCACATAATTCCACCTACATGTTTGAAGAAAACCACTTTCCTTTCTGGCCTTGTTTTTCACTCCGCCCACTTTGGTCTGTTCTTTCGTTACTATCTACCCTCCATTTTTTTCTATATTCTTTAGGTTTCATTCCATTTTTACGAATCCTGCTGCCCCTTTCCCTGAGCCATGTGCTTTATCTACATTATGTGACTCAGTAGGAGCAGTGTAGCAATTGATCGGTAGTCAGTCAATAGTTCAGCAACTGGTAGGGAACTGCTGAGCACCAAATCATTGATTTCCTCCCCATTGATGCCTTCACAGCTGGTTACCTTTTAGTGTGCCATTACAGATAAAGGGAGACAGAAATGGAAACTAAATATATCTATATGCATATTACATATACATGTATATATACATAAATATATCTATATCTATATTACATATAGATAAAATAGCATATATTTATATGTTTAACAACTTTTCATTCCAAGGAAAAAGCAGACAAAAATTTGTTTTGGCAGCATGATCACAGTCAGCAAGGCAGAACACAAATCACAGGGAGTACATCAGATAATGAAATCCATTAACTCTAATATTGAAAAATTTTGTGAATTTTTTGCAGAGCAGTTGTTCAGCAAACTCCAAAGAACTTAAATATTGCCTTTGAATCAATTGTATTAAATTTGTTACTTTTAAATTTTTTTTTTTAGGTTTCAAATAGGAGAAAACCCGAACTTTTGCTCTTCCATCTATATTGTTGATATAATCTGCATGATATGATCTATCTTCATCCTTGATTCAGACTGTTTTTAGAGCCATATTTTTCAAAATTCTAAAACCTTCAGTTTAGCCCCAGAGCTTCAGAAAAAAAATCAGTATCTAGTCTCCTGAACTACTGAAAAATCTGGCCTTGTCTTGATGCATACGTGAAAGAATTAGATCTGAAACTGATTGGAAAAATTTCTTGGTAGAGAAAAAAAGTCATCTCCAAGAATGTTTTTCCCCATCCCGTTTTCTATGGACATTAACTTTAGATGGATTTTAGGCATTTAAAACTATGGCTTAAGCTTTGAACATATTTATGTCTAAAGTAGGGTAGATGAGATCAAAGAATGCCTGACCAGTCTGGTGGCCCTTTACAATGGAGTGGCTGTGTTGGTAGATAAGAGAAGAGCAAGTGATGTCCTCTACCTTTACTTCTAAAAGGCCTTTGACATGGTCCTACACAAAATCCTTTTCTCTAAATTGGAGAGCGACAGATCCGATGGATGGACTATTCGATGGATAAGAAACTGGCTGGATGGCTGGATGGCATCCAAAGAGTTTCACTTAATGGCTCAATATCCAAATGGTGATCAGTAACAAGTGATGTCCCTCAGGGGTCTGTTTTGGGACCAGTACTGCTCACTATCTTTATTAATGATGCAGACAGTGGGATTGAGTGGACCCTCTCCAAGTTTGCAGATGACAACAAGCTGAGTGGTGCAGCTGATATGCTTGAGGGAAGGGATGCTGTCCAAAGGGATGTTGGCAGGCTGGAGAAGTGGGTCTTTGCGATCCTCATGAAGTTCCACATTTAGTGCAAGGTCCTGCACATGGGTCAGGGCAATCACCAGTAACAGTACAGACTATGTGATTAATGGATTCAGAGCAGCACTGCAGAAATGACTTGGGGATATTGGTAGATGAAAAACTGGACACGAGCCAGCAATGTGTGCTCGCAGCCCAGAAAGCCACTTGTATCCTGGGCTGCATCAAAAGAAGTGTGGCCAGTAGGTTGAAGGAGGTGATCGCTCCCTTTACTCTGCTTTCATGAGACCCCACCTGGAGTCCTGCATCCAGCTCTGAGGTTCCCAGTACAAGAAAGACACAGACCTGTTAGAGCGGGTCCAGAGAGGGGCTACGGAAATGATCATAGGGCTATGAAGAAAAGCTGACAGAGGGGATTGTTCAGCCTGGAGAAAAGAAGGCTCTGGGGAGACCTTATTGTGGCCTTTCAATATATAAAGGGTGCTTATAAAAAAGATGGAAAGAGGCTTTTTACCAGGGCCTGTAGTGACAGGACAAGGGGCAATGGTTCTAAACTGAAAGAGTAGATTTAGATTGGATGTAGGGAAGAAATTTTTAACGATGAGAGTCATGAGACACTGGGACAGGTTGCCCAGAGAAGCTGTGGATGCCCCATCCCTGGAAGTGTTCAAGGTCAGGTTGGATGGGGCTTTGAGCAACCTGGTCTAGCAGAAGGTGTCCCTGCCCATGGCAGGTGGATTGGAACTAGATGACCTTTAAAGGTCCCTTCCAACCCAAGCCATTCTGTGATTCTAATGATTCTAAGAATCTTACCCAGTTAGGTTATTCTTACTCTGTACTTACATTTAGGATCTTTGTAAAAAACTTGTCTTCTGATATATACCCTGTCCTAGATGGGCCAAGTCTGGTCTCATATTTGAATATGTTGTGGTATAGGATTCTGAAACTTGATGTGAAATCCTACAGTATGAACAATATGGAGAAAACACACAGAAATGAAGTGATAGAAGGAAAATGTGTTCTTGAATGAATCAGTTAATTGTCTAAAAATAGAATGTTCAACAATGTATGCATGTATGATGAAAATTCCTTAGCTTAAAACAAATATCTTCATTTTTTCCCCCCATTTTAAAAGCTGTTACATATACATAAGATGTCCAGAAGTTGAGATGTAAGTTTTTGTGAAGTAAGGAAGAAAATTCAAACTTAAATTCACAAGATCAGTCTGTCATTTCTTTCTTTTGGAAAAATGTTTGTACCTCAGTTATAGGACTTAACATCAGGTAACAGAAAAGAAAGTTACACTTCCTAAAATAGATCTTCATAGCCTACTACCTCTCAGGTGCAATCTCCTCCCTACCTGTGGAATGGCTGCCTGATTCCTCTCTCTGTGGAATAACCTTACCTTTTTGCAAGAAGTAGGTCTTGCATCATGTCACATTCAGTCATCAGGAGAGCTTTTATGAGATGTACAGCTTGTCATTCATGGTCATATTTTTATGCTTTCAAAGAGTAATTGGTTCCAAAGAATACTTGTTTAATCTGCAAATAGCCCTGCTTGTTCAATAGATAAAGTTATTAAAAACTGTCTGTAGGTTATGGTACTCAAAATCAGTCACTGCCACTTAAAATTTACATTGATTCATAAGTGTGTTAACATTTTTGAGTGTTGGTGACAGTAGTTCTTATTCAAATGTCATCTAAAGGGTACTAAATTGTATAAAAACCAGCAAGATGTCAATTATGCTCGCAATAAATTCTTGTCTTAAAATATAAGAAGTGTTTTCTTTTTGCCCATAAACAAGATTTTGAGTGTAACATTTTGTTTTTGTGGTTGTTATCACTATCAAACAAAGCTCCTTTTTCAGTTTCACTGAAGCAAAACTGACTGAGGCTACAGTTGGCTTCAAATCTTTCTGTCTGTCCAAAAAAAGTCCATTGCATTGTTGGCATGGTAAAAATAGCTAACAAATAGTGATTAAAATTATTTCTAGGAACCTGTGGAAAACTTTTTTTTATTGCAGGCTGCCATACTTATCTATATACACATACAGACCTGCCTACCTACATATGTGTGGATACGTATCTTTCATTTGTCTTAGTATCACTTTAAAACTATCATTAGAGGGGAAATTAAAAAAAAACAAAACAAAACCTCCCAAATTTAAGTTACATACTACAGTTTATTTCACTGATCCTATTTTTAGCAAAAAAAAAAGAGCAAAATCTTTGTCCATGAGGCATTTGATCAGTTCAATAAATGATTCTTTAGAACATCTGACTGTGTCTTCTTATTGGTGTCAGAAAGCAAAATGTCACCAGTGGTTGACCTCAGTAGAACTTTTCTGTGACTCTGAATATATTTTTGGCCAGTGATGCGCTCATCTTTCAAACCTGACTTCTCTACAAGGAGGGGTACAAGAAGAGTTTATATTTATGATTACCACTCAGGGGGTAGGAACTAATATTCACCTGGTTCATGAACATGCAGCTGAATGCTCCTGCAAAAGGCAGGGGGTTCTAAACATGACCCGGGGAACGGCTGCAATATCATAGTGTGCAATTATGAATAGCCATCATGTCCCATTCAGATTCATCTAGAGTGTATCAGGAAGACTTCAATGGTGAAGCACTGTCCCAACAGGTTTTAGAGACAGAGATTAAAAGTAACATTTCTTGGCAGGCAGTAGAGTCCTGTGTGTTTAATAATGCTGAAGATATGCCTTTTTCCATAAATCTACCTCTGACTCTTCAGTCATTGTGTATTCTGTGAAGAATGTGATCTGTCTTTTATGCAGACAGTCCATTTGCATTTGAAAAACACTGCATTTTTTTTTGATTTATCGTCTAGATTATACTTATATTCCACTATTCCTCTATTTTTTTGATATATTACCAAAAAAGAATTGTGATGATTCTGATGGGGTTTTTTTTCATATAACTTACCCGTGAATGCGCATGATTAAAATTATTTGGCAGTTGAAATACTGGTGAAAAATTATTGAAGGATTAGTTTCAAGGGTTAATTTGTTCTCAGTACAATAATAGTTCATAAGACTTTGAACTGTAATATTGTAAAAATAAAAATGTTTAACTTCTGTTTCCTCATCCTGAAAGTGAAAATACTTTTTTGGAATCTTTCCTTTGTAATGTTTATATTGCCCTTTTTTTTTTTCCTTTTTCCCCCCCTTTTTTTTTTCTTGAAAGGCAATTAGCATTCTTCTTAACGTAGATGCTTCAATTTTAGCTCTTTGAAGTGAACAGTAAGCAAGATTTAACGAAGTATTGAAGCTGAGGAAATCCACTGATAAAAGATTGGCAGTTCTGTATCTAAGTATTTTTTTAGTTGAATGATGAAAGTCTATTTAGCAATGGTGACTCTAAGTTAAAGTTTATATAGAAGCTATAAAATTTATGTTTATTTTTACTTTTATTTTTATTTTTTATTTTATTTTTATCTTTATTTTTATTTTTATTTTATTTTTATCTTTATTTTTATTTTTACAACTTTCCAATGCATCTGCTACTTACTGCTTCCAGAAACAGTATGGTGAACTGGATGAACTTTAGTCTTATCTACATCTGCCATTCTTACATTTTCAAACTGCATATTTTCATATTACATGCACACATGTTTGCACATATGTAAATCTCACCTTTTTTTTTTCAGGCAATCTCCTTTTATGCCTGAATGATGCTGTTTTAAAGATCAAGATATGGTCTGTTTCTGATATTGTTATTGTTACCAATCATGGATGTTTCGAGGAATGTGAAAATAGTAAAGGAGGCATCTCAAGACATCTAAATCAACAGGAGTATTTCAGATTACCTGTTGTTTTATTTTACTAACATTTCTACTCTTTTTGGGTGGTTCTATAAATGCCCTATTTCTTTTGAGGTGAACAAATGATATTTCTGTCTGCTGTTTCTATCAGCGTAATTACTATATTTATATAAGAAGTGTGAGATGGAGTGCTTTCAGTAAAGACATCATTGGTGAGACCCATGTTAAGTTTATCTTGTACAGTTTGGGTCACCCATATTCAAGAAAGACTAAATCGACATGGAATTTATAAATACAGAAAAGGGCTTTGGGGATGGTTTATATATACAGAAAACTTATCTTAAAAAAGTTGTACTAGATAGATCTGATCTGCCTAACCTAGCCATCTAACTTGCAACTAGGCTTTGGATAGCTAGTGAGGTATAAAGTGCCCCAAGACAGTAAGCATATGTATGTGAAGAATAGTTTTGCTCTTCAAACTACGCTATGAGATCACTTTGGTAATTACATTAAATTTTGAAGAAGTCTTGGTCAGAAGCATGGTAAAATTATGCAAATACAGCATAAAAATACCTCTAGGCACAAAATTATTGATCCTAGAAATTCTTCAGAAGACATCATGCTCATGCCCCTGAACCAAAGCATGATGTGCTTTATGACAGATGTTCATTTAGTCTTTTGGAAGCTTGTGATTAAAGAAATGGTCTAAGTGGTCTTTTCTAGTACATCAGTATTCTTCCTGTCAGAAAGTTTTTCATACTGAAACTTTCTTGCCCAAAATTAATCCTTTTGTTCCTGTCATGTCAGTCGTAGATGTCAACTTCGGGGTTTTTCCTTTCTTTTTACAACTTTCTGAATTTAAGGAGTTATCCTAAAAATACAGTCTATACTTATTTAGACTAAAACACTAGGCTGAAATTCAACACTTTGAAATGTTTTCTTGAAGGGCATGTTTTCCAAACTTCTGATAATTTTGATTGTTTTCTTCTTAACTCTCTTTAAACTGTCTGTATCTTTTTTATGTGGTTATCCAAATTCAGATACAAGCAGGTGATGCCTTATTAATACTGAATAAGTCAGTGTTTATCACTTCAGCTTTGTAGGCTGCATTCTTGTTTAAATATGCACAGTACAGTATTTTCTGGGATGATAGTGCTGACTTATAATAAGCTTCAGGTCTCTCTTTAGTGACCTTGGGAAGTGCAAATTTGGATAAATAATTTTTTTCTGCCTCTGGTCTTATAACAGTTAAGAAGCTTTTCAGTAATAATTAATATTACTTTTTCTCTTGCTAGAGTGCTTCCTGGTTGTTGTTTGTTGGCCTTTTAAAATATTTTAGTTTTACCTTTTTATCATGAAAATAATTTTTTTTTTCTCTTTTACCAAGTCTTTTTTTTTCCTATATGAAGAATGTGATTTGTACTTTTGCAATATCTTTCAAATCATTATCTGAACCTTTTAACTACTTCTTTTGCCCTAAGAGTACCACTACTCTGAACATCCTGAGGGATAACTATTATTAAAGTTAAACCAATGTAAAGCACAATAGAATAATTTTATGATTTCTCTTGCACTGTTACTTTCATTAGTAGTGCTTAATAAAGTATTATAACCTTTTGAAATAACCTTATATTAACTCATATTTATTTTTATCATTATTATAATTCCTAGGTTATTCCTATAGGCTGTGGTTTATTTCTTTATATGATTATACTTTACAAACTACTTTTGTCTGTAGTGATGCTCATTTCATTGATTTTTGGCTTATTTCTGTAGCTTAAGAAGATTTCTCTTAATCCTTTGCAAAATATGTCTGAGATGCCTCTCAAATTTGTATCTTTCACATTTGTGGTTTAATTAGTTGACTTTTCACTTCATCTTGTAGCTCATAAAGTATTGAATAATATTCAATCTCAAAGGGATTTGATCTGAACTATAGAGTATCCTTCATCCCATTGTATGATGCACATGACCAATAAAAAAATTAATAATTGGACTGTGAATTTAAAATTATTTGTAGATCCTTATTAGAATATTTTCTATAAGGATGTAGTTATTTTGATCATTTCACCAGCAGAAAACTAAACTAACACCAAGAAACTCAGGGGAGCTGTTAGATTTACAGTGCTGTGATTTGTTCGTTACCTAGTGTGAACAGCATCCCTATGATAATGACATCTGTATTCCATAGGCATGTTTTAATCCACGATGGAAAGTCTAAGCATGATTTGTTCATGGTGATTATCCTTACAAAACTGACATTTTTAGTCTGTGTTATTATTTATCAGGTACTTTTGACAGTGTTGATTTGCAAAAACCAGGTATTACAATTTGGTTTTATGAAGAATGCTTGTGAAAATCCAATGAGTCATATGACTTCTTTTTCATCTAGTATGGTTGATAAAGGCATCTTTTGATTTCAGGAGCAAAACCCTTCTTTTTTTTTTTTTTTTTTCTTTAGTTTCTACTGAGACACAGATTTTATTTTATCCTTTCCCTGTGTCAGTTCTCTAGGACTTCCTCTGTTCTCCAAGCATTATCAGATGGCCACTGGACTCCATAAACTCCACCAGACTTCTGCAAATTAATTTCACAACCTCCCAGTAAGTACCTTCAGGTTACCCTTAATTCTCCGTTTCTTACCCTGCCCTTTCACATCGCCATTTCCTTTTTCTTTTTTAATTCATTAAACATTCCTTTACTATTTTCTTTTTGGTCAAAATACAACCAAAGTATCAACTGTGCTGATCGACACTGTTTTTGTCATATCCTGCTTCTTACATACTTAAAAAACTTGTTCTTCTCCTTTTCACTCTGCTAATAGTATCTTGTTTTGAGGCTTCAGCCTTCTAACTCTGACTCTGCAAATCTGCACTATCTTTTTGTACTAGTCACCTGTATTTTTTTTTCATATCCATGTCCCTTGATATAATGTCAATTTCTTTTTTTTAATACATTTTAGCATTGAGATTTTTTTCTGTAATATCTGGACTAGTATAAAACTAGAATTTCCCTTCTATTCTGTTTTTTTCTTCAACTTCTCCCATTTCTAGGATATCACACAGGTACAGTGCTTGTTCCATGCCTCCTTTTTCAAGTCTGTCATAATCAAATTACTTATCTTATCTTATCTTATCTTTTTGTACTAATGTAATTTAATGCCCTCCACATTTCAAAATTATAGTTACGCATAGCTATGACGTCCCAAATGAATCATGTTGATTAGTGCTAAGCTGTTATCCCAGCTGCTGTTTCAACTTTCTGGAGGAAAATCTTTCTCACAAAAATAACGCAGTTATTTGCTGAAGCCATACGCCTTCTTTTGTTTGTTTTCCAAGAGATATGTAAGCAATTAGAAGGTGATTGCAAATGTTGACCACAACAGCTTTTCCACGTAGCGAAGAAACTTATTCTTTGCTAGTATTAATAGATTGTAGTCTCTATCTAGACACATGGTAGAATCTAATATTACTAGTAAAGAATAAATAATTTTAAAACATTTTCTTTCCTTTTTTTTTCTTTTTTTTTTTTTTTTAAGAGCTCTTTAAAAAAGTCGAAGTTTCATGTAAGAGTCTACATCCACAGAGCCTACTAACTGGCATAAAACAGCATTAAAGGTCTTAATTAAAAAAAAAAAAACCCTAGACAAAAAGTTTTGTGGTCTTTCAAGCTCTCAAAGTTATTTTGGGCCTACATTTTGCAAATACAAGATATTCAAACCAGTGACCCACGCATTCAAAGAACCATGTTCTAGCTACTAAAGCCTTTTACTAAATCAAATATAAGGAAAAAAGGTGCCCTAAACCTCACATACAAAATCTAATACATAAATCATGTTTCAAAACATCTAAATATTGGTCTATAGTCTTCTCTGTGCCTAACACCTCTTTTTCCTTTATTCTCTTGCTGATCTCTTCCCCTAATGAACCACTATTTCCTGTGTTGTACTTCTCCCTTTATTGTATTTCTAAGTCTTTGCTGATTTGACTTTTAGTGTTAGGCTTTAATTATTCCTACTCCTAAATGAAGGTTCCCTTAATCAGCATAATTTGTACAATTTCCAAGTTGTTCTGTCTTTTCAACAGACCAGTATAGTCAATCGGAATAGAAAATTAATTCGGAAAAACATATTAAATAAGATAATGATTAGACTTTGCAATAATTTAATGGAAGATGTTTCTATTTGTCTTAGTAAATTTGACTTTTTAAAACCTAGCTATAGAAACCTGAAAAGTGAAATTACTCAGGCTCATAATTTGTGTCTACTCTGTCTCTGTCAATTACATACAATATAGTTTTTTAGTATAAAAAGAAGGATGCAGAAGAACAATGCTTCTTGGACATGAATTCATTCAATAATGATAATAATCATCATCATCATCATCGTCATTATCCTTTTTAGACTTCTTATGTAATTGTCTCTGCTAACAGTACTAACCCCTACCCACTTGAGTCTTCTGCTCTCAGAGGTTCATTTGCATATGGGATAACAGGGCAAGAGGGGGCTCTCAATCCTCTAAGGCACCTCCACAGGTATATAAGACACTGAATCACAGACTGATTCAGATGCTCCATCAGAGCTGCTTTGTTTATAGCTTAATAATAGGGGGTTTTTTTAGTGTGCTAGTAGATTTTTTTCTGGCATATATTAAGTTGTAGAAACTATCAAAAAAGAAAAAAAAAGACAAGTTGCTAATTTACAGAATAGGGGACTGGCTTTTAGACTTTCACTGACTTTCAGATTCACAACCCAATTATTAATTAAAGCTCAAAGACTGTTTGGCTGGGTTTTCACTGTAACTGCTGCCAGAAAAGTAGTCCTTGGTGAACAGTAATAAAGACAGATTACTTTGGACTTCATTACTGCATGATGAGATTTCTGTTAGTTTTGATAATGGATGACCACTTTTTGACATTTGCTGTCCCAGAACAGCCCTGATGATGTTATATAGAAATAAAACATTATCAGACTTTTAAGATATTATCAAAGCTAATCAATCTGCATATAGTTGATACCATTGGTAAAGTAGGGAGAATGAACTCACCAGAAGTCAATGAACATGGGCCATAGTCAGATCCTGTTCTTACGTCACTTGTCCATGAGTAATCCAGGCAAAAATAAAATGAGGTTCAGACAGCCCAGTTTAAAGAATCTTTAAAATGCACATTTCAGTGTAGGGAGAAAAAAGAAAAATCACAGAGCTTTCTGATGACATATGTCCTTAAAAATATCCTAGACTGCAATGTTCTCTTGAAGGAAACTTGTGATTATTAATGAGATATGTTTTTTAAAGAAATGGGATAATCAAAAAACACCTGAAATGAAGTAACAGTTGGATTATTTGGTATTAAATTATATATATATAAAATCACAAAAATGATAAAGTCTGGTTAAAGAAAATAAATAAAGGACATATTCAGTTTAGACCTTGAGGCTCTCTTGGAAGCACCTTTGCAGGACTGAAGAGATGAAAAATATTTCAGTGAAGAATAAGTGAGATGTCAATCTGTTTGGTAAGGATGTAATAAAAAAGAAAAAAGTGATTAATTATTACAAATGGGAACATAAGGTAGTTTACAAAATCTTGGGTAATTCTTTTTCATCAACCAAAATAGTATGGGGTTTTGTGGTCTTTTCCTTTTTTTTTAAATTGAGGATCAGTGTCATCTTATGACTCAGTCCCTTAAGCTCTTCCTTGAAAAAAACTGTCTCTTGTATTGGTTATTAGAACTGACTGACAAATGTTTGGAAGAAAAAAAGTTCTGTCCTTGAAGAACACCAATTTTAAAATCAGCCTTGTGGTCTCAATAATTTTGGATTTTTTTTTTATCCATTTTGCGAGTTCTGACTAGAGAAAGAGAGAAATCCATCCTAACTTGGTTATTCATTCAGTACTTAACTCACTCCCATAAAAACTTTATTTTCCAGAAAATTTGTCATGTCTGATTCAGGTAAAGGATTAAAACAAGGTTTTCACATGTCAGGTGAAAGCCCTGGATAATGAAGTTCCAGAACAGCCAAAAGAATGTCACTACCAGGAAGTAGAAGAGATTAAACAGAAGTAATGTAACTTGGAGTGTACAGAACACTGATATGGAGCTTTTCAAGGCCAGAAGCAAATCACTGTGCAAAACTGAACCTTGATTTTAGTTGTTCTGCACCTCACATGAAAGCTCAAGTGAATGTTCTGGGCCATTTTGGGCATCTGTCGATTTATTTTGGGCATTTTTCATTAATTTTAAAGGTCTAGTTTTAATTCTACAAAGAAAGAAATTTCAAAACTTGAATATGTATCTCAAAATGGAGTTCTCACCTATTTCAGCCTGTTACAAAAACTGTATCATTTAGACTGCATAATCCCCAAGTATGATTGTCCATCAACTAAAAGTAATTGATAAACATCTTGCTAAAAATGGCACAGAGCTAACAGACGAATTCACTGACTGCTCTTTTTGCTAAAAGTCATCCTGGCTATCAAGATGAAAACAATTACCAGAAGACATAAAGCACTTTTGCCTCCCTAAGTGTTAAGTAGACTTTTTCTTCAAGTGTATCTTTTAAAAAGGTTTATTTTCCTTTGCTATAAGCCAAAATATTTTCACAGATAGTAATTTTTTCCATATAGAAAAATAAACTTACATTTCTTAAAATAAATTCAAGACTAACAGCATGTAAGCATTTTCTTCATCTAATCTAGGAAAACCATTCCCTTTTCATTTCTAATGTGTAAAGTTCAGTTTCCATTAGCTTTACACATGCAGAAGAAAGAAGTTAGGGTTGTTCCTGTATTAATTATACTTTTAAAGACATAAGTGGAATAATAAAAATCCTAGATGGAAACAGGTAGTTTTAGTCATTACTCAAGGCCAAAAACTCCAACAGCATGAAAGCTGAATGCTTACACTTATTCTCAAAGGTATACAACCGTCTGTGTTCCAACTGAACTATGAGCACAGGATCTAGGAAATACTGATTTCCATATAAGAAATTTGGAGATTATAAGGAAAAAAAATCTACCAAAGTACCAATTGTCTGAGTCTACTCTACACTGGTTTTATTCCTGTATGGAGGCATAACATACCTCCTATCTGTAGATAAGACAATTGCGTATTCTCTTTATGAAGGTGCCTTACCCTTGCCCACTGTCACTTATCTGAGGCAGATACTCTATAAAGTTATCAAGGAACTATAAAGTTTACCGAGGAACAATAAAGAATCTGAAGGGACATGTTTTTTTCTGAGGTATTTGTCTTTCCCTTTCAGGTTTAGGTTAAAGACAGAACATGACCTCCAAAGTTTTGAATAATTGACTCCTATCTTACTGTTACACGATGAGATAAAAAACCGAAGTATAACATACAACTAGTAAAAGCATTTGTACAAGAAATGAGTCTGGGCACATAAGACTGAAATAATATTTATAACATCTTGCATTAACTTGACAAATAAACCAGAAATAATGGTTATTATAGATGACAATAAAATCATTCAGGGATGGTTTTGAAAGTTGCTCTTGTTCCCAAAGCTCTCCTAAAAGTAAACACTTTTTTTTTGGTAATTCAGTATTAAACTTTAGATAGAACATGTATCTAAACAAAACAAGCACTCAAGTGCAAGGGGATCATTAATCACAGGCCAAGCTTTTCTCAGAAGCTCTGTCAGTCTGTTTATACGCCTCAGAGTTGTTGCCTAATCTCTACATGTCTCTCTTATTTAACAAAAGTGAAAAGTAGTTATGATGTGCATCTGTTAAAATATAGTGAAACCTATGAAAACAATTTTGTAGAGTTCTTTTTTTCAGTAGAAAAAAACCAAGAAAGAATAGCATAGCATAGCATAGCAGAGCAGAGCATAGCACAGCACAGCATAGCATAGCATAGCATAGCATAGCATAGCATAGCATAGCATAGCGTAAGATTTTTAGAAACATCCACACATAGAATCACACAGAATCACAGAATGATAGGGGTTGGAAGGGACCTCTGGAGATCATCTGGACTAACCCCTCCAATCCAATTGGATCTGAAACACAGAGGAAATAATTGTTATACATAACCTAAAAAGACACTATTAATCAATAACATATCTAGAAAAAAATATTTTTAAAAACATATTTATCAGAAAACCATTACTTGCCATGATTTTGACAGGAACCTCTACAGAAACTTAAAAGGTCTATGCAAAATAGTTGGGATCATCAAAACTTTAGTACTTTTTTTTTCTTTTTGTATATGTAATTATTAGGTATGTTTTGGGAAGCTTTTTTTTTTTAATAGAAATGATTATTCTTTTTGCAAAAGAAAAATACAAAATTATTGACTGGGAGAATACCTTATAGCTGCCAGAATGCCTTGTGACAGCTGTAGAATGCTGTTTGTGTTTTCAATATTTCAGGGCTATTCTTTATACATATGCATGTATCTGAAGTCAGACATATGATGGAGAAGGAAAAGTAATTTTTTTTTAAGCTGAAAGCCATTACTGGCTCAACAACAATTGGCTAATGCTAATTCAGGAAAACTGATCATTGATATACTTACCTTGGAATTTGGAAAGAGAAGAGGGGTTGTGGAACAACCTCTCAGAAAAAAAGTAGCCAAGGCGAAAACTAAAACTAGTGTTATGAGAGTCTTGATAACAGTTAATAACATCACACAACATGCTTCCTTATGCAGAGGGGAAGCTTCTTTCCAGATGTGTTTTATAAGCTGTGACTGATTTGCCTTTTCTCTGATACACCTTGTTTTCCATCCTTCTCATACCATTTTGTAAGTGGAGGTGATGTATGGAAGAGATTTGGATTGTAGTTTTAAATGGAAGTTCAATAGTACGGAACTGAACTATAATTCATATGAGTTTTTGGGTTTTTTTAATTTTTTTTGGGATGGTATTGATGTCCTTTCTTTTTTCTAAGGGTTTCTTACATTTTTCATGGCAAGCAGGCATCTGTAATTTAACAGTTTCTCTAGTAAAAAGTTGACTTTTTTGTTCAGCCTTCACCCTTTTAATAACCTGGTCTGACTAGCACACACAAGCGGTTGCAGCACCACAGTTTGAGGACAAGTTTTAAACAAAATTAAACATAAACTTGTTCAGTGTCATGAAGAAAGTCTGCATAAGAATTAGTTTATGAACACAGTTCTCCCCAAGTACTATTTTATTGCTTTAAATATGTGTATTAAAAAAACCCTAACCCCTCACAAAAACATTTTCAGTAATTAGAAAATATTCAAAACAAAGATCATGGTTTCTAAGTCTTTGTTCATAACCATTATTCTTTGTAAAGAAAAACTACCCATGCTTAGCACAAAATCTAAGATCAAATTCATGCCAAATTTGTTTTTTAAAAAGGAATTGAAATGTAAAATTGCTGAATGAAGAAACCCCCACAAACTGAATAAATGAACAAAACTGATAAATCTTTTTGTGTGTTTTTTTAAGTTACATACTGTGCCCAATGACAAGGAAAACAACAAATGATGAAGATGATAATAGTGAAATCTGAAATTATGTGTTTCTTTGGAAAGCATAAATTACAGGTTAGCTCAGGAACCTTGAAATAACAGCTACAAACACAGCAGAACTTCCAGGTCCCAGGGATGCTCTGTGTCTTGCGTGAATATCTGCTTACACGTGATTTTTGTCCCTCCGGGAAATGCTGGATTGTAAACTTTGTGTCCTAAACAGAATGCAAGTGTGATACACTAGCTTTGTTATATGCATGGGTTCTTTTGGTTTATAACAGCATATTTATCATAGAATCATAGAATGGTTTTGGTTGGAAGGGACCTTAAAGATCATCTAGTTCCAACCCCCCTGCCATGGACAGGGACACCTCCCGCTAGACCAGGTTGCTCAAAGCCCCGTCCAACCTGACCTTGAACACTTCCAGGGTTGGGGCATCCACAAATTCTCTGGACAACCTGTTCCAGTGCCTCACCACCCTCAGGGTGAAGAATTTCTTCCTAGTATCTAATCTAAATCTACCTTCTTTCAGCTTGAAGCCATTACCCCTTGCCCTATGACTACCTGCCCTTGTAAAAAGTCCCTCTCCAGCTTTCTTGTAGGCCCCCCTCAGGTACTGGAAGGCTGCTAGAAGGTCTCCCCGGAGTCTTCTCTTCTCCAAGCTGAAGAGCCCCATCTGTCTCAGCCTATTCTCATAGGAGAGGTGCTCCAGTCCTCTGATCATCTTCGTGGCCCTTCTTGATAGCACTAAAGGATAGTAGTGAAATAACAACCACCTGACTTTCTGAGGTGGTAGAAGTAATGTGCTAGAAACATACAAAATATATGGCTAAAAAGAAGCAAACAAAAGGGAAAGTAGTCTTAAAGCTGTAGACCACTGATTGGTGGAAGTCATAACCTGGAGACTAATGCAAAAATATCTGCCCATAAGGCTCAATGAGAAGTCATGAATGGAAATGATAAATGAGATTAGATCAATCTTTTCAGACTTGCAATCCACATAAGAGGTAAGTTAACAGGCAACTTACTGTTGGAAATTGTCTTAAAGTGAAATAGAAGATCCAAAATTCTTCATCTACTGAAGGGAGACTTTTATGTTTAATTTCAAAAATTTAGATTCTTATTGTACTGGAGGAAAAAAAATACTCCAGTTTATTTGTATCCTAAATTCAGGAGTCTAATTAGTTCCATGAGGAATATAAGAGTTAGGTGGCATTAGTCTGGATGTGTTGGTTCCTCAGACTCCTACCTATTTGTGAAGCTGCCTAATTCCATAGTTATCTCAATTCTTTTTTTTAAAGCTCCCCAGGCACCCGAGCTGCGGCATTAACCATTAAATTACAGTGTACGGTATATACGAGTCAATTACTTGTGCCCGTAATTGGACTTAGGTACTAAATTACCTAAATCCATGCTGTTAAAGTCTGTCAGCCTTTGAAAGAGGGTCACTATTCAAAAATGGGTTTTAGACATAGGAATTGGCCCAAGCCACAATTGTATTAGGGACAATTCTAGCAACTGAACACTACAGATGATTGAATCATGGTGCTGGGAATGGT
This sequence comes from Gavia stellata, assembly GCF_030936135.1. NCBI lineage: Eukaryota > Metazoa > Chordata > Aves > Gaviiformes > Gaviidae > Gavia > Gavia stellata. Next base: position 98,414,631 of record NC_082595.1, read on the forward strand.
CCCTGCCGCTTTGTAATTTACTAGTATAGATGTAGCCTAAATTTATGCCTCTAGGTAGAATCCTAATGGCACCAACGTGCTCAGTGTCAGAAAGTTGATACTACCTGTGGAGCAGCATCAAAATACAGAAATAGCTCATTGGTGAGAGATTTAACTTCGGTTTGGGGAAATACAGCTTCCAACACCTATTTTAATTCACCTGGGCTGAGATTAGAGATGGTATTTCCTACCAGTGTGTCTTGTTCTTCAGATTACTGGGAGCTATCAGCATCTCTTTTTGGAGTATGCAACCGTATGTAATAATAAAAAAGTTTATTAACATTTTTTAAATATTAATAAGTTTTCAATCTCAGTCTTCCAAATGCATGCTGTATTTAGTAAGATTATTGTTCATTCCAGTCTCTAATGGGCATTTTATTGACTCCAGCAGAGACTGGATTACTTTATCGTGTTAGAATACATTAAACTAAAAAGGACTAGGAAAGCTATAACCTTAATAAATTATAGCTCACTGGTCAAGGGTGATGCAAAGGGTGAAAGATCGCTGATTATATGAGACTTAGCAGGGAACAGAACACAGGTCACCCAGCTGATACTACTCATAACTGTGGAAGCCCCTCTATTTCCCCCCAGGTTTTGATTAATCTAGTTGAAGTATTTTAAAACCAAAAACAGGTTTAAGATTAGAATTCTCAAGTTAAAGAAAACATCTAATTCTCCCCCAGAAGTGTGATTTACATTTGTTCTTTCATTGGCATCTTCCACTTTCCAGTTTTGATGGTTTCCCACTTAGTTTGTGAGATGCTGAACTTTCTTAATATGTCATATAAAAAGCATGCAGTGATTAGGACTTGCAATGCTGATCAGTCTCATTTGAACCTAGGCAGTCTTTTTTAAGCCTGATGACCTAGAAAAGACTATACCTTTTAATACTGTGGTTATAAAACAAAAAGTAAGTGAATCATCCATCAGGATGTTTATTTCTCTGCAAGAAAGAAAAAACCCTTTTTAAAGTTGTGATGCTAATAATGGCAAAACTTAGAAAATGTCAGTATGACAAACGTTGTTCAAATCTCTATCAATTCCAGAAGCAAACACATTTTATGAGCTTATTAAAGGCAATCTTTAATTTTTTTATATATATATACACACACTTTGTGTTTGCACAAAGCTGTTAAAAATGGGCCCTGTTCCATGACTCTGACTCCTCAGTGCTATGATAACACAAAAAAAAATTTGTAATTTCCATTCTTTGATTTCTTACTGTTGCTTTAATAAATATCCAAAAACATGATCAAGTCCCAGAGTTATTAATCATATTATGATTGCTTATTTTGATGATTTTTTCCTGACAAATTAACCTCAAGTGCAGAATCCTAATTATTTACCTAATGAGATAGCTTTCTTCAGTAAAGCAGATCATGCACAAGGCTGGGATATCTAGGCTATAAAGAAGCTAATTTTTCCTGGATTTTAGTCCAGGGTGGTCCAAGTTATATCAGCTGGAGTTGTAAGAAAAAGGGCTATAGAACAACTAAAACGGGGTTACATTGTAGAATATTGCATGCAATAAAGTGAGACAGTTTAAATACTTTTATTAATGCATCTTTGTTAGTAAGTTTGGGGGAGGGAAAAGTATCTGGTTCTTTTTTTCAGAAGATGTAAGATTCAGATCTGCGCATACTCCAAAAAAAGATCTGAAGTTATGTTAACTTCGCAGCACTTGCTGTACCTGTGACAGTCTATGCAAAACAAGCATGTAACAGAGTCTGGATATACTTAAAAGGACTGTGGAGAGAGCTTACAACTTGGAACTGCCTAGTTCATACAGTTAGAAAAAAATAAGACAATTCTTTAGGCAAACAGACCTCCCTCTTGAAAGAAATAATTACTAAAGTGAGAAGGATTCACTCTTAAAGCCCACAGGTAGGCAAATGCAATTTGCAGATGAATATTCAATATTACTTTAAATCCCCTTTACTTGTTTTCCAGTCAAATTGTCTGTTGTACTAAAAATGTTTGAGCTCTCCAGCTCTACAGATAGTTGTTCTTTTGTTGGTCATGTACATCTGTAGTCTGAATAAAACAAAACATCAGTCAGCCTGACTGATGGACTAAATAAATTCAAAACAGTTTATACACCCTGAGAACAGTGAAAGAGTGGGTGATATGATGTGCAAGTAAAGACAAAGGGGATATCAACTACATTATATGCAACTGAATAGAGTAGTTGGTTTCGTTTTTTTTTAATTTTCTGTCAGGGAAGATGTTTTAAATGCTGATGACTTTCATTTTCTGCAAATTAATATTGGACATAAATATGTTAAATTGTCCTCTGGATCACTGGTATATTTATGTGTATTTAGAATTTGCTGATCAAATTACACATTTTAGGGATTTGGAGGGAGTTTACTTATCACATTTCATAGTATACTGATTCTTTTTTGACATGCTTTACTAAATGAGTGTTAAACTTCATTTTACAATCTGGTATTTAGTTTTGCCTTTCTGTGTGCATCAATCAATGAAGACCATACTTTTATGGTTTTGCTATAAACTAAACTCTCTGTCAGTGGATTTGTGTAGTCAAGACCATTGCAGTATATTTGAAGTTATTCATGTTTTCTAAGAGTTTCTAAAATGCCATCCAGAACCTAATGAAGTACAGACATGAACTGAAAATAGAAGTATTTTATGCAATTATGTAACCAATAAAAAGCAAACTAAAAAATGTGTTTAGTCTGGAGTAAAGATAAAGGATATACTGACCACAAATTAGTGCAGAGTTCCTGCAACATAAATTACTGAAAGTCTCACTGATGTTAAGTTTTTACTAGGTCAGCTGTTAAGTAAAAGGTTAATTTAACTAGTATTTCATTGGTCCCAGCAGAAATATCCAGCTGAAAACATTCTCAAAAGTTATATGGTTTTGTGAATATATAAGAGTGGAAAAATCTTATATTCTGTTGTAAGTACCTGAGGCATAAAACTTGCTATTCTTAACCACCTGTGAGAAGCCTACAGCTGCATGAAATGGATGATGTGAGTATCTTTTTCAGTGGCTTGTAAAAGACTTTTAGTTTTGCAGTCAAATACCATTATGGATACTAACTTTAAATAAGCTTATTAAATACCACACTAAATTTTCAAAGACTTTACAACAATAAAATGTGTTTTCAGAATATCTCCATATAAGAAAAGGACTTATCTTAGAATGAGCCTGATTTTCAGAAAGTGCAACATACCCAGCCTTTGAAAATAAAGTTCCTCTGAAGGATTAGCAGGATGAGCACCCAGAAAATTACACTTCTAAAATCATGAGTCGTTTTAAAAAATAAAAGGGGAGGACTATTTAATTCCTTGCCAACTTCTAGTTCTTCTCAATATTGTTCAGTATTGCAGATTGTGCTACTATATTTCAAGTTGATGTGTATTTAAATCATAAACTATTGGGAGAGTGGTTCTGTGCAGAATTTCTGTTTGGAAAAATCTCCAAATGTATTCTAATATAGGATATCACAATGGCAAACTGATGTGGAGTCAGTAGCTATGAAAAACAAGGTGAACAAAAATTTGGGAATATAAATACACCAATTAAATACATATAAAAATACAATTGATTAGCTATTAAATATTTTCTTGCTGTGTATAAAAGTACACAAACATGTATGAAAAAACATGTTTATATATGTGTGTGTGTATATATATATACACACACATCCTATATATGCATAACCTGTTATATAAAGTGTTTGCCCCTAAGAAGTAGTGTGTTTTCAGGAGATAAAAATTACCTAGATTCCTAGTGCATTATCTCAATGTTTGCAGATATTCCCAGTAGAAAGAAAAGGAAGGCTTAGATAACACAGCAAAAGCTGATAAACTTATCTAATAGAAAACTATTTTAAGGCTAACTCTTTAATGTATCTAGATCCTTCTCAAAGCCATTTTTTTACTATCATATTTACTATATTTGCAACATTTAAGATGATTGCAATATTCCTCTTAAAATCTGTTGGGTTTGTCATAGTTAATAGAAAAGCTTGCTTTGCTGTTTCTTTACAGTTTTTTATATTTGTAGCATCAAATCAGGGATCAATGAGCTGGAATTTATTTCCTCTCACATTGCAGCTAAGGACACCTAGAAGGGTACCTGCCTTCAGACTAAGTCATCAGGATCTTTTCAGTGATTCGCTATTCTGCCCCTCCCCGAACATCCAAGCAAAGAAAAAGGATGGGTTATTCAACCTGGTCTAAACATCACTAATGAGAGCTATTTACATAGCCAGACAGAGAGGCATCCCAGAGGAGGAGGCAACAAAGGCTGTAACACTCCCTGCAGTGCATTCTCGTTCAGTAAGTGCACTCCAGGCCAATGGGAACTTGAGATGTTTTTCTTCATGTGTGCTGTGGTTGTCCCCGAGACAGAAGTGCTGGTGGAAGCTGAGGGATTTGGTAGCACTTTGTCCCTTTTAGCAGGCATCGTTATGCAGAGGTGCTGTAAGTAGCTTGCTGAGACAAATTTTTGTGGGCATTAACATTTGCTTCCACTTTCATACGTTTTTTTCTGTCTTCTCACAATCAGGCTTTCTGTTCTGCTGATCATCCAGACAATTCTTTTCTCTTCCTCTTCCAGTGCATGTTCATTGGCTTTGATAATGAATGATGCAAAATCTGTATCAATTCAGATGAGTTCTCACCAGTAACTTCCACAGCTGCATTACTACTTACATACTGTGCCTAGAGAGATCTTTTATGATACATATGTCATGTGATACACGATTAAGCTTGCCTTTTTTACTTTGGTATCATTCTGGAGATGACATCATGCTATGCCTGATAGTTAATTAGAGGTCTTTCTCCTGTTCAAAGAAAGATAGGGAGGCATATACAAGAAATAGTTCAACACAGAAATTAGTTGTTACTACCTTGTGATGGCATTTCTGCCATTTTAAATGTAAAATGTATTTGGCTACTTTTGATAAAGCTGTGAGGATGGGGTTTATTTCAGCTAAATTTAGATGTCTGGGTGTACCCTTTGGGGCAATTTATCTCACCTGTTGTTGATCCTTTCTTCCTTATTTTGAAAGGTGTATCTCGCTGCTTCCCAAGGGAACACATGGTAATATGTGAAGATATTAGATACAGCAGATATTACATGCAGCCAGGTGACTCCACTATAAAAAAACTTTTTCAAAAGAAACTGAAAGACTCGAGAACCTAAATCCTAGTTATTTTCAGTGACACCTATGGCAAACCCACCCTGCAGGTTTAAACAAAACTTTTTTGCAGACTACTCTGAGAATCGGAAGCACTGGGAGGTGTGAACAAAGTTCCCTAAACTGTAGTCCAGCTGACAAGTATTCACACCACAGAGCAATGATGTATTATAGAAATGTGGTATTGTACTCAGGAAGTGGTATTGTACATCGGGAAGTATTATTGTTATATTTGAACAAACAATTTGCACAAGTTGTGTATTTTGTGTCCTGCAGTGTTTGGTCTCCATGGAAGAACACTATGTAATATGGTATTTCCATCTAAGGAAGGCATACTGTGTTAAACTGTGTTGCATTTTATGGTATAGACATATCATTATATCAGACAGAATTTCAATAACAAATTTCAGAGTTAGAATTAAGAACATAAATAGAAGTTAGATCCAGTGAAGAGTTAAGCACCTCCAGAAGGTTTTTCATCCTGTCCAAATGTAGGTGTCTAAGATAGGTGTGATGAATTGCCATCTGTCTCTTTCTGTTCAGAGCAGATGACTAGTTCAAAGTATGTGCTAGACTGTTACATAAACAAAGACACATTAAATCAATTTCAGGAAGAGCTTAAGCTTTTGGTATCAAAATTCTCCATACGTCTAAGCTTCAGCTTCTAGACGTTGAGAAGGGATTCAGTCTTGACTGCACCTAACTTACACATTATCAGAATCTGCAAACTAGGCAACCCTTTTCTCGTTTTGACTGACGGGCTCGTGAGGGTAGAATTGGAGAGAAAGTGCTATGCGAAAGGCACTGAGAGACTCATTTGGGATGCTGTACATAACTGTAATTGAAACTCTGAAACACTTAGTTACTTGGTATCCTCCCTAAATGGGCATCTCATTTCAATAGGCAGCTCTTTGGAAATCAGACTAAGATTTCTTTCTTTTTCAACAGGTTAGATGGCCTGGTAAGATAGATGTGGAATAATATAATTGTACCATTTTTCTGTCCAAAAACACTCCCAGACCAGAAAAAATGCCTAGGGAAATTCCTACCATTTGTTAACTCTCACCATCAGTTAAAGAAAGCTTCATACATCATGGATTAGGAAACCCAGGAGCACCAGTGAGTAACAAAAATCCTCTGTGGAACTTGTCTATTACCTCTCAGGCTATAAAAGAGTGGGAAAAAATGCCTGGAAGGTTTTTTTTTTTTTAAATTGCTCAATTCTTAACAGAGCAGGACTCTGAAGCCCATCAAAAGATTCATCTTACTGCAGACACTATGCTATAATTTCATCTACCTTGTAAGGCTTTAAAGACTACTACTTCATCTTATGTCTATGCATACAAAGACACCTATAATATAGACAAATGCATCTAAGCTACCTACCCTAGAATCCCTGTGGTGGCTTGACCCTGGCTGGATGCCAGGTGCCACCAAGCTGCCCTATCGCTCCCCTCCTCAGCAGGACCCGGGGGGAGAAAATAAGAGAAAAACCTCATTGGTCAAGATAAAGGCAGTTTAATACAGCAAAAGCAAATGCCGTGTTTGGAAGTAAAGGAAAACAAAATATTTATTCTCTGCTTCCCATCAGCAAGCAATGTCCAGCCACTTCCCAGGAAGCAGGGCTTCAGTGTGTGTAGCAGTTGCTCCAGAAGACAAAAGTCAAAAATAATGAATGCCCCCCTCTTCCTCCTTCTTCTCTTAGCTTTTATTGCTGAGCAGATGTCATATGGTATGGAGTATCTCTTTGGTCAGTTTGGGTCAGCTGTCCTGGCTATGCCCACCCCCAGCCTACTGGTGAGGGGGGAATGCTGGAGAGGCAGCCTTGATGCTGTGTAAGCGTGGCTCAGCAGTAGCCAAAACACTGGGGTGTTATCATAGCAACACCTTTCTAGCTCCAATACAAAGCACAGAACTATGAGGCCTGTTATGAGGAAAATAAACTCCATCTCAGCCAGACCCAATACAATCCCTTTACAGGAACTGAAAAGAATGGATACAATTGCTTTCTCTCATTTTAAATATAAACTTTAGGGTGAGATAAATGACACCTTTACAGTGCGTATGTCTCTCTATTGTCTGTAAAGGGAGCTTGTTTCACTACACATGTCTGGATGTTATCTGATGAATCCCATAACCGTTGTAGGAAGCCAATTTAAAAAAAATATTTTTTTTATTTTAATACCTGAAGGCTCTAAACTGGCATATTGTCCTTGCACTAAACTGCTTTGAACTGCCATGGACATCCTTTGCACAAACACGTTTGTTTGAAGTCCTACTACAAGTGTCAATTCAGTACTAAAAAATTGAGTTGATGGTTTATTACAAGGCATGGGTAGTCCACTATATAAGCTGTTCCCTTTGATAATAGTATCCTAAGGAAAACTTTGCATTGCTGATTCAGATATAACAGCTGTGAAGTAGTATCACACCATTTTTTTAGTGCTGTGAAAGGTGTCATCTTCAAGATGAAACAAAAAAGTATGGTATTGATCACACACGAGTACTAAAAATCTAGTCATGCTCATATTAGCTACCTAGCTAAGTCATGACAGCCTGTGTCAGTCCTGGTCATAAACTGTTGGAAGGGAACCTGCCCTAAACAGTGGCATTCAAAGCAGCTGCTGCAGAGGTCACAGAATCATAGAAATGCTTGTTGTAAGGGATTGCTGCGGGTCAAGGAGTTCAGCTCCTATTGAAAGCAGGACTGTTGCCAACAACAAATCAGGTCACTTGTGGCTTTATCCTACCGAGCCTTAAATACCACTAAAGATGGGGGGAGTTCTGCAGTTGTTCTAGCAAACATGCTGCAGTGCTGCATTACCCTTTTAATGATGAGTATTTTCCTTGTTTTTACCATCATTTGTTTACTGAGCAGAGATTGACTCTCTTGTCTGTAACTGCCCTTCAGGTAACTGCAGCTCACCTTTTGAGACTCCCTCAGGCTTCAAGCTCACCCTTTAGTCTCCTTGTTGTCCGACAGAACAAGTCCAGCTCTGTCAATGGCTGTTTTTATTTCCAAGAGTGTGAATAATGGTCCAAATGATGGAGATTAATGAAATCATAAGGCTGGAAATGACCTCATTTAGCTTGTCCATTCTGCCCCAAGTAAGATCAATTGCATCTGTACCATTCTTGACAGATTATTTCTCTAATCTAAACATTTCCAATGATGGAGGCTCTCTAGCTTCTCTGGCTTGGAGACAAACTGGGCTTTCTAGTAGAATTTGTTAGAGAGAGCCAAATTCGGTAGGTTTCTGTGCCCAGGGGATTTTCTCCTGTCCCAGCCCCATAGTTGCAAGGCTGCTGCATTTTCATGCCCCCGGCTCCAGCCAGCAGCAAGGATAAGTCCATCCTCTCCATAGGCACGCACCCTACAAACAGCACACACAGCAGTCTACAAGTGCAGCACACAGAGCCTGTGCTGCCATCCACACAAACCTGAACACACACACACACACACACACACAGACACACACAGACACAGACACAGACACAGACACACACAGACACACAGACACACACACACACACGGGCTCTCTTCTGTAGCTGGTCTTACACATTCAGTCCACTCAGTTGCCGGGTCTCAGACCCTGGTCTCCTCTAGCTGCTGTGACCCAGAGTTGGGGCCCCTCAGGCATCAATCTCCTGCTCCAGGAGGTTGTCATATAAACCTCTTCTCCTAATGCTCAGCTTGTTTGGCTTTACGTTCTCTAGCATGTATACACAGAGCCTCAGGTAGGAAATGCATTCACCTCATAGTCAGAAAAAGGATTTAATAAGAATATAGGATAGACTGCAGGGATCAGGTGCAGGGCATCCCCAGACAAGTGTACTGACCAGCCACCTGTTTACATGGAATTACGCCCTCTTATCACCTTTTTTTCCTCCATTTTTCCTATGCTAGTGCCTCACTGATCGACCCTAAGACCTCACTTTCCCTCTTTTGATCCTTCCCCTAAACGTATTTCACATGTTCCCACAAGCCCTGAAAAGAGCCAATAATAAGTTTTACACAATCTACACATTCTTTTCCTGCTGCATTCCAAGATAAGTCTTACACTTTTTTAGACAATAACTCCTTTAGTTTTGATGGCCTTCCACGGAAATTCTTTTCTTGAAACATCTTGGTGGGTTTCACAGGAGGGGCAGTGATCTAATTATTCTCTTCCGATGGTTTTTGGAGTAGCTTATCCAGTGTGCTCCTGATTAGGTTGCTGTAGTTTCTCCATCTGTCAAAACCCCAAATCCAAGGGGGATTTCAGCCACTGTATGGTACCTGAGGAAGCATCAAACATTTTTAGAGAAATATTTCCAAAATTAGTGCTAAAAATATTTCCAAAATTTGTCCTAAAATATACAACTTTATACAGAAAAAGGAGTGTAAGTGTGCACTCAGCTGAATTTACTGCCAGCTGAATAATAAGCTGAAGACCATAAAAACAGTGCTTTATCTTCACGCTTAGATAGCTTTCACTCCTATGCAAACCTAAACTAGCTAACCAAATGATTTAATTGCTCTAATCCTTACTCCTGCCTTCATTCTACTTTTCTTAACGTGCTTTGTTGTTGTTTTTGTGGTGATCATTTCGGTTGTTTGCATTCCATGCAAAATGATTATATTGGAACCTCTCCAGGGTATAGAAACTTGCAGTTATACATTTTCCACAGAACATTCACCACACATTTGAGTGCATTTTGGCATTCTTTTAAGTAAAACTAAATGTAAATACCCAGGCATAAATTTACTAAGTTCTTTTCTAAACTAATATTAGAAATAATGCTTTCTCTTTTTTTAAAATTGGCATCCTGTTCCTATTGTTCAAAATTATTTTTCAATCAGAGCACAGAGTGCAGAGGAAAATGAGTCAGGGGAGAATATTTTGAAATGGAGCTCCATTTAGAGGATTCAGCAATAAACACAAGGGTTTTTTTATTTAGATATGGCAGACTCAATTAGCATCTCATTAGCAATAAGCTGTATAAATAGGCATGTTCAGCAAAGAGGGAAAAAAGTCAATAGTCTGCTGGCAGCCACTCAGTATCCCAGCACCAAGCTTTCAACACATACAGAAGCTCTAATTAGAAGCTTGTCCATGTGCATGCATCACTCATTAACTGCCTCTTTACTGAAAGGGAATAATGAATTAAGCCCTTTAATCTGACATTAATAAATTGCCTCCATTTTGGAGGTATTTTAATGTAAAATCGTGATGTTCATTATCAAAATTATGTTTGATGAGTTGGGTTTGTTCTGGCTCATCGAGAGGGATGATTTTCATACTGTTAGGGTTCCTTCCAAAAAACGAGTTTGGATGCTTATGGCTTCCCCCACAGAACTTTAAGTGAGAGTCTGGATCTGTATAGAGGCGTATATGATGATGTAATGATATGTTTCCTGCATCTTCTGGTTACATGTGCAAAAGTAATTGAACATGACTTGAAGGTATGCCTTGGGAGAAAACCACTCATCTCCCATTTATAACATTTCTTCTATACAACCTGAGTCCATCAGAAGGAATTTAGCTCCATATACATGGAAAATATATGACAAATACTTTGGGCCTAAGCAAACCACCTGTCCCTTCTTCTAACCAGTTCTTCTTTTACTAGGTATTCCAGCTGTATTTCATCTTTTGTATGAACCAGATAGACAAACTGGACTATAATGCTTCATATATATGGCAGAAGACACCAGTCTGGATCTTGAGCCACATGTTGATCACTGAACAAGGGTCAAAATTGGGCTTTTCAGAGCTACATCATGCCACTGGTGAGGCTGTGCAAAGACTGATAGGTGATCTGGTCCCCTCTCTGGTACAAAGGCAGTCTAACACCATACTGCAGTGGAAGATGCAGAAACCTTTACAACTTCCCATTTGTGAAATGCTCTCAGAAAGTCTACCCTTTGGCTCTAGTTATGCGATGGGTATTCTTTGTGTCCTTAGCCATCCATATGACTACCTTCATGTGTGGGTTCACATGGCTGATTAGCGACCTTTGAACTAGAGAATAAAAACTGATAAAAAGCAAGTTAATAAAGCAGAACTGTTGTGGTATACATAAAAGAGAATACAACTCTCCAGGGCATGAAGTATAAAGATAAATTCATATTGCCCAAGTTAGAAGCAAGTAAACTGTATTCGTCTGTGACGGTAACACAGCTGTAAAAATGTACTTACTGAAACTGTGCCATAGCACAGACTTTTTGTCAAAGTAGATGACCCAACAAGCAAAGTCAACCGTATTATGGAGAAATAACATAATGTTATCTTTCAATATTCAGAAGTCATATAAAAAACCCACACTGCCACATCTCAACTGTCTAGCAAAATAAATTCAACAAAGTCTTGGAGACATATGGTGAGAATAAAATGGGAGAAAACTGCTTATCTACCTTTTCTCACATTTCATCAGTGGACCACCAATTCATTAGAATGGATTAAATAGCACATTCAAGTATGATTATTGGAAACCATGTTTTTAATACCATGAACACAATTATTCCCATTTTTGAACATCTTTTCCAAAGAAATAACATTATAGTCATTGTCTATATTTTCCTTAATAACATTTCCAGTCTCTGTGACAAACTGAATAACCTCATATAATATGGTATTCTATACAAAGAGTTGTTTTCCTCCATGTGACAGTGTTTATTATATATCAGGCGTATTAAAGACCTGTTTCCCTACATTGGTTTATGTTTTATATTCTTATCTCCATAACACCGAAGCGGACAGTTTTTCTGAGCCAAACATTTCTCACATAAATTCATTTTGTCTATGGTCTCTGCAGAGGACTTTTGCAGAAATTATGCCTCTGTAGAAGTAAGGATAGGTTTTTTTAGGGATCAATCATATCTGGATTGATAGAAAAGAAATAGTATATACCCTTTACATTGGTTTCTCCAACTGTCATAAAGCTATTGGATGGTCATGGATGTTTAATTACATAAAACCCAATTTATTGAATTGGGTGATCCAGAAGACAGGCTTTGAACTACAAACTGGGGAAGAAGTGAGTCTGCCAGATTTTTCTTGCCAACTCACATCACATCTAGTTTTTTCTCAGCCTGACTTTGATATACAGACTAGAAGCTTCATGTAGCAGGACAGTGTGTAAAACAATGAACCTCACATTCTGTGGAGCTTCAATTGCACTAATCTTAATGCAAACATTAAATATGTTTAGCTTATAGGAACGATTGATTAACTTCGAGAAGGTATTCGGGGAAGTTACTTAAGATCTTTTAACTCATCAAGTAATTTAATGTAATTTAAGATGAGGTACTGAGTAGAAGCTAGTAGTAACTTTATGTGGAAGTTAAATAACAATTGTACTTGGCTTTTGTTTTACCTAAGTCAGCTAACATCCTTTCTCAGAAATATTTTGTCCTTGGTTTTTCAAGGTGGAACAGGAGAAAAGACTATAGGCCTAAATTCACAATAAGTCAATATTCTTAATTAAAATCTATTTCACTAATAGCCTGTCTAATCCTTGGCAGTGCTTTATCTCACTAAAGACTCCAGCAGACATGTGGCAGAGGATTAAAATCAGACAGCTGAAGTGGTGACAGCCACCAGTCAGTCTCCCACCTTGCCCTTCTGATAGATGCTGCCACTCTGAGCAGAATGCCTAATGTGGTGGGAAGAAAGTTTCTAACCCAGCATGTTGAAGAAAAAATAAGTTTCTAACCTATCATACTAAATTGAACTAATCCTACTTTCTGCTTATGAGAGTGAAAACTACAGCAAGGCAAGACCTGCTACACAAATAACTCAGACATCTGTATCTTTGGGTAATAACATCTGTGAGTGAATGACAGAGTTGGCTAGGGTGTTAACAAATTTATCTATCTATCTGATTTCCATCTGCTGCGGTATAGTCTTAGATCTCTGAATGAAACACAATGCTGGTGAAGCAGTCTTCTTGTGGAGGACTACTCAGAAAAGTATCTTTTTTGTTGTACATATTCTGGCTTTAGACATCTTCTGATTGAGGAATCCTGTATTGCCAGTTCTGACTACGTAATCTTAACTACATATAATTCAGAAATGTATTCACTATAATTTCCTCCACAAGATCCCGTGAAAATGTAGAGAGATTCTACACACACATTGGTATAATTGCAGTTATAAAAACCAATGGCTTCCTAAAGGCCTTCTGTTGTCATGAGCTGATGTCTGCCTTTTCTTCATCTAATGCCAGATCCAGACCCCAGTGAATTTTTCTTTTGTATCAGAAAGAAGGTGGGTGACAAGACTTTTTTATATGAATCGTAGCGATGTGTCGGTTTATTGCATATCACATTTCTAATGTACCCTATCAAAATGAAATTGTCTCTGCTGAAGAACCCTTAGAGGAACTCATCAGGCAAAATTTATCTTTCTACAGTGTGGATGTCTATATTTAAGCTTGCCATTTCACTTCCTTTACAGACAATGAAGAGAAATAAGCATTTCTAAGAGTGCCTACTATTTATTACAGAGGCACCTGATTATTTATTTATGACTTAAGGTAGACAACTAAGATAGATTAAATGAAAGAACTCCGGAAATGCTTATTTATCTTCATGAATAATAAAAGTCTAGGTTGACTAGTTGAGATATAGGCATTTATATCATAAAGTTCAGTGGAAGAATCCTGCCCTATTGATAAAAATATGTCAGTTTTAATGTCACATAGCAGTTGAGGTTTCCTCTACAGTCAGTAGAAGGAAGTCAGCACCTCTTTAAGGCACTTCATCTCAGAGATCATTGACACTTCTTTTAGGGCAGGATAAATTGTTAAACTGGAATCTGGAAGCCACCATTTATTGCCATTATCTTGAGGGAATCTAGATAAACAGTTGAACATCGCATTTCAATTTCAGGGGAGATGAATCTTATTCAGTCAAACTTTAATGTTTACTTTTCAATTTTTCTTAATCACTGTCTATTTGAAATCTATTTCCATGATTTTTTTAATAGTGCTTCAAGACTTTATACAAACTATCATAAACAGACCTACTATATGAAGGTTGTTTCTGACTTTTCTGCACTCAGTTTGTATCTAAACATACTGGTTTTCAAGTGTTGTTTCTATGAAGTTCTTCAGGATTTCTTCTGTTGCTTTCCTACATTTGATGAATAATGAACACCAATTGCTTCCAGTATTTCCAAAGATAAAATTAATTTTGTTTCATTTTTCAACTATAAATTAAATGACAATTACAGAATATAAAATATCCAGTTCTGCGTATATAACTGAATTTATAGTGCTCTTCACATTGAAAAAGCATCAAAGAATCATGCCAAAACCCATGTTCAATTAAAAAAAAAAAAATACTCAAAATGCAGCAGAACTTAATTTGGTCTTTAAGTGGTGAAAACTGTAAGAAAAAAATGCACTTTACTAGGAACCAAAGTATAAGAGCTGAGTTAAACCTCTAAAAATGTTTTCTGATTAGAAATGTAATCATGCTTGGCTTAGGGCATAGTTGCTTTTTTTTTAAATATATCTGTAGTTCAACATTGTAAGTTTAGAAAAGCAACTGGCTTTGTAATAGCTTTTGCTTCAGAAGAGAAAAAATTTAGCCTACTACCTTAGATCATGTTGGCCATGTTACAAAGCTCAGTAAATCTCTTCACTGTATGCAAATTGTCTTCTTTATGATGAAAGACTTTTCTCAAAGAAAAAAAAAATTATGCTAATTTTTATAATTTAAAATTATAGACTTCTCTCCAGGTCTGTAGTCACAGTATTTATACACTTTTGCTATATGATACAGAGATATTCCAGCAGCATCAAGATAATTATTCCAACAAAAATTTACTCTTTCAGTTCCTTCATAGTTTTAGGAGGCAGCTTTTAGTCTTCTCCAAAAGCCAGTCAAACAAATATTAGCTACATTATGGCTGGTAAATCAACAATTTTAGGTTACTTTTGGACACAAGTGGAGAATCAGTCTCACAACTCTGAATGATGTGTTTTAAATGATATGTTTTTGAGGAATATCCATATAGCGTATTGGACCTAATTGTGTTTGTGGAATCAGAACGAGTTTGAAAAGCTTTTTAGGCAATATAGAGCTACAATATGGGGACCCAGCAAACATCCATTACAGGTGAAGTCATATGTCCTTCATAATATGTCATCTATCATCTCCATAAAACATTAAGAGAAGACTGAGGGAGGATCTTATTAATGCTTATAAATCCTTAAGGGGTGGGTGCCAGGAGGATGGGGCCAGTCTTTTTTCAGTGGTGCCCAGTGACAGAACAAGAGGTAATGGGCACAAACTTGGTCATAGGAAGTTTCATCTCAACATGAGGAGGAACTTCTTTACTTTGAGGGTAGCAGAGCCCTGGAACAAGCTGCCCAGAGAGGTTGTGGAGTCTCCTTGTCTGGAGATACTCAAAATTCGCCTGGACATATTCTTGTGCAACCTGCTCTAGGTGAACCTGCTCTGGCGAGGGGGTTGGACTAAATGATCTCCAGAGGTCCCTTCCAACCCCTATCATTCTGTGATTCTGTGATTTGTAAAAACGAGTGAAAGGAATGGCTGCTACAGATTGCAAGGAGCGACACTGTAGAATGCTCTTTAAGCTTATTTCTTGAAGTCCTGAAAAAAATCTTATATTTTCTATCTGGAGGCTAGGATTCATTACACTAACTTTAGCAAACTAAAAATTAGAAGACTGGTCTATGCTAGTGGTCTTGGATCTCTTCAAAGCCGATGAAGAAAGACAAAAAGCTGAATTAGTCATCCCACTTATCTTAAACACCTGGTTATGATGGAAAGAATTTCTTTTTCAAAGTGTCAGTATTTATCTTTTGGATGCTTCCTTCTCCTATACCTTTGCAGCTCTAGTGATTCCAGTGCAGTCTCTACCTAATGGTCTTAAAGAGTGCAGAATAATGGAAAGAATACTTATAAACCATTTATACAATTACTAACTCTGCAAAGTAAAATTTTGCATGACACATATTAAAAAGGTATATTGCACATATATGTACATATCATTTAATTGGAAAACACGTTTTATGCTGTCTTTGACATTTACTTAGCTGGCCTTGCACACACGAATTGGTTTTGGGATTGCTTATATAAATAATGACTATTTGTTTACAAGAAGGGTTTACAGCATCTTTGTGTGCTTCTTACACCTTAATTGATAGCTAATCTTGTTTTAGAAACAACAATAATGAAACAATAACTTGAAGTCCAATATATTTTCTCTTTTCCTGAATATAACTAGTTGTCATCAAGCCAAATTGGGAGGGAGGGAAAGCTATATAGTATATAAGCATGGTATGTGGTTATGTGAACTTCTTAAACCAAATTAATTCATAGGTAATATAATATTAACCTTAAAATCCTCTTGCTCAATCTCAAGAAGCTCAAGAAATAGCATAAAAAAAAAATTCCTGTGATTTATAGACAGAAAATACACTGCAGACTTGATGCTTTTATCTCTTCAGACAGTAATTATTAGGACCCTATTTTGTATGCTCAGGTTACTTCAAAGAAACTTCTAAACCACACTGTGCAGAAAACAACCTTTCGATGGCAAAAAAAGATGCTGCTTTGTGGTTTATTGATCTTTATCAGTAGATATCTATGAAAATATTTTTGGCAGTTTTGAGGATGTCTTAGTACGGGCAGGTGTTGTCCCCAAACTGGTCTCTAAAAAATTCTTATATTTTGCACGCTTAAAAAGGCACCTATTTTCCTTGAATACCTTTCTGAAAAAAGATTTGGCAAAAGATTATTTGGAGCCATAGTCTGCCTGAACAGCATAGAAACAAAGATTGGAACCCCTGCTGAGCCATCAGGAATTAGGCAGTGAAAGAGAAAATCTAGACTGCCTCTAAACACTTATCCATTTGGTTCCCAAAGTTTACAATGATAGGCTTCAAATACAATAAAGAACCAGTGATCACATTGAAAAATAAATGGGTGACAAAATGTGGTATCTTTGGTGCAAAGAAAATGGAAAGAACTAAATGTCGTGGTTTAAGCCCAGCTGGCAACTAAGCACCACACAGCCGCTCACTCACTCCCCCCAGGTGGGGTGGGGGAGAGAACCAGAAGAGTAAAAGTGAGAAAACTCGTGGGCTGAGATAAAAACAGTTTAATAGGTAGAGCAAAAGAACACTGCGCGGAGAAGCAAAGCAAAAGAAGGAATTAATTCACCACTTCCCGTCGGCAGGCAGGTGTTCAGCTATCTGCAGGGAAGCAGGGCTCTATCACGCGTAGCGGTTGCTCGGGAAGACAAACGCCATTACTCCGAATGTCCCCACCTTTCTTCTTCCTCCCCCGGCTTTATATACTGAGCATGATGTCATATGGTATGGAATATCCCTTTGGTCAGTTGGGGTCAGCTGTCCCGGCTGTGTTCCCTCCCAACTTCCCGTGCACCCCCAGCCCACTCGCTGGTGGGGTGGGGTGAGGAGCAGAAAAGGCCTTGGTGCTGTGTGAGCCCTGCTCAGCAGTAACTAAAACATTCCTGCTTTATCAACATTGTTTCCAGCCCAAATCCAAAACACAGCCCCATACTAGCTGCTATGAAGAAAGTTAACCCCATCCCAGCCAAAACCAGCACATTCTCCACCCCTTATTCCATACCATTTACATCATGCTCAGGTCTCACACCATCCAAAACGTTCTCATTCCCTATCATCGCCCTTCCCATCCTTTGATATAGTACACAGATATCCTTCCCTTAGTCTATGGACCACCCCGGTGAAATATTTGTAAAATGTCCATAAATGTCCATTGAGTTCATGTAGTCCATAACTTTGGGCTCCATCTGTTATGGTGGTCACTCAGGAGAGAAGAGGTGTTGTATTGCATGGAGTTATTGGGCACCACAGCTAGCTCAGGTCGGGTCACTGCTGCACTTGCACTGCTTCTTGTAAGGCTTGTCCTCAGTTGGTTCAGGTGGTTCCTGCTATAGTAGTTCCTGTAACATATAACTCAAATCATGGATTAGTTTCACCCAGAATTAAATTACCTTGAGGTACACACTGGACTTCCCCATTCTTCTGCATTACCCACCAAGTGCACCCAGGTCCTTGAGCAAAAACAACCCCGCGAATAGGTTTACCTTTTCCTGAGGAAGGAATGACCCAGACTGTTTTTCCCAGCAAGTTCCTTATATGTACTACGGGAATCTTATCTCCTTCCTCAGTGCGCAGGGGTTTTGATTGGGCAGGGCCAGGTCGACTGGCAGAGCCTCTAGTGTTAACTAGCCAAGTGGCTTCTGCTAAATGTGTATCCCAATGCTTAAATGTCCCAGCACCCATTGCTTTCAGTGTAGTTTTTAATATTGCGTTGTATCGTTCAATTTTCCCGGAGGCTGGTGCATGGTAGGGGATGTGATACACCCAGTCAATGCCATGCTCCTTGGCCCAGGTGTTAATGAGGTTGTTTCGGAAATGAGTCCCGTTGTCTGATTCAATTCTTTCAGGGGTGCCGTGTCGCCATAAAATTTGCTTTTCAAGGCCCAAGATAGTGTTCCGGGCAGTGGCATGGGTCACGGGGTATGTTTCCATCCATCCGGTAGTTGCTTCCACCATTGTAAGCACATGCTGCTTCCCGTGGCGGGTTCGTGGTAGTGTGATATAATCAACCTGCCAGGCTTCCCCGTATTGATATTTCAGCCATCGTCCTCTATACCAAAAAGGCTTCAGCCGCTTAGCTTGTTTGATTATGGCACATGTTTCACATTCATGGATAACCTGTGCAATGGCATCAATAGTCAAGTCCACCCCTCGATCACGAGCCCATTTGTATGTTGCATCCCTTCCTAAATGTCCTGATGTGTCATGGGCCCATCGAGCTATAAATAGCTCACCCTTATGTTCCCAATCCAGATCCACCTGAGCCACTTCAATTCTAGCAGCTTGGTCCACCCGCTCATTGTTTCGATGTTCTTCAGTGGCACGACTCTTGGGTATGTGAGCATCTACATGACGTACTTTTACAACCAGGTTCTCTACCCGAGCAGCAATATCTTGCCATAATTCAGCAGCCCAGATGGCCTTACCTCTGCGCTGCCAGTTGCTCTGCTTCCATTGCTGTAGCCACCCCCACAGGGCATTTGCCACCATCCATGAGTCCGTATAGAGATAAAGTACTGGCCATTTCCCTCGTTCAGCAATATCTAAAGCCAGCTGAATGGCTTTCACCTCTGCAAACTGACTTGATTCACCTTGTCCTTCAGCAGTTTCTGCAACTTGTCGCGTAGGACTCCACACAGCAGCTTTCCACCTTCGATGTTTTCCCACAATACGACAGGATCCATCTGTAAACAGGGCATATTGCTTCTCAGTCTCTGATAATTCATTATACAGAGGGGCCTCTTCAGCACGAGTCACCTCCTCTGGTGACAGTCCGAAGTTTCGGCCCTCTGGCCAGTCCATGATCACTTCCAGGATTCCCGGGCGGTCGGGGTTTCCCATCCGAGCTCGTTGCGTTATCAGTGCAACCCACTTACTCCATGTAGCATCAGTTGCGTGATGCGTAGAGGGGATCTTCCCTTTGAACATCCAGCCCAGCACAGGCAATCGAGGGGCCAAAAGGAGCTGTGCTTCAGTACCAACTACTTCCGAAGCAGCTCGAATTCCTTCATATGCTGCTAATATTTCTTTTTCAGTTGGAGTGTAACGGGCTTCAGATCCCCTATATCCCCGGCTCCAAAACCCTAGAGGCCGACCTCGAGTCTCCCCAGGTGCTTTCTGCCAGAGGCTCCAGGTGGGGCCGTTATCCCCAGCTGAGGTGTAAAGTACATTTTTCACATCTTGTCCTGTCCGGACTGGCCCAAGCGCTACTGCACGAACTATCTCCTGTTTAATTTGTTCAAAGGCTTGCTGCTGTTCAGGGCCCCATTCAAAGTCGTTCTTCTTCCGGGTCACTCGATAGAGAGGGCTTACGATCAGACTATAACTTGGAATATGCATTCTCCAGAAACCCACAACACCTAAGAAAGCTTGTGTTTCCTTTTTGTTAGTTGGTGGAGACATGGCTGTTATTTTATTGATCACATCCATTGGGATATGACGACGCCCATCCTGCCATTTTATTCCTAAAAACTGAATTTCCTGTGCAGGCCCTTTG
Source organism: Gavia stellata (assembly GCF_030936135.1). Classification (NCBI taxonomy): domain Eukaryota; kingdom Metazoa; phylum Chordata; class Aves; order Gaviiformes; family Gaviidae; genus Gavia; species Gavia stellata. The sequence goes on from NC_082595.1 coordinate 98,434,956, forward strand.
ACCTTACTTTGTTTTATAGCAAAACCAGCTTTCAGGAGAATCTGGATTATTCTTCTCCCCTTCTCAAACACTTCCTCCGCTGTGTTGCCCCACACAATGATGTCATCAATATACTGCAGGTGTTCAGGAGCTTCGCCTTGTTCCAGTGCACTCTGTATCAGCCCATGACAAATGGTAGGACTATGTTTCCACCCCTGGGGCAGTCGATTCCAGGTGTACTGGATACCCCTCCATGTGAAAGCAAACTGTGGCCTGCACTCTGCTGCCAGAGGGATCGAGAAAAACGCATTGGCGATATCTATTGTTGCATACCATTTGGCAGCCTTTGACTCCAGTTCATACTGAAGTTCTAGCATGTCTGGTACGGCAGCACTCAGCGGCGGTGTGACTTCGTTCAGGCCTCGATAGTCCACTGTTAACCGCCACTCTCCGTTAGATTTTTGCACGGGCCATATGGGACTATTAAAGGGTGAATGAGTCTTACTGATCACTCCTTGACTTTCCAGCTGACGGATCAAGTTGTGGATGGGAACCAGGGAGTCTCGATTGGTGCGATATTGTCGCCGATGCACTGTCATGGTAGCAATTGGCACCTGCTGTTCTTTAACTTGCAGCAACCCCACCACAGAAGGATCCTCTGAGAGACCAGGCAAGCTAGACAGCTGTTTAATTTCCTCCGTATTCAAAGCAGCTATACCAAAAGCCCATCGATACCCTTTTGGGTCTCTGAAGTACCCTCTCCTGAGATAGTCTATGCCAAGGATGCATGGAGCCTCTGGACCAGTCACAATAGGGTGCTTTTGCCACTCATTCCCAGTTAGGCTTACTTCAGCCTCCAACACAGACAGTTCTTGGGATCCCCCTGTCACTCCAGAAATACAGATGGATTCCGCCCCCTTGTAATCTGATGGAATTAGAGTACACTGTGCACCGGTGTCCACTAGAGCTTTATACTCCTGTGGGGCTGATGTGCCAGGCCATCGAATCCACACAGTCCAGTAAACTCGGTTGTCCCTTTCCTCCGCCTGGCCGAAGGCAGGGCCCCTCTACTCCTGGTCTGAGTCTTCATTACTTGTTTTTTGTACGTGCATAACAGAAGTCCCTTCATCAGGGTCAAAAGTACCATCAGCCCTTCTACTTTGTCCAACAGACACTGGAGCAGTCATTTTTCTGGACGGATGCTTTTTAGCTGTTGTTTTTCCTTGCAATTCCTGCACCCGAGCTTCTAGTCTCCAGGTAGGTTGACCATCCCACTTCCTCATGTCCTCCCCCTGGTCACGCAGGAAGAACCACAGGGTTGCACGTGGTGTGCGCCACCGGTACCCTTTCGCCTGAACAGGGAAAAGTTGACTCTTAATAGCCGAGGCTCTGGTTGGAGTGGATGAGGAAAACCTACCCTTCTCAGCTTGCTCAAACATGTTTTGAGTCAGTCTGTGTCTGTCCACAGCCAAGACACAAGCACACATGGAGGGAGCAAGGTTATCTTCGTATTCTCGGAGTTGCCTGGCCAGTTCATCTATAGTTGGTGCCTCAATGTCTGTCCAGTTCATTATCGCCAGGGTGTGGGTGTAAGACGTTGCTGCATTCCGTACAAATTTGCGCCACATGGACCGTGTGCACTGGATTTCATCCGGGTCTTTGCATGCGTGGTCATTATAGATTACCTCCAACACAGCTAATTCCCTTAGATACTGGATGCCCCCCTCGATGTTGGTCCATTTCCTTCGAGAGTTTGCAAGTTCTTCCTTGAAGGGATACCTGTCCTTCACACTTGATAGGAGTCGCTGCCAAAGACTGAGGACTCCTGCCTTTTTTCCAATACCTTTGTCAATGGCCTTGTCCTTAGCAAGCGATCCCAGCTGCCGGGCTTCTTTACCCTCCAATTCCTGACTACTGGCCCCAATATCCCAGCAACGAAGTAACCAGCTGAGAATTAGCTCACCTGGTTGACGGCTGAAATCTTTTCGCATGTCTCGTAGCTCACTTAGGGATAGGGAGCGGGTGGTTTCCGTTTCATTGATTATCTCAGTATCTTCGTCCTGTTCCTGTGGCTGCTCTGCTGCAGAAGAGGCTGCCTCTTCTGATTCTTTTTCCCTCTTAGGAGAAGCTTCTTCATCCCTTACTAAACGAGCTGATTTCCGCTTCCACTGTTTCTTTTTAGTTATAGGGGCGACGGATACAGTGCCTGATTTATTTCCCCTCTCTTCTCCCTGAGGGTGCTGCATAGTATCAAGCAGTGTTTGGTAGATGCTGGCGAGGGCCCAGCACAGCGCGGTAAGTTGTGCCTCTCTGGAGTAGCCATGGCATTTTTTTTTCAAACATTCTACCACTTCATCAGGATCCTGTAATTGTTCAGGGGTAAAAGTCCAGATCATTGGAGGTGAGAAGTTCTCTAGATACCTGCCCATATTCTCCCACATGCCGTGCCACCCGTGACCATACTCTCGTGGAACCTGGGTCATATTCCTAAATTGCTTGTTGACCTTAGAGAAAACTGAAGCAATATGTCTAAGGAATATCAATAGAAGTATTTTAACTGCCCAAGGATGTTCAAGGTACTGAGAGGTCATTGTCATGAGGGAGACAACATCACAGAAGAAGGAAGCAAGGGTGCTGTTCTGTATTTCCTCCAAAAAAAAACTCTCAGAAGAAGGAGTATAATTGTTAAGTATCTCCACGAGATGGTACCCAAAATACAGTAATGGCTTCAGCCCAGAGACCAAACACCAGATTATCCAGCTCAAGGTCAGCGTTTTGAAAACAAATCTTCCAGGCAAAATGTCACTAATTACTGCAGAGCAGAGCATACTGAAAAAGCGCAGGCCAATCTTTAACAGATATAGCAAAAAGAAGATCATGGTGCAAATTAAACAGACTAATGTTGACCTATAACTTTTAAAGGATAGAAGTTCTGTTGAATCTGTTATTATCTCAAACCCTTCGAGCCCCACGTTGGGCGCCAAAAAGGACTGTCGTGGTTTAAGCCCAGCTGGCAACTAAGCACCACACAGCCGCTCACTCACTCCCCCCAGGTGGGGTGGGGGAGAGAACCAGAAGAGTAAAAGTGAGAAAACTCGTGGGCTGAGATAAAAACAGTTTAATAGGTAGAGCAAAAGAACACTGCGCGGAGAAGCAAAGCAAAAGAAGGAATTAATTCACCACTTCCCGTCGGCAGGCAGGTGTTCAGCTATCTGCAGGGAAGCAGGGCTCTATCACGCGTAGCGGTTGCTCGGGAAGACAAACGCCATTACTCCGAATGTCCCCACCTTTCTTCTTCCTCCCCCGGCTTTATATACTGAGCATGATGTCATATGGTATGGAATATCCCTTTGGTCAGTTGGGGTCAGCTGTCCCGGCTGTGTTCCCTCCCAACTTCCCGTGCACCCCCAGCCCACTCGCTGGTGGGGTGGGGTGAGGAGCAGAAAAGGCCTTGGTGCTGTGTGAGCCCTGCTCAGCAGTAACTAAAACATTCCTGCTTTATCAACATTGTTTCCAGCCCAAATCCAAAACACAGCCCCATACTAGCTGCTATGAAGAAAGTTAACCCCATCCCAGCCAAAACCAGCACATTCTCCACCCCTTATTCCATACCATTTACATCATGCTCAGGTCTCACACCATCCAAAACGTTCTCATTCCCTATCATCGCCCTTCCCATCCTTTGATATAGTACACAGATATCCTTCCCTTAGTCTATGGACCACCCCGGTGAAATATTTGTAAAATGTCCATAAATGTCCATTGAGTTCATGTAGTCCATAACTTTGGGCTCCATCTGTTATGGTGGTCACTCAGGAGAGAAGAGGTGTTGTATTGCATGGAGTTATTGGGCACCACAGCTAGCTCAGGTCGGGTCACTGCTGCACTTGCACTGCTTCTTGTAAGGCTTGTCCTCAGTTGGTTCAGGTGGTTCCTGCTATAGTAGTTCCTGTAACATATAACTCAAATCATGGATTAGTTTCACCCAGAATTAAATTACCTTGAGGTACACACTGGACTTCCCCATTCTTCTGCATTACCCACCAAGTGCACCCAGGTCCTTGAGCAAAAACAACCCCGCGAATAGGTTTACCTTTTCCTGAGGAAGGAATGACCCAGACTGTTTTTCCCAGCAAGTTCCTTATATGTACTACGGGAATCTTATCTCCTTCCTCAGTGCGCAGGGGTTTTGATTGGGCAGGGCCAGGTCGACTGGCAGAGCCTCTAGTGTTAACTAGCCAAGTGGCTTCTGCTAAATGTGTATCCCAATGCTTAAATGTCCCAGCACCCATTGCTTTCAGTGTAGTTTTTAATATTGCGTTGTATCGTTCAATTTTCCCGGAGGCTGGTGCATGGTAGGGGATGTGATACACCCAGTCAATGCCATGCTCCTTGGCCCAGGTGTTAATGAGGTTGTTTCGGAAATGAGTCCCGTTGTCTGATTCAATTCTTTCAGGGGTGCCGTGTCGCCATAAAATTTGCTTTTCAAGGCCCAAGATAGTGTTCCGGGCAGTGGCATGGGTCACGGGGTATGTTTCCATCCATCCGGTAGTTGCTTCCACCATTGTAAGCACATGCTGCTTCCCGTGGCGGGTTCGTGGTAGTGTGATATAATCAACCTGCCAGGCTTCCCCGTATTGATATTTCAGCCATCGTCCTCTATACCAAAAAGGCTTCAGCCGCTTAGCTTGTTTGATTATGGCACATGTTTCACATTCATGGATAACCTGTGCAATGGCATCAATAGTCAAGTCCACCCCTCGATCACGAGCCCATTTGTATGTTGCATCCCTTCCTAAATGTCCTGATGTGTCATGGGCCCATCGAGCTATAAATAGCTCACCCTTATGTTCCCAATCCAGATCCACCTGAGCCACTTCAATTCTAGCAGCTTGGTCCACCCGCTCATTGTTTCGATGTTCTTCAGTGGCACGACTCTTGGGTATGTGAGCATCTACATGACGTACTTTTACAACCAGGTTCTCTACCCGAGCAGCAATATCTTGCCATAATTCAGCAGCCCAGATGGCCTTACCTCTGCGCTGCCAGTTGCTCTGCTTCCATTGCTGTAGCCACCCCCACAGGGCATTTGCCACCATCCATGAGTCCGTATAGAGATAAAGTACTGGCCATTTCCCTCGTTCAGCAATATCTAAAGCCAGCTGAATGGCTTTCACCTCTGCAAACTGACTTGATTCACCTTGTCCTTCAGCAGTTTCTGCAACTTGTCGCGTAGGACTCCACACAGCAGCTTTCCACCTTCGATGTTTTCCCACAATACGACAGGATCCATCTGTAAACAGGGCATATTGCTTCTCAGTCTCTGATAATTCATTATACAGAGGGGCCTCTTCAGCACGAGTCACCTCCTCTGGTGACAGTCCGAAGTTTCGGCCCTCTGGCCAGTCCATGATCACTTCCAGGATTCCCGGGCGGTCGGGGTTTCCCATCCGAGCTCGTTGCGTTATCAGTGCAACCCACTTACTCCATGTAGCATCAGTTGCGTGATGCGTAGAGGGGATCTTCCCTTTGAACATCCAGCCCAGCACAGGCAATCGAGGGGCCAAAAGGAGCTGTGCTTCAGTACCAACTACTTCCGAAGCAGCTCGAATTCCTTCATATGCTGCTAATATTTCTTTTTCAGTTGGAGTGTAACGGGCTTCAGATCCCCTATATCCCCGGCTCCAAAACCCTAGAGGCCGACCTCGAGTCTCCCCAGGTGCTTTCTGCCAGAGGCTCCAGGTGGGGCCGTTATCCCCAGCTGAGGTGTAAAGTACATTTTTCACATCTTGTCCTGTCCGGACTGGCCCAAGCGCTACTGCACGAACTATCTCCTGTTTAATTTGTTCAAAGGCTTGCTGCTGTTCAGGGCCCCATTCAAAGTCGTTCTTCTTCCGGGTCACTCGATAGAGAGGGCTTACGATCAGACTATAACTTGGAATATGCATTCTCCAGAAACCCACAACACCTAAGAAAGCTTGTGTTTCCTTTTTGTTAGTTGGTGGAGACATGGCTGTTATTTTATTGATCACATCCATTGGGATATGACGACGCCCATCCTGCCATTTTATTCCTAAAAACTGAATTTCCTGTGCAGGCCCTTTGACCTTACTTTGTTTTATAGCAAAACCAGCTTTCAGGAGAATCTGGATTATTCTTCTCCCCTTCTCAAACACTTCCTCCGCTGTGTTGCCCCACACAATGATGTCATCAATATACTGCAGGTGTTCAGGAGCTTCGCCTTGTTCCAGTGCACTCTGTATCAGCCCATGACAAATGGTAGGACTATGTTTCCACCCCTGGGGCAGTCGATTCCAGGTGTACTGGATACCCCTCCATGTGAAAGCAAACTGTGGCCTGCACTCTGCTGCCAGAGGGATCGAGAAAAACGCATTGGCGATATCTATTGTTGCATACCATTTGGCAGCCTTTGACTCCAGTTCATACTGAAGTTCTAGCATGTCTGGTACGGCAGCACTCAGCGGCGGTGTGACTTCGTTCAGGCCTCGATAGTCCACTGTTAACCGCCACTCTCCGTTAGATTTTTGCACGGGCCATATGGGACTATTAAAGGGTGAATGAGTCTTACTGATCACTCCTTGACTTTCCAGCTGACGGATCAAGTTGTGGATGGGAACCAGGGAGTCTCGATTGGTGCGATATTGTCGCCGATGCACTGTCATGGTAGCAATTGGCACCTGCTGTTCTTTAACTTGCAGCAACCCCACCACAGAAGGATCCTCTGAGAGACCAGGCAAGCTAGACAGCTGTTTAATTTCCTCCGTATTCAAAGCAGCTATACCAAAAGCCCATCGATACCCTTTTGGGTCTCTGAAGTACCCTCTCCTGAGATAGTCTATGCCAAGGATGCATGGAGCCTCTGGACCAGTCACAATAGGGTGCTTTTGCCACTCATTCCCAGTTAGGCTTACTTCAGCCTCCAACACAGACAGTTCTTGGGATCCCCCTGTCACTCCAGAAATACAGATGGATTCCGCCCCCTTGTAATCTGATGGAATTAGAGTACACTGTGCACCGGTGTCCACTAGAGCTTTATACTCCTGTGGGGCTGATGTGCCAGGCCATCGAATCCACACAGTCCAGTAAACTCGGTTGTCCCTTTCCTCCGCCTGGCCGAAGGCAGGGCCCCTCTACTCCTGGTCTGAGTCTTCATTACTTGTTTTTTGTACGTGCATAACAGAAGTCCCTTCATCAGGGTCAAAAGTACCATCAGCCCTTCTACTTTGTCCAACAGACACTGGAGCAGTCATTTTTCTGGACGGATGCTTTTTAGCTGTTGTTTTTCCTTGCAATTCCTGCACCCGAGCTTCTAGTCTCCAGGTAGGTTGACCATCCCACTTCCTCATGTCCTCCCCCTGGTCACGCAGGAAGAACCACAGGGTTGCACGTGGTGTGCGCCACCGGTACCCTTTCGCCTGAACAGGGAAAAGTTGACTCTTAATAGCCGAGGCTCTGGTTGGAGTGGATGAGGAAAACCTACCCTTCTCAGCTTGCTCAAACATGTTTTGAGTCAGTCTGTGTCTGTCCACAGCCGAGACACAAGCACACATGGAGGGAGCAAGGTTATCTTCGTATTCTCGGAGTTGCCTGGCCAGTTCATCTATAGTTGGTGCCTCAATGTCTGTCCAGTTCATTATCGCCAGGGTGTGGGTGTAAGACGTTGCTGCATTCCGTACAAATTTGCGCCACATGGACCGTGTGCACTGGATTTCATCCGGGTCTTTGCATGCGTGGTCATTATAGATTACCTCCAACACAGCTAATTCCCTTAGATACTGGATGCCCCCCTCGATGTTGGTCCATTTCCTTCGAGAGTTTGCAAGTTCTTCCTTGAAGGGATACCTGTCCTTCACACTTGATAGGAGTCGCTGCCAAAGACTGAGGACTCCTGCCTTTTTTCCAATACCTTTGTCAATGGCCTTGTCCTTAGCAAGCGATCCCAGCTGCCGGGCTTCTTTACCCTCCAATTCCTGACTACTGGCCCCAATATCCCAGCAACGAAGTAACCAGCTGAGAATTAGCTCACCTGGTTGACGGCTGAAATCTTTTCGCATGTCTCGTAGCTCACTTAGGGATAGGGAGCGGGTGGTTTCCGTTTCATTGATTATCTCAGTATCTTCGTCCTGTTCCTGTGGCTGCTCTGCTGCAGAAGAGGCTGCCTCTTCTGATTCTTTTTCCCTCTTAGGAGAAGCTTCTTCATCCCTTACTAAACGAGCTGATTTCCGCTTCCACTGTTTCTTTTTAGTTATAGGGGCGACGGATACAGTGCCTGATTTATTTCCCCTCTCTTCTCCCTGAGGGTGCTGCATAGTATCAAGCAGTGTTTGGTAGATGCTGGCGAGGGCCCAGCACAGCGCGGTAAGTTGTGCCTCTCTGGAGTAGCCATGGCATTTTTTTTTCAAACATTCTACCACTTCATCAGGATCCTGTAATTGTTCAGGGGTAAAAGTCCAGATCATTGGAGGTGAGAAGTTCTCTAGATACCTGCCCATATTCTCCCACATGCCGTGCCACCCGTGACCATACTCTCGTGGAACCTGGGTCATATTCCTAAATTGCTTGTTGACCTTAGAGAAAACTGAAGCAATATGTCTAAGGAATATCAATAGAAGTATTTTAACTGCCCAAGGATGTTCAAGGTACTGAGAGGTCATTGTCATGAGGGAGACAACATCACAGAAGAAGGAAGCAAGGGTGCTGTTCTGTATTTCCTCCAAAAAAAAACTCTCAGAAGAAGGAGTATAATTGTTAAGTATCTCCACGAGATGGTACCCAAAATACAGTAATGGCTTCAGCCCAGAGACCAAACACCAGATTATCCAGCTCAAGGTCAGCGTTTTGAAAACAAATCTTCCAGGCAAAATGTCACTAATTACTGCAGAGCAGAGCATACTGAAAAAGCGCAGGCCAATCTTTAACAGATATAGCAAAAAGAAGATCATGGTGCAAATTAAACAGACTAATGTTGACCTATAACTTTTAAAGGATAGAAGTTCTGTTGAATCTGTTATTATCTCAAACCCTTCGAGCCCCACGTTGGGCGCCAAAAAGGACTGTCGTGGTTTAAGCCCAGCTGGCAACTAAGCACCACACAGCCGCTCACTCACTCCCCCCAGGTGGGGTGGGGGAGAGAACCAGAAGAGTAAAAGTGAGAAAACTCGTGGGCTGAGATAAAAACAGTTTAATAGGTAGAGCAAAAGAACACTGCGCGGAGAAGCAAAGCAAAAGAAGGAATTAATTCACCACTTCCCGTCGGCAGGCAGGTGTTCAGCTATCTGCAGGGAAGCAGGGCTCTATCACGCGTAGCGGTTGCTCGGGAAGACAAACGCCATTACTCCGAATGTCCCCACCTTTCTTCTTCCTCCCCCGGCTTTATATACTGAGCATGATGTCATATGGTATGGAATATCCCTTTGGTCAGTTGGGGTCAGCTGTCCCGGCTGTGTTCCCTCCCAACTTCCCGTGCACCCCCAGCCCACTCGCTGGTGGGGTGGGGTGAGGAGCAGAAAAGGCCTTGGTGCTGTGTGAGCCCTGCTCAGCAGTAACTAAAACATTCCTGCTTTATCAACATTGTTTCCAGCCCAAATCCAAAACACAGCCCCATACTAGCTGCTATGAAGAAAGTTAACCCCATCCCAGCCAAAACCAGCACACTAAAGAACATTGAAAAGTATGAACAAATGAGCATGTTTAAATGTCTGTATCTAAGCAGCTTGCACAGAGATACTTTTAGGGAAAGTACCTCTCATCCTAAAATAAGTGTGAAAAATACATCAGGTAAACTATTGTTCAGATGGTCCATTTAATGTATGTTTCCATAAAAAGAGCCTAACTTAGTTACGATGTGCACTGGAAAGTGGGACTCAGCTGCAGGTTAAGAAGCTCAGATTTGTATGTCTGTACAGAGATATGCTACATGTCTCCCACTCTCAGCAATCTCATTAGTACAGTGAATGGAGCTTCAAAAATAATTAATCTTATTGTAAAGCAGACTATGACAGAGTAATTAATTTGTTTAAAGGGAAGTATGTAGTGCTCCTTGAGGTGCTGTGAGTTTTCCAGGATATTCACATAGGGTTCGCAGATGTAACAAAGAAATCATAGGAGACAAAAAGCCTCTAGAAACGTCAATTAGAGATAACATTGGGTGTCCAAGACCAATCAAAATTACATTAAATGCTTATGTTTAGGAAACTGAATCACATCTCTAATGGAGAACAGCTGGGTATCCGTTCTAAGACATAACTGACTTTTGATTCAAAGTTCGATTTAGTTGTCAATCCAAAGGTGTAAAATGCCATTTGAAATGCCCTAGAGATCCTGGTTTCCGTCTGCCTCTCCAACCAGGCATCCACAGCCCAATGGTCTTGAGCTGCATCTGCTAGTTCTGTGTAGTCATATGCACTTGGCACCCGTATAGATGCTTACATATAAACCTCTGTATTTGGGTGCCTTTACCTTGAACTGAATCCCACCACAGACATCTAAAGTTTGGTGAGATGATCTACACTGTCCTGTATCTGTCCTTTCTCTGTTCCCCTCAGTTCTGAAGTATCAAACTGTCAGAACAAATCTAGATCAAACATCTGAGCTCTCTGAATGTAATAAACTCTGAAGTCTACAGAGATCAATGTCTTGCTTTCAGATGAGAGTACATAAGGGAGTTTATCAACTTTGTTTAAATAGACCTAATTTCAGTAATCTATCAGTTGCCTTTCCCTTAACTCCTCTTTCAAATAGCATTGTCAAGATGAATCTGCTTATTTATTTTTTCTCACCCAAACTTTCAACGCTCACTATGTTTTATAGGTTATAAAACTGACCCATGTTTCTTTTTTTTGATTAGTTATGTCCTGTAACACATTTTAAAGATATATCTTAAATACTTAGAGGTACATTTTTAGACTTTCATTTGATTTTAATGCAAATTTAGGGTCCAGCTGAAGGAAGATTAATTCCATTTCAGCTCACAAAAATCTGCAAATATATGTCTGATTTGAATCATGCCTTTAAATCTCATTACTTTTAATAGCATTTATGCATACTTGTGTGCTTCTGGATGTAATTTCAAAGTGTAATTTCTACTGAACACACAAAAATAATCTCCTAATGTCTTTCCTCTTCCAAGTTTGTATTCTCTTGTGTGAGCATTTTAATTGAAAAAAAAATGTATGCAGATGACTAATTTTATTTGTTTGGTATGAATGATTTCAGACTTAAGGTCTTAGATTAAATTGCAGGTGCAGATTCAAAGAAATAAATGATTGGTACAGATTTGAAGCCACAACTGGAAACCATTGAATAAATACGAGTTCTGAATTGTACCAAGAATGTGGGGTGTGAGAACATGCAGAGCATGGTTGAACTGCATCCTTGCACTGCTCGTGCTCCCTGTGCTGTTGTGGGAAGGCAACTGATGCACACTGCTGCATTCAGTAGTACCATCCTCTGGCTAGCTAAACCAGTGTTAAATCGGTTTTATGCTGGAACAGCTGTGGAAAGCTGCCACAGAATAAACCACAATCCTGTTGTAAAACTTAGCCTTTTTTTTTCTTTGAATAAAAAATGGGAATTTAAAGATCTATGTGGTCTAAATTGTGTATGACAAAATATGGTGCCTAAAATACGATGCCTGCATTTATTGTTGTTAGAGTTCATGTTATACGTACTTAAAAATAGTTTCATGATCCATTCAAAACATCTCTGATGTCATACCTATTTGCCTAGAAAATAGTGGACATCTGGCCCCCATCTTCACCTATCGTTTTCCGATATATATATCAATATAAGTTATTTTTCCCAAGTTCACATTCAGGAGAATCTGTAAATGTAAAGCAGATCCCGAATCCCCTGTGCACTGTTTGTAAAACATCTCTCCTTTGTCGTGTGGGTTTGGCAATTTTTGTTCACTGAGTATTAAGATTTTAGGTTGCCTTTGTGATCTATTCAGAATTGAATTTACTTCATTTCCCCAGACAAGAAATCACAACAGAAGAATCACAACATTGTGAGTATTTTTTAAACTCTTCAGTACAGCATGGCTATGTTCTCTGGAATAATTGTTAAAATGTGAGCTTTGTCTCTTTTATTGTCGGATGTTTAAATTGTAGTTATCCCAGTCTACAAGTAATCACCTCAGACTCCCTTTAAAATCAATTGGGGAATAAAGGCAGCTCAAAAGGTCGTTCATTTGACCTTGTCCAAATCCTTATTTCAGAAAGATGTAAATCTTCCTTTGGAAGTGCCAATTTCTCTCAATTAACCATAAAAAGAATTAGTGTGATTAGCTCACTGGCATATGTCTACTTTCAATCATGCCAGTCCCAACCTAGCTGTCTAGTGCAATTTATTTTTTTATTCATCCTTCTCCCTTTAGTATTCAATGGTTCACACTTTTTTTGCTGTGACTTACAATAAAACAAAAAATCCTTCAAAAAGAATTCCACAGACACAGGGAATAATATATTAAAAAATGACAAAGGACCCTGCCTGTCTCATCAGGCAGATCATTTAACCCATATGCACTTAATTTTTCAGTGTGTGAAAAGGAATGACATATTTGCACAGCAAATAAACATTCTTAATATTTTAGTAGGTTTATGTCAAAATAACCAACTTTAAAATGAATATTATATATTCATTCCTTTTACTAAATAAGAACTATGCAGCTCTTTCATGACGCTTCTATTGGTCTTTAGGTTGCGTGTTGCATTACTGCATGCTCCTTCTTACAGAGCTCATATATTCCAATTTTCCTCTTTTTTTTGTTGATGAAGTATATTCCATTTACACATTCTATATATTCCACATTCCTTTTACACATTTACACATTCTATATATTTTTGAAATGCTTGTAGTACATTAACATTTGCCTTCAATAGGAGTGGCATAGCAGGCACAAAGTAGGACGGTACCTATATATTGACTATAACCCCGCTTCACAGTAAAGAAGACAAAGCCTTAAGTGTAGTGGTAGATGTCCTAGACTTACACGTAAAACAAGTTCCCCTGTCCAAGCTGTCACTCCAGAAAGAGGAAGAGATTTATGGGGGACAGACAAGAACATGCAAATATTCCAAACTCCAGAGAAACACTACCCAGAGAGTTGTGGGAAAGGGCCCACAGTGGGAGAACCCAGACCGATGAGACATGTAGGTTTGTATGCCACCCCTGAGAGCCTAAGGGATTTAAGCAGGAGTTACTGCAGACAGAGACAAGCAGCAAGTAACGAGGCAGCCTCCACGTCCCATTGCTGCTTCTCTGAGCCATTCATCCCTCAAGTAATTTAATAAGCGTTCCATTAAGAAAAAGTGGATGCCCATGATTCTCTGCTGCAAGGTATAGCACACAAGGCTTCAAACAAGGCTCATAATGATTTTTTGTTCTCTGTGCAATACTATAATCTCTCATACATGCTTTTTTTATAGGAGAAAAGCCAAGGAGGGAAAAAGTGCTTGTTATAAGAGTGGTGCAGCAGATATTTTTTATGAAACTTGTATTTCATCTGGCATGGATTGCATCTTTAAAGCAAAAGTGTCACAGGCACCAATCATTCTGAAACGTTATTAAAAATCTCTGGGTTTGTTCTCAGTTGTGCCTCTGAGGTTTCATTTGAGCTTTGAAACTTTTATCTGCTCAGTGATACCTTTTTCAGGACATTCTGATTGTCAAAGGAATAAATGGAAGATTTGATTTGATTTGATTTATCATTTCTTTTTATAAGTGTTCATTTTGTAGGGTTTTATTAGTAAATGACCTTCAAGAGTAATGCATAGACATGCTGAAATTGAAATTATCCAAGCTTTTATCCATTTAAAATGAAAACATTTATTTTTACTCCAGGTTATCTAAGAACCCTTATCAGCTTTGCTGATGAAGCAGTGCAAAACATTTGTCTTCTGCCATCATGATGAACAAAGGAACCCCCTACTCTTAAACATGAGCTGATTCATTCCCTCCTTCTCTCATTAATTAATATGTATTTTATTACTATAAATAAGAAAACACAGGAAGTCTAAACGGACAAAAGAGTGTTGTTTCTCTTCTTTCCACCCTTAATACATTCACAAAAGAGCTATAGAAAGCTAAGAAATCCCCTTTGGAAACTTCATATTAGAATGTTTTTAAGATAAATTTCTGGCTGTATGAATGATAGTTTTCATAGACTATATCTTCTGCATTATGTGCAATACTATAGCTTTATGAATTCTTTCTTCATTTATTTCTTGAGCTGGGTGACCTCAGCATTACAAATGTGCATTAGTACCAACACAGCAGAAGCTATAGATAGGAAAAAAAGTGATGAAAAATTATGAAAAAAAGAAAAAAGATTAAACTTGATTTTCAAGGAGAAATAAGGGTTTTCCCTGCACCAGGAAGACTCTATGTAGTCCAATAAAGACCAACAACCTGAAAAGTGTCAAGTCTTGCCTTTTTAAAGAGGATGGCTGCATCCAGACTGACTACTAATGTCAAGCCATTGAATGGGGGAGTGCTACTTGGATTGGCCAAGTGCCTGCCAGAGACCAGTCTCATAATTTAATTGTCCAGCTGATGTAATTCCAGTGCTTTGAGACCTGCCCTGGCACTGTGTAGTTTCCTAATATATGGGTAGGCAAAACGTCTCTCTGTGCTTCCAGAAGAGGAGCAATGCTTTGTATCTGTCAGAGAAATTCCTTTCCAAAACCCAGTCACCTAGTCTTTTGTAGTGACAATTTGCAGGTTGGCAGGAAAAATTATCTAGAATGGATTTTAAAAACGTATCTCAGAATATGTGATTCAGAGATGCCACCATATACTACTTGATTCAGTTTAACTCCATCCCAATTATGCCTCCTCCAACCTTATTTGTCTGCTCCCCAAAATGAGTAGACAAGTTTAATCATAACTTATGACATTTGGGGTTGGAGGTGGGGGTGTGTGTTCTGGTTTTTTCCTTTTGTTTGTTTTATGTATCTAAATGTCTTGTGTCTTCCTGAACATCTGAAACAAACTTTTTTTTTTTTTTTTTTTTTTTTTTTTTTTATATCCCACTAATCTTGGGATTTATAAAGGGTACTAGACAATTCTGATGCATACTCTCACCCATGGATATGTGTAGGACCCCTCCACCCAGACCCAGCTGTCTGTACCTCTACTGCAGGGACAATTCTGTTGCACTGTTAGTAGCTGTTAAACTGCCACACATTACAAGCCTGGCACGATATGTTAAGGGAAATTGGTGCCAATTATGCTCTTACCCTGGGTTTGGAATTGCAGCAATTTGGGTGCTGCCTGCTGAACAATGGGGTTCTTCCTGCAGTGGTGCAGGTCAGACAAATGTGGGCAAGATCGGTCATCCCTCCCCATGCATATAAGCCTAGTAACGTCATCATATGCTAACTCTTACCTTCAGGGGGAAAATAAAAAATAAATCACTTATAAGTAGCAATGCTTGAATGTGGTGTATCATAGAATGTGAAAATGTCAACCTGAAACCCTGGAGATTGATAATAACATGATGTTTACAGTATGGGCCATTAAACCCATCACAGAAATCCAGCTAGAGGTGACTCAGAGTAATAATCATGCTGTGTTTGTTTCATTGTTGTGACGGACAAAATATTTCTTAACTGTGCTTCTATAGCTCTGTAGTAAAAGTACTTTTTCTTATTGAATTTAAACCAGTAAAAAAGTTTCTTTAGTGCAAAAAACATATTAAACGTTAAAAAAATGGTAAAATTAGAGGTCCTTCATTAAAGCTTTTTTAAAAACGTGTTTAGTTTATGAAAATGTAACAAATGTTTACATTGTTTCCCTGAATCTCATTTTGAGATCTTTTCCATGTTCTCTCTGCTGTAGTTTCTACATCCACCATTATATTGTTTTTTAATATTATCTGTGGAATTGATTGGGAAAAACTTTCAAAAGCTGTTTGATTTGGCTTTGAGAAGCGACACATCTATACTGAATTATGTAGTACAGTGTACTCTTCAATAGCTCGCATAAGCATTTAACACCGGACAGCATAGTCTCATAGAAAAACTATGGCAGAGAAAAATGCACTTCTTTCCCTTAAAATGGCTTTTCCATTCTTTAGTTTATTTAACTCAGGTTGTGTATCTCAAACTCATAGATTCTTGATTAAGGTTTACAAAGTCTAAACTACGGGATGCATTTTCAGTGCTTAAATGGCACTGAGAGCTATGAATTTCTTAAGAAAGCTCTTTCTTAGAAAAATCTTTCTGACACAAGCTTCAAGATTGTAAGAAACATGGATATGAACATACTATGTATGATGTCTATAAAAACCCAGTAGCTTCCTGAGAATTATGAGACAATAAGAACTCTCACACAGTTAATTCATTTTCTGATATGTAATTTGTAAATCAAGATATGCATAAAATGCTTAGCTAAGCTTAAAACATTTCATAATGGCAGATCTGTTGTCCAGGAAGGGAGGAATTAGATGAAATTTTATCTAACTGATATACTGAGAGAGCAGTAGACTATACTGACAGCTCTTTAAACCTGACATGTTTAAATAACGTTTCATTTGCATTCTCATAAACAACAAGTGTCAGTCAAAACTAGAATATAGTTGGTCACCTTAAATTGAAAGGAAAAAGATGGAGTTGAGGGAAAAGTCCTGGAAAATGTTCAGACATTTCATTTGTACTCAATAATGACTTGTTAACCTCCAGGTTTATTTGGGGACTTTCTGAAAGACAATGCTCTGGAAATTAAAAACTGTTGAGTTGGCACCCTGGCTTTGCTTAGATAAAGCTTGTTGTTTTCCTTGTAAGCCTGCCTCAAGTTTAAAGTGTATTCAAAGGTTTGTAACAAACAGCTAGTTCTTTTATTTTCACAGAGACAACAAGTCCAAATAAGGTGCTGTGCACCTACAAACTCTTTGGATGACAGCAAAGTTTTGAAATGACAGAAGCTAGGCTATTTTTTCTACCTACAACAGTCAGTTTGAAGGAATAGTGTTTTCAAGTGTTGGAAAAAGAGGTTTTCTAGTCTTATAAGAGTGTTAGTGGAAACTAGCCAGGTGGTGGAAGAAAAGTCAACAATTTAAAGGAATGGTATATTATTACCATTTACGGGGTATTCATACATGAAAAAAAAATATATTGTTTGTATACATATACAGATATTTATGTGAGATACTTTTGTGTGAACTCTCTACAGATTTTATTTCTGTTCTCTCATTTACTCAGGAGTATAAAAAGAGCTAAATTTCAATATTTAAAAAAATCTTGATCAAAGAATATATAAGGTTGAATTCATAGAGGCTCTTGGTTGACAGCCAGCGGAATATGAGCCAGCAGTGTGCCCAGATGGAAAGAAGGCCAACAGCATCCAGGCTTCTATCAGAAACAGTGTGGGCAGGAGGATTGTCCCTTTGTACTGGTGAGACCACACCTCAAATACCGTGTTCAGTTTTGGGGCCCTCACTACAAGAAAGACATTGAGGTGCTGGAGCACGTCCAAAGAAGGGCAGCAAAGCTGGTGAAGGGTCTAGAGCACAAGTCTCATGACGAGTGGCTGAGGGAACTGGGGTTGTTTAGCTTGGAGAAGAGGAGGCTCAGGGGAGACCTTATTGCTCTCTACAACTACCTGAAAGGAGGTTGCAGAGAGCTGGGTGTTGGTCTCTTCTCCCAAGTGACAAGTGACAGGACAAGAGGAAATGGCCTCAAGTTGTGCCATGGGAGGTTTAGACTGGATATTAGGAAGAATTTCTTTACTGAGAGAGTGGTGAGACACTGGAATAAGCTGCCCAGGGAGGTGGTTGAGTCACCATTCTTGGAGGTATATAAAAGACATGTAGATGTGGCCCTTAAGGACATGGTTTAGTGATGGACTTGGTAGTATTAGGTTAATGGTTGGTCTTGATAATCTTAAGGGTCTTTTCCGACCTAAACAATTCTATGATTCTATGACTTTGTTAGAGAGACTGAGCTGTTGTGGGCACCTTGGCTGGGATCGCAAGATTTTATTGGTTCACTGCATGTTGCTCATGCCCCAGGAGCAGGTATGCAGTGTGACTTCCATGAAGGAATGTCATTTCCCACATGAAAATTAATGTGATAGGTTATAGCTATAAGTTTATAGTTATATGATGCAAAAGGTACTGCCTAGCATGTGGTATAGCTGCGCAGAGCAAAGGGCTGATAAGCAGCCCTCTGTATGCTGGAGAAATAGAGGCATTCCATGAACAAGTATTACTCATGAGCCAGCTTCTCCCTTTGATCTCTCTAGTTTTATTCATTTTGAATTTGACCATTATGTACTATCGTGTCATGGCCCAGAAGCCCATCCCATCGATCTACAATATTTGTTTGCTGCTGACCTCACTGTTTGTATTCATGGAGAAACTTAGATGAGAAGGAGGATGGAGGAGGGCACGGTATTAGTAGTACACTAAGTCTTGTCCCTGTTTGTAGTAGGGATAAGGACAAGTACAAGCAATTTGTGATGTCTCTTACACTCACAGTCCTATTAACGTATCTCAGCAAACCTTGCAACCACCAGACAAGCACTGACCTAATCGATAGGAAACTGATTTTCAGGACACACACTTGGCAAGGGTCACCAGTCATCATGTCCACAAAACAGTCTGTGTGATAATGACTCTCCTTTACTGATCTGTTTTCTTTCCTTCTGCACTGGATGCTTCTGAACAGTTAATTTTCATGGTGCTGTTCATTCTCTTACATGCTTTATCGTAACATCCACCAGAAAAAAAAAAAAAGAGATTTGAGAAGTCCCCAGCTGCCAAGGAAATGGACTGTGGTACCTAGCCAAATTGGTTGTTCTCACAAAGCATACCATAAACATACAGGGGAGACAACTTGAATGATGAAAACATCTTCTGTGAAAGAAGAAGAGGGTGAATGTGGAGGGCATGTGGCAAAAGGAGACCAAAATTGAGTTAGTTGGAGAAATTGAGTGACTAATGCTTGTCCACTATTTCACCTAAAATATGGTAGTGTTTCAAGACATCAGAAGAAATAATCAAGCAGTTTTACAAAAAATCCTATAGGTTTTATTACCCAATACATAATTAGATTGTAGAAATCACTGCCACAGAATACTGTGGATTGCACAAGTTTAAACAGCTTGTATTTAAAAAACAATTAGGAAAAGGGAAACCCATAAAGGTCTGTTCAAATTTCAGTGCAAGCTCTGGTTCAGGAGGTCCCTTTAAGATGCAGATTGTACAAAATAGGGACATGTATATTTGGAATATGTAGGGAAATTATCACTTGCCATATTCTTTTTTACCTAAATACTTCCTATAAATCATGGGTAAAGGCAGGATGTTGGTCTCATCTGTTGCTGTATCTCAGCATATACATTCTTATACTCTCTCAATACCCAGGAAATGTCTCCCTCCCACATGTAGGTGAAGCTCAGTGTTCTGTAGCCTCAGCTCACTCAAAATCCACTCCCAGATCCCACTGAAATCTATTTGAATATTCTAGATATCTAGATATTTCTAGATATTAGATGAGCACATAAACTGGAGAGTGTTTTGGGAGGAGCAAACTCTTGATGTTACTGTTTCCCAATGAAGAAACTGAAAGAGATCTTCTTACATTGCTACATCTCTCACTGGAGCAAGGTCAGCCTTCAGACATTTTTTATGGCATTTCCCCTCCCCAACTTCTCACTAAATGTGAGGTTGAAGGTAAGTTCTCTTCCATGCTGACAGTCTAAGCCACTTGGAGGAGGTGAAAGTTCATTAGCAAGTGAACACAATGAACTGGGCAAGGGAGATGGAAATCCTGAAAAATTTGAAATTATAAGGTTGCTCCAATACCTTGTTCTACTATGCAGTCTTGTGTAGCATCTCTATACTGGCATCACATTGATGCAAACAGACATCATCGCGGAGCAAAACCAATTCCAAGTGTTCAAACAGCCAATACAACTTCCCATTTGATTTGCTTTGATACATTTTGAGTATATACTTTATTTTTAATCTCTCTCTGCCTCAACTGGATTCCCTAATTTGGAAGAAAAAACCAAGAGTACTCTTCTGGCCCACTCAGAGATACTTTAAACAAGTTTGCAATAGAAAGAACTTGTCATTATATTGGTTTATAATTCCAGTATAGGAAGTGTTTGCATAGTGTTGGATATGGTTTTGAATGTTAAGTTCAAACATAGGTAAAATGGTTATCAGACTGGAATAGGTAAGAGAAGTTCAAAGCATAGGAAAGCTGGGACTTGATACAATACTTACTAGGTCTGATCCAGTTGCCAGACAAGATTCTATGTCTGTCAACAGTTGTAAATGTATGTAGATTATGTCTACCTGTTGGGAAATATAGACAGTAATTTTTCCTTTATCTATTCAATTAGAAAATATGTGGTATACAGTAGAGGTAGATTTTCAGCATGATGTAGGAACCATGTAGCTCAATCCGTTCCTTTCCTTTGATAATAATAACAATTTCAATGTTAATACCTTACAAAGAATACTGAACTATAAATCTTAAATCAGAAACTATGTTGTGTGTCCTACTAAACCAGTTTTGGTTGGTTTTTTGCTTTTTCTGTCTTTAGGGTATACTGAGAATTTAGTATTAAGACATAAATATCAGCTCTGTAAATATGTGGTTGAAATTCTAAAATCTATATAACTTTTTAAAAGTTATATCTGAATGTACTTTGCATTCACCAAATGAAAAATGTTTGAAAATAAATTATTGTAATCAGATTATTTTTATGGACCTGAAGGTGTTTACATTTTTACCCCAGTATAAGAGATTTTCATGCTATTTTTATTCAACTGGATTCAGTAAATTAGAGCTCTGATGAAACTCCCAGTCCTGTAAAGGGGAACGTCAGAACTATCATTTCCAGATTAGCAAGAAAAGCCCTGTATGTGTAAGTCATTTGCTGTGTAAATCATTTGCTCTCCTTCTTTTCTTAACTATCATCAGGATAATATTCTTTCTTGTAATTTTTGTACTTAACCAATAAACTTTTTCACTAGAAACTGCCCTAAGCACATATATGGTACCTAACTAAGCACGTTCTATTCTCTTGTCCCTACCCACATGCCTGGGCCAGCTTGAATTTATTCAAATACTTTCCTATGTTTTAATGAATGGAGATTTAATTAATAAAACAATTTGTCTAGTATCACTGTTGAATGGACAGGATGGAAGTCAGAAGAACATTAAAAGAAGCTACCTCAGAGTTGTTATACACAAATCACTAACTTCAGATGTATCTCCCTCTCTAGGAATCTATCAAGGCAGATGTATCTTGCAACTTGTGCTTTTTAATGAGATTTTTTTGCAAAAACCTCTCAATTTTAGGGTAAAATACAGTCAAATGATTCCAGAGGTTAGTAAGTAAAACTTCAAGTGACATTTCTGAAACACATACTGGGATGTTATAATCCAAATTTGGGCATATTACAGCATTGAAATGGAACTTCAATAAGAAAATAAAAAAGTCCAGCTAGGAAATCAGTATGTCCTGCAACTAACATCAGAAAAGTGATGATAAATATGTCTGACTTTTGATGTCATTGGCATGGCATATATCAATATACCTCAATTAACAGAGTGAAGACAAAATGCTTTGTTATTTACCTACTAAGGTAAGTCAAACCTTCTCAGTTAGTTGTTTGATATGCCAAATACAGAAATGCAAGCCATTCAGTAATTCAGTCAATTAAACTGATTTAAGAAAAACAGGTGGTAGAATATCTCTACAATTGTGATGTTATAGTATGGAATCTATAGAGCCGCAAATGCACCTCACTGAAACTGGTCTTGCAGGTCATAATTTTCACACGATAACCAGACAAAACAAGTTTATAATTTCCATTAAAAAGATTAATAGTGACTACAGACAACCCTAGACCAGTAGCTTTATCAAGTGATTGAATACATTTCAGGAAATCAATAAAGCATTGTCTTGCCATATAGCCATGAATTATCCTGGAACTTTTTCAGAAATATATGAAAGTTGACAGAATGGACTTTTGAACTGTAAACAGGAAAATATATTTCTTTCATATAGTTGCTCTAAAGCAGATATCTAGACATGATTATAAGGTGGTTGGAGTTGTTACTGGAGTTATTGCATTACTTGTAGGAAAAGCATGGTTTAAAACAAGTTAAATGGGATTCTTTGCTAAACAAATTGATAGCAGGAGGTTTTAAATTGATACATTCAAAAAGGCTAATGAATATCTACCAAAGATGTATCTTTAAAAAGTGTGATGTTGCTCATGATAGAGTGACTGGAGTAAAAAGGGATATGACAGGGGTTTATGAACTAACAAATGGTCTAGAGTCTATAAACTGGTGCTCTTATACTCCTTTTCATACTGCAAGAACAAAGACATGGCCAGAAAATTGATACACAACAAACACAACAATACTAAAAGGCAATAGATTACATAAAATGCACAGCAATCCTGTAGAAAGCAATGCTACAATTACTGTTCAGGCCAAGACTTTAACCATGCTCAAAAAAGAACTAGATGTTTACAGGTATAATGAAAACTTCTACTACCTATAGTAGAATTAAAACATGCTACAACTCTGATGCTTCATGACAGAAATGAGCTGATTCAAGACTCATTGGCTAAACCTCCAGTTGCTCTTCAGACACAGAAATGCTCCCACGGATTCTAAAAAGGCAAAGATTTTATATGTATATATTCAATAACAGGTTTTGTGATATCTGCTACTGAAAATCTGTTATTGAGCAATTTAAAAAATGATATAATTTAGATCAAATTACACAAAGCATTAATAAGATCTTTTCACATTCTCCACACATTTAATCTATTAATTCCTTAGACAATATTCCACTTTTACTTTGATTAGTGAGGAGCACTAAGTGGCAATGTTTGAATAAGTATTTCTTAAACATTTATTAAACAATCTTAAACATTTATTATTGTGAACAAATTTGTTCCTTTTAAAAAGTAAATATAAGCATGAGATAAAAGAATTAGTGAGGCGAAGCTAAACAAACAGACATATGAATGAAGAAGCCCCAGAGAACATCAACTATATCATTGTAATGAGCAGCTAGTTAATCTGGAGTCAGTTCTTTGCTATCAGCAAAACGTTACCACTTGGGAATTGCAAGCATTAATAAAATGGCGATAAATACATATTTCTGAATCAAAACAGATAGGTAATCATACTCACTGAGGCAAGATGGAAAATAGGAATGACATTTTCTGACAACTTTGATGGTTGTTTTCTCCTCTCATCCCTGCTAATAAGATAACAGTAAGACTTTTCCAAATGTTTTAGAGAGGTCTTTGTGGAAAAGAAAAAACTCTCCACTCCCCCAAATGATAAATCTGATGCTAAAAAACATACACAGAGTAAGGGTCTTAAATATGAATCCTACATGTCCTGTTATTTGTTTTTTTCCCTTAAAGAAAAATTCTACTTTGGATGTAAGGAACCCTCCTGATGAAATTTTCACTGAATCCAATCCACATTCACAAAATATTTTGGTAAAAGTTAACTGAGAATTTTATGAGTAAAAGCTGTGTAGTCCTCTTTTTCTCTTATTTTATTTCTTTTTTAATCATCTCTGATCTTAATGATCCTTTGCTACAAATGAAGCTTGAAATAAATATGAACATAAAATATCCAGTTCGTGATCTTTGCAAATTGTCACATTGTCGCAAGAATATGTATTAACCATAATCACTGAAGCATAAGTTTTGCATGGATTATAAAGTTTATATATTTCACAGGAGACAGTGCTGTTACTCATCCCAGTTTTATATCAAGGTTTTATACAAGTTCAAGTCCATTGACTTTATTGGAGTTTCTCCAAGTTTACACCAGTACAAATGAGAGCAAGCAAGACTGACAAACAATAATAACTATTCTTTTTGCAGTTAGGAAACATTTTTTGTCAATAATGTGTTTCAAATAAGATTTTTTCTGATAATTTCTCCACCTTAAGGACATTTCACACTAGAGAGCAACTTCATTATACTGCTTCTGTGCTTTAATTGTTTTCAAATATTTTAACATTTATCGAAAATATTTCACTGTGTTCAGTTTTGGGCCCCTCACTACAAGAAAGACATTGAGGTGATGGAGCACGTCCAAAGAAGAGCAACGAAGCTGGTGAAGGGTCTAGAGCACAAGTTTTATGAGGAGCGGCTGAAGGATCTGGAGTTGTTCAGTCTGGAGAAGAGGAGGCTGAGGGGAGACCTTATCGCTCTCTACAACTACCTGAAAGAAGATTGTAGTGAGGTGATTGTTGGTCTCTTCTCCCATGTAACAAGCGATAGGGCAAGAGGAAATAGCCTCAAGTTGCACCAGGGGAGATTTAGACTAGATATTAGGATTAATTTCTTCACTGAAAGGGTTGTCAGACATTGGAACAGGCTGCCCAGAGGAGTAGTTGAGTCACCATCCCTGGAGGTACTTAAAAGACGTGTGGATGTGGCACTTAGGGACATGGTTTAGTGGTGGACTTGGCAGTGCTAGGTTAATGGTTGGACTTGATGATCTTAAGGGTATTTTCCAACCTCAACTATTCTATGATTCTGTGATTCTATGAAAGAAGAGTTATTTAGAGCATGTATTATTTTGAAGGAGTCTATGTGATAGTATTGAAAAAATTTTAAAATCAAATTCTAGGTACCAGATTATATTTCTAATTTTAAAAATATAACTTAGAAATAATTGAAATGCGAGACATTTCTATTCAAGGTAGACAGTTAACTGTGTCTTGCACCATGTCTCTATTTACTTTCTAAAGAACTTTTTAAAGTTGTTCCTTGTTGATTGCACATAAGAGAGAGAAAAAGGAGGCAGAGCATTTCAAATAAGCAGTTCCAACAGCTGGGATTTACAGGTACTGGATATTCCTTTTACCGTATTTAGCTATATTATGTGTCAGTAAGTGTGATTTCTTCTTCATAAGTGTTAGATTAATCAGTGTCAAGGACATAACTTTAATTTTGAAAAAGTGTGATAATCTTCATGTACTGATTAGATAAAAGTCTTGAATGAAGGTAGTTAATAAAGGAGTAATGTTTTTGATGTTTAGTATGAAGTATATCAATGCTTTCTGAATTATTCTAGTGACTCTTTAGATATGCCTTCTGCCTCTACTGATTCTTTCTTGGTCTTGCAGGATTCCCAAGTACAAGTCAGATGTGGTAAGTTTTATGTTTGTTTTGGAGTAGAGTATGTAACATATAATTAGAAATAGATAATATGTGAATAGGAATATTTCAGATTTCTCTCATTTCTTGTGAAAGGGGCAAGTGAATGCTTGAGCAGTCATTCAAGGGTTTTCTTTGCCATAATCTCTTAGGTTATTCTAGTTGTACTAAATTACATGGTTCTAGGTCAATGACTCAGGCTATGAATTATATTTCCTGTTCTGTGAAATTTTTAAAATGGTGCCTAGTTGAGTTTTGGCTTGAGACATCCAAAATTCATTCACAAAATTCCCACACACAGCTTTGGAGTAAGCACTGGCCAGGTGCTATACCCCACAGGCATTGTGGATGCAGTTTCCCTCTATTGGAGGATTAGGGGATGTTCTGGGCTAGAGATTTGAACAGACCATGTAGGTGACTTCAGGAGCAGAGAACAAAACCTTTTACTAGTTTGCAAGCAGATATTTAGCTGCAAGGCCCACACCCTTCTGGAGAGGATCATAACCCAGATTCCCACCTCAATAGTGCCATGGGCTTCCCTGAGAAAATGTGCTCTCCTGCACACTGTATGTTGATTCCTCCTGTTGGGAAAGGTGATCAAAATTTCTATGTCCTAGGAATAAAATGGAAATGTCGTGTAAATAACAATAAAATTGCAGCAGCACAGATTTACTATTCAAGTTCGGTACAATTACTGAATGATCCTTATCCATTTCCAGACATCTTTCTGTTAGACTTTTAAAGACAATTCATTTCTTAATAGCATTATAGTAATTATTTTGGTAAAGGAATTACATTGACCTGTACTACCACTCTTAGCTAGACACTTATAGAATCATAGAATCATTGGAAAAGACCTTTAAGATCATCAGATGTGAACATTTCCGATTCCTTCAACTAGCTCTATTGGCACCCTTGCTGTCTTTCTCAATGAGGCTGTAGCCTGAATGACTATGAAGACTAAACTGCCTGCTTTATTCCCTGCAGGAGAAATTTAGGTAGTCAGAATACAATTATGGTAATCTGAATTTGGTCCACACAGCAGAGCTAACACTAGTTTTCCTCGTAGGATTTTTGCCTCTGTAGCAATGCAGTAATCTTTCATTAGATAGTCTAGCAATATCTACATCTTCAGCATGGAGCATGGATATGTACTGAAGCATAGTACGAGTGTTTCAAAAGGAAAAATAATTAAATTAGAAACACCCTTAATAGTTTCAGTGGAAGAGATTCCCAGGAGAGCTTCATTAAAATTGCCCCATCTAAAAATATGTGTTTAAAAATGCAACCACTCAAAACACTCAGTTACATTATTAAGCACTACTACACAAATGAATAATTTACAATTAATAACCAAATGGTATAATTAAAGAGCTTTAATGGTTCAATTTTCTTTATCCTTCTTTTTCTTCCTCAGTCCTTTAAGAGGGGTTGACTAATGACTTTTTCCACCTGTAAAAATTTTCTGTCCACTAGTAAGGGATTACAAGTCTGAATATTTCCATACCTGATTTTCTTCAAGTATCTCCCTACTTCCAAGGCAGGTTGTTCAGCACCATGGACAGCTATATTCTTCAGTTTTAGGTTCGAATATGAGTTAGCTTTAGCATCTTAGATGTGGTACACTGATGTTTGTGAAGTGATCTGGTTTTTAATGGGTTTCAATTACACCATGATGTCCACTCTTAAAATTAAGCTACTTACAAAAAAATTATACATAAAAACGTTTATTGGATTGGTCCTTCTACACCTAGATTTTTTCTTCCTTGCATTTTACAGTTTGCTATCATGAGGTGTCAATAAATAAACTGCAACATCAAATAACTTGTGTCCCACATTTCCTCCTGGGTCTTGCTCCCTTGATCTTCCCTGTTGCAGCATATTAACCCCTGGGCATTATTTCTGAGTGAACTATTTCCCATGGAACAGGTGCTATTTTGGTGATAGTTCACTCCTGACACTGCTCCGAAGGGTAATATGGAAGTTCTCACGCCCAGTTTGATGCCATCCACCTATATATTTTATCACACTATTCCAGCAGGTCTTTTGCAGCGCTCCCACTTACATACCCTTGTGATATTTCCTAACACATCTAACTTACACCATTTTTACTGTAGTATAAAAATGTCATTACAGTAGTTTGACAGCTCACACATGATTTCAAGCCTTGGGCGTGAAAAATCATAGAAACCCCAGTCATTATTTCTTTTGGTCTCAACAGTGTCATGTCTTATATATAAAAAAATGCATTATGAAAAAAATACAATTACACTGGCTGTATTGTACTTTAAAGGTAACTGCTCAAGTGACGCAGAATGATCATGCACATACTGCTCAAGGCAAGCACCCTTTAAACCAGACAGCCTGAGCTCATGCGTCAGCACATTTCACCTGACTCTGAGCTGTACTGTAATCAGCATTTCAAAACATAGAGGTTCTTCCCCTTTTCTGTCCTTTAGTTTAGTTCTTTGTGGCTTTGTTTTAGTATGATGATTGTCCTATCTATGACTGAATTGGTCATTCTTCTTTCACTGACACTTAGTAGGAGAGCTTGGCAAAGGTAAACTATGTGGTGTCTACTAGCTTTTTCCTTGTAGGATGTCCATTCTGGAGAGAAAATGAAAGAAAGGGCCCTGAACACCCCTTGTGAATTTAGCTCTTTGCGCTGTCTGAACTTCAACAGTTTGCTCAAGTCGCCCATGATATCTAACTTTGGCACAAACTTGAGTGTCATTTGCAGCTTTAAAGGCACGGTTTTAAACATAAACTGAATAAAAGGAGTCTAACAGGAGCAGGATTTTTGACAGACCATAAATAATATTCTATTCTAGATCCATAGATACTAATGTTTTTAGGTATTACTGGTTTTTAGTGCCTTCATATAATAAAGAAAAAAGAAATACCACTACAGGGTTGCAATACTGTTTGTCTCCTATCAGGTTTACATCCATAAATATGCATTCTATAATTAATTTTCAAATTACTTCTGTCAGAAATGTAATGAAAAAAATATTTTGGGATTTCCAGGGGGCATTTGTACATCTGACTAGAGGTTACCTTTAAAGCTGTTGCACCTGTGCTGAAAGAAAGCAGAAGTAAACTGCTGTTAGTAGCAGAAACCAGAACAATCTCTGAGTACTGTGGCATTTTGTTTGGCAGACATTGTTGTAGTACTAACAGTTAAATCATTGGATATGATAAAAAATAGATTCTTGGCTTTATACCGCCAAGCCAAAAGTATCGCCTGCAGGATACTGTCTGTTCCTATTTTAAATGGCTGTTAAGTTCACAGAAATATATTTTTCACCAGTTTCCCTGTCTTTATCTTGTGGGGAAATCTTGTTATTATGATGATAACCAGAAAAGTAAGACCATATTTTAATATAATTACATCAAATTATTTTTAAACTCTATGAAAAATACCTTTTTAACCATTCTATCTGACACAACAATTACGCTTCTAATCAGTAACTGCTAATTAACCTGTTCAAACTGACATCAACAGTTTAAACATCGCTAGGATGTTAGAGCAAGTTTAAGAGTCTAAGTCAAAAAGTTTTGTGTTGTCGAGGTTTTGCTGTGCTTGCAAAATGTGTGACTTGCCCAGCAATAACTATATTGGGATTGCAGTGTACAATGAAAAACGCCTGCATAATAATAATAATGAAAAAACAAACACTTCAATTTACAAATACTGTTTGTCTTGCCTTTCAGATTCACAGAAATTGGAAAAGTTCCGTGGTAACCTTGATTAGGAAGCTTGCCAGGAGACACCAGAAAAAGAGACACAAAACAGCCTCTAGCCTTGGACCTGAAGCAATGGGGAAAGTGTGTTAGTGGTTTCATCTATGCAGGGCCAAGACATGGGTTTGGCCTCTGTCTGATGTAAATAGCCTGCAGATATTAGTGTGCGTCTTGGCATGGCTTTGGCCAGATCAGTTGGCACTCCCCAGGGTAGTTCAGGGAACAGCATGTGCTAAGGATCATTCCTGCTAGACAGTTTGTAGCAGGTCATTCTGTACTGGGGACAAAACATGATTTTGCCACTATGGAAGCAAACCACACCATTCCATGCCACTCGTCCCCAGGCCAGCGATGTTAGGCTGTTATAGACCAGGCTGCATACATTTTAGAGAAGCAGGTGAAAAGACTGCTTTTCTAAGGCAGTCAACTGCAGACTCACCTAGAACCATTCTGTAGTAAATATCAACAAGCTCATTGAAGGTGCTTTTGAATAGGAGAATTCAGCAGTCAGGTCCTTCTTACCATCTGGCTTCCTTGTCATACGGCACGTATCTCTCTCTGTCTTGGTCCTTTTCTGGAATAATATACGCACTGAATTACCCTTGCTCCTTGAGAAAATCTTGACCGCAGCTCCTGGAAATAGAACTCCTAAGGGAAGGAATGACAGCATGGTTATCTTTTTATAAAGTCCTGATGTTAGTTTGAAGCATGTGTGGTCCATACACAGCCTTGGACAACTTCCTCACCAGATTTCCTCTTTTGTGCATTCATCAACAGTTTCTGTTTATTTTATTCTTTGTTATTGTTTCTTTATCATGATGCAGATGAGCCTGTTCAAAAGGTATCACTCCCTAAACAGAGGAAACTGCTATCAAATGTTAAGTGCCTACCTCAAGATATTTTCAATTGTAAGTCTGAAAACCTTTTTGTTATATGAGCAAAACTATTGTACATGTGCCCTTATGTGATGGTTGACAAAGGCACTTCACCATCTCCAACATAGTTTAGAGTGGCCAGAAAAAAACAGTGACCAGTGTCTTCAAAACAGCAGTGGTAAAGAACTGACATCCACAAAAGGCTTTAGGAGACTACAGTGAGATTTGGGCAGATATAATGCCAAAGTTGAAGTGTGAAGACTTCAGAAGCACTGCATCATCCCACAGATGTCCAGATTTTCACAAAGAAAGTTTTGTTAGCACAACAGTTCTGTTTGTACAAGGACCCGGAACCGACACCACCTAGATGAAACATCTTGGAACTTATGGGTAAATCCAATGAAGATCCTGAAGTTAAATGTTTCTTCGTCTTTGTTGCCTTAAGGCCCATTAAAAAGATCCAAAATTTTATGTCCAAATAGACAACACCTAAAACATGAGCAGCACTGCATTCTGTAGAAACCTAAGTCAGCCTGTCTCTTCTATCTTTCCATTAAAAGCTGGTGAGAATAATACTCTCCAAAGATGTGGAAGACCTCAGTTCAGTGTTCCCTCATTAGGTCTCCATCTTCCAGTAGAAAATGTTTCAAGATGGAAGTTTCTAATAGAAGCTGTGCTTCAGTACAGGAGTTTGAGCTTCACTGAGGCAGAGAGAAGCAACTCTATCCTCTAAGCAAGCAGTTAACTCACCTGAAAGAGGGACACATGAATTTCATTTTTCGCTCTCAAGATTGTTAATTTATTTTATACTTTGACTACTAATTGCACATATTTAGATTGTTCCTGTTGTTTGGGGCAGGGGGAAAAAAAAAAAAAAAGAATGAGTATGTGATATTCATCTCCCTTCAGTCAAGGATTAAGCATCTGAGCTGTAAGGGCAGCGGGGGTGTATAATTATAGTCACTACTTTCTTTCCCCTACTGATTGCATAATCATATTGGATGTTGTGAGCTTTAATCTTTGGTTTATGCCTAATAGAGGTAGTTTAGGTACACATTTCAG
The DNA here is from genome assembly GCF_030936135.1 of Gavia stellata. Classification (NCBI taxonomy): domain Eukaryota; kingdom Metazoa; phylum Chordata; class Aves; order Gaviiformes; family Gaviidae; genus Gavia; species Gavia stellata. Next base: position 98,465,805 of record NC_082595.1, read on the forward strand.
AAATGAGGAGCTTAAAAGGTAGATGTTATGTTGCTAAATTTGCATGTACCTAAATCTCTTTCTTGGTTTAGCTCTGAAAGACCTTTCATCTTCAGATATCCTAAGAAAGGTGCTTGGGAAGGAACAAAAAATTCATTATCACTTCTGCTGCTGACTAGAGGTTGAAGTTCAACCATCCTAAAATCTATACTGCTTCTTAGACATATCTACCTAGACAGAAAATTTGAAAGAAAAATTTAGACTATATGCTTAATATTTAGTTAATTAAAATTAGATGAGTCACATACATTGCATCTGAACGTGATAATACTGACACACAAATCAGAAATTTACTGTTTTGTGTTCCCATTGTGGCTAAATCAGTCATCAACAACCATGAGTTTTATTAGTGTAAAATGTGAATGTATCTGTTCAAACATAGAATATTTTGTACCAAAAAAAATTCCTTCAGAATGTGCAATGCTACTTTCCTGTCTGAAATATATCTTGACTCTCACAGGACCTGGTGTGTCTTCCTTTTAAAGCCCTAGATCTTGAGTTATCTGGTGCATAAATATCCATGTTTCCTTAGAAGGAAGTCATAGCTCTCAGAAATTCAGTGGAAAACTTAAATTTGGCATAATGTAATCCTGTAAATATGTTGTCCAAACCCTCCTTTTTAATTTTTTTTTTTAACTTAACTGTCCCATTATTTTGTGGATCAGACCCTTTACTTTTGAACATTAAGGATTAAGAATACTTATACCATTTTAATGGTACTTTTCTAAAGTTATGTTCTGTTGATTGCCCCTGAACTGTTTCAAAGTCCTAAATTTGTCAGTAGGTTATAAACCAGAATGCAGAACAAAATCAGTCAGAAAAGACAGTAGAGTGGAGGAGGTAAAAAAAAAAAAAAAAAAAAGGGAAAATTACAGTTTACCCTCTTTCTTTTTTATTACTTATCTTGTCTAATTGTTAAAACATTTGATTTTACTATAAAGACAGGTGGAAAGACAAAGTACAGTAAGGTTGGTGAGACGTGTAAACCTGAAGAGCTCTGGCACTGAAATGAAGCCAGTTCTGTAGTGCATTGTATATCATCTGTGTATGTATTGTATATGTTCTGTGTGCAGTGTATATCATCTTCAAATATGTGTGTCATACTCAAGCAGCACTTCACTGGAATTGAAAACCACCCAAACAAATATTCTGCGTTGAATCGATATGTAATTTTCTTGGTTAGTGATGTATTTATGTAGAATTGCTGTTAAATGTGAGAGGATTCCTACTGGGTTCAGAAAGTGCTGTCACAATTGTTCAGGCTTTGATCTCTAGCAATCAGAGAAGCTAGCAGTGTCAAGCCCAGTCTGGAATTGGTTGTTCTACCATCAGTGAATAAATCAGTTACTGAAGGAAGCAGTGCTCATTCTGTAACAGATTAAATTATCTAAAAGTTTATGAGTTTTCAAATGTTAAACTGGAATTATCTATATATAGTTGAAATAGTTTTACATTGTAATAATGGTCTTATATTGTAATAAACAAGTACATAATTCTCAATAAAGACTATACTTTCAAAGATAATGAAATACTACAAAAATGTAATGATTATTTGAAACAAAAATAATACAAAAAAAGTCTTAAAATAATGTCTTTATGCTTCTATATAATTTTTTTCTTTTCATGGCATTTTTGTAATTGTTTGCACTGATATACTCAAAGAATAAGAAAGGCTTGGTGAAGATCTTGTTCGTTTTCTCTGCTGCCTACACTTCAGGAGGGATATCTTCCATTTAAAAAGAGAAAAAAGTGCTCATGTAGTAATCAAAATTGGGCAATGGACATTCTTCAAGAAGGAAAAATATGTACCCCCGTGCATATCCTGTGGAGGTTTCACAAATGTAACTACATATAAACATTTGGTATAGTCAAAGTCAAATGACAGTATATGTATTCTATATTACGTACGAAAACAGATGATTATGTGTAACATGTGAACAGTGGAAAGAAAACTGTTTTTTCCAGGGATCTGCTGTCTATTTCCCCTCTGAGAAGAACCCCAGTTCCTCAATGTATTTTCTACAATTTTCTTGTTCCTGCTGTTCTTGCATCTTCTTTCTTTAAAAAAATTATTTTTAAAATAATTTACAAGTATCTCCATCTCCCTCCACAGTTTCCTACCTTCCCTTTGTCCCCTTCAATTCTCTTTCACCCCTGCTTACCTGAAGCAAAAAGTAGAAAGCCTTGCAGCTGGCTAGAAGAAATTAATATGGTGATAGACTAGATGGCAGGCCAAAAAAACAGGTAACTGTTGCACCCATCTTATTTTCTTGGTGAAAGTATTATTTTGCATCCTCTCTCCCAGCTGTCAACCACACTTCATGAAACTTAATATTTCATAGAAATTTAGTGGCTTTGAGACCTTAACCCACCTGTCAAATCTGATTGAAAATGCCCAGTGAGATCGAACGTTATTAAAGGAAACTGACAGATGTGGAAAGAAACAGATGGACAAAAAGACAGAGATGTTATGTAAGCCTTATTCACTTAGGAAATAAAATTAAAAGTCCAGTTTGGGATTAGCTAGTTATGTTGAGCAGGTACGTAGTGCTATTTACATTCCATAAAATGTTTACTGCACTTTTGAACACCCTAATTGCAGCTTATTTTCTATCATTAAATCTGTCACAGAATATCTTCCTATTAAATAGTATGTTTAAACGTGATATTATAGTGCAAAGTAATTATCTTTCCTTAACTATTTTAGCAGAGGTATTTTGCGCTTCCCAAGTTAGGAGACCCAGCTTGGTTGTCTCAGTTTATCTACATTAAAAAATTACTTGACTCCATCAGTCTAGGTTTCATAGCTTATACTTAGGGAAAGTGGAACTAAAACTCAGTGACATCCGAATCGAGCCCTGCAATTACAGTATATGCACTTACAAATGTAACTTATTAAGGGGAGAGTGCACTTTCCCCCTAATACAAAGATATGACTGACAAGGAATAAATCTAAAGGCTGTTTTTGTTTCCTAATGGCTTTGGCTTGCAGGCATAGACTTCATGTAGTCATTCAACTTCATTTTTTCCACCTCTTCAAAACATCAAATGATCTATCAATTTGGAACAGTAGCAGGAACTGTGGACACTCTGTGGACACACTTACTGTTTCCCTTTTCCACTCTGGACTAATGATTTTGGGAAGGAGTGAAAAGGAATCAGTTTATGTTTCTGAAACAAATCTTTGTCTATGTTTTAAGATTTTTGTGTTGTGTTATATGTGTTATACAGTAGAAACTCTAAATGAAATGAAAAAGAGACCTAAATTCTCCCAGTAACTCCGTTGGAAGTTTATTTTGGGAAAGCTCTTGATAATACTTAACTCGTCTTACTTTGCAAGTTTAAGCAATCTTTTTCTTGCAGTTATTCCCAAATACTTTATCCCTCCCTCCCCGCCGACTTACTGAAACTAAACATCAACTGCATTGCAGTCACCAGTATTAAAGGAATATATAATGAGATTGCAAACCAGAACACTAAGTGGGAACACTATCTTACATGGTACCAACACTATTACTACATTTAATCTAATTTATTGGAAAAGAGATTTCTGCGACTTCTAAACAAGAACTAACTCTCAGTTTTGCCTTTATAATAGCAAAAGAAAACTTGCACATTAGACTAGACCACAACTAGAACAGTTTAGTTCGAAGAGGTCAGTGGAAGCTAATTATACTATAGAAACTCCTCCAAGACTATTGGCTTTGACTGGGCTTGAACCGATCGCGTTGGATTGAGTGGGAGGTTTCTGCCAATTTCTCTAGCTTGCCACTACTCATTTAACAATAATCATTACTCTTTGTAATTCACACTATGTAACATTCTAAGATTTTGCATGTCTACCTTGATGGGGGAAAGAAAAAAGAAAGACTAATTACTGTTTAGTTAAATCTAACTGGTGTTCCTGCATGTATGTATTTGCATTAGAAATTTGTGAATAAAAGTATGTAAATTAAAAAAAAAATATAAATACAAATAGTTTTAAAATCATAGCATATGAAATAAGACTTAGGAAAATGGCACCAGGTTGTGTAAGTGCAATTAAAAAGTTTAGGAACCATAAAAGTCTGCTTTTCAAGCTTTTATTGCAGTAGCTTTCATTGAATGTTTTTCCCCTCTCTTTTTTGACTAAAAGAGAGATCTCATTGGTATTAGCAAAGGCCAATAAAAGCTACTTTTATTGCAAGTAAAGAGATACTGATGCCTCACATCATTAGAAACAATTTCTAGGGTCCCAGAAGACACAGATTAATTGATAAAACATTAGTGTGATAGAGAGCATTTCTCAAAAGTTAGACCTGTGAACTTAATGAAAATGAGCTGAAGGTTTTTTAAAAACTACTGCTTCTTTAAAAAGAAGTTTTTCCTTGCTATTTTTTATCTATTATCTGTAGCATTTTTGTATTTTATAATGGCAAATACAAAAAAAATGTATTTTTTTAAGATAGATTGTTTTGAATCCAGTGGTGCACGCAATTTAGCTTTTTATTATGAATAAACTCTTGGTAGTTCTCTCTGGTCTTCTAATGAAGTGTTATTATAGATCTGATTTGGTTTTAACTTACTTCTGTAATTATTTTCTCAAAAGCTATTTCTCCTCTGCATATCATAACAGTCTTGGGCTTTCTAATATGTTCTTCTAACTTACTTTGATTCATCTTTAGTGAAGTAAGGCCCCATGGCTCCACTTGTTGCAGAGACTGAAGACCAAACCATACCTTTCTACAAAAAGACGTCAGTGAGGAGCTGTACAATTATAGAATTATAAAATCATAGAAATATCTGAAGTAGGAAATAGCCAAAGGAGGAAACATCCAAAGTTCGTGGAGGCCAATTTTGTCCAAACCCAATAAACCATCCTGGTAATTGCGTATTTAGTCTTTCATTCAGAAATAAGGATGGAAGGATATTCCACCCGGCCCCATTGTGCATCATTTCAGGGTTTAATTGCCCTTGTAGTAAGTAGGATCTTTCTAATAATATAAAGATTTGTTGAAAATGAAATTATTGACTTCAAATTTTTATAAAATAATTTTAAAATTGAAACACTAGTATATCACTGTAGTCTTTTCCTTTCTAGACTGAACAAAATCAATTCCTTACCTCCCACTGTAGACCATGTTTTCTCAAGTTCTTCTTATTATTGTTGTTCTGCTATTCTCTCACCGATTACTCATTACTGTTTTGTAAATGTGAGAACTCATGATATACTTCAGCTGAAGACTTATTAAACCAAACAGAGAGGAATAATTCCTCTATCTAATGGATAACATTCCCATCCCAGAATGAGATTTTATTTTTTGAAAAGTGAATTTACTGACATGTTGTGATGTCACAGAAAGTTTGTTTTGTTTTGTTTTGTTTCGTTTCGTTTGGGGGGGGGGGGGGGGGGGGCGGGGAGCAGGGAGGGAGTCCTGCTATACTTCTGCCTAGCCAGTTGTTCCTGCTTTGTATTTTCACTCTTTTTCCCTCTTATACATGTCTGTTTGTTCTACTCCTTATTTAATCCTGGACCTGTCCAGATTCAAAACATCATTTCAGAGTGAAAGAGAGTGACAGATTTTAGAGAGGAGGTTTTCAACTAGTGGATGATTTCATTAATTCCATTATATTTTTAGTTTACTTATGATAATGCCTGCTGAAATTGTGTCAGAAAGCCTTTTAGAGTCATGATACATTAATTACCTTTACTGTTTCCCTTTTCCACTAGGACAGGTGTTCTGTCAGGGCCAGAAATTAAGCTCGTTTGACATGATGTTCTTAATACATACATCCATGCTGGCTGTTTTTTCGAATCAGTTCACTATCACCTAGCTTCTTGCAAACAGTCTGTTTAAAGATTTCCCCTACGATTTTTCTAAGAATCAGTCACAATGTTTTGTTCCGCATTCCCTATTTCTTCCTTTGTCTTGTTTTGAGAGACATCCTAAGCTGTCCCCGTTCTGTGTTACATGGAATGTCCCCTATTTGCTGCCAAGTTCTTAAAGATAATTCTTAATACTTTAGTTATTTATGTCATTACCTTATTAAGTAGTCTGGGGTGAACATCATATGTTTATTGTATTTAATTTTTTTAACCAGTCCCCTTCTGCTTACCGTGTATTCCTGTGTCTTTGTTAAGATGGAGCATGTTGTTATCTGGTAGAATATACTTTGACAATGTTATGGACCTGTCATTTTCCCAGAGGGATTGAGTTTTTAAAGAATGTGCCACTTCATTTTACTTGTAGAAATGTAGAAAAGCTGAATAAACTTTGGAATTGAGTTTTTTTGTCACATGGTACTATCTCAGTTTGAAACTACTTCACATGTTTGATTTGAATAAAAATAGTTTTCTAATGTGTTTCTCTACTCTTACTGCATGACACAGTCTGTTTGCATCAGCCCACTCACTGCTTTTCTCCATTTCTCTACTTACTGTTTCTCTGCACTGGAGTGATGACCCTGCGTACATGAACCACCCAGATGATCATTGATCTGTAGAAGTAGAAACTCTCCCATCTTATTGGGAAGAGATGTGGAGTGACTGCCTTAATGAAAGGAATCAGAGACAAGGTCTAAGCCTGGGATTATGACTGTTAGTCCTGGAAGCAGGAAAAATCATCAGTCAGATTTGGTTGGCTTTGAAACCCAAATCTAGGTATATATCCAGCCATGTCAGTATGCAGCTGAGGGATCTGGACCAGACTGAACCAACCAATTAAAATAAAATAAGTCTGAAAGACACTAAAATCTCTTCCGTAACTAATAAAGAAATTACACTTCAAAACACCTTAGAAACCATGAGAATCTTCTTTAAAGGTTAAAAATGTTCATCTGTCCATGGGAGTCTCCTAATATGCTGAAACTGAACTTGTTTTTAACAATAAACTAAGTACCTAAGAGAAGACAATATAACTATTGCCCACATTTTTCTAAATACTCAGTATTTAGTTCTCTTGAGATTATTTGCATAAAAGAGGTAAAAATACCATTGTAAATTAAATGAATGAATTATATAGACAAATATGAAAACTACAACAAAGTGCACTAGAAAAGAACTTGTTGGCTTTGGGTTTTTTTTTTAAAGTAAAGCAACAAATTTTAGTTAAAAAAAGTTATTGGGTTTACATGGCAATGTTTTTGAAGTGAGGGGACTTCAGTGGTGCCCTCTGTGAGAGGAGACCAGGAGCTGCCCCCATGTTGGACAGAGCCCATTCCAGTCGGTTGCAAAACAGATCCACTGCTGGACAAAGCTGAGCCCATCAGCTATGCTGGCGGTGCCTCTGTGATAACGTATTTAAGAAAGTGTAAAACAACACTCAGAGAAAACGTGAATGAAACAAACCTGCAGAAAACAAGGCCGGTGAAGGAGGGAGAGGAGGTGTTCAGATGCTGGAGCAGAGATTCCCATGCAGCCCGTGGAGAAGACCATGGTGACACAGGTTGTCTCCCTGTAGCTCATGGAGGACCACACCAGAGCAGATATCCATACTGGATAGCCCATGGAGGACCCTATGCCAGAGCAGGTGGATATGCCCTGAAGGAAGTTGCAGCCTGTGGAAAGCCCACACAGGAGCAGGTGATAGTAATTGGTGAGAGATCTCCCTGTCTTTATTTGACCCATGAGCTTTTTTTCATGTTATTTTCTCCCCCTGACCTGCTGAGGAGAAAGAAAGACAGAACAGCATTGTGGGTGCCTGGCAGCCACCACAGTAGTCCTTAAAGGAAAGTCACTGAAATTCTGAACTGCAGAGATTAATCCTTAAAGAAGTTCTTCTTTCAGTTCACTGGAAAACAAGGAGTAATACACAGTCCTCAAGCTACCTAATCAAAATATTACATCAATAACAGAAATTTGTTGTGGTGCATAAGACATTTTACAATGTTACACAATTTTAACTGAAATCATGTTAATACATGATAACTAGCAGCTGCTTGTTGTAAAACAAGTGAAAACCAATCATTTTGACATGATCAGAGTGTTATATGCAAGGGTTTTAAAAACAATAGCCATTATTTAGAACAGCCATTTGCCTGGTCTTGCTCCATTTAGAATAAAAAATAGAAGACAAAGGTAGAATGATATGACATACGTTTCAGCTAGCTATTGAGAGACATCACTTCAGGAGAAGCCTCAAGTTTACTGACAAAGGGATTCTGAAGAGCTAGCTTAGACCAGTTACCACTTTTAAAACTGGTAACTTTAGGTGAAATAAATCTCACTTGAGGCTTTTGCAGAAGCAGCATAAGGGACTTCACCTACTGGTTTCTTTCAATGGCAAACTGTTAAAAAAATCTTGAAAATCTTGCATCTTTTTCCATCTCTGTGCTCTCTCTCATAAAGAAGATTTAAAAGGAAGTAAGATTTAAAAGGATTTAAAATTATGGAAGAACATTTCACAGTCTAGTAGTTTAAGTATCAAGGAGGAAGTGAAAAGAAATGAAGAAAGATTCATTTTAAAGCTGAAAGGGAAAATTAATCATGTAGCCTGACATCCGATACAACAGACCTTCATCTATTTACACCTGTACTATGGCCAAAAATTTGTTTCACCAAACTTGATGCTCTGTAAAGACTTCTGATTATGAAGATTTCAACTCACCATTCCAGTAGGCAGTTTGTTCCAATGATTAAGATATGTGAAATTGTTTAGTGTGTGCAATGTATGACTGTACAGATTATGTCATCAGAAGATACAGCTAATCTTCTGGAAAAAAAATTATATCATTTATATTATCATCTTGGAACCATGTACAAGAAAAAGAAGAGATGGCAGAGGATAAAGACAACTATTGTGGGAATGTAAAGACTCAGCAAGCAGGATTAATTTGCCGTTGATAAGCCTTATTAAAGTTTGATCTCTAAGATTTACGTAGTTACATCCCAAAGGTAATTAATGTAAACCTAAAAGAAAGATATAAAACAGATGAGATTAATTCCATTCTGGAAGTACCTGTTAATCTACATTTGCTACACAGGAAGCTCAGTCAGAATTTCTAAGCTTTAGATGACCAAAATTAGAAAAGAATAATCTTAATCAGTGAAATCACATAATTTACATATAAGAACAATGATAATAACATTGGTGGTTTCAACAATTCAGCATACTGAAGATTATTACAGGGAGAACATAATTTCATTGTATAAAGCACTTCATTGGTAATAAAATAGACTGTAAATTACAAACAGCTAGGCAATAATTTTTCCTCCCTTTACTGGGAAAGGAAGATGGGATCTTTTAAATATTTTAAAATCGAACATACTGGTTTTAAATTGTTATAATTGTATTGTGTTAATGCATACTATTTGTAAAGTGCTAAAAGCTAGATTCTTTTTTTTGAGCTGATGGCAGATTTCATGAACTGCTTATCTAGAGATAATTCTATCAATTCCAAAATCCTTAGTTCCTTGGGACTTTTTATTGAGAACAAGGAGTGTGTAAAAAAATAAAAACACATTTTATCCCAAGGTGTCTAGATGGAGAACAATTATTTTTTTTCAGTCCTGAAACTTTTCTAATGAATTTGAAGCTCCAAGAGAGAAATATGAGTGGAGATCAGGTTTTAAAAAAAATGTTTTCAAACCACTGTGCAGCCACTCTCTTTTTAAACCTCAGAATCACATTCCAGAAGGACGCTTATATAAAGTTCCTGTGATCCAACAAGGCTCTGCAAACATTCAATCTTATAATACTGAACAGTTTAACATGGAAACCCCAGTACAGACTTGCATGCTATCCAACCTCATCAAGGTTTTCTACTGTATAACTTTTTTACGATCATTTTCATCAGAAAGGACTAAGGCTTCGCGCTGCATAGATTACTTTAGATACTTCAGACTATGAAAGGAACCCTAATGAAATAAAAAAAAACAAAACTGCCCCAAACTCTTCAAGTTTAGCTCCAGAGTAATGACTGAATTTGTCATACTCTAAATCGCTTCATGGATGTAATCAACAATAAGCAAATGGAAACAAAAGGGGCTCTCATGTTCAATAAAATGATTGTCGCGCCTACTAAACAATACTTGGTCACTGCACTTTACAAGAGAAGATATTCGCTTTGTCATTACTTGGATTAGAGGCATCCATACATACTACTTATACCAAAAGCTACTTTATGGTCATTTTATTTTCATCATCTTTTCTTCTCTCTTATTGCTTACTTTTTATTACACAAGGTGCCAAGCAATAAAATATTTTTTCATCTCATTTTTATGTCTTTTATAAAATTCCCTTGCTGGCTTCAATGGAATTTTTGTCTAAGGCATGAATAAAATCAAAGTAATGATTTTCATTTGCCCTGAACTGAGTGTGAACATATCAAGCTTAAGTCAATTTGGGTATATTTTTAGGCCAGCTGAAATGAAAGACCTTATAAACGCAAAAGACATGTCCATAACTCTTTTTTAACATTTTTATTTTTTTAAAAATTTTATTCTATGAGGTTCAGGTGGATACTCATTTAATATTTGCTTATCACATTCTTAATTTGCTGCTAAATTACAACACTGCATTCAAACAGCAATTAACATTTCTGCAATATCCCATACTAAATAAAGCTTCCTGTGGAGTATTTCATTTAATTATTTTTAAAAGAAAGTGTTTCTGCTCTGTATTATCTAAATTCTAGAAAACATTTATTTTTACTGGCTTTAGTATATTGTATCATCCATTTTAACTCGTTTGCCTAAAATTCTTTGTCCATTAGGTTATGCCAGTTACTGATGATGTAGTACAATGAAGAGGCAGTCTATTTTACATAACTACTGCTTAGAAGAACAGATGAAGTTCTTTTCCCTGTTCGTAGGATTAATAAAGTGAAAATTAATTTTCTATGCATAGCTTCCTGTCTTGCTCTGTCAATACCTTGGTCTAAAAGTTAAGTTCTCCATTCTAAGCTTCTCACAATGTCCTGTACTGGTGCTAGCTCACATTGGGACAATCTGGACCATTTTCATTTTACTTAGCTTTCTGCTGATCTCTGTTCTAGTTGTCCTCAGAGACAAATAAGCCCTTTTAGACAGTCATTCATCTGAATTGTGTTTTAGAGTCTCTTTTCAGATAGGATGAATTTCTCTAGTGTGCCTATATTTTTCTCCCTATATTTTAAGCATTTGTTGGGTGAGTAACTCAAATATGAACCTTAACACTAGCAACTGACATTGTTGGATGAAACCTGCTCCTTAACTCCCTGTTTCCCCTGACGAGCTCCCTTCCCCAGCCATTCCTGCTGCCAGCCTGCAGACACCCAGCAAATCTCTCTAAAACCAGAACTGCAGTTCAACCCCAGAACTGGAGTTATCATCAGACCCAGCCGGGAGGCCATGGGGGTGGGTGAATGGTCAGGTGCAGGGGCGTGGGCCGGAGCTGAAACGCAGCCCCCAGCTGGAGGATGGCCCCGCTGGGCATCTCACCACCCTGGCTCACACCGCTCATCCTGCTTCATCCTGGCCCCAGCTATGCAGCAGCACCCTGCAGCTCCAGTCTGGGGCACAGGCAGCCAAACCCCCATGGGGCTGGGGTCTCAGTCAGGGACCCACACCTTTCACAGGGGAACTCTCAAGCCTGTGGTTTGTGTTCGGTGAATTTAATCCCCCCAGCCCCACTTCTGGTAGGGATCTAATGACCTCTCACTGCTGTTGTTATTGCCTCTTTTTACTGATATTTTCTAGTATTCCCCAAAGTTAACGTCAGTTGGTAATGTGCACTGTATGTCTGCCTAATAAATGGCGCATAAAAAATACCACTTTTTCTTGACTGTAAAGTTGCAATTCTATTTTTCATTTTCAAAGTTTCTTCAGTTTTAACTTGTCCATATATATTCCCTGAAGGCTTTCACTCCCCCATTTCACTACTATTTAGGAAAAACATAAATACCATACTGTATGATGCTGTCTTTGTAGAAGTGCAATTAAGCCTGTCAGTAGTACAAATGGAAATGTTACCGATGGACTCTATATATGAAAACATCACAAGGATAATGCCCTGCAATGTCAGCTCTTATGCCCCAGTGACAAAGCACTCTAATAATAGTTATCTACCAAGATGTATTCTACACTCCAGTGAGTTAACAAATTCTAACCCACAGAGCCTAAAATAGAAGAATAAGAAAAACAATTTTCTCCATCTGTTGAACTCTCTTTTGCTGCTTCTAGTAACTCTTCATTTGCTTTGAAACAACTATTCCCACTGCATCTGGTAAAAATAACACATCAGCAAATATTGCTATTCTGTTTCCTTTAATAGAAGTTAAATAAGCATTCTGAGGAGTGCCCAAAGTATATTTATTCCCAAGTTAGGAGTAAATTATATTAAAACCTTCTTAAGGAAGAAAACTAGCATCAGTATCAATATCCCCTCATTTTACCTGTTTGTTTCAAATTAACATAATTCTAGAAATAATTAGTGAGACGCAGTGTGACTCAACTAGCAAACTCACATTCAGTAACAAGTGCAGATATGGAAATAATAGCCTTTTCTGTTTGTTAATTAGTTTATAAATCAAATGGTCTTCAGAGAAACAAATGACGAAAGTTGTTTTAAAGAAATGAAATAACAATATAGGAGTAAACACAGCAAGAGCCTATTGAATGTTATTGTGCACCAAAAATGCTGAAATTTGTTTTGACACATGATATAAAGATTTGCACATTCTGCATTTGACTTTCTAAGAGAAAAATCAGGATGTTAAAAGCTGTAAAAGGTGCAAAAAGAGCTTTGAGGGATAAACCTGCTACAGTGAGCATCATGATGACCTCTACCTGCACAGCTTATCAAAAGACTGGGAGGTAATTTCATAACAGTATGGAACACTAGATACCAAGGGCTATAAAATCTATCAAGAAAGAGGAAATAAGTACTGGAAGCTTAAACTGAATATCTTTAAATTTTGAGGTAAAAGATGATTTTTTAAAAAGAAGAACAATAAATAATTGTAATAAAATACCAAGAAAAGTATTAGATCCTCATATACTTTGATGCCCTGAGAACTGGATGTATTTCCAAAAGGTATGCTCTAGACAAATAAAAGGCAAAATTCTATGGCCTGTGATATATAGAAGAGGTCAGACAGAACTATTGAATGTTCCCTATTGTTCTTTCACTTTACGAATTTGTTTTATAGTCTTGGTGAATAGGGCCCTGCAAGGTGCAGACATCTATTTATGAATCCAGTTGCAGGAACAGGAACGATAAAAAATGCAGAAATGAGAGAGAGAAAGAATACTGAATAGAAAGATAGCTATGGTACTCGAATGCTGCAATTTACCATGCATAAGTAAACAAGGTTACAATATGAAGGAACATCAGTTATACATGCCGGACCATACTTTTATCCCTAATGTATATTTACTATGATGTATTTAATTGCATTATTATGTGTTTATTTTCACAAGCCTACTTCCTCATTCACTGTGCACAGAAAATTGTGAATGAAGTAGCTGAGCGAAATTTAATTTAATCCTAACTATTTAATGGGTTGTTCTCTGCCTTGTGCATAATTTATCAGCAAATCCACATGCAGACTACTTAAAGTTGTTCTCCGTAATATCTTTGGATTTCTAAAGTGTCTCCCTTATTAATCAGATTTGTTTCAGATATTTATTATGGGAAATGCAAATACAATTTGGACAAAAAATAATTATGGATCCAAAGGATTATTTCAGACTCACATAAAGTTGAGTCTCACACTTATTTTGCTTGTTATTCAAATTATCCACTCAATTAGGAAGGTTCTTGTGGATTACTTTTTTATATATATCATATGCATAAAGAGATTTTGAAAATGCAAGGGATTTAACCTAATCTGATGAATTGTCCTTATCCCATAAGGCTGCAAAATAAACACAATAGTGAAATTTTGGGGAACAGTTTAGAAATTTCTGTTTATTGGCTGAACATATATATGAGAGTTGGCCTAAATAATGAGGAAGAGACAATATAGTGAGTACCAATGATGAAAGACAAGAAGGTCACTGGGAATGTCTTGCATGGATTTATCATAGGCAAAACATGTCTGACCAAAGTAATAGCTTTCTGTGACAAGATGACTGGCTTTGTAAATGAAGAGAAAACAGAAGATGCTGCTTACTTTGACTTAATGGTGCAGTTTGATTTGGATATGTGAACTATATGATAGATGGACCACTGGTTGCTGCAGTAGAGTACAAAGTCCATCTAGTGACCACTAATGAACAGAATTCCTTGGGAGCTGATAAGCAGGTAATACTCTTTACTGCCTTTATTAATAACATGAACAAGGGGATGGAATGTACCCACAGAAAATTTGTGGACAGTAAAAAAACAGAGACCAGATCGATATGGTGGAAGAAATGGTCATATCCAACTGAACCTTGACACTCTGTAGAAATAGTTCGAGAGTAATTTAAATTTCAGTAAAGGCAAACAGAAAATTAATCTCCAGGGATGGAATAATCCCAGGCTTCTTCATGGGCCAGGCACAAACTGAATACAAAGGAGCTTTGCAGCTTTGTCCAGGTGGACAAGGTGAACAGGACTCAGCAATGTCCCTTTAGGGTGAAGAAGGTCAACCTCAGAATAATCAAGAGTGTAGTGAGCAGGGCTGCAAGAGCAATGATACTTCCCCTCTGTTTGGCACTTGTGAGACCACATCTGGAGAGCTGTGTCTAGGTTCAGGCTCCCCAGTAAAAACAGAGGTTGACAAACTGGGGTGAGATCAGTGGATGATTACCAAGGTGACTAGGGGCCTGGAGCAAAGTTCAACTAGTCATAAAAAGAGAAGACTGGGAGACGAGTATCTTGTTGCTGTCTTCAGTTACCCAGTGAGAGGTTGTAAAGAAAACAGAGCTGGACTTTTCTCTGAGGTGTGTTGAAAAGGTAATATCCTAAATATGCAGCCTGTGTTGCTACCAGAAACAACTGCTGTTAGGAACAGCATCCGTATTTGATATGTGTATGGGCTAAGTCACCTGGCCTATTCCTTCCACCAAGCTATTTCTCTTCCTCTGTAGAAAACTTGTCTCTTCCTTTCTTCTTGGTTTTTTTCTGTAAGAGGAAATAGAGATGCTATGCTGTCAAAGAGGTTCAGAAGTGGGAACACATTGCTGTTCTGAAGTAGATTGTGTCTGATGTCACCAGGTTTGGATAGGAATATTCTCTTCTCCAAGATAGTTTTACTGGGTAAATATTGCTACCTAGCACAGTTCAAGATACAGAATTGGAAATTCTGATTCCAAAAGAACAGTGCTTTCTTCTGTGTTAAAAATTTACTGCTTGTTGCTTTTTCCTATTATTTTTTCAAGAAGCAATAAAAAAGGGAGTTTGTTCCAACTACTGAGCTGCAGAGCAATTTCTGCAGCCAGCAAGCTTCCCACATAAGACCTCAGAACTTCAGTTTCCTTAATGTTAAATGGTGACACTTCCACCTCTGCTTCCAAAAAGCCCCCTGACTCTTCCACAAGAGCCTTTTTTTTTTTACTTTCCAATGCTTCAACAAATCATAGAATGATTGAGGTTGGAAGGGATCTCCAGAGGTGATCTGGTCCAACCACCCTGCTCAAGAAGAGCCACATGGAGCTGGTTGCCCAGGACTATGTCCAGACTGCTTTTGAGTATCTTCAAGGTGGGAGACTCCACCACATCTCTGTGCAACCTGTTCCAGTGCTCAGTCACCCTCACAGTAAAAAAGTGTTTCCTGATGTTCAGGTAGAATTTCCTGTGATTCAGTTTGTGCCCGTTGCCTCTGGTCCTGTCACCAGGCACCGCAGAAAAGAGCCTGGCTCTGTCTTCTTAACTTCACAGAATCACAGAATCACTACAGTTGGAAAAGACCTGTAAGATCAAGTCCAACCATCAGCCAACGCTACCATGCCCATTAAACCATGTCCCACAATGCCACATCCACACGTTCCTTGAACACCTCCAGGGAGGGTGACTCCACCACTTCCCTGGGCAGCCTGTTCCAGTCTTTCACCACTCTCTCAATAAAGAAATTTTTCCTAATATCCAGCCTGAACCTCCCCTGGTGCAACTTGAGGCCATTTCCTCTTGTCCTGTCACTCGTCACTTGGGAGAAGAGACCAACACCCACCTCTCTGCAACCTCCTTTCAGGTAGTTGTAGAGAGCGATGAGGTCTCCCCTCAGCCTCCTCTTCTTCAGACTGAACAACCCCAGCTCCCTCAGCCGCTCCTCATAAGACTTGTGTTCCAGACTCCTCACCAGCTTCGTCGCCCTTCTTTGGATGTGCTCCAGCACCTCAATGTCCTTCTCGTAGTAAGAGGCCCAATAATTCTTCAGGTATTTATAGACATTGACGAGATCCCACAGCCACCTTCTCTTCTGCAGGCTAAATAGTTCCATCTCTCTCAGCCTTTCCTCATATGTGAGGTGCTCCAGTCCCTTAATCATTCTGTGGCCCTTTGTTGGACACTCTCCAGTATCTCTGGTACTGAGGAGCCCAGAACTGGACACAGTATTCCAGATGCGGCCTCGCCAGTGCTGAGTAAAGAGGAAGAATCACCTCCCTCAACTTGCTGGCAGCACTCTTCTTAATGCAGCCCAGGATACCATTAACCTTTTTTGCAAGGGCACATTGTTGGCTCCTGTTCAACTTGGTATCCACCAAGACCCCTAGCCTTTTTCTGGAGAGTTGTGTGGCCCTTCCAGCTGGGTGGCCACCAGCATGAACTGGTGCTTGCGGCTGTTCTTCTCCGGGTGCAGGCCTTTGCACTTTCTCTTTCTGAACTTCAGGAGATTCCTGTCAGCCCATTTCTCCAGCCTGTCAAGGTCCCTATCAGTCACTTCTTCTACTTTTATACCATCCGAAAACTTGCTGAAGGTACACTCTGCCCTATTATCCAGATCGTCAATGAAGACGTTAAACAGTATTGGATCCAGTTCTGACCCCTGGGGTACACAGCTTCTATTCTGCCATCAAAAACAATGCTCAAATGCTTCTGCTTTAGTAATTGTGTTCTTATTTAAAAATCTCTCTAGTGAATTAGGACTAAGGGTAGGGTGATATTCTAGAGGCAATATAACACTTTTGATAGATGCCCAGTGTCAATGATACATTCCTAACTGAACATCTGCAGATAATATATCTCACCTTGACCTGGTGAGTGTTAGTCAGCATTGAGAAGGATTTTTAATGCATTTTGGAAAGGAAAAAACTGAAAAAGCCATTGACAAGCTATGGGGCAAGGTCAGGACTATAGTTACTATTAACTGACTGGCACTCCACAGTGGGATAAATACTATAGGAATTACAAATACACTCCCTAGGCTTCAAACTGCCAATATGTGACTGTCATCTGAATGTACGACAAGTAGCAGCACTTTTGTGGTACACTAGAGTTTCTGTATGTTTTAGCATAGATAACAGCTTTGGGTTTAAGTGTTGAAAATAGATTTAAGGGTGTTCTCCCACCATGACTAAAACAGACATGCAATCTGAAGTGAGCTAGGGACAAAAATGGAGAAGACTTGCAAAACTCATTTTATTTAACTTACAGAGTGGAACTCCTTAGATATGCTTCATATTTTATCCTTTTTAAGCAGAGCCTTTTACACATGCTGATGAAAAATTTGAGAAGAAAATTCCTGCCAGGACTTTCTTCACTTTCTGCACAAAAGGGAGGAAAGCACTTTTCCAGGCTGCCTCCAAATACCTTTTTGTTGTCTTATGCAGATCAGATCTCTATTCCACAAATGTGGGAATCACATTGTGTACTCACAAATACATTGCAACTAACTCCTTGTCTGTAACACGCACACACACATAATGGATTATTGTTTCATTCCCTCTCCCTGTTAAATTGGAATTTAGCACTCCTACCTCCACATGTTTATGATCATTGCACCTGCTCCTTCCCCTTTGTTTTTGTTCCAGTCTGCTCCAGTTTCAGGAGTCACTATTCTTGCCTTCCGTTGTAAAGGATGCAAAGTCTCAGAGAACAGGTGGAAAGTGTGATGAAATAGAAGATAGATAAAAGGAGGGTGAATACAGATGGAGTTACTGAGGTCAGAATTTTACTACATGAACGTGCTTTATTCTGGTCAGAAGCAGAAAGCTCTTGCATCATTAAAACATAAAGACCTTGCCATACTGCCAAATGAAACATGGCTAATGTGTGAGCTTAAGCTCTGGAGCACTGAACATTTGTATCATTGTTTTGGCAGTATGTTTGCATGGTTTTGGCTCCAGCCAACAAAGACTGGAAATTGCAAAGGCCGCGGGTTACTCCTAGTAGAACAAGATCACTCAAAGATCAGTTTCTTTTCCAGTCCTCCAATTCTGCCCTAGCAGGTTTCTTTTTCTGCCTTCATGCCATATCTCAGAACATTTAAAACATAACACACATATAATTTTAAACTATGAAAATACTTCACTGATGGGCTGCAAACAACTGTGGTGGGTTGACCCTGGCTGGATGCCAGGTGCCCACCAAAGCCACTCTATCACTCCCCTCCTCAGCTGGACAGGGGAGAGAACATGTAACGAAAGGCTCGTGGGTCGAGATAAGGACAGGGAGATCACTCAGCAGTTACTGTCACGGGCAAAACAGACTCAGCTTGGGAAAATTAGTTTAATTTATTGCCAATCAAATCAGAGTAGGATAATGAGAAATAAAAACTATATCTTAAAACACCTTCCCCCCACCCCTCCCTTCTTCCTGGGCTTAACTTTACTCCTGATTTTCTCTACCTCCTCCCCACCAGCGGCACAGGGGGATAGGAAATGAGGGTTGCAGTCAGTTCATCACATATGGTCTCTGCCACTCCTTCCTCCTCAGGGGGAGGACTCCTCACACTCTTCCCCTGCTCCAGCGTGGGGTCCCTCCCACAGCAGATGGTCCTCCACAAATTTCTCCAACATGAGTCCTTCCCACAGTTCTTCATGAACTGCTCCATTGTGGGTCCCTTCCACGGGGTGCAGTCCTTCAGGAACAGACTGCTCCAGCATAGGTCCCCCGCAGGGTCACAAGTCCTGCCAGTAAACCTGCTCCAGCGTGGGCTCCTCTCTCCACGGATCCACAGGTCATGCCAGGAGCCTGCTCCAGAAAACCAAATACAACAACCTTTTCATTATTGCAGACATTATTGCAGAATTCAAAGTGCCTACATGGCAACAGTTATGTTGTGGGGCCATAGTGACACTGTATAAAGCCTGAGAACAAGGACTGTACAATGTGGTCAGTCTGTGCTGCAATCTGTAGAATGGCCTTTTTTGGTATAGTATAGATGCAAATGAAAGTGTATAAAAACTACATATAGAACAGTAGTATAAGATGTTTACAGGGAATAGAGAAAACCCATTCCTCAGGCCTGTTCTAGTCTCCTGCTCTGCAAACGACCTCTTAGATAAGCTGAGCAGCCTCACTCAAGCTGGAAAATACCTTTAAGCAATCCGACTCCACCCCTCAATGCTCCTCCCCTGTGGAAATGGAGGCAAGAAGCTAATGACAAGAGACGAACTTCAGTGTCTCCTCCTCCCCACACACCAGGGGACAGGAGCATCCACAACTGGATCTCAGCAAACAGTGCAGCAGGACTGGTAGAGCTAGCTGGCATCAGTAGTTCTGTTTATGTGGACTCACAGCAGTGAGCAGTGGAGCGCTTGTTGGTATTTTGATGAGACAGTTGTTTCTTTGTGGCTTTGGAGGAAGTGCAAGACCTGTTGAATTTGTCAGAACTTGTTTAAGCACATAATACAAGGGTCAAACTTCTAGGATAGTATTGAAACATCAAGATTATACACTGATCTATGGTTCAGAATAAAGCTCTGGAATTAATTTCAGTACTTTATTGCTTTTATGGTCTTCAGAAATGCTTGGAGATCATTTCCTGGTCTCACCTCTGACCTTGCTTTTAAAAGAGCACATGCATTGATGAACATGGATTGATAAAGATTTCTTTGCATCTCGTCTTAGCCTGAAGATGGAACTCAAACTATTTGTATTGTTTGGTTTTAATTTAAGTTACGTGATCTGAATTACAATTATAAAATAGTGTTTGTCAATGAAAATCTGTTTATTGAAAATAAAAATGGGAGCAAGAATGCTAAGTTAAAATGTAACTCTATATAGTTCCATAATTGTCTTCAAAGAGAATTATATTCTAAAATTAACATAAGGACAGCAGTGGACTTTTCTTTATGAAAAAGAATCCAGTATCAATTCATCTTAACTAAAGCTTCCAAATAGTTGAAAATATTCCACCTAAAAATGTCAGATATTGAAGTGACGAGAGTTAGGAAAACGAACTCAGGCACCAATTTTTTTTTTCACATTTTTCAGATAGTACAATAAAAGAAAGGTTTCTAGAAATAGGAAAAAGTAAATATAGTATGTTTTTTAGTATAAAATTATATTTATACTTTAAATATAAATACAGTGTCCTGTATACCTTATTCAAAAATACACCCATTTGCGTGTTTGTGTTGTGTCCAAACTTTTCCCTTGATAGGTATGATTCATCTCATCAAATTCTAGCCATGTAGAAGACTGATAGTCAAGCTTCCTATCTGGTCAGGACTGGCATTTCCAGAGAGTGATTCATACTCCACTAGCTCGGATAACTATCTTAAGAAGACACTGATCACCTGCAATGTTTTCCTCCCATTAAGCGCTGAGGAAACCTAGGACAACTTATTTGGACTAAACACCTCTTGTTGATGACTACAATTAGCTGAGATGCATCCTGTTGTTCCTTTTTGTTCCTAAGTTTTAACTAGACATCCTGAAATCCTTGCAAAAGTGTGGTTGAACACAGATAGAAACCTCATATGAAAAATACAAAGCATAATTCAGGTCCTTACTTACTTATGCTTACTGTATTTCCCCTTTTTTCTGTCTTCTAGATGAGTATTCTCCAGTCTGTACACAGTGGGTTTTGCCCTGCATCTTTTCCCTTTACTAGCTTTCAATTTTCTTTCTGATGTGGTTCTATTTTTCTTCACACAATTCATATCATATTCCCCTTCTTCTAGACAGTCTCAGTCATATCATCTGTTTCTTCCCCTCCTATATTCCAACTGTTCTTTATTCTGTATTTGTATCAGATGTCTTCATACATAATATTGCAGGAGTACCACCAGGACATCTATAAATCATGTAACATCTATACTAGTAGATGATACAGAGCTACGACACAGGTGCAATACAGGTCTGCAGCCGTTCATACTGTTAAACTGTTAACATAGTTTTGACTTGTGCTAACTTTCTCCCATATAGCACCTGAGCATGCCTCAGGGAAGGCATGATGCATACTTATAGAAGAAAAAAAAAGTCTTTAGAGACTTAATCCATTTTAATAAATGTATACAGAACACATGCAACACAGGATTTCTAATTTTAATGATAAATTACAAATAGTGTAACTTGACCAAATATTGAAAGATTTTCATTGGAAAAGAAAAAAAAAAACAGAACAAAACCACATATCCCCTTTAAAGAACACCACAACATGAAAATGAAAGTACTTTCATAGCTTGTTAAAAAACATCACAATGCCAAATTGCAAGTCCTTTCTATTGCAAGTGAGGAATCTAACCACTTCCAAAAGTAATCTTCACCATGATCTTTTTAAGATGCCTGGTTTTGGTTTTGGGGTTTTTTGTTTGTTTGTCGGTTATCTCTGAAAATACATACATGAACACACACAGAACACTGAAAACCTTCAAAAATCTCATCCTGAGATGCATACTAGGAATGGAAAATTTGAACCAGGTGGTTTAGTTAGGAAAATTTAATAAAAACTCAGAAAAGGGGTTTTTGATGGGAAGTAATGGATAATGTAATAGCATGTGGTGCTGTCAGGTGTTACACTTTAAATTCATTACATATTACTTAGTTTTTTTTAAACTTTATAGTAATGTCTCAAACTTCAACTGTCTGGGGAGAAAGAAGATTATAAATTTACAATCTATAGTTTAAATAGAGGTATTACATCAAGTTTAGTCATTTATGTTCAGCCTGCATTAATTTCTGCAGTTCGAAAGGAGAAAATATTTGTAAAGCAAATAAATAAGTGTGTTGACTAGTAATGTGACACTGGGAATTCTCTGAACTGCTGTTGAACTCTTTTGTGGCTCAGAAAAAGTGGACATTATGCTTACTGTACGTGGTAGTGTCAGTAAAGTAATATATATTAAATCTGTCCCTACAGGGAAGGAGGAGAGGTTTTATTAATATGAGCTAAGTACCTGGGGTTATTCAAGAGTTTTCTTCTTATCAACTTTGAGAAGCAGAATTAAAATTAAAGTTGACATAGCAGTACTGAATCAAATTATGAAAGCTTTTCTGCTGAAGAAATTTCCGAATACTGGCAAATTAGATTATTTAAGTAATACAACAAATTTGTAAGAACAGCTAAAGGACACCTCTTTAAAATTAAACTAGCATGACTAAAGATGAAGTACATAGTTTTTTCTTGGAAAAAACCCCACAGTGAACTGATGCAACTCTCAGAAGAAAACTCACAAGATCTGGTTTCCTAACACCACTTCTGTCAACTGGAAATTTCTGATTTGCTGCAAGGGCTGTTTCTTAATCACATGTGCTAATTGCACAATAAAGAATATAAACAAATTGCAGCACATATTTTTTTCAAGTGATAGTCTAATCTTTTCATGTAAAGCCTAAAGAGGGAAGATAAATGGATGAATTTATATATCAAGATTTTAAAGTTATATTTTTCTAAATACCTAATGAAAATCAGTATTCTTTTTCATTTCGAAATAGAAATAAAGCCTGAGACGCTGCAAATGTCAACAAAAAAAAATATTAACTGGATTCAGATTTGAAGACCTAGTGATAACTTGGTTGTTTTGTTAACCATGGAAAAAAACATAATATGTGTTTTAGCTTTGTAACTTCCTTGCCATTTTATTCTCCCTTGTCCTTTACTTAACTACAGAAAAGCTCTTGTATAACAGGCATGTATACTACTGAATGGGTGGCCTCGATATTTGTGAAATTTTACGCCAACACCCTTGACTCCCAAACCTTTGTAGCCATTCAGTTGCACAAGTGAGCATTCAGAATGTAATCTTTTGAAGTTGCCTTCTATTTCTTCCCATTTATTACCCTATTTTATTCTCTGACGTTTCTGGAGTTGGATGCTTTGTCAGCTCTGTGCCTTCAACTTTTTAATTTATTTTTGTCTCTGTCAACTTCTGGTTTCTCCTATTCTTTTGAATGTGTCCAAAGCTTATCTTCCATTTTATGCATGCTAGAAAAACAAATGGGAGCCCAGCCAAGGTTTGTCAAAATACATTTTTTGACCCTCAGCAAAATGGCAGCCCATCAGAACTCCTCGCCAATGTCTCTGGAAGCTGGAGCAGGTTGGTTTATATTAAACAAAAAGCTAATTGATAATAAGAACTTTATTATTATTAAACAAATCTGAGAAAATAAATTCTACCTCCAGTCTGAGTTAGAGGATTTCTTTTTTGCTTTCAGATTACTTACTTGTTTCACTTGAGAAAATAAGAAGCTCACCTTCTAAAGATATTTAAAAAGAGAAAAGAATATGCTCTCCATAACAAAAAGAAAAAAATGTTACTGCAAAATGCTACACAGGTTTTAATACAAACATACTGGCTTCACTTACCATGCAGGGGACCATAACCCAAACTAAAAGTGTTTGTTTGTTTATCTATATCTATCTCTCGCTACATGTATGAATACACAGCTATATAAGTTCCAGAGGTGGAGAATAGTTCAGTAATATATCAGTAGGGTTACTAATAGTTTTATACCTTGGCATCTCTTGTCTGCCTGAAGACAGGACATGCCAATCTCTCTGAGTTTTCACAGCCACCTCAGGTGAGAGCATTTTTACATCTGTGGTGAGTTATTTAGGCTATTTTTTTATTTACACCCATTGTTTTACATCTTGAAAGGTTATTTATTCATTCCCAATATTTTTTCTTCTATTGTTTGCTGTATGTCTTTGAACTCGCTCATGGGTTTCAAGCACTATGATTGTCACCAGCAGTGGCAGATTTCATCAAAGCATGGCCACAGTCAGATGCCTGTAATCACAGAATCACAGAATCATTAAGGTAGGAAAAGACCTGTAAGATCGTCAAGTCCAACCATCAACCCAACACCACCATGCCCATTAAGCCATGTCCCACAATGCCTCCTCCACACGTTCCTTGAACACCTCCAGTGAGGGTGACTCCACCATTTCCCTGGGCAGCCTGTTCCAGTGTTTCACCACTCTCTCAATAAAGAAATTTTTCCTGATATCCAGCCTAAACCTCCCCTGGTGCAACTTGAGGCCATTTCCTCTTGTCCTGTCGCTAGTCACTTGGGAGAAGAGACCAACACCCACCTCTCTGCAACCTCCTTTCAGGTAATTGTAGAGAGCGATAAGGTCTCCCCTCAGCCTCCTCTTCTCCAGATGGAACAACCCCTATATATATATATATATATACACACACATATATATGTATAACAGAAACGTTTTACCACTCAACTTTGTGTTTAACCCACACGCCCAAGGAGATTGTCTGACACGTGAGGACGACACTGACACTTGAAGAGAGATGAAGCTCTTCTGAGCATTGTGCATATTTTTTCTTTTTATATTGACAGATTTAGGCAATTTCAGATGACAACATATCTCTTCATCCATAACTGAGATTTTAAAGGTTTGGGTATTTCAGCAAAGAAATAGTCTAGTGGGGATGCTGCCTTGACTGTATTTGCCTCGATTACAAAATGATGAAGAGGCAATCCTCCATCAGAACAAAGGTGTATTCTGTCAGGGTCCAAGCAACACAGCTTCTTTGCTGTATTTATAGTTACACCATTTGCAGAGGAAATTCGTGTAGATCTTTAGCAAAGTAGGTATGGTGGGATCCTTCTCTAGGTGATTCTTGTAGAATAGTAGTGCCTTTAATGACAGCAAGAATAAACAAGCACTCAATGGGGAAAAAAAAAAAAAAAAAAAATCCACAACAGTTTCTTCTTTGTTCAGAGATATTCTGTATAACTGCTTACACAATCCCTCCTTCCTTTCTTTCAAGGTCCCTCAGAATCTGAAGAATCTGTGCTTGAGAGGGACTTTGAAGAACACTTTACTCTCTTCTATGAGAAGAAAATTGGAAGTATACAGATGGAAGTGCATCATGGAGGCAGCCAGATCAACTCCCACCCCTGAAAAAAAAACCACCCAAATGCAGCTTTCCCCAGCTATATGTTTGTGTATGTTATATCCTATCATGTGTATATAAAACTTACGGTGCATTTCATAGAATAGTTCCAGTTAAGTAACCCACCTTTAAATTATCTGTGCTCCCCCTACCCAGGTATTATACACCCCCCCCCCAAAAAAAAAAACAAACCAAAACCGCCAAAATTGTGCAAAATGCGTTGTTAAAACTCTATGACTGGATTTATTAATTTATTTGTTTATTAAAGGAATACTGTTTTCTTCCACATTCACTCTGTCTGTGATTCTGAACTGACCTATTTTCTGTAAGTGGTGAGACCTTTATGACATACCATGGCTCAAACTATCACAGTATCACTTGCAAAAAACAATGTTCATCCCTTGGGTGGATTGATTTTTGGTCTTGGCAGTAAGTCTGATAAAGATTGATTTCAAGACTCTTTTTGGATGTTGGGGGTTACAGGCACGATAATTCAGAAGGTCAAAGGCATCTGACCTGGTCTTTGTCTAATATGTTTTCATTGTATACCACAATCCTTTATTTTTGTCTTTGTCAAAAGCTTTGTAATTCTTGTTTTATCATCATTAATAGAAATTAAGTAGAATAATATTTTCCTTTTATGTATATGCTCATTATAAATGTCTACAGTACATTTGACAGTTGAAGGATGATATATTGATTTCTTCTCTGATTTCAACTGTAAAACTGCAAGGCAGCTGGCTGGCTAAGCATTTGCAGATACAAGATGGGTTACCTCTATGAAAGAAATGGATTTTCTTTTTCTCTCTGATGGCACTATTGTTCAGTCAAAGTTAATAACATGCTACAGCAGTGTTTAAAATTTTTCAACACTACTGTACATCTCTGTCTAAATTAAAATAAACTGTATTAAGACAAAACCCCATTGTTTTATATTCAGGCTTGGATACTATTCACAAAATTTTGTATTCATTTTCTTTACTTTCCTGAGGATAAGGAGATGTTATAAAAGAGTGCATTACAACCATGTCTTTGAAATCATTATTAGGCTTTACAGAAGGAGTGTGCAACTAATTTTAATTCCTAACTTCACCAGAGAGATTGTAGAACAGGACATTTTGGGCTCTGTTTTGGTTTCTAAGACAATTTTACCATACGGATTTTGTCAAAAGTCTTGAATTAAGATTCATCATACCTAAATTTATCCCTAAAAATTTAGATGTCTAATACAGACTCCCTTTCTAGTCCAAGGAGATGGACCTGTATTCTGGACAGTAACTTATATAGTCTTAGACACAGGGAAACAAGCTAAACAGATTACATAAATCTGCTGTATTAAACATGGCTACTATCACTGTTGCAGCCTACTTTTCATCCTGACAAGAAAGAATGAAACAGTGCTCTTCATTCTGTAGATCTCCAAATACCCTATAGATAAGCAATAACTTGATAACTGGTTGTGATAACTGATTGTCTTTGTAGGATGTATTGGCCAGGGAAAAAGAGTGAATGTATCCATGCCTCCTCTGACCTTTAAATTCTGAACTTTTAATATTTCCAGTTTGGAAAAAAGGAATTCTACCTACTAAAAAAACAACTGCTGCAATTCAGGGCCAAGGACTGGTATCAAAAAAACAGCGGTTTTAGATTAAGTAGAATCCAAACTGTAACAGCTGAAAATATTTACTGAAAATTAGTCTTGATTGTGCTAGTCTAGGCTGGATTGAAATGCATTCCCAGCAGAGCAGGAAACAGTAGATTGACTTCACTCTTCTAGTTTCTGAGAAGCATTGATATTTCCTACAATAAAAATAGTTCTTTTGCAAAAACACAAGTCTGTATCAGTTAATGCATTGAAAATGCACTGTCAAGGGGAATCAGTAGATGATAACAGGTGTGCAGAAATCCTTACAAATATTGTACTGATTATTAGTTTGTTTTTTATTGATGAGAGTAAAGGATATAAGTCAGAATCTTTATTAAATATGTCATATGCATTTATAATCTTAGTACCTCTTGCTTCCATTTAGAATATTACCAGATATTGAACCAATGTTTATTTGGTGCTTGCGCTCATACACATGCATATATTTTGTTGAAAACAGGATGGCATAAGTCAGCATTTCTTAGACCTTTATGTTTATATGCAATTATCATGTCCTCACCCCTATTTCAGCCAATCTCACTCTAAGAATAACCCAGAATATATTGTCTGTATTTCAAAGAAAGCAACAGTCCTCTTAGACACATATAAAGACGTAGTTTCAGTTGCAAGAACAATTATGTCTTAGATACAGTTTTTCCAAATAATAGTATACCGAGAAACTCTGTTGTATCTACGTTATCACTATGACTGCAAAGGTCTTGCTCTTAGCTGTATTTCAGAGGTAAGTTCGCAATAATCCCCAAATTTGCCTCTGTGTTCTGTGTCACATTTTGAAACTAGCATTGTTACAGTGAAAGCAAAGCAGAAATTTACTCTACCAACTACTGCTAATTAAACAAAAAAAGCAAATTAACAAACTTTTATCTGATGAAGGCTTCTGTCCTGAAAAATTTATTGGCTGTATTAGATTCTGTTTCCCTCAAAACAGTCCAGGTCCCATATCATCCTTGGATAACAGTTTTTCATCTGTGGCAAGCCTGTCATTTT
Organism: Gavia stellata; assembly: GCF_030936135.1. Lineage (NCBI taxonomy): Eukaryota > Metazoa > Chordata > Aves > Gaviiformes > Gaviidae > Gavia > Gavia stellata. Next base: position 98,493,626 of record NC_082595.1, read on the forward strand.
ATAATTCTCAGGCTGAAGTTGTTTTCAATGAATGTTTTCTCATCCATCTGGTCAGCGTTGTCCCATGTGCCATTTCTTGCTCTCCAGTGGCCTTGTAGCAGAGAAGCAGCAGGTAGATGTGATCTCATTAGCCTGAAAGACTCCATAATGTGTTTTTTATTCTGATGTATGTTCTATTCAAATTAGGCGGTTTTTTTCTCTTTTTAGGTCCCTGCCAAAAACTGGACTCAATTATAACATTCTGCTCAGTATCTCCCAGGTCCATTTCCTTTTCTAGGCAAAGACAATGGATACAGGCAAGCTGCAAGTTGCAAATGGGGCTCAGTTGTCAACTTAAATTATTTTTAGATTACTGCCCTGACATTATTGTATATCTTTGTGTCTGTGTGTTTTGCTTTCCTCTTCCTCTCTTTTCATATGAATATTTACAGATGATTCTTGAAGGAACTTTAAAATACTTTATAAAGTAAAACTTGAATTAGAGAGGAAAAGAATATTGTTTTGATCACCAAAAAAAAAGGCACTGACTTTGAACCAGAGAATTTAAAACCCTTCACTTAGATACTGCAGTTTTATCCTAGAAACAAAAGGCTACTGTAAGTCACTCCCAGCACTGGAATTGGTGGTCTTACACTCTTACACTCTTGACAACATGCAATAAAAAACATCAAACAGTACCGTAACGATTCAGCAACAGATCATTTTTAAAACCTTGCAAAACAACTGAAAATAAAAGCAGAATTTGAAAACCTCTTTCTTTTGAAAGTTACATTTTTTTTTCAGTCATAAGTTATGTGTAATGGCTTCTGAGTGTGAGTCAGATATCACAGACTTTTCGAAAGCAATGTGAAGCAGCAGAAAATGATGTGGTTTATTTCTAGTTGGTATTTGACATGTTTATGAATGCAAGCAAAAGCCTTCATTGTTCTGGTGCTCACCTGGTATTCCTGCTTTCTCCATATTTCTGACCTCTATCAGAGACCTTAATTTAAACTCTCCTCCCACTTTGAGCAAACTCATACTATTGTGCTAGAGGGAACCTTACACAGTGAAGGATGTTATGGGTGGCTGCCAAATTCCTCAGATGCCTGAAACTGGGAATTCCCCCTGCCTTGGTGCTGGAGCCCATCTGGGTGTGCTTGTTGTCTGTGCTGGTGTTCTTGTTTTGCACATTCAGCCAGTAGCAAGGCTGAATATGTATCCCAGACAGACAGACAGACAGACACATACACGAGGATTGAGGTTCAGTAGTGAAAACATACATGCCCACATTGTCTAGATTCAGAAGCACATGCATATTCATAGATCACTTCAATATCTACACAGCTTCTCAGCTTATCTAATATCCAGGCCCGGACCCTGGGCCCCTCACCCGGTATGCAGCTTTCCTATTCACAACTTGATATTAGCTTATGAATTACACATACACTCACATAGGATTAAATTCACTGGGGAAATGTAAACACACCTCAGGCCCTCCAGTTGCTGGCATATAGATCTATGAGCCTGGTGGCTTGCCGCACCTTTCCCTGTTGCTGGTATTTAGACTTTGTAGCACTCAGATAAGGTATCGAGTGAGATTACACAGAACAAAACACTTAAGGATTTCCTAAGTGGGTAGCATAGATTGCAGTTATCAGGCACAAGGCACGGCCAGAGAAGGGTAGTGATCTGCAATCTGTTTACATGTGATAGCCCCTTTATTCCTCTTCTTTTCATTTTCCAAAGTTTCTTCCTCTCTGGTCAACCCTGATCCTTTCCTCCCCTTCCCTGTCTTTGGCATTTCCCCTAAGCCCCCTCATGTATCCCATAATACTCATGGTTATCATGTTTCCCCATTCTTATCAGTTACAGGTTGAGGTTACAGCTCAGGTTGACCTCCTTGAAGGCTGTTCCTGAATGCTTCTTCTCACTGCTCATCAGTCAGTGACTGAAGAGCTCTAGTTTTACTTACTGTCTCATTACTACTTACTCCTAAATGTTTGAGTTTCTGTGTTTAATTTATCACCTTCTTTGTTATTTGTTTTTTCTTTTATATTGAATAGCCCTTAGCCAGATAAATTTATGAACCAGATGGTATCGCATTCCACTTACCTGTACAAAGACTACTAGTAAAACTAGGCAACTGGTGAATCTTAGACACATTTGGACACATCTGAGGATCCGTAGTAAGAATAATGGTCAGAGCATCAAAATTTTACTCCGAACAAAATTTATTTCTAGGGATTTTTTCCCTAAGACTAACTTGTGGCGGCAGAACAGGAAAGAAAATCACCATTTGAGGAAGAGGAAGGAATGTAAGAGAAAGGATGTAAAAAATTGACTGTAGGAGGCAAGCAACAATGAAATGAAAATGGTACCTTCTAATGAGTTTTTATTTAAAAACCAACAAACCAACCAACCAAACACAAACACCAAAGAAAACCAAAACAAAGAAAGAAACAAAAAAAACCCCAAACAACATTAAAATCCTGAAATGAATGGCAGTCTTAGACTGAGTTCACAATAAATAGGATTAGGAGCAATTCAACAAAGCCAGTGGATGAAAAAAGATGCATAACTCCTGGTTACCTAGCATCTGGCTTTAAATAAAAAAATAGCAATCAAACAAACAAAAAACTGCTTAAGTTTAATTTTAGCACAAGAGTCTGGATATTTTTAAGATGTTATTTCCCAAATTTCACAATGACACAGTGCTAAGTTTTAAAAAATGCACTCATACATCCTGTGTATGCATCCATGTTCCTGCAAAGCTTCATACTTTTACCACTGACATTTCTTGTAAGAGAAGAAATTTTCCCACTCAGAACCAGATGTAGCTATGAAAGAAGCAAGAGACTTCGGCAATTACCTTCCTGTGATGTGACCCAGGAAATATTTGTTGCACCGTGTAGTGCAAATGGGGGTATTCTAAACCCCTTGTCCAATTATAAATATATCTCTGTTCTTACCATTCATAAATTCTATTATATTTATAAATTAGTAAGTGAAAAAGAATATTGTTATCATCCAAATGGGCTTCTTTTATGACAGAGCTTATAGAATTTCCATGCATTAATTCTCAGATGAAGTGGATTGTATCTTTTTGCTAAAAAAGACAGGGAATTAAAAAATAATAATACTATTACAGTAATGAAGTAACCATTCTAGCTTATAAACCATTTAAGTGTTTGCTTACTTTCAGTTGAACCTTAAATCTAAATTCGAAATTGCAATTAGAATTTTTTGCCATTGGATCCTAGCATGCCTTTTCCTGATAGGCAGGAAAGTTCATGTTGATACAAGCATAATGCAGCTAAGTGCAAAGAGAAATTACTATGGATACATAATACATCCTCTGGTAGTCTACACTCAAGCCCAGATTTCCCTTTTGGAAAAGCAGGCTACCCTGTGAAAAGTGCCTTTTTAAGAATCCTGTCAGAATCCATCTACAAACCTAGTAATTGAAGTAGTTGGGGTTGCACAGATGTAATCAACTAGAGGTTCTTTTTGGAGCTAAAACTTAAGAAATAATTCAGCCGATGGACACCAGAAGACAGAAATCAAATCCAGCACACACAAAGTCTGTTAGCATAGCAGAGCTAAAAAAAGTTTTAAAAATTCGTTCTTGTCACTAAGCAGATAAGGTTTGAAGAGTAGATCTATTGATTAAGAAGGTGACAGTCACTTTCCAGATTATAATGTCACTCTAACCAGTATCACAACACTGATTTCACAAGGAGATTCTAATGAAACGGAAACCTCCAGAAAACACTATTTCAGATATGAAAAGGATTAATAAAAATAATTAATTTTAATCACAGTTTAGTCATCTGGTAAGATCAGCTATTCAAAGTAAAAAAAAAAAAATCCCCTTTTAGCTATACTGTTGTCTGTGACAATGTTTCCTCAGATATGTGTTCCTGCTTTAATAGTTTACATAACAATATATTTGCTTTTATCAGTATAATTTTAAAGGGTTGTAAAGTGTGTATTTTGCTTTTCTGGCTGTTTTTACATTATCTGGTTAATGGTATTGATTAGAATAGCCAAAGTATTTAGGTGGTCATGATCATATTTTTTTTTTTTTTTTTTCATTCTATCACTTATCCCAAATTCAGTGGCATTTTGGGACAAAGCATAGTGGAATCTGATGTTGATATAATGCCTGAATGCTTAGCACCACAAAACAACAGTCCAATTCACAATAACAAAAGTAAGCCTTTAATACTCTCATTAAGCCTTAGTCCATACCCTCCAGCATTTTTCTATGTGTTTTGAATGTCTCACCAGAAGTCTAAAATACTCATATTTATAGAATTAAAGCCATATTGCAAATGGATTTCAATTAGTTTGAACTGGAAATGTTTCTAAAACTGCCAGAAAGAGTAACTGCTATCTGTCTTTATGAACTATTTTACTAACCTATTTTCACTTACTTTCATACTTAATTTTAAAGAGGTGTACAAATTCTTAAGAAAGACCTTTACATTTAGTTTTGCAGATACTCTTCTCCCAAAGATGAATGTCCTCCCTTTCACCTTTTCTTGTATGTGAATCTGATCAGGCCTAGGAAAAAATATTTCTACTCAAACTTTTAATTTACATTTAAATTAAATCATTAAAACATGCACAAACTCATTATTAGCCTCAAAAGCAAAAAAGGAACATTTTTTAGGGTCTGTAAAATCAAACATTAAAATAATAAAACATAACTTAAAAGAGCAAGAGGGTTATTTCACAGCAACCTATTTAGTTCAGTAGTTGCAGAAAAGAACAGAGACTAGGTTGAGATAAAATAAACAAAAATTGCATGATTAGGTGAGCCTGATGATAGAAGAAAATTTTTTCTATTTTATTAGTGAGGACAGAAAGACTATAATAATTTTATTCAAAATGTGGAGAGATAACATGAAAGGTTCTGAGATAGCCCTTCTTCAGAACTGGTTTAATTTCTGCCATCCTTAACGACATTTTGAAAATATAGAAGTTCTTTAATATGTTTCACCTGTAAATCCATGATGAGTAGGAGGAATGTGATATTTTCACCTTTAGCGAACTCATGAAACAGAAGTTTATGAGCCAGAAAGATCTACAGGGGTTTAATATTAGAATTTAATCTGTTCTACAGGAAAAAAAAAAAAAAGAAAGGAGCCTCCATTGGCATGATTTTGGGAATAGTGTCAGATGCATAAGTCGTATTTGAGACTGGGAATTCTTTTTTTATACTTTAGACTATACATTGCATTTTAAATGTGGGTACAATTACTTGCTTTTACTTCTATACTGAAGTAGAGTCCACAGGCACACTCGTAAAATTCTTGTACCTAGTACTTAACCAAATTTGAGAGCCCTTGTTCAATTTGAATAGAATACTCTTGTACAAAGAGGCGACAATTCTTTCACACATCAGTTTTCAGATCTATCCTTTAATGGATAACAGCAATGCCTGCCTGATAAATCACATGATTAATTTTTTGTAAAAGAAAGGGTCTCTCACTGACTATTAATGGAGAAGAGAGAAAAGATAGCATACCAGTAGCAGAAATCTTGTTAGAGAAATGCAAAGGCTCCAAGTTTGGGGGAGGGACATCCTAGACATCCAAATTGGGACCATCAACATAGGAAGAGATTGATATGGAGTCAAGAAGGTTTGTTTGAACTAGGGAAAACAAGCTGAAACATGCACAGAAGTTTTATTCAGCTGCCATGTGCTCCTGAGTGTTTATGAATCCAGTTGTCCATAGAACCAATATTTTGAGGAAAAGTCCACTTAATCTACTGATGAGCTGTAAAAAGCCTAGAAATCTTAGAGTAACCAAGACATAAAGACACTTTTTTTTTGTGAACAGTATTACTCTAAAGCAACATCAGCTCAGAAGCTGATGCACTGCCACCTATTCTTGTTACATAAATTTTGCAATCGTATGTCCTAGTACCACAGAACCCATGAAAAACAGCCAGGCAAATGCTAAGGGCCTTCAGCTCTACAAATATCTGGATGTCAGATGCTTTATAACTCTGTAGTAAAAGCAGTGATCTTACTATAATTTCCACTGAGAATTTAATCTTGCTTTTTTTGATGTCAATTAAAATTATCATTAATTTCTGAGAGCTTATTTAGTACTGCAATTATTTTGTGTAACTTGTATTTTTATGTCATCTCTCCATACTTTCTTTAAAGTAATCCTAAAATTCTGTTAAGTGCTTAAATGCACAAATCATCTTGAATCCTTATAATCATTCATCACATATATACATATAATTAATTTTCAGTATAGTTATTTTATTTCAGGTCTTTTTGCAGAGGATTACTGTGTTTTCCTTAAAATTCCTCATTTCTACTTCCATTTTTTGATACTTAGTTATGATTTGAAGGTAGTTAGGAGGATAGTATAAAATTATAGTATAAAATTATAGTTAGGAGGATAGTATAAAACAGAGCTTGACTCACTCTATCAGTTTTATTTCTTTTTGTGTACTGGAGTAGCTGCAGTGCCTGTTGCCGGGGTTATTGGGCAGCAAAGCCAGCTTGGTCGGGTCACTGCCGCACTTGCACTGCTTCTTGTAAGGCTAGTCTTTCATTGGTTCAGGTGGTTCCTGCTACCGTCATCTCCAGTGATGGTGACTCCACCACTTCGCTGGGCAGCCTGTTCCAATGCTTCACCACTCTTTCAGCAAAGAAATTTTTCCTAATATCCAGCCTAAACCTCCCCTGGTGCAACTTGAGGCCATTTCCTCTTGCCCTGTCGCTAGTCACTTGGGAGAAGAGACCAACACCCACCTCTCTGCAACCTCCTTTCAGGTAGTTGCAGAGAGCGATGAGGTCTCCCCTCAGCCTCCTCTTCTCCAGGCTAAACAACCCCAGTTCCCTCAGCTGCTCCTCATAAGACTTGTGCTCCAGACCCCTCACCAGCTTTGTTGCCCTTCTCTGGACACGCTCCAGCACCTCAATGTCCTTCTTGTAGTGAGGGGCCCAAAACTGAACACAGTATTCGAGGTGCGGCCTCACCAGTGCCGAGTACAGGGGCACGATCACCTCCCTACTCCTGCTGGCCACACTCTTTCTGATACAGGCCAGGATGCTGTTGGCCTTTTTGGCCACCTGGGCACACTGCTGGCTCACATTCAGCTGGCTGTTAACCAGCACCCCCAGGTCCTTTTCTGCGGGGCACCTTTCCAGCCACTCATCCCCAAGCCCGTAGCGTTGCCTGGGATTATTGTGACCCAAGTGCAGGACCCAGCACACACCTTATATAATTGGCCTTGGCCCATCGATCCAGCCTGTCCAGATCCCTCTGCAGTGCCTTCCTACCCTCCAGCAGATCAACACTCCTGCCCAACTTGGTGTTGGCTGCAAACTTACTGAGGGAGTACTCAATCCCCTCATCCAGACCATGGATAAACATATTAAAGACCGGCCCCAAAAGTGAGCCCTGGGTGACTACACTTGTGACCGGCCGCCAACTGGACTTCACTCCATTCACCACAACTCTCTGGGCTTGGCCGTCCAGCCAGTTTTTTGCCCAGCGAAGAGTGCACTTGTCTAAGTCATGAGTCGCCACCTTCTCCAGGAGAATACTGTGGGAGATGGTGTCGAAGGCTTTACTAAAGTCCAGGCAGACAACGTCCACAGCCTTTCCCTCACCCACTAGGCGGGTCACCTGGCCAGAGAAGGAGATCAGGTTGGTCAAGCAGGACCTGCCCTTCATGAACCCGTGCTGGCTGGGCCTGATCCCTTGGTTATCCTGCACGTGTCCCGTGAGCGCCCTCAAGATGAACCTCTCCATGATCTTTCCTGGCACCGAGGTCAGGCTGACAGGCCTGTAGTTCCCTGGATCCTCCTTCCGGCCCTTCTTGTACATGGGTGTCATGTTGGCAATCCTCTAGTCGTCTGAGACCTCCCCTGTTAACCAGGACTGTTGATAAATGATGGAGAGTGCCTTGGCAAGCTCTTCCGCCAACTCCCTCAGTACCCTTGGGTAGATGCCATCAGGTCCTATAGACTTGTGAGTGTCCAGGTGGCATAGCGGGTCGTTAATGGCTTCCTCCTGGATCATGGGGAGTTTATTTTGCTCTCCGTCCTTGTCTTCCAGCTCAGGGAGCTGGATTCCCTGAGGATACCTGGTCTGTCTATTAAAGACTGAGGCAAAGAAGGCATTAAATACCTCAGCCTTTTCCTCATCCTTGGTGACAATGTTCCCCCCTGCATCCAGTAAAGGATGGAGATTCTCCTTCACTCTCTTTTTGTTGTTAATATATTTGTAAAAACATTTGTTGTTATCCCTTATGACTATGGCCAGATTGAGCTCTAGCTGGGCTTTTGCTTTTCTAATCCCCTCTCTGCATGACCTAGTGAGACCCTTGTATTCTTCTTCACTTGCCTGCCCCTTCTTCCTTTTTTTCCTGAGTCCCAGCAAAAGCTCCCCATTCAGCCAGGCCGGTTGTCTTCCCCGCCGGCTCTTCTTACGGCATATGGGGACTGCCTGCTGCTGCACCTTTAAGATTTCCTTCTTGAGAACGTCCAGCCTTGCTGGACCCCTTTGCCCTTCATGACTGTCTCCAAGGGACCCTCTTAACCAGTGTCCTGAACAGACCTGAACAGTATGTTGTTACACTCTATAGGACTGTCAATCAGTGCCAAAAGCATTTAAGAACTGTAAAAATATAAATGTATCCATCTTGAAGAATGTCTACAAAATTGTAGCTACAGCCACAGAAATCCCACAGAAGAGGAATGAGCACAAGCAGTGTTCATCCTGAGAAGTTTGAGGTGGTATATGCAACCTTTTATTTTTATGTGGTATGTTTCTCTAAAGGTACGTGTCTGTGTGTGTGGAATATCAATATCAAGAAATCCACTACTTTGAAGTTGGCCAAACTAGAACACATTTCTAGTGAAAGACAATTTGAATGCACTTTATCCTGCAAGATGTGTCTTCCTCTTTTGCCTGTCATGAGCTGAGACAGTAATGGGACTCTATTTTGTAACAGATGGCACTGCTCGGTGTTTAAGAGTGTGGCTAAGCAAAGCTTGGGAAAAAAATCTGATCTAGTTTCAGTGTTGCTATTCTTGTTTAACCAGAACAGTTAAGACTGATGTGCTTTCCTGAGGTATTTCTGCAACTATCATGTGAACACACATTGAGATCTGATTGTTTTCTACTCTTTTAATGTTCCTGGTATTGTTCATTTGGCATTTTGTTCTTTTCCTGTTGTTCTCTTGGCATCTTGATCTTTTATTCTTTTTCTTCTTCTTTATTTTATCCATAGACACAGCATCAGTCAAAATTGTTTATCACAGATGATGCTAAAGTGAGCTTGTGCACACCCAAATAAGCCTCCTCCATCCCTAATTCAACCAAGTATAAATGCTTTCTAGGGTACAGTTCCATTTTTTTTAATCAATTTAGGCTCTGTGTAGATAGTAATTAATGGTACTGCTCTTTGTCTAACATAATTTGAATTGCCACTTAGGATGCTCTATGTGAGAAAAGGTTGAAATAGGAAAAAGCTGAAAAAAAGAACAGGGAAGCAAGGTTCGTAAATTAGTTACACTAGCAAACTAGATACTTCAGGAGAATAAGGAATATAGGGAAGCATAAATGTGAGCATGAATTTTAAGGTGAAATATTTGTTAATTGCAATTTTTTAGAGTTATGAAAGGTTCTCCAGAAATAGTATGTCATCCAGAATTAATATTTTTCTTGGGAAAACATCTCTACGGGCTTTATGTAGAAAGGTTTTGGTAGTGGGGGGCTGCAGACGTGTCTTCTGTGAGAAGATGCCAAAAGCTGTCTCCATGTTGGACAGAGCCAGTTCCAGCCGACTACATGAGAGACCAGCTGCTGGCCAAAGCTGAGCCAGTCAGCAACATTGGTAGTGCCTCTGTGATAACATTTTTAAGAAAGGGTTAAATAACTGTGCAACAGCAGCTGAGAGAGAGGAGTGAGAATATGTGAGAGAAACAACCCTGCAGACACCAAGGTCAGTGAAGAAGAAGGGGGGGGAGGTGCTCCAGGCGCCGGAGCAGAGGTTCCCCTGCAGACCCTGGTGAAGGCCATGGTGAGGCAGGTTGGCCCCCTGCAGCCCATGGAGGACCCCATGCTGGAGCAGGTGGATGTGCCCAGAAAGAAGCTGTGACCCCATGGAAAGCCCACATGGGAGCAGGCTTCTGACAGGACCTGTGGCCCCATGGAGAGAGAGGAGCCCACGCTGGAGCAGGTCTTCTGGTAGGACCTGTGAGTCCACAGGGGACCCATGCTGGAGCAGGCTGTTCCTGAAGAACTGCACCCCGTAGAAAGGACCCATGCTGGAGCAGTTCATGAAGAACTGAAACCTGTGGGAAGGACTCATGTTGGAGGAGGTCATGGAGAACTGTCTCCCATGGGTAGGACCCCACGCTGGAGCAGAGGAAGAATAGGAGGAGGAAGGAGCAGCAGAGACAACAAGTTATGAACTTACTGCAACCCCCATTCCCTGTCCCCCTGTGCCACCTGGGGGAAGGAAGTAGAAAAGTCAAGCATGAAGTTCAGCCTAGGAAGACAGGAGGGGTGGGGGGAAGGTGTTTTTTTAGGTTTGTTCTTATTTCTCATTATCTTGTTCTGTTTGTTTGGTAATAAATTAAGTTAATTTCCCCAAGTTGAGTTTGTTTTGCCCATGATGGTAATTGCTAAGTGATCTCCCTGTCCTTATCTTGACCCACGAGCTTTTCATCATACTTTTATCCCGTTTTGTTGAGGAGGAGGAGTGATAGAGCAGCTTGGTGGGCACCTGGTAGCCAGTGAAGGTTAACACACCACACTTTCTCCCTGCATTTTCTTTCCTATATTGAAGATTAAAGATGTTCTTTTCCTCTCATCTGACACTCCTCAACCCCATGTAAAGGGACACATAAAACAGAATAAAGGTGTGAAGTGTTGTCTTAGTATTTTTAGTTGTTTCTTTAAAAGCAAGAATCAGAGGGTTTACAAAATCAAAAACCTCCTTCTCGGACACATTTCTCATCTGTCTTATTTTAAGATGATGTGAAGATCACACCTGATTCCTCAAGGCTTTAATTTCCTTTCCCTTGTTTTTTTCAGTTTCAGAACTTAGTTGCATACAGAACTCAAGGGGGCGGGGCAGGGAAATGAGGTGGGAAAAAAGACAAAAAGAAGAAAAAGAAATTTGACTTCATTTAAATATTATCTTAAGAAATCAATGCCAGGAAAGAAATATTGTCAGTGCAGCTTTGGTATTCTGAAGTTACCAAATGCCAGAACTAACATTACTATTCATCTTCAGCTCATTTCCAATGTTTTAATAAGTTTTGAAAGAATCTTTAGTAACATGGATATATTTCAGTAAGACCACTTTCTCATCTGGCCAAATAGGACAGTCACTTGTGAGCCAGAAGTTGGCCACATATGAAAACGACTCACAGGCCACCCATTTGTCAAGGACCTGAGGGCCCTTCCAGACCATACTGGCCCTGACCAGCTCCCTGACGCTTTTATTTTTCTTAAATGAAAGGATAGGAAACCCTAAAATTAGCAAGCATAAGCTGTAGAGTAAGATGGGCTGTGCCCAACCCTGCTTCCTGCTGTACCAACTGATCTTCCTAGATGGACCCTGGATCCATGTTATAGGTTACATTGTCTCCAGTCCTTGGACCTGTCTTCTGCTGTTCCTGACTGGATGGACCAAGACATGACTCATTTCTTTGCGTTCTCTGGGACTGTAGGTAGAAATTGTCACTGTCACCAACCTGGTCCTGCTCAGGTCCTGCAGAACTGTGCCCAGGTCACTGCCCTGCCTGTCACTCTCAGCTCCTGGCTCATCTCCCTCATGGACCAGTCCTGCTTTTGCTGTTCCCTTTAAATGAAGGTCATTTCAACATTTCTTTTTGTACCCACTGTTTTATGCATAGCCAATATGCCTTATTTGAGACATCTTACTCAAATCATGCTTGGAATACGGACTTACAAAGCCCATCCTTAGAAATATCAGTATAACACTTTCTTTACTCATGCATGTGAACATATTTATCGCATGCCACTGTTACGAACAGAGAAGATAACTTCCTTTTAAGGGGGTAGGGAGATAAAGCCTTAAGAAGGCCTCAGGAAGGTTTTCCTTCATATAAAGATAAGCAATTAAAATTTTAACTTTTAACAAAAATGTTCCCTCTGAGTGTCCGGTATGAAATGATTACAACTTGATTTTTCAAAGCACTTAGCACTACAATTTCATAGTTTGAAAGTATGGCTCCTTTTGATTTAAAACTGTGAATACTTAGCATGTCTGTCTATCAGACCATTGATTCCTAGATTGTGTACCCAAAAAGGAGACTAAAATATACTAAAATATTGATCATCTATAGAAGAAATAATGGAGGTCTTGCTTCTTCACACTGCTTCCCAATGCCTTGTTGCTAGGCTTACTTAATTCTACCCATGTCTTCTAGGCTGAATCAATGAAATTTTGGACTGCCAAACTTTCTACCTCAGTGAAATACATGGAGCAAATAATTGGTAATACTCCTTTAAGACCTATCCTGTGCTTATCCATTGGTGGAAAAAGTACAAAACTAAAATCTTTAGCAGCTCCATGGCTGGTTGTGTCACACAACGTTAAATATTGTTAAACAAAGTTAAACAGGTTCAGCCTTCAGCCTCGTGAGACCCAAGGAAGATTTTATAGCAGTGTCCCAAGCCATTTAATAAAAGAAAATTTGCCTTTTAATAAAAGAAAACCTGCCTTCCATGTAAATGTCCACGATACCGTACAGTCCCCTAAGTCCAGCCTCTGGCTTTTTCACTTTCTTATACCATAGCCCTGCCTTTCAACAGTGTTGTATTCTCTTCCTAACCACCCTTCCCCATGCCTGGAAGCCCAGACCACAGAGTAGACCAGGCAAGGAAGCAAGCATACCGCATAGCAGAAGCTCCAGCTTCTCCCAGGAGTGAGTTCCCACACAGGAGCCGCACTACGATGTCAGCTGTCCATGTGCAAGGGCTTACTTTACAGCTTATTCTAGGGTTTCCTATCCTTTCAGTAAAGAAAAATGAAAGCTTCAGATGTCTTCAGGCATGTGGTAACTAGATGAAGAGGAATAACCATACTAAGATCCCAGGGTCTATAGTAGTTGCTTAGATTGTGCTAGTTCTAGCTAAGAAATGTTTCTATAGAAACAGGATGACCTACTAAAGGATTTAGAGGATCTACGTAAGTCTACAGAGATCTACTATTAAAGGGTCTACTGTAGTATGATCTTGCCCAGACAGGTTGTGCAGTCTCCAGCCTTGAAGCTTTCAAGACCTGACCAGATTAAGCCCTGAGCAGCCTGGTCTGATCTTATAGCTGACACTGCTTTGAGCAGGAGGTTGGGCTATAAACCTCCTGAGATCCTTTCTGACCCAAATTATTCTCTGATTTTATGATTCTAAAAACAAAGTGCAAACAATCATGAGAGAGGAATTAAAAGATCAAGCTAAATTTGTTTATTTCAGGAATACAAAAGCTAATCAACAGTGAGTTTCTGCCTACCTTTTCCAATATGCCAAGGTTAACTGAAATTATCTTTTTTTTACAGTACTCCAAGTACTGTCACATTTAGTAGTTTCTGAACTGTGAGTAGGAGAGCCATGGAAACCGGACTTCAATGCATTTTGAAGCAATTAACCCCTAAGAACATTTTGTACTGCTGAGTTCTGTGGTCAGAACTGAAGAGAGATAACCTTAAAAAGCACACAACAGGCAAGATGAACAATCCACATGCAGTTCCCATTGTTATCTTAATTTTAAATGGTATTTTTTTCTCTCTCGTGAAAAGCATTGTCATATAAAAAGCATTGTCTTACTTGAAATCACTCAGGTATACTCGGATATTCCTTGTGCTTTAACTGCAACAAATGAAAATGAAGGAAAAAGATCTCCAGTTTTTGTTATTATTTGCTTAATAATGAGGCATTGGTTAACAAATTGTTTAATTTCAGTTATTTAGAAGTAAGTACCTTCCTCTAGCTGCAGTTGAGAATAATATATTTTTAAAAATCAAGTCATAAAAACATTGATAGTTTTGCCCCTATTCAATTTATAAATTGAACCTGAACATTGGCCCTGAACATTGGCTTTTCCTAGCAGAGATCAAAGTTATTGTAACCAACAATAAAGGACCAACATAATTTATTCTTATCTTCTGAGAGGTCCTTCAGCTTCATTCCTTTTGCTCATCTACTGCAATTACTCCACAGCACAGCCTGTTAAAATAGACCTTTTTCCTCTGTGCCACTTGAACAGGACTGAAGGGAGGCACAAGTCTGCAGTCTTTATTTCCCATAAGGAGGTACAGCTGTATTGTGGTTTTTTTCTCCTCGGTGGTGAAGTCACCTAAACACTTACGCTGATCAAAACAACACTTTTTAAGAGGCTGGAGAAAAATGTAGAATTAAACATAGGCAAGATTTTCTAATTTATACATGTATTTACTATTCTCCAAACAGTAATTTTCCCCCTTTTCTCAGGGAAAAATAGAAGTAGGTATCTTTCCTTTCCCAAAAGCAGTCTTCTCCGACTACTAATTTTGCTGCATCTGTCCTGATTCCCTAGTCAGTAAGTGTCATACAGTTTTACTATACCTGCTTTCACAATCTGACTTTTTCATGTCTAGGTACACCCCTGTAGATCTAAGACACTCATTTGTGTTCCAGATACCATTTTTTTTTCAGTTACTACGCCTGCAATAGTTTTTCAGACTCACCTCTTTCCCTTAAGAATAGCTCACTGAAGGTACAAGATCCTTAATGATGATTTATTGTCCCCTTCTAAAAGCTTAACAACCAATCTTTTGTGACCTCATTTCACAGAGCTGTGTGTGATTCTCACGACCTTGCCAGTGTTTGTTTTCTCCTTTCAAAGACACATTTTCTTTAACACTAGCCACCCCCATTGTAAGCTCTATTCAATTTGTTACGGAAAATAAATTAGGGAAGGAAATCCTGAACCTCTATCACAGTCTTGATGGCCACCTTTCCTTCCTCTTTCCTTCCCCTTCCCCTTCCCCTTCCCCTTCCCCGTGTATATGTATATTTTCTGTATATTCTTACAAGCCTACAGAAAAGGGAGGCACTTGCTTTTGCTGATTCATGGTCTGTTGACCATAATGTGAGTACTAGTGTATGGGTGTGCTTTTCACACCCTGTGTGCTTTCAGTTATAACTGAGTTTTAACTCTCTTCTGATGATTGCATGCAGTGGGAGATTCATAGGCAATGTGCTGTGTACCAGTTCTGATGCAGAGGACCACTGCTTTACAGAACATGTATAAAATGTAGGATATGATGTGATAAATTCCAAAGTAATTATTCTTTCTCTCTGCCTAAGGCTACTGTTGCAATAAGACTGTTTTACTCTCTCTCAAAAAACAAAGCAAACCAAACCAACCAACCAAAAATAAATAAACAAAAAAGTAGCCACTGGCAAAGAAACAATGTAGTCTGTAATATTTAAGCTACAATATGGCTGAAATACAGTTAGTCTATTAACAGCAAGCTACAAAACTGAAAGTGAGGAAACAAAGCAAAACCTCCATAGACAGGGACACTTACCAGCTCGGCTGCAGAGCTTGATACGAAGTCAGTGAGGTCAAGCATCAATTTTGCAACAACGGCACTTCCTTGATGAGAAAATCTATTTAATGTGTGCGTATGCTTTCAGGTAGTAGAGCTTATTGATATGGGGTTTATCTTTTAACTATTCAGTCTCATGTAAACAGTACATAAGAAATGGCGAACAATGGTTGCATTTATTTTCTTAGTTATGTATTATTTGTTTCAGGATTTTTTTTTCTATATTCTGAAGTGTTTGCACTATTAGGGTGAGGCAGCTAGAAATTTAAGTCTTCCTTAAATTTTCCTGCAAGGGGGAAGCATGGAAGATTGAGGCAGTTAAAAACTTACAATCTGCTGAAAAATGGATCAAACAAAAACTTCCTTCGGTTATTTATGGGATTGTGTATACATCCCTTAGCTCACAAACAGAGTGTTCTTTTTAAATATTTTTTAATAAGTAGATGTGTATTTATGGTAATATTGTTATATGATGTCTGGTCTTTAAAACTATCATGGTTTTCTGTGCTTCCATGATTTGTACTGAAACTACAAACTCTTTCTAATGGTGAAGTTTTCTTATTCATTATTATGTTTCCTACTGAAGAATTTAAATCTTTTTTGGAACTTCAGCAGTACTGAAGCTTAAATTAATAATATGCATATATTTTTTAATGGTGGATGGAAGGATGTTTATTAATTTTTTAAATCTTTTTTTAAACACAGAAATTTACAGAGGATATTGAACATGAAAAGAACATAATTTTCCTATGGTTTTATACAAATAAAGAGCAAAAAACGATCTATCTGGATACACATCCTGGTGAAGCTGACAATGGTTAAAGCTCATGTACATCGGCAAATGCCAATAAGGACATACCATATATAGCTTAATTGCGGCACTTAAAATGCTTCCAAGACATGTCAAATATCAAGTGCAGCAAATCATTGCTATGAACAACCAGGCTAATTTGGCCCTACTGCAACTTCGTGAAGTTCTACAAGATGGATGTTGTACAAGCAGTAAAAGAAAGCTAGGTTAGAAGTTGCACTAACTTCTGAGTAACCAAACACTCAGGAAGCCTGTGAATTTTACAGATATTTTGCACTGATATTAAATGGGGTGTAGAGAAGCAAAATTCAGTGATTCAGTGTTGTTAGAAACGGGACACAATAGTGTTCTAATATGAAGGATTTTATTTCAGTGGTTGTGTAGATATTATGTTCCCCCACAAATAAAAATCCTTTTCATGCACTGGAAAGCATTTCGTACAATTTACGTAAGAATGATTTAAAGATAAAGAATAACATTCATTAGTGAGTCCTAGAGCCTTCTTTCTCACACTGTCCTGGAGCAACTCCTACTTCTTTTTCCCCCATCTCTGCATATCCAGTGCAACATAAAAAAAGCACCATTCTAGTGTTAGCACTTAATAATTCTTTAAAATATGATACCCCTGGGAAACTCATGCAGACTTTTATGACTTGTTCCATTAGAAGCAGAATATTTATTTATTTAATTATAAATCTCTGCCATCTCTGAGTTAATACAGAATTCTAGTGGAGTATATAATTTGCATATGCATTCTCTTCTGTGTGTATTTATACATGCACAAACACATACACAGAAATTAAGTTCTATATCAATACAGACTGAAATGATATAATTAGATTATATAAAAATCCATATACCAGTAATACTGCTGATAAACTGTAGAGTGTGAGATACCAACCCTTTTGGTATTGCTCAGCTCTCTGAATAGCTGAATGAATTTGTAGTAGCTTCCATTCTTTTAATATTGGTATAATATTCCAAAAATGGTGCACACTGGGAGAACAGGAAAAATTTGGCTTGTCCTATATGACATTGATATTTTAATATCTTGAGGAATTAGTAAAGCTATTTCATTTTGTAAATTTGATTCTCAAGTTTCTATCAAAAAATATACCAGACTGACATTTAAGTAGTGATAAAGGATTGTTTTCAAAGAGTTTAATAAGGTCTGCTAACTTAATGCTATAACTGCTAAAGCATCTGCATTCAAAAACGTATCAGTAATTTCAAAAGCTTTCTATCCAGTATTGTCAGAACACAACTTCCTATACAGTCCTGTGAAAGAACTGTGACATCGAAATAAGAAATCCAACTAGGTACTTCCAATATAGCTCCCAAGTCCATTTATTTAATTATAAATGGATTATATTACAGCCTACATTCTGTCATTTGTTCTTTGTAATTTTGTAGTGAGTAGTAATTGCAGATTTGACTTGCTATGGTCTTATAAACACAAGTGCACAGCAGAAATATTTACAATCCACAGAACAGGAAAGATCAGATCATAGTCTGAAGAAAATCTGGAGTTCATCTTCTAGATAGGTGGCTTTGACTCTTACTATCTTGTCTCTCTACCACAATGTTTATGAACTGTTTCCCTAAGATCAAAAAGGAAAAGATCCAAGAACTAAAATGTGTTTTCAAGGTGTAATGCTAATATCAGACTCTACTTTGGTTGCTCTCCAATACGTAAAGTCAGCTGTGCTGGATAAGAAGACCTTGTTTTGCTGAATTAATTATAATTCTAGAAAAGGTTCCTTCCTAGACATACCACAAAATTTATTACTGTTATTCCAATTGATCTAATGGGCAGAAATTGCAAGGTTCAACAGTATATTGCACATACAATTTTTTATTATGTGCAACAATAGGTCCTATTAGAAGCAAAAACTGAAGAGGAATGGAAAACCTTGCTCAGAAAATGGATGCAAAATGACTTGACTGTAATAAAGTTTAAAATCAGCATACAAGATCTATAAATATATTGTAGAAAAGCAAAATTATTTAAGAATATTTTTTGCACCAGTGTTCCCATGACAAATGTCTTCAGGGAGGTTCCTTCACCAGAGTTACTCTCTGTTAGAGAGGATTCCTAGGAAAAGTCTGATGAAATTTCAGTATCAGTACAAAATGTTCTGAAAGAAAAAACAAAATGAAGGAATAATAAAACATTAGGACTAGATGCTAATCTTCCACAAGTTCTAAAGTAACTCAGATATGAAACTACTGAAAAATTAATTAATATGTAATTTGTCCATCCATTCTGTCCAGAATTAGAGGAACAAATTTTTGCAAGAGTGGCACCAATGGTCCAGAAATTACCAGGTGATAGTTCTGACACATAAACCATGCAAATTTGTGGAAGTGGTAAATGGAAATCTATTAGTCAACACATGGAAAAATACAGGGAAAGTCAATACATCTTTTACACTAGGATATTATATCTTCCAAAGTATTAAATAATTTGAAATAATGAATGAGTATTTGAACCAAAGAACTAAAACTAGTACAAAACACTTTGATTCAGAAAACAGCTTTGTAAAAAAGATGCATAAAGAAAAATCTTAAATAAAATGCTTAGGGAATGAGAAATCAAAATTAATTATGAAATAGTCAAAAAACAGGTGTCAAGGAGTAGGAAATTATTGGTTCTCACAATGGAAGTAATCTATTTTCAAGGATCCTGCAAGGATTATTTTTTCTGGAACCTAAGATGGGTGAACTATTCAGAAATAATCTAGGAAAACAAGGAGATTATAAAAGTTCTGTGTGATATAAAACAAATCTGAAAATGCATAAATTGCGCTGTTAATAAAGAGTTGCGGAAGAACTTCACAGTACTGAAAGTCATTCAGATCTATATTGAGCCATCTGAAAGGTAAGTGCTTTATGAAAGTTGTTCTAGTCCCAGTAGAAAGATCTCCACTTATACCAATGGATAATACATCTCACCTATTTATGGTAAGTATTTTTAGTGTGAGTATGATTATCCTCTGAAAATGCCATATAACTTCATTAGCTGTTGAAGGACTTTACACGTGAAGAGTCTAGAGAACAAGTCTTATGAGGAGCGGTTGAGGGAACTGGGGTTGTTTAGTCTGGAGAAAAGGAGGCTCAGGGGAGACCTTATCGCTCTCTACAACTACCTGAAAGGAGGCTGTAGCAAGCTGAGTGTTGGTCTCTTTTCCCAAGTAATAAGTGATAGGACAAGAGGAAATGACGTCAAGATGTGCCAGGGGACATTTAGATTGGATATTAGGAAAAATTTCTTCACTGAAAGGGTTGTCAGACATTGGAACAGGCTGCCCAGGGGAGTAATTAAGTCACCATCCCTGGAGATGTTTAAAAGACGTGTAGATGTGGCACTTAGGGACATGGTTTAGTGGTGGACTTGGCAGTGTTAGGTTAACAGTTGGACTCGATGACCTTAAAGGTCTTTTCCAACCTAAATGATTCTATGATTCTATGATTCTATGTAACTCAGGTAAAATGTCTGGTGTGCAACATCAGTGTCCCTGTGTAGATAGATTCTCAGACTGGACACAATAATTGTTTCCAGAAACATTTATTTATCTCATACCCAAAATCTACACTGTATACAAAGGTTTTAAAATCTAACTTATGTGCTAATAATTAAGTTCTATGTCTTAAAAATTTTTGAGTTGTCATCTGCAAATTAATTTGTTCTTTTGTAGTGTGCTGGTGTTGGCTGGGACAGAGTTAATTTTCTTCATAGTAGCTAGTATGGGCCTGTGTTTTTGGATTTGTGATGAAAACAGTCTTGCTAATTCAGGGATGTTTTAGCTGTTGCTGAGCAGTGCTTACACAGAGTCAAGGCCTTTTCTGCTTCTTGCACCACCCCACCAGTGAGTAGGCTGGGGGTGCACAAGAAGTAGGGAGGGGACACAGCCGGGACAGTTGATGCCAACTGACCAAAGGGATATTCCATACCATATGTCCTCATGCTCAGCAATAAAACTAGGCGGGAGTTTGGCGGAGGGGCAATTGCCTGGGGACTGGCTGGGCATCAGTCGGTTGGTGGCGAGCAATTGTTTTCATTTGCATCACTTGTCTTTCTTGGGTTTTATTTCTCTCTCTTTGTTATTTTCCTTTTCCTTGCAATTTGTTATTACTACTAATTTTTTTATTTTATTTTATTTTATTTTATTTTATTTTATTTTATTTTATTTTATTTTATTTTATTTTATTTTATTTTTCAATTATTAAACTGCTTTTATCTCAACTCATGAGTTCTCTCACTTTTACACTTCCAATTCTCTCCCCCACCCCACCGAGGGCGGAGGAAGTCAGTGAGTGGCTGTGTGGTACTTAGTTGCCAACTGGGGTTAAACCATGACATGTAGTTATGCCTTTTGTTATTTTTCACCTGACGCCTGAAATATGCAGTGTGACATTGCTATTCAAATTTTAGTTAAGAAATTAATGGGAGATGAGATAGAAGAACTATGGAATAAAATGCAATAAAAAAGACTAAAGATAGAAAATCCAGTTAGGGTGGAATAGCAAAAAGTTCAAAATTTATTTAAAATTATGAGATGTGTGGCTAAATTTCTAGAAATGCATCTGAAACTTCTCTGCTAAACTTCTGTAATCAGATTGATTCTTGTCATTACAGTGGCAGGCAGTTTTCTCTGTATCTATCTCCACCTATTCTGTAGCAATTAAGAAAGATGAGAGAATATGTACATAGTCATGGCCTAAGAATATTGTTGATGATGACCAAAATACAAAAATGTCAATCTAGGAGAGAGGGAACTACAAATGAAGGTGAGAGAAAGCAAAAAGGCTAGTGAGAGTCTCAAGTTTTAAAGCCCTATGTTAAATGTCTCAGGTATAAATTTCAGAGCAGATCAGTTGCTTATCATACCTCAGGGATGTCCAAGTATTATAGAATTATCTGTAGAAAGTACTTGTGAAAAAGAGCCTTTTGAACCCATTTTTAACTTGAATCTTAATGCTGTTGGAGTCACTAGAGCTATGGAACTTGCCACTAATTCATACTACCTAACCATCCTGGTGTGCATGAATCCACTCCTGCTATCAAATTTCTTTATGTGCATCTGTGAACAGATCCTGTGGTATATCTGGGACCTAATAATGCAGTTGTAAGTGATTCTTCAAAATCAATGTGAAATAGAGGTTTGATTGTTCTCTGAAACATGAGTTAACTATATAATCTAGAAAGCTGGATAAAATTAAAGATGGGAAAAATGGGGAAATGAAAAAATATGCAATTCATATAAAGTGAAGATTGTATATTGTTTGATAGGAAACTTCTTGAACTCATTACCATTTTACACATGTGCAAAAGCAAATAAATTAATCCCTTGCTTATATCTGTAGTTTATTAAACCCTATATTATAACAACATTTATCTTGCATTTTTTTGAGGAAGAAGTATTTCTGCAAGTATAAGTTATGCATATAAGTTACCATGAACATAGACTGCCATCATTTTCAGAAAAAACAGCCAGCAGCATAGAGGAACTGGTTAGAGACAAGTAAATGCCATGCTTAAATCCATAGCCTAAGGTGAAGACAAGCAACTTTGCTTCATAGCAGGATTCATCTGTGATCTAGTCCTATTTGCTTAGCTTCTGTTTATAGCTCTTCACAATCAGTAAAATGTAGACAGCAGTGTTTCACAGGGGTGATTGCATCTATTCTGTTTATACAGAATCAGAAGCTGACTTCTGTGTTTTGAATAGCTGTGTTGGGTATCTATACTAGACAAGACATAGATTAATACTTTTCTAGGTAGATACTGCTATCTAAAATTCTAAAATAATTATTTCTGAAACACTGACCATAACAAATTATTACAAATACTTAAGGAGAAACAGTCCCTTTCTTATACATAGCAAGGTGTTATGAGGATAATTGCAGACAAAATTGGGAGGTGTTTAGATACCATGATCAGGAGAATTATGTAAATAGAGATAGGTCGGGGTCCAGGTTTGTTCTGGAATTCAGAGGTTGCTGAGGAAAACAGACAATTTTATCTTCAATACTTCAATCTAAACAAAAACATTTTAAAAAAAAGAACATTGACATTAAAATAGTTCAAAGAAATAAGGATGTGGGGAATCTAATGAGTATGTTCAGAAAAATATACAGTCCCTAATTTAAACAGAATAGCATAAATCAAATTTAAAAATTGATACAGATGCTTCTAAAACTGCATATAATTTTTTAATTGAAGAGAATTTAATAATAAACAGGAAAACTTATGGCTGGAAACAATAATTTCAGGACTCAAAAATTTTATTGAATGAATAATCAATTTTCATAGAAAAACAGACAGCATAAAGTTTATTTATTTTGGATCCAGTTTTGAATACTTTTCTGTTAGAGTTATCAGATAGAAGTTATCATTCATTGTCATTTACTTTTCATTCCTTGAGAGATGGACTTATTTTTAATCAAATCTAAGAAGAAATTACTTTTTTTTATTTCCCCCATGTAAAAAAATACATTATAAAGTCCAATGTTTGGGAATACTAAAATAGGAGGAAAACATGATATTTTAAAATTAAATCCTATTACTGACCCTATTATGGTACAAAATTAATTTATGGATATGGTATAATTACTTTGCTTAAGAAAAACTGTGGTTTTGTGCTTACAGCAGATCAGCAGTTTTTGCCATTAAATATTCCAGAAAAAAGAGCAGGGATTTGAAGCAGGACCTCCTATACCATTTGAGGGCAAGACTTATGAGGAGCAGCTGAGGTCACTTGGTTTGTTCAGCTTGGAGAAGGCTGAGGGGTGCCCTCATGGCAGTCTACACGTTCCTGAAGGGGGGCAGTGGAGGGGGAAGTGCTGACCTCTCTCTGGTGACCAGCGATAGGATACAAGGAAATGGAATGAAACTGCGTCAGGGGAAGTTCAGATTGGACATTAGGAAGAGGTTCTTCACTGAGAGGGTGATCAGTCACTGGAACAGGCTCCCCAGGGAAGTGGTCACAGCACCAAGCCTGTCAGAGTTCAAGGAGCCTCTGGACGACACTCTTAGTCATATGGTTTAGTTTTAGGTAGTCTTGAGAGGAGCAGGGAGTTGGACTCCATTATCCTTATGAGTCCCTTCCAACTTGAGATATTTTATCATTCTACCACTGGTCTTTGAATTTGAGTGTGCAGGTGTGTTTCTCTTTTCTTAAAATTTCCAAAAGGATCCATCTTGGTTCCCCAAGGATAGGGAAAAACAGGTATCAGAACTCAAACAATTCTTATTTTGTTCAAATCCATATGCGTCCTTCAAATCTATACATAGGCCTAACACCCCAGGTTTGGAAAAGCAGAATTCTTCAGCGACAAAATAAGTGGATGATTTTTTTGACATAATTCAGAGCTACGTAGAAATTCTTGAGCTAATCACAGAAGCAGTAAGTAGAGCTGATACATTAATTCTCAGTGTTCCCCTCTACACTTGCTGTTTAATTTCAGAGATCGATCCCAGGTCCTGGTTTCCTGACTACACACTCGGCTTGTGCCGAGGGGAACATTTACCAACAGACATCACAGACAAGACTGCACCAGCTCCAGCTCTTTCTGTACTTTGTAACACCTTCCTACCCTACCCTACCAGGCTCTGCATCTTCAAATGCCCTTGCACACTGTCACAATATACCTCATAGCTTTGATACCCTCAACTTCATTCCATAAAAAATGACTTAAATGGGCATCTATTTCTTTATACACTTTATTTTGGACTGGAGGGACTAGCCTTGAACAGAGTGCATTTTTCTCACTCTGCCTGTTGGCCTGAGGGTCAGAAGTGTCTTCCTGATGCATACACTCTGCTGATGTAACCTAAAGGACTAGCATCACTGTTTTCAGTACTAAAGTTCACTTACTTATGACTAGTTATCTCTGCACAGCACCACACTGCTAAAATACAGCAGTGGGCTGATAGGAATATTAGATGAAGCCGTAATGATGCAAAGCATTTTAGCATTCCATTTGCTGACCTAAGGACTCAAAATTATAATGCTATGGTGCACTGGCATATCTTCCAAAAAGCTCATGTTTCCTTAGATCAGTCAAACTATTACTAATTTAGATACTAATGATGCTTCTTTAAAAAGCTGAACTATGGTTATGCAGAGGCAGTAGTTCTGTTTTTTCTTATAACTGACCAGAGAAATCGAGACATTTTTTATTTTTCCTCATTGATCCCATTTTAAAAACCAATTTTGTTGTATTTCAGAAAGCCCTCTAGATCTATTAAACTTTTTCATGAGCTAGTTCTGAACACACTATTTCTTCCGCTATGCTAAAGTAGGTTGTGCATATTTTCATTTCATCATATCTGTTTGTTTATCTTTAAACGATAGCCAGAAGCTTATGGCTATGTTGTTTGCAACTGATCTAAAAGCAAACAAACACAAACCCCATAAGAAGTAGAAGAGAAAAAAAGGCAAACAATTAAGTCTAAACAATTCAATTCCTGCACAGCTGCCTTTAAAGTATCTCAGGCAGAAATAATTAGTGTTACCCAGATCAAAAGAAAATCACCTTCCTTTCTAGAATGTTTAACAATTTTTTTTCTTTATATATTGCCAATAACGTGACTAATTCTATCATTATTTTTGTATATAAAAGCATAAAACATTCAATACATCCTATTATGGAGCTATATGAAAAACAAATGTTTCGAATTCTTTATTTCATCTAAAAACGCAATCAGTAATAATGAATAACAATGCTAAGGAAAAAGTAATTTGAGGGTTACTAGAAACAAGAAAAAAAAACAAGTAAAAAAGCCAAAACCCTCTTAGCACGAGAAGAACCAATTCTGAAGAGAAAAAAAAAAAAGTCTTCAGTGAAATACTGAATTTTACTACAGAGTTTTAGATAATACTTCTATCTCCAAAAGATTCCTTTAGGAAATATTAATAGATGTTCCAGTACTCTTCACAGTTTATACACAAGCTGTCATTTTTCAGAATAGAAACAATGAGCTACATAATACGGTCAGAGAAGCATAGGCTTGAAAGTGTCTTCAGGAGATGATTTGGTCTAGACCACTGCTCAGAGGCATAACCAAATGGGTCTAGACAAGGTCTGACAGAATGCTACTGGCTGTTATTGTCTGAATATGTCTGTTTTAACTAAGATCTAATGTTGTGAATTACACAGTCTCCCTAGGTAATGTGCTTAACTATGATTTCCTTATCTATATCAAGTATATTTTGAATTAACTTAGGCTCATTATTTTTTATTAAATATTTTTACTAATATGCATGTCTACCTTTGGTAGATATAAAGAACTATTTTCAAGATCTGTTTTGAAAAAAGCTTTTTTATGGTTTTGAAGATTATAACTGTATTCTTAAATCCTTTTCCCAGTCCTTCATTGATGATCTTTTCTAAATCCATTTTAGCAGGAGACCAATGCTCATTGTACATAACATTTACTATTAGGTTTAACAACCTTGCAGGCAGGTTGCCTGTTCATAAGTCATTCGGGTGAAAAAATCATCCCTCTCCAAAGTGTTGATAACCTAGTTAAGAGATCAGTTTATGTCCTGTTTATTATCGTCATAGTTTGAGACAGGCAAAACTGACAGTTGGTAAGAGTTGTTAAAGAAGCCAAATGTCCAAGCTCTGTTGTTGCTACTGCCTTGGAAGAGGGACTGCAAGTTTGCAATTGCAGCAGGCTGACAAAACAGCTAGAAAGAGAGTGAAGGAAAAAAGGAAATGTATCTTTGGTACCGAAATGATTCATTATCGCTCCTTCATGATATGTGGCACACCTTAAATAGAAACATCAAATTTTGATCTTCTTGCTAGAAACACCAAATTTTGATATTGCCACCCTGTCTTACAGGAATAATTTAGCTAGCTATTCAAGCAACTTTCCCATCCTTTTACTAGTAGGACAAATTGTCAAATATGGACTATTGTTGTAATTGCTATGAACTACTGATACAACATCTGCTTTTGATTTGCATAACAGGTGATTATAAAATATTTATTTCTTTGAGTAAATGCATTCCAAGTATACAGTTGCTGGACTTTTTTATTTATCTGCACATCATTGTCATATGTTTCTAAAGAATTTCATTGTGAATTATTCACAAAGAACATGCAGAAATACATGCTAACATACTATGGCTACAACTATGTTAACAAACAAGGCAACACCAACGTCTGTCTTCTCAGGTTAACTACATTTCTTTGTAGTTTTCTTCTTCTTCATTTCTTCTTCTTCATTTCTTTCTTCTTCTTTTTTTTTTATTGCAAGAATTCGTTCTGTCTACATATATTTTGGAATCCAAAATTACTAAACAGACTTTTCCTAAATGCATTTTGATATTAGCTCTAATAGCTATTGTTTCAGTTGCTTTATAATTTTAATGTACATAAAGGTTGTTATGGCCATTACATTCTTAAACAAAAAAGTATATCCATTGACTGTTTTTCAAGGTGCCTGTAGGTTTTCTTTTCCAAAAAAGTACACATTAATTGATTTATATCTAAATTAAGAATATTGCTGTTTTAAAAAATTAAATAACTGTGATACAATAACAGATGCCTAGAGAGAAAAAGCAAGTATTCCAGGAGATTGCATGCAGCAGTAGTAGTCAAATTTACAGTTATGTTAATTTCCCACATTATAAACGATGACAGGGTACCTTTAGAAGCAAGGATTTTTTATTTGGTAAAATGCCAAAATCTGTATTTAGACAAGATATTATAATTACAAATATATAGACCAACACATTGAATGCTTTCTAATAATACTGATCTTACTGAGTATGTTAAATATGTATATACATATATATATTTTTCAAAGGTATAGATATCTGTATAGGCACACAATCCGACATATGCTGTTATACTGCAGTTCAGTACTTTTAAAACGTCTCATTAAAGGCTTTTACATATAGCTGGATCAAACCTTTGCTATGCAAGTTACATTCAAGTTCATGTGAATTCATTTCCTTTTTACTTCTCCACAGGTTTGTTCAACTAGGAAACTCCCTGGTCTGGTACGGCCCACTGATTACTACCTGCTATTGGTTTTGCAGGTTAGCAACGATGAAGTTCACAAAGAAGTAGCCTAAAAGTGATCAAGAGGGACTTCAGAGCGCTGGGGAGACTGGTTGAGGGATCGGGAGTGCAGGTAGTGTTTTCCTCAATCCCTTCAGTGGCGGGGAGGAACACTGAAAGGAACAGGAAAGCGAATCTGGTTAACACGTGGCTCAGAGGCTGGTGCCATCAGAGGAATTTTGGTTTTTTTGACCATGGGGCGGTCTACACAGCATCAGGCCTGCTGGCTGCAGATGGAGTTCAACTATCGTCAAGAGGGAAAAGGATTCTCGCTCATGAGTTGGCGAGCCTCATCGAGAGGCCTTTAAACTAGATTTGAAGGTGGCAGGATATGAAACCAGGCTGCCTAGAGATGAGCCTAGGGGTGGGCGTGCCGATGTTGGGACCAAAATCGATAGCCCAGCTCAAGTGCATCTACTCCAATGAACGCAGCATGGGCAGCAAACAGGAGGAGCTGGAAGCCATTGTGCAGCAGGACAGCTATGATGTAGTTGCCATCCCAGAAACATGGTGGAACGACTCGCATGACTGGAGTGCTGCAATGGATGACTATAAGCTCTTCAGGAGGGGTAGGGAAGGAAGGAGAGGCGGTGGGGTGGCTCTGTGTGTTAGGGAGTGCTTTGATTATATAGAGCTCAACAATTGTGACGACAAGCTTGAGTGCTTATGGGTAAGGATGAGGGGGAAGGCTAACAAGGCAGATATCCTGCTGGGTGTCTGTTATAGATCACCCAACCAGGACGAAGAGTCTGACGAAGCGTTCTGCAAGCGACTGGCAGAAGTCTCACAGTAACAAGCCCTTTTTCTTGTGGGGGACTTCAACTTACCAGATGTCTGCTGGAAATATAACACAGCAGAGAGGAAACAGTTCCAGAGGTTCCTGGAGCGTGTGGAAGATAACTTCCTGACACAGCTGGTAAGCGAGCCTACCAGGAGAAGTGCCCTGCTTGACCTGCTGTTTACAAACAGAGAGGGCCTGGTGGGAGAAGTGAAGGTCGGAGGCCGTCTTGGGCTTAGTGACCATGAAATGATAGAGTTTTCAATTTTTAGCCAAGTAAGGAGGCGGGTGAGCAATACCGCTACCATGGACTTCCGGAGGGCAGACTTCGGCCATTTCAGGACACTGGTTGGGAGGGTCCCTTGGGAGACAGTCCTGAAGGGCAAAGGGGTCCAGCAAGGCTGGACCTTCTTCAAGAAGGAAATCTTGAAGGCGCAGCAGCAGGCAGTCCCCATGTGCCGTAAGAAGAGCCGGCGGGGAAGAGGATCAACCTGGCTGAACTGTGAGCTTTTGCTGGGACTCAGGAAAAAAAGGAGAGTTTATCACCTTTGGAAGAAGGGGCAGGCAACTGAAGAAGAGTACAAGGATCTCACTAGGTCATGCAGAGAGGGGATTAGAAAAGCAAAAGCCCAGCTAGAGCTCAATCTGGCCACTGTCATAAGGGATAACAAAAAATGTTTCTGTAAATACATTAACAACAAAAAGAGAGCAAAGGAGAATCTCCATCCTTTACTGGATGCAGGGGGGAACATTGTCACCAAGGATGAGGAAAAGGCTGAGGTACTTAATGCCTTCTTTGCCTCAGTCTTTAATAGACAGACCAGGTATCCTCAGAGTATTCAGCTCCCTGAGCTGGAAGACAGGAATGGAGAGCAAAATAAACTCCCCATGATCCAGGAGGAAGCCATTAATGACCTGCTATGCCACCTGGACACTCACAAGTCTATGGGACCTGATGGCATCCACCCAAGGGTGCTGAGGGAGCTGGCGGAGGAGCTTGCCAAGCCGCTCTCCATCATTTATCAACAGTCCTGGTCAACGGGGGAGGTCCCGGATGACTGGAGGCGTGCCAACGTGACGCCCATCTACAAGAAGGGTCGGAAGGAGGATCCGGGGAACTACAGGCCTGTCAGCCTGACCTCGGTGCCAGGGAAGATTATGGAGAGGTTCATCTTGAGGGCACTCACAGGGCATGTGCAGGACAACCAAGGGATCAGGCCCAGCCAGCACGGGTTCATGAAAGGCAGGTCCTGCTTGACCAACCTGATCTCCTTCTATGACCAGGTGACCCGCCTAGTGGGTGAGGGAAAGGCTGTGGACGTTGTCTGCCTGGACTTTAGTAAAGCCTTCGACACTGTCTCCCACAGTATTCTCCTGGAGAAGCTGGCGACTCATGACTTAGACAAGTGGACTCTTCGCTGGGTAAAAAACTGGCTGGACAGCCGAGCCGAGAGAGTTGTGGTGAATGGAGTGAAATCTATTTTGCGGCCGGTCACAAGCGGAGTCCCCCAGGACTCAGTTTTGGGGCTGGTCTTGTTTAATATATTTATCGATGATCTAGATGAGGGGATTGAGTGCACCCTCAGTAAGTTTGCAGACAACACCAAGTTGGGCGGGTGTGTTGATCTGCTGGAGGGTAGGAAGGCTCTGCAGAGGGATCTGGACAGGCTGGATCGATGGGCCGAGGCCAATTGTATGAGGTTCAACAAGGCCAAGTGCTGGGTCCTGCACTTAGGTCACAACAACCCCATGCAACACTACAGGCTTGGGGACGAGTGGCTGGAAAGCTGCCCCGCAGAAATGGAGCTGGGAGTGTTGATTGACAGCCAGCTGAATGTGAGCCAGCAGTGTGCCCAGGTGGCCAAGGTGGCCAACATGCCTTGTTCAGTTTTGGGCCCCTCACTACAAGAAGGACATTGAGGTGCTGGGGAGTGTCCAGAGAAGGGCGACGAAGCTGGTGAGGGGTCTGGAGCACAAGTCTGATGAGAAGCAGCTGAGGGAACTGAGGTTGTTTAGTCTGCAGAAGAGGAGGCTGAGGGGAGGGGGAGACCTTCTCGTTCTCTACAATTGCTTGAAAGGAGGTTGCACAGAGGTGGGTGTCGGTCTCTTCTCCCAAGTGACTAGCAACAGGACAAGAGGAAATGGCGTCAAGTTGCACCAGGGGAGGTTCAGGCTGGATATTAGGAAAAGTTTCTTTACTTGAGAGAGTGGTGAAACACTGGAACAGGCTGTCCAGGGAAGTGGTGGAGTCACCATCACTGGAGATCTTTAAGGAACGTGTGGACGAGACATTGTGGGACATGGCTTAATGGGCATGGTGGTGTTGGGTTGGTGGTTGGACTTGATGATCTTACAGGTCTTTTCCAACCTTAGTGATTCTGTGATTCTGTGAACTACCTGCTGAATTTAATGGGATATACTATCTGGAGTCCAAATCTTCCCTCAACAGCCAAACTCTCCTAATATCCATGTTGTAAACTTCCAAGTTCACTTTAAAAGGCTTCCTCGAATGATATTCCAGAGCCTGTTCAGGGATTTGGGCTGCATCTACACTAGTAAAGAAAAAGGCCAGACACAAGGCTGAGGACTGGTACGTGATTTTCCTTATCACCGAATAGCCTGATCAAAAAATGGCTTGGTTTTGGCTTCAGAGAACAAACTCCCTCCCACCCTATGCCTGATCATGATTAGTGTTAGTCAACTTCCTCTCCCAACAGGCAGCTTGAACAGGACCTCACTATTTTACAGAACAGTGGGAAGATTAGCTGCATTATCACAAACCCTGTACTTGGAAACTCTGTGTACTGCTGTTTTCTGATACGGGTTTAGTAAAGAAATACTCAGACATCATCGATATCATGTTTCTGGGCTCCAGGTTTCACTTTGCCCACAAAGCCCTTAGACAGAGAATGCGAGGAGGGTCCTGGCTCTCAGCCTTCCCAGTCTTCAGATCTTCTTTTCACGTGGTGATGGAAACATTTGCCAAGGGTTCCTCTGTTGACTTTAGTGGATTTTTTATTTGACCTCCAAATTCTCAGAATGTTACAGGACTGCTGCAAAGTGGGGTGAAAAAGTTTCCAAAACAAAACAGTAAACACTGATACAAGCTCCTAGAGACCACTTCATTTATTTTGCTTTCAGTGTTTAAAAGCTATCTGTTTGTCTTGGAGTTAAAAAATCAAAACCCATGAATTTAATCTACCTCAAGTTGTTCAGCTACTTTACTTGAAATATAGACACTTATCCATAATGGAGGCGATATCAGTGACATTAAAAGCAATGAGAGGTTAATTATGATTGTTCAAATTTGTAAAAAAAAAATTAGTACATTTTTAACCAAGAGTTATTGGCTCACTTTTGGTCATGTAACGTTTCTCTTTAAAATTGCTGTAAGATCAAGCCCATTTTAACCCTAGAAATTCCTAGTGCCTACCAAAAGTTAAATATTCAGCTCTGTTGGCACCCCTTGATCAGAGGAAGTTAGCACCCCACAAAATTGCCAGCCTGAAAATTACATTGCAGCCTGGGTACATAGTGTTTCTTTAAGGTTACCTACATAGATGAAGTGAAATGATCTTCACTAGTACGGACAATAAGTACTACCTTTTTTTTTAGTGTGTTTTGGGATAGCAACCTTTTCTTCAGAATTATAGATTTTTGTAACATTTCCTGTCTTCATATTTGCTGTAAGGGTATAATTAATCTGTATCTTCATTTCAACTCTGACAGACAATCAATTATGAGTGTTTCCATCTGTGGCCTCTAATTTAGAAGAGTGTCTTGACATTATATGGATTTTTTACTTTGATTTAGGATCATAATAGATTTTCTGTGCCTTAAAATCCCTTGCTGCCTTTTGTATCCAATTCCTCACAAGGAAGTAGTAACTTAGTAAGAGTACCACTAGGAGAATCAGCAAGGCTAACTTTTATGCTGACTACAATTCTAGCTCAGCGACAAAATCTAACATCATGATAGATGAGTCACTCTTTTTTGCATTTGATGATGAATTCTATGAAACGTCTGATCTAAAACTGCTTTGGTTTGGCTAACCAAGGCCTTACTATTTTTCTAAAGATCCACCCATTTTTCTATAGGTCTATTTGGCATACATTTAAGAGTTGCAGGGATGCACATTTAGAAACTGGAATTTGATTGAAAGTGGTTCAGTAATTAATGGAAGGAATGGATTTGTAATTAGTTTTCAGAGTCGAATGTTCAGCCAGCTTTATTTGATTCGGAATAAAGAGAAATGTTCTTCCTCTTGCACTTTGAAAACTTTGTCTTCCCCATTCCACTGCTGGAGAAAACAGCTTATGCTGTAAAATCAGTTCATCAAACTCTAGAATGATTAAAGTCCAGTCAGTGTCTCTTTAGAAAGTAGGAAAAAATCTAGTTCTTTAGGAGGATAAGCATGTAGATCTACAAAGATCTCTCAACTTTTGTTAATATCTACTAATTAACTATTTAACATACTTGTATTACAGATAATTATTTTTATGCTGAGTGTCCATATTGCCAATCCAATGATGCTATCAAGTTCCTTTCCTTTCCTACCTCAAAGATTTTATTTGATTTTTCATGTGACAACATTATATTACTGCCATGGTCTTATGGAATAGTGCTTCATTAATCATTCTGTTCTAATGTTACTTGTCTTTTTTTATCTTGCCATTTCATCACTCTGTATCTTACAAAATTTTGGCTTGCAAAATGTTTTGTATGCATGTTATCACAACTGTTAGAGTTTCTTTCTAAGACATCTTACTCATCCAGCATTCCTAATGCATCTACTTCTTATCTTGTGATGTAAGTTTAATGACAGATTGTGTTGTACATGAATTATAAAGATTGTGAGTACATGTAGCACACAAAAAGCCAGACTGAATTACATGAAATCTGTTCCAAACAATATCCTGGATATTTTTCACTGCAAAGCTGAAAGCAAACATGGTGGAAGCAAGATGCAAGTGTTATAAGTAAAAGGACTGAAGCAGTAACATTTATTTGTGAATTGTTCATTTAGTAACCAGCTCATTGCCTGCTTCTTTTTCTGTCTGCATTATCTGTGAGGATATTGTGAAAAAATGGACATCCTATTTCAAAGGTTTATCATTTTAATTACCATTCTGCAGAATGAGTGAACAGTTTACACCAAACATGAATAGTGAAAATTGTGAGAAAAAGACTTCTTCTATGAACATTCACCTCTTAAAAATCTATAGACAGTATTCACCTGAAACACATTACTAACAACAGTATTCATCTGAAATGCATTACTGAAGATTATCACATTTTGTGTGGCCTGGAAACTCCACATATGAAGCTGAACTGAGCTCTGTCTTAGTTGGAATTATTATAGGGAAGGGTTTGGCTTATGCAGTTTTATGTTTGAGTTGTTTTCACCTTGAAATCATAACCCTGTGCATTTCTTCTTTCATTCAAGAGGGCTTGTATTGGATAGCTCTATTCAGTGAAAATGAAACCAGTTTTCTTTCCCAGTGTACTGCCATTTGGATAGCAGCTGATGCAGGAAAACTTAGGAAATTTGGGAGCTAGGCTAGGGCAGGGTGGTGGTCAAAGGCACTTTAGAGGAAGAAATGTGTTTTTCCCACCTTCTTGGAGGAGGTGGACTTCTGTGTCCAAGTATTCATTGTATGAAGGGAAGAAGAGGAAGGAACTATGGTGAGGCTGGTCATGCAGTTCCCAGAAGAATGAGCGGAAGAGCAGATGTTAGGCCATGCAGAAATTAGATGTGTTTTTTGATTAAACCACACTAAGATGTATCCAGGATTGTCTCTGTTGCTGAGATAAGGAAGCAACTCCATTGATAATACATGACTTCGGAAGTGATAGACTCCTTAGCATACAGGAGAAAAAAAAGAAAAGAAAGAAAAAAAATAGAGTGAGATCTATCAAAAAACCTCAGTAACTGGAAAATGCAATATGAATGAAATAAATTAAAAATATCCCCTATGCAATTAATATTATTGTTATTGCTGCCTCTTTTATTTTAAGATTTTTAAATTCACACACAGTTTTTTAGGCTTACACTGGGCAGGGGGGATTGACAGATACTGCTTTCAGATTTTTGAAAGATATTTAGCAACTAGTCACTAAACCAGCAACTTGACAATGTAGATGCATCATTTACTGTGTTCTTGCAGTCTATTTTTGAAGACTGTCAAACAAGACATTGTCACATTTCTTTGTATCAGATATGTATTCAAAGTTCAAGCTCATTAAGATTTTTAATATTTGCCTTTTATAAAAGAAAACAGACTCATTCTAACACCCTCTCCAACCATCAAAGTCTTCATATGTTTTTGTTCATTGGCCCAGATTAAAGCCTCAGATAAGTCCATTAAGTTCAGTGGAACTATACAATTTAGGCTTATACAGCTTGCTGATGGAGCAGTTCTAGTTGCCTATGTTCTAAATAAATCTTCATTATTTCTGAATAGAAGGGGGAGAGGAATAGCATCAGACACAGCATGATCCCCCTGCCTCTAACCCAGGACAACATTCTCCTGTACTATAGCTATGTTGCTTTGTCTCTCCCACTCACCTTCAGTGTTTTCTTCCCATTTTATATGTATTCATAGCTGCCCTGTGTTCTTCAGTTTTCTCAGCATGACTCTCCTCTTCCACATTTGACACTTCTGTCTACCTGATACATTGTCCTCACATGCATGTGTGTCATTTCTCACATGTGGTATCACAACCTAATCTCAAAAGCTAAATTTATTATCCCTGTCATGGTTATGGAATTAATTATGGTGGTATAAGTCTATATTCATACTACTTCACCAGTAACAGAGTAACTTTGCTGACTGAAATGGAGTTTTTCCTGTGTCATACTAATGTAAATACACTTAATACTTTTTTGATCCTCTCCACGAAACTCCTCACCTGATTTGTATGGACAAAATCATAGTGAGTACAGAGAGTTAGAGGTAAAAGCTAGATACAACTCTGCAGCTCTGTAGTTTTGCAAGTTATATTCAATGGCAGTTGATGACAGTACCTTATTCCTTCTCTCTTTGAAATTTCTTTCCTATCCTTTAATTTTTCCTGTCTTCTGTCTTCTCTTCTGTGCATCTTATATTTACATGTTTCTTTCCCTACTGTTCACAGTATGTACAGTATATGCAGTAGATATTACAGCTGTACTGTAAATGTCACATATTTAGATAGTAATCCATGAAGATCACCTTATCCACTGTATGTAGTATGCAATATGTCCCTTATTCATTAGTTATAAATTGTAAATAAATAGCTGAACTTCTAACTGTGCTCCCCCGTTCCTATTTTCCTGATTGTAATGTGACTATATTTGGTTTCTGCAAAGTACTTTGCCTGCTGCCTGTCTGTGGTTCTAACACTGTCTAGGAATTCATTAATAAAAAAACTTAACTTAATGCTTCCTGACTTTTCAGCTAATTCAATAACTGGCTGCTCTTTAATATTTCCAAAAACGATTTTCAGACCATTTGGGTGATATTTTAAATCACAATGCGAAAATATGCATTTAATTGATAATGTAAACAGAGCTGATAAAATAAAGATTTCCTAAAGTTTACCTCAAGAGGCTGAAAGACAACAATCACTGTGTTAACCTGTTGCCCTAAGGATCACTTCAAGCTTTTTGAACATGTGGCTAATTAGGCCATCAAGAGTGCAGGGATTCACTTGTAAGACTTTAAGGTTAAAGGCATTCTAGATGATAGACACATTTTTGGCCACCTCAGGAAATAAAAATGTTAACTATCTTCACTGATTTTAAATTGCAGTTGACAGGATCTGGAAAAAAATCTGACCCTTGTCATATTGGATTTAACTGCTAGTCAGGCAAATGCTTAGGAATGGGAAGAGTGACACTTTTCACTAATACTCATGTGTTTAAGGTTACTCAGCATGTGAATATGTGTAGGACTTTTGCAAGAAGACACTGAGAATACTTGAAGAAGGGTTTGAAACCCTCCAAGCTTGTCTGTTTTTTCAATTGTCATTTGGCCCAAAAAAACATACTTAGCTTTCCCTTCAAATAATGATCCAGATCAAGAATGTCGTTGCTTACAAGTATCAAACAAAAATAGTTCACTTCTTGCTTTAAAGTCACTTTGACTTTCCTGAGGTATGTTCAGATAATGCTGCTCACAATATATATTTTTTAAATTCCTTAAAAACTACAAAGGGAACACTGTCTACACAGAGAAGAAACCTCTCAAGGTTTTTTTTTTGTGTTAAACATAAAAAAAGTTATGTGATTTTTTTCTTTCTCCTTCTTCCCAGATATCACTTTGTGATTGCTACCAAGTTCCCACAAGGAACATTCCTACTTGAAACCCCTCCATTTTCTCTTTTTATTTCTGCTCAGATCTCTCTGCTTTTTGAATTTTTTTCAAACATTCCCAGATTATAAGCAATACTTATATGTAACATGCCTGTAATTTTTAAGCCACAGTTTGGATCCTCTGACTCTCCACTTACCTGTTGTCAAATACTGGAAACAGTTAAAACAGTAACATATTGAATAAATACTAAAAACCACATAAAATGTATACTAACAACCAGGCATAGATGCTGTTCTGCAACCCAAGCCAAAAGGACTACTCATTATGATACATAATGTAACAGAACTTCAGCTGAATGGAATGAGACTTCTCTACAACCTAGTAGGAAGGGTTGGCTGCCAGCAGATTGGGTTGATATCCCAAAGAGGAGCAAACAAAACTCAAAATCTGGCATCCAGTTTTTAGGTGATACTTTATAGAAAAGAAAGGTCCTCTTCAGAACATGCTTTGCTAGAATGATTGGCACTTTTCAATATTTAATACAAAAGCTATAGCGAGAACAAACTTTGGGATTGTGATTCCTGAATAGGAAGAGACATGTCTCTACATCTCAAAACTGGACACTTAGCTCTGAGAGTAAGGCCGGATTTGAGACAGAGTGACCCCTTCATGAATGTGATTAATTTGATCTAATGTAGATAACTTAATTAGGCCTTCAACATTAAGTGAAATAATACAGGTTTTGATATGCTGCAGTCCTAACAGAGTTGTTCGTAGGAGCAGCTGACCCAAGCTAACAGCTCACTGTTTCAGCACCTCACCCTCTTTTCAGCACCTTGAATTTGAAGTCCTAGCAAGTCCCTTTTGCTGAAGACTTCAGTTCCATGCTAACCAAAAAGAAAGTTGCTCACATTTTTCGTGGTTTGTTTTCCTTAGCCATGTAAGTTTAACTGGCTTACTTGAGGGATTTAGCAAAATGAACGGGTGCAGCTAAGAGCAGAGGAGAGAAATAGACAGAACAAGAAGGTATGACCTCCTTATTTTGATAACAACAAGTTGTTGGATTTGTTTGCCATAAATAGGGTTTAAGTCTGCACACCCAACAGCTATATTTCCTCTGCAGATTTGCAGAGGTCGAACTTAACACCTTTATAGCACTCCGGAGGCTAAGTGTTATTGTTTGAGAGGGAATAATTGCAAGGAAAAAAAATCTACTTTCTCTCTTTGTTATTCACTCTTCCTTTAAAAAATACACTAAAAATATATACCAAAGAATGTGATAGAAAGACAGATTGCAGTGTTGTTCTCTTTATGGTAGCTGCTTATAACTTTTGATTATGCTTCAAATACCTTTTAGCATCAAGTGAAATACCAGTGATAGAGAAGTTCAACAGCCCAGTGATATACTAGCAAAGTCTCGTTTCAAGCATGCCAGCTTGAACACAATGCAGCTTCAAGGCGCCAGACATGCACAACCCCTTTGTTGAAGCTAGAAGGGTTACTGTGTTACACTTGTACAAGAGCATGAAGCTATGAACTTGCCTCTCATCATGGCCTCATAGGCTACTGCCTACTAGTCTGGAATACAGTGTGAAGATACATGTATGGCAAGTTTCAACAGGAACATACTATTTTAGTCTAGTTAACACAGGCAGCAAATGTTTAAAATGAAGATACAGAGTACGAGACTAGTAGAAGTATATATGGTAGCTCCTGAGGTGGAATCTGTACTTTTATACAATTCCTTTTATGCTTTTAACACATTGTAGTTTATTTAAAGATTTTGTGAGCTGCACTCATTGAAATTGTCTTTGTCGCTCTTTAAAACTATGAAATAGGAGATTCGTCATAGAAATGATCTACACCATTCATTTAGAAACATAGAAAATAAAATGCAATGTCCTCTAAAAAAAAAATTCAATCCTTCTTCATTTCAAAGGACCTACTGAACTTAATTTCTGAACAAGTGTAGAAAAAAATGCAAAATGCCACTTTTTCTCATTATCTAATTGCATAGTAATGTACAATAAAGTGTGCTATTTGAATTAGCTGGCCCGTTGGTTGATGATAGGCATTTATTGTGTAGATGTGCAAACGCGCACACACGCACACATAATTTTTTTTTATTTTCTAATACACTGCATATAGTACAGTGTCTAAAAATCTCAAGTAGAACAGAATCCTCTTATTATAAGTTACAAGAACAGAAAAGGTATGTTCCTTTTCCTAAGCAGTTAATGTATCATATTTAATCCATTGGCTGGAGATATAGTTCTGGCTTTATAGACTAGATTTATATCAGGAAATCCAATGAAGTTCAGGCCATAGATCACCATTTTAACTTAAGTATCAATGGGATAAAACCTACGAGGTTTTATTGTTATTTTTAGGACTTCTACCCAAAATCACAGAATCACAGAATCGTTGAAGTTGGAAGGGACCTATGGAGGTCATCTAGTAAAACAACCCTGGTTAAGCAGGGCCACCTAGAGCTGGCTGCCCAGGACTGTGTCCAGATGGCTTTTGAATATCTTCAAGGTTGGAGATTCTATCACTTCTCTGGGGAACCTGTGCCAGTGCTCAGTCACCCTCACAGTGAGAAAGTGTTTCCTGATGTTCAGATGGAACCTCCTATGTTTCAGGTTGTGCCCATTGGCTCTTGTCCTGTCACTGGGCACCACTGAAAAGATCCTGGCTCAGTCTTTTTGGCACTCTCGCTTTGGGTATTTATATGCATGGATAAGATCCCCCTTCTCTTTGTCACCCTTTGTTGGAGTCTCTCCAGTACGTCCATATCTCTCTTATATTACGGAGTCCAGAACTGGAAATTGTAATCCAGCTGTGGCCTCACCAGTGCTCCCCTGACCTGCGGGCAATGCCTAATTCAGCTCAGGACACCATCAGCCTTCTTTGCTGCAAGGACATATTGCTGGCTCATGTCCAAGAGAAAATACAACTTAGTAAAATGCCTGGATAATTTCCTGTATTCATCTGATGAAGAGAAATTAATGAAACATTTCTTAAAGGATGAGATTTATCACAGAAGACTTACTATAAACTTTTTAAATGCAAGTATATACATGAGTAGGGAGTCCTAGTAAACAGGTGAGAGAACTGACATAGATTTTATGTCTTAAAAAATGTTTTTCTGCTTCTAACTTTATATCACTTTCATCTTCCAGTTGTCTCTGAACTCCTTTGCTCCCTCTGTTGAGTTGATGGATATTTTGGGCTTTGTTTTTCTTTGTAGTGCTTTGTTTCTATGACTTTGCTAATAGTTAGTGTTTTATTTCTGAAAAAGGGTAATTGAATACCTAAAAAAACAAGAAGCAATTATAGTTTGCACCGGAATACTTATTTCCAGTGCTTGACAACTGTTGGCAGGTTGGGAGAAAAGAATATTTATTTGGAATATATTATGGAAAAGGCATTTCTTTTTCTAAGTTTAACCTCATTAGTCCCAGTTATATGTCACTTATTATGGACAGGATGCTATTAAGACTCTTAAAAATGAGATTTAAGTGAAATTCAAAAACTTAGGTTCAAAACTGTGATTGTTAAGACACACACTCAACTGCCATCTAACTCTCTGCATACATTGCATTTTTAAACTGCACGTTTGCAGGGATATAGAGTTGTGCCTCTGAGCTTGTGCAGAGCTTCAGCCCTTGCCAGGCTAAGCAGCATTGTGCCTTGCCCACTCCTAACACAGTCACCCCCCTCATTCTTTTCACCTATTTGGAGGCATTTTCAGACAATAAACAGCAAGTTATAACCAGAAAAATTAGATTGCTTTTTTTAAAGCTGGTGGTGGCAGTGTAACAGCAATACTTTCTCACCTATAGGTCTACTCCCTTCCTAAGGGGATTCAATCCCATTTTCCCCACGGAAATGCTGTAAGGATATTCATGGCAGCTAGATGGGAAAGGAAAAGGACTGCAAGCAATCTCTCAAAACTACATCATTTTTTAAAAGGGGTTAGAAAGTTCTGACCCACTAGTGGGGAGGAACTCAATGGGGGCATTGGAGATGTTGACCTTTTATTTCTCCCTACCTGAATTGGTTTTGGCACTAGGGAGCTCTTAGCAGAAGTGGGAGAAGTGTTCAAATCAGGTAAAAAAAACTTTTTTAAGCCAAGTGCCCTGATCTTACATTACAAAGAAGAGAAAAGCACCAGCATCTCTACTCTGAGTAGCAGGATATTCTTATGAGCTACAATATCTTCAGTATTCAGGTTACAACCAAAAAGAAGAGAACAAATGCTACATAGTGTCTTGGAAGACCCACTATTGAAATCTTTTAGAAAAATGTTCAGGGCCACTCTTTTGCTTTTAGTGAAGGTCCAGAAAGAGATAATTGAAAACTTAACATAGTTACCCACACAGTGTTTTTTGATGTTTCTGCCCTCCCAATTTGTGTTTTTTACCAAGAAAATAACATATATGAATTTGTACAGGGAACACATTTATTAAAGATGATAGTGAAAAGCCATTTCAAAATGACTGTTCATGAGAAGGTAGTATATAATGACATCAGAGAGACTGTTTTTCTATTTCATTACAGTAAAAGAATTCAGTCCAGAAACATGCTCTCTGTTGGTCAGTGCTGACTTTTCCCCCCCCCTCTCTCTCTTTCTCTCTGTTTTTGTGTGTATGTATGAATCAATGGGGTATATGAAAGCATTCCCTTTTCTGCAACAACTGACAAATAAGATTAAAAGCAATTTCAAAAGGACAAATGCTAAACCATATAATTTATGAATATCAGATACCTTGGTATCAGACTCTCTAACTTGTCTTATCCAAAACTCATCTCTCAAGTTATTTTAACTGTTGTCTTTCATGTGCAGTACTCTGTCTCCATTTCAGGCCCTTATACCTCTCCTCATTTCATCCTGACTTTCTCAGGTGTTTTCTGACTTTTCATAAATTGCACACACAGGAAGATATGCCAAGAAAACTTTTTTTTTTCTTCTTTTAAATCAAATCTTTTCTTATGTGTTTTCCATTAATGCAGAATATATAAAATCCAGTCTGATTTTTGTAAAGTTAGTCTTTCTAAAAATGTGTATGCCTGAAAGAATCATAATGTACTTGATTAAGTAGCATATAATATCTGTAATCTTGGCAACTCAGAGATTCTCTGAAAGAGTTCATTTTGTGCCAGGTTCAAAGTATATGAAATTGTAAGTGTTACAATGAAAAGAAGGTGATGACTCTCCAGGTAAAGTCACATTTAAAAAATATATAAAAGGACTTCAGGGCCATTTATTCAGTAGAGTTAGTCTCACATTTTCACTTGTAAGAATAAACCTTGCTCAGTTTGATTACATGGGAGTTGCCTTTGATCCCATAGACTTTAGCTGAGTCAGTAAGTAATCCAGTTGACTTCAATGGATCCACTCAAATGAGACATCCATACAGGACTCAGTGGTAACTGTTGAAAATATTTTAATATTAATGTCAATTTGCTGACTTTAGCTGCCCTACTGAGAGCAACGGTTACTGTGACGTACAGGCACGCTGACAAAAACGGATCCTAATTTTTGTTCTCAGTTATCTGGCAGGAAGGAGGGATGAAAGATTACTTCTCTTTCACATGACAGGAGGTGTCATCAGACAAATGCAGCATTTCCTGCTGTAATTACCTACAGGGATCTTATTTTCATTATATTCTTTACAGAGTTTCCAGTGTTGTGGTAGACATGAGACTGGAAAACATGAAATCACTGTGATAATACAGATTTCAGTCATGGCCTCTCTCTTTCATTTGTCCCAAGTACACACTGTTAGAAATATTGAGTTCTAATTGATTTTTCATTCATTTAGTATTATTTTTCCAGGCAGCCCAAAGCATTCATTTCAACAATGTGTTTCAAATCAACTGTGAAATAAATGATAACTTTATTTTGTTTAAATACCTTTTCTCTGTCATAAATGGGATCATTATTTTAAATCATTAGCTCTAGAGGGGCATAATTATGTGAATAATAAATATGCAGGATATCTTACTTATGTACATTCTGTAAGAGATTACCTTTCAATGAGGCATTAAAGAAGCAATAAGGCCATGAGAAGCATTTAGCAACCTTGTTGAGATGGTGTTCTGGGGACTTTCTGTCTTCCAGTAACTGTCTTGACTCAGGAAAGCTGAGCAGCTGTGTACTTGCCAGAAAAATCTGACCTGTCAGACTTTTGGTTTCTGTGTTAGAGATAGTATTTA
Organism: Gavia stellata; assembly: GCF_030936135.1. Classification (NCBI taxonomy): domain Eukaryota; kingdom Metazoa; phylum Chordata; class Aves; order Gaviiformes; family Gaviidae; genus Gavia; species Gavia stellata. Next base: position 98,536,405 of record NC_082595.1, read on the forward strand.
CATTTAAAAGTAAACGTTCAAGTGGGAATGAGGAGCAGGAACGAGGGCCAGTTTACAAACAACTACTTCGAGTGATAGGAGCTAATATAGGTCTATTTAATTTTTGCAAAGCCTCACATTTCACGTTCGGTTGAAATGTTTTTCACATTGCACCACTGCTACCGAAGGAGGCCATAAAACCATTGCTTCCCAGTAGTGCTGTCCTCTTCAACAATATTTCTGGAATCTCTGCAAATCACCAATCTGACCATTTCAGTTACAGTTCCCAACTTTGCATAGAATTACAGAACAGCCCCAGTTGGAAGGGACGTCGAAAGATCATCTGGTCCAGCCTTTCATGGGAGAGGGAGCTTAGATAAGATTATCAAGCACCCTGTTTGAATGCATTGTGAAAACCCCCAGTGATGGGAACACTACCACATTCCTGGGGATGTTGTTCCAATGAACGATTACTCTTACTGTAATAAATTTCTTTCTTATGTCGAGACAAAACCTCTCCCAGTACAACTTGTACCTGTTGCTCCTTGTCTTCTCTATTTGGGTCCTTGTAAAGAGAGAGTCTCCATTCTTTTTGTAGCAGCCTTTTAAGTACTGGAATACAGTGATGAGGTCCCTCCCAAGCCTTCTTTTCTCCAGGAGAAGACGACCTAACTCCTTCAGTTTTTCTTCATAGGGCAAGTTCTCCAGCTCCTTGATCATCTTCATACTATTCTTGCTAGCCCACTCTACCAGCCTGTCCAGGTCTCTCTTGTAAGATGGCTCTCCTGACATGTCCAACTCACCACCCAGTTTGGTGTCATCAGTAAGCTTGGTGAGGGTGCTTTCAATCCCATCATTCAGACCATTTATGAAGGTGTTGAACAGCATGGGGCCCTGTATCGATCCCCAGGGAATCCCACATGTGACAGGCTTCCAGCCTGAGTAAAAACAGTTGATCAACACTCTCTGAGTGTGGACTATTAGCCAATTTCTTACCCATCTCACTGCTTCTTTTCTTATATTAATTCTATTTTTTTACCTCTGCATATCAGCTGATCAAAGATTCAATCTTATCTTCCAGTCTTATCTTCTAACAGAGGTGGCTTTCCAAGACAGGGCTGGAATTAAAATGGCATGAAAAGTTGCTGTGTCCAAATGTCTTTCATCTGCCATGCCAGCTGGAGGGTCAGTGCTGAGATTAACAGGCAACAACAGTGTAGCCATGTTTTTGAAAAAGATTGGCAGTAATGTTCAGCCCCAAACCTCTTATTTCTGGTCTTCTGCTTTTATAACACTACAGTAGTGATACTAAAAAAAAAAAAAAAAATTGGAAAGAAGAGAAAGAAGAGATGGCAAGGGTTGTAAACAGGGCACACAGAAGAGCTCAGAGTTTTGGAGCTGCCTAAGAACCAAGGAAATTCCTTTTCCAGAACAGCTATGACAGAAAGTTGTTTGTTTGTTTTTGTTTGGGTTTTTTTTAATCTGAAGTTTAAACAAGCGTATTATCCATTAAATGACAATTTACATGAAATTCATTAACTGTGGTATCTAAATATTTTGCTGTTTGTGCTACGTTTCATTTATCTATATTATGCTTTTATTAATGTATTAAGGAAAAATAGTTCAGAATTAAAGAAAAACATTATTGAAGTCAATAAGTTTATACTGAACAATACATGTTGTGACTTACAGTCCTAGAATACATTATGTAATACAACTTAAGGTGTGTATACGTGACAGTATATATACAATGGCATATAATGTAATATACCAAGCCATCGTATACCACTGTCCATGGTTTATTACCAGTGAATGCCAGGCAGAGCTGGAAGTTATTTCCTACTTTCAATATTTTTCTTCTAATATGATATCATACCAATATTATTAGATCTTGTTGAAAACTTTCTTAGCTGGGGTAAAGTAACAATGGTGGGGATTATACTTAATTAATGGCTTCTAAACTAATAATCTTTATTACATGCTAACAGTTTTAAGGTTTATATTTGGCTTATATTTTTCAGCACACAAGTTACAGATAAGTTTTATTATTCAACTCGTCTAATTCTTTACCATTTCTTCTGTTTCAGGTTATTCTGTTAACACTAGCACAATAGTGGAAGAAAACAGCAGAACTGAAAACCACAAACATTGGTTTGAGGCTATCACAGAATCACAGAATCACTAAGGTTGGAAAAGACCTGTAAGATCATCAAGTCCAACCTAAAAAAACAACAACAACAAAAAAAAAAAAAAAAAAAAACCACACCACACAACAACAACAAACCACAACACACCAAAAACCAACCCACCCAACACCACACAGCACCTTGCCCATCAAGCTACATCCCACAATGCCACATCCACACGCTCCTTGAATACCTCCAGGGAGGGTGAATCTACCACCTCCCTGGGCAGCCTATTCCAATGTTTCACTACTCTCTCAGTAAAAAACTTTTTCCTAATATCTAGCCTGAACCTCCCCTGGCACAACTTGAGGCCATTTCCTCTAGTCCTGTCACTAGTCACTTGGGAGAAGAGACCGACACCCACCTCTCTGCAACCCCCTTTCAGGTAGTTGTAGAGAGCGATAAGGTCTCCCCTCAGCCTCCTCTTCTCCAGACTGAACAACCCCAGCTCCCTCAGCCGCTCCTCATAAGACTTGTGCTCCAGACCCCTCACCAGCTTCGTCGCCCTTCTCTGGACACTCTCCAGCACCTCAATGTCTTTCTTGTAGTGAGGGGCCCAAAACTGAACACAGTATTCGAGGTGCGGCCTCACCAGCACCCAGTACAGGGGCACGATCACCTCCCTACTCCTGTTGGCCACACTATTTCTGATACAGGCCAGGATGCCGTTGGCCTTCTTGGCCACCTGGGCACACTGCTGGCTCATATTCAGCCGGCTGTCAACCAACACCCCCAGGTCCTTTTCTGCGGGGCAGCTTTCCAGCCACTCATCCCCAAGCCTGTAGCGTTGCCTGGGGTTGTTGTGGCCGAAGTGTAGAACCCGGCACTTGGCCTTATTGAACTTCATCTGGTTGGCCTCAGCCCATCGATCCAGCCTGTCCAGATCCCTCTGCAGAGCCTTCCTACCCTCCAGCAGATCAACACTCCCTCCCAACTTGGTGTCATCTGCAAACTTGCTGAGGGAGCACTCTATCCCCTCATCCAGATCATCAATAAAGACATTAAACAAGACCGGTCCCAAAACTGAGCCCTGGGGGACTCCGCTTGTGACCGGCCGCCAGCTGGATATCACCCCATTCACTACAACTCTCTGGGCTCGGCCGTCCAGCCAGTTTTTTACCCAGCGAAGAGTGTACCTGTCTAAACCACGGGCCGCCAGCTTCTCTAGGAGAATACTGTGGGGAACAGTGTCAAAGGCTTTGCTGAAGTCCAGGTAGACAACATCAACAGCCTTCCCCTCATCCACTAGGCGGGTCACCTGGTCATAGAAGGAGATCAGGTTGGTCAAGCAGGACCTGCCTTTCATGAACCCGTGCTGGCTTGGCCTGATCCCTTGGTTATCCTGCACGTGTCCCGTGAGCGCCCGCAAGATGAGCCTCTCCATAACCTTCCCCGGCACCGAGGTCAGGCTGACAGGCCTGTAGTTCCCCGGATCCTCCTTCCGACCCTTCTTGTAGATGGGTGTCACGTTGGCAAGCCTCCAGTCATCCGGGACCTCCCCCATTGACCAGGACTGTTGATAAATGATGGAGAGTGCCTTGGCAAGCTCCTCCGCCAGCTCCCTCAGCACCCTTGGGTGGATGCCATCAGGCCCCATAGACTTATGAGTGTCCAGGTGGCATAGCAGGTCGTTAACTGCTTCCTCCTGGATCATGGGGAGCCTATTTTGCTCTCCATCCCTGTCATCCAGCTCAGGGAGACGGATACCCTGAGGATACCCGGTGTGGCTGTTAAAGACTGAGGCAAAGAAGGCATTAAGTACCTCAGCCTTTTCCTCATTCTTCGTGACAATGTTCCCCGCCGCATCCAGTAGAGGATGGAGATCCTCCTTGGCTCTCTTTTTGTGGTTAATGTATTTATAGAAGCTTTTTTTGTTGTCCCTCACGACCGTGGCCAGGTTGAGCTCTAGCTGGGCTTTCGCCTTCCTAATTCCCTCCCTGCATGACCTAACGAGGTCCTTGTATTCTTCTTCACTTGCCTGCCCCTTTTTCCAGAGGTGATAAGTTCTCTTTTTTTCCCCGAGCCTCAGCATAAGCTCCTTGTTCAGCCAGGCCGGCCGTCTTCCCCGCCGGCTCTTCTTACGGCACATGGGGACTGCCTGCTCCTGCGCCTTCAAGATTTCCTTCTTGAAGAATGTCCAGCCTTGCTGGGCCCCTTTGCCCTTTAGGACCGTCTCCCAAGGGACCCTCCCAACCAGTGTCCTGAACAGGGCAAAGTATGCCCGCCGGAAGTCCATGGTAGCGGTATTGCTCACCCGCCTCCTTACTTGGCTAAAAATTGAAAACTCTATTATTTCATGGTCTCTAAGCCCAAGACGGCCTCCGACCTTCACTTCTCCCACCAGACCCTCTCTGTTCGTAAACAGCAGGTCAAGCAGGGCACCTTCCCTTGTAGGCTCGCTTACCAGCTGCGTGAGGAAGTTATCTTCCACACACTCGAGGAACCTCTGGGACTGTTTCCTCTCTGCTGTGTTATATTTCCAGCAGACATCCGGTAAGTTGAAGTCCCCCACAAGAGCAAGGGCTTGCGACTGTGAGACTTCTGCCAGTCGCTTGTAGAACACTTCATCGGCCTCTACGCCCTGGTCGGGTGGTCTATAACAGACCCCCAGCAGGATATCCGGCTTGTTGGCCTTCCCCCTCATCCTTGCCCATAAGCATTCAACCCCGTCGTGACAATCATCCAGCTCTATACAATCAAAGCACTCCTTGACGTACAGAGCCACCCCACCGCCTCTCCTTCCTTGCCTATCCCTCCTGAAGAGCTTATAGCCCTCCATCGCAGCACTCCAGCCATGCGAGTGCTATATCATAGAATTCAAAGCAAAATGAAAATTCTTTGCATGCTGCTCTGTTCTGGTAAACCCTCAGAGGAGAGCGAGAGTGTAACTCATATGGGAGAAATAGAGCTCACCAACACAATAAATAAATTAAAAAAATCCCAGGTCTGCATATCTGTGGAGTTACTGCAACCATGAATAAATATTTCTTATCATTGAGGAGACTATGTAGGAAAAATATTGTTGATTCAAGCCATCCTGCGCAATTTCTGCAAGAAAAGAAGGACCATGTGAATCACCTGGCTCCTGCTCAAACCTTTCATTTATTCTCAACTTTTTCCACTAAGGAAATAATTTTGACATACAGAGCTAGTACTTTTTGAGGTACCCATCATGTTTCACTTCTGAGAACAACCTTCCTTTCTATCTGATATGGTCCTTTTAAAGCTTTATCATGAAAGTGAATGTAAGCTACTCGATAAAATGTGATAGGTTGCATGGGCTATGGAGAGGAGAATAATTTTCTGTGGACAACTTCCCCTCCAACGAAAAATAAATGCCCCGCTAGAATAAAGATAAAAGCTTCTATGGTGGCTGAACATATGAAAAAGAACATCTGTGAGTTCCAGGTGTAAAAATTCCCTCAGCAAGAATTTAGGAAAGGAAATGTGTCAGTCTGCCCTGCACGCTGGTTAATGGCATGTACTGTTGTCCCTTCCAGCAAATTTCTGGTCTGTGAACTGTGCTAGAGCACTGCATCTCCTTCCAGTTTAGGAAGAGCCACTCCAGAAGATATCTGAAGTCACAAGAGTCACTACTACTACTACTGCTACTACTACTACTGTGTTCTATTTATCTGGCTACTGCATTTTGTTTTCCCTAAAGGTGAAAAGAAGCTTGGTTTTATAGCATTGCCTTGCCTGGAAATGTGTCCTTTCAGACCTCTGCAAGGAAATTTATCTCTGTATATGTCTATCCTCATTCAAACAGGAATTGGGTTGCTTTTTTCTCCTGTTGGTAAGAATCACAGTGGCTATGCTTTCTGAAGATCTGGCCTTTTTCTTTCTGTGCCTCTATTCTTCATCTGTTTAAAGGTATTGATCATACGTTCCTGCTTCACAAGCATCCTATGAGAAAAAAATATTAAAACATTGGTCTTGTGACAACAGGGCTGTATATATCTAGTGAAAATGAATAAGAGAAAAAATAAATCTGAGAACTATAATGAAATGTTCTTTTGTTTTTAGTAATTCATCTGGCCCTTAATAGGACATATATTTTCCTTAGAACATAGATTTGAAAAGCTTTTTGCAGACAAACAATATCATCACAGATGTAAATATCTACAGTGTATAATAAAGACAAAAGCAGCCAAATAAATGATAGCTAATGTTTTAGATCCAAATGGAACATGGTATTTCTCAACACTAAAATGGAAGTGTAAGTGCCATTCCCACACCACGGGAAGTCTGTGTTTGTTTATTTCCACTTTGTATTTCCCTAAGGACACTCTGCTCCACCAGTATAATTAGGATGACATTTGGAGCTGCTGTATGTCAATGCAAAAGTAAGAGACACTGTGCTGCTTGACAAGAGATTACGATGTCAAGTCAATTGCTGCTGCAATATCAATATTTATTGCCTTGCTCCTTGTATCTTGTTTTATTTTTGTTCCTCCCTCTTTTTCTATTACGCATAGAATAATATCTAAAAACTATCTTGTTGTTACAACATATTTTTTTTTCTCTAGATATACTTGCTTTTTCCCTGTCAATTTTTATCTTAAATCCTTTCCCTTCTCAGGTGAATTGTATTTTAACTCTTTCACTAGTGCAATTACTTTCATAGAATGATTTCTCAATTGATCAAGTAGAACATTTCTAATGAGTTCTGTATCTGAACTCATCAAAGAGTGATTTCAGAACTATAATGAATTTCTTCACTAATGGTGAATACATATCCATTGTATGTATCATCTATTGTATTCACCATATATAACCATTGTGTGTATGCATTGTATTCACCACTAGTAAAGCAATTAAAACTCAAAAAATACCATTATAGTTCTGAGATCAGTCTTTGATGAATTCAGATACAGAACTCATTAGAAATGTCATATTAGCTCAATTGAGGTACAGGGCTTGCCTTTAAACAGGCCATACTTGCCAGCACCATATAGCATTACCTGAGATTCTTGTGGTTATCAGCTCATCCATGCTTTCATTTTGCAGTGTAGCAGAAAAAATTTACCCTGAAGTGGAGTCAGATCTTCAGGTATATCCTGATGAATGTTTCAGCATTTTTCTATGGTGTAATGTAATAGCAACAAAGCACAGCAACACAGATGCTGGAGTTCAGAGCCAGCAGTGAAGCAATTACATTTAACTGATATTAGTTTAGCCTGATTAATTTTCTTTTATATTTGCCTGATTTTATTGTAGAAAACATAAGTATAATTATGTTCTAGAATACATTTTTTTCTAAGAGAATGTTTCGCCTTCTTAAGAGATATATATCTACCTCTTTATAAGCAGATCTAACTCATACTGAAGCACAATATCATTGATAGGATTATATTGTAAATGGATCAGAAAATCAGCCTCCCAATTTAAGGGTCTGTTGAGCTTTAATGCATTAGCTCTTCTTTGAGAATTGTGTTTAGTTCTCTACACCACCAGGTATTTTTTTGATGTATGATCTGGTTAACTTTTTATCACATCGCTAGATGGCAGTGTCCCTTCCAGCTTTTATTTGTGTTTCTACACGTCTCCAAGACATTTAATTGTGATTCATAATTGTTAAAATTCTATTAACCATGGAGCATGCATAATATTAATATCAAATCCATTTATCTTCGCTAATAAACATAAGGTAAATATCAAAGGAAATAATAATGTTTTCCTCTATTTACTGTAAGTGGTTTACAGGTATTTATTGTTGCCTTATTTTAAAGTGAGCTTTAGCCTAATGCACTATATCAGTATGACGAGGTCAACCTGTAAAATAACTGAACTTTCCTGAAATGAACTGTTCTAATTTTATGTTTATCTTGTTATGGTTTTTACTTTTACTGTCAATTATTAGCTGTTTGCACAGGGCTCCAGATAATTACTGAAAACCGTAACTTTTTAATAATAGCTTTTTTTGCATAAAGAGAGGGGGTGGGAGGGGAGAGTGGAGCCCTTAGAGTTATAGTCTTACACTACACTATGGTCTATTACAAAGCAACTGGTGCCAGTAGAAAGTGTCTCAGACAGGTATTTATAAACTCAGCCTAGGGAGGCTAGGCTCCCATTATGTTCAGTAGAAAGAGACATCTTCTTCCAGAAGACCACTGGAATAGTTGTGGGTGGGCTTGAAAGCAGTTCAATCTGGGCATTTAAGAGTTGGGCAGCCAGACTATGCTGGCTGTCTCCAATGCCTCTGGCAAGACAGGCATTTCCACAGGCTTATTTTGTGCTGGGACAGCAATTCACTCATTCATGATAGCCTTGGGGCAATCCAGCTCACTCATTTTAGATAGCTTGCTTATGATGTATTGTGTAAACCTGTGAAGACACCTGTCTTTCTCTATTAACAGCTATATTAAATGCACCATCAAATCTTTTAGATATCTAAAAGTTAGTCAGAAAGAAAATTACTCTAAAGTAGAGTCCTCTCCATTGATTAAAATTGATTACGCAGGAAGCTTAGGCTAGGTTTGAGCTAAGCTTTATGAGTGCTTCCCCTAAATGACCCCAAGGGTTTTAAATTAGTATGTATGTGGTAGCAAATGTATATCTGTTTCTTTACCAAAGGAGGACATCTGACGTTCACAATTTGTTCAGGTTCCACCAGAGAATAGGCATAACAAAAGCAACTCTGAGTTAATGCCCTTCTTACTTTGAACATGGGTATTTCTCTTTTTTGTGTCAACTAGAATGTCACTACTGCTGGCTGTAAAGTTTTGTGCACTGCCATAATTATGGTGTCACCACAGCTGAGTGGAGCAACTCTGAAACTGTAGACACTTTAAAAAGAGCCTAAATCATTATGTTATTATTTCAGTCTAAGCAAGGAAAGGTACATAAGAGAAATCTTATTTTTTAGCACAACTTCCTGTATTCAGTTTAATTTGAAAATGAAAGTGAAGCTTTCAGGTTGTGAAATAGGACATTGTTACCTCCAAAGCTTATGGTGAGAACTTCAGTCCTTCATTCGCCCAAACATCTGTCTCAGTCACTTCACAAAACAGAATTGTATAGTATCTTTCTCAAAGATACTACTTCTTCCAAAAGTGAGCAATCAAATTGCAATTCAAAGCTATATTAGCGTAGTCAGTGTGATTAAAGAGATTAAAATACACTATTCCCTGTGTATGTTAAGGTAACTTCAGGACTTGTAGCATGCATATTTTGTGAATATTTGCAGTTAGTTGCTCAGTGCTTGAAAGTTCAGCTTTATGAGTGAATTTACCTAATTCCATAAATCTTTGTAAATTGTAATGCTATATATGCAAACGAAAGTTTGTGCATGCCCAAACTTTCAAATTGGATTTCCTGATGGTAAAAATCCATAGGTTTTACTGAAGTACCTGTATAAGCAATGGGCTTACTTTTAAAGGTTATATGCACTACTGGTTTTTATGGGAAAGTAGCTACTCAACAGTTTCAGCAAATAAAATATTGTTAAGGTACATCAGTATGGAGGAAGCCAACTTAAAAGTCCTAAAGGTTGTCTTACCTCCAGGCCAAGTTAAAAGGATTTTCAGTACTCACTTGAAACACTGATTGTTTTTTTTTTTTTAATACAAACTTGTTTTTGCTCTTCTGTTTTCTACAGGTTGTTGATATCACCCTGTTTATATCCATTTTTTAATTTCTTTCTTTATCTTCATTTTGAGTCACTTTTTCCTTCATGTTAATCTTTCCCTACGCAATTTTATAGAGACATTTCATTTATATTTTACTATTTATGTTATGAAATTAAACACAAATATAACTTATTAATATAAGGCTTGTCTTTTTTACCTCCTCTAATTAAAATTGAATCTACATAAGAGTCAAATGCAAATATGTTTCTTTTCCTGTGTTACAAGAAAAGAATCCTAGAGACTGATTTAGGACAAAAACTGTAAAAGAAATAACAAGACTAAAATCAAGGTTCATTATTGCACCATTTATGTTACCAGTCACCTATTAGAGGAACATTTATGCACTATTAATGATGGAGGAGTGAAATGCTTTTCACACCCATTGATAGAATTACTTTTACTTCTGAGGTGTTTTCAACTACTGTTTCCATAAGAGGCAATAGAGTCTTAGGAGCATAAAACCTTTGTTCTGGGAGTGGCAAATAACCCATTAAAACAACCCATATTTCTGCTCTTACCTTTTGCTAATGTAGAGTACTCTCACCTCTTGCACACTGATATTGACAATTATTTTACAGGGACAGTGGGTTCAGTACTATCTGCAGACTGCGAGGGCACTGGGGAAAGAATGGATTTTCATAACATTTTCATAATAAATGAGGTAAAATCATATACAAGAAGCGTTTTAAATCTTCCCTCCACACCAAAGGATCAGTGATTGCATGAAGATTTTATTCTTAACTCTTTTAATACACTTTTTTTCCTCTCTTTGACTGACCAGTATCTTAGAATCTCTCTAAGCATGTGCTACTACATCTTTTATTCCTTTAGGTTTCTTTATTAGAAACTATTTTCATGAGCAATCTGTTGCAGTGGCCTGTAAACTATCAAGTACTTCCATCTTAATGCCGTCCTGTGCTGGTTTTGGCTGGGATAGAGTTAATTTTCATCATAGTAGCTTGTATGTGGCTGTGTTTTGAATTTGTATCAAAAAGAGTGTTGATAACACAGTTTTAGTTATTGCTGAGCAGTGCTTACACAGAGTCAAGGCCTTTTCTGCTTCTCACACCACCCCACCAGTGAGTAGGCTGGGGGTGCACAAGAAGTTGGGAGGGGACACAGCCGGGACAGCTGACCCCATCTGACCAAAGGGATATTCCATACCATATGATGTCATGCTCAGCATATAAAGCTGGGGGAAGAAGGAAGGGGGGGACATTCGGAGTAATGACGTTTGTCTTCCCAAGTAACTGTTACACGTGATGGAGCCCTGCTTTCCTGGAGATGGCTGAACACTTGCCTGCTGATGGAAGCAGTGAATGAATTCCTTGCTCTGCTTTGCTTGTGTGCACAGCTTTTGCTTTGCCTATTAAACTGTCTTTATCTCAATCCATGAGTTTTCTCACCTTTACCCTTCTGATTCTCTCCCCCATCTCACCATGGATGGGGCGAGTGAGCTGCATGGTGTTTAGTTGCCGGCTGGGATTAAACCACGACAGTCGTTTTTGGCGCCCAATGTGGGGCTCAAAGGGTTCAAGATAACAACAGGTTTGTTTGGAATGTGCTAGATCAAATTTATAGCTGTTATTGCTGTTTAGCTATTAATTGGCAGGCTCCCGTTCTTGCCATGGGGCTTGCTTGCCTTACTGCATATTAGAGTCTAGTGCTCATTAGCGGCTGCTTTTTGTTTTTTCTACTTGCTGTACTGCCATACTGCTTATCATCTTACTCTGCTGTGCCTGGGAACATTTTAATAACAGCAGTGGTGATGTGCCTGGGCTAGCAGATGGCCAGGGAATCGCTGCTGTTTCTGTGCTGCTGTACTGGACAGGCTGGAACTCCAGCATGAACTTGAGTCGAAGGGACTGTGACCTGTGGATGAGTCCATGAGAGAGCAGGATACCCTGAAGTGTCTGTGGCCGTGGTACACCGGGAAGCATCAGTGGCTGTGCATGAGGTCATGCTGGAGCACCTCAAAGCGTGTGGCAATGGCTAAGCCCACAACAGAGCAGGTACCCCCCTGGAGGGACTGCAGCCATGGGAAAGGCCATGTTGGAGCAGGTTCACTCCTGAAGGGACTGTGGCTGCGTGTACGGCGACGATGGAGTAGGTATATCTCTGAAGACATTGTGGTCCATGAATAAGGCCACGCTGGAACAGATGCACCTCAAAGTGACTGTGGCTGTGGATAAGTCTATGCCACAGCAGGTATACCCCTGAAGAGACTGTGACGCAGGGATAAGGCTCCGCTTAGAGCAGGTACAATCCTAAGGGTCTGCAGTCAGTGGATAAGTCCAAGCAAGAGGAGGGGCAAGGGGAGGAGTTCATTGCAATGTTAAACCCTATGGTCTGGTCCCAAATGACCAGGGATGGAGACTGTAATGGAAATATCTTTAAATTGTTGTAACCCGGGATTTGAGTTGCATGTTATGGGAATTACTATAGCAAGAGCCCCTTGTTGGTAGCCAGGCTAGGAGCAAGGGGATGAGCTCATTGCAATGTTAAATCCTATAACCTGTACCAAAGGGACCAGGGGTGGAGATTGTAATGGAAATACCTTTAAATTGTTGTAACCCATGATTTGAGGTGCATGTTGTAGGAATTACTGTAGCATGAACCACATGAACCGATGAAAGATAAGCCTTACAAGAAGCAGTGCAAGGACAGCAGTGACCCGACCTGAGCTAGCTTTGGTGCTGAATAACTCCACACACCACACCACCTCTCCTGTCCTGAGCGACCACCACAAGAGATGGAGCCTGAAGTCATGGACTAAATGAACTCAATGGGCATTTTTTGTATATTCTGGGCATTTTATGGACATTTTACAGGGGTGGTCCATAGACTAAGGGAATGATAACTGAATATTATATCAAAGGATGGGAAGGGTGGTGGGGATTAATGAGTATGTATTGGATAGTGTGGGACCTGAGCCTAATGTAAATGGTATGGAATAAGGGGTGGAGAATGTGCTGGTTTTGGCATGGATAGAGTTAATTTTCTTCATAGTACCTAGTATGGGGCTGTGTTTTGGATTTGTGCTGAGAAGAGTGTTGCTAACACAGTTTTAGTTACTGCTGAGCAGTGCTTACACAGAGTCAAGGCCTTTTCTGCCTCTCACACCGCCCCACCAGCGAGTAGGCTGGGGGTGCACAAGAAGTTGGGAGGGGACACAGCTGGGACAGCTGACCCCAACTGACCAAAGGGAAATTCCATACCATATGATGTCATGCTCAGCAATAAAAGCTGGGGGAAGAAGAAGGAAGGGGGCAACATTCGGAGTGATGACCTTTATCTTCCCAAGTAACTGTTACGCATGATGGAGCCCTGCTTTCCTGGAGATGGCTGAATACTTGCCTGCTGATTGGAAGTAGTGAATGAATTCCTTGCTCTGCTTTGCTTGCATGCACAGCTTTTGCTTTACCTATTAAACTGTCTTTGTCTCAACCCATGAGCTTTCTCACTTTTACTCTTCTGATTCTCTCCCCCATCCCACCAAGGGGGGAGTGAGCGAGCAGCTGTGTGGTGCTTAGTTGCCGGCTGGGGTTAAACAATGAGAACCATGATTACATCCAAAGGATATTTTGGCTGATTTATTTATTTTATTCTCACCTACATAATACTGTGTTGACTTGAGAGCTGATGAACAAACACATTATAGAAGCAGTTTGGAAAGGCACTTAGTAGGGAGTGTGGAGCATTTCCTAGTACTGAAAAGCTGGCAAGGTGGCTTTATTTGCACCACTTAGGAAGAGATAATGAAGGCTTTGGGGCAAATAAAGACTGCTTTGAATGTCAAACTTTTATTTTTTTTTATTAGGAGTGTTTTGGGTTTTTATTTGTATTTAGATGTGGAACTATCATGGTCCAAAATCTCATTATGCTACTTAGCCTCTGGACACAACACAGAGAAACATCTTCTGTAGTGAAAAACTATTAAGACAAATACAAGATAGTAAAAGAAAGACGATCTCAGTCAGAAATATGGAGAGCAAAATAAAATTATAAGATGGAATATTAAGGACAGTAAGTTTATTCCAGTTTTATAGAGTCTTTGGGTGCTTTGGGAGAGAGAAGTCTGTTTTGCAGATTGAAGTTCCCAAATACATTAGATAATCAACTACGTTCCAACTCAAGTGAATACCTGGGACTATTTTAATAAGTAAGACTTTGTCAGAATGTTTTCATAACTAGAACTGTGTGTTCTCTAAGTCAGGAGTGATTTTCCCATATAAGCTCTCTGTAGTCTGTGCTTCTCTTTCAGGCAAAGGGATTATGTTGAGATAAAGCTATGTTTAACACATACAGGTGACTATGATGCCTAAGCTACAGGTGTTTCTTCCGCATATACTTTTACTAATTCTCAGCAAGAACAAAAGACTTCTGATGCTTTCTGCTATAGCTTTTTTTTTTTTATTACTTCATTAGAGGCAAGCAGCACAATATGGCAGCATTGAACCACAGAGATGGAGATAAAATTATAAAGCATTTGATGATGAATGTTCACAAAACAGACCATATTTTCACATAAAAACTTGTAGGCCTTATGTTGCATTTATCCCTTCACTTACAGACGATATTACTATACTTCTGCATGTTAAACCACCAGTGAATTCAGAATATTTAATGTCAGACTCATTTGCCACTTCAGGTGATCAGTTTTCCTAAGCAGAGAATGATAAATCTGTTGATAAAGTCGGTTTTGCAAGTAATTGAAAAGAACTTCAGTCATAAGCACATGCTTGTTGATCCAGTGTCACAACACTTTTACTTTGTACAATAACTACAAATTGTTTAGCCTATGGTAGTGGAACTAAACATTGTATTATCCCAAAAGTTCAGGTTTAGAGACAAGTCATTTTTTTATACAGTTGTCTAATAAGCATTGCAATTGAAAAAAACTGACTAAAGGCCATATCCTTCTCATTCACTAGCATAAATCAAGAGTAATTGTTATTTCAAATAAATTCTCCAGGAAAAGAATGCAGTTTTCTGATCTTAGCTGTTTAAAAGCAATAACCTTAGCTTTGGGGGGAAAGAATGACAAAGTGGGTCTTGTGTTGCTTTGCAGAGCCTCTTACTGTTTCACTGCTCAGTGTGTTTGGGGAAAGTCACAGGATACCTGTCAGGGGTTCTCATTTGTGTCAATCCTCCAGAACATGCATTCTATCAATTTAGAAAAGAATCCTAAATACATGAAATTATTTAATTAGTTATTTAAGCCCACAATTAAATTGTTTGTTTTCCTCTTGTAAATGTATCCAATATAATGATTTTGTTCTGAAACCACAGGTAATCTGATCCAGGACCACAGCATTCTCCATTTTAACCTTGGACAGAGTATTCCCAGATACATCTTCAAGTTTACTGCCAAGCAATTTAGATACTGGAATTTTCATCATGGCTTAAAAAAATCAACAGATTTTTTAGAAACAGTGGGGATGAATTAGGCAACACCACTGTACTAGCAAATAAAGTGGGACCAGAGAAATATTAAGTCATTTGAGCAGAATCTGAATTGTAATTTCTTCTTCTTTTTCATCCTTTGTCAAATAAATAGAGAATATCTTCTCTTCTTCCATAAGATTTTCATCTAAAGTTCAATGTGGAAAAGAATAAAATGTGCAGGCATTTTATACAGTCTGTTGTGAACTCCAATAAATTACCCGTTCTAGACATGGGAGCTAGCTTGTGAGGACAGGCTTAATTTATTTATCCAAGTTGTTTTCTTATAGCTGTGGTGAAGCATTACTATAATAATGTGTTTAGGTATGTACTGCTACCTTTCTATAATCTGTTCAACCAGAACTGGATGATTAGATTCTAGTTGTGCTTCACTTCCTCAGCCTTGTATTCAGTGATTTACTAATCATGAACTATGTAGGTCATGAAATGGAAGACTCATACCAGAAGTTAATTTAATCCACCAGAATATTTTTGATTGTTAACATGTCTACAATGTATCCAGTATTCCCCAGACTCAGGCCATGTCTCAAACAAATAGAGAACAACAATCTTCAACAAGGCTAGTATATACAAGCCATCCTGATGGAAATTAGAAGAAAGATTCTAATTACCAGAGAAATGAGGTTCTGAAAGAGTATTCCAGTAGGGAAGCTGCTGACAGAAAGTGAATTGGTTTAATATAGAACCTGTAACACTTTGGAAAGGAGTTACTGTGATATGGCCTTCTTCAGTACAGGGTAGGCAACCCAGAGAAGGCTAAGTAATTGGACAAAAACTAGGACTGCTTAACAGAAGGAAAAGAAACAAGTTACAGTTTAAGCAACATGGTGGGTTTTTTTCACAGAACTTTTCCAATGGTTTATTTAATAAACTAGTATTTTATGTCATTGGTATTGTGCAAGGATTGGTAAAGGAATGATGGAAGATGTGTGAGTAGCAATTAATAATGTACAATATGACTTTGGAGAATGAAAAAATGCTTAATATTCTATCTATTTTCCTTACGCTTTCACAAATTTGTTTTTAATTATTGAATATATAGAAAATATACAGAACTATAAAGAAACATCTGGGATGTTGAAATGTAGTCTTGGATTGAATAAGATGCAAATAGTTTTCAAAAGTCTTTTTCAAGAACTATACACAATTTAAAAATCTGTATACCTGAGCTACTCAAATAAAAGACTGAAATATGAAAGAGTGTTGAGGAAAATCAACAATCAGAAAATAATTCTCTTAGCTTTAATGAATCAAAACTAAGCTCTCTGAAAATGCAATAATTTCTGGCATCTCTGTAACATTTACACAAAAGTCTTTTTTTATTGCTGTTGTCACTTACAGTATCAGCTAAGAAAATCAAGCTAGCTTACCATCTAATTTTACTGCAGCATTTGTCTGACAGCTTGTTTATTTCTTATACTCTTATTTTCATCCTGAAGTGTTGGTGTTGATGAAAAACCCATTTTGGTCTAGTAGCTGATGCAAAAGCATAGTTATCAATTACATTTATAACATTATTTGCCTTTGACATTATGGCTGTTCTTGGAACTGCCCCTTTTTCCAGCAGGGGCTAATTAGCATTTGCTACTTCATTGAAGCTTATAATGGAACCCCATGGCCAGAAGATCACTGGAGGGTCCTTTTTAATAATCTTGTTTGTCATGACACTTCCTTTCATGTGCTGAATAATTTGCTTACTCAGCTAGTTGACTTGGAAGATTTAATGCTCTTTTCTCTATGTTGAGAGAAGTATTCCCATCCTCAGTGTAAAATCAGCAAACTATTTTAAAAGGTAGCAATTAATGATCTTATATTAATTTTCAGTGTTTAGATCTAGGTTGACTAAAACAGAGAAAAAGCATCCATATGATCACAGAATCAGGGAATAAATATCATGTTCTATTCTGGGATGACATAGGTTTCCAGTATGCAATACTCACACACCTACAGAGTTACCTAATGGTGTCTGTGTATCATATCTAGCATAACTACTTTTCTATCAATATTAGTACAATAAATTGCCTGATCTTTATGACATTGATCCTGGTTGCCAAAATCCTAGTTTATTCATAAGTTGTTTCCTGCCTTTCTTTTCTAGTTTCCTTATGTTGATTTCACTCCCCTATATTCAGTTCAGGAATTTAATCCTGTCTGTTTCACTTAAGAATCTCATTAACTTCTAAGTGTGAAATGTAAAGGCACTAGGAAAATCTAAACATTCAAATATTTTTTAATATCTGCTTCTAGTTGGAGGGATTTTTAAAATCCAAGGTGCACTAGGCACTTTGTGTTTACCTTCTTCAAACTTTGGGGATAGCATTATTATTTTTCATTTTTTAGTTTTTGGGTACCAAATACTGGAGACTTAGAGACTAAATTTCAGACATATCTACATACCCACAAATCTTTTAAAATCTCTTTCCAAATTGACCTCAAAGCTTAAAAATATTTACCTTACTATGTGTGCTGTTTAAAGAAGTTATTCTGGGAAAAAAAAAAGTAGCATAATATTCTTGGGATTTGTTTATATCATCCAAAGTCTTTGAACAGAATTTTAACTAATAGATTTTACAAGAATAAGGTACCTCTGAGTTCATTACATCCCTGGATAAATAAAGGAGACTCCTTTCTGACATTTCATGTACAGAATATTGCCATCTCCTACTCTATATGCAAGTAAGAAATTGTGACCTGAGCTTTTTTACACCAATTTATATTACTTGTGTTAAACTAACCCCTTGTCATTCCTACCACATTTATTTTTCTTCGCCAGTACTTGTTAGTTTTTGTCTTTTAGACTGCAATCTCTTGGAGTCAAAGACTGCCATTTTTTCCAGTACAATGGAGTTTCAGCTGGGCACACCTCTAGATGCTACTGAAATACAGCCAACAGTATTAAGAGGAATTAATTTATGTAGCATAAGTAATATACATATATAATGAGCACATGGACTGTGACAGCACTGAGTTCAGAAACATAGCATTTTCAGTGGACAGAAGACCAGCAGGGAGAATATTTGCTGAAAGTTATGAATTTTTTTTCTTTTTTAAGCTGCCTCTATAGATCAATTTTAATATTCTTTCTTCTTCTTTGGCAATTTGTTTTCCAGTAAATGAATCCCTGCAGGCTTATTGCATGCATAGTGCAATTTTTAGGATTATATAATCTGTCTTAATAGGACAACAAGTTAGACAAAGCAGGTTCTAAACATCAAATAACAAGCTTCCCTATGGATGGCAGTTAAGACCCTAGATTGAGACATAGATTCCAGAAAACAGTGGTGTTCAAATCTGTGAGGGGAGCCAGAGCAGAATCAAGAAATGTCTTCACTGAAACATTTATGCTTTTGACCAACTAAGAATCTTGCTTTCCATGTTTACTGGGACAATCCAGCAGTTTTACATTTTCTGAGGAAGTAAATACTTGGATGAGAAACAAATGCACTCTAACGAAAGGATGCTATGAAACAATCTCCACTTCTGCATTCTGCAAGTGCTTCTGATCATAAAATTTCGGAATGGAATGGAAAAGAAAGGAGAAATATAGAAAGAAAAGGTGCATTTTGCATAAGAGAATTAAATTTTGTATTAAAAGTTTCTCTCCTTTTAAGAAAAAAAAAGGGCTTTAAAGGTATTCAGCATTGTTTAGTTTTACGTACAGGTTACTGATGGTTTTGATTCAAAGAAACCTAATCAGTTTCTGCCAGTGGGCCTAGACACAGTTCAATCAGTTTAGTTCAGTCAGTTTAGTCAGCACAGTTTAGCTCTCCTTTAAAACTTAAAAAAAGATGGGGGTCCTCCCTTTCCCCTCCTTTTGCCTTAAAGTAGATACTACTTTGTGAAAACTTATTGCCTGCCACTCCCCTGACAGGTAAAAATGATGGGAAAGGCAGTGAGGTAGTTGGTCATCAATTAAATGGAAGGCTGTAATGTCAGTACATTCAATGTGTCTCACAAGGACTCACAAGCTAAAGGAAACATAGAAACACAAAATAATATAGCCATATAACCATATAACTAGTGACCATACAGTACATGTTTATAGCAGAGCTAGAATGATCTCATGCCTTATTACCATCAACAGAGAAAGTGGGGACTTCTTCTGTCTAAGCCCCTGTCCCCTGTTTGTAGCTTCTTTGTGCTGAGACGGATATTTGTTCAGTGAGCACGTTCTGGGAACTAAGATAGCAGAAAGACATTAACTTTTTTCTGCAGGTTTAGTCTTTGGCCAATGCAGCAGTACTGTGACAATACCAATGAGAACAGGAGGCTGAAGGACCAAGTGATTAATTAGGAGAGATTGGATTAAGTTCAGAAGTGATGTGCAGATAAAGCCCTTTTCTTGTTAAATATACTTAGAGTCTTCACACTCATAAAAATATCACAAAGACTATCAACTTTAGCATAGGAAAGACTCTAATCCAAACCAAGACTCAGGTAAGGAAGGCAATGTTTCCCATGCATACATGCATTTATGCATACACGCATACCGTATTTTCCTTGTGAATACCAGAACAACATTATTGCCTTTTTTTTTTTACTCCTCAGTTTGTAATAGGTAATGGAAAGCTCTTAATATGTCTGAAGACTACACAATGTAGAGTCCTTGTTTCTGTTTATTTCAAAAAGATGATAAAATGAGTATTCAGCATAAAGTCTGCCCTGGCTTGGAAAAGCATAAGTCTCATGAAAAAGACACAAGAAACATATATTCCATTGAATACCTGTATGGTGAAGCTCTGTACCTCCATCTACATGTATGAGCAGAAGGAGGGCACTTTCTTCTGCTTCTTTAGACAGCTCAGGGAGCTCAGAGCAATCTTTCAGCTTTTGCGCTTGCAAGAAGCATGGAAGTGCTGGCACATCGGAAGAGAAGGCGGTGGACATTCAGAAATGTAGTATGATTATATCACAGAATCAGAGAATCACTACAGTTGAAAAAGACCTGTAAGATCATCAAGTCCAACCATCAACCAACACCACCATGCCCACTAAAACATGTCCCGCAAAGCCACGTCCACACGTTCCTTGAACACCTCCAGTGAGGGTGACTCCACCACCTCCCTGGGCAGCCTGTTCCAGTGTCTCACCACTCTCTCAGTAAAGAAATTCTTCCTAATATCCAGCCTGAACCTCCCCTGGTGCAACTTGAGGCCATTTCCTCTTGTCTTATTACTTGTCACTTGGGAGAAGAGACCAACACCCACCTCTCTGCAACCCCCTTTCAGGTAGCTGTAGAGAGCGATGAGGTCTCCCCTCAGCCTCCTCTTCTCCAGACTGAACAACCCCAGCTCCCTCAGCCGCTCCTCATAAGACTTGTGCTCCAGACCCCTCACCAGCTTCGTTGTCCTTCTCTGGACACGCTCCAGCACCTCAATGTCCTTCTTGTAGTGAGGGGCCCAAAACTGAACACAGTATTCGAGGTGCGGCCTCACCAGTGCCAAGTACAGGGGCACGATCACCTCCCTACTCCTGCTGGCCACACTCTTTCTGATACAGGCCAGGATGCCGTTGGCCTTCTTGGCCACCTGGGCACACTGCCGGAGCTGGTCTGAAGTGCTGAACCTTTTGAAATTTATCTGGCTAGAAAACGTAAATCTTTACTTTAATTGCCAAGTCCTCTTGAGTGCACCAATACATTGTTAAAACAACAGAAAATCAGCAGAGCAGAAATAGATCTTGAGAGAGTATAATAGCGGTGAAACGTTAAAACTTTTCTTCTATGTGTTATGCTGGTTGATTTGTACAACACAATGATATAAGAGAGACTGTAGTTCTGTGTGCTTAAGATTTATATGCAGCACTTGAAACTACTACTTGAATTGTCAAGTTTCCCCATTAAATACTGAATATTTTTAAACTGTAGGAAGACAACAATGCAGAGTTTGTCTGCTAAATTGCACATGTGGGTAAGGTGTGTGTGAAATCATTAACAATTCTTTTGCTCTAAAATTTTAAAGGGCCTATAAAAAACCTGAAGATACCTTGAATATCTCTAAATTGGATTTCACAGGGTGTGAAAAAGCAGTTAGCTCCAGAAGAGTGACACAAAGAAAGGAAGTTGTAAATTTAAGCTCCTGTGCATTCAGGTGTGTTTCCTCAGAGCAGAGTATTTAGTTATAGACCAATTTGTTATGGACAGTCACTAATAAGTGAGAATCCAGACAATTCTAGCCATATGAGACACATTAATTTATTGCCAGAATAAATTTTAAAAAGTAATAAAGTACTAAGTGGTACATCTGGGATGAGTTGCTTCCTGTTCACAACACTGCTGGCCAGGCCTCATGTTGCAAGAGAAAGGGGGTTTCTCTAACCAGAATGATGGTACATCAGTTCTTGCTTGTGCATCAGTGTATTGGGTTTGTGTGGCAACGTTTTGGTAGCAGGGGGGGCTACAGGGGTGGCTTCTGTGAGAAGCTGCTAGAAACTTCCCCTGTGTCTGATAGAGCCAATGCCAGCCGGCTCCAAGATGGACCTGCCACTGGCCAAGGCCGAGCTAATCAGCAATCGTGGTAACGTCTCTGTGGTAACATATTTAAGAAGGGGGAAAAACTGTGCAACAGCAGCCAGAGAAGAGAGGAGTGAGAATACGTGAGAGAAACAACCCTGCAGACACCAAGGTAAGTGAAGAAGGAGGGGAGGAGGTGCTCCAGGTGCCGGAGCAGAGGTTCCCCTGCAGCCCGTGGTGAAGACCATGGTGAGGCAGGCTGTCCCCTTACAGCCTATGGAGGTCCACGGTGGAGCAGATACTCACCTGCAGCCCATGGAGGACCCCATGCTGGAGCAGGTGGATGCCTGAAGGAGGCTGTGACCGTGTGGGAAGCCCATGCTGGAGCAGGCTCCTGGCAGGACCTGTGGAGCCGTGGGGAGAGGAGCACACACTGGAGCAGGTTTGCTGTCAGGACTTGTGACCCCGCGGGGGACCCACGCTGGAGCAGTCTGTTCCTGAAAGACTGCACCCCGTGGAAAGGACCCACGCTGGAGCAGTTCGTGAAGAACTGCAGCCTGTGGGAAGGACCCACATTGGAGAAGTTTGTGGAGAACTGTGTCCCGTGGGAGGGACCCCACGCTGGAGCAGGGGAAGAGTGTGAAGAGGAAGGAGCGGCAGAAATAACGTGTGATGAACTGACCGCAACCCCCATTCCCCGTCCCCCTGCGCCGCTCAGGGGGAAGATGTAGAGAAAATCCCGAGTGAAGTTGAGCCCGGGAAGAAGGGAGGGGTGGGGGGAAGGTGTTTTTAAGATTTGGGTTTATTTCTCATTATCCTACTCTGATTTTGAGTGGTGATAAACTAAATTAATTTCCCCAAGTCACGTCTGTTTTGCCATGACGGTAATTGGTGAGTGATCTCCCTACGTCTTTGTCTCAACCTACGAGCCTTTCCTCCTATTTTCTCTCTCCTGTCCAGCTGAGGAAGGGGAGTGAGCGAGCGGCGGTGTGGTGATTAGTTGCTGGTTGGGACTA